>NW_026575033.1:14020000-15243083 GCF_905146905.1 Nyctereutes procyonoides | reverse complement strand
ACATTACAAAAAAGAAATCATACACTTTTATTAGGCTAAATTCAAATTAAAAATAGTATTGCATGTATTTGGCAGAACAAAGTGCTCTTCTTTGATTTTGACATAAATGGGAAACAGTAATCTAGATATACTATATTGAGATTTCAAATGGCTTTAAATAGGTTCATTATCAATATGTTTAAAACCTTTAAAAATGAGCTCTTCACATCTAACTGAAATGCTTAGGTATTTAGATTGAGTAATATCTACTTCAACAACTTGAAGCATGCAATATGTTTTGAATAATTGTTAATTTATGCTAAGGTAACAACTGTGTAATATAACTGAAATCTATGTTAACAGAAGATAAGGAAATCCCTTCTAGCTATTTCTACTACAAACAGCAGGCTGCAATTTTCACCCTTCTTCCTTGTGTAAAATATGACTTTGGAGGCTTGTGAAAGCATGTGCTGTTAATTTCTGAAAATCAATAATTAGCACTTCTCAACAGTATGCAATAAAAATAACACAAAGATGAGAAAAAACACATCTCACATAAATGACACACATTCCACTTTGACTAGCTGCATTATTTATGCTTTTCTAGTGGACGATTGATGACCATGGACCAGCTAAGGACTGCAGTAATTATAGGGAGAAAAGATAAACCTAAATTAAAGATTTATTCACTAATCAAAATTAAATGTGTGTCATTAATTTTCTTGATACTAATTTCTATATAGAAACTTTATTCACTGATTCTTTGCAATGCAAGCCTTATCGCTGGGGATGAGGAACACATCACAGACACAGCTGAATCTATACTCTTGTTAGTTTTAGGGATCATAATATTCTTCTTGCTCCCCAAATGATTCTTTAAGCTTAAAAGAAAACCTAATGTGTGTTTCCACTCCCATAATTTCAAATGTAGGGGTTTTCTTTCTCTTTTATTATTTTCCTTTCAATTTTAATTCAGCTTTTGAATTTGCTAACATTTTAAATGTTAAAATGGTTTTAAGAAATCTTTATCAGCCATTTTGTTGATCATTTGTTGCAATTCATGTCTCAGAATAAATGCCCAGGAGAAAAACCCTGAACATTTCCCATATGAAGACAATTAGGCATCATGGCCCTTGTAAATGGACAACAGTGTGCTACAACCTACTCAAGCAATCCACAAGTGGGGCGTTGGTATGTCTTGTCAGATAGAAGAAATGAGTCAGAAATGGGGGAAGGAAAAGACAAGGGATAATAAACTCACAGAAAGAATAAGCAATGACCAAAGGCCATCATTGCCGTCACTACAAATACCTTCATTTACACCATCAGGAGGAAAAGTGGGTTAATTTTTTCCTTATAAATTTTATGAGTTCATCTTTTAGGAAAGCCAGCATTGCAGCTGTTTTGGATAAAGACACATCTGTCTTGTTGGTTCTTGACAGCCTTATCATGTCAGGTTTCTGTAGTAGCAGGAATGGTTCAGCAAAAAAAAAAAAATAAATAAATAAATAAAGTGAAAACTGAAGGAATTTATTCTACTTCTTTTGGGCATATTCTCACTATAGCAGATCCAAAGAAATGTTTTGGTATCCCTGTCATATCAAAGAAAGAGATAAGTGAAGAAAATATAATCTAAGAAGACCAAGAAATATTAGTAAAAAAAAATCAGACTACAAATACCACACTTTTGGTGATGCCTGGATGGCTCAGTAGTTGAGCGGCTGCCTTCACCTCAGGGTGAGATCCTGGGGTCCTGAGATTGAGTGCCACACTGGGCTCCCCATGGGGAGCATGCTTCTCCCTCTGTCTATGTCTCTGCCTCTCTCTGTGTCTCTCATGGATAAATAAAATGTTTTTAAAAAAATACTACACTTTTGCAGTATTATAATTTAGTATTTACTGTTTTAATATTTCCAGCATAGATGAATGTGTATAAATGCACAAATAAATAAATATTGCATGGCCCAAATGTTCTAATAGTTTGCACAGAAAAACAGCCTTTTATGTTAGGCTTGTGTTTATACCTCTCACTGCGGAAGAGAAATCGTTTAAGTCCTTTTTCAGTTTGGCAGTGTTGACTATACATATGATGTACATATGGTATGTGTATACATCATATGTACATGTGATATAGAGAAATGAATTATTAAAACAAAAGTTCTTCCAAGATACTTCATTTAATTATGCTCTTCGATAATAATAACCAATGTCTGTGGACTGCTTTATGGTTTACAAAGTACCTTCCCATCTTTTATCACATGTTTCTCAAATCAGACCTATGAGTTAGGTATCAATTGTTATCATTTTATGTACCAGGGAATATAAAAGTTAAGTGATTCACTTAATATTACTCAAATTGTAATGACTGGCTATGATAAAACCTATTATCTGGTTCCCAACTTTCTATCATCTTTTATTGCCTACTGCATGCCATATAATCATACTCTAAGGCAGACAGGTTTGAGTAATTATATCCATGATTCTAAGAGTGATCAATTTCAGAACAGTTTTAGAATGAAATGTTTTTCACTCATTATAAGAGTACAGTAAAGAAAAAAATCTGTGACATTTAATTTGTAATCTCTACTAACCAACTATTGGCTATGGCATAATCCCCCAGTGCCTTTGGAACTCTTGAAGACTGATAAAGATTAGTGTTTACCTGGGAAGTGGTTAGAATAAACAATGAACAAAATGGCTGAGAAAGATTTCTTTTTTTCTTTTGAGAAAGAGTGCAAGTGAGTGGAGGGTCAGAAAGAGAGAGAGAATCTTAACCAGACTCCACAACCAGCGCTGAGCCTGACACGTGCCTGGATCATACAACCCTGTGATCATGACCTGAGCTGAAATCAAGAGTCAGACGCTTAACCAACTGAGTCACCCAGACACTGCACTGAGAAAGATTTCTCAGAGCCGTCTTAAAATTTCCTGTATAATTCCTGGAAGTTTTACAGAGTCAAGAGTTTTAAGAAATTCAAAAGTACAAGCAAAACAGAAAAACCTTACAAGTTAAATTAGAATACACATCAGGTGTCCCTCATTTTTAAGAATCATTTTGAAAGTAAGAAGAATGTCATCCCTAAAACTAGTAAGTATTAGTAAATACTGTTCTTTATAAATTCCTAGAATGTAATGAGACTAAAGTAACCCTGACTGAGAACCAGAAGACCTCACCTAAATCTGACTTGGATGGTACATAGACTGTGTCTTTGGAAAAAATCATTTAATAAGAGCCTAGATTAATGGTTTTTAACCATTAATGTATGGTTAATGTATGGGGATGTATGTGAAATGCCTGGAAAGGTTTCCGTTTTTGTTTTTCTTTTTTTTTTTTTTCCGTTTTTGTTTTTCAAAATAAACCTGCTTGGTTTATTGAGTTCAAAATGAACTCTAAAGCCTGGATGTCCTGAGATGCCCATGGGATGGGAAATGGGACAGTGGATAGGGAGTTAGACAGGGTTAGATGAATAGGGTAGGTGTGTTTGAAAAGAGTTGAGGGGT
Organism: Nyctereutes procyonoides; assembly: GCF_905146905.1. Classification (NCBI taxonomy): domain Eukaryota; kingdom Metazoa; phylum Chordata; class Mammalia; order Carnivora; family Canidae; genus Nyctereutes; species Nyctereutes procyonoides. Next base: position 15,239,603 of record NW_026575033.1, on the reverse strand, counting down.
TGGGGATATAGTAGAAATTAGAGTTAAAAATCTGAGACTAGGTGAGAGGTACATGGCAGTTCATCACACAATTCTCTCTACCTTTACAGGAATTGGAGAAAAGCTTTCCAGATCTTTTATATGCCTTTAGTAGACAGTGCTTCTTAAACTTCAATGGCTCAGACAAGTCACTGGGAATCTCCTTAAGTGCATGTTCTGATTTAGTAAGTTGGGAAGGCCTGAGAATCTGAAGTTCTCACAAGTTCCCAGGTGATGGGGATACTGTTGGACTATGAACTACACTTGAGTGGACAGGAGTTAGAATACCATGGGACCAGATAATTACCAACTAGAATATTCTATTTCCTCAGCAGGTCAGAGGATGGAGTTTCTCAGCCATCATTTGGTAAGTAAAAAAACAAAGCAAATCACATCATTTTTATTAATATGTAAAAATGGTAAGAAAGAATATTCATTACTAGGCTTAAAATTACTGTTCAAATAGTCAGTTGAGCTCATCTATGAAATAATGTGTCTAGAAGATTATGATATAAGCCAAGACTTAAGACAATTTAAATAATATCTAATATCCAACAGATCTAGTGTTTACATATTAAGAAGAGCTTTGTACCAGAACTGTTCTGTCATGTTTCTGCCCAGAGGCTGTCATGATAAAGTTTATTATCAGTTACTGCTTTACAAGTATAAAATAAGTTAAGCTGTCATATTTTTCTCAGGCAAAGATCCTAAGCTGTCAAAGAATGTCAATTTTAAATCTGACATAGAGAAGAAAATTATCTGTTATTCTGACCTCTAATTTCTTGACATTTTAATGCCATAATTGCTGTGGTTAGTGCTGCTTCATGATTTCACCTGTCAAGGAAGAATGAATCAATAACCTTAAGCCATTTCTCAAATTTTAGCACTAACTTTCAAAATTCAAAGTTATAGGCAGATTGTGGGATATGTGTTGTGTTTATATATATATATATATATTTTTTAAAGGGATATATATCAATATTCATATATTAAATATTTATTGTTTAAATCAGTGTTTATTTTTTTAAAAAATTAAAAAAAATATTTTATTTATTCATGAGAGACAGAGAGAGAGAGAGAGGCAGAGACACAACACAGGCAGAGGGAGAAGCAGGCTCCCTGCAGGGAGTCCGATGCGGGACTCGATCCCAGGTCTCCAGGATCATGCCCTGGGCAGAAAGCAGGCGCTAAACCGTGAAGCCACCCAGGCATCCCCTAAATCCATGTTTAATTTAAGCATCAAAAAAATTATCTCCCTTAGGCCAGTTGGACTTTAGTATAAGATAACCACAGCCTTCCTTTGGTTTTATTTATGTGAAATGTAATGTAGTATTTAAAAAATACAAAGACAAATGTTATCGAATAAAAGAAATGCACCAAACTGGTAAGATGGTTAATGTTTTGAACACTGCCTTTCCCAAGAGTTTATGTCCAACCATTTAAGTAGGTATTAACTTTCTCAAGGCATGGTATCATGGTACAGACTGCTGGGATTTCAACATTGATGTTTTCATAAAAGATGTGGTGCCTCCCAGAGGGCCCTCCTCACAAGGGAAATGTATATGTAAGGGGATATAAATGGCTACCAAATAAGGAATATACTGCACTTCATTCCCCTTAGCTACAGAGTTCTTTGGGTGACCATAGATGCTAAGCGCTTTTCAGGTTGGCAAACATTGTCATGTATTATTCCTCCTTTGTGAAGACAGCAATTGAAGAGGGAGATCAAGTGTCTTGGCCAGCATTAGTTCACAAAGAGCTCACAGATTTTAGGGGGGTTCTCATCTGTTGCAGGTTCTTAAACGATACTGTAGTACATTTTTGGGATTATATTAGGTTTTGTGGAATAGAGGAGATAGGGGTGGGGAGTGAGGAGAAGAACAGCTAACTCATAGCCCTTGATATCATTAATCTGCTATGGCTACGACATAATAAGCAGTTCCCTTAGTGGTCTTAAGGAGATAAAGTATCTTCCTGAGCAGTCTTGAGTGGATGCAGGTCCACAGGGTCAGAGCAAATTTCTCTCTCTCTGCTGGTGTATGGTTGGGCCTCTGCGGGCTGGGGGAAGGAAGGTAACAGTGTTCTAGGTATGTGCTCCCTTAGCAAGTATTCTTGAGAACTGATGTCAGAGTTTTTGGGTCGGGAAAGTCCTATAATTTGATGATTAAGGCCCATACATAGTCCCGCCACACACATACTGTCCAAAGCAACAGTGTGATTTTTTAATAGAAGCTGGTATTTTTATAGAATTCAAATAATAAATACTATATCCACATAAAGAAAGTTACAATTCTAATTCCATTTTTTATTCCCACTTATCATTTTACTTACTCTTTTTTTTACTCTCATTTAAAAATGAAAAATCTGCTATTTTTCTGTCAATTTTAATGCTGTCATGCACTTTTGTTACATTCACTATGCTTAAAATAGTTTATTTTGCCCGACAGGATTAACTTGGACAGACCTCTATAATGGATAAAATGTATGATAAGATAATTCAGGAGGAAAAAGGTTTATGGCATTTAAAAATAAAAAATCAACTTGGAGATGGTCTTGGAATAAAAGGATACACTACTCCAATTATATTTTTCTGATTCTACAGGTATTGGTTCTAAAAGAAAAATATAATTTTTAAGGTGTTTACAGAACTGGGCAAAGATGTAATGTGAAAAAATAAGTAAGCTCAGAATTACCTCCTATAAAATAATTTGATTACAGGGAGTAAGAAATCAGGGGAGTATAATGGTTTGCTGAGAAAATCCCCTTCTTTCACCACAGAATTTCCTAATATCTGGCTTCTCTCACTCATTCATTCTCTGTCTTTATTCCCTTCTCCCACCTTCAAGCACTAATTCATTTCTTCCCACATACAATGTGATATAACCCTGTACCTAATAACATTTTTACAATGTGTTCTCTGAATATTTAGCCCTAAGGGTCCAAGAGCACAAATCACGAGCCTCTTCCCTCTCTTCTTCCCTGCTTGAAGCCATACAAATGGAGCCAGTTTTGGTAGAGGTATGTAAGAAGTAACTTTATGGAAGCAAATTTTTCTTAGAGAGCTCTATTTCCCAAATCTACAAGTTTTCCACCTCTAAAATTAAAAGTAAAAAAAATAAAACAAGCATTCCACTGATGGGAAATGTAGCCATGATTGCTTGTTTTGCACACAGCAGATGGCCACTATTGGGCGGAATGGAGGCTGGGATGTGGCTTCCTGGCAGCAATGCTCACCCAGCAGCTGTTGCTCCTTTACTCTTTCACCTATCTGAAGTCATTTTGTGCAGTGTGGAGGTGATTTAAATAATATTTTATATGAATACTTTCACTAAAAATACTTATGCACATACTAGAGCACATAATTCCCAACTGCTAACTATAAACTTTCAGGATAAGAATGTACAGGAATAAAAATACTCTACCCTCATCTATTTTATCAATGCATTTTTTGAGCATTCTGTCTAGAAGTCTGTAATTTTGCATTTATTAAGAAAATACATACTGGCAGCTTATTTTAATGTGAATGATTCTTATTCAAATATTCAACTAGCTTTTCATTAATAACACACATAGGGCATTAAGCATTTTAATGAAGATGCTGAAATAAAACAAGTAAACGAAGGATACTGAAGTACATTATCTGTGTGTACAATTCAAAAAAGAACACAGTGGTTTCATTACTTGGTTTTGAGATATAACATTCATTTTCCAACATTTGTTAAAAACCTGAGATTCATGTTTTATAAAAATTTATGCTGAAAAGAAATTTATACAGAAAGTGATGGAAAGCCAAATTTGTGTCTCAGAGATGACAGAAATTTTTGGAATAATATGGGACTTAACACCTACCTCCCTGAGCACAGGATCAGTGATACTATCCAGGTTGACAGAGCCCTCATAGGTTAAGTAATGAAAAACATTCAGAGCACGGACTGCTTCTGGTCCTCGCTGTTTGTAGCCAAATATAAGGTCAATCCACTGATGCAGTTGGCAAGAAACAAATTCACTTTCCAGGGCCTGCAAGGAGTTAAAAAAGAAATAAGAGACCATACAAACTTAGCAAATCTCTCTTTTTCTTACTTTGAAATATTCTATACAAAGAAGTACAAATATTATGCTCTTTGCATTACTATATTTTTAATCTACATATTAGATATCTTGTTCCTAGAAATGGCAAAATAATAAAACAATTAGACTTTATTAAAAACACAGGCCTGAATGAAAATTTACTCGCTCTAAAATGCTTAGCTTTCTTGTGGCTCCATTATGTATGGCATATGTTTTTAAAAATTAAATAGATTTCTTAAAAAAAAACACGTTTAAAAGAAAAATAATTTGAAGTACCTGTCTTAATTTTACAAAAATTTCATTTTTCTATTTCTTATAAAAGATTTTATCTGTTTCTTTGAGAGAGAGAGAGAGAGAGAGAGAGAGAGCGAGCATGAGCGGGAGAAGGCACAGAGGAAGAGGGAGAAGCAGACTCCCTGCTGAGCAGGGAGCCCCATGTAGGGCTGGACCCCAGAACCCTGAGATCATGACCCGAGCCCAAGCAGATGCTTAACTGACTGAGCCATCCAGGTGCCCCTTCATTTCTCATTTTTAAACATTAGTTTAAAACGAAACCATTTCACTAGAAACTTTGATATATGCTTATTTTCCTGCCTCACATCTTCAAATTTGCCTCTAACACTACTAAAAGGGGATGCCTTCCTTTGGCTACAAATGAATTCTTGCTTTTATATAGTCTAGGAATCACTGGGCAATTTTAGATGTTTGCTAGCTAGTAGGAAATGAATGCAAATTACTAATAGTCAATGAGCTTACTAAGCTTTCATAAAGAGAAGAGAAAAAAAAAAAAGGCCTTTTCATTTCCTAAGAAGCCATCATAAGCTTCCTGGAGGTATCCTGACTTGTAGGCACAGGGTTCTGTTCATACCTGACATGAGCAGTGCCAATCACTGTATGGTTCTCTATGCCTCTCACTTACCATATCCACTTGTCATCAATTTCTTATTGATTTTAAGAGCACACTGATTTCAGCAACATGAACAAAAGCTGTAGACCTAGCTTCTTAAATTTCAACTAAGTGTAGCCATATTAAACAATTTTCTAAATTACAGCTGTAACTAGATACGTGAATGAAGTCATTCTCTGACTTCATGACCCTGATTTCTAAGGTGTTGACACCAATTTGGAATTCACTTAATTAATAAATAATTCTCAAATTAGCTCTCCGAGAATTCCATTTAATTTTTTTAATCTATAAAATATCTGAATACTTTTTAACTTTTCCTGTGATCACATTTTACTAGTTATTTTATTCCCCTCAACATCTTCTTAATTTCTTTCTTTCAAAAGTTTTGGTATTTTACTTATACCAATTATTGTGACTGTTTCTCATTCAGAAATATAAACAATTAGACTTTATTAAAGGATAGTTTCTGTACCAAAATGAAAAAGAATTTATATATTCTGTATCTTAGTGGTATTGACATAATAGTTCAGATCAGAATACAGGGAAGGAGATTAAAAATTCTGTATTGGTTATGTCAATAATGTTGGTTTGGTCGATGTGTATAAATGATTCTGTAAGTGCAGTGTAACTAGTTAATAAATAAAAAAGTCAGCCTAGTTATTTAATAGTTTTCAGTGCCTTGTACAGTAAGGGATAAAAACCAAAAGATTATGGAGTACCTACCGTCCAAATGTATTCATGGGAATTCAAAATAGTAGCGAAATCAGATATATTACATAAAGATTTATAGGGGTGCCTGGTGGCTCAGTAAGTGGGGCTCAGTAAGTTTGGTTTCAGTTCAGGGCATGATCACATGGGTCCTGGGTTCCAGCCCTGGGAGATGCTCCCTGCTGAAGCGGAGTCTGCTTGAAGATTCTATTCCTTTGCCCCTCCCCCTATTTGTGCAAGAATGCTTTTGCTCCCTCTCTCCCTTTTCTAAAATAAATAAATAAATCTTTAAAAAAATAAAGGAGGATTTTACCAACATCATCACATAATCAGTTAAGCAGCAATCATTTCAAATAAATCTTACTGATATCACTACACATATTTGGAAAGGATTGATGAAATTTACTATTACTCTGTTAGAGTGAAATGATTATTGAATAAAATGCCTAATGCAGGTGTGAGAGATGGAGGGAATCATGATTTTTGACTAATTTGAATTTAAAAATGGATTTGTTATCTTTATCTCCATCCTCTACTTTCATTTCCCTCCCCTACCAGAGGCAACATCTATAATGTGGTTGATGTTTCTCCTTTTGTTTTCATCTGTTTTTATAAAACATCACTCATTATTTGTGTATTTTTGATTCATAAAAATGGTATAGTTATAGATTTCATTTAGTTTCTTACTTTTTCCACCTAGTATTGCTTTTGAAGATCAGCCTACGTCGCTGTGTGTATAGGAAGTCCATTGCTTCTACTAACCACACAGAACTGCCCCCAGCAGTGAGCTCTAGACTGCCTCTAACTCCCTATGACAGAATGCTGTGATAAGTGTCTTCTCTTGAATCTCTTTTTGGATCTTTGTGAGAATTTCTTTGGGATTTATAATCTGGAGTAGGACTGCTGTGTCACTGTAGTGGATGTGTACAAACAATGACTCAGCAGTAATTAGTGCCCAGATGCTCTTCAGGATGGCTGCCCCTGTCTCTACTCCCTCCAGCAGTGCATAGGGTTCTATGTGTTCACATCCTCATCAACTCTTAGTATTACCCAGGTTTCTAATTTAGCCAGTGTAATAGGTATGAAACAATACCTCATTGTTTTAATTTGTCTTCCTCTGATTAATAAGGAATTTGACATCTTTTAAAATACGGCCTTTTGGGTTTCCTCCTCTGTAAATTTCTTGTTTACATCCTGTCTTTATTCTGTTACTTTGCAAAAGTTCTTTGAATGTTTTAGGTAATAGTTCCTTGTTGGTTTTAAACATTGCAAATGCATTCTTCCAAATGTCATGTGTCTATGAACTTTTTATCCATGTTGTTCTTTGTTGAACAGAAATTCCTAATTTTGAGCGAATCAGATATTTTTTCTCTTTATTTTTTATACTCTTGGGATTTTGTTTTGAAATTACAATGATGACTTTCTATAATTTTGATGTATTAGGTTTATATTTATGGCTTTACTTTTCATATATTGATCTTTAATCCATCTAGAGTCTACTTTTACTTGTGTAAGTGGTATTAAATAGGGATTTAGTATTGTTTTTGTTTATATAGTCGATTTTTCCAATACCATCTATTAAACAAATACAACGTTCCTCAATGGTATATGATGCCACCTTTAGTGTGTGTATATCTGAAACAAAGATATGAAATTGCTAGTGTTTACAGATATGATAATCTACCTAGAAAAAACAATACAATCAGCAAACAACATATTAGAACTAATAAAAGGGCTGCAAGGTCCCTCTTTCTTTTTGTCTTTATTCCCTGTTTCCTCCTTTCCTTTCCCTTTTCTCTATCTATCTATCTATCTATCTACCTATCTATCTATCTATTCATAATCCATCCATCTATCCATCCATTCATCCATCTGGATATGTGTGAGTCTCCAGGTGTTTCCACTCTTTTTATTTCATTTGTTACCCTAATTTACCCTAATTATCTTTATTTCTCATATATCTTTATATATGGTGGATGTATTCTTGTTTTTCAGTCACTGCAGCTATTTCTGATCCTTATTCTTCCCTATAACTTTTACAATAAATGTACATAGATACATCAAAATAATTGTGATTGGGGTTCAATACATTTTTGGATTTATTTGGGAAAATTGATATTAAGTTTTCCCATCCAGAGTCCCAGAATATCTCTTTACTTATATTGATTTTCTGTATGTATTTTATTAGAGTTAAAAATTAATATTTTCTCTATAAAGGATGTGAGAAATCTTGGTTAATACCCTGTCTGTAAGTTTTGTTGCAATTATAACATTTCCAAAATTATGTTTCCATTAATATGGTTACTGATGATGTAAAAAAAAATACACAGATTTCTTCAAGCTGATTTTGCTTCTGGCAAGTCTTATTAGTTATAACTGTAACTTCTTTATTTTTTCTTTATAGAATTGTTCTCAACTTTGATGATGACATTAAACAATAGTGTCATGATATGAAGCATCTGTCTTTTTTCTAATCTTAAATGATTATGAGTGTGTATATGTGTGCTACATCAATATTAATCAATATTAATTTACATATATAATTATATGGGTTGTTAAATATTTTACTTAGAATTTTTGTATTTATACCTATACATGTAATGGCCCTATTTCTTTATCCTTTTTTCTCCCTTTAACAACTTTTGGAATCAAGATCACATTAGCCTCATGGATGGCTTGCCATGTTTTCTCCCACCACTTCCTAAGAAATGACTTTATTATCTCTTGAAAATTTGAGAATATGGCCTTAGATAACTTGGAGATGGAAGATTTTACACCATTTAAATTTCTTTAAGGCTTTTAAGTCTCTATTTCTTTTGTCTCAATTTCAACATTTTATATATTTTTCTCAGGATTTATTTCATCTCAGTTTAAAAAATTTGTTTATAACAAACTTTAATTCAATTGAAAAAATCTCTAAGTCAATAGTTATTTATTCTATCCTATTCTGTATGACAGCAGAGTGGATCAATTAATAATTAATTGTTTAAATAATTTTGCCTCAGGATTTTTTGGGAGGGGTCATAAAATTAAATGACAAAGAAACAGTAAGGGAGCAGATTCAACAGATAATGAATGTCTCATGGATTGTCTGTCTTGCTAGTCACTGTGCAGAGAGAAAAGAAAATCCACTTAGAACATATAAAAGCCAGTCCTGGTTTTGAATCAAATGTATACCTGATAATTGAATTTTAGATATCCCATCATGGAAGCATAATGACCTATGTAAAGCTAAAGCCTGACACTGAGACTGAACTGTACTCTAAATAGTATCAATCTGTTACTAAATACATGCTACCTGCTTATTTGTTCTTTACAGAACTATGTTTTCTTATGCAATCCCATTTTGGACTCTGAAACAAGATTTTTTTTTTTGAAACAAGATTTTATTGCAAATACTTACAATGGAAAAATATCAGGAAATACTTGATTCCTAAGCTATTAGGGTTATAATGGTCTTAATAGCTCTCTTTATCCTCTACTTCCATATCTAAAAGTAGAAGCAATTGCGTTAAGCCTAGGTAAACCAATTCCCAATCCATAATTCTACCCTGGGGATCTGGGAGGAAGGAAATAAAGAGTGAGATTTAAACCAGAGAGGATATCTCTTAGATGGATAATAGTTACCTAATTCTAATTTCCATATTGTCCCATGGGCATTAGATGCTAGAGAATTCTTTCTCCAGCAGGTTTAGGACAAAGCATCGCTGAACTTATGAAAAAGGAAACCAGGCTAGTGGAATTAACTCTGAGGAAAAAATATTTATTTCTCCTGAAATCTTTTTATTTAAGAATACTGAATTTCCATCTCCTCTTCTTGACTAGAGTAAGAATATTTCCAAGCCTTTTCTCCTATTGCCTCAAAAATCTGCTTCTGATATTGAAAAAATTCTCTGAAGAGAGTTGCATACAGTCAAGTAGACCATCAGAAATCATAGCGTTCCTTCTTCTGTAGGGAGCTTAAATTATTCTATTCCTTGATTGCTTACTGGATGTATAATAAAGGAATATAACTCCGTTCCCACTGGCCTCACTCTGGTCTTAGCTCTTATTGCTTTCCACATGGGCAACTGCAATAGACCTCAACCTCTTTCTCTAATCCAACCCATCTTGCACGCATCCTGCTCCGGGGGGACAGACTTCTGAAACCATCATGCTCCTATTGTCATCATCTAGTTGACATCTTTGAGGGTTCTTCTCAGCAAAACACATTAGGGTAAACTTTACCTGACTCCTAAGGCCTTTTACAAACCTTGACCCCACCCTACCCCACTAGTTCCTCGGACTTCAGGATATACATCCTTGGCTCCAAGTAGCGCAGACAATTCACAGCCCAGGCACAGAGCAGCCAGTACAACCTTTGAGCCTCTGTTGCTCCTTTCTCCTTATTTGAAAGTATTTCATCCTCCTGCTTCTTTTTCAGGTCTTAGCCATCCTTCTTACTCAAGTTCAATGTTTGCTTCCTGAGTTCTCCAGTCACACTCTATGAATTCTTCTATGAATTTCTATGGCACTTGAAATCAGTACCCTCCTATTTAATGGAGCAAGATAATGTATACACATTTACTTGTGAAAATCGATTTGTATATAAACTGGGAAGTGCTATACAAACAAATGGGGTTATTACCAATTAGCACTTGTTTCAAACCTGCAATACTGTATCCTCAATTAGAATGTAAACGTTTCTAAGATAGGGAACATATCTAGTGCTTCTCTTCCATTTTTCTTTTTTTTAAAGATTTTATTTATTTATTCATGAGAGACAGAGAGAGACAGAGAGAGAGAGAGAGAGAGAGAGAGAGAGAGAGAGAGGGAGGAGGCAGAGACACAGGCAGAGGGAGAAGCAGGCTCCATGCAGGGAGCCTGATGTGGGGCTGGACCCTGGGTCTCCAGGATCACACCCTGGGCTGAAGGTGGTGCTAAACCGCTGAGCCACGCGGGCTGCCCTCTTCCATTTTTCATAGCTCCTAACCTAGTATTAGATACTAAATATTTAATAAATATTATTGGTTAATTAATTAAGCAATGGGAAAGATGTGTTGGTAACAAGAAATGTCAGGAATGGGAAAGAAGCTCATGTACTCAGTGAATATTGACGGACCATCTGCTATGCACTGACACTATTCTAGATTTTAGGATTAGAGCAGTAAATAAAAGAAACCAAAATCCCTGCTTTTCAGCATTGTAGTGGGGGGAGATCGATACAGCCCCAGATAGTAAGATACAGAAGGTGGTAAGTGCTAAAGAAAAGAGAAAGGTAGAAAAGAAAGTTAAGGAGTATGGATGGATGGGAAGTGGACTGCCATTTTGGAGTAGGTGGTCAGAGAAGGCTTCTTTGAGTTTGTGACAATTAAGGACCACAATAAGGAAGTGAAATATAAACACATCTAGGAGAAGAGGATTTCAAACAGCCTCATTCACTCATTCATTCATCCCTCATTCATTCAATACAGAACATCTGTTATGTGCCAGAGAGTTACTCTAGGCCCCAGAGATAATATGACAAACAGGACAAAAGCTCTCATCTCCAGGAGTATGTCCCCTTGGTTTTCGTTTTTGTTTTTTTTTTTAGTATGTCCCCTTGAAATGCAAATAAACAATGTGAAAATACTCTCATCTCTCTCAAGCTCCAAAGTACTGACCATCCACCCTATGCTAGAAACTAGCCTTGGAGGATATTCAGATGAATAAGGATTCCGTGTCCTCACAAAGATCACAGTCCAGTAGAAGAGAAACATGTCAACTTGGGCTTTTCCTCCTCCAACTCTAAGCTGACCATAGGCACTAAAGGTCCTTATTACATTTCTAGCAGAAGTTACTAAATATAATGATGCATCTCTGCTGCTCTATCCATCACCACTCTACAAATGCTTCCCCTACCATTTACTTGCCTCTATAAGACAGAGAAATCGGAGGGAAAATGATTACAGCTAGGAAGCAGCAGAGAAAGACTGTTTATTGGTTGGAACTTTATTATTTTTTCTCTCTTTAAAAAAACATTACTTAAGTTCAACTTTGTTAACATAATAATGTATTATTAGTTTCAGGGGTAGAATTTAGTGATTCATCAATTGCATATAACATCCAGTGCTCATCATATCAGGTGCCCTCCTTCATGCCCATCACCCAGTTACCTCATTCCCCCTCCCACCTCCCTTCCAGCAACCTCCAGTGTGTTCCCTAGAGTTAAGAATCTCTTACGTATTGCCTTTCTGTTTTTATCTTCTTTTATTTTTCCTCCCCTTCCCCTATGTTCATCTGTTTTGTTTCTTAAATTCCACGTGAATGAAATCAATGAAATATCATATGATATTTGTCTTTCTGTCTTAATGTGCTTAGCATGATACCCTCTAGTTCCATCCACATCTTTGTAAATGGCAGAATTTCATTCTTTTTGATGGATGAGTATTATTCATTGATTAGCTTCTTACTACCTTCACTGCTACCACCCTGGTCCAAGCCCCCGTCACCTCTCACAAATAACAGATTCATGCCTGACTACACTGTGCCTCAACAGTTCATTCCCAGCACTGCAGCCAGAATGATCTCTTCAAAATGGAAGATCATGGCTTGCTTCTGCTCAAAGCACTGTGACAACTCTCTATTTCACTCAGAGCCAAGATGCAAAGTGTTTACCATGGCCTTTCAGGCCGTATGTGACCTGGCCTCATTGCTGCTCAGTCTTCTACTAGGTGCCCCCAACGCTCTTTGCCCTAGCTCCATGGCTTCCTTGGGAAGTAGATCCCTGCCATGGGGCATTTGCTCCAGATGGTCCTTCTGCTGCAGAAAGTCTTTCCACAAGACAGCCACTTGGTTCACTCTCTCATCTCCTTCCAGTCTAAAGCAAATATTACTTTCACGATGAGGGGATCCTGACTTTCTACCCTATATTCCCGATCCCCTTATCTTTTACTACTTTCTTCCGTAGTATTGATTATTTTATAACATGTTACATATTTTACTTATTTATTTTCTATTTTACGGTCTGTTTCCCTTTGATCAAAAGTAAGCTGTATGAGGGCAGGGATCTTTGTCTGTTTCACTCCAAACAGATAAAACAGCACCCAGGACATTCAGTAACTACCTGTTGAACGCATGGATCAGAGCATCTATCGGCATTTGCTGTGACTGATGTTTACTTGTCAATGTTCCTAACTGGAGTGTGACCTCCTGAGGGCCATTCACTGTGGTGCTCATGCTTGTGTTTTCAGAGCCCAGAGCAGTCGGAACTTTGTAACAGGCCCTCAATGAATAGGAGGAAAGAAGGAATTTCTCTACGTTAGCTTTCTTCCAAGTGGGATCCATATCTAATTCTTTGTGTTTTCCATAATGCTTTACTCAGAGCTGGCTCAAAGATTTATGGAATAAACAAACCCCCAGTTTCAGAGATAAGGAGGACCTTGAAACTCTATGAGATTAGTTGTCCAAGGTGTCACAGCTAACAGGTGGCAGAACAGGCGGTTAAACACAAAATACTTTTCTCAGTATTCTGAGTCTGCTATAAATTACTTCCACGAGTCTCATTTCCTGAAACTTCTTTTAGAGCAGGGTGCTTTGTAGTATAAAAGCATACCTCAAGTGCAAATTGTTATCTATCAGAAAGAGCCTTTTTCTTTCAAATATGAAAATCTTGCAAAGGATGTAATGCAGTAAAAGCAAACCACAATCAGTTCTGCTTTCTCTGCCTCGGGCACTGCGCTCTGCTCCACAGACGGAGAATGTTCTACATTTGGTCCAGGAGTACCTATGCTGGGCTGAGCGCCGGATGAGATTATCAGTGCACATCCGTGAAAGGCCTTTTTCTAAAACAAAGTTTAAAAAAGGGCAGATTATGATTGATGAACCCAGCATTAGGGTAATGTTATCAGAGATACTTTCTATTTCTGTCCTTTGTGGAGAGGTCAGATTCTAATCATGTTAGAAGTGAACACAGTGCTTTATTAATGTTTCATGAGTGAGTCGGTTATAATCAGCCTAGCTGGGTGTGGGTAAATTAAACCAATTCTTGATGTATGAACTCAATGCACTTAAAATTTATTTAAATGTCTATCCAACGTGTCCATATCGCTTTTCCAGGTTTTCTAATGAGACCAAATTTTGAGTTTCACAGTTCTTCAGTAAAACACAATCCTTGTCACTGTATTTACAAAGTATAAACAATGGTACTTAATTATATATATTATTTCCAACAACTAGAAAACCAATTAACTAAAAAAAATTCATGTTTAAAAATCAAAGTACTCTCATTTTTTAAAAATCAGAGAAGGAAATTAGGTTGTAGACATACACAAGTTCCTACAAATGTATCAAAATACCTTTTCAGTTGCTGCCATGGGATAATAAAACTGATTTATAACCAATGGTATCATCCCTTTTTGTAAATTACTTTTGTCTTCTTTGCCTTGAATTTCTTAATGACAGCTTGAAAGAAGAAGGAGGGAATGCTCAAGGATACAGAATACTAATCCATACAAAGAGATGAACATTTTTGACCACTGTGAATGTTATTTCTTTGAGACATATGATATTTTCATTTTATACTTTAGGCTCATTACAAAGAACCCCTTCAAATAACGGAAGATAATCCCAGCACAAATTATAAATATTCTAGAGCACATTTTCTCTAAACCTATTTCCTAAGAACTAAATCCTGTGTGAGCTACTCAGCTGGTACAAAGTTAGAAACTTTTAATGTTACGAAACAATATAAAAGAATGAAGGCTGTACTCATGAAATTTGTGGAAAATTTAAACCTTTCTATATTTTCTGTTACTACTCAGGCTTTGTGTATTAGAGGCATATTCATTAAATAACTATTCTTTCAGTAGAAAAAAAAAGGGAAAGAGAGATGTACATGATTGATTACATTTCCTAGTGTTAACACAGATGCCTGACATTATTTCTGCATGACAACAGGGTGATCGTTTCCCATCAGGATGACGGGAAAACTGACCAGAAGTTGGAGCAAAGGAAAGTATGATCAGGGTACTGAGAAGGACCACTGTGAGCTAAGGAAAGCAGTACAGGAGACACACAGCTACTTTTCATAAGATGTCCTTTGAGTGCTCTGCTGCCTAGCACTGTTCTCAGTGGCAGCACTCACCCACTGCCCCATTAGCTCTAATGCTCATGCAGCCTAGAATTGCAGCTCCAGATGTAGAACCTTGTTGATACCATGACAACTTTCCCTTCCTGTTCTGTAGGGTTCCTTCAAGGAAAAGACAGAAAAAGAAGACAGGAAGAATAAACACTTTGCAAGCCACCTATTCTGTGCCAGCAGGCACTTCCTACATATGGCCGATTTCACCTGGCATTGCATCCTGGTGCTGCAGAGAACCAAGACTGGGGCAGTTGGATTTTACCCAAATATACAGATTTTTGTGTAGAGCCTCTCACTCCGTGGAGTAGGGTTTTGTTAAAGTCCTACCTCTTTAATGCCTAGAAGACAAGAGTGCCTTGCTTCTTTCATTTCTTCACAAAAACAAGTTGGAACTTGTTACTATAATAAAATGAAATATATAATATATAAAAACAATATGTTATATGCCAATTACACCTCAATTAAAAAAAGAGCTACAAATAAGTACTATGCATTTCTGAAAATGTTTTATGATATCTTCAGAAATGCACACATATTTATTCCTTATGTTTCTGTCAGTTATAAAACTTAATTCTTTTGAATATGTGAGAGCAAATCTTTGAGGGACAGTTAATTTAACATATTATATGCAATCTTTATGGTTCTTAGTACGCTATAGGTACTTGGCTTAATGACACACTTGACTCGATATATATGTATTTACATTGATAGTAAACAGTGAGATTTACTTTAAAGAAGAACTGCATTTTGTCTTAAAGTTTGTTCAGCAGCACTTAAGCTGACAGAAAGACAAGATATAAGAGGTATGTAAACAGAAGTCAGGTAATTAATTATGTTATCTGATAGTAAATGATTTCTTGTATTTTATTTATATGCAATAGAAGTACTCTGAATAATTATAATTTCCCGCTGAAAATTTGTATTTATGAATTTTATTTCTTTCTTAAAGTAACAGGGAAAATCTATTTTATTCTATTTTAGAGTTTAACTTGTCTTTAGAGTGTCAGAATCATTTCTCAGGCTGTATCGTTCAATGAACAGTCTGCTAAATTCTCTTAAGATCTAAATGATATGAAACCATTTGGTGAGAATCAAGTATTTCTAAGGAAAATAGATTTTTAAAAATCTTATGTGGTGATCATATGAACAACTCAGATAACTTAAAACTCAATTATAAGTCTCAGTCAAAATTAGGTGTTTGGGGGTCATTCACGAATAGATATTAATAGTTTACAGATAACTGTTCCTAAGTTCCTTGTGGTATTTTGAAAACAGCATTAGTCTAATTGGCTTTGGTTCTCAAGTCAATCTATAAAGCCACATTAATTTAATTTTATTTTTTAAAAGATTTTATTGATTTATTTATTCATGAGAGACACACAGAGAGAAGCAGAGACATAGGCTGAGGGAGAAGCAGGCTCCCTGAGGGGAGCCTGATGCAGCACTTGATCCCAGGACCCTGGGATTACGACCTGAGCCAAAGGTAGACATCCAACCACTGAGCCATTCAGGTGTCCCTATAAAGCCACCTTTAATTCAAATTGCAGGTAAAGTTTTAGAGCCTATCAATGTGTCTAGGGGATATTACATTGAGTCCAATTTGCAATGCCAGGCATGGCATTAGAAAAAGCACTGGGTTAAGACCTTGGGTGAGCCACTTGGATTTTTGGGCTTCAGTCTCCTTACTCAAATAAAGGTCTGTCCTAGCTCTAAAATCCTGTGTGCAACTCTGAAGTGTACCTTTCCACCATCTGCAGAGTTAAAGGATAGCCTTCTTCTCACAACTGCTATGCAGTGGGACCTAGGACTTCTTACTTCTATGCAGAGGTCTTACCAGCTTGGAAGAGAGTCTTCAGGGTAAGGGCTGGGGGAGAAAGAGGTAGAAATGGGATCCCAGAAAGTCAGGTCTGCATGGCCTTTGGGGTTGGAACATTCTTCTGAGTCAATTCCCACTTGTTCCTTTCTTTTCCTCCACTGACTGCAAGGTACTGGCTTTCTGTTAGAAGACATGATTCCCTTCCCTCTCCTCTCCCTTCTCCACGTTCCTTAAATCACTATTATATCCTGGACATTGGATAAGAACACTGCCACTTTGGTAAGTAGGTGATATCTGGGAAGGTGATTTACCTCCCTGGGTTTCAGGATAATTCCTAAAAGACTTTTGAGGATTCAAAGAATACTGTGCCTAAAGCTCTAGCATAGTAACTGACAAAGAATAAACACTCAAAAATGCCATAGGTTATATGGACTATCACTGACATTATTGTATCTTGGTTGACCCTCATATTGGGATGCCTGAGGACCATGATTGGGGTGGGGGGTGAGTTGACCAACATTAGGGTATATATATCCTGATCAGTAGCAGATGCAAACAGTAAGTCTTGGAATGAGGACAGTAGAGAAAAAAAATGTAAGCAGCTACCTCAGAGAACTAAGGAGGATGTACTAGGAAAGCCATATAGCTGTAAGGACGGTTACGTATAAACTGGCTATGGTCTATAGTAACATTCCACTTACTAAAGGTAGAATTTTGTCACTTCATGTTTCAGTATTTCACTTCTAAACTGGAAGGTATCAGACAGTGACCAATGAGACCTGAAGCAGAAGATACAGTCACTCTACCAAAGGTACAAAGTTTACATTTTCCTCAGGGCCCCAATTAGCACTTGACTGACTCATATTTATCATTTGATACATTTGGTTCACTGGTTTTATAGACTAGAGGGGATTTTAAACAACAAATTCTAATTACTATGGCTATAAAAGGAAGTGTGCTGATGGTGGACAATTTCAAGAAGGAAACAGAAAAAGAATATAGAATGTATCCTTCATAGAATAATAATGGATACCCATGATAATAAAGAGAAGCTTCCTCTTTTGTATAAGAGGATAGGGAACCAAGTAGTGATAAAGTTTAGAAAAATAAGAAATCTCCAAAAAAGTTTTCATTTAGATAAAAATCTAGAAACTTCCTTTATCTGGAATGCTTATTTAGTTGTATTATATTACTATCCATCCTATTAGATGAATGAAGCCTTGTGATTTTTCTGCAAATTTAGTCAAGTGTGTATGATCTTGGTTATTCAGTTTATATAATACTAATTATCTGATGGTTTCTTAACCATAATAATTATCTTTTCTTATATTCAATAAATTCTGTGTATGATGCTATCTTGGGGATTTGCTTTTAGGAGCACAACTGCCTTTTCTTTTTATTGAAAAAGGCATATCATTAATGAAATTACTAATTCTAGGGGCACATGAACTTCTTTCATTAATGAGGAACACAAAGGTTGTATCTATAACAAATCACTACTTAATGTTTTTTTAAAATATATGTAAAAATGTTCTAGCATAAAAAGCATATGAAGAGACACTCAACATCATTAGTCACTAGAAAAATGGAAACTAAACTATAATGAGATTTTAGTTCATATCCACCAGAATGGTTATAATAAAAAAACAACAACCAGGCAATGACAAGTGTTGGTGAAAATATAAAGGAACTGAAAGAGTCATCCTTAGTAGGAATATAAGAAGGTATAATCACTTTGCAAAATAGGTAGTTTCTTAAAAAGTTAAACATAAATTTACCATTACTCAACAATTCTACTGTAGGTATATGCCCCAAAGCAATGAAAACATATGTCCACATAGAGACTTGTATGTGAGTATTCGTAGCAGCATTATTTATAAGCCAAGGAGTGGAAACCCAACTGATAAAATGGATCAAAAAAACATGGCATATCCATACATGGAATAGTATTAGGAAGAAGAGCAAAGTGCTGATACATGCTACAACAAGGATTAATCCCCAAAAGTATGCTAAGTGAAAGAATACACATACTAAAGAACACACATCATTCAGTTCTATTTATATAAAACGCCCAGAAAAGGAAAACCTGTGGAGATAGAAAGTAGATTAGTGGTTGCCTGAGGATGGAGGTGGGCGTAGGGACTGAGGTAGGTGTAGGTTGACTGAGGATGCAAATGGGCATGTGATCTTTCTGGGATGATGGAAATTTTGGAAAATTAGATTGTGGTGGCTGTCACACAACTCTATAAATTTACTAAAAATCATTAAGTTGTACACTGAAAGCAAATGAATTTTATGATAATGATTTAAAATATGAGAAATGTGAGGACCAGAGATGCTCCACAATTTACCCAGGGCAATGAAGCTAGTAAATGGCAGAACCCAGGTTCAAGGAAATTACTAAACTCTAAGTCATACTCTTTCCAATATAGTATTTATTATTAGCACCCACATGAAAACTTCTGTTTAATCATTTGGGTACAACAGCATGAATAAGAGAAAAATCTAGTCCAACAATTTTGGTTCCTTTTTTGCCTGAGTGTAGGATTCATTCATTTTATTTATTTATTTTTAATTAGTTTCAGAGATAGAATTCAGTTTAACTAGTTTGGACATAACTAGACAACATGTTAAAATCATTGTGATTATTATCCCTCTGTGATTCATTCATTCACTCAGCAGATATTTACTGACCAATCATTTTGTCAGGCACAGTTCTGGGCGCTACGAACGTACAGCGTGATGATGTGACTGAGAGCTACTGATATGTGGCAGGTTTCTAGGGTTGAATTTGTAGATTTGGTATCCTTACATTGATAGTATAGCCAGCACTCAAATATGTAAGGGTCGTATGGAAATGGATGACCAAATCTAAAAATAAGTAGAGATTTTAGAAGTGTAATTGCATTACTTAAGTATAAACCCTTCACATTAAAAAATATAAATTGAAGAAATCTGTTATTCAGATTATAAGGAGATAGTATGATAAAACTCCACTTATTTGGAAGTACCAATTTATAGATTAAAAGGTGAGAGAAATAATACCTACAAGTCATGGAATATATGACACTCCTTCAAAAGGGGGAGACCAGTTTGCAGATTACATATACAGTTCTTTTAAGCACAGGCCGACCACATCAGCAACAGCTTTAAAATAAAATATATTAAAAGTAAAGTATTTCTGAGAGACAGAAAATATAGTTCCAAAATTGAAGGGAACATGAGACTGACAGTGAAATCCAAACACACACACACACACACACACACACACACACACAATCAGGGAGTAGAGGGAGCAACCACATATTATATGATCCTGTTTATGTGAAATGTCCAGAATAAATATATAGAGACACAAAAGGTTAGTTGCCTAGGGCTGGCTAGGGAAAATTGTGGAAGATGCTGAAGGTACTGGGTTTCTTTATGGGGTGATAAAAATATTCATAATTGATTGTGGTAATGGTTGTACAACTCTGTGGATAAATTAAAATCCATTTTTTTTTTACTTTACATGAGTGAACTGTATGGTATGTGAAATCTATCTATGTGACATATGTCAATTATGTAAGTCTTACCAAAAAAATGGACTAAGGTGAGCTCCATTGCAAATGTGGACTTTGGATTCTGATTCAAATACATACAGTGTAAAAACAAAATAAAATACATTTATAAGACAGCTGGAAAAAATTGGGAGTTAGTGAAATAGTTAAAACTGTATTTTTAGCCACTGGATTTCTTGATATAATTCCTCAATTTACTAAGAATAATAGTATCCTAGGAAGTTGTTTGGCAAAGTGGTTCATTGCCATATACCATAACCATATTGAATAAAAACCTTACTCATAAAATCTTAAATATGAATAAAAATATATCAAAATCTATAAAATTTCCACATGCAAACATTCTATTTACACATTTTTTATCTGAACACTCAGATATGTCATACAGATTTAAAAAGTAATGACATTTTTTAATGTAAGAATGTTTACTAGATGGGTGTTTTCTTAAAGACAAATATATTATATATACATAAATATTTTTTTGAGAAACAGAGAGCGCGCTCTTGTGTGCATGCAAGAGCACGTAAGTGGGGATGGTGAAGGGTAGGGGAGAGGGAGAGAGAGAACCTTAAGCAGGCTCCATGTTCAGCACAGAAGCCCAACAAAGGACTCAATCTCAGAACCCTGAGATCATGACCTGAGCCAAAATCAAGAGTCAGCTCCTAAACTGACTGAGCCACCCAGGTCCCCACAAGTATATTTTAAGGTATGTCTCATGGCTTAGGAGTTCCTGCATGCAAATATGTTCTAAATATAAATTATTTTGTTTTGAATATTTTATGAGTGAAAAAAGAGTAGAGATTTAGCCAGTAGACAAAAATAAGAAATGGACATTTATTTCAAGCATTTTAGAATATCTCAACAGATGCTCATCTGATTGTCTTCTCCTAAGGGAGCAAATATAACTGAATTACCATTCCTTTATTAGTCTTCATGAAAGAAAAATCCACTTCACAATAAAGAAAGATGTCAAAAGACAATAGTAGAATGCTTGGCTTATTTTTTCTTAAATTTTTAACTTGTATTTATGGATGTTAAATGGCTATTTGTTAATAGTTGGAAACAAAAGAAAACAACAGAATATTTTTACTTCCTGAAGACTACTCAAGCAAAAACAGAATCTCTTACCATCCTGTTGATCCGTACAAAGTCTTCAGGTTTTTTTGCCCAAGGGGGAAGACCAACATCATTTACTACAACTTCATCTTCTCTGACTCCGAGATTGTATCCATTACTATTGACAAACATCTCTGGTAGGTAATAGAACTCTGGAATTAGTTCCTGTCAGGAATAAAAACATGGTGTATTAAACCACTTTAAAAATGGGCTGAATAAAACTATTGTAACTTGTTAACTATAAACTGAATTAAACAATTTCTTTACTTAAATTCTTTATTATCTAATTCTATTCTCCAATTTATTTTCTTTACATAAGAGAAAGAAAAAGAGAGAAGGAAAGAGAAGACAAATACCTTTCTTGAACATTTTATTTGATAATTTATAAGACTTTCAATCTTATATTGCCATAATTGGTTTAGAGAAATGGGTTAGAGGATCAACAGTAGTTCACAATATCATTATTAAACAAATATGTAGAGCTGTATCTACAAGTCTCTCGTGCTCAACAACCTTTTCTGAATATTAAGGAACTATCCAACTTAAAAAAAAAGTTGTTGCCAGTAGTGGTTAAAAATCATGTAATAGCTTCTACTCTTCCTTTTGATCACATTAGCAATTATGCTACATGATTTTTATAAAAGATTAATAGTTTTATTTCATAATTTGGCAAAATTAATTACTTCTGTACTATCACTAAGCACGATGAAAAGATTATATAAAACGTGACAGTAAGTTTTAAATAGGTAACACATGGTACCTGAATGGAATGGTTCTTAATAAATTGGATGCAAAGACAACCTGTGTTACATGTATATAAAGATGGCATAAACAACTTGATTCAAGGCAAACTTGTGTTTGATGCACAATGTCTAACATGAGGCTTATGCTTCTGTAGAATAAATCTGATATACAAAAGAACTGCTTTTATGATCCTTTTTTTATGCAAGGGAGAAAATGAAGACAAAAACCATTATAATTTTTATGTATACCATCTATACAATGATTTAAAAAATTATCTTTTCAAATATCAAGATGAGGGTTAAATTAACTTTGTATTGTGAAAGTGAAAGGACATTTATTTGTGTAACATGATCAACACTGATAATGTAGTGCCTGAAATTCAACTCCTGCTGTGGTCTTCTCTAGGGATCCACAGAAAAATTAAAAAACAAAGCGAAACAAAAAACACCAAACACTAATGCCTTCAGATAAATCAAATTACTAACTTTCAAAGAAAAGCATACACAAAACCTGGGTTCTCCTGCTAAAACCAACATTTGTCTGTTATAGCATAAGTGGGTGTTTATCTTAGTAATGCTCTGTGAGAATTTGATTATTATCCATTCTGATGATGATAAATGTGAACCATAAGAAAAGTAAAACATAATAAAATTTGAGTATGGGGCACTGCGACAGGTACAAAGAAAGAAAAAAAATGAACAAGACATGGTTTTATTTCAAGTAATTTATAATCTTGTCTACAGGGTAAATGCACAAACAGATGGTTATAATACACAATAATAATAGCTTGAAGGAAGTATAAACCAAGGACGAGGGAGCACAGGGGAGAAGGCAGAGAACTCAAGGCAAGTGTGGAAAGAGTTCACTGGAAACCAGACATTTGAATTCACTACAGCTAAGATAAAGGCAGGGGGAAGCGGCAGGAGGATCATCAGAAAGTATTATCAAGAAGTGATAAGGACGAACAGTGGAGTATAGATATACTGGAGGATACAGGTCAGGATGAGGGAGATGGGAGGTGGGCTGCTGAGAGTTATATGGAGCCCGGTGATGAAGGAAGCTTTACGCCAAGCTAAGCTATTTGGATTTTGTATTATTGGGCATATTTGTTTTACAACAAGAAATTAGGTGTTAAAATAAAGGATGGGCTGGAGAGAAGAGAGACGGGGTGTCTATGTATATGCAGCGAGAAGGGGAACTGGAAGCAGCAAGGGGAACAGGAGGAAGGCAGGTGTGAGCTGTGGTAAGGGGACATGTTGTGGGACTTTAGCAGGGAGGGTAGCCTGTGACAGAGGAGAGGATGGGTGTGCAAAGAAGAGAGGGAATTAAGTGGCTCACACTGTGTGATGCATCCACTAACAACAAACTATGTACAAGGCATCGAGGCCACAAGAGATTGTAGGAAAGGAAAATTATGGTGAGATTAATAGAAACTTGTGTAAATTTTCAGTGACCTGTATGCAAAAGGGAAAATTCAGAAGGGGCTGAAATAAAAACCAGTAGATGAACAAACATCCTTATTTGCAAATCGTGATACAGTTTAGTTGGTGGGCAAGACAGGAGCTGAAGACTGCTTCAGAAGTATTCTATCAGCAGTAACCATAATGAGCTGATTTCTGGACTGAATGAGCACGGTGGTGTATATTATATTGCTTTGAAGGAACAATTTGGTAAAGGTGTATGATCGCTGATCAGAAGGTAGAAGTGAAGCATCATTGCTATTCTCATTGATTTGTACACATCAGAAGTCCATAATTGTTATGATCTGACATTTCTGTCCCTCAAAAATTCAAATGTTGAAACTCTATCCTCTGTGATGGTATTAGGAGGAGGAGTCTCTGGAAGGTAATTAGAATTAGATTAGGTCAAGAGGGTGGAGCCATCATGAGTGGGATTAGTGTCCTTATAGGAGCCCTGAGGAGCCATGTGAGACTCAGCAAGACAATGGCCCCCTGTGCCAGGACATAGACACTCACCAGACACTGAACCTGACTATTGCGGCACCTCAGTTTTGGATTTCCAGCCTCTACAACTGTGGGAAATAAATTTTTGTTGTTTATAAGTTCCCTAATTTATGGTAAAATACAGCTGCCTAAGCTGACCGAGACAATAATTATTAACTTATTATTTCAATGTATTAAGATAAAACTTATAGTTTTCTTTTGATATTACTGTGCAGTTTGGGAACACACAAGACAATTAGTAAAAGGTGTAGAGAAAGGTAAAGAATATGGTTATTTGCACATTACCCATCCTTTATGTGGCAGAGCACAACAACAGCACTGCAAATGGTCCAGAAGCGGGGGGAAAGAATGTAAGCTCATGCAGTCGCTCCTTGTGGACGGTGATTTATATGTCATAGACTCACATAAGTCAGGGATTTCCCTTACTGCCTTTCAAAGGTTATTTGTGTTCATGTCTCATCTCTAGAACTGGACTATCTAAGCTTCCTGGAGGACAGATATACCCACATGGATACAGCAACAAAGATTTATTTTTTTGTTTAAACAGCTCAGAGTCTTAATTTATCTTCAACTGCTTTGGTGCTCTATAATGTTTTCAATATATAAAAAATATATTATTTTCCATTTTTTCCTTTGGTATAGAGGCACATAAACTATGTGGTTATTATTAACCTACTTACCACTATAATAGTATTTTTCTGAATGTCATTAAATTAGATTCACAAAGACAACAAAGCCCTAGGGTTTTGTATTAATAACGTTTTGGACAAAGGCAGATTTTCAAGCCTTACTTTGTGAGGTTCATCTTATTTTGTTGAATCCCTCATAGCTCTTGGTGTTATACTTTGTATGCAGCAGGCACTCATTAAATACTAAGCTATTGAAGATACTAGGCAAAGTTATTTTAATATCACTAGAAATCTTCTGGGGCAATAAGCAGATGGTTGGAAGAATGCCTCAAGACTGGATAGAGCCAATGAAGAGAGTTTCATCTCTGAGATTCAACTGTGACGTCCAAGAAGAGGACAGTAACTGTATCTGTGTCAGCTGAAATGTTATTTCTGCTCGTTCAATCTTACAACAGAAGATAGAATTTACTTGTATCTTATACTATGTGTTAGCACTGTCCTAAGTGCTTTATATCTTTTTTTCTTAATCTTCAGAAAAATTTCATGAGGAGGGTATTCCCATTCTACCCACTTTCTAGACATGAATACTGAGGCAAAGAGAAGGTAAGTAATTTGTTAATGACTATGCTAGAAATAGGTGGTAATGCCCTAAATCAAAATCAGTCACTTTAAATCCAAGGTCTCGGGATCCCTGGGTGGCGCAGCGGTTTAGCACCTGCCTTTGGCCCAGGGCGCGATCCTGGAGACCCCGGATCGAATCCCACGTCGGGCTCCCGGTGCATGGAGCCTGCTTCTGTCTCTGCCTCTCTCTCTCTCTCTGTGACTATCATAAAATAAATAAAAATTTAAAAAAAATAAAAAAAATAAATCCAAGGTCTCTACTGTTATATATTCTCTATTTTGCCTTCTGAAGTAGCAACCCAGTCATTCTATATGATTTTATCCTATTTTGATTTTCCGCATAGCAATTATAATTTTCTTCTTTTATATATTAGGCTCCTGTGTCCTACTACACTGGAAATCTCATGACAGTAGGAGTCATTGTCTATTTTGCTCACTGGTTCACACCACTCACTTGCTAGGAATGGTGCCTAGCACATAAAAGATGCTCAATGCAAACGTGTGAGATACAAAAAAATCAATTATTGCTGTGTGTTTACCATCTCCTGAATTTCAGGCATGAAACAGTGATAAAAACAATATTGCAGGCCATCATTTTCAAGTTGTGTCAGTTTAAGCAGAGGTCTTTAGGGCAAGCAGTGAGTTGAAGGTAAGAGGGAGACAGAGCAGATAGGCAGTTTGGGGATTATCCCTTCTACCAGGAAGTGCTACTTTATGTGCATCAGAATCACAGATCCTAGTTTAAATCTGGACATCTTGCCAGCTTGGACAAGTTTCTTAACCTTTTGAAAAAAAATCAATTTCTTCATATGCAAAATTGTGATGATGATAGCAATGAATTCACTGGGTAGATGTTGAGGATTAAATGGTGATAATGTGTAAAACAATGCATTTAGCAGCTGTCTGCAAAATACCTTTTAGAAGCTATTCAATCAACTTTTTTTGATGCAGATCAAAAATATTGCTGCTGAGTTACCCACTACCGAAGCATACCCTGTAAACCAGTAACAAAACTGTCACTTCGGATGTTTCTGTTTGAAGGAATACCTGTGTAGATAGTTCAGATGATTAAACGTTTTTTTTTTTTTTTAATTTGATTCTTCTTTCTGCTATCTTGGCTGACTTTTTTTTTTAAAGATTTTATTTATTTATTCATGAGAGACAGAGAGAGAGAGAGAGAGAGAAAGGCAGACACAGGCAGAGGGAGAGAGAGAGAGAGAGAGAGAGAGGCAGAGACACAGGCAGAGGGAGAAGCAGGCTCCATGCAGGGAGCCCGACATGGGACTCAATCCTGGGTCTCCACAGGATCATGCCCTGGCTGAAGGCGGCTTTAAACCACTGAGCTACCTGGGTTGCCCATGCTGGGATGATCGGGGAAAGAGACAGACATGTCAGGACAGTCCCTAGCTATCCTGACTAGCTCCGAGGCTACACAAAACACCTGAGTAAAGAAAGCCATGCTGGGTTCTCTCGCTCAGCCACACCCCTCCAGCTGTCACCACACAGCTCAGCCTTGAGTGGTCTTTGCTGGCTTTAACTCCAAGTGTGTAACTGTCAACAAATAAATAGTTGCTGTGTGTGTGTGTGGGGGGGTTTGTTTTGTTTTGTTTTGTTTTTGTTTTTTTTTTGGAGTGGGCAGGGGGAGAGGTGAGGTGAGGGAGATAGAGAATCTTTTATTTTTTTAAGAGAGGGAGAGATTCCAAGGTGGTACAAATCAAATGTGGCCAGAGGGTAAAGGGCATGACTATAAGCCCCTTTATAAGTGCTCAGAAACATTTAAGGTTTGTAGACCCATTCAGCTACACAAAGGGATTTTAAGAAACTTAAGGGCATTATAAACAGCATCTTAACTTACAGCCATGAGGATCCTATCTCAAAAGGATTTTTGGGTGCAAGTTTTTTTTTTTTTCTCACAATGAACTATAATCTGATACATAGAAAGCCCATTTTATTTTAAAGCAGTTAAAAGATGCCTCTGCCCCAACTTTCTACGATCAGGAAGCATTTAGAGAAAATCACCCAAGTGCAAACATGGGTGATTTCTTATGGAAAAGAAAGCTGATTCAGAGAACAAAGTCAAGGTCCCAGAGGACCTGTACCCAGAGTCCAGGAAACTGGCAACATGTGCCTGGCTGCAACTGCCATGAACTAGCCACTGCTCTGTATGTTCCACATCCCCTCCTTTGGAATAGAATCTGTTGAGGTTTACCTGTTTCTGGCTTACCACCATATGGTGAGTGTACATGGGACAGATAACTTGTCTCTCTAGTTTCCAGGTATTCAAATTAGAAATTTCTGCATTGTTTCTGTATCTGGACCTGATACAGACCATGAGATATTAGATTTTGATCCTGATGCTATAATGTGGCTAGCAAGTTGAGTATATTTTGCATCTAGGAGGAATGTGAATTGTGATCAGAGAGAGGACTTTAGCAGACTATTTCCAAAGAGCGCCATAAAAAATCCCTCTAACCTCCATGTCCTTTTGCAATGTGACTTTGCTGTTCATCTCAACAGGAAGTAGAGTTCATTTCTCCCCTTCCTTAATTTGGGCTGGCCCCGTGACTTGTTTTGACTTGTTTTTTTTTTTTTTTTTTTTTGATGTTTCAGTGGCAATTTATTCCAAATACATAGATGCCTCCTCTCCTTTTATCTAACAGTTGGTAGAGGGGGGACAGTTCAGTAAAGAGTAACAGATGCTTTTCCATAATTTCCTGCTTTGGGTTTCATAAGAATTGGGTAGGAAATGGTAGATATATTTCACTACATTTTAGAAAAGTTCCTCACCTCTCTTAGACTATTTAATAATTTTTCCCCTCCTCCCCCTTTTTGTCCCTCCCCCATAAATTTTTATTATAGCTAAATATATATGAAATTTGCCATTTTAACCACTTAATGTACAGTTCAGTGGCATTAAGCATATTCACAGTGTTGTGCAACTATCACCATCATCTGTCTCTGGAACTTGCAGGTCCCCCCTCATTTTTTATCCTCTTGATAGCAAGCCACCATGAAAAAAGGTGTGATTTTCTTAGAAAGACTATATAGAGAAAGAGAGGACCAGCCAGGCCCCAGAAGTTCCAGCCATCCTTGTTAGGGCAACAGATAAGTGAGTAAGGTCATCTTGAATCCTCCAGATCCAGACAGGCCACCTCAGTTGACCCCAGATGGATCAGAGACACTGTACCTGATGAACCCTACTCTGATTGCAGAAATCTAGGAATATAAGTGGCTATTTTTTTTAAGCCACAAGGTTTGTGGTGGTTTGTTACACAGCAATAAATGACTAAAGTAAAACTTGATGGATCAATTATTCCAAACTAGTCAAAGTGGCTGGATATGACTATACGATCATGCAGAAGAATTAAAGCAGCATGCCGCCAATGAATAAGCACTACACGTAACTTAAAAGACCTTGGTGCTAATAGACCTTGGCTTCCTCCTTACCTACTATGTGAACTCAGGCAGGCCATTTAATATCTGGGAATCTTCTTTACAAAAACAAGAATAATGATAGCTATCTCACAGGGCTGTTCTAAAGACTATCAAGTAAATGACAGGAAAAAAAAAAAAGCACGTCTGAAAACTTGAGAACCACTCAGAAAGCATGAACTCTTCCAAGTGTGCTCCTTCAGAGGTACTTTAGGCACCAACTTGCCTACTTTGGATAACAGCTCTCCTGCTTATTACTCTCTTCCCTTTGATAGATCTCTGTTAATCATTCTCTTTAAGGAAAGAGCCCAAGTAGTTAAGTAGTTTAGGGTTTCCTAAATGAAAAACAGTGCAGAAAGACATCAAATACTATCAAAGAAATGGCAAGATGAATATTATAACAGGCATTTTGTGTCTGTAAATGTGATTTCTGGTTTATTTTAACAGCTCTACTGAAACCCCATGGTACAGTTAATAGTGTTATATGCATTCTGTCAATAATAAGAAAATATCCTCAAACACAATTTCTAATTTACAAGCTTCTGACAAGTTCAAGCTGCTGAGAAATTGGACTTGAAAATATGTCTTAGAGTGATAGAAGACCACTATTAACACTATGATAATTGTATACCTATTGCATCAAATCTGACATTTCGGTTTAATATATTTTCCTGAGAAAGCGCACCATTTTATGGCTTCCTAGTGAAATCAAATCCAACACAGACGTTTTCACTTTTCTAATATAATTCACTGAAAGGTTTTAAAGCTGCCATTTCTTTTCTTCCTTTTTTTTCAAAAGATTGATGCCCTGGCATTCGTTAATTCCACAAGAGCTCATAATGGGTCAATGAGTCAGTGGTGAGCACCTCCATTAACTGTATTAATTTACACTATGTCACCTTAATGACATTTTGTCACAGCTACCTTCTCTGACATCTCCATAGCTATTCAAAAGTCATATAACAACTTTTGAAGGCATTAAGGAATCTTAGTGTAAGAACTTCAGTAAGTTGAATGTCACTGTTACCAAGACTATGCTAGGGAAGAAAAATACAAAAAAAAAAAAAAAAAAAAGTAAAAACTAACTAGTCTGACTTAACAGAGGGGACCTGGCTCCTGAAAGGTCACTTCACCAACACTCCATCTCTGCCCAGCTTGTATGCATTACTGTAAGAAGAGACTGATGTTAGTAGAGACAGAATGAAACCTTCTACTCTATTCTAGTTCTTTTTTAGATGAATATCTAAGTTACTAGATATTGCAGATAAACTTTTCTTCACAAATGGAAATGCATTTCCTTAAAATTATATCCAGTGCTTTATTCAACAGCTTAGGGATAAGAAATCAAAAGCTTAGGTTTTAACACCCAGTTAGCAAAACTATTATTACTCTTGGTAACATACTCTTCCCTGTTAAATCAAGTATTATTTTAGCGGAAAAAAATACGTGTTTTAATCAATATATTTAAACATGAATTTAGAAAATTTCAAGTTACTACCAGTATTACCAAAAAATCTCTCTAACACTTCTTCAGTGAGAATCCTCAAATTCTGAAAGATCAATATATTTGGTCACAGAGACATACAGACACATACACAAACATATTTGAAATAGAGCAAAGCAGAAGACTGAGAAGCTATACTTGTAATGCAACTTGATGCAATTTCAAAGATCTTTTTCATATCAGTAAGAAAAAGATATTTGACCCAACTTAAAAAAAAAGGGGAAAGATATGAGTACGTTTACAGGTCAATCAATATATGAAAAATGCTCAATTTCACTCACAATTAATGACATGCAAGCCCAAACAAAGACAACTCCATTTTTACTCACCAGATTAGCAAAAATTATACTGTTTATTATGATAGTGATGAGGGGGGCGTGGGGAAGGAGGCATCCTCACATACTGCTCTAGGGAGTGAATGATTATCATCTTTGAGAATAATGACTTGGCAATATTTTTCAAAATTAAAAATGTATATAGCCATTTAGCTATTAACAGAAATTATCCTTTACACATATACACAAAGTTCATCAAGATCACTGTGCAAGGGTGTTTACTGCAGCCCTGTGTTTAATAGTAACAGAGAGAAAGACAAACTATTCATAAATAGGAGATTGTTTACATAAATTATTATATATGTGTGCAGCCTTGAAAAAGCAAGGGTCTACGTGGAAAGATATTCAAGATAGATTATCATAAAATATGAAAGAGAACTGAAAATGGGAAAAATCCGTGCAATGTCAAGCTAGGGAAATGAGCTTCTTATGAACTAATTAAGTCCGGGGGTCGGGGAATAGGTCCTGTTTATACTCAGCACAGCTGCTTGAGGATAAAAAATAAAAACCACCCCAGTTAGTGACAGCCACATTGGTATTTGTCCTTTATGATGTGACCCCCAGGAACCAAAGGAACACAATTGGTAACAAAACGTAAGTGTTTTTTTAAAGTTCCAGAACAGGAAAACTCCAGGAGAAATCCTAGCAGTTTTATTTTATTTTTTTAATAATAAATTTATTTTTTATTGTTTAATTTGCCAACATACAGAATAACACCCAGTGCTCATCCCGTCAAGTGCCCCCCTCAGTGCCCGTCACCCATTCACCCCCACCCCCTCCCCTCCTCCCCTTCCACCACCCCTAGTTCATTTCCCAGAGTTAGGAGTCTTCATGTTCTGTCTCCCTTTCTGGGTAGGAAATATCCTAGCAGTTTTAGAAGGAAAAGCCTGGTATGAACACTGATCATCAGAGACTGACCTGTAACTTGGTGAGATATTTTTGGTGATGGGAGGCATCAATAAAGTTCTCAGGATAGAAAGTAAAGTCCAAACCTGTATCTACTTATGTAAATTAGAATGATTAACTCTGATCTGTGTGTGGGTTTGTGAGGGTAGATCTTTGAATTAAGCTGAAAAGCCAATTTTCTTTTTTGTGATGATGTCTAATAAGGGTGAGCAGGCATCTCACTTGAAATAACTTGATACAGTGTGTATACCTCTCTGAATTAAGATATGTATAACCTTATATATGATAGAAAGCCTTAAAATATAGACAATAATGTTTAATTCAAACAAACACAAAATATTTATTGAGTGCTTTTTGTGAATATTAGGCTAATTCTAGAAGCTGCTGGACTCCTCACTTTCTGTGTAAATTTTCAAAGTGTTATGAAATAAGAAATGGATTCTCTTGCTGATTTCATTGGAAGGAAGTCAGTTTAAATGGTGGCTCATGGGTATGTTAGAGTTTAATTCCTCAGTGAAATAAGGCTGATAGGAGAAAACTGTATGCTTTATGAGTCTGGTATAGTAAGAATGTATGTCAAATTATCTAACTTCCAAATATGACTATGTCATATGTACAAATTAATATTCATTCATGCAAACTTTGATGGTAACAAACGAAATAGAGAAGCTACAAACTACTTGGATCCATTTGGTTTGTTTCCTGCTTTCAAAAAGAACAGAACAAAGTTGTATTCATCTAGTTTTCTTACAATTCAGTAACATTGTAATTGCCTTTAAAAATATTTGCGATAAACATAACTATGAAAATGATAATTTTGACTTTAATTCACAGCCTTTTGTTGGATTAAGACCATAAATGGAATAATACCATAATATTTTTACATTTAACAATATGAGTGACAGTGATAGGGAAAAAATTGCCTTGAAGAAAGAAGCCTTAGAAAGTAACATGTATACCCATGCAATAACCTGATCATATCTCACTATCAGAGAAAAAAATGAGAAAAATGAGAGAACAAATGTATATTATTTTAAATACAACCTTTTCTTAAAAAACAAAAGCCCATATAAATGAATAACAGATCTTTGTATTTAACAATAGTTAAGTAGTACCAACATTACTCTGCTCTCTGGCTGTTCCTGGGTATTGTGTGTGTGTTGGTTTAATCTAATGTGTATTGTTGCATAGTATCCTCAGGCACAGTCAAGTAAAAGCTAAGGCTGTACAGAAAAGCCTACATTTTAAATGGGTCTTGTCATTAATGCTTTATTAATTGCCCCAGGCTACGTAAACCCAGAGCTGCGCAAGCTATAACAATATGACACATTAAGGTCAAATCCAATTCCTGCTGTGTTTCATGGAATGGGCCAAATATTGAGTTAACAGCAGGAAAGGCAATTTATGGCCTTTTCTTTCCATCTCCAGATTATTCAATCTAAATTAGATAGAATTTTTTGAAATTATGAGAACACCTTAACTGAATAAATGATTTTTGAATCATTTTCTGTGATGCTCAAAATTATTTCCTCTAGCTTCTTTTAGGTTGGTTGTACTGCATAATTTTAAAATATGATGGAACAAAACCGCAGCATAAAATGTCTTACACACCCAATTAAATTAAAAAAAATCAAGATGTCAGCATATTTTGAAATTAAATTATCATCAACAAATAAAAGGAACCTACCTTTACATCAGAAGTATCTCTCTGACTAGTTCTCCAAGACCTTGCAACCGATGAGAAGGTTCGATCTGGATGGTCAAACTTTCCATCATTTGCATTGAGGAAGAAGGTTGTGAAAGGTTCCTAAGCGAGAAGAAGAAGAATCAGGAATCTGACCCGCCTGAACACAGCTGCCTTGTTCCACTGTAAAATATGACTGTCTTTGAACCCCTTGTGAGGTAGAAACAGTGCAAGGTCCCGGAAAGATGCCTATGCTGAGGAATCAGGACACGCCTGAAGGGCCGCTCAGGCACTGCCGCTCCGCAACCTTGGCAGAGGCCATTTTGCTTCTTGGGCTCCAGTCTCCTGATCCGTAAGACGATGGAGCTTTAGTGCTCTGTGATTTGATGATGAATGCTTCTGCATTATTATCAGTTTATAACTCAGATGTTCTTTCTGATAACTAAGGCCATATATAATAACACTGCACTAGAAAATCACTCCGGCACTGTTCACTGCACTGTGGAATTAAGTAGGGAATGGCCATCTGAGATTACGTATCAAAGTCTATTAAAGTACTTGTACCACACCACGGTCTGATGATCTTTTTAAAATGCAAAGTTCTGCTTAAAATCTCTCAGTAGCTCTTCAGAGCTCTTAGGAGAAACTCTAAACTACTCTCTTTTTTTTTTTTTGTCTTAAAAGATCTCGAATGATCTGGAAATTTATCTCTCACCCTCCCTTCTTCACATTTTAAAGTCGTGCCACACTGTTCTCACTTCCTGTCCTTGGTAGGTGATGTTCCCTCTGCCTGGTACCAATTTATCCTTTTCCCTCACCAACCTTACTTTGCTAAGTTCTTTCTATCCTTTATGCCTCAGCCAAGGTGTCATTTTTCTCCTGAAATATCTTCCTTGATTTGCCAAGCTCTCCAGTATACTCAAATACAACCTATACTTTCTAAATACATCACTGAAACACTTGTCACGCTGTTTTATAAGTGATTTGTAACTTATCTATCTTCCCCCCACCATATAAACAGATTCCATCATCTATCATGTTCACTGTCTTATCTCCGACACTGAGAATAATGCCTCGTACACAGAAGTTGCTCAATGTATAATTTGGCAAAGAAATGAATGAAATAAAATCAAGTGCAAATAAGACTAGATAAACTCTAGTCCTTTCTGTCACTGTCACCTCACAGAAACACACTATCTGCCACCCAGTACATGTTCCCGTAGCAGGAAACCTTAGAATAACTATTACATGATCCTAATCCATTGAATTTTAATGCTTTTTGTGTATTTTTTATGTTGGGAGAGAGGCATTATTTCTGATATCATTAAATTTACTTCTGAGTAACATTCATTCTCATCAAGGATTTCTTACTTAACCACAAGTCTAACACAGACAAATATATATTTCCTTTTCCATGGTTTAATTCTCTCTTAGGTCTAGAATGAATGACATGTCACCCCTAGGTTCAATAATGCTGAGAAATCTACAGGACATTTTCCTGAAAAGCTATTTTTCTTTAATATATATAATCCCTATTAATTCTTTTATATCTATAAAACATGACTTCGTCCCTTTGAACTTTTTTGTTGTCATGAGCCATAGGGGCCAGCTGTTGGGCAACAGCTACAACCATTCATCTTCCTCAGTCTCTTCCTGAAATTTAGTGTGGCTGGATGTCATCAATGTTATAAGTTTGTAACAGATCACCAATTTTTCATGTTCAGTATCAGACAACAGGAAACCATGATTAAAGAGATAGGATGAAGAATGATAAAACAATATTTAGAGAAGGGCTGTATTATGGATTCACCTGAAAATCAGAGATGCATCCAGGAAGTCCCATATTGCTGTTTTAAGATTTTAGGTGGTATGAAAGACAAATAGACATCACTGAGATTAAGTTAGGAAGAAAATTTTTTTGAGATGTCCTTCTCTAATTAATCTGCTTTGCACAGTTTTAGCTTACTATTAAACATTAGGTTAATTACCTAATATTAATGTGGTATTTCTTATCACTCAGTTAAAGTGGGGATAAAACATTCTAGAAGTAGCAATGGCAAACTGAATGAAATATGACAGATACAAGTTCGAATCTTGATGGGACAAACCATTAACTTCTTTCAGGCAAGTTATTTAACCTTACCTATGTAGCTGTGTTAAGTGCCTGCTTCCAGGTCCTTCCTTCATCTATGTTAAATGGGAAGGACACCATCTTGGGGATGATTATGGGAATTAAATACAATTAAATAATATGGAAAAGCTTGAAGTGTCTCACCTGACACAGTTATAAAAATGACTACAGTTTTATGCACTTCACAGTTTTATGCACTGTGTAAATTATTCACTGCTGGGTTTCACACTAGACTGCAGTCTCTAACAGACAACCTGACCAGACTCTTAGTGCCTTAGGTCTCATCCATCTCTGTAACCGTAGCACCAAGTACCCATGCTTGGTTCATAGTGTTTATTCTCATTTTTTATTTTTT
The DNA here is from genome assembly GCF_905146905.1 of Nyctereutes procyonoides. Taxonomy (NCBI): domain Eukaryota; kingdom Metazoa; phylum Chordata; class Mammalia; order Carnivora; family Canidae; genus Nyctereutes; species Nyctereutes procyonoides. Next base: position 15,204,005 of record NW_026575033.1, on the reverse strand, counting down.
AAAGACTTCATTTATTTATTCATGACACACACACACACACACACACACACACACACACACACAGAGGAAGAGACAGGTAGAGGGAGAAGCAGGCTCCCTGCGAGGAGCCTGATGCGGAACTCGATCCCAGGACCCCCGGATCCAACCTGAGCCAAAGGTAGACACTCAACCAAAGAGCCACCCAGGTGCCCCCACAGTTAGTGTTTAATAAATGTTTCTTGAATGCACCTAAACATACAAGTATCGTTGAGAGATTAAGTATGGCTGGGTAAGAGTAAAATAGCTTTTGTCAGTTCTTAACTACTCATTTGACCAAAAAGTTGTAACTGCACAATCTGCTTCTTCATTATTCTCAGGTACCGATGTCCCGTGTTTTCTTTTGCACTCTCTCTCTCTGCAGATCATAGGCAGAGATTAATTTAGAAAGATTGCACTTGTCTCTATGATTTTTTAATCTATTACACAGATGTGAGTGAAGATCCATTTATACATGCAAAGCCTTACTTTTTATCATCAGCCACTAAAAGCTGGTTTATCTCTATCTCGACCAAAATTATAAAATCCTTCCTGGTCTTCAAACCTTAACAAAGGTATGCCCAAAATAGCAGAGATAGGCATAGTGAAAAGAAATCCGAAATTAAAGAATTACTTTTATTTCTGGTCATGAAATTTATGAAACTGGTGGCAACCAACAGCAGAGGATACTGAAGAATTCCACACTTCGCAGTTTTAAGTAGCTTTTAAAAAGATCTGATTAACAACTGTTTTCGGGTCACATACTACAATTACTGACATATATTCTCATTATTCCTGAAGGCCTCCAGCTGTGATGGAGGTAGAGTACGAACAGAAATTGATAACCTATTTGTTTCTAAGTGAGTATTGATCTTTCAAGCTCTGATTACCGTGGAGATTACCTTTTTTCTAGGTGTTTCCTTATCACCTTCAAGGCACAGTGGAAGGCTTTTTCTTTTTTCATCTGACTCAGGCCCAACTAACGTAGAGGATTAAGTACTATATTAATAAGTCTAAGGAACTTTTCTATTTTTTTACTTATCATATGCTGATTGAACCATTTTCAATGTGTACATTGCCATATTAGACAATTTATCATTATACTAGAAAAGCTTTTGGTTTGGACGATGCACAAATGAAAAAATATGAAGCAGAGATTTCAGAAATTCAAATGCTGGCATTTGTCGGGCTTTACGAGCTTCCTGATAGGTCCTGCAATATGAACAGCTGATGGCAGACCTCCTTCTCCTAATTACATCTGCCCTAAGGTCACTTCATATCTTCCAACCCTGTCTTAGTACAAGAAAACCAAGCTAGCCAGGCCTGCATGGGGCAATCGTACACTGAATTCCACCATAGCCTTTATTCCCTTGCAAGGACACCAACAACCTTTCCTGCCTCCCGATGATTACAGCCCAATGAACTCTATCCTGGGCAATCCTAACCCCATTCCCCTGCCCCTCTTCTTCTATCTTCTCTGGTATTTGCTCAGTAATCTCATAAAAATCTTTTCTTAAGTCCCTCTCTGCTGTACTTTTTATCTTTGCCTTCCTTTCATTTCATTTGAAACAAACTCTACTCATGGGTAACAGGTGGTGCTTTGAGCACTATTTTACTTTACCAAAGTAAAGGGGTATATCTTGGACTGATAACAAAACATAATAAAGATGAAAGGGCAGGGAACTAAGGCTGCCGGGCACCTATTTCTGTGCTCAACACTGTATTATTTCACTTAACTCAGTCCTCGTGATTATCCTTCAGAATAGGTGTAACTATTCTTATTTCACATCTGAGAAAATCAGGGTTACATTCTAGGAAATGGAGAAACCATGATTTGTATTGTTAATTGTCTAACCCTAGAAGTTGATTTTCTCCCATTCCTTTTGAAGGAACCCACAACTACCTTTCAGAATCATCAAAAAGTCTCTGATAATTAACCCATATACCTATTATAAAACAGGCTTTTGGTCAAAAACTCATCTGTATGGAGATTCCTCAAAAAATTAGGAACAGAATCCCCATATAACCCAGCTCTTCCATTTCTGGGTATGTATTCAAAGAACAAAGACTAATTTGAAAAGATAAATGTACCCATCTGTTCATTATAGCATTATTTACAATAACCAAGATATGGAAACAACTTAAGTATCCAGTGATAGATGAATGGATACAGAAGTTGTGGTGTATTTATACAGTGGATTACCACTTGGCTATAAAAAAGAATGAAATATTGCCATTTGTGATACTTTGGATGGACCTTGAGTGGATTATATACAAAGCAAAATAAATCACATGGAGAAAGACAAATATTGCATGATTTCACTCATATGGAATATAAAACAAAAACAAAAACAAATGAACAAACAAAATAAAACAAAAACAAATTTGTAGATACAAAGAACTAGCAGCTACCAGAGGAGAAGGGGTTTGGGCAGTGGGTGAGGTGAATGAAGAGGTCATCTGTATGGTGATGAATGGTAACTGGACCTGGAGTGGTAATCACTTTGTAGTGAATACATATGTCATATTATAAAGCTGTATACCTGAAACTTACATAACAATAAAAAAAATTAAAAAACAGAATGCTTCATCTTCCTCTAAGTCTGCACTGTCATTAAGCATCAGTACTTGAGGTAAATATAACAACACTATTTTATTCAGTAGCATTATCTTTTACTTTAATTACAATGCCTGCAAAAGTGTTTTTACTATTTTTTTTCACTACAAATACACACTTTTAAAGACATAGGCTCTTGGGGAGGCTTTCCAAGAAATCCGTAATATGCTTTTACAAGTCTCAAATTCCAAACAACTGATTTATAAATGAACTTTTGTTATACAACCTATTTAACTTCCTTAAAGATTATGATTAAATGTTTGACAAATGAGTTTTGAAGAGGTAGGTGGAATACAGGTGAATAGGTTGCTGAAGGATGTAAAAGAAAGTAAGATTTAATTACTTCTGTGTGTATGTTATATGCTATATGTTCAGGGTAAGATTTAAAGTAAAAACATTCCAAGTAAAATGTGTCTTTTATACTAGTCAATATCTGAAGAAACTTCAAACTCCACTATAATAGTTCATTCATCATTTGTTCAATGGCAGCTATCAAGGAACCAGTCTTTTCAGAGTCTTGTAACTCAGACAAGTGATTTCACTGGTAGTTTGTCTAAAATAATATTTTTAATTAAAAAAATGAAGTATGTAGCTGATTAGCATTTTAAAGCAGTTGTTATCATTGTTGTACTACATATAATGATTGAAACTAATAATGAGTTTAATGACTTTAGGTCAAAAGACTTGAAAGGTAAAGAGCAAATAATTACTTACTCTGTATTTTGTTTTTATGGACAAATTCTTGGTGACATGAATTTTAATGCATTTTCTACTTCATAAACTTCATGGGATGGGAGTGAGGAAATCACAATTCCCTGGACCATTAGGTTAAACATTTAGTAAGCTATTAGACTGGGATACTTCTATTTGTAACAGCACAACATAAGATGTGTTGGCTAAATGAGTCCCTATAAAAGCATAAAAGCAATCCTATATATCTGTTCTGTCCAGTACAGTAGCCACTTGCCACATGTGACTATTAAGTACCTGAAATAGGGCTCCTTCACACTGAATGTGCTATAAATATAAAAACACATTCTGGATTTCAAAGACTTAGAACCAGAAAAGAGTGATATATACCCTTGGAAGTTTTTATGTTTGTTACATGCTGAGATTATAACATTTTGAATATAGTGGGTTAACAAATATGTTTATTAAAATTAATTTCACCTATTTCTTTTTATTCTTGAATGTGGCTACTACATATTTTAAATTATATAAGTGGCTTGCATTATATTTCTGTTGTGCAGCCCTGTGACAGATAATACTGAAAGGGGATTTATAGAATAAACATGTATATAATTTCTGCCATACTCTTGTGCAGATTCAAATGTGCACTCCATTTCACTGGAATAGTAAATCAACTAAATATGAATTATGATTTGAGAAAGTATTTAGCTTTATCAAGGATATAAGATTGTTAAGTTAGGGGATGCCTGGGTGGCTCAGTAGTTAAGCATCTGCCTTTGGCTCAGGGCATGATCCTGGAGACCCGGGATAGAGTTCCACATTGGGCTTCCTGTGAGGAGCCTGCTTTTCCCTCTGCATGTGTCTCTTCTTCTCTCTTCATGCCTCTCATGAATAAATAAAATCTTTTTTAAAAACTACAAGATTTTTAAGTTAAATCAAGCTGTTGATAGCAAGTATTTTTTTTTTACATATTTAATTTTTTTAAAAAATTTTTATTTAAGAGAGATGAGAGAGAGACAGAAATTGGAAGAGACAGAGAGAGAGGGAGCATGAATAGGGGGAGCAGCAGAGGGAGAGGGAGAAACAGGCTCCCTGTCAAGTAGGGAACCCAACATGGGGCTGGATCTCAGGACCCTGGGATCGTGACCAGAGCCAAAGGCAGAGGCTTAACTAACTGAGCCAGTCAGGTGCCCCAATTTATTTCTATTTATTGATTATATATATAATTATCTATCTATCTATCTATCTATCTATCTATCTATCTATCTATCATTCTCAAGCAGACTCCCTGCTGAGTGTGGAGCCTGAAGGCTCAATTCCAGGACCCTGAGATAATGACCCGAACCAAAACCAAGAGTCAGACGCTTAACCAAATAAGCCACCCAGGTGCCCCAATAGCAAGTATTTTTATGGACTCACATAAACAACTCATAAATCTGACTTCAGACTAATCTGATTACACATAAACTACTGAATACCAATATATTGGTATATATATATATATTATGCCAATTGGTATATATATATATTATAATTTAGAATACTATTTCCTAGATACTCTCAACTCTCAAACCAGTTTTATGATAATGTTCTTTCTAAAATGATTTCTGACCTTAAAAATTTTTTTTAATCCCAAAAATACCTAAGAGAGTGCCTTACCCTCCCCATGGCAGTGGCTTAACTACAGCAATGATTGTCCTTGATGGAACCCAAGGTGATGTGAAAAGGCCTCCCGGGATGAATATCTCTGGCTCCAATGCTTTCTAAAAACTTCCTTCTCTAACAGTTTTGGAAGTCCCTTTGAGAGTGATCTGTATGAAGCCAAATAGACCGTGCTGCTTAGGAAGTATATCTCATGGGCTGCTTAAGCTTGGGTATGTCTTTTGTTGTCTTGTAGAGTGGATTCTGAGCAGCAAACATAACTTGAACTTTTCGAATGCATTTTTTTCTGTATTTATTTTTAACTCTCTTTGCTGATTTTTTTTGTTATAACATTTATAACATGCACTGCTCATCAGTCATTTCTCATTGGTGGTGGTAATGACTGAGAACTTGGTTTTATGGTCTCACCATTTGGTGATCAGAGAATTTATTAGTCTTTTCGTTTTTTAGTCTGCCTATTTGTGAGCTCAAATCAAATATGAACATCTTTTGTGTCTATTGTAAAGGACACCAGCTCCTTGAGATCTTAACTGGTAATTTTTTGTGTTTCTGTGTTTTGTTTTGACCTATGGCTGAAATTCAGGATAGAAGCTATAAGTCTCAACATATCTGTGTGTCTGTAATTCAGAAAAGCCCTTAACTCTTGCATGAGTGTGAAGTATTTTCCTATATCTGGAGAGTATTAAAAAATTATTACTACCTATAAACTAAAGTGCTCTGTTCTGACTGGTTTATAGGGGTAACTGGGCACCTATTTAAATCATATTCTTCAAAAAGGAACAGAAAATAGATAGAAATTATTCTTTAAAAGTGCTAGAGTTCAAAAAATATTTCTTAAGAAACTATTGGCTCAGGAACAAATGTATTTATTTATTTATTTATTTATTTATTTATTTCAGGAACAATTTTAAAAAAGAATTCAAGTTCATGTAATTAAGGTGAATCTTTGGACAAATTAGACTAATAACTTTGGTCTAAAAGAGAAAGTTTTATGTATTTTCCTTTAGTTTATAATTCCAGAGTTTATTTTTAAAATAAGATTTGGGTTTATTTTCTCATAGGCTAGTTAGATCTAAACTTTTTAGAATTACTTAAACTCCTTTAAGATTATAAAAATATAAAATTTGTTTGGTTAAACTGAATCATAATTTTGACAAATCTTTTTTGTAATAAGAGCAATTGTAGCATATTACCTATGTGATTTACAAGTTACTTAAAATATACTCACTGTATTTCTGGTAAGTTCAATTTTTCTCTTCTCAACATAACAGAGAGAATATTTGAGAAAGACTTGTAAACTAAAGCAGAGAGAAAAATATCTGAAAATATAAGATGCGGTCCCATGTACACACATTTTTATGAACTCTACCAATGTGTTTCTGAGGCAAATCAGCCTCATGAAACAGAGTGGCCTGAGGTAGATTTTGGTAAGGGGAGAAGACATTGTTGATTATATTGATTTATAGATTTGGTTTAGAATTCTATAATCCTCCTCAGTTGCTTATAGTAAAAAAAAAAAAAAAAAAAAAAAAAAAAGAGAGAGAGACCATCTGAGTCTAGTACCTGCTCTTAACTAGACTCAATTGAAGAAGGCAGGACTAAAGGCAAGATGATTTGTCAAAGGCTTCTGCAATAATCTAGAAGAGAAATAATGGGAACCTAAACTAAGGAAATGCCAGAGTTAATAGAGCAAGGAGATAGACTGCAGAGATACTCAGTTGGTAGAACCCAGCTGATGTGAGGTCTGATTGGATGTAATGGGCTAGGAAAATAGAGAACATATCTCTATCAGGTAACTGGGTGAGTGATCATACCATTTACTTAGATAGGAAACACAGGAAGAACCACAATAGGCTTGTAAGGGAGATGAGGAATTCATTTTTGGAAATGGTGTACGTGATATCATGAGCTGTTCAGGTAGAAATATCTAGTAGGCACTCAGAGATAAAGGTTGGGAGACCAAGAAAAATGAAGACAGAAGCTGGAAGTCATTAGCTTATAATTGAATGGCAGTGCTCAGATAAAGTATACAGAAAAACCTGGGGAACACAAACATCGAGAAAAAAAAATCTGAGCATGAAACCGGCCAGGGCAATTAGGATGACAGAGGTAAGCCAAGGGAGGATATTGTCTGAGGAGCCATGAGAAGGGAGCATTTCAAGAAGGAGAAAGTGAGCAATGGTGCCAAGTGCTTCAGATACATTATGGTAAGAAATGGGAAATTTGTGACTCTGAAAAAAAAAAAACTCAATAAAGGGATGGGTATGGAACCTAAATCAGCCAGGCTAAAGATCAAATGGGAGGTGAGATAGCAGAGACTAGCACAGCACATTGCAGTTTCATGGAGGCTGTGCTTACATGTGACTATGAAGGGAGAGAACTGGAAAGTAACTGCAGGGCTGGTTGGGGCGGCAAGGAATGTGTGTGTGTGTGTGTGTTTGTGTGTGCAAGCATGTTTGTGCGTATATGTGTGCATGCATGTTTGTGTGTGTGCGCACGTGCATGCACACATGTGCATGCATGCATATGTGTTCATAAATGTTTAGAAACTGTTCTTAGAGTATATTGCCCAAGATGCAAGCTTGAGAGGGCCAGAGGAGAGTGCCAGCTTGTGGCCATCCGTGAACAAAAGAAACAGTGTACTTTAAGAATGCACTCCAGGAGTCTGGTTCCTTTTATAACTGGTTTAGGTTTAAGAAGCTCACAATAATCTATCTTCCCAACGCAATTTCGTAAATGAGAAAAATCATTAAAAAAAAAAGTTCAGGTTTTTGCTAGTTTGTAATCTCTTGTTTATACTTCACTGGCCTCTAATCTATGTTGAAAACAAATAACAAGTATAGTAATGTAATGAAGATACTTACAATTCGAACAAGCCAGGATAAGGTAGATGTTGCTGTTGAGTAATGCGTGTTATAATGGTAGGGGGGGCTTTGATCATCTTCCCATGTCTCATAACGCTCTGCGTAAAACACAGCTCTCTTTGGGTTCAAAGCGCCTATTGGCTATAAAAACAGAAAAGAAGCTTTTCACTTAATACAGTTATACTAAACATTCTATATTATAATTCTTTATCCTGGAAGTATTTACCATTAATGCATTTTAACCATAGAGCATAAATTATTTTGTATTATATTGTATCAAATTTGATTTTAATATTAATTACAGATCATTTACACCTGCTAAAAATCTCTCAGGAAGATGATTTATATATATGTGAAGTTTCTGGATTTTACTAAAAGTTTCAGTAAACTGGATTACTAGAAATGATCCAGTTTAAACTGTCAAGGCAAAACCAAGACTTTTAATGTCGTTTTCCTGCCTACTTAAGTATAGCTATAATGAACGTTTGGCTTGATCACAGGAAATTCAATGAGAAAGTGAAGTAGTTGACCATGTGACGGCCATATTAGAAAAAACCTTTTACTAGAGGGTCACCCCCTGTGTGAAAGATTAAGAATCATCCGTATGGAAATATGGAAACCTTGTTGGAATGCTGGTTCCATTCTGTTATTATACAAACAGAGCATACAGCTTTTTTATTAAGTGAAACTTCAAACCTAAGGCTGGTGAAAATAATCCAGACAATTCAGATTCCCTAGAAAGCATTTTGTAAGGCCACTAAGACCTTTCCTATCGGTACCACCACACTCCCAATGATGATGTTAATCCCTATGGTGGAGCACACATACATGGTGTATATATGTATGTATACAATATATACATATTTCTTTTTCAACAAAGCATGTATTAATTGGATCATTGCCTCAAACTTCTTAGCACACCTAATCATTATTTTTTTAGCACACCTAATCATTAAGAAATTCTAGCATAGACCTCATGATTTCAAATAAACTCTTTTCAGCTTCAGTTTCTGTCTGATTTTGATTTATAGGACATGGAGTCCATTTTCAAGATACCCAATAGCTACATTATTTTGTTTTAGAATGCATATTATATATACAAATATTTATAGAGAAAACGAAAGATGAATACTAAGTATAATACAGAACTCCTTTATTCAAAATTTAATATTAACTAGTTAACTATGAAGTTCCCCCCAGGGCTTAATTTTAACAAAAGAAGTAGTAGAAAATCAGTGTTTCAAGTGGACAAATAATGTTACACAAGAGGGAAAGATTCATTTATAAATTGCTTGTAAGCTTTTTTCTTTTGGCCTCATGGGACTAATTCAAAGAACACAATGATGTCAGCAGTTAGAATTAGAATTTCCATAATAAACTCTTATTTGCAAAGGCTCTTATCCTTAATACTGAAATTGTTTGTAAGCATTTTTCATTTCATTATTCTTTAATTATGACTTAACAAAGACTAAACAATTTAATTATTTTTTAAAATTTAAAAAAATTGGTTTAATTTTTAAAAAAATTTTTAAGAACTTTGGTTTAAATATATTTTTTAAATGTTCTAAGGCTTACATTTTACTCTGTTAAGTTTCACTGTTCACCTTTCAATCTTTTTTACATAGATATAAAAAGGCAATGTAATTTCATTAGATGTCACATAAAATATTGATAATATTAAAAATAAATATACAATTAATTTTTTGGTAAAAGGATACTTACTATAGTGGAATGAATGTGAGCTGTTACTGAACTGAAATATTTTTTCATTTAAGATGGCCAACATAAAAAAAAAAAGATGGACAACACATTCTATACTTTTCTATATGTACAGACATCTGTTTTTCTATGTCAATATTAAAAGACTATTTTGAAAGCATTTAAAATGCTTAATACTTTGTTCTCTCTTGAATATGCTAATGCTCTTTCACATGCATAAGAGTCTGCACAATCTGTAAGGATTGACCTTATCTGAGATTTTGTTTGTTCTACAAGACCTCACAAAACATTCTTGAGAAAGGAATAAGGCCCTTCCTCTAATCTTTTCCAGCCTTCTCCCCAACCACTGGAAAAGGGATAAAATAAATATCTACCATTTAATTTTAATCATGTTTCATTAAAGTCATTTTATTGGAATGTTTGATAGAATAATACTTTGTAGGAAACAGTTGCACAGTATTAAAGTGTGTATATGGTTTCATTAGTAACTTCTTAAAATGCATTTCCAATTTTGAATTTTTATCTCATGCATTTAGAAATGAATTTTTTACAATAAAATGTATATGATCTAGTTTGTACTACTTATTTTTCTTTTATTTTGCTCTAGTAATCAAGAAGCAGTAAGTCATCTGAAGAAAAAATGCTTGAAAATGTCTTGAAAACAAAAATTTCATTACAGATGACGTATTTTCTTATGGATCTAAACATATATTATCTATCTGTTTGTCCATCTATCATCTACCTGCCTATAATCTACTTACCTAATGTATTAACTGATATGGCTATATTTGTTATCCTTTTAAATTTTGAGCAAATAATGCAATGTCAAAGCCATTTGGATTTAGCAAATGAATATGGTAGGAATTCTGGTGAAAAAGTAAAACTCCACTTAATGAAATGTGTAAGTTTATTTTGTAATCTTTTTCAATATTTACCATAATTATCATAATAATTATTACCAGCTTCCTTTTCTCTCAAACAGTAATAGGCTTTTAGGAACATCCATTTCTATGCTTTTAAAGGTTTCCATATGAAACAATTTATTTTTATTTTTTAATTATTTTAAAGATTTTATTTATCTACTTATTCATGAGAGACACACAGAGAGAGGCAGAGATGTAGGCAGAGGGAGAAGCAGGCTTCCTGCAAGGAGCCTGATGCAGGACTTGATCCCAGGACCCCAGAATCATGACCTAAGCCAAAGACAGATGCTCAACCACTGAGCCACCCTGGTGCCCTCCCACATGAAAAAGCTTAACTGAAGTTTAGAACTTGCTATCAGATATATTATGATTTTGTTCTTGTCTGTTTGCATGCCACAACTTGACACTAACAGGCAAGTGGAAATGATGCAGATAACAATGCAAAAATTAAAAATTTCACCTTGCTAGCACTTTATTATTATAATTTAGTCTCTAAAACTTCTATAAAGCTTACTTAGCTTGCAAAAAAGAACTATTTTTAATTTAAAATTGGTGGAAAATCATATATGTAACATTATCACATCTACATAAAATCACTGAATTTACTGAAGAAACGGTGTTGAGGATTTTCTCTATCACTCAATTTCCCCTGTTTGAATATTAGAGAGGGAAATTTGTCTCCATCTTAAATATCACAAAAAGCTTTGTTTTCCTTTAAACACACACACACACACACACACACACACACACACACACACACACAAAACACCTGTGACTTTATTATATGAAGTATCCTGATAGATACTCATGGAAATTTACATCATTAAAGGCTCTCAGAAATATTATTATAAATAGAATTGGTTAATCTTGTTCACTCCAATGTTTACCTTTTATTTATTTATTTTTTACTAGAACTTCATCCTTCTTTTTGTTTTCATAACTATTAATAGGCAACAGAACGAGTACTTCTTCAAAAGTTCTGGTTAGAATCCATATGGTATGTATTTCTGAGTGTGAGCTTTTTCTTTGGTTACATTTTCTTATTTTCTTTCCTTTCCTTTTCTCTCAGCCTTGATCTATGATCTCCTAATACCTTTCTGTTGTATGAAACCCTACAAATTTTATCAAGAGCATTTTATGGAATAGGTGTATAAATTAAATAAAAGAGGTGAAAATGAAGAACAAAGATAATTTAAATAAAAAAATACTAATTGGGTAAATGGTCCCTTATGAGGCATTAGAAAATACTTTAGAGAACGTGAAAGTCTGGGCATATATATGGATTAGTTTGAATAAATAAATAAAAAATAAATGTGGATTGACTTGAGGCAGTTAATGTCATTAAAACATTAACATTTTTAAGAATAAAAAAGGTTTTCGAGAGGCAACAGAGATTCAATGAAAGTAATAATGATACTGAATTCTGGTATTTCAAAAAAACTTGAAAATGCTCATCATTTTCATGGCTTTAGGATTCTATTTTTGTATGTAAAATGTTTGTGAGCTCACTATTGCTAGTGTTCTCTTCTGCAAATGCTAATGGTGCTATATATTTATATAAAACATTGTTTTCACATCCATTTTCTAGATTGATTTTTATAAGTCTCTGAGGTGGGCAAGGCATTCATCCTGAAATTCATGATGAGGAAAGAGGTTGGGTCTCTACTCTTTCCACAGCATTGTGTTACCACTTCATGGCTAAATGTGAAATTCTGATCTTGTCATCACGTTTTTCTTCTATAACTGCCTACTTAATTCCTAAACCATCATAGATCTTCAAAATGGAATGCCCCCTACAGGCCTACAAGTCTAACTCCCTCACTTTTTCTTCATAATGAAGAAAAGTCCAATCAAGATTCTATTGCTATTTGAACACTATATATTTTACAGAACCAGCTAAAGCTCTGTGGTAGACTGAGATGGATGCGGGATACAGTTAATCTATTTGGCTTGCTTTCATTATCTCAATGCTCTCAACACATATGAGCTTCTAATATATTGAAGTTATCTTGTTATTTTTCATTAGAATAACCAAGGGCTTGGGAATCCTGAGAAGAGGCTTCAAGAATTCTTGTCTTTTTATTTTTTTTCAGTTATGAGCTACATATCATCATCCTCAAAATTCTCGGCGATGACAATATAGAAATCATACGTACAAGTGCTTCTGTGCTCAAGGCAATTCCCTGCCTCTCTTCTTATCTGGCCAGGGAATTTCAATGCATTCTTCCAGAAGTAGCTTAAAATTTCATCTGTGAAGGCGTACATGACACTCTCTGGTAATCGGCAAGTACTGTAACTCTTTTTACCCAAAAGTCTAGTCCTTTAAGGAAATGGCTTTTACTCACTTCTATGTTCGCAGCTCTTGATACACTACTTGGCTCTTTGTAGGTACATAATAAATGTGAATGAATGAAGGCTGACGTATAACTTTCATTCAAAGAAAGATTTTAATTAATTAATTAATTAGAGACAGAGGCAGACATAGGCTGAGGGAGAAACAGGCTCCCTGCGGGGAGCCTGATGTGGGACTCGATCCCAGGACCCCAGGATCACAACCTGAGCCAAAGGCAGATGCTCAGCCACTGAGCCACCCAGGTACCCCTATTTATTTATTTATTTATTTATTTATTTATTTATTTATTGAGTGGGCAGAAGGAAGAGAGAGGGACTCTCAAGCGGGCACCCCATCGAGTGCTGAGCCTGCCATGGGGCCTGATCTCACAAGCCTGAGATCATGATCTGAGCAAAAATCAAGAGCTGGACACTTAACCTACTGAGCCACCCAGGTGTTACTGATCATATAACATTCAAATTTCTGTATGGAAACTTAAACACAAAAATTTCAGGCAAAATCGAAAGACAAATAAAGTGAGAAATATTTATAGCACATATGATAAAGGGCTAGCTTCCTTAAAAAGTGAGCTTTTCAGGTCATTAAGAAACTAATGAATAATCTAGTTGAATAAGTGACCAAATGAGATGAACAGGCAATTTACAGATGCAAATTTCCAGTACATGTAGGAAAAACAGCACCAGTTCATACAATATAATGGATATCTATTCTTTTTCTGCTCAGCATACATTACTCCTTTTCTTTTATAAACCACTCCTTCCCTACTTTTGGTATACCTGGTTCAGGCAGGCTGACTCCATTACTTGATCCCCTGGGTGGGCATGTGATCCACACCTGGCAATCATCATATTCTATCCATATGAGTACTAAGATTGGTACAAAAATGGGCAGATGATTTAAGTTATTCCAATGAAACTTCCCTAAAACCTTGAAAGAAGGTTTCTCTTCTTCTAGTGGGGTTATTACAAAGACATCACTGCTATAACATAGGGAAGAAGCCTGAAAATGAAACCATGAGGAAAAATACCAGAGATCTAGCATCCTATGACTGGTGAGCCCTTGAATCCAGTTTTCCTAAAATCAATCCCTGATTCCTTAGTTATATGGGTCAATAAAAACTTTATATTTTAAAATATAGCCAGTTTAAGTTGATTTCCTTATAGTTCCTTATAGTCAAAAGTCAGAAGTACACTGGCAGTTTTAAAATGTCAAATAAAAAATATTTTTATTCATTAGATTGTAAAAAATTAAATTTCACAATATTCAGTGTTGGCCAGGGTAAAGCAAAACATGATATGTCATAATACTGTTGGTAGGAATATAAATTGGTATAAATTCCTCATGGGGCAAACTGGCAATATTTTTTAAAATATGCACTTCCTTTTGATCCAATCATTCCACTTTGAGGAATTTATAATATGGAAAGAATCAGATATAAGGATATATTTCTATTTCTCCAAACATTGTGTGAAGTGGCAACACAAAACAAAATAACCCCCCCAAACTAGAAGTAGTCTAAGTATCCAATAAGGCACTAGTCAAATAAATGATGATATACCCACACTGCTGCATAATATCCATCTAATCAAAAAGGATGATTTGAAAAAAATTCCGAGGTAAATTCAGTCAGTTATTAAGTGCCTACTATGTGTCAGAAATTACTCTAGACTCTACCATAAAATAAATGAGGTTGCTGTTCTCATGATGCTTGCATTTGTGTGTGTGTGTGTGTGTGTGTGTGTGTGTGTGTGTCTTTAGAGGCAGAGACAGATGGAATCTAAATAAACAATTAGGTAAATGATAAAATACCAAAGATAAGTGTTTTACTGACAATTAGAATAACAGGATAGTAGCGTCTGGGTGATAGGGGAGGCATCTCTCAAGAAGAATCTCTAAGCAGAGATGTGAATGACCAGAGGAGTCAATCATATGCAATTTAGAAATGAGAGAATTCAAGACAGGAAGAATTAGTACAAACACTCTAAGGAGGTCTGACTGACATGCTCAAAGAACAGAAAGAGAGTGTGACTGAAGCATAGTAGGTGAGAAGAAGAGATAACATGACAAAATAGGTAGAGGCATATCATATGACTTTGCAGATCAGGAAAATGAAACATATTTTGTGGTAAGGGAAGAGGAGAGTCACTGAATGCTTTTGAGCAAGAGATAAACAAGATCTGAGTTAGGCTTTAAGATGGTAATTCCAATAGTTTTGTGGAAAATGGATTACAGGTAATATTAAATTATTATTCTGAGTACTAGGGTTGAAAAAAAGCCATTTGCATCATAGGATTATCAGCATCATAGCATTATCAATGTCTTTCTAAAAGTCCTATATAGTACATAGTAATATACTTTTGTTAAATACTCAGAGAAAAAATTTTGCAGAATATACATAACACTACAATGATAGTCGCCTCTGGGGAGTGAGAATAATGGAGATTTTTAGTCTTCCCTAACAACTTTTTACTATTTGGTTAAGAATTTGATTTAGCCTGTATATAGAATGTTGGAGGTTTTTTCAATTATATGACCCAGAAAAATCTTTCAAATATGAACATTTAAACTTTTATAAATTCAATTTTTTTTTTTTATAGAAAAAGAGTATGTGTGAGTGGCGAGGGGCAGAGGGAAAGGGGGAGAATCTCCGTCGGTATCCACACTCAGTGGGGTTTGATCTCAAGGCCCTGAGATCATGACCTGAGGGGGAATCAAGAGTCCAACCCTTAATCAAATGAGCCAACCAGGTGCCCCTAAATTAGTATAAATTTTAATCAAATTATGGTAACTTTATATTTTAGTTAGCAAATGATATAGACCATATATCTCCAAATACAAATTCCTGTTATTAATTGTCACTGATATTTGAATCACCATATATCAAAACTTCACTAGTTAAAACAAGTTAATGACAACATGAGGAAAACAAGATGAATCACGAAGTTGAGATATCTATAGGGTAACTGGAATATCTCTTCAGTGAGACAATATTATGAAAAAAATTGTGTGGGGGGTTGCTGATTAGAAGCCATGCTAGCCTAAAAGACACTAAAGAGGCATAAAAATCAAGTGCAATGTAAGGTCCTTAACTGAATCCTGGCTAATCAAACCAAATTTTAAAGACATATGGGATATGACTGGGAGAATTTGATTATAAGTAGAATGTTAGATAATATTAAGGAGTTAACTGTAAGTCTTGTTAGGTGTGATGATGGTGTTCTGGTTATTTAGGAAAATGCCTTTTTCATACTAAAGTATTTATGGGTAAAGTATGATATATCTCTAATTTACCTTAAAATACCTCAACAAAACAATAAAAGCTAAAATATTAATAATTATAACATCTAAGTACTAGGTATATGGGTATTAGTTATTATTGGTATTTCTATTTATGTTTGAAAATTTTTAATCAAAAAGTCAAAATAAAAGCAGGGTGTAAAAATGAAGCAAAATCTTTCAAATTCATTGTAAGTCCTTTCTATTGTGCCTATGCTCTGGGTTGTTCTTGTAGGTAAGAATGTTTTTAATATGAAAATTTGTGCTTTTAACATGTGTGAAAATGGTGTTCTCTTAAACAGATGAAGCCTCCCCTCTGCAATTTTATGCACTATATGGCATCATCAGGTGAACTTGCTATCACCATAAAATCCCCACATACATGCCTAAAAAATGGAACCCAAAGTAATGAAGCATTAATAAAGGTAAATGTTAAGATTTATATTTTGCTGGCTATCCTTTAGTGTAGTTCTTTTTTATATTTTTCGTAGGGTGAATAAACATGGTTAGTTCTTATGAGGAAAGAAACTAAAGTTGAGCCAAACTTGAATTTTGATTAGCAAAATTTATTAGCATATTTATAGGTATGTCAGTTTCACACAGGACTGAAGTCTTTGAAGGTACAGAATGGCTTACTCAATACATTTCTTTGCCTCCTCTGTCCCTATCACATGCCTGTCCACAAGGCAGGGCGTTTAGGACAGGTGGAGGGCACTTAGAAGATTAATTAATCACTATGGTTTGTTGGGTCTTTTTAAAAAGTATATCCTACTTACTTATTAGAGAGAAATAATAGGTAACAAACTTAAGGATATGCAACCTATAAAATCAGTGCAATTCATCATAAAGTTGTGAGGATAAAGTGAAAAAATCTATGGAAGATGCTTATTAGCACAATGCCTAACTATATAGTAAGTGCATGTCAACTGTTGACTGGTGGTGTTATCACTATCCCAAGATAATTCCTAAGAAAATCAGTCTTAAATATTTTAGTGAAGAGTAACCAATGTTGACATAAACACAATGGAGGTAAAATTAAATGCTTTAAGTCTTCATGTGTCAGTTCTAAAAGCTTTCTAAGTATTAAGTAGCAGAAGAATGACAACCTTATAAATTAGTTTCAAGATCACTTCTATTGGATCTTGTTTTGGCTGGAAAGGTTAAAGGAGACTGACTCTGGCCTAGGTGTGCCTTGATAATGCTGTGCTTCAGATGTGACACAGAAGTGCATATGCACGCTCTCCTTCCTTCTCTATAGGTAGGATTCTAAAAGCATATTATTACAGAAGTGCTCTGATTGTTCCCAGTTCCTTCTCTAACAACTTAGTTTTCTTTTCTTTTTAAAATTATTTCTTTCTTATCTTTACACCCAAAATGGGGCTCAAACTCACAACCCTGAGATCAAGAGTTGCATGCTGTACCAATGGAGCCAGCCAGGCACCCCTGACAGCTTGAAGTTTACAAAGCAAGACAGCCTCTAGTATTTTCTTTCTTTCTCTCTCTCTCTCTCTCTGAAAGGGTAGAACAACTGGCTAAATGGGAAGGAACTAGGAAAGAGACTAAGGATACATTTAGCAAAAGTAGGTGTAGTATGGGGCCGGTATGGATATTTTGAGTAAATCCTCAAAGCTCCCTGTCACCCTATTATGTATCTCCAACAAACAGCAGAGATAAAACAAAACAACACCACCTGACTATTTCTGGTTACCAAAGTGCCTATGAATCAACTCTTTGTCTACACTTCATTGGTTCTTCCTTTTAATTAGAAGGAAAAGAACATAATATACCACTGAGTAAACTAAGAGTATGGACCAGTTATTACTGTCTTTTTATCTCCTGTACCTGGCACAGCATAGGTGAGGGATAAAAGTTTTTGTAAGGAAAGAACAAGTAAGTGAATATCAACTTAAATATCAAAACCCAATTCTGCACTTGGTACCTTTTTTTTTGCATTTTCCCCCTTGCAAGTTGTACCCTCAGCTTGGATTCTTCCGTGAATTTAAGACAGTATCCAAGTATTGCCAATCAATACTCTGTCTTAAAATAGTACCTTTCCTTCAACAATGCAATATAAGCAAGGCTAAAAGAAAGAGTTTTCAAGTTGGGTTCTGTGTTAAGGTGACTTTCAACATACATTTAGAATATTTCAAATTTGGCAGTAGGTATTTTGGCAGATGATATAGAATAAATGCACAGATTCCCATTTTTATCTTCTACCAAGTTTTATATCATCATAGCTACTAATACACTTAAGAGTTTTGCCCATTCATGTTTTGTTGTTAAAACCTAAGCACTAGGGAGATTATATATATTAATGTAAATAGGATTAATTTCATTTTAGATATTGTTAACATAAGATGAAAAAGGAAAGACAAAATAGAAACTTGCACCACATTGCCAAACTGAGCATTCCCCACCTTAACAACGTAAAGGCTTTTCTATGTGGTATATAGACATTTTGCAGTAGTATCAAGGGTGGATGGCTGAAGAGTATTCACACTTCAGTGCATCCATTTGCATTATCACATTTCAAAGCCTCCAGGCATTATCACTTCCTTTTTTAAGTGGCATAATAATTTGGGAAAATGGTTCTGCTTATCATCATCTGTCAGTCAAACAACTCCTGTGTTAACACAATATATTTTTTCCACTCAGTGAATGGGTGTGTGTGTGTGATGTCTTAGGCTCATGTCAATATTAGCAGCACTTGGTTTTGTGATGAAACTATTTCATTTATCAGAGGGCATGGCTGAGAAATAGGAAAATTTCATTTACACTTTAATGAGCAGAGGCTGTGCTTCATGTCAAAGTCATGTAACCACTGTAATTTAAGAGCAAAGTTCATATGAATAGTATATGTAAATAACTGGAGCACTGGTGTATATCATGTGTTAAGATATATTTCACCAAGAGGTCAGATCTCCATAAGGAAAATCTTGATACATGGAGGGGAAAATTGTCTACACTCACCATTGGTTGGGTATTGAAAAGATAAGTCAATGACAGACTGTTTCATTTGCTGTCCATCATGCCAAACAACAAACATAACCTCTAACCTGTACACGTAAGAAGTAAAACTTGAAACTATGAGGTCTAATCAAATGAGGGGCCTGATTAATTTTACTGATAAAGAACTTTTCATTGTTCCTGTGCTCTTCTGTTCAATTAACTGGGTTAAGGAAAGAATATGAATATTATAAATAGAGTAAAATATTTCAGTCTAAATAAATGTGCACCTCAAGTTTCAATAAATATTTAACTTCAGTATCTTGATGTTTATGATTCTGATAATTTGACAATTTAAAGAGATGAAAAAGCAACTGCTTATTGCATGGAAATGTGACTTTATATTTTACAAAAGGGTATTGCTTTTTATTTTATTAGAACAAAATTAAATCAAGCAATCTTTCTCTATATATTTTTTCAATCATACCAAAGACAGTGAACCCTCAGCTGAAAGTTATGGAAATCTGCTTTGTAGCTACCAGCCACTGAATGCCACTTGTGTGTCAGGCATTATGCTACGTGCTTTTCCCACATTAGTGCATTTGATTCTTTCAGCAACCCTATTATGTAAATACTACTGTGTTCATTTTAAAGAAGAGGTAAGAGAAGTTCAGAGAGCTTAGGAATTTGTTGGAGAGGGGTTAAGAAAATAAACCTGGGACTATGAACATCAAATGAGAGGCAAGGTATAAGAAGCCCCTCAAACATGAGAGGCTTTGAACTTTAGGTTTCATTAGCTTTATGGCAAATCTATCTCTGATTCCACCTAATGTTCATACATTAAACAATGTAAAAAAATGTATATATGTAATAAAAAGCTACCGGCTATTGGCTTTCCCCCCTCATAACCAGTAACTATTCCTTGAGGGTCAGGACTATATTTTAAAGTCTAAGGACTATACTTTAAAGTCTAAGAGCACCTTGCAAAGCTCCTTTTATGTAGTAGTTATGTGCCTACAGACCTGTAGTTTATTTGCTATTCTTTAGGTTGTTAGAAATCAAAAAGAAGAAACTCTCAAATACACTGTATTTTTCACTTTAAAACAGAGAGCTATTTGCTGACCACAACTAAGTCCCCTTTCTTTAGCGACCAGAAATCCAAATTTTCTTTGGTCAACTTTCACCCCATTATTCCTTGACAGGAGTCTTGTGTGATTCTGACTACCTTTGGCTCCAACCAGGGGAAATGACTGGCTTATCGCATTTCCAGTGAACATATTCTGCCCCTGTGAAGCAGTACTAATGATGCATAAGGAGACATTTTCTGGGATTGCTAGGAAAGAAGTCTCTCCTGTCTTCCATGAACACGACTTTCGTGATATGTTCTTTCTTCCTTTGGGCTGTATGATGTGAGGTCTGGAACTGACGCACCCCTTTTACTACTATACTGTGCAAAAGCTTTAACTGACAATGTAGAATTTCATGAAGCCAGTGTAATATGGAGGTAGAAAGAAGAAAGTTTTTTGATTTTTTTTTTAGGATTGTATATTTCACAGCTTCTTAATTTTTTTGTGCAGCAAAGAACATAAAAACTATTTGGGGCTTCAAATGTTTACTGAAACAAATTCTAGAATCATTCACTACTAGAAATAATTTCATGGGTCCAATCTTTTTTTGGGAACAACTTTTGCTGTTAGGGGGCTTTTGGATGGCTCCTGGTTAATAATGTCATTCAGGAATTCTAATTCTTCCTTGAGCTCTTAAAAATTAACAAACTCTCTAATTAAAAATTTCATTTGTAGTATTGATTATACCTACAAGAATTTCATGTGCTTCTTAGCAGTCATTTCATTACAATAATATTTCATTATTAGTAGTTTGTCCTTCCAGTTATATTATACTGCAAATGTCATTTTCCCATTAAGTGTATAATACGATATATTTTCATACATTAAAATCTTGTTTATTAATGATTTTTAAACAGGATAGTTTTGGGTTTCTAGCCCATTTGTAAGAAGTTCCTATTAAGAAATTCAATGAAGCATGGGAACAATGCAAGAGTAATTTATTAACACATCAGGAGGCTTTAATTTGCTAACATTTTCCTATCATGTTAGTCTGACAGAATATAAAGAACAAATTACTAAACCATGGAACATAGCAGAACTGAAGGAAAAAAAAGCTATCTATCTTTTAAGAACGGATGCGTTCAATTGTTCACAACATGAAGGACTCCATGCTTGCAAAAGTGGAGTTAGTATTCACCGTTGCCTTGTCTGTTTACCTCTTCCACTTATTTAACATTATATAAAATCTGGAGAGCACATGTGAGTTATAAAGGGAAACACAGATCACATGGACCAGCATTAAAAATCCTAAAGAATGTTTACATATTCTGGTTACTTTAAAAACAGTGATTACCTCAGTTAATTTATGTCATCTTTTCCGTATGGATAAACTAAAAATCTACAATTACTAGCAAATATTTTATCATATGTCTTCTCTAATCCATATTAATCATAATGAAGGCTGTATTTCCTTTGCCTGGGAAAGTGTTTCAAGAACATTTGAGTCCAATGCCTTCTCATAGTTAAGCATGAACTCTCCAATTTGATATAGTGCCCACTGTACCAACTGTCTGAAATACTGGTCTCAGACTTCTGGTAACTACCTGAGTCTTTTTTTTTTTTAAGTTTTTTAAAAATTTATTCATGAAAGACACAGAGAGAGAGAGAGAGAGGCAGAGACAAAGACGGAGGGAGCAGCAGGCTCCCTGCGGGGATCTCGATGCAGGACTCGATTGAAGGACCCTGGAATCACAACCTGAGCCAAACGTAGACGCTCAACCACTGAGCCACCCAGACGTCCCAACTACCTAAGTCTTCATCTCAGCTCTGGACTGGACTTTTTCCAAGAAGGGCTATGACTAAATTTATTTTATTAACTCCTGTACACCCTTTCATCTAGTAAGGTGCCATATAGGAAGTGTGTGATAAACATCTGTTGACTGAAAAAATGAATAAGTAAATGGAGGAAGTAAAGGAATCTTAAGTGAGAGTCTTCTTATAACCACAAAATTCCAGTTGATTTCAAAGAAAAAGGCCTTCCTTCCCTGTTCTTAAAATAATCTAAAAAAAAAAAAATCTAAAATGGCCATAGTTGCAGTCAGCTTTTGAAGTTTTAATACTGTGCATCACGCTACTTGAGAATCTACTATAAATTGTATCATATATGTACAGTGACCAGTACATAACAGTCATTTGAATAATGCTAAATAAAACATATGCAGACAAGACTATGTTAAAGAACTAGTTTGACAGTTTTCATCCTCACACTGATGAGTTAGTTTGGTTTTGTTTTTACATTCAAAGATTACACTGCAACCTTGGCAAGTCATGCCAAAATGCATACCTTCAAACCTTAAAATTCTAATATGAATGTTAACAGCATGTATTTGTCATCAATATTCAAAAGACCTCTATCAATGATTTACTACATCATCTTTACACATACAGTATTAGCTAATATTGATATGCTAAGTACTATCCTAAGTTCTCCTCCCCACTTTCAATTTTTTTATACTTATTAACTCATCAAATCCTGACAATAAACCTTTTACTATTGTCCCTATGTCACAGGTAAAGAAACTGAGGCAAGGAGAAAGTTGCTTATCTAAGACCCTGAAACCAGTAAGTGGCACAATTAGGTTTTGAACCCAGGCCATCTAGCTTTGGAGTGTTCGTTCCTAACCACTACTTACGGCCTCTCATGTAGTTCTCTCTATATAATATTGTACCTAATTATTTAATTTTGCAGAGATTGGTTTTATGATTCAGATACTTTATAACTAGATTTGCTCCCAGAGGGCAGGCTCCATGAATTACAATGCTTCCATCTACCTGGGACTGAATGATTACTTGCCCATGGTAAATGATGCAAGATTTTTGTTCAGTTCATTTGAACTGGAAAAATTACCATATTTGAAACCATACTGGAATTCAGTTGCTAGCTTTTTGTTTTCTCCCAGATGTAAGACTCTCAGTGAGGCGTCAGCTAACTGACCTCTTACGTCTCTTTCATACCTATAATATCATAACAAAAATTAGCAATGAGCTAGCAATGGAAATTTGATATGGAAGTCACATAAAATAGCAGACTAGAAAGTGAATGACAGATAAGACTATGCAAATAGTAGTACGCAGGCTTCAGAAACAGGCTAAGAAATATTCCATGTGGATAGTAATAGCTAATATTCATGAAGTGCCTCCATGTGCCAAGTACCAACCATGTCACATTCTTTAAATGCATATGTCTTTCGATCTTTGCAACTATGTGGCTTAAGACAGTAGTGCTGTTCTCGTATTACAAATGTGGAAACCCAGGTAAAGGGAAAGTGATTTCAGGTCACACAGCTAGTAAGCAGTGGAATACAAAACTTCAACTTAGGTAGGTCTAGTTTTCAAAAGTAAGAAAGGAGGCAAGAGAAGGTGTGCTGAGTTAAAAACCATCTGTGAGGTCACCTTTAGATCAGCTGCAATGCATATTTCCCTGACCCACAGAGCTTATGTTACTTTGGTTCACGAGGCCCTCAGCCCCCCACCGCACTCAAACCAGACATACACACATACGCCACATAGCCTGTTGTGGAATGCTAAAGCAAGCAACTAAGTATGATAGAAAAGAGAATGAAATTCAGAGTGAATGAGGTGAGGCTTAAAACAGCTGAAGTATATATATAAAACTTTACGGTCTGGCCCTGACATCAGCCTGGGCTATAGAGAAGCTTTTGGGGGGCTTTGTTCCTAGTCCTTCATTGTGCTTCCAATAATTTAGTATTCTACTTCAGTTTCCTCTGGACAAATGAGATAAGCTAACCACAAAATTGCTTTTTTATTCTTTCCACCATTATGTATTTTTTCTTGCCATTTTTTGGGGGCCAAAACTTCTCTCTTGTATCTTAAGAGATTCTTGATAAATTATTGTCCCCTACTTTCTTTTCACTAGTATGTTTCCTTACACAGTGTGTGTGTGTGTGTGTGTGTGTGTGTTGTGTGTGCATGTGTATGTGCATTATGGTGAAGATTACATTTCCTATCACCTTAGAAATATATCACAGAAATAATTTGCAACCGTATGTTGTTCTCATTGCAGGTTTTTTTTTTTAATCTTGACCTTTAAAACCAAGGATATCTCAGCAACCTCCCCTTACACCTGCTCTTTCTCAAATATGTATTTCATCTTGTCTACGCTAGTACTAATTTATCTTCTGGTAGCTTAATACCTATGCTAACAATTCAGAATTAAATGTTGACTACAAAAGAAGACCCAGGTTTACTTTCTTACAAACATTATTTGTATATATATATATACACACACACACACACACACACACATACACACACGTAGTAGAAATACTTTTAGAATAAAGTTTTATGAAGAAAATTGACTTCTATAGACTTGAAAATTACCTTTGATAGATCCCTGAAGTTTCCTGGAAGAGTCAAGTCCAATTCTTCTGATTCATAGTTTGTTAATACCCATGGAAACACGGGATATTGGTTCAGGTCATTATATGTCCGTCCTAGTAAAGAAAAAGAGAAATGAAAATCTGTATGGCCTAATTGTTTATGAAATTATTCTTGTTCTTTTACAAGAAAACTATTGGATTTCACAAAAGAGTAACATGTTTATTGAACTATGTCTTTTTAATCAAAAGTACCCTAATAAAATGTATTTCAAGTGGATTCACTCAATAATAATTAAGAAATGAATAGCTAAAATTACTTTCTATAATATAAGCTTGTGGTAGAGACTGTGTGCCATTTATCATAATTCATTTCTCTTCTTGGGCTAGACCACATTTCTTAGCTTCCACAAGCAGCCATGGGCATGGTACTCAGTTCAAATCTACAGAATCTGAGCGGAAGTGATACGTCACACTTTCAATCTTGACCTACTGCAATCTCCATGGCTATGATGAAGATATTACTGGCATCTGAAAAGCAGAGCTTTGTGGGTGAAGATCCCTGAAAGGGATCATGGATGAGGGATCCTGATGACCTTTACTTGCTGGTTATGTGATGGTATTCTACTACAGTTATTATGTATCCAGAAATATATTCCCAATGTACAGATGACTATATCGAACTTATATCAAGAGTTATGAATGCATAAGTTAACAGAAGTACTCTGAAGCCAGTATGGGAAATTTCAGAGGCAGATGTCTCATGTGTTTTCTTTCACTCCTTTAGGTCCATGCATATTCTTTTGTATAATGTTGGAGAGCTGCTGGACCTTACGTTGGGTTTGCTGTTTATTTTTTGATAGAATAACTTAAGAGGTTCAGGTAGGCTTTCCAAGCATAGTGGGAAGGTAAAAGTTTAAGGAATGCACAGCGCTGGCTCACCCTCATAAACTGGTCCTGAAATAACACAGGAGCAGATGAAATTAAGAGAATCACTATTAAAGAAACAGCATCCAAAGAAAACTTCTGTTGGACAAGAGTTTTGTTTTGTAAAATTATGTTATACTCTGATCATAGGTAACTTCTTGAATTTCCATTTGAATTCATATCAAAGAACAATTTCACCATATTCAGTGATATAGATTTCATCTAGAATGCTTTAGAGCACGCATCACATATAGCATAGCAGTAAGGTAGATATGCATATGTTATCTTGTTTGGCATTAAGAATTGTCATTAAATGATACCTACTTTTTGTAGCGATTGGTAAATGTGGTTGTGAAATAGGAAAAAAAAAAACAACCATAATCCAAGGGAGAACTAAACCTGCTATTATAAGCACCAAATCACATTAATACATCTATTTCATAAATATTTTACTGGGTAACTATTTTATCTGTTAATTATACAAATCTGCATTTTACAACAAAATGACCTATTGTTTTAAATGTGTAAATTGATGTAGGAATATGCTATAGATGTAGGTAACTGCTAGAAAGCAGAATGTTACTTCCTGGAATGAGGTGAGAGGCAGGTTAGGGTCCCTCTTTGTTCTCCCAGCACAGCACTCATGCAGATGTATGTTGCCACTAATACACATCGCTGTTTGCTTCTCCATTACTCTGTAAACACATGACTTTAGAGTCTAGGGTTTTGTTTCATTTTTAATTTCAAACATGATCTGCCAATAAATGTTTGTTGAAGGAATGAATACATAGGTGATAAAAATGGGATAAGATCAATCACATTTTAAAAGATGAATCAACAGCCAAGTGAAAAAGGAAAATTGCAGGTCAGTTTCTTTGGCAGATGAAGACCATGTAAAGGCATAGCAGTATATATATATATATATAAGAGAATGACACTGTGAACATGCCTGTTAGGCTAGAGGGGAATGTCTGCAACTAGACAGCTCAGCCAATGAATGCCCCTGATTTATGTTCATAAGTGAAGAGTAACACTGATAAGAAGAAACAAAAATTCGGAAACTTTATTAATGTCTTGTGCATGAGAATGTTCTGCTAAAGCAATATCACTGTAAAGAACAAAATGTAAAATTCTAAAATTTAAAATGCATTACTGATAGCTCATGTATATGTTAACCTAGGACACTTGATGACTATCAGTATTTTTTCTATATATGTATAGATACAGAGACTCCAGATTGGCTGGCGGAGCTATTTCTGGGATTCTAAGTGGGCCCATGGCATATTAGGGCCTGTCATTTTTCTAGGTTACCATTCTACTTAAAAATCTGTAGATTTCATAGAAAAATAGGTCTTCCAGTAAGTAAGTATATTTTTATAGACTAATGTTGCTGTTATTATATAACATATTTATATTATTTATATAAATAAAATAGCTGAAAATTAGATATCATAATTGTTTTAAAATCTTCTGGTGAAATTTTATCCCAGATATACTAAGGGAAAAAAACTGTTAAAATAAAAATTTAAAAAGCCAATTTCTATTGATTCAGTCCTTAAATGTATCATGTAAATACAAACAGCATAAAAACAGAGACCATATTTGAAGGTACCAGCTTTTTAATAGAAATGACTTTCTAATATCTACCTAATACATAGAATGGTATTTCTGGAAAAATACAAAGAAAGTAACCATCATCTTTAAAACACACACAAAATTGATAGATACCAACAGTCACAGCTTATGGCAATTGCTCTGTCCAACATTTTTCGTAATTCACTTTCAATAATATTTGGAAGATTCTTTCAAAATAAATTCAAAGGAAAATTTGGCAATTTTAAAATTACTCATAAGCTGATAGCACCACTTAAGTTCTAATAAATATTACAGATAAATGTACTTACAAATAAATGTACTTACAAATACAAATAAATGTAAGTACAAATAGATGTACTTACACAGTTAAAGTCAAACCTCTCTTAATAGAGATTTTCACAGAAAAGCATTACAATATGGCAGGTCAATATATATTTTTTATTTAAATTAAAAATGCACAATGTATTTAAAAATCACATGGAGGAAAAAGAACAGTTAAATGGTACTTTGGGATTTTTCATTCATAAATTAGTATTGTTACTTAATTATTTTACTGAACATCTTTGTGAAACAAATGAAAAAAAGGACTGTTTACTAAATTAGCAAAAAAAAAAAAAAAAAGTGAAGTATTTCCAAAGTAATACCTGTAACTTGAAGGTACCTATTTATCAAGTATTCTGTTCTGTTTTTTGTTTTTTATGTTTTGTGTTTTTTTAGGATAACTGAAGTTTAGCAAATAACCCTGTGCTGTAATTGGTAGGGTTCTTTCTTTTTCCAGCAGTGGTAAGTGATTATATATATATATATATATATATATATATATATATATATATATAAAATATTAAAAAATATATATTTTAACTAACTATGCTTATAAGGTTTTATCTTAGAAGATGAATATTAAATATTGTAAGCCTATGACACTAATCTACTCAAATAATAAAAGTGAAGAGCAGTAAATGAGATCTCAGAAACACTGGATATATTTCTTCATTTAAAAAAAACTTTTTAATTAAACCATCCAATTTAATGTTTTTATATGGCACTTTAGTTTTGAAGGTAAAGTGATCTAGAGACAGCTGACAAAGAAATTATAACTGCAATTCCTTGGTGAAAATGTTAATGACAGCAAAATATTGTTTAATTAGATGATTGCAGCATCTGGATTAACACTCTTTAAGAGCGATGTTCCTGTGCTTGTCTGCTTCTTCACACTTTACAGACATTTTGTCATCTCTAGGTCATTAGGAAAGAATTTTTAATGATTTTTCTAGAAGCAAGCAGTTCAAGTTACATCTAATTAGATGACAATAATAAGCCCAACACATGCAGTAGCTAAATATATACATAATTAACCAGGGAGGGCTTGTACATCACAGAGTAAAAAAGTGGAAAATGCTAAACAGGAGAAAAAGGTTGGGGTTGGGGAAGTTGTGCTGAATTCATTAGCTGATCATATGAAACACAACTTGAAAACCTTTAAAAAAAAATCTCAGACCTAACGGAATCATTTACAGAAAGCTATGTTAGCAATCACTCCGCTATTTTCTTAAATGCATGAATGCCAAGTTTTAACGTCTTGTTCATTGTAGTATCTAATAAGGTATAAAATTAGGCACAGGTTGTATCTTTCAGAACACAATGAACAGAAATCGGGTCAAAGCCAGGAATTAGAGGTTGAAACCACATTTTTAGTTGAATTCTAAGCATCATCAAAATTCTTCTACAAGTTAAAAAAAAAAAAACTTCTACATAAATCTTCCAAAACTTGATGTTCTTTGAAAGCAATAAAAAAGTTTCAAAAAGTTACATAAATTATAGCAGAGTCCTGAGCTAGACTTTCATGTAGTTTTTAAAATAAGGTCTTCCAAGAATATTTAATGAAATAAATAGAGTAGAATCTGAACCTGTATGTGTAGCAGGTTCCCAATGAGACAGCACACATGGAAAAAGAAAAAAATAGAAAAACACCAAAATTGTTAGCTGGGATGTATTCACCGCTAGGCTTAAGAGTGAGTTAATTTTTTATTTACTCTTTCCCATATTTCCAACTTTCTATAATGAGTATTTATTAAATTTATAAGTAGAACAAACCAAAGGCCATGAAGACATGTGTGGGCTTTTAGGTGTCTTTTAAAAACAGTATGTTTTCTGAATTTTCAATAACTTCCTTTACTATGTATTTTTACAAAACTCATCTATATACAATAAAATTGTTGATTTATATGCAAATATATATACATATATATATACACACACACATATATCACATGAGGCTCTAAAAAAATCTAATAATGTACTAATACTAAGACACTGCTGCTATACGCTTTATACAGAACCTCATTTTTAAAAGGATCTAGGAAGGAGAAAAGTAAAATTGGCCAAGTAAGAAAGACCTCAAAAAAAATGGCGAACAAGAAATGGGGCATAAATATACTTTGAATCCATGTTAAAATAATATTTTAGAGAAAAAAGGTAAGTCTAAGAGTTTAAGTCAGTAACCAAAATGGTTTTTTTACAGAAAATGTAGATTTACTAAGTCACATTAGTCTGTGTTTTTAAAAATGTGAAGCCAAGAAAGACTGTTTGACCTTTCCAGATTCCCACTCTGCAACCCTTCTCTTTAATCCAGGAAATTT
Source organism: Nyctereutes procyonoides (assembly GCF_905146905.1). Taxonomy (NCBI): domain Eukaryota; kingdom Metazoa; phylum Chordata; class Mammalia; order Carnivora; family Canidae; genus Nyctereutes; species Nyctereutes procyonoides. Next base: position 15,174,314 of record NW_026575033.1, on the reverse strand, counting down.
AAAGAATCTCTCAACCAGCAATTCTAGTAAAATCACATAATAGATCACACAATCAAGCAAAACACTTGCAAAGCCAAAGTATTAAATCAGTTCAATCTGATGGCCATTTACTTGGCAAAACTTTTTTTTTTCTGTAGTGATCTCATAATCTTATTAGAAAGATGAAATATAGACATAAAATGCTAAGGACACACACTACCATACATGCCAAAATGTGTGACACAGACAGTGCTATAGAAGATGTGAGTGTTCAGAAGATTAATACAATTAATTCCCCTTAGGTATGTCTTTTGTTTTATTTTTTTTTTTAAGATTTTATTTATTTCCCTGACAGAGAGCTAGCACAAGCAGGAGTGTCAGGCAGAGGGAGAGGGAGAAGCGGGCTCCCCACAGAGCAGAGCTTGATCCCAGGACTTTGGCATCATGACCCGAGCTGAAGGCAGATGCTTAATGGACTGAGCCACCCAGGTACCCCTTTAGGTATGTCCTTTAAGGAATATAGATGTAATGCAGTGGTTCTCAAAGTGAACCCTAGACCAGTGGCATCAGAATCATCTGGAGATTTGTTAGAAGTGCAAATTCTTGAGTCCCACCTTCAACCTACTGAGTCAGAACCTGTGGGGATGAGGCCCAATGATCTGTGCTGGAGCAAGCCCTCCAGGTGATTCTGAGAACCACAAGTATCCTAAATGCTGGGTTACTGACTATGTTGTTGGTGTTGTGGCCGGTGGTACTAAGTTCCTCCCCAGGAACTACCACAACAGAAGAAAGCCCTCTCACCCAAAGTCTCATCTGTTTCTCAGGAGTCTGAATCCAAAGACAGCAGTGTGGAGGAGGTAATGAAGGCCTGGGCCACTTGGCTCAGGCAAGACCACTGTGAAGGGTTATCCTAGCTCCTGGCTCCCTGTGGGACCTGCTGAAGCTTTTGCTACACCACCTTGGGGTTCAATTTCTCTTTCTGTACAGTTCTGTTTTCCTCACTCCCCAACAGATGTGATCCCAAAGATACTTTCTAATAAACTTCCTGCAAGCAAATCTCTGTCTCAGAAATGGTTTCTCTGGATCTGAGACCTAGCTGAAAATAGTACCAGGTTCTACATTAAAGGTGATAAATTCCAGGCCCAGTTCCAGTGCTAGAATATCACCAGCTACAAAAGTCACGACAGCAAATTAGCTTCAACAAGGTTCTTTTGATGAAATATAAAAGAAAATAATAAAATTATTTAAAATCTTTAACTGTTTAGGTTTTTAAGCAGTCAGTAGAATAAAGATGATGAGAGAAAAACACTGTATGGTGCCATGATTATCCCGAAGCAGTCATTGAGGAAGGCTCTAGAGCCAAACTACTTGCATTTGAATCCTGACTTTGTCACTTATTAGCTCTGTGACTGAGATAAGTTATCTAACTTCCTTGTACCTTTATTTTCTCATTTGTGAACAGGGATAAGAGCAGAACATAACTCTCAGGGCTATTATTGGGATTAAATGAGTAAATACTCATAAAACACATAACAATGTTTGGAATATTATAAATTGCTCAATAATGTTAACTATTATTTACGTTTTTTTTCCTGAAAGTTATTGTTAATATTAAAGAAATGTCTCAAAAAGACGTAATGGTGAACAAAGAAATAATAAAAATAATACTTATTTTTTCTGACTCCTGATACTAAGAATATTAAAAGAAATGTTTCAAAAGACTATAATACTATAAGCCAACCATGTATTGGTTTTGGATTACCCAGGAAATGAAATACAGTTTGTCACTAAGAACACTAGCATTATCAGTAATGATAAATCTTAAGTTTCAATCGATTACCTAAAATTAGTATTTATTGGGCAACAGCTGTGTCCCTAAAACCTTGCTTTGTAACAATATGACTATTTAGTGGAACCCATGTTAGTAAAAGTGATACTGGTTCAACATAAGGTCTTTGCCAATGTCCTTTATTTTAGGATCCTTAGAGAACTCTGAAAAGTGTTCCAATAAGAAGAAATGAATAAATACATTTTTCTCCGCAAATCAGGAAAATTGGCAATTCTAATTACTTTCCTAACATGTATTCAATTTGGCTTTAGTGAAGCTTCTCTAAAAAACCATCATCTAAATCTTCAATACTGGTGTTCAATACAAGATGGCATGCCTACTTAAAACTTCAGGATAATGGCCAGGGAATAATTAGCAGGAATATATCCAGGGAGAGAATCTCAGGATATTTAAATTCATAACTATTTCCAACTGTCATTCTACCTCTCTATAAGAGTTCATGTTGCCTGGATCATCATTAATGTAGACAAAATCCTTGAAGAGCTAATTCAAAGCCCCACTTTTTCTATGAGGCTTCCCTTGAGTAGACTGGCTCATCCTCATCTCCCACTTCTGTAAACTTGTATGACTGTTAACGGCATGTAACTGCATGCCATTTTGTATGTTCTAAATGTTTTTATATGCATTGTTCTGATAATTAGGTCTTAAGTGGCTAGAGCAATGGTGCTCAAACTGCATATGCATCAAAACCACCTAGAAGGCTTGATGAAACGCAGATTGCTGGACCCCACTCCCAGGGTTTCTGATTTAGTAGTTCTGAGGAGGAGTCTGAGGAGGGGAGTCTAATGAGTCCCCTGGTGACATTGACACTGCCTGTCAGGGGGCCACACTTGTCAACCACTGAACTAGAGCACATCACAGTGATTTCTACTTTTTGTAAAATGGCACTATATATGGAGTCACGCACTTTTCTGTCTCTCATTCTCTTTGTGCCATACCTGCTGCCACTACTCTAATCCAGCTCTTCACCCCACATCTTTTCTTTCTTTCTTTTTTTTTTTAAAGATTTTATTTATTTATTCACGAGAGACACACACAGAGAGAGAGAGGCGGAGACACAGGCAGAGGGAGAAGCAGGCTCCATGCAGGGAGCCTGACATGGGACTCTATCCTGGGTCTCCAGGATCACACTGGGCTAAACCGCTGAGCCACCAAGGCTGCCCCACATCTTCTTTTCTCTTGGAATGCTCTGTTTACTTTCTAGAAAATTCTTTCTCATATTACAATTTCCAGGTTAGTGTTACCTATGAGAAGCTTTTCCTGATCTTTTAAAGTAATGCTTCTAGATCTGTAACACCAAGTGGCTTTGTATATTCTCCCATTCTAATAATTATCACTTTTTCCTGGAATTGCTGGTGCACCTGTGTGTTTTGCTGACTACATTATGATCTCTTCAAAGGCAGAAACCATACTTTAGTTTTCTCTGTAGTGTCAGCACCAGAACGTGTGTTCAGTAACTATTTACTAAAAAATTGAACAAATTGACTTCATATCTGGAGACCTGTAATATTCTTCTATCAACAGCTCTCCCTAACTTTAGGCTACCTTATTTCTGATTCAGGCCACACGTAGTCACCTAAATTTTCCTAAAATTCCATGCTGTATCTCCTTCCACTCCAAAATCATACTGACTCCTAAGAGTCTAAGATCAGGCTCTTTACAATCTGGCTCTTATTGATAGCTCCAGTATTATCTTCTATTATTCTCTGTTCCAGCCAAGATACAGTATTCATGTCCACTGAACACATCACATATCTGACTGGCAGAAATTTGTGAAGCTCCACTCTTTTCTTCCTCCCTAGACAAACACATATTTAAAATTCCTCCACTTTGCTTAGCTAGCACAGCATTCATTATTTACAGCTCTTACTCAGCACTTATATCAGCTGTCTTAAAATGCTCTCTTATTTATGTATATTTCATTTACTCATCCAGTTGTAAGTGCTTAGAGTTTCTAGTCCTAATTTTATACTTCTTTTTATCCCACTGTCTCCAACAGACAGGCTTTAAAGTTTAGTTACAATCACTATAAAGGAAAAGTCTACTAAATTCTTTTTCTAAAAAGCCTGTGGCCTCTACATTCTTTATGTCATTAAATAAAATAGACCCCAATGATTCAAAAGAGAACAGGATGGCACTTAAATATCCCTTATGACCTGCATGCTCTGGCTCAGAAACTGTCCCAACTAGAAAAAAAAAAAAACAAAACAAAACAACAACAACCAGTGTCCATATTGCTCAGATGTGATGTGTGAAACAAAGGCAGAAGAAAACATACTAAATTTCCATACTACTTAGAGTCCATTGACAGGTCCTTGAAACAAGCAGAGTGATCTTCCTCTAGAGACTCAACTGCCTCGATGTTACTACTTTGCTAAGGGCAAAAGGCAATCATAGCCCGGCCCCAAGATCCTGTAAGTCTACTTTAACATATAAAAATTCCTTTGGAAACTTCCTTTATCTCTAACCCCCAAGATACAAATTGGTAATCATCCCCCAAACATATGGCCCACCAATACACATCTGAAGGATCTCATGACTAAGGTTTTATTAGACAGTAATATAAAAGACCTTTTCCCAACAATAGCTAGCCAGCCCCTCAAGGTCCTGTCTTGCTTCTGAAATTCCTTAGAGACTTATGGCTCTCCCTAACCCCCTCCCAACTTGAAACTATATAATGGGTCACTCCTCATGACCTCTGTGAAGCTCTTTCTGCCCACAGGTCCTGTCCCCATGCTTTAATAAAACCTTTTTGCACCTAAGATGTTTCGAAGAATTCTTTCTTGGGGGATCCCTGGGTGGCGCAGAGGTTTGGCGCCTGCCTTTGGCCCAGGGCACGATTCTGGAGACCCAGGATCGAGTCCCACATCGGGCTCCCAGTGCATGGAGCCTGCTTCTCCCTCTGCCTATGTCTCTGCACCTCTCTCTCTCTCTCTCTCTCTCTCTCTCTGTGACTATCATAAATAAATAAAAATTAAAAAAAAAAGAATTCTTTCTTGGACATCAGCTTTGAACCCTAACGTCTTTTCCTACATCAAGGTGTAGCTTTCAGAAGGGATCACAATGTTATCTCTATCCAGACTGTGATCTATCTGAGTTTGACAGAGAAAATCCCAAAAAGCAACAGGCATGAAGTAGGCAGTGGTTATAAGTGATACTGTACCACACTGTGGAAGTGTATCTGACTTCAGTAAAATGTAGTGGGAAAGGATGGAGACTTGAAGAGTCCTTTGAAACAATGAACTAGACCACATTCCATCCAGAAAGACAGATAGAATCCCATCTTAGAATAGCAGAACAGTTTAATATTAATGCCAGCTCAACTGGAAACTGAGTTGTGAGAGTGAGGTATAGCACCTCCTCTTCCAGTTTTACATACAACAGCTCCGAATAGCTAGCACAGCCAAGGGAAAAAAATCATAGACTCATCTATGACATATGGTAGACAATGAGTACTGCTAGATTTCTCAAGGATAACACAAAAGCCTAACACAGTGAATATGGAAAAATACTGCAGAAGAATGTAAAGAGAACAAATGTTATTCTAAAAATCAGGTAAAGATCGATGTGGCTGAAAGTAAGGTAATGCAGTACATTACATTAACAGGAAAAAAAATCTTAATAGAGTTTGAAATCCTTCATAACGTGTAAAATAGATGGACTCCAAAAAATGAGAGTTCAATAAGAATATGGATTCTGGGTAGTAAATCATATTGACAAAGATAGGCAATGAATGAGGAGTATGTTGAATTAAAGTTGAATTAACCATTCATTCATTTCTGAGTTCAAAAATAAGAGAGATATATTTTAGAAGGTCTTAAAAATTTATACATATCTCCAGGAGAATTAATAACAAGATGCCTACATTCTAAATCACTAACAAAGTGGGCAAAAATGTGTAAGGCTAAGAAAAAACAAAAAAATACAAAAAACAGTATTTTTAAAACAACAGTATATAAAATGAGATGATGTAAGACCAAATGTTATCACTTATTACAACAAATGTGAACATATTAAATTTGGTTACTGAAAGATTAAAGTCCAAGATAGGGTTAAAACTGGAAATTCCACCTATGGTCTAGGACAAAGCAGGCACATCTGAGATTCTTTCTTCCCTTAGGTATTGAAGCTGCTTTATGCTACATCATGCTGTTATTTTTTTCCTTAGATTTTATGTATTCATGAAAGACACACACACAGAGAGAGAGAGAGAGAGAGAGAGAGAGAAATAGAGAGAGAGGAGCAGAGACGTGGGCAGGGAGAGAAGCAGACTCCGTGCAGGGAACCCTATGTGGGACTCGATCCCAGGACTCCAGGATCGTGCTCTGAACTGATGGCAGATGCTCAACCGCTGAGCCATCCAGGCGCCCCTACATCATGCTATTAGTTGAAAATGCTAATGGAGTTTTTTACATTTCAGATATTTAAGTCACCCCATCTACACAGGTAAGTAATATGTGCTAATTAAACAGTATAATCCATTTCCTGTGTCTTTGAGGGAGTAAATAAGTTTCATGACAAACATCATGTATACGGATATATATATGTACAAAATATGTCATGAATGTGTCATGAAGATATACATATATCTTATATATATCATATATATCTTATATATATATATATAAAATGGAGGCATGTGTATAAAGATATAATGAAATTTAATTTATGAAATAATCCTATAGCTATACCTCTAGTATCCTATTAGCAAAGGCATTAACATTACAATATTTATTAAATGATTGGAGTGCAAAACCATTTCCAACAACTTTTTTATCCCTTTTTGTTCACAAATTGCATTCTCTTGCCTAATACATATCCGTATCATCCATATTTAATATGTATATCTCTATAGCATCCGCATTCACACATACATGATCAATTTCAAGAGTAATATTAAGCAGTTATCCTTTTAAGCAATGATTCAGAGAACATGGCTCTAAATTAGTGGTTCTGAGCCTTTCTTCATAATAGAACAATAAACCAAAGGGAAGCATGTGTATTTCTGTAGTTATTTCAGTTAATCTGATTCCAAAAAAGTTTTTGTAGAGCCTGATTTATAGAAGTAAACTTTTGTAATTCAACGTGAAAAAGGGCTTTTGGAGCTTAATTTAGGAAAAAAGAGAGAAACTTAAATCTCATAAACATGTTTAACCACTGACAGCCCCTGATTTGACAGAAAAACAAAGCCATTGCCTTCTTCTAATTTACAAGCATGGTACTGCTGAGGTGGATGGCAGTTACTCATCATTTAGAAATCCAATCTGATTTTGTATTTTTATTTGAAGATTTTAAGAAAAAAAGATCCTGTAACCCAATCATGCCATAATCCAGGTGACATCTGTACTAGACACAATCCTGTTGTTATTCTCCTGTCTAGCTGCTATTGCTGAGAATGACAAAGTAGGGAAATTACATTTTCCCATTATTATTTCCAGACACTTTCTGGCAATGGTTTGTTGACTCTAATAAACCTTCAGACAAAGCTGTCAGCGAAGGAAATGGCAAAAGGAGAGCAAGGAAAAGCCTCTTCAACAACAAATGCATCTAAAACCTCAGTATTGGCTTGTATAGTTTCTGACAACACTTAATATTAGTGCTTCAATATTTATTCTAATGCTGTATTTGAATTTCAAGGAAAAAATGTATTCTATCAAGTCACATTACCAATGATTTGGACAACTCAACACAAACATATTATGAGATTAAAGGATGGGATGCCTTACCTGCTATAGTGTTAAGGAACATCAAATATTCAAAGTTTGAAATTTCCCTTCTTTGCCAACGCTGAGTCATGTTGGAAGATTTATAAAGCTGTCGAGGAGTGGCCAGGGATATCCTCCTAGCAATTAAGCAAACCATAACAAACGTAGTCTCTTTTAACTCATGACTTTTAAAAATCAATATTAATGAATACATTGGTTTAATACCAATCCACTTAAAATAATTTATGGCTTATCCTTAGCCTAATTTAAAATACATTTTAATTACAGATATTAGCAATCTTTGAAAATTCTACCATAGAAATGATATATTTAGTTACTCAGAATAAACCATTATGAAAACACCTATTTGTATAATATGACTACAAATGGGTATTTTACAAGTCAACAAGAGCAAAAAAGGTAAAACTCTACTCAAGATAAGTAAAGTAGCTTTTAAATAATACAGCAAATCTTTTCCATGCTAATAAGTTAAGTAGATATAGGTAGTCAGGTACTAGCTTACAAGCATTTGACTTAAATTTCATATAGTAATGGCTGCCACTGCTCAGTTTGGGACCCGTAGGCTTAAGGTTACTTCTGTTTCATGTATTATCATCAAATTTTTCTATTCACATGGAATCTTATTAGGTACTGTCTTGTGCACAGGAGCTAAAATACACGTTAGTTGAGGAAAAGGAGAGAGAGAGGAAGGATGGAAATGAACCTGTTATCTCCAATTAAAATCTGAATTAAGAATTTCAAGAATAATTGGGTGTAACTCAATGTTTAAAGTATTAACATTTTTGAAGAACTTTCCTAGTAACATATATTTGACTTGTACTAACTCTAAAGGAACCATGAGCCTAATGATTCACTTCATTGTAATGGTAAATGGTATATGTATTTCATACTTCAATTCTAAAATTCAGTATACTTCTCAATTAATTTGTAATATGATTTTTACAGTGCTTCCAGTTTTTGATCATACTGGTACCAATATTCAAAATTTTCCCAGCTATACTTCCACTCACACAACTATTTTGTTATAAGCTTTAGCCATGATTCTGATGTTGTCATGGCAACATGCTAAAATAGTCTCTGAATTATCAAGGAATTAACAAACTATGCTTAGTCCAATTTTCATTGTGCTACTATTATAATCATATGCTGGTCTAATTTGCATGGTATTACTAATATAATCATATTCTTGCTTATTCTGACCAAAAATTTTAACTGTGGCATGCTCAGGTAAGTCTGCTAAAAGCAATGTATATAATAAAGTTCTGAATTCCTTTGTTGACATTTTGAAACCAAACAATTTAAGAAGAAAATTGCTAATCTGGAAATAATTCTGACCATCAAAAATACCCCCAGACTCAAAATCAAACAAATCCTACTAAGTATAAATAATGGGAATCATGGGAGGAAGTCTGCACTCTTAGAAAGTCACTCTTAGAGTATATGACAGTGAGAAAAATGTGGCTATGGTAAATGAATTGAGAAAAGCTGATTATAAGCAGGTCCAGGGAAAGAATCAGTTTTTCCTATTTACTGCTCCATCTTTCCCACTATAAACTCACTGAGAGCAGGAATCTTGTTTTATTTACTGTTATACACTTAGCATTTAGCAATGCTTAGTATATAGTGGGGGTCTCAGTAAGTACGTACTACATGACCTGACTTATTGCTCACTCTCAAAGAAAAAATGGCTGAAGCTGAGATGTGATGATAAAAAATTAAATAATTCAATCACACGAAGAAACAAAATGGGAAACAGTAAATTATAGGGCTTTCCAAAATAACCCATAACAACTTTAGATGTTAGAATGAGGATGGTTGGTATGTATTTGGGCTATAGTAGGATGCTTTTAGAAGTGGGGGATAAGGTGAAGACAAAATTGCCCTCGGAGATAAAAACTATTAAGTATCATAATGAAACATGACCATTTAAAATCACCAACCCTATGGCTACAACTACATATATCTTTAGTAACTGAAGCATCTGATTAAATCCAAAGTTAATAATTGCACTGACTATTTGAATAGAAAAATACATTAACCGAATACTGATAATCAGCATGGAATCCAGAATATGTGCATTTTTTTGCCAGTATTTTTCCATCATTATGCAGAGTTGAAGGTGGTGTTCTTACGACCAAAGTGGGAAACCATGACAAATGACACAAGATAGAAACTGAGAGTGAGCTATGATCTTGGGCAGGATAAGGAACATATCTAACTCAAATATTTCTTTTCTGTAAAATGGGATAATAATCACACTGTTTTAGGATTGTAGTTGTTTTAAGAATAAAGGGCAGAGAGCTCCTTTTTGCCAGGTGAGGACACAGTGAGAAGATGGCCATCTGTGAATCAGGAAGAGCTTCATTCTCTGTTTTCTTGACATTGCGTTTTAATGTTTAAGCAGAGTTTATCAAACACTAGGGAACTTACTCTAAGCTAAATCCATAAGATTTATAAACAAAAAAAATTACCAAATTCAAAGGTGGACATATTGCTAGAATAATTGACTTTGCATATCATTTAAGCAATTTCTTGGGCAAGCCCACCAAAGAGATCACATTACAAATCAGATTGTTGCTATGTCCTTTTAGAAGGAAAAGAATATATCCATTAAGTTAGCATAGCCTAATGAATGCCTCTTTAATTAATTAATATCCATAGCTATCATTTACTGAGAACAGCCCCTATGCCAGCGACTATACTTTTAGTTTATAAAGCATTATTTCCCTTATTTCATCCCTCCGTCTGTATATGTTGCATATATTTGTATAGTGTGTGTGTTTATAGTTTACAAAGTCTTCAGTTTACAATCTCAAGACATTCATAAAGCATCTCTTTTAAAAGATACTGTCTCCATTTTACAGATGAAAACGTCATTCCTCTTGCCTAGTGCTGTTGCTCTTCATTCTTTCCACTAATATGTATTGAGCTCCTTCTAAGTACCAGGTTCTGTTCCTGTTACCCAGCCAGTAAGTGGCAGGCCTAAGTCTAGATTCAACATTTCTCCTACCTTCATCCTATATATAACAGGAAATATGTAAAACTGGACTTTTGAGAATATTAGGAAATTAAGAACAAGTTGAACCTTTTTTGGGGGGGCAGGTGCGAAACAAAGAACCAGATGGTTTTTAACATAGAATGGTTGTTTGAAACAACAGCAAACCCAAAACTATTAAACATCTATTTTGTTTCCAGTTTTTCCTTCAAGAAGGATAATCTTCCAAAAGCCAAAGGAGAGCAAATGTGGTAAAAGGGAAACAATAGAGAGTAAGGGAGCTTCTGGTTGTTTTAAATGCATCCAGGTCCAGACCAGTCCAAGAGTACTCAAGGAACTTATACATGTCACTGAGAAACCCCTATTGATAGCCTCTGAAGAATCATGATCATTGAGAAAGATGTCAGGAGGCAGAAGATCATTTTTTTAAAAAAGGAAAAAGTGAGACTTATTTGTCAGTTCTTAATGTCAATTCCTGGAAAAATTCTTGAATTGATGATTAAACAAACAGTCTGTAAGTACCTGGGAAAGGAAGTAGTGATTGCATGAGTCATCTTCAATTCAGTAAGAACAAGTCTTGCAAAACTAACCTCATTATCCTTTTGGGATAGATTAAATGCATCTTTCCTTTGACCTGTATTCTACATAAGTCCTTCTTCATTATCCACTAATGTTTTAATTCCGTCTTGTCCTTCTACTAGTAAATAGCCTGAGCATGTACATACATGTCAGTGGATTGGTCTACACTGTAAGCTTAGTAATACGAGAGCTGATGCACCGCAATGCAAGGTAACTCCAGTGGCAAAGCACCTACAAAGCACCCTGGCAATTAGGCACTGTGCTGGGTACTGTAGATGAAAGGATAAGTAAGACACAGCCCTTGTCCTTCAAATGTCTGTAGCCTATTTGAGGGAAGACAAAGATTAGTATTTCTTTCCTTCCATGCAGGGCTCTGCAATAATTCCCATGGACACAAAAAACTATGCACTGTTGTTTGTCTATTCAACACTGGTATCTTCCTTTCTTACCAAGAGGAAACCTATTTTGTTGAAGTACGAGGTGGCCTGGAGTTCAGAGGTACAGTTTACCTTGAATTTTACTTGGAGGATGATTGGCCTAAACTCATCCAACTTTGGCAGTAATTGTTTTAAGGACGGGAAGGTGACCCCACTCAGGCCAAAGGGACCTGAGATAAAGATTGTGGAGGTGTCTGACAAATGTATTCTTTCCTAAAACATAGAAGCTTGAGGAAGAATCTTTCATGTCTCCTCCCCACCTTCATGCAGTTGGTGAAACTGTGGTGTCTGGAGCACTAGTGGTTATTTTATGAACATGAGGTCAACTGAGGGTCCTGACATCATTGAACCTGAGCCAGTACTGGCAACTCCTTAACTCCAGACCTTTTATAAAATAAGACTCAAACAGCAAAACACCCCTTTAAGTCACTTTTAGACAGGTGTTCAGTTACTTGGAGCTAAAAACTGACTAAATGAATTTAGTGATACACATAATTACTGACTGTGTTATCTATTAGATCAGTATCTTTCAATAAGATTTCAAAATGATATTTTAAAATAACAGGATGAAAGATTTAGGAAATGGTTAAAACCACATTGTCATTCAAGACTGTTAATCTCAACAATTTCTAAGAGTTTTACTAATTTCATGAAGAAGCATCTATACACAGCATTTGCAAAAACAATTTATATGTCATTATAGAACAATTAATTGCAAATATCATGAGGCTTTTGGTAAGTTTTTTGTAATATCTTAAGCAAAAATGTCTTAGTTATATGCTAGCCATAATATGCAATCAACTTTTTTACTTCCTCATTTATATATGTGTTAAATAAAACTATACACAAACTATTCTGTCATTCTTAAAATAGCGGTTTTCATAACCTCTTTCCCTACAAATGGCTTGCAGAGAAAGAAAATTTCTTGGTTCTTAAAATAATTATTGCATAACCTTTTACATTTCTGTCATATTGAGATTAAAATATGTTAATGAACTATAGATAATGTGTAATACGATATAATTACCTGGCTTGTGGCAAACCATAGCTGGTCCCTACTCCAACCCGAGGCAAGCTATAGACAACTTTTTTTACTGTTGCTTGATCAGGGAAATTAAACATAACCGAGGCTGTGGTAAGAAGAAAAAACATGATTTAGAAAACCACAGGAGAGCCAACCACCAATTTTAGGAATAATTTTCAAGTGCCTATCATGATTTATTTGTAGAAGTAATGAATCTTCATGGAAAATCAGCTTTCTGTATAACTTTATCCATAAGAAATTAGGATTAACATTTTCAAACTAATTTTAGTTTTAATTTTTGTTTTAGTGAGGGCATATCAAAGAGAGAAATACAGCAGGGAAAAATGAAGACTGTATCACACCGTGTAAATAAACAATATCCAAATATGAACACATTTCCTTTCAAAATATTTAAGGGTCTTACTTCGGTTTGCCATAAATACTTCCAAAGCAGTGTTTTGTAGAAGATAACGTCTTGAAAATACAGCTCGTATCTCGCTGAACATCCATTTTCCGTGAAGTCCTTCAGTGTATGCAAGAACCTAAAATAATGAGTTTAAAGGGAAGTATCAATCAGTACAATGTGTGTCTAAGATTTAGTCTGACAATATCTTAGTGCTATATGAAAGTAAATTAAGGATTATTTTCCTGAATTCATGATATATCACAACACTGTCATCATTTGATTCCATATACAGTATTTGCAAAATTTCTACCTTTCTAAACTTTCTTAGTTGGCTCATGAAGAAATGAAGGAGCAGGAAAATTATACGTCTCAAGTGATCTTGTGACTTAAAACAGAAAATATATTATAGTTTTTTGGTTTTATATATAATTAGTTGGATAAGGTAACCTGACATATGCCATTGGTTCTCTTCTAATATTCCTTTTCTTCTTTCTTCCTTCTTAACAAGAAGCCCAGTTAGTACCAGTGTCCATGTGGTCAACACCAGGCAATGGATCATGATTAGTCTATGGCAGGGATAGTAAATATTTGTGGTAAAAGGACAAAAGGCAAATATTTTTAGACTTTAAAGGCCATATGGTCTCTATCACAACTATTCAACTATGCCATTATAGAGTGAAAGCAGTCAGAGACAATGCATATAAATGAATGGGTGTGGCTGTGTTCCAGTAAAACTTTATTTATAACAACAGGGGTGGACTGAATTTGGTCCTTGGGCCAATATGGCCTATCCCCAGCCTAAGCCAATCATAGCAAAGTTATTCCTTGCTTTCTCAAATTCCCCTGAACCTGGCGATAAGGACACTTGACCCAGAGCTAATGAGAACAAAAGCAAAGTTAGATGGGGATGTATCAGCTGACAAAATGAGTTTTATGTAATTGGCACACTCCTTTTTCCTTCTTTCTTGAGTGGAGATGTAATGACAGAATCTGTAGCAGCAATTGTATAACCATGAGAGGAAGGCCACGGGGAATTGCAGCAAAGTTGGCAACCACCACATCTGCACTTCTTGTTACATGATACACATAAGTCCATATTTGATAAAGGCACTGCAGTCAAATCTGCAACAAACACATTCTCTCCTGGTACACCAACGTATATTAATGATACAAAACACATTTCTACCTGTATTAGTATACTCTGTATAATCTACTCCATGTATATTTGTTTTGGTGAAATGAAAACTAGTTGAATTCTACAGGCATGATATTCCTTCAGCTTTGCAAACAAGTTGTGAATTTTTTTTACATTTCTTTTCTCTAGAAAAAAATGACCCATTAGTCTTGCATTTTTTTTGGAAATTCCATTTTCTAACTCCTTAATTCAGTTTTTGTCTTTCCCTAGATGCTAAAATGTTTTTGGAGGCAGTCAGACATCTGTTTAAATCCTGAAACATTTTGGAGCCAATCAGACTCCTATTCAAATCTTGGCTCTGCTATGTAGCAGTTATAGGACCTTGGAAAAATTATTTAACTCCATCTGATTTTCATCATCTGAAAGAGTGATAATAATACTATGGCTAGTTAGTCTAAGTAGAGACAATGAACCTTAAGTGCCTGGCCTTAGTTATTATTTAAGTCCTGTTTATAAGTTTACATGTTTTTATCGCTGAGCATAAAAAAAGCGACAACTATTGTTTTGACTTCTAAATGTAAAACTAAATGTAAATCTATACTTTCATAAAAGGGTTATAGAGACTCACCACAGTTTATATTAATAAATACTTAGTTGGGTGCTGTGTTCTCCAGACTTGAATTTCACTGATCAGTATAATTTTGTCTTTAATGGAAAGAGTACTGATACAAGATTGATACCTTTTTTGTCAAGTAGGGGAAATTTTAAGACAAATAAAACAGCCAAAACAAGAAAACAATCTTCCGCACCATTATTTCACTAAAAAATAAAACTAGTAAGGTCATTTGAAAGCCCACACAGTACTATAAGTATAAACTCAGAAAAAGAAAAAAAGAAAATCTTTTCATGAAAGCTGTACTGGCACTCATATAGGAAAATCGTTGTGCCAGGAGACAGAGACACACACATGTACACACACACACATTCACTTACATGTTTACTTATTTTTACTTTTTTTCTCTTTTTCTTATTTTTCTCTTTGGGAATTATGTAGTGAATATTTGGCCAGGTATTCCTTTCCATTATTTTACTTATAGCAGGCAGGTAGTTCACAAACACACAGGAGTTAGTCTGACTTCTTAAGCACTCCCTGTAAGACTGTCTCACCAACTTTACCCCAAATTCACCCTTAATTGCTTGTTCTGTGAAATGAGTCTGTACCCTTTATTCGTACTTCACTAACTGCATGATGTTAAACTTTGTCTGGAAAGGACACGGAAGAAATAACAGCATGCGGGAGGAAGGGGGTTTCACTCAGCATGTGGGAGGAAGGTATAGGTATGGCTGTAGCTCACTGTAGGGTGAAGTCACTCTGGTGCTCTGCCAGGGGTACTTGCCAGAGCTCTATCCTCTAGAACTTTCCAGAAATACACCGTCTAGGGTGTTGGTAAAACTGTTCATGGGAGGACTTCTCATGAGAGGCACTCTGCTAAAAAACTGCCTAAGGCAGGGGAAAGTACTAGAAAAAACTCCGAGTCACTAGGTGCTGTTAGACATCACACACTGCAGGACTAGGCCCTGGCTTCCTTCCTGGTGCTGCTGTGCTAACTCAGCAGGCAGGGAGGGACAGACCAGATGATATAGGAAGATTGACATTGCCTGCTTCTCCAAATTATTTAATATATTGAATATATTTCAATTAGATTTCAATCTAATATACTTCAATATATTGAAATCTAATCAACAGTTGCTAAATACCCCAATTCAGTTTTGTTTTCTGAAAATTGAATAAATCTAATTTTTATGACATCACATAGGTCATAAACAAGAATATTAAAGCATCTTGATCCCAAAGCTTATAGAACTTTGTGATTTTCTTAAGTGACCACTGAAATATCTTGAGCCAACTGCTTACCATCCAGAAGTGAAGGGAGGAAGAAAGAGTTCATGCTGGCCTCCTATGCTGAGGTCTGCTGCCCCTCTCACTTATGAACTGAAGCATTCAGGAAGCAATATAAAACAAATGTCATAGAGACCCTTGTAAACCATCTCACCCAAATGTGTGCTTAACACAGATTATTTGATGATCCTGTTGAAGAAAAATCGGGTTGCGGTGCACTCATGTGTATCAGACATGTATATGTTGTCAGAAACACGTATAGGGCTGTCAAATCAGTTTTATCTTTCTTTCCCCCTTTTTAAGGCAGCGAATATTGTATCACCTAAAAAATACTTGTTTAGTGGTTCTTTGCTGATCTGAAATCATTGAACATGTATGTTAGAACAAGTATTACAAATACTTTTTTCTTTGAATATGGAAGATCTGAATTGTGCCACAGGTTATATTTTCTGTTAAGAATTGATGAAAACGTTGCGGAAGGCTGAACAGACATGCCCTTTCTAGCGTTCAGGAGGCCGTCATATCTAACCAACTGGCCCTTCCAGCTTAATTAAAGAGGTTGAGTACTATGTACAATTACAAGTCCCCATGACTTTAATAATTCCGTATAAACATTCAAGGATTTGGGATATAACAAATATATTCAAGATGAAATAATTCAAAAGTAATTTCATGTTTACATTCAGATGTGACAATGTGTGTTCTTTTCTCATCTGCCAGGTGAATGGAGAGGATTCTAAGGCCAGGAAGGAAAGCCCAACCATAAGATAGAAGCAGCTTTGTTTCTACAAGGCCCGCATGCAAGATGGACCATCAGACTGATAATTGCTGTGGTGGCACATAGGGTGAGGATGTAGGGAGCCGCAGAGACAGCCAGGCGTCTGACACCCTCTCCCCACTGTTCCTGCCACAATGTCTTGGTGATGTTATTTCCTCACTCAAGGCATGGAGAAGTGGAAGATGCAAGAAATAATTAGATGTGCATGGAAGGACTGACATAGAAATGCAACGGAACAGCCTCTTCTAAGTGGGCAATGCAGTAACTTTCCAAGAAATAAGTTAGGTACACGTAATTTATTTATTTATTAAAAAACAATTTTTAGAAGAGATTTTATTTATTTATTCATGAGAGACACACACACAGAAAGAGAGAGGCAGAGACACAGGCAGAGAGAGTAGCAGGCTCCATGCAGGGAGCCAGATGTGGGACTTGATCCCAGGTCTCCAGGATGACATCCTGACCCAAAGGCAGATGCTCAACCACTGAGCCACCCAGCATCCTTGGGTACACGTAATTTAACAGAATAAATGTCTAGATTCTCAACTTCTTAAAATCTATCTGGCTAAGACTGAACCGGGAAGTACAGTTTCTCTTTCTTGTAACTTTTTTCCATTGCCCTTTTCCCATTAAAAAAAAAAATATATATATATATATATACATATATATATAAATATACCACTTAATATTGTATGTCAACTATACTTCAATATAAAAAACCTCCTTGCACATATTTAAGTTTACATCTAAAATTTCTAAATTACATCTAAAATTTTTCAAGCTCAAACATTTTTAAAAGATATAATATCCAATATGTTCTAAATACTGATATTTTAAGGTAAAATTGTTACATCACTGTTGCATGAAAGGGAGATGTATGCTAAATGTATATATATATATATATATACACTCTCTAGGGTGTATTGCCTGGGGTATAACATCTGCTGAGGGGGTAGGAGCCTCGAATAAGGGAGAAGTCAAAATACTGATGGAGATGTTGAAAAGCCGATGTCCTCAATAACTAGATTTTAAAAAATCCTTTTGTAAGTCAGATGGTTTCTCAATCCACTTTCAGACTGATGTTGGATCTAATTGAGCTGACAATGGAGAGATAATTAAAAATAATTATTGATTATAGATGACTGATTTTTAGCATAAAACTTAGAAGTGGTACAAAAAACTGTAACTACTAATATAAAACTTCAATATCCTTGACTTATGTGAACAAGGTTTTTCAACATATCTACATAAAGAAAGCTAGGAGGAGCTGTAATATTGATCCTGTATTGTCCAAGCGATATTCATATGTGGAAATATTAACCATTCATCTCATTAAGAGATGCATTTCCAATAGCATTTTATTTTTGTGTTTAATAATTATTTTTCCAAGTCCACAATATATTTTTGTTTCTGTATGATTGATAAGCTGATGTTATTTATAATAACAATTTTTTCCAGAATAAAAATATTAAATACTTAAAATTCTATGGTCCTAGGAATTAAAAAAAAACTTTAAAAACTTTAATTCATAAGTGGATATATATGTTTTGCAGATTAGTATAATATAGTAAGCAATAAAATACCTTCAGGAATAAGATATCTGAGATAAATTTTGGAGAGGGCATCAAATGGAAATAGGAGTTCAAAGAGAAAGAGGAATTACATAAAATGTCCATTTGAAAAAAGATTATTCATGTATTTTAGATTTTATTTATTTATTCATGATAGACATAGAGAAAGAGAGAGAGAGGCAGAGACACAGGCAGAGGGAGAAGCAGGCTCCATGGAGGGAGCCTGAGGCGGGACTTGATCCTGGGACCCCAGGATCACGCCCTGGGACAAAGGCAGGAGCTGAACCACTGAGCCACCCAGGGATCCCTATTCATGTATTTTAAAATGGGTGATGACAGAAATCAAATCACTATTCTGTTGGATATATTTGATTCTACTGAATACATTTGGAAAGTGATTGTGTGAACCAGGCTAATCATCTGGGAGAAATCCTCCAGGATGACCATTCTGTGACCTTAAAACTTCATGAGCGCAGCATTCCCCCCCCCCCCCATTCTTTACTTTTGTTTAACCACACCTTTAAGTACAGTCTCTGGGGCATAAGACTCTTGATCTGCCCTGGAGATAGGACTGTGACAGGTACACCTATTCTTAAACTTTCTCCTCCTGGGCGGTCCCTCACTGTGTACTCCCAGCCTCTAGGGCTATAAAAACGGGTCTTAAAGGGATATGGGGTTGCAGGAATTTTTCTCCTCTTGCAGCTGCCCAAGACCCTCACCATGATTTTACTTCATAAACCATTTCTCATCAAGCTGGACTTGTTGGCCTTTCTCTTCAGTCTTAGGGTTCTTGGGCCTTTGGAAGTCATTTAGCATACATCTCCCTTTCATGCAACAGTGATGTAACAATTTTACCTTAAAATATCAGTATTTAGAACATATTGGATATTATATCTTTTAAAAATGTTTGAGCTTGAAAAATTTTAGATGTAATTTAGAAATTTTAGATGTAAACTTAAATATGTGCAAGGAGGTTTTTTTATATTGAAGTATAGTTGACATACAATATTAAGTGGTATATAGTTCTAGGATCCTTTTTTTTTTTTTTTTTTTTTTTTACAGAATAGGTTAAAAAAAGTTAGGGACAATTGCGATAGACCAGCCTCACACAATAAAGAAATCCTCAAATAGCTGATGGAAGAGTCTCACTTTAGCCTCTTGTCCAATTAATAACAAATAAAATCATCAAAATAAAACTGTCAAGGGCAGGCACCATAATCAGTAAAACCTAATATAGACAGCAACACTGCTCATGAAATCAAATCTTTTATTTTTTTTGTAAATATTTTCTTGATGAAAATAAATAATTTGGTAATATAAAACTGAAAATGGGGCTTAACTGCAAAATAAGCAAAAATGGCAAAATGAGCGTTTACAGAAAGTACATTCTCAGTGAAAATGAAACAACAGATATTATCACTGCTAAAGTTCTCAGGTTAAATATTCATAAACACAGCCATTATCAGTAAATGGATTAATACTGCAGGACTGCAACATCCTCCAATTGGGGGAAATTTAGGTAGCTCATCCATAGAGAACTTTTTATTTAATAACCTTGCTTTTTGCTGTAATTCATCAATTCATGTATCCACCTATCCTAGATTTAAAGTCACCATGGGGTCTGACTTTCTTACTCACTAGCGGTGAGACCTCAGGTAAGTTAGTTACTTTTCATTTCTTTAGTTTACTTACCTTAAGATTTGTAGAGGGTGATCATGAGGACTGAATGGAATAACTTCTTTAAAATGCGTGGCACACAGGAAGTGCTAAACAAATGTTACCTTATAACTATAACTATTGCCCATCAGACAAACACAGAACATTTTCAGCACGGGAGAAGAAAAGCTGGACCACAGTGAACCAGTACTAAGCTAACAGTCACGGCTATCATTTCCTTAGTAGCAGTTTGTATTCTAGAAACGACCCCAAATCACACTAAGCTCCAAGAAGAAAGCCCAACTGTTTGGGACATGAAGCTACCACTCTCATCAGCAATAGTGACAATTCTGAGAGGCCTCTTCCTATCCTTTCTTCCTGTCTATCTGTAAATAGGCCAGTTCTTTTCTTCCAGGCCTATCCTCATGACGTATCAATCTTATTTACTTGCAGGGACTCTCAGTTATTAAATATTTATCGGTTGACCTTCATGATGGTGAACAAGAGAGGCAGAATCCTTCACCAGAAGGAGTTTGAGGTCTGCTGGAGAATCACAAACAGTGGGGAAAGGGAAAAGGCAGAGGGTCTCAAGCTGAACAAGGATGTAAATATGGTGCCTTGGGGAATGGGTCCAGGCCATCCAGAACATACATCATAGAGAGGAGAGAGGTGAAAGATAAAATTAGAATAATGAATGGTGGGTAGCAAACCAGGATATGAGGAAATACGTAATTCATGCTAGCGTCTGAACTTGCAGTCTGAGAGGAACAGGGCCTTATACTAAACAAGGAGGTGAGATGATTGAGAGGATTAAATTTGCACTTGAAATTGCTGTGGTGGCTACAGGGTAGACGGCGTCCCGATAATCTGTGTGAATGCCATCTTATAGTCATTAGTAGAAAACATGAACTCTTTCAAAAAGAGTATTGTCTGTACTTCCCCAATGGTATCTCACACCATGGCAGATACTTCTAAATTCACTTATTTTATTACATACATCCCATAAACAATTGGAGACTTCTTGAGGGTAGAGGCTAAGGCTGTTTTCTATTTTGTATTGCTTACAGAACGTGCACATGAAAAGAACTCAATTAACTTTTGTTAAGAAAACACTGAAAATTTAACTTACAAACTTTGAGTTGCAGCTGGAGTCCTCTGTGCCTACTTCATCTTCAAATACACACTCTCAAAATTACAGTAAAATTCTCAAAATTAAAAAATGATATTGGCAAGGTTGCTTCATTTTTGGCCTACTTATGTATGTCCCCACGCATAACTATTATATATTTGGCTGTGTTTGCTCATTTTCGCAAATTTGGCAAACTCTAAAATCTTGTATTTGTCCCTCTGCTGTTATTTAACAAAAGGGAGGAATTGAGTAGGGGGAGGGAGAACTCAACACTCTTGGAAAGAAGCTTACTTCTGAATTCCAGAATTTACTTTCATTTACATACTGAGTATGTTAACTTCTGTATTATTCTGCATGGTGGTGAGCTTTAAACAAGTTATGTATATGTATTTCTCGTTTTTATTTTTATATATTTATTTATTTTTTAAAAGATTTTATTTATTTATTCCTGAGACACACACACACACACACACACACACACACAGGGAGAGAGAGAGAGAGAGAGAGAGAGAGAGAGAGAGAGAGAGAGAGAGAGAGGCAGAGACACAGGCAGAGGGAGAAGCAGTTTCCATGCAGGGAGCCCGACATGGGACTCGATCCCAAGACTCCAGGATCACACTCTGGGCAGAAGGCGGACGCCAAACCGCTGAGCCACCCAGGGATCCCCACTTCTCCAGTTTTCTTCTATATGAGATCATTTGGGTTTCTGGGTTACAGGTTTTTCTTTGAACCTTTTTGTAATAGGGTCTGATTTGTGGATACTCTTAATTGGAGCACAAATATTTTCCCTTTTTGCAGATATTTCATATTCAAGTTCTAGATGTAGTCAGAAATGATACAAGATTAGATGGGGCATTTGCAGTAATTGTTGCAACAGTGGAATCATTCTTAACTTGCAGAGTGGACACAGAGGAGAACTGCTTTTGACTGAAAATCTAATTATGCTATGAGAGAAATCGTTTCACAAATTAAAAGATTTTTATTTAAATTTTTATCATAATGCTATATATATATATATATATATACACACACACATATATACATATATATATACACACCCACACATACAAATCATATATACTAATGGTACACAATAGGTATTTAATAAGTATTGACTACTATTATTAATAGTAGCAAAAAATTCCTATATTTAGCCATAATGCATTATGCCTAGTTCTTCAATCCTACCCATACCGAACACTTTCCAACTCCCAAATGCACCATGTTCTGTCATGCTTCTGTGTCCTTGTACATGCTGTTTCTTCTGCCTCATAGATGTCTCCCTATTTTGTTCTCCTGGTTAATTCCTATTAATGATTGAGCTAGAAGAGCCTGCTGCTCCCTCTGAGAACCCTGTACCTACCTATGACACTTACCAGACCATTACTGCAGTTGTTGGTTTACTTGTTGGTGTCTCTTATTAACCTGTGAGCTCACTAAGGGCAAAAGTTCTCAGTGCACCTCTGCATTTTTCATACTTAGCACAGAGCCCAGCATATAGCAGTAATTTAACAGTAGTAATTAATTATAAATGCCTTTGTTGATCAATAGTAATACACACATATAGAAAAGTTATCATTTACATGGTCTGTATTAATTAAAAAGCAGTTATGTGAAGACAGTCCAGAGCTGATTCCCAGTTCTTTGTGTATTGGACAGGACATGGTAAGGGTCCTCTCTTGTAAAGTTCATTTTCACCAGGTTAATTACCTATGGCCCCACAACTCTGGCCATTAGATTGAACTAGGATGGACATGTAATATAAAAGTAGTTATCTAAGTAGGATAGCCACAACTGGTAGCTGTGAGAAATCTGTCTGTCCATTGGAACCATGTTATCATGAATGTTGACTGGCTGACACCATTAGATAATCTCTCTTAAAGATCTGAATGTGAGATATCCAGAAACACCTCTAACAGGAAGGTGGGAAGAAGCTAGAAGACAGAGAAGGCAGTCACCAGAAATCATAAGCAGCAGGAATTCGAAGAAAGCAGAAGCCAAAACCAAAAGAGATAAAGTCTAATGGTAGATCTAACTATCTCCTGTACCAGACACATCTGGTACCACTTTGCTCTCCTGGATCCAGCTCCACTGGTCTTTCAATCTCTTATCCATACCATGTTGTTTTCTGTCACAGAGTCAATGCACATATTCTTCCTTCTCTGGAAATAGTTTCCCTCCCCTATTTGTCTACTTCACTTCTACTCATCCTTGAGCTTTCTATATGTTCTGTTTTCTCAACTGACCTCTCTTGCTAGGTGAATCTCTCCACCACCTCACCCCCCCCACATTACGTACTCTCATAGCATCTGAGAAAAGTTCTCTTTACAGCACTTACTACAAATTTTGCAAATTTATTACATATTTTATTCATGTAATCTACTCTTTGCCCATTTGTTTCTGCTCTCTACTGCTTGGCACAGTGCCTGTTGCATTGTAGAAACTCAATAAATAACCTGTTGGATGATTAGATTAAAGGTCTATTTAGAGTCAGTCTCTAGGAGCAAAAAATATAAATAAAGATGGAGAGTAATTGACCCTGTAATGTTATTGGATGTCTATGGTTGAAGGGACATTAAAAAATTGGGTCATGGAACTTGGATGAAATTCTAGTTTCTCAGAGGCCTGATGAAAATTTCCCATTTGAATGTTACCGTGCTTTTGACAATAAACTCATTAGTAGACACTATTGCTTCCACACTCAGAATCTACTCATGCTTCCCCAATTTTCCACTTTCCTAATTAACAGAACCCTGATTGTGTTCATTTATTGACTCCTCTCCCATGCACTTCTGAGTCGGGACACACTGACCCCAGACCCAGTCCCAGAGGTAGATCAAGTTTGTAAAAGTGTCTCCATACTGTAGAGGAAACCAATGGAAGACATTCTCTTCCTCCTGTGAACATTGCTGGGCTTACACTGACTTGGGGAAATGTTAAAGCCACACATTGCTATCAGTGTAAGAATGAGGACAAACCATTGATGTCGGAATGGAGATGGGGAATGAGCCTCCTTTCTTGTGTTTTATTTGAAGAAGGAAAAAACCTGACTGACCCCCCCCCCACACACACACACAAAATACTGTACCATCTGCTCAAGTGTCTGTAAAGCCAAATAGTTTCAAAAATATATTAAAAATTTTTTAAATGTGCAAACATTATATATTTCCAAACTTTGTATATGTTCTAGAATAGCTTTCCTTCCTTGTCTGCCTGATAAAGTCTTATTCTGTATTAAAAGCTTACTGCTCAAAAGAGCATTTCCTCAAAAGATATTTAACTTTTATCACATACCTGTCAGATTGGTACCAGACTCATGAGGGACAGGAAAGACAATATGAATGTAATTAGCAACTGAAAGCCATTTTCATAAAATACAAGTACAGTTTATAAGTATAAGGTTTTCCCTTGAAAACTCTTGGGCACTCACAGGTACAACCTTGGGGTTTATGAAAATTTGTTTTTCTTTTTCAAAGCTGGAGAATCATGATCTCAAAGAGCAGCTATAGAATGAAGTCCAATCTTTACATAGGGAATTTGTGTTCAGGAAGTTCTTTAGATTGAGGGTTATTTCCGTATGTATCTGCCCACCGCAGTATTAGTGTTACCCTTGACACATTTCCTCACACTACCAGTACCATACCAAAAAGTATGTAGTTTATTAGCACTTAGTCTGGTAGACTGTGATAATTTTTTTTAAATAAATCTGTATGCCAGACCGGAGTAGAAAGAACTTGGATTTTAGAGGATGACAGAAAGAAAGACTTGAAGTCTGATGCAACCACTTCAGAGCTGTGTAACTTGAGAACGTTCCTCAATGTCTGAGACAAAGTTTCCATTCACATAAAATAGGAAAGATCATATCCACGTACTGGGCTGTTGTATTAAGTGAAATAACATATAAAGTGTCTAGTGGAGAGGTTGGTACAAAGGCAGTGCTATGTAAATGTGCTGAACAAACTCCCAATCCTTCCCCACAAGGATCTTTGTGAAAGTCTCAGGAGTGAGGAGAGCCAGTCCCCGCTGTGGCCTGGGCCCTTCTCTAGTGTCCATTATTCTCTGATCCAAACTCTTCTTACTGCTTCAGTTAGACACATTAAGCAACTGAATTTCCTGTGGTATTTTTACTCCTACGCTCAGATATCTATATTACAGGATAATTAACAGCTCTTCAAGAAATGCAACTCAATTTAAATGTAAACAGCTCAGTAAACACCCCTTGTTTACACAGGAATGTCTTTCATACAATTATTTGTAATGGGGGGGGTGTAAAAGAGGTTTTAGAGACCTCTCAGCTTTTATAGGCAATGAAAAGGGGACTTCTAGGGTTGGGTATCCCTCCTCCAAAGTTGCTTCTTCATTACCATAATGCTCCAACACTATATTTGTTTCTTCTGTTTACTTTATATTCCTTGATTGTAAAGCTATTTGCAGCAACATGCTCTTTTGCCAAGAATTTGCCATTTATGTGTTTCATTTGAACATCATGAGCAAGTACTCTGTCCCAGGCAAGGCTGTTAGCATCACATATCATTTATCAAAGAACAATGCAGTCAGGATCTACTAGGTTCCTGATGTTGTGCTAGGTGATGGAAATACACTAGTGAACAAGAGAAAGATGGACCTTCCTTTTACACAGCTCCTACTTTCTATTTCTAGAAAGCCTTGATAATAGATTGATATAATAATTCGATTTTACTGGGTTGCTAAAAAAAAAAAACAAAAACAAAAAACAAAAAACAAAACATTAGA
This sequence comes from Nyctereutes procyonoides, assembly GCF_905146905.1. Taxonomy (NCBI): domain Eukaryota; kingdom Metazoa; phylum Chordata; class Mammalia; order Carnivora; family Canidae; genus Nyctereutes; species Nyctereutes procyonoides. The sequence goes on along the minus strand of NW_026575033.1, from coordinate 15,148,398 downwards.
TAGGTTACTGTATTTAACAGGTGTCTCCAGTATAAGTACCAGAGGTCACCCGGCTATAGGCAAGAGGCCGTCCAGAGCATTTACTGCAGAAAAGATCAGCAGATACATTGATTTTAAACTTAGCTCTCATTAAACAGTAGCTTTGGGATCCCTGGGTGGCGCAGCGGTTTAGCGCCTGCCTTTGGCCCAGGGCGCGATCCTGGAGACCTGGGATCGAATCCCATGTCGGGCTCCCGGTGCATGGAGCCTGCTTCTCCCTCTGCCTATGTCTCTGCCTCTCTCTCTCTCTCTCTCTCTCTCTCTCTCTCTCTCTCTGTGTGTGTGACTATCATAAATAAATAAAAAAAAAACAAAACAGTAGCTTTAACGATGGACTTTGATGCCACTAAGACCAGTGAAAGGAGCACAGTTATAGCATTAAATCTGCATTTTAGAAAGACTTCTATAAGTGGTGAGAAGGATTTGGAAAGATGCTAAACTGGAAACATGAACTATGCCACTCGGAAGTAAAGGAAGTCTAATCTAAGGCAGTTGCTGAAGACAGGAAGAGGAAGGGGAAAATAGTAAACATATTTATGAGGCAGAATTAATAAGACCTGTGTATTTTGTTTCATTTTATGCTGACATAAAGGAATGAAAAGAATTAAACATTTGCAAGAGTTTCTGCCTCCAGCGACTTGGAGAATAGTGCTCTCTACCATATTCTAGGTTTAGGGTTACTGGTGGATGATGAGTACCGAGAAAAAGATAAGAGGTTCAGTCCAGACTCTAGATAATGCAATCACTATGTTCATCATCACTCATATCAACATAACCTGTACAAATAAAATGTGTTAACAAAAGCAATCTATCTATACTTGGCTACTTCAAAGAACTGATAGCCAATGAATAGCATACAAACAAATTAAAATACGTAATTTTTATTCGAGTTTTGCTCTCCACTAATAGTGTAAGTAAACCTAATAATATTATTTTCCCCAGATATAGAGGTTATTTGTGAGTCTCAGTCTTAACCCCATAACAACACAGAATGTTTTCACTGGCATTTAGCATTGTGTGTGGCACACAGTAAGTGCATGTGGCTCCCGTGGAACTCCACTGTATGTTTCTCCAATATTCATGTCTTAGTAAATAAATAAAACTGTAAACCAGAGACATTCACACAGCAAACTAATTTACAAAGAAGGTGGCCCCCCTGGTGATTCAGAATTCTATACTGTAAATATACCATGATGTATTAATATATTTAGCTAATTATATTATAATATCGCTTTTTTCAGCAACACTGTTTATTACACCAATGACAAAGTACAAGAGATACAAAAACTATTACAGTGTGTATTTTGCCTGTCAATGGAAAGATAATGACAGTATCACTAAGATTACATCAACATATATTTCAAATGTTTTCCATTTGGGCATGTTCTGCTTTCTAAAAATTAAAGATCAAATGTTTCTCCCAACAGATAGCAGCTATCAGAAACTAGGACAGTAATGAGACCATGGCTAGCAAGTTTATAAAGATGTCAATATTTACTTTTTAATTGTAGGTACAACCCATATTTTAAATAATGTCAGGCAGTTAACAATTTTTGTTTTTATGCCACAGCAGAAAAATTCTTATTGGGAGCTGGGCAAATTTAAAAGATTCTTCTTTTTTTTTTTTTTTTAGATTTTATTTATTTAGTCATGAGAGGCACAGAGAAGGAGAGAGAGACATAGGCAGAGGGAGAAGGAGGCTCCCTGAGGGGAGCCCAATGCGGGACTTGATCCCAGGACCCCAGTATCATGACCTGAGTCGAAGGCAGATGCTTAACATTGAGCCACCCAGGTGTTCTGATTCTTGTCGTTATAACTAATGCCACTAAAATTTGAGTGGGCATTCCATAGTAGAATAACAAATTAATTTAGATGGGAAGTAGGGAAAAAAGGAGATTACATATATATGCATATAATTTTCATAATATATATTAGAGGTCCATATGCTGTTTAATATACAAAAATACATGAGACAAACTGTACTATATTTATCAATAATTGCTTCCTCTAGACATTGTGATAGAGTAAAATTTTGCTTAAAAAAAGTTAAAAAGATAAAGCCCAGAAAACAGTACAAATAGCTATTTGTCGGCTGAAAACATGATTAACTTTATAGAAGATTTAAAATTCTATGGAGATATAGAAATACTATTTTTATCTATGAGATTAACAAAAATCTAAAAGTTTAATAATACTGAGCTTGCTGTGGAGAAAACACTCACTATATTGTGGGTGGGAGTGTAAATTAGTATAACTTATATTGAGAAAATTTTGGCATTATCTATCAAAATTTCAAATACATACACCCTTGACCCAGTAATTTGGTTGCTAGGAATTCATCCTGTGCAAGATGAAGCAACACAAAGTATGTACTAGATTCTTTATTGGTTGGTTATAATACTAAAAAATTGAAGGAAATGCCCACCAGTGAGGGAGGCAGTTAATCCAGTAAAGTAATAAAAAAAATATGGAATGAGCTTATATTATTTAGGATGCCTTTACAAAGAAAAAGAACACAAAATTACAAATAAAAAATTAGGTACATTATGTAAGTGAATACTTATTTAGAATGAGAAAAAAATCACAACAAATACTAGAACCTTGGACATTAACGTTGTTTTCTTTTGAGGTCTCTTAAAATAGTTGAGTAAACAGTCCACTACACAATTCCCAGAAAATTCTATCTTTCACAAGCTCTATGGACTAAGGGACCCTGATGCCCAAGCTTCATTAGCTTTACAGTAAATCTACAAGAAAATCTAGAAGTATCTATGATGATGCATATACTAAGCTAATTTCTAATTACTGTCGTAATTTTACTTAATTTCTCAACGTACATTTTAATTTATTTTTTAAATGTACCAATATATATAGATTAGAAATCTCAGATCTGTCATAAACAGGTAATAACTTCCTTAAGTTTACCATATCTGTAACAAAGCTTTTTGGCATCACAAACATTATAGTTAATGTTCATTTAATTATTTTAATTTACATTGTGGTTTTATGTAATTTTAATTATAAATAAAATACTTAATGTATATTCAACATTACATTTCAAAGTACTTAAAAGATCTTTGAATATACATGGGAAAATATCCATTTTTCTCCTCATTAAAAAAAAAAAGATTCACGCTTTCTTTATGAAGGTTTGATGTGCCTGCGTTCAGCTGCTTTAAACTAGCTTTGCCTGAAAGGTATTTTTCATGTGATGAGGAAAAGATATTTTAATGCATTTTGAAATAAAAATCCAAGCCTTGAATAAATGCCTAAGCATCTAAGCATCAAAATGAAACTCAATGGTAAATCAAAGCTAAATAAAAATTACACTACCTTCAACTTTTAGCTCCAAGATAGGGTTTTACACAGTAATATTAAAAAGAAAGTTTAATATATGTGATAGCTGACAATTTCAAACTAATCCCTACTCTACCTTCTTTTTTCTTTTATGAACCACTGAAGCAAAGTCCAAAAGACAGCATAGGATGAATCTCAGGTCCACCAGTACAAGCTTTTCAAGCCTAATCACATGGGTGTAAAAACATATATAAAAAAGATGAAAGTGCTTTGCTTTTACATATGGCAAAATAAATCGGTGAAAAGCTGAAGAAAGAAGTGAGATGTTCCATAGGGGCAGGTTAAGTCTGATGCTAATGCTTACTTAAAATGGTGACAGTCTGGAGTAGTGAAGCCTTGCTGGGCTGCTTTAATTTCTCCCTGGAATAGCTCCCTCCCAACCTTCTGCAGCACATCAAAGTCTCTGGAGCTCAATTAAAATTGGATTATATTGAAATGCTCTATCTATGGGAACTGTGTGCTCACTAACACTTTTCTCTCAGTAATACTCCAGATGACAGTTGCCCATCCCAATTTAAACAGTTGTCATAGAGACGGGGAACTAAAGCAGCAGAAACTAACAATACAAAGGAAAGGTAAGGGCTAAGATTTCTGTGAATGAGAAGCTTGCTTTTTTCAGCAACACTGTTTATTACACCAATGACAAAGTACAAGAGATATAAACACTATTACAGTGTGTATTTTGCCTGTGAATGGAAAGATAGTTAACGACAGTATCACTAAGATTACATCAACATATATGTCAAATGTTTTCCATTTGGGCTTGCTCTGCTTTCTAAAAATTAAAGATCAAATGTTTCTCCCAACAGATAGCAGCTATCAGAAACTAGGACAGTAAAGAGACCATGGCTAGCAAGTTTATAAAGATGTCGATATTTGCTTTTTAATTGCAGGTACAACCCAGAAAGAATAATTTCTTGGCCAAAGATATTTTTTTCCCTTTCCAACACTACAGTTGTAAACGTTTAAATTGATAAATTGAAAATGATAAATCATGACTCTTTATGCATGTACACTTCAAATGTGCACCAATTTTTGGCAAATCCACTTCACCTTAAAATTGTCCCTATCATTGACAAAGAAACACATTTCTAAATCTGATTTTGGAATTTATTTCTGGTTTTAATTAGCAGGTACTCCATAATCTTCTATAATTTCTCTTCCTGACATCAAAGCCTATCAGCACAGGCGGAAAACTCTGTCAGCTTCCTAAAAGCCTAAGAAGGAAGATTGTTTAAATTTCTGGCAGTTCTAAAGAGCAATGTATTTGAGAGTGTAGACTGCTAGTGATGATACTATGTTCTCACGTAGATGGCATGTTTCTGGCACTAGAAAAACTCTTAACCTTTTTTGTAATTGGCTTATCCCAAGTCCTGAGATTGTTTGTCCTATCATTGTGCAGATCACCATGGCAATAAATTAACTATTGCTATTTTATAGAGCATTGCACTGTTTTTCCTTTTAAGATCTCAATACCTGAGGTTTCTTTTCTCTTGGGAAGACTATGTTAGGATTTTGAAGCAGCAACAAGGCAGAGTGCACAAAGTGCAGGCCAAAGGGGAAGGAAACAAAAATGTGTCAGAAAATCTAAAAACGGCACAGATCAAAATTTGTCAAAACAAGGCCCTGGTTTAAACCAACAAGAAGGGCCCCTACAGCTTGGGCCTTGACAAAGCACAGACTTTTTATTTATTTATTTATTTATTTTTAGCCCAGCTGTAGAAAACACCATCTAATGAACCTGTCTGGGGCGGCTGTCCCCATCCTGTCAGGCATGTCAGGAAATGACAAGCACTGGGGACAGGCCGCCGCCAGTCATAGACAGGCCTGCCAGCTGGAGAGTCCAGCCCCAATCTAATCACACCACCAGAAAATAACTTTCATGCTTTCAGCTTGACAGGATGGACTTGAGGAAAAAAAAAAAAGGACTGGAAACAATGCTTTTTGTTTCAATTACATATCATTTTTACACAGCAATTAAAAGTAATCTACTAACACATGCAATCCATGTTACTTCATGTTGATGCAACAAAGTGTAAATGTCACCGTTAAAGAGAAACACACACATAAAGGTTATCTTGATAATATAGGCACAGAAAAAAGGAACATAAGACCACTGCTGTCTCTGTCCATGGAGAAGCTATATCGTATCAGAAGTTTAATACTTTTCAAATCAGTTTATTGATATCGTAATCCTTTATGTTCAAAGAATTTTCTTGTAAAGATCACCAGCTAGCAGTAGTGCTGATTTTATTTCTTGTGTTCTGAGAACCAATATGCATGAAGAGAGTAATAGGATAAAACTAGTATTTTCAGATGGTTATAACACATTTTTGCCTTTTGTGATGTTGGGAAAAAAGAGCCACTGAGAACACTGCAACTGGGATTGTGTTTATATTATATAATTTGACATAAAGAACTAAAGAATGAAGACTTGTAACAAAAATGATTAAATGATTAGATGATTAAATAATTTCCATGAATCAGATGGTTGTTTCAGCATCAGGTAGCTCACCATACAAATATGTTTACTTTACATATAAGTATTCAAAGTAAAGTTACATGTAACATGTATAGGTTAACACTTCATTCAGTATATGCCCACATGTAGATAAATGATTATATAGTAAAGTATACCTTAAATTCATTAGTGTTTTTCACTCATATTTTCCTAGCATTTACACTGAAACCAAAAAGAGCCAAAAACAGTGCTCTGTGTGTGTTTCAGTCTACATACATGCATTAGAACAGGCTTAAAGTGCTACTCATTCTGTTAACTAAAAGTAGACTCCCACTCATTTTTAAAGTCATGAATCATAAGATTCAATATGAATGGGAGCAATATCACATCAAATATTAATATATTTGATGTGATATTTGAAATGTGCTACTGAAAACGTCACTACTGAAAATATGTAGCTGGCATATAATAACTGCCACTTATTGGCCTGGCCAATTCAGTCAACTTCTATAACCATTCTGAGCCTGTTTCCTCATCTATAAAATAGTGAAAGCAATGTGTGCCTCAAAAGGGTTGTTGTGGATTAAATAGTGGATACAGGGCATCTGTCACTGTCTAGAATGCAGTACACAATGAACAAAGTTAACTACCATTATTTCACTTAAGAGAATGAAGAGGAGAGTAAATAATTCAAAATTAGGTTTACACTCTACAAAATAATACTCCCTCTGGAAAGCATATGGGGCTGGATATTGCTTCTATGGTATGAAGATCAAGTCTTTCATAATAACCCAATCACACTGAAATCACAATAAGTGTATAGAACGCAGCAACCAAAACTGGAATATGTCCAAATGATGGTTATGACCCTTGCCCCCCAGAAAAGGTCATGACATCCTTCATGAACACAAGAGAAAAGGACTTAGTTTTTCTATCCTAAGACAATCAAGGTGAAGTGGATGTGCATTTAAAATTTCATATTTTCAAAAAAAAAATAAAATAAAATTTCACATTTTCTTACACAAAATACATGTTTCTAGCATATGATTTTACTCAAGCTTTCAGTATAATTTTGTCATTAGTTTGCTCAGTGCTGCTTTATTGCTGCATTATTTAATTCATTTCAGTCATGTAGGAGCAAGGAGAGCTATGGCCTACTGACCTCAATTTTCACTTAAAGAAACAAATTTCCTTTTTGCAAACTAAGACAATTTTTCTCCTGTCAACCTTGTTTTAAAATATTAACCTTATTCCCATTACAGTAAATATTCATATTTGTCATCCAGATTTGCTTATGATTGCAACCTTAATTAAGTTATGAAATTGCTTCTGTTCTTAGTTTATCTATTCCCTAAAACAGATGAAAAATAAGTACTTTCAATGAACTCTCTTTTTTATTGTATAAATGCACTTAAAATAATGTCTTCTTTGTTCTTGCTTGGCATCAACTAACATCAAGAAAGGGAACAAAACAAGAAGAACAGAGTCTGAGTATAGGTTTTCTTGATGGTGACTAGAGTGTTTCTGGAAATCTATGTAATTGGCTTGCCCTCCTGTTAAAAGCCATCATAATGGATATATTCATTCTTGGAGTAAAATTGTTGGATGTATGAAAAACTGCAAAAATTGAGTGGAAAGTCTAAATCAAACAGGATCAGATTCCTGTAATGCATCTATAAAACAATGTTGAATTCCCAGGAAAAAGGAAAGAGAATGAAACCACAAGAGTACAATGTGTATCTGTAATGCTTTATTTCAAAAAATGATCAGAAGGAAATATGACATAATATTACGATATGTTGGGTGTTGGGTACATGGCATTGGTTATACTACTCCTTGATTTTTTTCTGCTTATTTGACTATTTCATAATAATATAATGTAAAATATTAATAAAACAAAATTAAAAGTACTGATTATGTGCTTTTATATCTATATCTACATTTACCAAATATTTTCAAATACTCAACTTTATTTCATCATCACAAAATCTCCATGTAATGGGTAGGGGTGGAGTTTTTATTCCCATTTTACTAGTGAGGAAGAAAAGAGTGATGCTGACTGACTTCCATCAAGGTCACAAGAAATCTGAACACTGGCAGAGCTGAGACTGGAACCCAAGTACCCTACCTCAGAGTTCTGATATAGAGTAACACTTCCACATAAATATGAGCAGGCTTCTTGCATTTATTTCATTAACACAGTAATATTTACCAACAATCTCTCTAATCATTTCATGCATGTCTTGGTAAACATTTGATGACTTAATATACAAGGCAGTAGGGCAAAGAGACTAAATGTTTTAAGCAGTAATATTTAATAGACTTTGATAATAACTCATTTCTGATAAGCATCAATTTTATTTATTTTCTGAAATATGGTAGGACCTTCAAAAAAATAATGATTACCAAATTTTGTGACTTGGCATAATTCTAAATAAATGACATCGATTTTAGTTCTCTTTGTAAAAAAAGGGGGGGGGGAATCCACATCAATGATCAGAATATATTGTGCCCTACCTATATAATGCTGTCTAGGTAAAAGCCTCCTACTCATTCGTGCAGGTAGTCTTTCTCAAAATACCTTGCATGCTGATGAGGAACTTCCAGATAAGTGCCTGCAGTTCTGCTTACCAACATGTAAAGAAAACTTTATTTGGAAAAGAGGTGTTTTATACTTTTCTATGATATACAAATCAGCAAATTTAGTTGTATAATTTACATTTACTAATTAATGTTATTTTTAATAATATAAAATAATATAAAATAAAATCTAGGTGATTTATTACGCCATTTGTGTTATCCTTCGAAAATATTTAGCTTTATCAGGTTTGCTGGTTAAGTATGACAAACTCAATGTAATATACCATATTGAAATAAAGGGAGTTAAAAATGATAATACTGTTCAATGATACAGAACTTGATACAGAACCTTCTCTAACAGAATAAAGAAGCTATGGAGTTTCTATGTTGAGGACAGTCCAACTAAAAGGAGTTTACAGGAAACATTAGTAGACACTTGGGGGAGGGGGTGCAGCAGGCAGTAAGAGGAAGTGGGGGAGGGGAGGGGAGGGACTTCTGGGGCACTCCCTGGACTCCTTTCTTCACTCAGAGTACACTGTTCATTGCCGACTAGTGGAATGTGTCCAAAAGACCTGATTTGTTCCTTGGGAACATATTCTTTTTTTTTTTTTTTAAAGCATCTACCTAGAAAGGATTTTATTTTTTTTTAAAGATTTTATTTATTTATTCATGAGAGACACAGAGAGAGAGGCAGAGACACAGGCAGAGGGAGAAGCAGGCTCCATGCAGGGAGCCCGATGTGGGACTCGATCCCAGGACCCCTGGATCACCCCTGAGTCAAAGGCAGACGCTCAACCGCTGAGCCACCTGGGCATCCCGGAACATATTCTTAAAGAGAGGAATCCTTCTCTTCTTTTTTAACCTATGGCCCAGATCCTCCTCATGGATTCTGAGTTGGCCGGACAATGTGCAGTGTACCTACTGGAAACGAGTGAAACTCTGAAGCCTCCTCTGTCCAGGCTTCAGCAGAACTTATTACTAAAGACATCCCACCAAGGTTCATTTGGATTATTTTCACTGTTAGGAATGAATACAGCAAGAGAGTATTTAAGAAACAATAAACATTAAAACATTATCATGGAATATGATGAACACATCAACATGAATTCTCAGTTTTAAATGTTTCAATCGTCAAAAAAGAAAAGGAAGATACCTGAATTTAGCATTCAACTTATATCTTTAAAAAAGGACAGAAAAACATACCAAAGAAAAAAAGTATAAGGGTAATAGTTAACATAAAAATAAAATCATTAGAAAATTAGAAAGGGAAAATTTTATAGGTCTAAAAATGGATTCTTTGAAAAGACAAGTTAAAAAAAAACCAAATCCTTGGTAAATATCTTTTAAAAAAGAGAAAAAAACCATAAAAAAGTAGGGCTGCAACAACTAATATAGAAAGATGCTTAAAATTAAAAATGAATACTCTGAAGACTTGTATGTATTTAAAAATAATTTCTCTTTTACACTGTCAAGCAGCTCCCAGGAAAGGCAAGCATCTGCTTTACCTAGGAACTAAGTGGCTATCCTCTCCCAAAGCGAGAGCCTTCCTTCAAGAGCTCCCATTTTAAGCCACGGACTCGAATCTGAGCATCCAGCCCAGACTGCTTTTAAGTTGCAATCCCATAGTCCAATGTCCACCGGACCTTCAGTGCTTGATCATTCCAAACTCAGACAGAAATGGGTGTGAAAATTCACTTGCACCTTATGAGTTATGTGAGTACCGGCAAAGTACCTAAATTCTCAGAAGCTTGTATTTCTTATCTCTAAACTAGTGAAAATAACATAAAATTCACAGAGACATTATGATGATTAAATTGAATAATGACTGGAAAGGTCTTTAGCACAGTACTTCTGTGCAACAGAAGTACTCAGCAGAAGTACTCAGCACAAGGGGTAGCTGTCACCGCTGTAAGCTCCTATTGCTATCTCAGTGAACAGCACTACTGTTCATGGAGGCATCGGAGCTAAAATTTGGGACTTAATCTGTAAACACTCCTGTTACTTCACTCCCGATATGCAGCAGGTGGCTAAATCTTGTTGATTCTAGCTCCAAAGTATTTCTCAACTCTGCCTTTTGCTCTCCTTTTCCACTGCTAGAGCCCTCACCTGGATCTCCAATCTTGCCTCCAGAGTGCCTGGGGGTCTAATGGCTACACTGACCCCCAGCCCTGGCATCTGCTGGCTACACTGCCTGTCAGCTCCCACCTCCAGGTTCTCCTCGTGCCCCACACTCCACTGAAGCTCAGCTCTCCTCAGAACCTGTGTGCCTCACTTCTCCCTGCTTTTGCAGCCTAGCTCCTTCTATCTGTTTGGAAGGTCCTGCTTCCCTGTCTGACTTCCTGACCTACTGTGGACAGTTTCATATTTGAAAATCCTGTCATCCTCCAAACTGGGTTGCTTGTTCCCTCCTTTCTTCTTCTGGGATAGTACATTGAGGGAAGGAAGCACCAAAATAGTTCGAGAGAGGGTCTTTTCGGAGCTTGTGTCCCCACCATCCCCCTTTTCTCTGAGAAGTTCTCCCACACTGCCAGGGATATACTCTGCATGTTACACTGAGGTGTGCCCCTGCTTCTCCTTCCTTAACTACAGCTGATTTAGACTGGGGTGAACACCGGCTGCGATGCTGGCCAATGAAATGTCCTCTCGTTGGCATGTGAAATTGGAATCTTAGTTGGTACTGGAGTGGCAGTGAATTGCAGAAAGCTGTAGTGGCTACTTTTGGGTTTTACACAGGGAGATCCAAGGACACTGGGTGTGTGGAGATAAATGACAAATAAGCAGAAGCAGAGACAAGAGACCATCTGGTCAAGAAAGAGATAAATCTAGAACTTCCAATTCTTTGGTAATTTGGGTTTTCCAATTTTCAGTTCCAGGCTCTCAGCAAGCTCAGCTGTACTTGTCACTGAACAACTCTTAATTGCTGAAAATAAACGATCTTTTAGATTAAGCTGCTTTGAGTTCTATTTCTTGCAACCAAATGCTCCCTGAAAGTTTGTACTTATGGTAATAATGGAATTAGGATTAGAACTAGTGGGTAGCATTTTGCTGCTTAAATCCTATCATACTCTGCTTTCTCTGGTAGGGTTCTTGACTGAGAAAATATACAAGAAGGAATAATGACCAGATGCAAAACTAAGAATTTAAAAAAAAATAATAGCTGATATCATCCACTCTTATTGCAAGGTTATTCTGGGAAGAGTTAGATTAAAGAACTTGGTGCGGAGTTGATGCCAAGGCAAGGCCCCCACTGCCCAGCATGAAAAGAGATCTTGGGGTATATGTACCTGAATATCCCTGTGGGGAAATATTAGACTAGACTTAAGAGGAACCTATTCAACTTAATGACTCTATGGAATAAAATGGAAGAAAACAGGCTGGCTAGCCTACCTTGAGGGATCAGTTCTGTCCAGATGTGTTTACCTTATGGGAGCATTGACTATTTAACATTATACTGACCCTACCAGTAGTGAATTTTTATGGCCCAGTGAATACTCTGGCTCTGGAAAATCAGAGTAGAAATTCCTTTCCCATGGGAAGAGCAACAAAAGCTTGTGCAGAAGTTTCTTCTCTGTGTACAAAGCAGAGATGTGAGGAAATAAAGCTCCTTAACAGAAGTCTCCTAGTCTCCTCATCAGTAAAAAATTGTCAAAAAAAAAAAAAAAGCTGGGTTTATGGAATCTCATAAATAAACCATAAGTTTCAAGGGCACCCTCTCAAATTGAAACGAAAAAGACACTTAGAACTTCCAGAGAATTTTGCTCTGGTTTAAGGAAAAGAGTGAGAATCAAGAAGACTGTGCCCATTTCCCCTGTGGGGTTAAGAAGGAAAGAAAATCAGACTGAAAGTAATGTTTAATGCTCTAGGAAAAGGGAGAGGAGGAACCACCTCCTGGAGCTGTCAGGGAAAAAAAAAAAAAAAGCAACTGGTCGTTTGGTTGGTGTCCCTGAGAGCCTTGCTGACAAGATGTCCTAGATTTATCGGCACTGTGCTCTTCTAACCCTGGATACTCTTACCTGCTCCCCACTAGTGACACCACTGGCACTTCTTCCCTGACTACCTGTTTCCAGGCCCTATTTCTATAGGAATCTCTTCTCTTCAGTGCCACTGGAGCTAAGGGGAAGAAATATTCTAATCGTGGCAGGACAGGGAGAGATGTGGTTGCCTGATGCCTTTTATCACTGAAGCACTGTTCTACATGGCAGTATAGGCATTTTAGGCTTGATTTCTATCTAACCAAATCATCAGATTAAATTAAGCTCTATATGTCGTCAGTAAAGCTTACTGACTCATGTGTACATTATTGTGAATGCTACTTAAAAGTCTAATATTATTTTTAAAAATAAATGAAACTACTTCACTCACAGATGCTCAGGAAACCTGAATATTAAAGGAAATGATATTATTATCAAAAGCATTTCTATGTAAATATTTGGGAATGTCATGTGATGGGCACTATATAACGTCCATTAGAGAGAACATGAATGACCTCGCCTTTAAGCTTAGAAGTTGAAATATAAAATTAGAATATAAAATTAAATAAAACTAAAATCCTAACTTACCTGATACTAAGGAGTGTCATTTGGGTACTGGTAAGTACACTAGAATTTTTTTTTAATTTTTAAATTTTTTTTTACACTAGAATTTTGAAATTTGGATGTGAGTCCATGAGAAAATTTCTACATTTCTTTATTTTTAAGAACATTTTTAAAAAGATTTTATTTATTTTGAGAGAGTGCGTGTCATGTGCGCATGAGCACAAGAGAAGGGAGGGGGCAGAGGGAGAGAGACAATCTCTGGCAGACTCCGCGCTGAGTGTGTGGCTCTAGGTGGGGCTCCATCTCACAACCCTGAGATCAGGACCTGAGCTGAAACCAAGAGTTGGTCGCTTAACTGACTGAGCCCATCCAGGTGCCCCTTTATATTTCCTCCCAAAAAAGGCTGGATTCACAAAACAGCTTTTAAGTCCAAAAGACAAAAGAAGGCTTGATACTTAAGGGAAGTCTGAATTTGAAGAAAGAAAAGGAGATCTAGGCATAACAATCTAACAAGCGGTTTGAAAGGTTGTTTAAAGGGCTAAGTAGAATCAGTCAATCCACTGACGTTTATTTCTCATCTTCTCAGTGAAGTTCAAAATTTGCTAAATGCAGAGGTGAGAAAGAAGTGAATTCTGTTCTGTCAACTTCCGCACTTGATTTTGGGCTTATGGTCACTTAACCACCCTCCTATAGTCATTGGAGCGGCAGCAAGTGTGGTAGAAAGTGTGAACCTCTATGAGGTTCCCACACATGACTCCCCCAAATGCCTGGTAGGAGCAGAGTACATTCTCCCTGACTCACATTCTACCAGTAATTAGAATCATATGACTAGTGCTAGCGAACAGGGCAACTATGTGTCCTCGCCCTGAGTGGGCATTTGTGCATAAACGCAGTAAGTGGTTTTAGTTCCACTCATAAAACTGCAGGGGTGTGTTTTCTGTAAGTGCAGTAATACCATTCTACCCATTATGTGGCATAACTATGACTAACGCTTCCTGCCTTCTCTAAAAGTTAGGGCAACTGGATAAACTCATGAGTCAGAGTTAAGGACTGTCATATAACATTGCTTTTGCTTGGACAGAGACATGTAGAGTCGTGTGCCATGGTAGAAAAGCATGGACTCTGGCATTAAACAAACTTTGGTTCCACTTCCGGCCCTGCTGCTTTACTGCTTTTGTGATTTGAAGCAAATGATTTGGACTCTCAGAGTCTGTTTCCTCATTTGTGAAATGCGGATAAATAATGCCTACATTTTAGGGCTGTAATAAGGAAAAAAGACTTAGATATTTCTAAGTATAACATAATAAGGTGCCCTATATATGTATCTTGTCTCCATATCACAAATGTACCTGTAAGAGAATGTTCATTTGATTCAAATGTCATTTGAAAAGAGCACTATTTTCCCAACTAAGCGGGAAACTTCACAAATGCAGGGATTGGTTCGCTTCTGTGTACCCAGGACTGAACATTGTGCCTAGTCCCTGTAAGGCACACAGTAAGTGCATGTTCAACAAATGGTAACTATTTGATAATAAATCAGGATGTACAGATGGAAACAAAACAGGAAAAAAAAACCACCTTCAAAATGTAAAATAAAAAACCAAAAGGTTCATATTAAATTTTGACATGGGAAAGTCAAGTATAAGGTAAAATGATAGAAATTAAAAATACTTGATTGAGATTGTTAGAGAACTTGATCTAATTCCAATCAATAAATATTACTGAATTTCTTGTTAGGTTTCATGAACTTTGGAGCCAGGAAAACGTGGGTATAAAGTACATGTTTGGAGAGTAAAGGACAGAGAAATATATACTTCTCATGGGTTTGGGGAAAACTTTTTTTTTTTAAAGATTTTATTTATTTTATTCATAAGAGACACTGAGAGAGAGGCAGAGACACAGGCAGAGAAAGAAGCAGGCTCCCTGGGGGGAGCTGGATGTAGGACTCGATCCCAGGACTCTGGGATCATCACCTGAGCCAAAGGCAGATGGTCAACGACTGAGCCACCCAGGTGCCCCTTGAGGAAAATTTCCTATTGAAAATAATAGTTGATAAGGGCCTTTAAGGATGGCTGGTTTGTAAAAGATGGAGAAGGAATACAGGGCCTTTTTAATAGCCTAAAAAAGAAGGAGGGAATCCCTGGGTGGCGCAGAGGTTTGGCGCCTGCCTTCGGCCCAGGGCGCGATCCTGGAGACCTGGGACCGAATCCCACATCGGGCTCCTGGTGCATGGAGCCTGCTTCTCCCTCTGCCTGTGTCTCTGCCTCTCTCTCTCTCTCTCTGTGTGTGTGACTATCATAAATAAAAACAAAAAATTAAAAAAATTAAAAAAAAAAGGAGAGGTTTTAATGTGAGACTAAAAAAACTTCTAGGGGTGCCTGAGTGGCTCAGTCCATTGAGCATCTGACTCTTGATTTTAGCTTCAGTCTTACGGTCCTGAGATCGAGCCCCACATCAGGCTCTGTGCTCAGCAAGGTCTGCTTGAGATTCTCTCTCTCCCTCTTCCCTGCCTCCCCCCTCCTCATATGTGTGCCCTCTCTCCCTTTCTCTAAAATAAATAAATACACATCTTTAAAGAAAACAAAAAAAGGGGCACCTGGGTGGCCCTATCAGTTAAGCATCTGCCTTCAGCTCCGGTCATGATCCCAGGGTCCTGGGATCGAGTCCTGTGTCGGGCTCCCTGCTCAGCGGGGGAACCTGCTTCTCTCTCTCTCTCTCTCTCTCGCCCCTCCTCATGCTCATTCTCTCTCATAAATGAATTTTTAAAAATATTAAAAACAACTTCTAAGTAATTCAAATTGGAAAGAAGGACTGGGCAATTAGAGGAAAATGGTATCTTTCAAAATCAGAAAGAGGAAATTTGGGAAGAAAAGGAAAATGATGAGTTTGGTTTGGGGCATTCAAAGCATTCTGAGAGGGCTGTTCAGCAGAACAGGTAGGTAAGAAAATGGAGCTACAAAGACTTCTCATGACTACAAGGAAGTGTTTGGCATCATCTGTACAGAGAGATAGTTTAAGGCATGGAGAGAGAATCAATCTCCATGGCAGAGAATTCAGGAGGTGGAAAAAACACACCTTTGAGAATGGGAGAATCTATATGGAGGGGACAGCAGAAAGAAGAGCAGCCGGTGAGAAAGACTTCAGAGGACAGTGAATTAGTGGAGTAGTGCTACTAAGAATTTTGAAAACTCCATGTCAAATTTTATGCAGAAATCAAGGAACGCTAGAACAGAAAAAAGCCACTGAATTTAGACATTCAGAGATCTGAAATATGCTATTGATGCAAAAAGACAGTATGATTTTTGGCTGCACAGTATAGAGAGGAGTAAAGGGCCATACGGTGTTTAGACTATGAGCTTTGGAGCCAGGAAAGCCTGGGTATGAAACCCTGACACTTCCTGGTTGTGAGCGTGGATAAATGACTTGACATGTTCGAATTTTAGTTTCCTCTTTGGTTAAGTGGTTATGATCATCCCTAATTCCCTCAGCTGTTTGGGAATATTAGGTTAGATAACGTATGGTGTATAAGTGTCTAATGCAGTGCCTGGTACACATTACAAACATGACAAATGTTAGTTTCTTTTTGTCGCTCTATGGAAAACACAAGGCAGAGGATGCTCCCCTAGTGAAGAAAAATATCAAAGATCAGAGTGTGGCATTAATGACGAATTTAAAAATCAAATAGTAACTGGGAAGAACACTGAATCAGGTGTCTGAAGATGCTGGTTTGATTCCTAGCAGCACCATTTACCACAGAATTACTTGGATAAACTAATTTAATTTTCTGCTCCTCGCTTCTCCCATTTAAAGAGCTGAAATAGGAATTTTGGTTCTGCTCATCAAAAACAACTATTTCAAAGGACCAAATGTGAAAAGGCATAGAGGAAGGCAGTCTGAAAATTATCATACAATAAAAATATAGTATCACCGGATAATATACACATGTAGCATTTGATAACCTTACTGCTCTGCATGTGCGTATATATACGGACATATTAAATGGTTGGGTTGGCTCCTAGCTGCATATTAACGCCGAATAATTCTCAATTCTCACTGACACCTGAATCGTGACCCTTTGTTACCTTTCCTGAATATATGAGCACATTATGTAGACAAGGATGAAATTTAGGCTTCTTATACTCAAATTAGACGTAGACTCTGAGCACCTCCACTGGGTGCATATTTAAGCATGTAATTTGATCATCTGACTCTTCTATAGGCTCATTACACATGAAAAAATATTTTTAAAGTTTCTGCAACATTTAAGGTTAACTCAGTATGAGGTGTAAATTGCAATCAGGAGGGAATGAATTCATGTCCCAAAAGGTTTCTTAGATTCCAGCAAAACACCTGTGCTACTATTTTGCAACCGTAAGGACACCTTAACTGAGTGTGATAGAACACATAGCCTTGGAATAATTGGCCAAATGAGAAGTTCTAAGAAACAGGTAACAGAGGAAAATATAAATGAAGATGTTAGGATTTTAATTTTTAGTTACACCTTCATTTAATGAAAAGTAAACATATTTACTATTATCTAAGAAAAACAAAGCTTACACGAAAGGGAAATGTGCTGAGAATATGAAAGCAACAGACAGAGTTAATTATAAAATGCATTGTTTCCTTAACCTAATGGTTTTAGGATGATCAAATAACAATCTCATGGATTATGAAATGTTTCATCACCGAATGTGAATCTCTAAACTTAATTTGGAGCAATTTAGGAGGCAATACAGGGAAAAATGCATTTTTAAATTTTATAATTTTTCTTTTTCAAGGTAGAGCTAATAATGAAAACCGCAGCCAAAAGAAGAATAAATTTTCTGCTGGATTTTTGTTGTGGCTTCAGAACATTCAAAAGGTGATGGTAATAATGTGTTTTTTGATAAGAAGGGAGGGGACTAAAAAGTGCCTTGTCAGTTTTCTCCTCCTTGCCAGCTGCATTAAAATGCAGCTCTGAGCACCTTCCCCCCACCCCCCACCCCCCAACCGCAGTCTGGAATTTCAGGAGCAAAGAGTACAAAAGAGCTGATGAGCAATGAATGCTTCACCCTTCCTCAATTAATCTTGTCTCTCTACCTTTGCTTTTGCTTTCCCTCTACATGAAGGTAATAATGACACCCTCATCCATTATCCTTTTATCCCTGTTATTCTCGTGAAATTGCTTAATAATATGTTACAGATTCGTCTTCACTCACATAATTCTTCCTGTCATTTGCAGTATATCATCCTACAAACATACAGCCCACTTTCACTGGCCGTTCTTTGAAGATTATTGTCAGTGACATCTTTAGGATGCGTTTAGAATCTGGAGCATCATTTCTGTTGCAATGGGGAATTACACTGACTTATCTGTCATTGCCAAAAGCACAACAAGCAATTCAGTGTTAATGCAAAGGTAACACAGGTTTTTATCCTGCTGCCAGAACAAGAGCTCTTGTAAATTTATGCTAATATAGCCCTTTTGGAGTTTAATAACCTCTTACCCTACTGGAAAAAGACCCCCCCACTTACACACACACACACACACACACACACACACACACAAACACATATGAACTCACACTCCCATATACTGCAACTACAGCTGACCAACTGGTAATTACTCATTTTCAATCTTTTTTTTCCACACTATTGTTAATTTCCTTTGCGTATTACATAGATATGCTACAGAAAATACGAGAAATGAAAAGATGCCATTTCAATCACCAAACACTAAATTATTTTTGATGAGAAAATATTTTCACCCAAAGAATTAATAAAAGTTCCTCCATTACTGCTGTTTTAGTTAGCTTTTCTATCAAGAGTTCAAGACCACTACAAATGAGCAGTTTTCCCTGATTGAGGGTGGCATTCCAGAGGGACCCAGGCAATCCAGCGTGCATGCCAAGTCTGACAACACATGACAAGCTGGTCGGCGTGCAGTAATTTGACTAATTATACTGGATTAGAGCATATTAATGCAAGCTGTTTTCTCCAGAGTTAATGACCTGCTGACTGGGTTCTGTTAGGCCCCACTAGGTCTACAGGCAGCTAAAAAACAAAACCCTGTTTTGTAAGCCCTCGTCATTTCGCATCAGCAAATGAGTATATCAAACTACTGAATGGCAAAATGTAAGCGACATTTTGTCTGCTATAAACTCATACAGCCTTCCCTCACTTCCACCTCAAGGGCTTCTTTTATATAAAATTGATGTCAGTTTCTTTTTTTAAAAAGGAGTAGCTGAGAAGTAAAGTCTGGGAGAAAAAGGATACAATTTTAGGAGTATGTTACTGTTGGAGGGGTAGAGGCTGCTGTTTTGAAACAGGGTTCATGTGAAAACAATTTTAAATGTATACTAATTTTATTACACATCTACCTTCTCAATAACAACGTTACAAATAGTTAACAAGTGCCAAAAGCAGATTAATGAGTAATAAGATCTTTTCCATCTGAAACTTTGTTTGAAAGATATTTCTAAGCCCACAGGGATTTTTATATTTTAGAAAAGCATCTGGATGATTTTAAAATTACGTAAATATAGAAAAATGTGATATATTAATATTTTCAAATGATTTGTTCCTTTCTTTAAAATCAGGTCACATTTAACTAAAAACTAGCTAGGAACTTTTACATGTCCCTGAGTGTGTGAAAGTTGATATATATATATATATATATATCTTGCTTCTGAAAAGATGTAAAGTGACTTGCTGAGGTATATAAAATGTGATTTGAATTAGAAATACATGAATAAACAATGTCAAAAAGAGAAAATTAACTTCGATTTAAGATTGATAATAATAAAAATATACCATAGAGTCATTTAAACTTCTTTTGTTTGGGCTGCAGATTTGTGAAATCCCAACAGCCAATCTGGAAAAAGAAGTAATAAATTCACTACAAAGTTAATAAGATAAAAATGGACTGGTTCAGGAATAACTGCACAATGATTTCTAATACTAAAGATAGAAATGAATTGATGCCAAGGGTTTTCACAAAAAGGGCACTGTATTGTGCAATAAATAATGTCTTAACAATATCCTTACACTAGATTTCAAGCTATACAGTATTTCCCAAAGTTAAAAGAAAATGAATCCTATTGAGAGGTAGTAAGAGAGACCCCACACTTGCTTTCTAAGAGCAGTGGGCTCATCCACAGTTTCTGTACAAGGGGCCTACCTCTGAGGACCATGAGGTACCTCTCCTAGGCAGAATCAATGACAGCTAATCCTTAGGGTTGCCAATACTCTATGGTTTGGCCTGGCTTAAGAATTTGAGTCAGTGAATCAGATTCCCATAGAGTACGGAAATGAAAACGCAGAAAGAACTGTGTACCTGGCAGTTAGGAACTGATGCAGTCAGAAGCCAGGGGACCCAAAGTGGGATCTGGGCAAAGCTGAAAATTCAAGTGAACCAAAGCTATGAGTAAGCATGAGGAGGCTTATCTGTTTATGGAGAAGAAAAGAATGCTCGTTGATTAGCTGACCAACTGGTGTATGAAAGGTGGATAGAGAGAACAGTCCCTAGAGCTTAGTTTTTTAGTTTTACAACTCTAGACCATATATCCTTACAATAAAGTTCCTATTTCTTGAGGTAATTTGAAGTATATTCCATGCAACCAAGGAATTTAACCGGAAAATAGGCCAACATGGTGATCCAGGTTTCTAATTTCTGCTAATCAGGTGTAATCCAGGACCAAGGAGTATTTTGGAATGAACAAACTCCTTTGCATTTAGGCAATTCTCTATAACTAATGTTTCATGCACCCCAAACTGGAACTGATGTCAGGAGGTGGGTGAAGATTTTGCTTCCTGGCAGGTACCTATAGTGCAACTACTGTGTATCAGAAATTAAAACAAAACTACATGCTTTCACTGATGGTTCAAGACAGGGGTGAGTTTGGCAAGCTCTTTTGGAAACACCGTTTTTGTTTTTTTGTTTTTTTGTTTTTGTTAACACCTACCTAAACAGAAGACTATACACTCCATTTCTACTCTGGGTAACCAGGGTCAGGGCTAAGATTCATTTGGAAAGATCCATCTGAATTCCCTATAATGCACAGATAGAAAAATTTCATCTTTAGATTTTCACTTCAAAGCTAATAATCATAAAACTGTTTAAAATAAACAACAAACTAGAAGAAGAGAAAAATATCAAAAAGTTTACATTGGACTTAAAATAACTTTCAGTAATGGTATCCACACATGGTCCAATTTCGAACAATGTTGCTTTTTAGTCACCCTCCTAGAGTAACTATTTGCAAACCCTACCCCTTAGATGACTCCTTCTCACTGCCATTACCCTAGGTTAAACCATCAAAAACTCCTTCAGTATTACTGTCTTCCAATTCTTCCTTCATGCTAAAGTCAGAGTGATTATTATTTGGAAAAGTGAATATGGTTAAAATACTTTAACAGCTTTTCATTCTTAATGCCTGATTGGAAAATGTAAACTCCTCGATATGCTTATAATCTCCCTTATAGTTTGGCACTACCTTCTCTAGTCTAATTCTTGCCAGCATCCTACCCCTTCCACCCTCCTAATATACAGAACCTTTCAAACTCTTGAACGTACCATTTTCTCTCTCATCCCTAGGCCTCCATATCTGGTCACCCAAGAATAGGCAGTGAAACTGGACAGATCTGAATTCTACTGCTCAATTCTATTAATTTTTAGCTCTGTGATATTGAGCAAATTACTTCATGTTGCGGAGCCTCTATTTCTTCATCTACCAATTGGGATAATCCTATTTAAGGGGTTGTGGTGATAAAGTTGTGCATGCAGATGCTCAGCAAATGATAGGTACTTAAAATTACTTCAGATGGGGACACCAATCTACCAACAATATTTAAAAAAAAAACAAAACAAAACAAAACAGCAGCCCTGGGTGCCTGGGTGGCTCAGTCTGTTGAGTGGCTGGCTCTCGGTTTCAGCTCAGGTCATGATCTCAGGGTCCTGGGATCAAGCCCTGCATCAGGCTCCACTCAGTGGAGAGGCTGCTTCAGGATTCTTTCTCTTTCTCTCTGCTCCTCCCCTTACTTGCTTGCTCTCTTTCTAAAATAAATAAATAAATAAATCTTTAAGATGATAGATAGATAGATAGATAGATAGATAGATAGATAGATAGATCAGACAGTTTTGGTTGACTATTTGTACAATTTTGGTTGCTTACACTGTAATATAACTCAAATGGTCCTTGTATTCCTAGGATAAATCATTATTATTTTTAAAAGATTTATTTATTTATTTTAGAGAGACAGCAAGTGAGAATGAGTGCAGGGAGGGGTCAAGGGAGAGGAGAGAGAGAATCTCAAGCAGACTCCCGGCTGAGCACAGAGCCCCACTTGGGGCTCAATCTCATGACCCTGAGATCATGATCTGATCTGATCTGAGCCAAAATCAAGAGTTGGATGCTTACCAACTGAGCCACCTAAGCACCTCCAGCACAAACTATTATGATAAAAAAGGATATAATTAACATGTTAATCAGGCTATTTCTGTGCATTATACAGTAAGAGGTGCATTTAAAATTAAAGAATGCTCAGAAGTGGCTGGCCATGTGGTAGCCGTGGAGGTAGTGAGAAGTGGTAAAATATTGCAATGTATTTTGAGGTAGAGACAACTTGATTTGCTAAGAGACTATATATATGAGGTAGGAGGGAGAGAGAGAGAAGTCAAGGATAACTGCAAGGTTTGGCTTGAACAACTGGATTGATAGAGTTCTAAGACCTTTGATACGAAAGGTAGGTGGGGAGAAGAGTGTTTCTGGATTGGGGCAAGAGGAAAGGAAAATAGGAGTTTATCACTGGACAAGGTAAGTTTGATTTATCTATTAGACACCCACATAAAAACAACAAGTAGGCAGCTGAATATAAGTGTTCAACACAGAGATTCAGGCTAGAAATATACACTGTGTAATTTCAGGATATAGAAGATGTTTAAAGCCATATGACTGAGTGAGATATCCAAGGGAGTAACTGTGAAGAGGTCCAAGAACTAAGCCTTGAGGTACTCCAGTCTTGCGTGGTTGAGGGGTAGGAGGATTTGGCAAAGAGGACTGAAAAGGAAAACTGAAGGAGGAAAGTGTATTGTAGCTATAAGGGAAAACATTAACAGGAGATCCTTGTTTACACATCCAAAAATGGCTGGGTGGATATTAAAAAGAAGTCGTGCAATGTGAAATTAGATGACGTACAGAGTCCCTTATAATCCTATGGCAAAAGGTTTTAGAATTTGAAAAATGATGTGGCATTAAGAACACTGAGCTGGGAATGAAGAGTGGTCTGTGCTAGTTCTAACTAACTGTATGACCTGTGACAATTTGGGGGCCTTATTCGTACTAAAAAATTGGAATGAAATATTTTATTGTAAATGCTAACTCTAAATATTTAGGGGTAATTTACTCAGGATTTACCTTCTGACTATGTTGCAGGGAATGAATGAGGAAATAACAGAATGCTAGTGCTCTTTTGGGTGCTAGGCATTTGCTAGTCCTTAGTACTATTTAAATCTTCCAAAGATCCTATGAAGTAGGTCTTAATGGTCCCAATTTTTGGAAGAGGAAACTTGAAATCTGAAAATTTTAGTGCCTTTATATCCAAGCTTGTCTAAATGTGCAGTCTGGTCTAGTTTAACTTTGACATCTTTATGCCACAGTTCTGTGTAATAATTTCAAATTACTATTGCTAAATTTATATATATATATACATATAATATATGTAAATATTTTATCAAACACCACAAAAAATCCAATAAGCACATTTATAAATCTAATAAGTCTTTCTAATAACTGTCATAAATAATAATAAATCACACATAAGTTTGATAAAATTGGAAATATTTAAAAGAATCAGATGAATTAATATGGATCTCATGTCAAATGATTACAGGAATTTGATTTCTCAACTTATTGGTTATTTAAAATGAATTAAAGATCAACTGAAAGTAAACATTATTTTTATATGCAAATTAGAACACATGCAAACAAAATAAAGTCTGTAAGGTGAACTTAAGGACTAAAGTAAGAAGTTTTCGACCTTTAAAACTAATTAATTTAAAATGAATGAATTCATTGAATATTGATTACAACACAATTTTTAGTCTTCCCGTGCACAAAAGATTTCCCAGATACTAAAATTACTATACTCCTGAGATTATTTATTTTATTACATGAACCCTTTTTTTGTGCTGCTGTTAGCAGAATTTATTTTTTTATTTTTATTTATTTATTTATTTTTTATTTTTTTTTATAATTAATTCTTTTAAATTTAAATTCAATTTGCCAACATATAGTGTAACACCCCGTGTTCATCCCATCAAGTGCCCTCCTTTGTGCCCGTCACCACTCACCTCCCCTTCCGCAACTCTTTGTTTCCCAGAGTTAGGAGTCTTTCATGGTTTGTCTCCCTCTCTAATTTTTCCCACTCAGTTCTCCTCCTTTCCTTTATAATCCCTTTCACTATTTCTTATATTCCATGTATTAGTGAAATCATATGAACCTTTTTGATGAGGAAATCGTAGTTGCCAAGGGAATTTTTCCAAGAGACAAAGGAAACTGGCGGCCATGAGTTTTTAACCCATTTTTTCAAGACTGTACCCTGGCTATCTCTTGTAAGATGTGATCACACATTCAAAATATAGCTTTAACCCCATGTTAGGCCCAAAAGTATTCTTGATACAAGAAAACAATTGAGAAAAGTTTTTAAATGCACATTACATGGAAAAATAAGCTGAGAGAGTATTGAGTAAAACATGGAGTATTTAAACAATAAAAACCAAGTGGTTGTACTTCCAGTTCAAAGTTTTCCGTTTTTTTTACTTCTAATTCTCAAACTCCAGAACACATTGTTTTGGTGTCACTAACATTTTAGATTAACCACAGGGCCGTAGTGAGTTGGTCTTAAAGCAACAAAGATTAAAGGCCCAATATCTATCACTGCAATAATAGTGATTTCTAAGTCTAAATTTACACTTATATATTATAAACTAAATTTCAAAAAACCCAGTTTTCAGCTAAATGTCTAGATTCACATGGACACAGAATAGTTCCAAATAATATATATATTTTATTTAGCTCAGTATGAATGGTAATGCTGTTTAGTCTCATTATGAAATAACTCTAAGAGAAATGTTATTTTGAATGCTATTGAATGCTATTCAAATAACATTTGAATGTTATTTTTGCCCATTTGCTTTCTTAACAGTAATGTTTTTATTGCAATAATATCTATTTTTATATATTTACTGTTAAAAGTCAATTAATACAAGCCCCAATTTACTGAGATAAATGATGTTCTGAATAGTAATATTTTATTCATTACTGAAAAATTAGCAACATTCTGTTTAAAAATGAAAAATGTATAACAATAAAAGGATTCTTTTTTTTCAGAGACAGCGCACATGTGAGGGCAGAGGGGCAGAGGGAGAAGGAGAGAACCTGAAGCCGGTTCCAATCCTGGCATGCAGAGGCCTAAGCAAGGCTGGATCTCACAACCCTGAGATCATGACCTGACCCAAAGCCAAGAGTCAGACGCTTAACCGACTGAGCCACCCAGGTGCCTCTCAATAAAAGGATTTTTATGTTTTATTTTTAGATACTCAAAAAACAGAAGTTGCAAGTAAAGCCAACAAGTGAGATGGGACAGGTGTGAGCCAGGAGGAGGGGTCTGAGCTGTGGCACCCTCCAAGCTGAGCATACTCAGTCTACAGGCAGTAGGTGAGATTCAGTTCCATCATCATTAGAGAAATTTTTTATATAGTATTTACACTTAGGGGAAAAATCTCACATGTGTATATCTGAAGCATTATAAAGTTTCAGGTAAAGCAATGGAAAAACAGTTTTAGTTAAGAATCTATTTTGCATGGGAAGAAAGCCACGAAACCTTTGGCAGAGTTTGTAAATTGGCAGCCTTTAGGCCAAAGTTTGCTATAGATCTGTTTTTCACTTGGCTTGTGCTGTGCTTTTGGTTGTTTTGTTGTTTTTAACTCCACTTAGCTGGCAACATTCTATAGTTCAAATGTTCCACATTCTTATTTTGTAATCCAAAATATTTCCTTTAAGATGAATATTCATTCAGGATTATATATAAAGAACGTGAAATGTCCCAACAATTCAGTTATACATGAATATTCATATTTGTTGCCTTCATCCTAGATAATATAATTAAAATATACATCCTTCCAGCTCTTTCACCTAAAACTGTAGTCCCGTTACTTTACTTAAGACTTGCACATTTTGAATTGGTTTTTGTTTCCTTCTCTGAAAGATTAATTGTAATTGGACAATGCATTATAGCTTTAGTGGACAAATTAAAGCTAGCAATCTACTGATGAAGAAGAAATAAAGATTTTTAAGTATATTCAAACCCCTTTGATAACCAGGTTATCAAAAATTAATAGCAATGATAATTATCCCTGTGTCGATAAGGGAGTAATAATATGTATGGATGTATGTACTACTTTATATACTGGTATAAACTTCCTGGAGCACAGTTTTATTTTATTTTACTTTAAGATTTTTATTTATTCATGAGAGACAGAGAGAGAGAGAGAGAAAGAGAGAGGCAGAGACACAGGCAGAGGGAGAAGCAGGCTCCATGCAGGAAGCCCGATGTGGGACTCGATCCTGGGTCTCCAGGATCAGGCCCTGGGCTGAAGGCAGTGCTAAACTGCTGAGCCACCCGGGGTTGCCCTGGAGCACAGTTTTAAAAGCAATACATTCAAAAGCCTTTTACAAAACAAAACAGGAATTCTCCCTTCCAGCAACTGTACATCTAGGAAATTGTCCTGAGAAATAAGTGAACAGAGTATAAAAGGGTATTTACAAAATTATTCATTGTTTAAAATAGAGACAAATTCAAACGTTCACATAGAGGTGACTGGTTATTATATTGTATTTACACAATGAAATGTTATATGGCTGCCAAAAAGAATGATGTAGATAAATACCAATACAGAAATATAGCTCTGTGTGTGTATATGTAT
This sequence comes from Nyctereutes procyonoides, assembly GCF_905146905.1. Classification (NCBI taxonomy): domain Eukaryota; kingdom Metazoa; phylum Chordata; class Mammalia; order Carnivora; family Canidae; genus Nyctereutes; species Nyctereutes procyonoides. The sequence goes on along the minus strand of NW_026575033.1, from coordinate 15,121,463 downwards.
GTATGTATGTGTATATATATATATATATATATATGTCTACATATATATTATACTGCTGTGTGAAAAAAATAAGTTACGAAATAATCTGTACACTATCATCTATAAAAATACATCTACCTATATGTGGTTACACACATTTAAAAGGTATGGTATTATAAATGTCAACAATTTTTATCTCTGGGCTGTTGGATAAGGAATGTTTTAGTTTTATTTTTTAAATGGGCTTCATGCCCAGTGCAGAGCCTAATGTGATGCTTGAACTCACGACCCCAAGTCAAGAACTGAGCTGAGATCATGAGTCAGACACTTAACTGACTGAGCCACCCAGGTGCCTCAAATTTTTAGAATCTATCTTAAATTGCCTACATTTTAACATTTAGCAAGTATGACATGTATATGCAGTAAAAACAATAAATATATTACTTTTGAAAGCAAAACAAACTTTTGATTTGTTATAGGGAAAAAATCAACAGTGTTAATTAAATGTTGTTAGTCTGTGGGCTCACAATATACCCTTAAATTTATACTGTCTTTGATTACCCTGGAAAACAGTAAACATTTATATGCAAAAGACAATATTTTTAAAAGGGAATCATCATTTCATCCGTGGTGAATAGGTGTCATTAACTGTTAACCTGAAAAGGTAAATACTATCAGCAAAATTTTTACATAGTGAGAAACTGAATTTTTTAAACTAAGTTTTGCATGTTCATAAAACTTCAAATAATTAAAAAAAAACAAACTTGATTTGATGTCTTCTAATTTCCATTCCCAGCTCCTATAAAGGAATGATGGGAAGCTGCGAGAATTCATGGACTCCCTTCCCAAATCTATCTTATAGGTCCGGATGCTAGGTACTACAGTAGATATAACTACGTGCTGAGAAACCAGCTGGGTTGGTGAGGCCCCTCTATAGGGTCTGCCAATGCTTGTTGTATAAATACTCACACCATGGGAGATTTCAGGCTGCCAAGGTGAGGTCACTGAATGTAGAGCTGGGAATAATGAGCACATGTGGCTCCTAGAGACCAGAGGAGTGGCTGCAGGGCACCACTACTTCCACACTGAAGGATTCCAATCTGTTGCCACATGTTAAGCAGATAAATCATATAATAAGCCTTGTAGAATGAATAGAAAGAAAGAAAGAAAGAAAGAAAGAAAGAAAGAAAGAAAGAAAGAAAGAAAGAAAGAAAGAAAACACCAGAGAAAAATGTAACCAAGAACGAAACCTTGTGAGAGAAGTCACTTCTTTCCTGCCCATGAACACAGTCTGAAAGGCTAGCCTGAAATTATAATCACTTGTATCTCTTCAGATGCCTTCTTCTGCATGTTCATTTAATAGATTTTCAGTACAAAGATTCACTATGTTTGTAAATGTTGAGTCACAAGGGTACATGCAGCAAGTGTTCTCGGTTCTTCGGAATGAAAATAAATAAATACAAATACGTTTATGGCAAGGTGTCTTCAGCAGGTCACCTCAAAGTCACTTGATTGGGAAAATCTTCCCCAAACTTGCTGATCACATTCTCCAACAAGAGTATATTCATGATTGTTTACATTTACATTTATTTGTGTGCGTATTTGATTTCTTGTCTCCCCATTACACTAAGTCTCCAAAGGGCAGGGTGGTATTCTTTTCGCTCTCTCTGCTGCTTCACCAGAAAGAGTACTCTCCACCACTAGGAAGCAATTCAAATATATTTTTAAAAATAAATGAATAACTTGTTTGCTGCAGAAAGATGTTTACTTGCATATACTCATCTGTATGAGTGCATACGCACACAACCCTTTGGAAAATGTGAACGTTAAAATTCAGTGAAGGAATCTGGAATTTAAAAGAATTAAGTCCCCTCCCCCGCCCCACCCCACATACTGGCAGCTTCTCAGATGTACGAGAAGTTGAGGAACTGGAACTTGGCATGGAATGCATGGGTCCACTATGAGATTATGGACTGCAAGAATTATATTTACCATATCCTACTTTTTTTTTTTTTTTTTTTAGAAAGACCCGTGTGTGTTCAAAAGGAACTACACACACAAAAAGGGTGGAGTGGTTATTAGCACTAGAAGCTCTTGTGTTTGAGGCCACTGTGGTCCAAACATAAACAAAGATGTAACTGACTACATATAATCTAGCCTGATTGCTATTTACCAGGCTGACTTTATTACTGGCTCCTAATTGTTAGCAACTCAGGGACTAAAAATATAGCTTTGAAAAATGCCAACATTAAGACGGCATTTACAATTAAAAAATCAAAGGAAAACTCAAAATAATATTTTTAAGGATTAAGAATTACATCATCATGATAGTTTTTTAAATCGGGAAAGTATATTATTAGAAAGTAACAAAAATGATTCACATTAGATACTCCACTAAACATTTAGCCGGTATTTTCCTCGCACTGCTCCAATGAAAAAGGGTAAGCGGTAAAAATGTGCTTCTGAGAGTTTTAAACCATATTGTACAGAAGTCACATCAAATTAATACTGAGGACCATTTAGAGCTTTTATTCTGAAAAGCTTTTGAAAGGGGATTAAACTATGAAAACTCTCATGATACTAAAGTACCTATTAATGGGTTGAGAAGGTAAGAAAGGAACAATGAAAGTGTTATTTTTAGATAAATCTTTACTTTGTGTGGAGCAGCACAAAGCTCTGCTGAAGGGCACAGCAACAGTTCTGTAGCAATAGCCCATGCGTGGAAGCGCTGATTAGGGGAATTTTGTTGTCTTTTCTTCACAGCGACATCACATATAGTTAGAGGACATTAGCAAACATAACTACAGCTCGATGACATCAGACCAACTAAACCGAAAGTTTTCCTGAGTACTGCAGTTCTGAAGGGACTATCACGAGGTCCTTCTTTTCTTGAGTAGCAAAAAACGCATTTTTGCGGGCCTCTAACAAACTACTCTCTGAAAAAATGAGTTTCCACTCCCTCTGATAATATCTTACAGAATGAACAATTATGTTTTCAAAAAAAAAAAAAAAGAAAGAAGAAGCAGCAGCAGCAGCAGGAAACAGCACGAGGAGTGAGAACACGAACCTAGATAGTTGTCATCTTATCAAAAATAATGAATGCTCAAGAGGGTTCAACCTCATGTCTTCCCAGTCATTGGTCCAATCACAATAAGGCTGCCCGAACAGAAAAGAGTGGGCAAAAAACACTTCTTCATCAGCCCCAGCCAGCACCCGTAACCTCCAAACAACTATATACCAGCTGATTTGACAAGGCAACAACCCCAAAGACAACTGGAAATGTTGTTGCTAGCCTGCTGAGCCTCCATCAGCGAAGGGGCACACCACATGGTGGATGACAGCTTTGTGTCTGTCCCATCTCTGCAGCCTTTCCCCCTCTTCCCTGACACACAGTCATGCACTCCCGTAACAGTCTTATGGCTAATGATGCAAACATGAAGTATAAAGTCTCCTTAATTTGACCCTTGTTAAACTCCTAATTGGATTGAAGCAGGCTCTGAGTGGAAAGCAACCCTGGATTATTCAGGAGCGCCCTTACAAAATGAAGCCCAAATTACAAAAGGCTGCTCTGGCTGCAGGACATCACAAAGAATAGGCAATGAATTGCAGCTGTCACTTAAGTTAAAAATCTAATCAATTGCCTTTTTTAAACAGGTAACTTTTAGAACAGTTTCTTCATTGTGATACTCTTCAGAGTACGCTTGACCCAAATTTAATAAGCTGCTATTAAAGCAGAAGAGCAGCTGTAGAGCAAACACTGTAGAATGATACTGTGCATTCAGAGTCTTAATGATTTTAAAATGACTACAACCATTGCTTCATTCACGAGGAACAAAGCTCAGGCTCTCTGCTCAACAATGTCTTAACACAAACTGTCTGAGCAGACAGCGTTCATTTGTCCTTCATGAACTCCAGAGGTCAGCCGCATTCTGAGGATATCTCAACAGTTTAATTGTGTTTTTTTCGGTAGGAAGTCTGAGGAGAGAAACTTAGGGTTCCTTGTATATGAAAACTAGCTTTTCTGCAAGGAAATATACAGCTTAAGTACAGAGATGGGAGGGTGCAGGATATGCAGACAGGTGTAAAACATGAAGTAATTATAGAAGCTCAAATTAGTTCTTAGGCCTGAGGCAAAAAAGAGAACAGTGCTTTGACAAAAGGGAATAGCAAATAAGGGGAGCAAACAAAAAATGGCTTGAATGTGTAAATTAGCAAGAAAAATGAGACAGAAAAGCAGCTTTACTCTACTATTATTCCCCACATGAGAACAGAGCAGCTGAACATGATCAAGAGAGCTTGGGAGAAGAGAGGCAGGCATCAACAGGGACTCGAAGCCAAAGAGTGGCAGCTCCGCACTTTCTAGGCAGTCACTTATTATGTGCTGAAGTGCTCTTGAGAAGTGCCTCTTATACTTGACCTATCATATTACTTCTTCTGTAAACACATAATCCCTGCTTGTTAGGTGGTGTCAACACTAGCATTCATTCACTATGGTAGTCTTTTTGTGAAGAGACACTTTAGAAGTGCTGCCAAAGCCAAAGAATTGACACCATAATAAAACAATTTGAATTTCAACCAGGTAAACAGATCTTATGCTCTTCTGGAAAAAGCAATGGTAAAGAGCATTACATCCATTTTCTCTCATTTGGAGGGGAAAAAAAAAAAAAGCAAAACAAAACAAAACAGCTTTGCTTATGGCAGGACTATTTTTTTCCCCCCAAAAGTGACTCTGATTAACTTATGTTTCAGATCCAAGCCAGGAATAATACCGACTTTTAAACTGCCCGGTGTGATCACATACATTCCACCAAGTATGCTTTCTTTAAATACCGAAACAACATGCAAATCTCAACCACAAGGTCAGGAACCACTCATCAATGATATGAGGAAAGAATATGTCTATTTGTCTCTCGTATTAGGCATGGCTGACCGCAAGGTATCAGGGAAAAAAAAAGAAATTAATGGAGCATTTGGCACGCTACATTTCCATTAGTAAAGACAGAGAGCATTTAATTAAACTGTAACAGGAACTAACATTGTATGTAGCCGACAAATATATTTTTAGTATTTGTAAATACAAGGTTTCTTATGAAGATGCAGATTTGAGGCAAAAATATTTTTCAGGTGTACTTGAGTAAGTTAAATAGTCAAGGAGAAAGTACAATTTATTAAAGAGACTGGAGGTTTTTTCTTTTTTCTTTTTAACTTCTTCTCTTCTAATTATCCTGAAGCTTTTCAAAAAAATACTAAGTGTAATCCCTGGGCTCCTAGTGTCTTAGGAAGAGTGTTTCATTATCTGATATTGCTACAACCACCTCTAAGATAAATAAATTGTGGTGTCTTCATGTGGTACAGTAGTGACGTGTCAGGGTACCTTATTCCACCAGGCATCGACCCCAGTGGACCCTTGCTTTGGCCCCCTTACTTTGGGAACTAGATAGGAACCGACTTGCCTAGGGGATGAGGAGACTGAATAGTAATTAGCACTTATTTGCTGCACCTCATGGAATATATTTTGGTAATTCTTATTGGACACACAAAAGACAAGATGAGCAATGAAAAGTTTTCAACCCAGGGAGGACTGGGTGTTACAAGTGAAATATCTATCTCTCACATTAACAAATAATTCTTAATGTTCAGGAAAATGTCTACTAAGCATCTCCAATGCATTTCCTTCATGAAATCTAATTTACATGACCCTTAAAAAAATAGAGTTTTTGAACAAATAAGAATATGCCAAGATCCACAGCTTTATAAATCTACGACTAAATAATTTTGCTTCTAAAATAACAATCATATTCAGGAGAAAGAGTACGAATATATAAAACAATATATTCAAGGTAAAAAAAATAAGAGCCAGTATTACAAAGGGAAGCTTAGTAAGTCATTTCAAGAGGATTTTAAACAGACTTCTCTAAACATCTCAGAGCAAATTAATGGAAAACCATAAATATGTTAGTTATATAATATATAAAACTATAAATAAATAATCTAAAGTCTCCTAGATACACTGAAGACTTCAGATTTCTCTAAGGTGAAATCTCATTGCCCTCATTCAGAGATAATGAACCAACATATTTTTCATTTCTAAGGTTCTGGGTCTATCTAAAATGACTGGCCGATATTTTGGAAACAGACGAATGGCTGAAAGACACTGTGCCCAGATTTATACAGACCTTCCTGGTATGTAAATTAGCATCTTACAGGTACATGAGACAATTTGGGTGTTAGCTTTCTCAGCACTCTAAGGGCATCAATTAGTTCACTGGAAGAATAATATGCTAAAGGAACCCTAGGGTATAAAAGAATTTGCCTAGCTTACTCTACCAGTGTAATTTATTTTCTGGGAGAATATGATTAATGAAACACTTTTTCTTATTAAAATCTTTTTGAAAATTCTGCTCTTAGACAAAAACACTGAATGGAAAGAAATATAAAAGTTAAGAATGACGAAATAGGTTTATACTTTTCAGTCCTTTTGTGTGCGTGTGTACAAAATCATGCATAGGAGGAGTACCTTCTCAGTTTCCCCACAGAAGGTTCTTCAGCATTCTGAGTTCTTTGAGTGACAATGTTCTCTACTTATAAGATAATGTATTGGAGGTGATCTTGGTCTTTCATATCATTAATTTTGGTACAAATCTGCATTTTTGAAAATTCTGTATTAACACAATTAGACTCTGAATTGCTGTTTAAGTAATTCACAATTTGTATGACTGGAACATAGATTAAGGAGAGAGAGTTGCTTATATGGTTTGGTTTCCTAGAAATTCAGACAATGAAGAACTGGCTTGATAAAATTAAGAAGTTCTAAAGCATAAGGAAATTACACAGGAATTTATTAGGAATTGGTTAAATTTGGTGTGGTGTATGTGGTCTTTCTCTATTTTGAGAAAGAGGTGAAATGGGCTGACTCAGGTTTTAGGCTCTTAGATCCAACCCTGGGAGGGGTGGAAACTGCCTGCCTAACAAGCTACTGTTGCTACTAGGCTTTTCTTGGACTTTTTAAGAAAAGATATTTTTTTTAGGAATCATATGCATAATTCTTTAAACTTTCTGGGAATGGAATCCTTTTTAAAATATTGTTTTAAGTTATTTGCTTCACTTTCCAATGTAGGATTTTTAAGACACATTTTAAGGGACACGATATATGAAAAGTACAAGACTGCCTATATCTCATTGGAAAGTACTATTAGAATATTCTTCTTTATTTTGTGCAATGACTTCCATTCATTGGTCTTCTTGTGTCTTTTGGAGGACCATATATAAATATACAGGCTTATTATAGATGACAGGCTTTTTGGAGGAAACTATTATGTGCTACCCCATTCCTATCTTTAGAATCCAAATTAATAAAAAAAAAAAAAGAATCCAAATTAATCTCTTCAGTGGGCCAACCCAGCCTTAATTCCTTCAAGTAACATGAGGTGGTTTCCATATCATTCATATATCTTGGTGTCAAAGTATTCACTAACTTAGTTTTGTGCCATCTGTAGATTGATTTTTAATTTAATTTCATTGGGTCAGAGAAAATTCTGCGAATTATTTAAATGCTTTTAAATTTATGGAGATTTTTTTTTTTTAATGACCTAACATAGGGGTTTAGCCTAGAGAATGTTGTAAGTGCACTAGAGAAAAAATTCTGTTGTTGGGTGGAGTGTTCTATAGATGTCCACTGGTTAGTTTATAGTGTTGTTCAAGTCTTCCATGTACTTGTTAATCTACTGTCTGCTTAGTTTGTTGAACATTGAAAGAGTATGGAAGTCGCCAACTATTACTGAATAGCTATTTCTCCCTTCATTTCAGTCAGTTCTTATTTTATGTATTTTGGGTTTTGTGTTCGGTATATACACATTTATAATTGTTTTATCTTCCCAAAGCATTAATCATTCCCAATGAATCATTCCCAATGAATCAGTCCCAATTAACCCTTTGACCTACGATTGTTTTTTTAGGTCAAAAGCCTGTATTTTTTCTGATATTAGTACACTATGGCACTTTCATGATTGCTGTTTGCATAGTATATCTTTTTCTTCATCTTTTGTTTTCAACCAATCTTTATCTTAAAATCTAGACTGAATCAATGGGCAGCCCTGGTGGCTCAGCAGTTTAGCGCTGCCTTCAGCCCAGGGCCTGATCCTGGAGACCCGGGTCCCACGTCAGATTCCCTGCATGGAGCCTGCTTCTCCCTCTGCCTGTGTCTCTGCCTTTCTCTCTGTGTCTCTCATGAATAAATAAATAAAATCGTTAAAAAAAATACTGAATCAAAGTGTAATTGATAGCATGTAATTGCAGGTAGAGAGAACATAGTTAGATTTTGTTGTTTTTTTAATAATTAAAAAAAATTTTTAAGAAAAGCAACCTGACAGTCTTCTTTCTGACTGGCTATCTAATCCATTCACATTTGTTGTTATTATTAGTGTGGTTGGATTTGTGTCTGCCATTTTGGTTTTTGTTTTCTGTAGGTCTAATTTTTAAAAATTTTTATTTTTTAATAAAAATAAGGGAGAAGCAGACTCCATGCAGGGAGCCCGATGCGGGACTCAATCTCGGGACTCCAGGATCCCACCCAGAGTGGAAGGCAGACACTCAACTGCTTAGCCACCCAGGCGTCCCTGTCTCACGTCTTTTCCTTCATCTGTTCCTTTGCCTTCCTTTGCATTAAATAGTATTTTCTAGTCCAACACTGTAATTTCTTTAATTTTTTAAACTGTATATATTTAGGTTATTTTCTTAGAGGTCACTCTAGGGTTTACAATATCTATCTCATCAGAATACAAATTTATTTTAAAAAATTAGATCTTATTTGCTTATCAAAAGGATTTGAGGCAATCTTGAATTTTGTCCCTAAGTCTTTATCTTATCTTTCTTAACAATGTTAAGAAAAGTGTCAAGTACAAAATTTCCTAGTATTTTGCCTGTAATCTGGTCTTTTGACACATTTCATTCTCTGTAATTCCTCAATGATGACTGGTTCTTCATTCATGCCTACAAATTCTTTTAGTGCCCTGAAATAATGAATTCATTTAAAGTGATTACTTACTTTCTTACTATTTTTTTAACTTTCATTATTTCTTGTTCTTAATCATATTCATTATATCCTCCCCAAAGCTACGTAAAAACAAATCCGTAGAAGTTGTCTTTTCATTTAATTTTATTTTTTTTAAAGATTTAAAAAAATTATTCATTTGAGAGAGAAAGAGCACGAGAAATCACAAGCTGGGGGAGGATTAGACGGAGAAGGGGAAGCAGACTCCCTGCTGAGCAAGGAGCCTTTCCAGGGGCTGGATCCCAGGACTCCAGGATCATGAACTGAGCTGAAGATAGATACTTAACCCACTGAGCCACCCAGGCATTACTAGACTTGCCTTTTAAAAAATATTTAATAAAAAAAAATAAATAAATAAAAATAAAAAATAAATAAAAAATATTTAATAAATAGGGGTGCCTGGGTAGCTCAGTGGGTTAAGTGTCTGACTTTTAGTTTCAGTTCAGGTCATAATCTCAGGGTTCTGAGACCAAGTCCTGCTTCAGGTCCTCGCTTGGTGCAGAGTCTGTGTGTCCTTCTCACTTTTTGCTCCTCCTCCTGCTCTCTCTCATAAATAAAGATAAATTTAAAAAAATTCTAGTAACTAAAGGTTTAATTAAAAAATGATACATTATGGGACACCTGGGTGGCTCATTGGTTAAGCATCTGCTTTCTGCTCAGGGCATGATCCTGGAGTCCCAGGATCAAGTCCCACATCAGGCTCCCTACATGAAGCCTGCTTCCCTCTCTGCCTGTGTCTCTGCCGATCTCTCTCTCTCTCTCTCTCTCTCTCTCTCTCTCTCTCTCTGTGTCTCTCATGAATAAACAAAATCTTAAAAAAAGTTACATTAAGAAGACATCATTAAAAGTATAAAACAACAATTTGTTTATAAGAGATTCATTATAAGTGTCCTTGGAGAACAAACTCAAATATATTTAAATATAACTCAAATAATAAAAATATGATTTACAGCTAACTTTCCAGCGATATATATGCTGCATATAATGAACTATATTTTCAAAAGTAAAACTGCTGACATTTTGTGCTGACCTCTAAGTTAAATAAAATACTGAGAGCTGAATGACTTAGAAGTGGATGTGTAGAACAGGCTTTGAGAGATCATGTATCCCAAGGCTCTCATCATATACAGCAAGAAACTGGACAGAGGTTACCTGGACCCCTTAATAAAGGTCATACAGTTTGTTTGAAAAAGAGCAAGTACTAGAACCCAAGTGTTCTGATTTCAAGTCAAGGGCTATTCTCACTCTACGTCAAAATCAAAGGAAGTTAGTTGATAACTAAAGACAGATAATGCTTGACTCCTATCAAATCCTGAGACTCCAGAAGTACTACAGATATGCCAAGTTTATTAAGACTTGCGTTGATTCCTGGGGCACCTGAGTAGCTCAGTAGGTTGAGCATTCGACTCTTAACTTTGACGGAGGTCATGATCTCTGGGTCATGGGATCAAGCCCTGTGGTGGGCTCTGTGCTCAGTGAGGAGTCAGCTTAAATTTCTCTCTCTCCCTCTTCCTCTGTTTCTCCTCCTGCTCATGTGTGCTCACACACACACACTCTCTCTCTGTCTCTAGAATAAATAAATAAATCTTAAAAAAAAAAAAAGACTTGAGTTGACCCCTAAAAAGAGTTTCATATAGAGTTTCAGGGTCTTTTAAAGGAGTCTATGATTGTTCTGGCTACAATACATAAAGTAAATAAAAACTCATCAGCTGTTGATGAAAATAATGTTTTACTAAACATCTCAAAAAGTACTACTCAAAGCATTAAATCAGAAGTGATTTTATGAAGTAGTTTTTTGGCTCCCAATATTCTAGCAACCCCTTTTAGGCTCATCTGTTTCCTTCTGTGCAGGTTCTGGTGACTCAGCCTGTTTTCTTCTCTATTTACTCATTCTATTCTTTGTGGTTTTTTTCTTTTCCTAAGTTTCTCTGCGCCCCTCCCCCCCCCAATCTTATCATCACTGTTAGAGAATTCAATATTCATATATTCTGTAATCTACTCCAGTTTAATCTTAAAGTTCATTGACTTCTTTGAAGTCCAACAACCTATGTCTATGCATGGTCACATTCTGCCTTATGATCTACTCGGCTTCCTACTTCTAACTGGTCTCACTAACTCATCCACTTAGGCTCTTCCTTGATCTACAACTACAGTATGTTTGTTCAGGCAAACAATGAAAAGCTTATCTAAGGGTCACCTGGGTGGCTCAGTGGTTGAGCATTTGCCTTTGGCTCAGGTCGGACCCTGGGGTCCTGGGATGAGTCCAGCATTGGGGTCCCCATGGGGAGCCTGCTTCTTCCTTGGCCTATGTCTCTGACCCATGAATAAATAAATCATATCCTAAAAAAAAAAAAAAAAAGCTTACCTGAAAATTAAATCTAATTTTGAGATGCTAAGATTTTAGGTGGAGATGAAGAGAAGAACCTTTTTGTATGCTAACAAGAAGTCCTGTATTGCCATATGCTACTGCCAACAAGACTTTTAGTTTCCTCAACATTCCTTTCCTCTTTTTTTTTGCCAGTTTATCAACCTGACTACATTTTCTTCCCTCCAATTTAGAACCAGTAGTCTGTCAGTCTAACCATGTAAGTACTTCACTTTTTTGCATCCATATCCTTCAGCCATAAACTCTCCATAAATCCTCATTCTGCAATTTAGTCTCTCCCCTCTTCTACCTTTGGATGGCTAAGTGATATGGATAATTTTGACTTTATCTAAACTGACACCACTGCAAATTCATGGTTCCCCTCATGGCGGGTCTTTGCTATTCCTCCTCAATCTTTTACTTGTTTTTGATCAGTGTATTACCTCCTATACATACTTTTAGTGATGATTTAAACATCCAAGTCCCTCAATCCTTACTGACATCCCAGTGCTTTCTACTGCCAAGAGAAAACTGTACACTCCACCAACCATTTAAACAACCATCTTTCAACTTCTTTCTATCCACAATTACCTTGCACCATGTAACTGCTTCTTCCTGGTATATTTCTAGACCTTCCCCTTCCTGGTATATTTCTAGACCTTCCCCAATCCCAAACCAACACCTTCACCCCCCATTGTTTTGTATTACATATGGAATACAATAAATAAAATGTAATGCTAGTAACTGTGCAGAGGCTACCTTCAAGGAAAACCGAGCAATCTCTCAATTGCAGCCTCAAGAAAATGATACCAATTCTTTCTGTTGGTCCTGGAGATAGGCCTCCATTAATTAGCCCTCGCTTTTCCGACTTTAACCTTGCTTCTATTGTTCCTTTCTGCCCTAAAGCGGTGAAACTCTCTCTTAAAATTTATCCTGCCTTGTTCCATAATTGACACAATATCTCTTACATTTCCTTTGTATCTTGTTTTCTTGAAAGTGTATTTTACACTTCACTTACTCCCATTTACTCTTCCACCCCACTGGAATCTGCATTCTGTCTCTCAGTTCAGCAAAAACTGATGTGGAGTGACAAGGAATTTCTCATCTTACTTATAAAACTGTGTGGTAGCTGAACAGCTATCCACTACCTTTTTTTTAATTAAAACTCTCTTGTTTTTGGCTTTTGGGAGACTCCTGTCTCTTGGTTTTCCTCCTTACTTTTCTGACCATCATTTCTCAATCATCTGTCCTGGATCATCTTTTTCTGTTGGTGTTCCTTGGGATAATGTCCTTGAATCCTTTTCCATTCTACATTGTCTCCTGGTGTCTTTCAAGCACTCTCATGCTTCTAACTACACAAAATATTATGATGAGAAACTAGAACTTTCTCCTAAGCTTTAGAGTCATACATTTATTTTTATTTTTATTTTTTTTAAACTTTTTATTTTATTTTATTATAGTCACACACACACACACACACACACAGAGAGAGAGAGAGAGAGAGAGAGAGAGAGAGAGAGAGAGAGAGGCAGAGACATAGGCAGAGGGAGAAGCAGGCTCCATGCACCGGGAGCCCGACGTGGGATTTGATCCGGGGTCTCCAGAATCCCGCCCTGGGCCAAAGGCAGGCGCCAAACCGCTGCGCCACCCAGGGATCCCTAGAGTCATACATTTAGCTGCCTTCTTAACCTTTCCACCTGGATAACCTAGAAGGTTCAATGGTTAAAAGTGAATTCTTCATCTTCCCAGAAAACATGTCTTTGCTCCAATATTTCTATATCTCAATTGGTGGAGCTTCTGTATCTGTCACTCAAGGCAGAAACCTGAGAATCAGCTTAAATGTTCCCAAATACTCTTTTATGATTTCTCTATATTTTCCATGCAATTGCCATTCACAGTGGAAGTTAGGAGCTACATATCCACTGATTTAGTTAGCATAGTACCTGAGAACAAAAGGACAGAAAGAGAAAAAAAAATATGCTTGGTAGATGGTCTGCCGATAGGACCAATCTATTCATCCTTCAGGTTTTTCATTCAGAAAGCCTTCCTGGATTGTGTTTACATACCCTTCCCTTACAATCCCTAGAAATTTCTTCTTTCCTAATCACTAATCACTTAGAACTTGGTTCCCTGAATTCTAGTTGTGGGCTCAGCTGTTTTTTAAATCTCCTACTCGCCTAAAAACTCCGTGAAGGCAGTGATGGCACCATCAGGATGTAGTGAAGAACATACTCAATGAGTATCTGATAACTAAATGACTTAAACAATTCTTTATCTGTGTCCCCTGCAAGGAATTATAAAGGAATGTTTTTGCATATTCTTGAGCTAACAATTAGATAGCGTTACAGCTATGTTTTTTTTTCATTGCACTCTCTACAGACACAAATAAAAACAGGGCAAGCCTGTGCAGTTGTTGCTCATGCCAAGGTAAGATATCCATTTGCCCTGAGCGGCCAGATGGTAATTTTATAATTTTCAAATACTGCTTATATACATATTTAATACTGGAGGCTTCATAACTCATGTATACTAAAGTGCTAAAAATATTTATTTAAAATCTCTCTAAATTCTCCTAAATGAAGACACTTATTTGAAGTGTGTTGAGCAATAAGTGTCCTTAGGGAAGAATATCTATCAATAAAAGAAGGTTTGGGACTGCTATGAGTGGCAATATAAGGCAAGAAAGAGCCCCAGGAACTGCTCCCTTATATAGTCTTTTTTTTTTTTTAAGATTTTATTTATTTTTTCATGAGACACACACACACACACACAGAGGCAGAGACACAGGCAGAGGGAGAAGCAGGTTCCATGCAGGGAGCCCGACGTGGGACTTGACCCCAGTTCTCCAGGATCACATCCTGGGGTAAAGGCGGCATTAAACTGCTGAGCTCCTGAGGCTGCCCTCCCTTATACAGTCTTATAGCACCAGGAGAACAGTGGCATTTTGAGATGATTGTGTGGAATTTCAACCTCCTTACCAAATTTGGTTTTCAACAATTATCAGGAAAGCAAACAGAAGCCAGCCAGCTTGTCCAATGGACTCAATACATTATGCTATATTACCATAGTAATCTTGGATGAAATATAATGTATGAAAATTAGCTTGTCCATTTTACATGTGATTGATCTACAGATGCAATGGGTACTATGCTCACTGTCATCAGTTTTTCTTATAATCACCAAACCTGTCCTAATCTTCCTTCTATATTTTTTGATACTTTAAGATTTTTTTGTACTCTTTTTAAAATATTTTATTTATTTATTCATGAGAGACACAGAGAGAGAAAGAGAGGCAGAGTCACAGGCAGAGGGAGAAGCAGGCTCCATGCAGGGAGCCTGACGTGGGACTTGATGCCGGGTCTCCAGGATCACACCCTGGGGTGAAGGTGGCACTAAACCGCTGAGCCACCCAGGGTGCTTGATACCTTAAGATTAAGGTAAGTTTTATCCATTCACCATTTATGTGTGGACCATCTATTATGCATGCACTCCTATGCTGGACATTTTGGGGCAAGAATACAAAAGGTAAATTTTTGCATGTCATCCAGAAATTTTAAATCCATTTTGGAGACAAAAGGCATTTACAAATTTAAATATTTTTTATTTTATTTATTTATTTATTAAAGGATTCTTTTTAAGATTATTTATTTATTCATGAGAGACAAAGGGAGAGAGAGAGGCAGAGACACAGGCAGAGGGAGAAGCAGGCTCCATTCAGGGAGCCCAATGTGGGACTCAATCCTGGGATTCCAGGATCAAGCCCAGGGCCAAAGGCAGGCGCTAAACCACTGAGTCCCCCAGGGATCCCCTTTAAATAATTTTTTAATAGCACTCATCTACACTTTACCAAATAGTAGAAAAGTCAAGTGATATAAGATTACTGAGAAGGAAAGATCATTTTTATTTGGGAAAACCATAGAAAGGATACATTTGCTCTTAAAGTTAGGAGTGCAATTCTGATAGGTGAAGAGTGAGAGGTAAAAAGGTAGAGAAAGAAATATAAGAATTATGTTTGGAAAATAATCAATCTGTAACAGAGAATTCAAGAACGGGTATCAAGAAGTTAATATTGCGATACTGCTGTGGCCAGATAGTGAATGAAGTGCTTTGAATACCAGAGGAGGCTTTTCTTCCTCCCTTCTCCACTTCCTCCCTCCCTTCCTCCTATGAGATTTGGGAGTCAAACTAAGGTTTTTAACAGGGGAGTAGCATGATAGAAGTGTCTGAGAAAGTCAGTCCAGCAGCATTCTTTATGACGGGTTAGAGAAGGGAAAGACAGCACAGGGAGCTACAATCCAGTAACAAAGTGATAAAGACCGGAACTAGGGTGATGGTGGTGGGCATGACAGCAATAGATGTGCAAGATACTAGGAAAGAATGAGAATCCACAAGACTTGCTGATGAACAGAGCACAGGGGTGGTAGAGAAGGAACAAAGGGCGAGAAAGGAGTCAATGATGGTTAGGATGTCAAGGCTTTGCAATTACAACAATGACTCAAGTCAATGACAGTAAGTGAGAAATGAGAGATAGCACTTCTCAAGAAAAGCTTTTGACTTCTACTTGAGAAGGAGTATAACAACACGGGGAGAACGGAGGCATCAATCTGGAAAGTTTCCACCAAGAAGAAGAAAATGATGATGAAGGGTGAACAGAGGTCAGGACTGGAGGCATAGATTTGTGACACATCTACACAGAGATGATCATTCAAGTTATATAACATAAGACAAGAAGAAGCTAAACAGTACACCCATATTTAAGGGGTTAGAGAAGAAAGAGAAAGCAGAGTCAAACGTTAATGGTGAGAACTCAGTGAGGAAAGAGGCAAAACAGGGTAATGAAAGGACGTAGTGAGTAGAGCACAATACTTAAGTGCATGGGTGCCGAAATCACAAAGAATGGTTTCAGGTCCCAGCTCCAACCAGAGGGCCTTAATTAACTTTTTTAAGTTTCACTTTTCTTATCTCCAAAAAGGGGATCATAATACCTATCTCTTTTTTAAAAAAAATAAATTAATTTTTATTGGTGTTCAATTTACCAACATACAGAATAACACCCAGTGCTCATCCCGTCAAGTGTCCCCCTCAGTGCCCATCACCCATTCACCCCCACCCCCGCCCTCCTCCCCAATAATACCTATCTCTGAGAGCATTTATCACCAACTGCCATGTTACACAGTTGTGTACTTGCTTATATATTTATTTGCTAACTTAACATCTCCCCACTGGAATGTATGCTCATTGTCCAGCCTCAAATGTTTTGGGCTCTTTAAAAAATGAGATCTTAGATGCATCCTTGCTATCAGCTCTGGGCCCCAGCTATCAATTCTGGGACCACAGGAAAAAAAAATCCCGCTCAACTTCTTGCTGCATACATAAAATTTTTTAGCATAGGGCCTTCCACAGAATAGGTAATATTTGTTCAATAACTAATATTCCTTTTATGAAGAGACTACAATTTCAAAAGAGGAAGAGGTCAATTGATGTTAAGACATCATTGGGATTTGTGAATTAGGTTACAACTTTTCAGTAGTTTCCATAGCTTTATGACAAACACAATATGCAGCAGAATTAACTGGTGATCTCCTTTCATTCTTTCTTTCTTTCTTTCTTTCCTGTTTTTTCCCCTTTTCTACCCATTTCTCTCTCTCCCTCCCTCCCTTCCCACCAACAGATACTTATAGAGCACTCATTATAAGCTAGGCACTGTTAGAGATTCTAGGTATGCAGCAATGAAGACACAAAAATCCTTGCCCACATTAAGAGCTTAGAGTTAAATCAGGGAAGAAAGACATTAATCATGATAAATAAGTAAAAACGTACGTTAGATACAATAAGTGGTAGGGGAAGAAGGCAGCAGAGGGGGGACAGAGAGAGTCTTTGTGGGGATGTATTACATTTTTAGCTAGGGTAAACACCTGAAGGGCATAAGGGAAAATGTCATGCAGATACTGGAAGCAGAGAGAACTCCATTATTAAGGAACCAGTAAATGCAACAGGTCCTGATGCGAGTGGGGGCCAGGGTGCTTGGTGAAGACAGAGTAATGGCAACAGTCTTAGGCAATGATGTAAGATGGTTAAGGGTGGGGGGGAGAAACAGAATGGCAAGGTGCTGGTTGTAGAGCTAATAAGAATCTAGATTTTTTTACTCTGAGATGGGAAGCCATCAGGGAATTCTAAAAAAGTTGGCATGATCTGACCTTCATTTTTAACAGATCTCTCTGGCTGCTATGTCAAGAAAAGAATAAAAAGGATGTAGCAAGAATGGAGTAAGGAAGGAAACCAAGACACCTCTTGCATAACTAATAGCACACATAAGAGATAATGGTGACTTGGCCAGGACTGAAACTATAAAGTTGGTGAGAGGCAATCAGATTCTGGAGGATTTGCTGATGCACTGAATGTGCAGTATGAAAGCAAGAGGGGAGTTAAGAATGGCAGCCAACCTGTTGGCCCAAGCAACTGGAGAAAAGGATTGTCCTTTACTGAGGCGAAGACTGCAGGAGAAGCAGGCTGGGGTTGCAGAGCAGGCGCTAGGTTTGGATAGGTTATGTCTGATACACACCTTCCATGTGTGAAAAGACGTTGGGGAGACAGCTGAGAGGAGAGGTCTTGGCTGAAGCTACAAATTTGAGAATCATCGATATCTTTATTTTATTAGGGGGTACAGAATAATCATTCACTCATTCAGCCACCACTGAGTATCTGCTGTATGCTATCAAAACAACCAGTAGAATTAAATTTTTTCACTGGGAAGTATAGGACAGATGATACTGATTTCATTATTCATCAATAAACACTCACGATGCTAGGTAAGCTCAGGGGTCTAGGGACAGAAAAAGCTGGATTAGAATCCTAGTTCTGCAGTTCTGTATAGACGTGGGTAATACAAGTTAAGAAAACATTCTAAGCTTTTTTTATATGTATTAATTTAATATGTGCAACAATGATGTGTAGATATTATTACTCCTACATTACAGAAGAGAAAACGAACTTAGGATAAGCTTAGTGTGATGACCAAAAAAGTGAGCCCTAGAGCCTGGATTCATTGGGGCTGGCTGGACAGTTTCAACTCTGCAAGTTCCTAAATCTGCAAACTTGGAGGAGTTACTTGACGTCCCTGTGCTCAGGTTCTCAACAATGAAATGATGGCACCAGGATCTACTGCAGATGCTGCTCAGAAGATGAAGGCACAGTCACACACAGTTCAAGGATCAAGCACAGTACCTAGCATATCATAAGAACTCACTATTAGCTAATTATATCAAGCCCATTTGTCTCTCAGAGATGTAAGAATTAGAAAAAAAAAAAAAGCTGTTCTTCGAGCCCAGGCAATAATCATCACCTGCAACTTTTTCCTTCAACGTTCTAAGACATGTTATTTGAGTGTTTAGGTGACTTTCAGGCAGAGGGTTAGAGATGAGGAAGATGAGGAACTATATGCTCATCTTGAGGCATATAGTTAAGCCTAGGATACCAGAGGCAGCATTTAATGTCTTGTAATGAAGATCAGGGAACCTCTAACCGGTTCCTAAGTCATTACTTAGGCAGTGGAGCTGGTGATCTAACTCATTTAGGTATTTCAGTGCCTCTGATGAAGTGTTACTTGCCCTCAAAGTATTTATCTGGGCTCTAGCGGAGGGTGAATTTTAAATACTGGGATCACGAGATAACAGTAAGAACTCAACAAGGAATTATGCTAGAGTTTCTAGACCACAGGGGAGCGAGTATGGCACAGGCTACAAAAGCTACCTACCTGAAGGACTTCAGGATCTTATTTACTGAGCACAAGGCTTTAATTAAGTTATAGCCTTCGTGCGTTGGCAATCGTGTCTGTCCTCATTCTACTACGCCCTCAGTAAGCTACCAGATCTTAACCTGCACAACAGAAATGCCACTCATTGAAACAGTTATAACAGGAGAGGAAAGCAAGTTGATGGGATTTAAAGTGTTACAAGCCACTGAATCACTGACTACTTGGGTGAGGGCATGTAGAGAAATGTCATTCTCAACACGGCTAGCACCGCGTAGCCACAGCAATGAAACAGTCTGGAAACATGAAGGCTGTTCATAAGGATTTTTAAAAACATCTTTGGATTTCCTTTGGAAACCTAATTCAGAAATAGGAATCTTCCATTAGTGATTTTCAGTTATATTTTTCTTACAGGTTTATTTCCCAGGGATACATATATACATATATATTTTTTAAGAGGCTCTTATCACTTGATACCATCTATCCCCTTATCTATTCACAGGTGCCATTAACTTTTTGAGATACACACAAAAACAAAAGATGGTGAAGAACTGGCATTCCCCTCAACTCTGGGGACTAACAAACACTACAAACTTTTACTTTGAAATATTTTTCTCAGCATTTCAAATACCTAAGTTATGTTGAATGCCCATCAAACAAACAAAAAATAGGGTGGCGGTATCAACACAGTGCCAGCAAAAAAAAGTGGTGTATATTATGATTTGGATAATTCTCAGGACTCAGACAAGAGCATACGAATAAATCATTTAGAGAATTAGCTATGTTCCAGGCTTCATTAGTTCTAATTATCCCCCAAATATGCTCAGCAGAATGCACTTGGGTCAGCTGGGACTGACACACAATAGGGTAGGCAACTTATAAACTCCTCAAAGCACAGAAAGAGTTCATAAAACAACCGCTTGTGCATTTAGATTCATGTGATAACACCTCTTATTGCATAAGCCACCAGATGAAACAGATGGGGCCGCTCTACACTTGAGAATGTTTCTTTTGTAAAAATACTGGACTTCTTATTCCCCCTTCGAGACACAAACTGCAAGAAAGCCAAATCTGAGGCTAGCTCTCTGTGTTTGATTGCCTAGATGTCACAGCAATAGTAAATAATGTATTAATAAAATATCCTCATTTAGAGAAAAAAAAACTTGGCAAATAAAAATGTGAGCTTACACTCAGAGAAATTTAAGGCTTTAAAATAAATAACACATCACATAAAAAGGTGTGTTTTTTTTAACGACTCTGCGCATTTTATCAAAATACTTAATATTGGTTACCTTTTCCTATTTCATCTTCTGGTTATGGTTTTCCAGCAATGTGTTCATTACTTAGAGAAAGCTCATTTATTCTACATTCAGCAATTCACTCTGGGTTATTATATATTCTAAATTAGGCATTGCTTTTGAAGAAAATACTAGAGTAGAACAGGTCCTGATTGGTGGAACTACTTTAGCTTAATAAAATTTTTTCTCATTGACTCTATTTTATTAAATATATCACTCTAAAAAAGCATTTGCTCCTGTTCATATCGAGTTATTTAGAAACTATTGTTATAAAAAATTATCACTGGGATCAATATGAAATTAGTGGATCAATATGAAAATTATTCCAATAACATTATACGACTCTATGAACATGTTTATTTATATTAAAAATATATCAGTTTTTCTGTGCATTGTTCAAACATATAGGAAACTTGTAGAGTCCATCTGTAGACAAAAAAATGGTTGATAAAGCAAAACGATAAATACGTCAAAATATATAAAGCACACTGTATACCAAATGGGGATTATTAGTTACGTATTTTGATAATGCTGTAAGAAACTTAAAGGATTTCAAGTGTTTGACAAAAAACTACACAAAGGCTGTGGAATACTTAGTGAACTTAATCTATCCACATATCTTAAGTGGATTAGCCTCTTTATATACCTAGCTGAGCAAAAATAGTAGATTCATTATAGTTAAATTCCATTTTGTTATGAATGTTCTGTGTACAGCCCATAACAACTTTTAAGAAAGAACTATTTATGCCTGTTAATTCTTACTCAAAACAGTAACATAACTTATTATTGTAAGTCAAACCACGGAAAAAACAGCTAAAACTGGTAAGATACAATGAATTGGAAACACGTACTTAGGATTCCATAACATATGTTTAAACAAATATGGTATTTGTTGGCATATAGCTCAGCAATTACCAACAGGGTTATGGAGGTGCCCCCCCAAAATGAGTATGACAAAGGCCTCTCCACTCTATATTCACCAATCTACTCTGGGAGTAATGATTTAGGCAACACACTTGAAAAAAAATGATGTATGAGAATGGATCTTGAGTGGTGAGGTGACTTAAAATATGCTGTTGATGTAATGGCTGAAAGTCAGAGCATACTCAATTTGGTATCTTAGATACTGAATTTAAAAAAAGACTTATTTCTGTTAAAGGAATAAGGCTATACAGAAGATACTAAAAGGTTAGAGTTTAATATTAATATTGGCTCAGTATTAAGAAACGCTTTCTGGAGTGCCTGGCTGGCACAGTTTGCAAGAGCATGTGGTCCTGATCTCGGGGTGGTGAGTTCGGGCCCCACATTGGGTGTAGAGATTACTTAAATAAATAAAACTTTAAAAAAAAAAAAGAGAAGAGCTTTCTAACCATCAGAACTGTCTATAAGTGCGAGTAGATCTCTGAGTAGATAATGAATTTCTCATCAGTAGATGTAAAAGTAGAGGCTGGATGACCATCCCTTTAGTAGTGTTCTAGGGAAGGTTTGGGCAATTAACGAAGAGGGCTGCATTATGTTCTCTTCTAAAGTTTTCTTCTTGCCCTGATAGAAAATATCGACTCATGGAGTAGAATTAGGTTCTTCCTCCCAGTTCTGATTGCATGATATATTTTAGTGAAATGGTCATTGTAAATTCTAGTAAAATACAACTTAACAATAAGCATTAGTACTGATGAGTAATTGTACGTAGCGTTCTATAAATTAAAACATATAAAGATGGAGCATTCACAACATGAACAGACATATCATTGATAAAAATTCTTAAATTGTGTTATCTATACTGAATAAAAAAAAGCACCTGGCAAACAAATAGCTTTCTTGGAAACAACTGTATTTTAATCCATGATAACGGAGTTCTTAACGTGTCTTAAACTGAAAGACGGGATCCCTGGGTGGCGCAGCGGTTTAGCGCCTGCCTTTGGCCCAGGGCACGATCCTGGAGACCCAGGATCGAATCCCATGTCAGGCTCCCAGGGCATGGAGCCTGCTTCTCCCTCTGCCTATGTCTCTGCCTCTCTCTCTCATTCTGTGTGACTATCATAAATAAATAAAAAAAAATTAAAAAAAAATAAATAAACTGAAAGACATACAATGCTGTGGCTTCTATAACCCACTGATGTCACAGAGTAAAATCATATGTATAAGAATATATGGATATTTTATTCAAGTAATTTCTGAACTGTTTCTCTTCATCATTTTTATGAAGGTATATCCCATTAATCTTAGGTTTTATCATGAAAGGTTTCTTTAGGTGAATTTTTCCAATTTGATGTTCATTAAACAGTACCTATATTTTCTAAATAGTTTCTCCCTATGTGATAGAGCAATATGTTATTACCATAAGATGAAAATTTGTAATATAAAAACTGCCTCACTATTTACTGAATTAAAAGCCTCCTAACAAAGTGCTTAATCTTTAAAACTCACCAAAAAATCATATTCTTAATGTAAATGTAAGCCTGTAGTTTCTTTTCAGAATAGCACTTACTTATACCCCATCAGTAATTGCTAAAAATTACCTCCAGGTAACGACAGCACAGACATGCATACATGCCTTCGCACACACGTGTACATCTACATGTCTGCAATATACAGTCTAGATGCTGCAGTGCTGAAAGCAGCTGCAGACAAACCTAGTTCTGCAATTACTTTTGTGACCCCTGCTAACACACTTAACCTTTCTAAATCTCAGTCTCTATTTGCAAGTGGGAACTAATATTTGTTGTGAAGATTAAATGTGATCAAATACTCATTAAGTTTTGGTCCTCATTCCTTACCACCTGCGAGGTCTCAACTCATTGAATTATTTTAAGTATCAAGTGAAAATAACACATATAAAAGTCTTTTGTAAATCTAAAAGAATGTTGCAATTGTATCATCTCATTTAATAGACAATTTATCCCCTGGGTTACATCATGGTTAATAGTGATCATTATTATTATTTTGGGTGAGGGGGGAGTGGCAGAGGAAGCCAGAGAGAGAGAATCTGAAGCAGGCTCCATGCTCAGTGACAAATCCAAGGCCGAGCTCAATCTCAGGATCCTGAGATCATGACCTGACCTGAAATCAAGAGTCAAGAGTCAGATGCTTACCACTTAACTGACTAAGCCACCCAGGCACCATTATTGTTTTGAATAATCCATGTAGGTGTATGTATCATAATATAATGACAAATTTCTATAGAACAAATGAGCAACTTGAATCAAAAGCTCAAGTTGGAAAATAGGGAAAACAATCATTAGCAACGATGATTCCCTAAATTGTTTTGGAATAATCCACAGAGTTTTTTTTTTTTTTTAAACTATTTATCTAGAACCGGCTAGGCCTATACACCCAGTGGGAGAACAGAGGCTTTACCACTCTTCACTCAGGTGAAGAGAAAGAAAGAATACATTTTTCCCTCAAAATTCCACCAGCCTATTTTCTAGCCTAAGCAATTTGGATAATTCTCTCAATAATTCACACTACCTGAGTTATATGCAGAGTTCAAATACACATTCTGGTGCAGCTGTTAAGTATATTTTCCCTAGCGTTTCTCATTTAAGAATATTACAGCCTTCAAGGATAAAACAATGTCAATGATACCAAAATTGGAAAACATTTTAAAAAGTGAGTCTGTTATTTGATATTGTTCTGATTTTTGTTTTTAAAGATACAGATATTGAAACTATCATAGCTGATAATTTCATTCTGACATGAGTTTAAAAGGTTAAGTTACTATCTGAAGAAAGGTAATCTGGTTGCCTTTCACGGCAGCCTGCAAGCTCTGCAATCTGCATAGAGAGGGGCATTTGTCATCATTAGCTGAGCTGTGACAGCTGGCACCCAGGGTGTCCCAGAATCAAGAAGTGGCAGAGAGACTCAGTGTAGGTTGCCATTAAGTGTAGTAGGTTTCTGGAGGATCAAGTATATTTTATGAAAAGCTTTGTGATGTAACTAACAGCAGTGAACATATTTGAATTTTTCTTAACATGGATAATACAATGATAGCACATAATTAGCAGGTTGCCTCTAGACAACAAGATGCCAGATTACAGTATGAATAAACATCTACTGCCTGCCACTTACAGAGGGAGAATTGTTTGCAGCACCCAAAGAGCTCCAGCACACCGGGTTTTTTTTCAAGGTTGGATCAGGGTGATCAATGATTGAGTATACTCAAAGAAACAAACTGAAGATGGAGAGAATAGTTTTCAATTGTATTTTAAATTTAGCTGTAAACAATGCACAGTTTCTTAGGAATGACCTCCACCGCACACACCCATTATTGTACCCCTCCTTTTGATAACACGAACATGAAAATTAAAATCATTCATCCAGATGCAATCCTCCAACTGTCTGAGGTGATTTAATTGGTTCTAAGTATTTAAAAATAATCCTCAGCCAAAGTTTAAATCAGAATCATTTGGGGGTTTTGACTACAAGTCTGAAACAGTTGTGATGAACACATCCGGAAAAGAATTTTTAAGGACTTTACAATTTTATACATGTTTATCTTGTTAGTGCAAAACCATATAGAGCAAAAGAAAGTTTAAGCTAAAAAAACAGGTTGATTGGATCTTTGGAAAAATAAGAATGCTACAACCCCTTTAAAAATCATCAATGTTTGCAAACATAATCAATAATACTAGGTTTTATATTATTATGTAAACTAGTTTTCCACAAATAAAACTAATTTTTGTGTTAATGTAAAATCTATGCAAATACATGCAGTCATTTATCAGGAAAGCTGACAAGCATTCCATATTGGAGGGGGAAATGGAACTGCCTCAAGAATAGAGGCAATTAATTATTTCTGTATTTTTTCTTCTTCTGTCTTGAGGCACAAAAGTTATCCATCCAGTTAAAACAGCAAATGAAATAAAGAGATTTTTTTTTTTATTTAAACACATATGGCTTTTGCCTGCAATACTGATCACCACAAGGTCTACAGATGCCCGTGGCTAAATTGTACACTGGCAGATGTACACAGGGGAAAACTGTGCTAATGCAGCGTGGAGAGCAAAACAAATGAAGAACTGAATTTGCTAGTAAAAGAAAAAAAAAAAAAAAGCAAAAACCCCCAAACCAAAAAAAAAGAACCCTTAAAATTCTCCTCCAACCCCCAGTAAATTTTGCGATTTGGTTACCAAACACAGGTTGGGATCGCAAAAAATTTAACCATTGTCCGTTGCAGGAAAGCGGAAAGCAATTTTAAATACATGAAAGTGTTTTTATGTATACACATGCATATGTGTATATGCATATCCAATCTTGAAGATGGGATATTACAACCTGGTGGCCCCAAGAATCCTATATTTAGTAGCTGTTTCCCTTTAACAGGTAAAATAAATGTATAGAGGCCAATTTGGTCTTTTATTTTTTGAAATACTGGTGTGTGTGTGTGTGTGTGTGTGTGTGTGTACAAGCACAGCTATTTTGCAAACCATAAAAAGAATATACTTTATAAAAATGGTTTAAGATTATTAAGAAAGCAATAACTTCTTTCTTAATAGGCCTGTAAACATGCATAACATTAACATTTCTATTGTAATTGCCAAATAAAAATATAAAATAGAAAGCATTTAAATAATTTTATATTTTGAGGAAAGAAAAACAAGACTAGTTGTATTATTCCAACTTGTAAAAAGGCAAAATACTTGAAAGAGCACCATGGTCAATGAATATGTCTGCTCTCCTACAACTGAAGCACTCTTTGTTTGGAGTATTTATAATCATCTAAATTTAAATGACAATGTATATTTATATAAAATTAGGATTAGAAGCATATGTTCCAAGAACGTGTATATGTTAATTAATATTAGTTCTAATAAACTCCTTGGCCTTGTCCCCCACCACTCAAAGGGAGGATTAATTTACTGAACATGTAAAGTACAATGTAATTTAAATACTGAAAGGAGATTCATTTCTCCAGTGACATAAAACTAGTAACATAATCAATATACCTCAAATGTTGCTAATTTCTATGAGGAATCCCAGTTCCTTAATATGCATTTTGATGTGCAAATATAAACTGTATTCATAAGTCTAATACACACATTCATGCTAGTGTAATAAACATTAGTGGTTCCTTTGAAAAATTAATCTTTTACCAAGCATTAAGGTGACATATATTACATTTAAACAACTTTTATGTAAAACAAAAATTGTGAACCTATTGCTTGTCTATCTGAAATATCATTTCATACTCTGCCTTTATATCAGTGCTATTGGAATAAAACTAGCCTTAAATTAGAAGCAAGATGAAATAATAAATTCTAGAGGAATAAATAAAGATTTACCATCTAAAGATTTTTTGACATAAAACATCCAGATGCTTATAAATGAATCTTAAAATTTATGGATTAAAAAGTAAAACTGGGGCAAGGGGAAACTTTTCTGGCAATGGAAATGTTCTATGTCTGTGCCAGACGCTATATGACTGTATATATATATATTTGTTAAAATTCAGAGAATGGTACATTCATTTGGAAAAAAAAACATAGAACCAGATAGTACTGTACACAAAATACATATCAATAAACCGGACTTAAATAATAAAAACATAGATTTCACATAAAGATAAAATAAAGCTATACTTTCTATTTCATTGGTTTCACAATTTTTTATTAGAAAGAGTATTGTCTTGCAAACTCTTGATGCTCTTCATGCTTTTGATCTAGATGTGTAGACAGACTGAAAAAACACATAGATGAAAAAGTATTAACTACTCATTAGTACTTTGACTTGATATTTTTGACAAATCATGGAAAATCAGGCTTTTTAGAAATAATACGCATTTGTATACTAAAATGTATACTATTAGAATAGTGGAAATAATCCTACAAAAGTGGAAATGAAATCATTATTTAGATGGTGTATTCTCAGATATTTATAATCTCTATATCTATATGTAAAACTATAAAGGAAATTCCTATTCATAAACCAATTACCTTTTTTTTCTATAAAGCATTTATTTTGTTACATAAAATATATATGATAAAAAGTAATAGCTTTTTATTTAATGTAATTATTCTCTTAAAGTATTACTCCAGTTGCTGATCATTAAAAAAAAAAAATCTTCGTTTAGAGGAATTGCTTTGTTCATTAAAAAGTAAGCTTCCGAACTGTAAATTAGACATAGAAAAGATTAGACATGCAATCGCTGAATGTTGATTATCTACATACAATACTCTAGTCTCAAGGTCATGTTGAATATTTTCAGTGGCTTAATCACATACAGTATGGAACAGTAATGAGAACTGTGCAGTCCTGGATGACCCACTACAGATGTACAGATTAAGACACTAATTGCATCTGAGTCCATTGTTTTCTTTAAGTGCAATAAAACTGTAATGTGCCAAGAGTACTAAGGCTGTGGTTACATACACAAACGTCTGTGAATCCGCGTGATTTAGGGGTTAAGGAATACCTGGTTTTCATATATTCATAAGGAAAAGAATCGCGTGAGCCCATTTATCTTGTCAAAAATTTCTATAATATCCAAATGAAAAAGAGAGGCTGAAATCTAACAAAATGAATCTGAATTTTCTACATCATAAAGATGACAGTGACTTTCTGACAGGTCCGTGAGGAACTGGAATATTGGAATCAATACTTTCTCCCTAACACTCGATAAAAAAATGACCCTAAAATCCTTAAATTTCTGTAAAGAGTTAGAGATCACAGTCTATTTTGAATAAGAAAATTTTTTGGTTGATAGCCTTCCCTCAAATTCTTAAGTTTACAGATGCAACATTTAAAACATCTTACACCTCCATGTACACGCACATTCAAATGAAGTGGGGAAATGGAGAAGATTCTGTAAATAACCCAGGCTTTCGATTTCTTTTTCTACCCAAAGCAACGCTTTGGTCGGAATTACCCAGAATCACTACAGATCTGCAAATCCGGCAGTGGTCACAATTCTTTTAAAGTACTCTTCGAACTTCCATCTTTAATCTCAAAGTTACTTTCTTTCCAACAATAACAAATTTACTGTGGTGTGTGGGGGGGAAGTAGTCCCCGCAACAAATGTTGACTAGAGGACCTATATGGGGGGGGGGGGGAGGGTTTGAGCAAAACTGAGGCTGCAGCCCTGATCATTCAGGTGAAGAATTAAGGAAATAATGTTTCGAAGAACTTCAATTATCAGGGTGCTCCAGCTGAAACAGCAAAACAAGGCCTAAACTGTGTCAACAGTGACCTCAATTCTCTGCTTTTTTGGTCAAAAACCTGATATTAAAATATAAAATAACTGTTTTTAAGAAATCACTGAAACTTTTGAAGCTCTCAAGCTATTTTGTTTCAAGTATTCTTATACAAGGAGTTACAACTGGAAGAAAGGTAGAGATGCCATCAAATTAGATTACCAGAAAAACTCCCTCTATTTTACTTTATTTAATGTGACACATAAAGAAAACCCTGCACAAATATCTGTCTTTAATTTCTCTAGTGTAAAAAAAGAAATATATTGTGTCTGGCAGAATGAAGCAGATGAAATAGCCTGGGTGCATTTACAAAACGAAGTGGGGGGAGGCAGAAATCAGATGCGCACAATGAGCCTTCAAAGCCACTCCAGCAGTAGGGATAAATAATTTAATAAACTCAACTTCATATTCTTTTTATCTCCCCAGTGTAATAAGCACATATTAAAAAAATAAAACTTTAAGTTCATGAATACTTGTGAATAGAAGAGCAGCCAGCAAATATGAAAAAACACAAAACAGTATCTATGTGAGCATTTAACATGTATATGCATATTCCCTAACAGATACATTTTTCCAGAGGAAATGGCTTAAATTTATGAACATGTAATTCAAATTTAAACTAGTCAAAAAAAAAAAAAACACACAGAAACCTTGCATTGCTACACTTCTCAACATAATAGTTTTTCTTTAAACCTAATAAGGTGACTATTTATGCATTACATTGTGTATCCCATGTAAATTAAGTAGGTTTACAGAAGGGGGGAATAAGTTACTTGGGCAACAGTACTTGAGGAAAAAATTATTTTGCCATTATTATTTTGAATGTTTTGAAATGTTAAGGATCACAACATTTAATAGTATTATATTCATTAATGCTACTAACATTTATGATAATGGTGTGTTTGTGACTTTTTGGGATTCTTTTCCTAAATGGTGCATTTTTAAATCAACGTTGCCTAGTAACCTAAGTAAATGAAATGAAAAAGGCAAGTTAGTTGGACCTTAAAATCCCAAATATCATTCAAATGTAAGCAGCTCAAACTATCATCAAATCATGAGATTCTTGGCTTTTTTCTTCGATTAGGTCAGTTTTCTTCAATTATCATTCTATTATTAGCTCATGTCAAAGATGCCTGCACAGCATACCACTGAAAACAATTAAGCATTCATATCCTAAAGCATGGGGCACACACAAGCTTCTATCCAAGTACCAAGATGATATTTATAACAAGAAAATAATATAAGTAAGACTGGAATCATTGGAGTTGTTTTATAACTTCCCACATTAAGTAAATAAATTGATGTTAAGCTATCTCCAGGTAGTGCATCATCCTGTGAAATAACCAGTTCAATAGGTCAAATGATGTTGCAAAGGAAATTTGAATCTATCACAAAACTATCTCCGGAGCCCAGATGAAAAACGGCCGAATTACATAAAAATACACTATATATATTAAATTCCTCTCCATAGGTCATTTCAATTAAAAAAAAAAAATTAAGGGCCGGAAAAACACAGTCCTCCAATAAATAGTTCAACCTTCCGTTCCACAATGAGAGGCGTCCAAGATCACCGAAAGGATTCGGCTACAGAAGGCAATTCACTTCACGTGTTCAGTGTGACAGACAGACACTGTGTCGCAGCACCAAGGAGTACTCGCACTGGGCATTATTCCGGGGCGCGGGGCGCCTCGTGGCGCCTCGTGGCGCAGCGGGCGGGGAATCCTGTGTTATGTAAATCGCTGTCAGCTCCCGGCGCGGAGGGCGCCGGCGGAGGCGGCCCGCAGAGCGCGGGGCCGGTGTCCGTGAAACAGAAGGACTTCGCTTCCCTGGAACGTTCTAGGACGCACGAGTTTCTTGGCCCTTTTCTCACCATCCATTTTTCTTCTTCAAAGTGCAAATCGTCGGTGAAAAGGCCCTGGTTACACCAATTAGCTTGCACCAAGTGCTCCGGTGTTTAGCTTCGCCTTAACCCAATTAAGCCGCACAGCGAGCCCCGACGACGCGCCACCTGCGCGCAGCCCCGGCGAGACCCGCCCGCGCCCCTCGCGCCCGTCCCGGCCTCCGCGCCACGGCCCCCGACGGCGCCGGCCTCCGCGCCCCGGGCTTCCCGCAGGGGCCCCAGCAGCCGAGGGCCGAGGGCCGAGGGCCGAGGGCCTGGCGGAGCCTCTCTGCTCCGACGCCGAGGGAGGGCGCGCCGGGCGCAGGGCGGGCGGCCGCGGAGCGGGAAGCCGGCGGGCGGGGGCCGGGGCCTGCAGCACAGGGGGGACCCCGGGGACCCCGAGGACCCCGAGGGCGGTAGGGAGTAACGCGCACACAACGGGGGGGGGGGGGGAACCAGCCAACCACCAGCACCTCCCCCCGGGGCCGGGGAGGGGTAAGAAGCTGCTGGCCCGGGAGCGCGCAGCGGCGGGCGCGAGGGAGAGCGGGCGAGCGCCGGGTGCGGGCCCGAGAGGGCTTTTCCCCAGGGACCCCGCACGTCTTCGCCTTCTGGGCCGCGCGGGCTCTCCGCCTCGGATTTGCCTCTTCTTCCTCTTCCAGCTGCCAAAAGGTAGCAGTGCGTTCACCCGCAAAGCCTGCAAAACGGGGAGGGGTTTGTTCGGGTGTTCCCAGTCCCTGCTCCTAGGGGAATGGAAGGCTCCTGGGGAATAGAGGAGATGATGCCCTGAGCCCCAAATCTAATGTACTATTTTAAGCTAAATCAGAATCTATCACTCTTGGATAAGGAGAAAGTAAATAATATGTGGCTCTGGGATGCTCGTACCTGTGCAAAATTAATTAATTAATTAATCGAAAGCTGGAGAAAAAAACGTGGGAGCCCTGAACAAGATCTTGTTGAAAGTGGCTCCGAAAGAAAATGCCTACAGACCCTGTTAGTCGGAGTTACAAAATTTTGCTGGAAATACTCTTAATTTTAAAGACATGGCATCTAAATTTAAGGTAGGCAAGAAAAATCTGCCTAGGTTTTAAAACCACTACATAATCCCTAAATGGTATTTATTTCCTTTCCTGTGCATTAAGGACACAATTGGTATCACCAGGGTGGGGGGGGGGGACCCAAACAAAAAACATGTTCTATGGAAATCCATTCCCCCCTCCCCGTTTCAAGGTTCCAAAATGTAGAAATGTTGATTTCTTTCAAAGTCTTCCAAAATGATACTTAAATTTAAAAAGCCTGGATGACTGCAAATTAGTTTTCTTTCAAAATCTTACCTGATTTTTTCCCTCAACCAAATCACACGAAATCATATACAATTGAAAGTCTACTGTCCGGTCACCACTAAGGATACTTGAGAAAGAGGTATATCCTTAATCATACATCAACCAGCAAGCCAGAAACCCTAAACCTGAACATTTTCAGAACAGTTATCTGCCAGTAGGTCTCATCTCTAGGATCTTGCCTTGATTTCACATATTAAAATACAGCTCACTATGAACTCATATTGTAATGATCTCTCCATCACAAAGATAAGTTATTTTTAAAATATTTCTACAATGGGTACAAAACTTACTGTCCTGATTATGTTGGGCAAGACTATCAAAGTACAAAGAGGGCTGCAGTTGGGGAGAGGGGGAGTAACACTAAACATTTTTTAAACGTCCTAACTTAAACTGGAGTAGACAACATCTAACAAAGCAATAATTTCCAGATTCCTTTCAACAACTGCAAATGAGGGGGAGGAAAAAGAGATAAAACACGGCGTAATGTAAAAAAGAAAAAAAAAATCCAAACCCATGCTAACATATACAAACATCCCCCAAATTACACAGGCACCGGTCCATCTAAGGCCAACTTGCAGATACATGAAAGAGCAAACTTTCAACCTGCGTTTAAAAAGACCTCAAGGATTAACAGACATTAATTATCTTCCTCTAAACGCAAGTTACTGACTTTTGTCTTAGAAGACCCCATCTAGTTCACTAATTGATGGATGACCATTAATACACCTGTATTTGCATTTCCGCGGTCAAAAGACAAGCAGGGTTTTCAACACAGAAGAGAACCGCTTTGCCAAGTCTTTTCAAAACGTCAATATGCTTCAATTAATACCAAAGCTGAGAGATTCCTCTTGATTTCCAAAGCTGTCTAGGTGGCCTGGGTGGTTTTCTGCCGGCAGCAGCCTCCTACCTTTAGTTTGTGTGCCTATATGCACGAGGGGGGATTAATTAGCCGGGCTGGAGCTGAAGGAGGCTGTCGTGACGAGCCCAGTGGCGATTGGCCGCCAGCCTGCCTGGCCCTGCCTTTATAATTTCCACACGAGTGCATCTGGGCTCTTAGACAAACCAACAGCAGCAGCTTCTGACATATACACACGCACGCTCACCCCCGACACACTCAGCACACTTTTCCTCCATCTGATTAACAGTCCAGCACACACAATGATTACGGGAAAGCGTAAATAAATACGGAAAGGGCTGATTATTTTGACTACTGGAAGAGCTTTGCTGGGTCTCAGCGCAACTTTTGTTTTCGTTCCTGAGAAGGTGATCTCTCCCAGCGTTGCTCTCACACAAGGATTCTTTAAAAGAGGAAGAAAGAGCGAGAGAGGGGGGAGGACCATCTTTCACTTTAAGACCGTCTGGGCTCAAAGATACAAGGAAGGGGAGCGCGGCGGCGGGGAGCCCAGCGCTGCCACACGTCGGAGAGCCTTTCCCTACATCTCGGAGCGCGGCGGCCCGTTTCTCCACCGAAGTTGGCTCCAGCTCTAGCAGCCGCATTGGATCCCACAGCTTACTGCGAGACTCCGGTGTACAATCCGGATCTCTGCCCCAACATGATCGCAGCCCAGGCCAAGCTGGTGTACCATCTGAATAAATACTACAATGAAAAATGCCAAGCCAGGAAAGCTGCCATTGCGAAAACTATCCGGGAAGTCTGCAAAGTAGTTTCCGACGTGCTTAAAGAAGTGGAAGTGCAGGAGCCCCGGTTCATCAGCTCCCTCAACGAGATGGACAATCGCTACGAGGGCCTCGAGGTCATCTCCCCCACCGAATTCGAGGTGGTGCTTTACCTGAACCAAATGGGGGTGTTCAACTTTGTGGACGACGGCTCGCTGCCCGGCTGTGCCGTGCTGAAGCTGAGCGACGGGCGCAAGAGGAGCATGTCCCTCTGGGTGGAATTCATTACCGCCTCCGGCTACCTCTCGGCGCGCAAAATCCGGTCCAGGTTTCAGACGCTGGTGGCTCAAGCCGTAGACAAATGTAGCTACAGGGATGTGGTAAAGATGGTGGCGGACACCAGCGAAGTGAAACTGCGAATCCGAGATAGGTACGTGGTGCAGATCACCCCGGCTTTTAAATGTACGGGGATCTGGCCGAGGAGTGCTGCCCACTGGCCTCTCCCCCACATCCCCTGGCCGGGACCCAACCGGGTGGCAGAGGTCAAGGCAGAAGGGTTCAATCTCTTGTCCAAGGAGTGCCACTCCCTGGCCGGCAAACAGAGCTCGGCCGAGAGCGACGCCTGGGTGCTGCAGTTCGCCGAAGCAGAGAACAGACTGCAGATGGGGGGCTGCCGGAAGAAATGCCTCTCCATCCTCAAAACCTTACGGGATCGCCACCTAGAACTGCCAGGCCAGCCCCTGAACAATTACCACATGAAGACTCTGGTTTCCTACGAGTGTGAAAAGCACCCCCGGGAGTCGGACTGGGACGAGTCTTGCCTGGGTGATCGGCTTAACGGGATTTTGCTGCAACTTATCTCCTGCCTGCAGTGCCGGCGGTGTCCTCACTACTTCCTACCGAACCTAGATCTGTTTCAAGGCAAACCTCACTCGGCTCTGGAGAATGCTGCCAAACAAACGTGGCGACTGGCAAGAGAGATCCTGACCAACCCGAAAAGTTTGGAAAAACTTTAGAGGATGATTTAATCAAAAGCCGAAATGTGATCACTCCTCTCAAAGACCTAATTCAGTGTACACTTCCTGTTGGATTCCTATCTACTATTCCACTTGTCAGTGCAAACAATGTCTTCCTTAAAAAGGAGTAACAATACAATGTTTAGGCATCATCTCACCCACCCCTCCAAGGGGAGAGAAAGAAGTAGGGAAAGAGGATGGAGAAAACAAAACAAAACAAAACAAAACAAAAAACAAACAAACAAAAAAAAAACCCAAACCCACAAGTATTACAAGACTTCTTTGCGACGGATTTCATATCTCCCTTGAAAAGTACACCGTAATATCCGGAAAACAACCCGGCTGTACTGCAAGACCACAGCGAACACTCTGCCTGAGTATCAATGGATTATAGCAATCCTGGTGATTTAGGTGCATCTGTCTGTGAGTAAACACGATTTGGATATACCATCTGAAGGAATGTGTAATGTATATTTTGATTTGTAACAAATATTGTGATCTCACATTGTCTTTGAAAGTGTGGATGTTGGTGTTTTGTGATTTGGTGAACAGAAGTTAAATTGCCGTTTCTTGGATACTTCCAGACGTTTTCCACTAACAAAGATATACCATTGAAAGGTAGCTTTCCTCCTGGTACTTTTATCTGTCTTTGAAAGTGTCTGAACTTTAAAAAGTTTACATTTTGTTTCGAATATAATGCTTGTTCTATTTCTAACATTCCATAAATATACTTGAAATTTTATTTAAATATATTCAAAGAAATCTGAATTCAGCTTATATAATAACGCTTGAATACCTGAATTATATATTTGAAAAATGCACTTGAAATACACTGGATAACTACTTTTGTGATTTAGATTTTAATTTCTGTTGCTGGTTTTTATTTAATTAGAAGCTAATAAATGAAGTAAAATATAAGTTGTTGTGTCTCACTTTAAATTGTTTTCCTATCAAAAGATGGAATGCTCCATCTTGAGTATTTTAGACATTTTGAGGAGTGTGCTAATGAAATTATTAAAAACAAAACCCCACCATACTGCAGAAAACTCTTTGTACAGCTACAGAAGATAATGGTCTACTTATGAGACTCTTTCTTTCGACAACAGACACATTTAAATCTACCCTTGAAAGCTTACTCTGCTGGATTGGTAGTTCTGTAGCATTTCTGACAACATAAGGCAAAAATATGTCATGAAGGTAAAGACTGAGAGAAAGTGAACTTACAGTCACAGTGGAAGTTTCAAAGTTTGTGTAACTATGCTAATCAAATAAAGATTATTTCTGACCATTCTATGTCAAATCTTATTTAATGCAGTAAGTGTTCCCTTAGCTGAATAAGTTCATCAGAAATCCAAAATTTCTTTTTACTTCACAGGGCAAGCTAATGATAAAAGCATCAAGACAAACTTTCAATTACTTAAAAAGCAAATACACTACATTCAGATTCATTTTAAACACTGCATCCTTTGGGAGCAAGAAGTGCAAGAAGTCCTATGACTGTCCTTCCAAGTATTTTAATAGTCAACAAGTGCTGAAAGTGCTAATCACCTATAGGCCTTAAGGCAGATAGTTAATTCAGGCAGGGATAGATTTTAGTTGTTGTTCTTCTACAAATAGTGTTTTACAATACTTTATATAAAAATTACACATAAATAATAAAGTTCTGGATCTGTGGGCGCATTTGTCTTTGACTATTTTCGAATAATTGCTTCTGAGCAATACTGCAAAGAAAGATCTTTGTAAACTGATGCTTGAACGTCTAGCATGGCACTGGATTCTTAACCTCAGGAAAAAAGTTTACAAACTGCACAGTGACATACAAGTTAAGACAACAACCAGACCGATTTTGAAAGAAAGTGCAGAGGTGTTGCGCTGTCCTAATACCAGGTTTTAAAAATCCACACGGAAAGATATCATAAACAAATAAATATCTGTGTATTTCGAATTGTCCCAATTTGTATTTTTCTGGCATTACACCCACAGAAGAACACAAAACATCTGATTGCTAGTATATACTACCTATATACATTTTAAATCAATGCTTCTCAGAGGATCAGTTTCTCTTACTCTTGAATGCACATGTAAAACTCATTCTTACTTCAGGAGATGAGAAAACGCATGTAATAACGGAGACGAATTTATACTTAAAATGCCCCCACCCCAGTTTCCTTACAACTTTTCAATGAATGGTGATTCACACTGCAATTTAGACTTTTGGAAACTGAAAGTCATCTTAAGATATTTCAGAAGACCCCTCCCAGTCTTTCCCAGGGAGCCTGGGATGCTGCACTCCAGAGACTTTGGAACAGTTGGCTTACCTACCAAATCTACTCAAGTGCACACAGAGGCACTCATGGAGAGACTGTTAAAATGTGCACGCTCTGGTAACACAGGACTTAGAATCATTAATATACTCCTCAGCCCCGTAAGATAGGGCATGTGTCATTTCATTCATTTTATTTCCTCTGACAAAAATGGAAATGTGCTCCCCTCCCCCGCTGTCATTTAAAACCAGGCAAAATTGAAAACCACTTCCTGCCACAAAAGCCACTAGTACTGTATATGAATTACTCTAACTCACTTTCGTGTCGATCTTCTTGAAGGCAGGATCATCCTCATCTACCTCGAAGTAGATTTCTGTCGTGGTGATGGAGAGAGTCCCCTTGGCCACCACCACAGGAGCGATGAGCTGGGCTGGGGTACTGAGAACCACTGGGCCTGAAAGGCAAGGGCACCGGAGTCAGGCTCAGTCCCTGTGGCCCGCGCCCGCGCCCGCGCCCGCTCCCTCCCAAAAGGTGCCGCAGGTCCTTATTTTTAAGGATGCACCGAGACCGTGGAGCCTGTGTCCCGCGGCCCGCTTCTTTCACGGGAGATGGGGTCTGCTTAGCTCGGGCACGTTATCTTACAGCGAGAGTAAAGGCGGATGATTCTACAAAACCCCGAGAGGTCAGAATACCCAGTAAGTGACCCTCAGCAAGGCAGTCTGTAACCTCCGCCTACAAATCCTACAAATGCCCCGGTTCTCCCTTAGGGCAGCTCCGGCTCGGGGTGGAGCCGTCCCTCTGGGCGGCGGCGGTCCCCGCGGATGGGCGGGGGGTGGATGAGTCCCCCTGCACTGACCGGGCTGCAGTTTGCGGCAGGGCTGATACCGCGCCGCATCCACGCGCGCGAGGATATTAAATACGTGTCTTGTGTAGAAAAGAACGGAAATCGTAGCAGGGATTTTTTTCCGCCGCGAATCAGTCAAAAGTGACGAAATTGGAAGACGCTTGAACAAGGCGATTCTCAGAAAAGCGTCCGAGAGGTACCATCTCTCAACTTCTGAAACTAGAGGGACTAATGCTCAGTAAAGATTTTCAGGGAGTGTGCCTCCTGAGGTGCTTACTTCGATTCCCGCGATTGAGTCAATGCCGAAAATTCCGTATTGAATCACATAAACTCAAAGGGGATCGCTCAACTGCCCCTTTTAGGCTCCCCGAAAGCGGAGGCGTTCTTTGCTATTCTGTACTTAAAATACAGACAGGGAAATCAGGAATTTTTTCTCTTTCTTTCTTTTCTTAATTTTCTTCCTTCTCTCTCTCTCTCTCTTTTTTTTTTTTTGGTAGCAGGGGCGCATTAAGTTCCCTTCCAACTCCGCCCCCCCCCCCCGCCCAGAAATGCATATAGTCGCAGGAGTCACAACAACGGTGGGATAAAGGCAATTAAAAGGCAGGTCCCTCGCGGCCGCTCGGGCTCAGGCCCCTCGGCGCGGCTCCTGGCGGCGACACCCGCCCGCACCGGCACCTCCGCCGCCGCCAAGGCCGCCGCCAGCAGGCCGGGCCCGGCCGGGCGCGCGGGGACTGCGGAGCAGCTCAGGTTTCCGGGGAGTAGCCCCGCCCCGCCCCGCCCCCGCCCCCCGCTCGGGCCTGCGCAAGGCCCGGCCGCTCCCGCTGCGGGAGGCACGCACAGCCGCGGCCCGCTCCTGCGGCGCTCAACGGGGGCGGGCGGGGAGCGGACGGCGTCGGCGTCGGCCTCCCCCGCGACGCCGACCGCCCGGGTCGGGCCACGCCGAGCCCTTTCTCTCACTGAGGTCACTGCTCCGTGCCCCCCGGGGCCCGCACGGGCCGGGCGGGGAGGGCGGGGGGGGGCGAGGCGGGGCGCGCGGACTCGGGGCCTGGGTCGCCGCCGCCGCCGCCGCCGCCGCGGAGCCGAGCGGGGCCGGGTGCGTCTCGCCCGCACGAGGTTTTCTTTCCAAAGGGCGAGGCGGTCGATCCGAAGCGCCGCTTTAAAGGCTCATCAATCTTAATCTAGGTTGCTCGAGTAATTATGCCCGCATCTCTTGTACGATTACAAGTGGATTTGGGTTTCTATTCCCCAGGCCCTCCTTTGTGTTTATTGGAGGGTCTGTGCGCGCGGCGCGGCGCCTCCCGCCTCCCGCCCCCCGCCTCCCGCCTCCGGCCTCGGCCTCGGCCTCCGCGCCCTCCTCCGAGGCCCCCGGCGCTGGGCCGGTTCGAGCCGCTCCCTTAACCCTTCAGCCGCCGGGACGCTCCTCTGGACGCCGCTTCTGTTTCCCTCCTGCAGGAATCCGGGTTTACTCTCGGCTGGGGCAAGGGAGAAGGAAGGTGCTGGGCCTGACGCCGCGAACGGCGCCGCTGGGCCTTGCTGAAGCCTCGGAGGAGGCGTCATTCCGCACACGGGCGGCCGGGGATTTGGTTTAATGGAAGCTTCTGGCACTGGGAGGCGAGGAAGGGTCAGAAACACTGAAGATGGCGAACTACTCCTCTCAAAGAGTAACTTAACATCCAATTAAATTGGGGGTGAAATGAAAAAAAAAAAAACGAAAACACGAAACACATGATCAAAACCACACACGCTGCTTTACTGAAATACATTAACGCACTTTTCAGTACACATTCCCGCGAACTTTTAACGGGGAACACATTCTCTCTGCTTGATTCTCTGCGTTTTTGAAAGGAGGCTGCGCTTCCCCCCGCGCGTACTCCAATCTTAGTCTACTGAATTGAGATTTTCTGGGGGTTTTAAGAGGGCTTCGAACTGGTCCTCCTTTAAGAAAGACGGGCCAGGAAATACCCGGCCTTCATCGTGTGTCATTTTTACCCCTGTCCTTTGGAAATCTCCAATTACAACTTCCAATTCCATAGCATGTTTAAGGAGCACTGAGTCTTTTTGTTGTGGCCTTCGGGGAGGAAACCAGCCGCAGAGAGAATACAGAGTTAATCCACTACAGCAATAGAGAGAGGGGATTATGTTTTAATCCCCTTTGGGGGAGCCTCTGGATTTTAGGGATCTAATATTAAAATGTTTACATAAGGCACCATCACAAACCAGCAGATCTTCCATGGAAGGTCTTGTTAATTGAAAGCCTGGGAGCCCTTTCCAAATAAAAATAGTTGAAAAAGGGCAGAGTCATCTCTGATGCTTGAGAGACAGACGGCGATCTAGCAGATTCTCTCCTAGAAGATAACTGGGTACAGATTTAACCTCCCAATTCTGCTTGATGTAGTGAGTTCCCGACTGAACGTAGGTATATCTAGTTCAGTCACTACCAGAGCAATAAAAGGATACATCATGACAATGTTCTCAGCACAGACTGAAGCAAAGTGATGGCTACTGAAGGCCACTTAAATAAATGGATGGGACAAAACCTCCTTCCCCGTGTTGATGCAGACAATAGTCTTTAACATGCCACGGTGCAAAGTGGTAATTAAAGGAACAATAAGCTTTATTTACTCCTAGAATTGGCAACATGATGTTTCAGAAATATTGATCCCTTACTATTTTTGAAAGGACAGGGATATTACTTGACATTAATTTAAATGCTAATTTAAAATCTGAACTAGAACAAAGATCACCCAAGCATAAGGGAAAGAATCTTCAAGTGAATGAACTCTTTAGGGTAACAGCATCTTTAATCAGTTGAGATGGTAAACCTAGAGTCGAAAACACATATGTTATATATTTGAAAAAGGGAACTATTCATCAAATATATTTTAAAAGTAGAATGTTAAAAAATACTTGTGGGTTTGGATGATTCTACTGAAAACAAAATTCCAAGTCTGGAAGTCTTACTAATATATCAACTTTTTAATAGAGCTTTACAGTTTACAAGGTTCTTTAACAACATTTTTACCTAACTACTAGTTCAATATTCACAGTTTTGGGGGGTAAGGATACTCTCCTGTCAAAGACCACCAGAAACACAACTGTAGCTGAAGAAGCTGGGTTTACTGCTCATTGCAATGACAGAGACACCAGCAACCTAGTAAGAGTGTCAAGAAGAACTTTTGTAGGATCTGGGCTTTGGCTAAGTGATTCTGGGAAGGGTTCAAGGCGTACGACTTTGCTCTGGATTGGGCTCTGTCAGGAAGCAGGGATAATTCTGTGATTATGGGTCTTAATAAATCTTATTTAGAGGGAAGGAGGACCAGATCTAGGCTAAAGCTGTAATTAGCATAGAAGCAGTAGTCCCTCATATGGGGGGAAGGGGGATGTTTGGTATTTAGGTGGTATGCAGGACGACCTTGCTTTTGTTTATGCTTCCACTAAATTATGAAGCTGTTTTTTGCCTCACATCATCCTGAGACCCTGCTTGATCCTGGTATTCTGTGAGGTTCTTTATGACCAAGGGGACACCAGGGCCTAGCTGTGAACTTCAGGCTAGCTCCTGACAATACAGAGCTTCCTTTTAAGGGTCAGGCAAGTTTCCAGAGGTCAAGGACTGCTTTTCTTTTTCTCACATACAGAAATTAGTCATTTTTTGGGGGTGTCAATAGCATTCTAGGTATTAACAGGAGATTATAGCAATTAAATTTTCAAATAAGGCTAAGATTCTGAGTTTCAATATGAAGTTCAACAAAGTAAATACATGGAGAAAGAGTTGAAGTTTAATTAAAATTGGCATCATATAATTATTTGATGAATTTCAGTTGGCCAAACCTGTATGTGGTGTACATGAAGTTACAATGTATTATAGAATTACTTAAATGCTTTCTAAGCTTAGTTTAGTAGGAATAAAAGTTTTATTAACTATACAGATTTTCTTCAACCTCAATTACTTTGAAACCACATGTTCAATTTGCTTTAGGAACACTTTAATGTGATAAAAGACAATTATTTGGGGATAAGAAACACTGATTACTTTTTATAAAATTATTCAACTTAAAATCCTGACATTGTTTCAAAGAAATAGAACTAATCTGAAATTCTTTGTATTTAGTCCAAAAGGATATCATTCCAAAAAAATTTTTAGACAAAAACATAAAAAAGAAATCATTCTTAAAATTACTTCTATACTCTGATACAATTTGTAGGAAAACGACTCATAGCACGAGTGACTGAACATATGTAAAATATTTGCCTGCATTGGATGTCTATTATTTTTAAGTATGGCAATATCAATTTAAAGAAAACATTTCTTGGGGGGCCTGGGTGGCTCAGTCCACTAAGCATCTGTCTTTGGCTCAGGTCATGATCCCAGGGTCCTGGGATGGAGCCCCACTGAGCAGGGAACATGCTTCTCCCTCTCCCTCTGATCCTTCCCTTGCCTGTGCTCTTGCTCTTGCTCCTGCTCTCTCGTAAATAAATAAATAAATAAATAGTTAAAAAATAAACATTTGTCCCATAGAATTAAAAGAATAACATGCTTTAATTTCAAAACAACTTAAACTAATGAAGAGTATAAGAAAGTTGAAACTTGTTTTGAAATCCTAGGGAAACTTTAGGCATGAAGAAAATGGAGTTGTTTGTGTGTTTGCCTGGGGGAGAGGGAATTGGTGGAAATGCTGCAGAAGATCTGAGATTTCTATTATCCAGAATAGTTCCCTGGGTTTCAGGCATTTGAAATGCCCCAAGAAAAAAGAAAGTATAGTAACAAAATCTCTAGACAATGACTCTTTCATGTACAGAAAATATTGATAGTGGTCCAAACATACCACCAAAATAATAATCCTTTGAAGTTTTCAAAAACTTGAATGAAAATACTTTATGCCTGAGTTTATGATGTTTATGCTTGAGTCAAAAAATACAACATGAACCACTAACAGAATACGTATCTCAAGAATTATGAATTTAACTTCCAGCATTATTCCCTCACTCCCTAACACACACACTATCTGTTACAAACCCAAATTTATTCAAAGCTCATGATCTATCTTTAGACTGAGATGGACAATAACCACTCATCCCCATAGTGCACTGATTTCCTTAGATTATTACTGTACAAAATGAGACATTTGTTTAAGAACCACATCAATGTTTTCAGAGCTGAGTAAATCTACTTCTGGTAAAACTCAACAGAGTCTGAAACAGAAACAGAAGGAATAGAGCCTTCTCTACACAAGCACAAATGAAGACTGAATTTTAACAAA
Organism: Nyctereutes procyonoides; assembly: GCF_905146905.1. Taxonomy (NCBI): domain Eukaryota; kingdom Metazoa; phylum Chordata; class Mammalia; order Carnivora; family Canidae; genus Nyctereutes; species Nyctereutes procyonoides. The sequence goes on along the minus strand of NW_026575033.1, from coordinate 15,078,615 downwards.
ATATTTGTTCATCATGGCAGAACACTTATTTTTGCACTACTATTATCTAACATCTCATCTTATTTAATGTGTTTATAATAAATAAGTTTTAAAAGTACAAGAGATAATCTGATAGGCTCTAGTTTTAACCTGCCACTTGAGTTTTCCAATTTACTATAGAACAGATAATCCTATGTTAAAAATAAATCAACAAAAACTAGTGCATTTTCCACGAAGACAATGATTTCACAGGAAAAACAGCATATGTGGTCTAAGTAAAATAAAACTGAGGTTTTTTAGCACAAAAATATACTAAAAAAGTGATAGTTTTAATATCCATTGTGATAATTTGTTCTGCCTTTTGATTCAATAGGTGATCCAGATGAGATTTGTGTTTCTACTTATATCACATTTAGTTCAACATATGGAATGCATTTTTCACTTTCTGGAAGGGTAGTGACTCTTTTATGGCACTAGGATATCATTTAATGATTGAGAAGAGTAAATTCCTACTAGACTAGATGAGTGAATAAACCAGAAGAGATGATTTAAATCTATGGGACTAGGAGAACCAAGTCTTTGTATCCCTTGGCTGGAGTAAATGCCTTGTCTTTCTTATTCCTATAGTTTCCTGGGTACATCTTTACTGTAGCCTTATAATTTATTAAATATATGTGTATAGAAGTCTGTTTCTACCATTTGGCATAGGTACTTACAGAAAAGGGCATTATCTTCTTATCTAACACAGTATCTGTCACTACTATGCAATCTGTCTTTTTTTTTTTTTTAAGATTTTATTTATTTATTCATGAGACACAGCCAGAGGGAGAAGCAGGCTCCATGCAGGGAGCCTGATGTGGGATTCGATCCCAGGACTCCAGGATCACACCATGGGCCAAAGGCAGGCGCCAAACCACTGAGCCACACAGGAAGCCCCTGCAATCTGTCTTTATGGGATTGCATAGAGAAAAAGATATACACCATTGTCCCATTTGCATGTCATAGTAAAAAGGTCACTTACATGAACAGATCACATCCTTTACATTTTTCTGGAATTGATTTCAAATTGTTCTTTAAAAACATGAAAGTGCATTTTGGAGAAAATATAAATAAAAATGCTGAAAACCAACACGAGTTATAATGTAATTGGTCATTCTAGCTAGGTCACATGCATACTATTATTTTTTAAATGGCATAATTTTATAACTGCCATATTTTTCCTACCAAGTCGTTCCCTCTTTGTAAATTAAATGCTTAGAGCAATATATTTAACTCAGGATTCATTCATTCATTCATTCCTTCATTCATGTAGTCAACAAAAATTATTCACTGTTTTTGGTTTGGTACTAAGAGCATATAGTAAAGTATGAGACATGAATTTTACTCAAGAGCTTATAGGACATAGTAAAGATAAGAAACATATAGGAATGAAGAGGACATAAGGGAGGAAGGGTAGCTAAGGATTATTAAAGCACTTTATATGAATTGATCTCATTTATTCCTCATAACAACAAACCTACGAGAGAGGTACTGCTATTTGTGTCCATTTTACAGATGGGAAATGCGACTAAGTGCTGAAGTAATTTAGGGAAGGTCATACAACTAGTAAACGGTAGAGACAAGATTCAGATGTGATTATCTGACTTCAAAGTCAGGGCATTTAATTTATGTACACTGCCTCCCAACAAGAGAGGGGCAGAAAAATATTCATCGACATTCACTGAACTGTGATGATTCCCATCCAGTCTTTCTTGGGAGTAGGTGTAGTTGGGACAGGATGACAGCAGCAACATTTGAAGTGAGCCATAGTGGATGGGTAGTATGCATACAGGTGGATATGCAAGGGAAGAGCACTGTGAGCAGGGCAGTTGAGTATGCACAAACACACAGATGCAGCACGTGAACAGGAGTAAGTAGGACCGGCCAGTGATTAAGATGTGTAAAGCAGGGGCCTGTGTGAGATGCAACTGAAAACACCCACATAGCTGCCAATGTGAGCTGTTTCAGGAATGTTTAAGGAATCAAATATTAAAGCTCAGTTATTACAGTGTGTGGGGCAGCAGTGTTTATCCCTTCTGGTGGTCACACATCTTGCTGAGAAGATAGTTAAATATATAGCTCCTTCCTAGAAAATTCACATATCAACATCTGTGCATCTGTACTGTATAATAAATGAAGGATTCGTATTTTGGAGAAAAATGAAAATTTGTCATTTATCTTGATGCCCTCCTCTATCTAAAGACCTTTCCTTTTTTTTAAAAAAAAATTATTTATTCAGAGAGAGAGAGAGACTGAGAGGCAGAGACGCAGGCAGAGGGAGAAGCGGGCACCATGCAGGGAGCCTGACGCAGGACTCGATCTTGGGTCTCCAGGATCAGACCCCGGGCTGCAGGCGGCCCTAAACCGCTGCGCCACTGGGGGTGCCCTAAAGACCTTTCCATCTCTGCACTAGTCACTACCTCTTTTTCTCCAATTTCAGAAAATCCATCTTTCATTCTGTTCAAACCAGTTAATCACTCTACCTGGGATTTGGTCCTACCCATCTTGCTGCCTCCTTTAGCTACTGTCTTCTCTTTGTCCTTTTCCCTCCTTCGTTGAGCTTCTAGGTATCAGTTTCTACCTCTTCCTCACTCCTATTCACTCCTTTTGGCTTCACTCTCATCCTCTACTTAGGCCAAAGTGGTAGGGGAATATATATGAATTAATATGTTAAAAGCTTGGAAAACTCTATCCATCAATTAAAAAAAAAACACACCTGTGTAACATTTATATTTAAACCCCAAATTTTCCAAACACACTTAGTTATACTTTTTCTCCCTTGTTAACATATTTCAAAACACCTGTGTTCCTAGAAATATCACTTTGAAAAATGTTGAACGAGTGTTCCTTGACTTATAGAGCACACTACTCTCTATTGTTCTCTTCCTGCTTGACTTCCTTCTTGGTATCCCTGATGGGCTCTGACTTTGGACTGTTGTTCTTCTTAGATAGTCTCACTTTTCTTGGGTGATTTCAGTGTTTCTTTTTTTTCTTAAAATTTTATTTATTTATTCATGAGAGACACACACACACACACACAGAGAGAGAGAGAGGGAGAAAGAGAGAGAGAGAGGCAGAGACACAGGCAGAGGGAGAAGCAGGCTCCATGCACGGAGCCTGACATGGGACTCGATCCCGGGTCTCCAGGATCAGGCCCTGGGCTGAAGGCAGCACTAAACCGCTGCGCTGCCTGATTTCAGTGGTTTTAATTGTAAACTCCATGTCCAACTTGGCTCTCAAATTCCAAACCTTTATATATTTGACCAAGCTGAACCAATCATCTCCTCTCCCCTGAAACCCAGCGGTCTTCACATTCTCAAACACATTTGATAGTTCCTATATCATTTCTACTCCCAAGACAGGTTTCCCTCATTCTTACTCCTCACAACCAGCCCATTATCACAGTCCCTGACATATTAGTGTTTTTGGTTTGTTTGTTTTTGTTTTTTTTTTTTTTGAAGCTGTCCCCTTTGCTTTGTTGCCACCACCAATTTAAATTTCGTTCAGTCTCTCATCACCTCTAGTTCAGACAACAGCCTTTTACCTCAAGTTTGGGCATCCTAAAACATTGAGCTACACAGTGGCCTGAGTGATTTTTGAAAAAAATATATAAATTGGATTTTATCATTGCCATGCTTAAAGTCCTTCATTGCCTCATTATGGCCTTTAGGATAAAAATCCAGGTTTCTTATGGCAAATAAAGCTCCCCCAGCAAGCTTGTTAGGCTCAACTTCAGAGACTCCTTGCCTCATACTTTTACCTGAATAACTTAGAACTACTGTTTCACAGGGAAGGTGATATTTTGGCATATGATGTTTTCCACAGTCGGCAACAACTCTTTATATTTCCTAAATCCTTTACTTATGTTTCTGGACTCAAGATAGGAAACACCTATCCTAGGAAGGCTTTCCAGAATAAACATGGTGGTCAAGGGTCCTGTTTTGTGTTATTGTGGTTTCCTTTGTATATCTAGGTTGCTGTTGTTTTTCATTGTCTGTTTTTCCTCTAGACTATAACCTCCTTGGAAGCAGAAACTTTAATCATACGTGTCTTTTTACTCCAAGCACCACCATAATGTCATGCATATAGTAAATATTCAATATCTACATTTGTTTTGCTTGGATAACCACATCCAACCTCCACCAAGTAGGAATCTGGCATCGGAAAATAAGGACCTGGCAGGTCCTTCCAGCTCTTAATTTTTACTGTGTGCAATGAATTTTGACATTTTGTATTTGAACTTATTCTTTTTTATTTAACTTAACAAAGATATGCTGGTAATGATACACATAGCTGATTTGCTTACCCACCAATGGGTTGCAACTTGGAATTAAAAACCAAGCAAACACTGATATGGTGGAATGAACAAGGGCTTTAACAGAATCAGAAAAGTGGTTGCTTGTGATGTGATCATTAGTAAATACCATAATGTCTAAACTCTAATCTCCATACCTTAAAATGAACTACAATATCTAATTCAGTTTTAAAATTATCACCTGTAGTATTGTTTTCTTTCGAAAAATGTAAATTATGTCTCCCTGCTTCATTTGCCCAACCCACACATACCTCTTTACTACCTATCATACTCATTTTGCTCTCCCCCTGAAAACTGGTTGGTACATTGAGATTCTTCTTCCTAGATTAATCCTAGATGGAAGATTTTTTTCTGTGATATCTGGTTCTTAACTTTCCTATTTTATATAGAAATTGAAGGAATAATACTACAACTATATTTAGCATTAATAACTTAAAATGAAAAAAAATCCAACAGAATTTTGGATTAAAAAAGCATGAAACACTGCAATCAGTCATCATCCCCCCCCCCGCCTTTTTTTAAGGATTTTATTTTTAAGTAATCTCTACGCCCAATGTGGGGCTCAAACTCACCCCGGAGATCAAGAGTCCCATGCTCTACTGACTACACTAGCCAGGTGTCCTGTAATTGGTCATATTCTAATCAACTAAACTGCCTACACATTCTATCTGGAAAAGGACACTTAACAATATTTAGATGAGCAACTCCGTCTACTTTCCCTTCTTTTTTGCTGATTAAAAAGTTCTTATATTTATTGAGCTGATGATTTGAACTGATGAAGTAGATTCTACTGTGATAACCACTTATAGGTTGATGGCCATGTAAATGCATGTTCTTAGTGCTGACTGCTTAAGGACCTGTAGGCTATCACTCTGACTCTGTAGCACCAAGCTACGGAAATAAAATAATCAAATAAATAAAATATTTGCACTATGAGAAGATTTGTCCTTTTGTATAGTATGTCTCTAAATGTAGTGATAAAATCAGTTTATATATAATGTTTGAATTAGTTCCAAAGTCTTCTAGAGAGAGAATCAGAGGTCTCACAGGTATGGCAGTGTGCGATGATGAATACTCAACTCTTCCTCTTCTCTAAGTTGCCAACATCCACAGTTTGACGATAAGAAAAGTTTTGTTATCATCCATTTCTTTGCCTTCCAGTGTGACAAACAAGATGACCCATATATTTCCAGTAGATGATTAATATGCTCATTCACATACTTTTTTAAAAAAGCATAGGAAAGTTTAGTCCTGCATATAGGAGAGATCTGGTGTACTGATAAGTTAGCTCTGTTCTTGATCTCTCCTGCTTTTCAGGTTGGAAATAAGTATAACTATAAGTCTTAGAGGAATTATTTTATGGGAAATCCTCTGTACAGAGAAACAAGTAAAAAATAAAAATGAGTCTCAGCTAGAACACTGTATTAGGAAGAATAGACATTGTTGTGGTTCATGAAACACTTGCAGCATAACAAAGGATGGCTTCTGAAGAAAAGATGTAAGAATGTTATATATCATCTGAAGCATGGCTGATGGTCTACTAAATAATAGTTGCATTTGTCTTTTTATTATATTTTAAATTTACATAGTTTGGTTAGCAGGAATGTGTTATGATTAAGAGTACCTTAAAAGTGTTCCTATAGACTACATGGTTGAAAGAAACATACATTTTTGGAACTGATGAAATAATGGATTATAGCAAAATGTTATAGGCTCTAAAATGGTCTTGTGCACATTGTAAAAATAATGAGGACAGAGTAAAAAGGCTAGTGAAGGTAAAGCTTTTATTTGTATAGCTCTTTAACTGAATAAAAAAATTAAGTCAGAAATTTAAATATTTTAGCTTTTGTAGGCAATGAGCATGTTGTTAATGTTGTCTTCAAGAGCTCTGTGAATTCTCTGTTTGAAGCTGAATGTGAACCCTTTGGGTATACTATTTATGACTGGCAAAGCAACTTCCTAATTCAAAGAGAGAGAAAAAAGACTTATAAAGACTCATAAGGCTTTTTCAACATCAAATAGCTTTTACTAAACAATATTTTGATGAGTTAAGTGTGAGTGAGTCAGGGACATATGGATTAAATTTCCCTTGAAATACACAAGGGCTTAAAAATTAAGGGGAAAATACTGAGCAAAATGTATTTTAGAGAATCCAGAATGTTTAAAAGACATTTTCCCCCTAAATACAAATGTCAGATTGATTCAATTCCTAGTTACATTCTGTAACTAAAACTACATAAAATAAATATGGAGAAATCTTGTAAAAACTACTAGTTTTATTAGGGAAAGACTGTTCATTAACCATATGCAAACTGTATTGCACAGAGTAGTTAGGCTTCAGCAGATATGATCTGAGTATGAGTTTATCTGTATCTATACAACATTGAACTTGTTGCTTCTATAGCACTTGTTCTCTTATTCCATTGAACAATTATAATAAAATTTTTCTGTTTAGTTTAGAATTTTTTTAAATAATATTTTTCTCTGAAAAACTTGCAGCTTTTAGAATTTTGTTTCTGTATTTTTATTGGAATTTTCTAGAATCTTGAGTTCTTCCTTCTTAAATGCTTATATATTTTACTTTATCCTCAATTTTTAGGTAACATTCAACTTATATATAAACAACTTTGCCTCTGTTATCTGGACATTCCAAGTTAGAATATCTGAAGACCTACAGTATCTATCTGATGATCTTAATTGTCAACTTTCATTTATTAAGCTAGACCTATTTTAGGTTGTAACTTCCTGGTTACCAAAGCTACTGAGAGATAGTGGTGGCAGGGCTAATTATCCTGATGATTTTTTTTTTCTGTCAGTTTCTGAGTCCCAGGGTTCTGCATCCTAAGAGATGTTAGTGAGTAAGCAAATCAGCGTGTGAATGCAGTAAAACAGAGACTTAGGGAGGTAGGAATGGTTAACCTTAAAACAAATGCTAAGCAAGTTTCCAGCCCCCAATTATTTGATACTACTTTTACTTTCAATCAGTAGAATAAAGATAACAGAAAACAGACAAAAAATTTGACTAGTGAACAACAAGAAAAGCAGTCTGAAAAGATATAGCCCTCTTACATCAGTGCGAGTATACCTGAGAACTCCTTAGGGCATTAAAGGTGTGCCCTGCAGGGAACCTGTCACACAGGAGAATTTCCTTCTGATTACATCCTGTTTCTCTTAGATGTCCTCCTTATTTCTATATTTTTTCATTCTTAAATTCACATAATGCATTTTTTCTGAGTTGCAGATTTTTGACTTTGTGGGTAGTATAGTGTGTGTGTGTGTGTGTGTGTGTGTGTAAAGGATTACAAATCTAGCACTTTGAAAAGGCCACTTAAAAATATCCAACTCATATTCCAACACTTCTTTCCCATGTCGCTAGTTTTCTATACTAGTTACTCTTTTTAAATATGCAAAATAATATTATGATCCATTGGTTATACAGTATCTCTTTCATGTGATAGAGAAAACATTTTTTGTTTAAGAGTCACGGTGGTATCTTGACTTTAAAAATGGGAACCTTAGGAGATATTTAGTTAAAATGATACAATTAGTAGCAGCTGGGGTAGAAGAAAGATTAGTTCTTACCTTGAAAAGTCAAGTGATGAGTTGAGTAATTTGAATAATTCAATTAGTATGAGCATATGATTTAATATTCAAGCCCCCACATACTTAATTTTAATAGCTTAAAATTTTTTATTTCTTGGTTTTGTATAAAGGAACTAGATAATAATCTCAGGTTTCTATATTTCATCCTACACTAACTCTTTCAATGGGAACCTTTTAAGGACAGGTAATTGTATTAGAAGATTTCTTCATGGTTCAAAGGTACATGGGATATGGTCACTATACTTAAGGAGTTTAGAGTCTAAGAGGAAAGAGAAAACATACAGAAAGGCATCTTATATAAGCATCTTAAGAATGATATAATCAAAATTTTAGTGTGGCTATAATAAAAAAGACAGATAATAACCAGCATTAAGGATGTGGAGAAGTCTGATTCTCACACACTGCTGATGGGAATGTAAAATGATACAATCACTTTGGAAAACAGTCTAAGGCAGCCCAGGTGGGTCAGCAGTTTAGCTCTGCCTCCAGTCCAGGGCGTGATCCTGGAGACCTGGGATCGAGTCCCACATCGGGCTCCCTGCATGGAGCCTGTTTCTCCCTCTGCCTGTGTCTCTGCCTCTCTCTTTCTCTATCTCTGTGTCTCTCATGAGTAAATTAACAAAATCTTAAAAAACAAACAAACAGGGGGTATCCCTGGGTGGCACAGCGGTTTAGCGCCTGCCTTTGGCCCAGGGCACAATCCTGGAGTCCCGGGATGGAGTCCCACATCGGGCTCCCGGCATGGAGCCTGTTTCTCCCTCCTCCTGTGTCTCTGCCTCTCTCTCTCTCTCTCTCTCTCCCTCCCTGTCTATGATAAATAAATAAATAAATAAATCTTAAAAAAAAAAGTCTAGCAGCTCCTCAAAAAGCAAAAAATAGTTATTTGACCCAGCAATTTCATGCCTAGGTTTCTCAAGAGAAACAAAAACACAAATGTTGACATAAAATGTTGTACATGACTATTCATAGCAGCATTAATCACAGCAGCCGGGGATCCCTGGGTGGCTCAATGGTTTGGCACCTGCCTTCGGCTCAGGGCGTGATCCTGGAGTCTCAGGATCAGGTCCCACATCAGGCTCCCGGCATGGAGCCTGCTTCTCCCTCTGCCTGTGTCTCTGCCTCTCTCTCTCTCTGTGTCTCATGAATAAATAAAAAATCTTAAAAAAAAAAGATTACAGCAGCCAAAAGGTATAAACACACCAAATGTCCATCGATTAATGGATAAACAAAATATGATATATCCATATAATGGAATATTATTCACAATAAAAAGGACATGCGTGCTAGAACATGGATGAGACTTGAAAACATTATGTGAAGTAAAAGAAGCTGGTCACAAAAGACCACATATTATACAATTATACTTATATGAAATGTCCCAAAGAGTCAAATCTCCAGAGGCAGAAAGGAGATCTGTGGCCCACCAGGGCTGTGGAGTGGCCATGGGAGAATTCGGTGGAAGAGCCAAAGAATATGGAGGTTTCTTTTTTGATGTGATGAAATGTTCTAAGATTGTGATGATGGTTGCATAACTGTGAATATACTAAGAAACATTAAATTGTGTCCTTTAAATGGGTCTGGTGTATGGTATATGAATTATGTGTCAATAAAATTATTACCACAAAAAAGTTATGGGGTGACAAAAGTGGCTAGTGAATACTTCATAAAGTGTTTAATATAGTTATAAAAAATGGGTAGAGATTTTGACAGGTGATAAGGGAAGATGCAGAATAGAGTGTGCGAAGGATATTTCAGGTAAAGAAAGAAGTTTGGATACTGGTGTAGGCCTGTGGAAAATCTTACAAAGTTATTTGATATTAAATGGATGGTTGGATTATTGGTAATAACAGTTTACATATATAAACAAAAAATTTGTCTTCAATAATTTTCAGAATCGGTAAGCCATAAAGGACCATAAGTATGATGATGAATTCAGAATTCCCTAAGTTGACAAAATTTGTAATATTTGGAAATAGCAATATAGAAGTCTGTACAATTCTATACCTATTACAGAAAATATTTCTACTGTCACTTGGTGTATGTGACAGAACTATCACTCTAAAAAAAATGAGGCGCATTTTATCAGTGGGACACAATTCTATCAGTTGAATTAAATCATTCACTTGTCAATTCATATAAATTTGAGTTAATCTTAAATTTTAGTTAATGATTATTTCACGAAATAATCTGCCAAGCTGAGTTTCAAATTAAAATATATACTGGGATTTTAGATTAAAATCAGTTGAATTATACTAATTAATTTCAATGCTTCAAGTAACAACATAATTAGTAAATTGAAATTTTTTAGTTATGTATGGGATGGATCTTAGGTGCTAATTCACTTTGGTGAATCACTATAAACTAAAAAAGCAATTAAAATAAATTAAGTTAGGTGGTATTAATATAATAACTAATTCATTCACATTCTTCTATATTATATTAGCCATTTGCTACAATGCATAATAAATGGACTAATTAATAATCACACACATTTAACTTGCCTTTTGAGATGAACAGCTTGGGAAGAAAAAGAACTAAAAGTGAAACAGAAAATCGTATGACATTTAAAGCTGTAGAACTTTGTGGACCTTTTTCTCTTTATTAAAACTAAAAAACTCAAAGACAATGGGAAAAAAACACAAGAGTCAATGTTTAAATAAAGTGGTGCTAAAAAACCCCCCTCTATCAGATTTTTTTAACTTACCAGAATGACTTCAGAGAACAGATTTATAAAACTGAAATTAATTATTGTGCATATTCACAGACTTCTAGATATAGTATAATGGAACCAGTGTAAAAATTGACGTATAAGGTCTTGTTTTTACAATATTGTAGAAGAGTCTTTAAGTATATACACATGCATTTTTATTTTTTATTATTTTTATATTTATTTATTTATTTATTTTTAAAAAATTTATTCATGAGAGACACACACAGAGAGAAGCAGAGACACAGGCAGAGGGAGAAGCAGGCTCCATTCAGGGAACCCGACGTGGGACTCGATCCTGGGTCTCCAGGATCACACCCTGGGCTGAAGGCGGCGCTAAACCTCTGAGCCACCGAGGCTGCCCTATACACATGCATTTTTAAATATACTATTTGTACATTTTAATTCAAACCATAAACTATGTATTTTAAAGGAAATACATTATTTTATTTACTTCTTAACCTTACATAAGCTACTTAATCTCTCTTGGTCTCTGTAGCCTCATTTGTAGAATTAGGGTAATAATGGTATCTAGTTTATAGAGTTACTGTGAATATTAAATAGGTTACTGCATATAAAGCTCTTTGAACACTTCCTGGTTCTTAGTAAGACATGCTAGTTACTCTTCTGTCTCTTTTTTTTCTTTTTATAAACAGAAATTGATCCTAGCTTTTAAATCTCCAAATATCTTAACTAAATTAATACTTCCCTTAGTTTTCTATTCTTATTAGCATCTTTTTTCCCCCTGGTATTTAACTTGACTATTAAGAAATATTGCATAATGACAAATTATTATGCATGGTCTCCTCATCTGTGTGTCTGTCAGCAAAACAGAGCTTTGTAAGAAGAGGAAAATGATTTATGCTAATCAGCAGATTTAGGTTTACCATTATTATTACAAAAATAGTGTCCTCATTCCCAGAATATCTAAAATCTATGAATTCTAATTATTTTTATATTTTTGAAGGTATATTTCTTACACTACTAATATGTAAGCTATATCACTAAGTCAAGAAAAGATAAACCTGTAATTTTCATCTCAGAGGTAGAAAGTGGGCATTTTTTTATTTTACATAATATTTCCAGACACCAAGTATTAGATTATATTCATTTTGTGCATAGATTTTAGGATCTCCTGGATTTTATTTTTTTCTCCTGGATTTTAATGTGGACTTAGCTCTCCTATGATAATAGATAAGTGTTCCTTAGGTAGCATAGTACTATTTGGTTATTTAGAACAATAAATTACATATAAGAAAGTCATTATCATTTAACAAATTTTAATTTCTGAGACAAAGACAATGAAAACAGTTACATATTTTCGTAGTCTGAAATTTCATTAACAGCTGATTTTTAAAAAAATCTAAGAATACTTGTTTATAATTAACTTCTAAAAATGATTTTTATGTGACATTGTCACTGTCACACCAGTCTAGTTAATAGGCTTCAGCATTTACAAAATAAATCTATATCTATATATCATATATATCATGCAGACTATTTGTTACCCTTACTTCTCCTTTCACAAAACATCCATCCTTTCCTTCTTTTCTACCGAATTCAAAGCTCAGAGTCACATTTGTGGACTGCTGTTTTAAAGAGGAACATTATAGACTAGATAGGGGATCAATATTTTAGGACAGTTTGTAAGATTTATCAGACACAAGGATTATGCAAAAAGAGTATTAATTAAAACCAGGGGGAAATGGATAGTAGTGAATCTGCTCAAAGAAAAATCTGTTTAAAAGACAAGTTAGGGGGCACCTGGGTGGTTCAGTAGTAGGTTGAGTGCCTTCAGCTCAAGTCATGATCCCAGAGTCCTGGGATTGAGCTCCATGTCAGGCTCCTTGCTCAGTGAGGAGCCTGATTCTCCCTCTCCTTCTCCTTGTTCTTGCTCTTGCTCACTCTCTCTTTCAAATAAATAAATAAAAATTTAAAAAATTCTTTTAAAAAAGAGAGAAATTAGAGAAGTCTTGACAGAATGAATTGGTCAAGAGCCACACAATTACATTTTTAAACAATTTATTGTAAACATACTTTCATTGTTCTTTAGATATTTTAACTTAATGTTATTTTGGGAATTTTCCTTATAAGTATAAATAATATTAATAATGACTCTAGCTACCATTAAAAGAAAGAAACATAAAGAAGTTATGAGTCTTTACTGGATTTTGCCTCTGATAGTATGGGGCAGATCTTATTATAATAAACTTTATGGTACCAGCCAAATTTGTATCAACTAATTAATTACCTTTATAACAGGAACTAAGGACCAGAGTCTAAACTAAATTGTATAATTACTGAGCATATTTACTAGCACATTATTTATGTGGATGGAGAAAGACAACGTATTATCTGAAAAGGTCATGAGTCATGTTTATAAATTTTCTTTAGTTCTTTAAAATCAAGAATAAGACTAAGAAAAGAGAAAACAAATCTGTGGGCAAAATGAAACCACAGACTTCATTTGCTTAAATTTCCAAATGGCCTCAGAGAAAATCTCAGAACTTTTAAAACAAACCACAAAAACAAGAAACCAAAACTTCAACATTTGCTTAGGAATTTAAGGCAAACATTTGTTCATAGACTTAGAATTAGTTTTAAACAGGACAAATTATTTTCATGATACAGAAATGTTAGTGACATAGTTATATCCAGGAAATGGCATTAGAGTGGCCTTACTAAACATTTCTAGATGAGAGAGAATAAAGTGCTATCTCTAGTTTACAATTAACAAGAACATCTCTTCGATACAAAAGAGAAATCTCTAACTGGCAGAAACATCGTTGGAGGTTTTCACAAAGCATGCCAGATAATTTTGAGCACATTTCTGGAAACAAGAGTGCTATTTTGTAAACCGAATGATGAGTATAATTCCACTTTTCTATTGCCATCTGCCACCCGAACACTGTACAGGCTGAAAATACATAATTGAGGTAAAACCCAGCCACTTTTCGAGACTCTGAAGCAGGAGTTTTTAACTTGAGATATAGTATATGATTCTATGGACTGTTTCCAGGGGTCAGTGAACGCTCTGAAGTTGTGTACAAAATTATATGTACACCTTCATGAAGCAATCGGTTTTCATCAGGTTCTCAAGGATGGTTTAAAACCCAAACAAGGTTATGGCCAACACATATATCCATATTCACATATCCCACATGGTTGTTGCAGATTCTGCTTTCAATTGACCTTAGTTAGAGCAGCACCAGGACAAGGTGAAAACAAGAATGTCTGCTAATGGTGGAGACCAGCAGTGTGGGTATACAGAAAAGCACCAGGGACATTCTGAAGAGTGGCAGTAGCAGGGAAGACATGGCAAATTCGAGTGTCAGCTGACTGAAGTGGCCATTCTTCATAGTTGTTAGCAGGCTAGAGTCACAGGTAAGTCATTAAATCTATCATTCTGTCTCCCCTTCCAATTATTTAGGCAGTTAGATGGGACAACTTATGCTATGTACTATTTCTCCTGTATGAAAAAGTTGTTCCTCATTACAAAGAAAGTAGATGCAGCGATTCATTTATTATTAGTAAAACACACATTTGTTTGGTAGGTACTTTCCTCTCTCTAATGCTAGAAGTGAGATGAAGTAAATTATTAATGTTCACATGATTCAGCATCGTTCCAACCACTGGCACCAACTCATTTGCCAAGAGATCGATCTTAAATTGAGGAACTTTGTGTGTAATTATTACTTACAACAAACAGAAGAAAGATACTTAAACATTTACCTGCAAGATTGTCGATTTCTTTCTCCTGCAGGAGACTTACTGCATCATCATCTCCTTCCAGCATAAGTTCTGTCTCTGCATTTTGATTCACTATTGCTTGACTTCTGAAGGTTTTCTTGGACTTTACCACATCTTCTTCAGTGCCTAATCACATTGGAAATATAAGAATTTAGGTTATTATGATTGTTTGGCTTTCAGTATTAAAAATAACCTATTACTTTCTGATAATTACATAACATTTACATAGGACTTTACAATTACAGAACATTTTTTACCTTCTTTATCTTGTTCAGTGTTTAAAATAACTGAGAAAGGCGGGGAGGTGGTGGTGGTGGTAATCAATAACTGACCCTTATTTACAGAGGAGGAAACAGGCTGAGAAAGCTCATTCCACATTGAGTGACCAAGAGTTGGCTGATGGTTGAGAAAATCTTGACTCTATAAATCCATGTTTTGGGGCTCTAAGATGATCACTTTTCTATAAAAAATTTGCATCTCATCACAAACTTGGTTTTCTGATACATAAAAGCACACAATTTTGCTCAACTATACTTTTGTGTGAATTAGATAATTAGTCAGATCATTTTTGAAGATAGGTTAAGTATGAAGAAAACAAGAACATGCCCATATCTGAAAAGCGAAGTGGTTGTCCCTGGGAGGCTACAACTGGGTGGAGTTAGGCATGATGCAGACCTAAAATGTGCTGGACAAGAGCTAATTCCTTAACAGTCAGTGAAATCAATAATGTTTTTCTAAACTGATAGACTTATTTTGTTATATAAAATAGCAGAGAGGGATCCCTGGGTGGCTGAGCAGTTTAGTGCCTGCCTTTGGCCCAGGGCATGATCCTGGAGACCCAGATCAAGTCCCACGTCAGGCTCCCTGTATGGAGCCTGCTTCTCCCTCTGCCTGTGTCTCTGCCTCTCTCTCTCTCTGTGTGTGTCTCTCATGAATAAATAAATAAAATCTAAAAGAAAAAATAAAATAGCAGAGAAGGCCAAAAGTACAAAAACAAAGTCAGTCAGAAAAATTAAAATACAGCCAAGGCTGACCTAGCATTAACATGTCAATCGAGTAAAGGTTAGAAATTAAAATGCATTTGAATCCCTCATGCATTTGACTCAACAGATATAGTTAATATTTATATTTCAATATTATATTTCAGTATTTTAAGAATAGCCACTTCAGCCACTTGTTTTGGCAGGGGATGATGTCTCTAAAATTATCTGAAGAGTAAGTAAACTTATGTATATATAAGTTATATATATAATTATAAATTATATGTATAAATATTATATAAATTATATGTATAAATATCATATATAAATTATATATAAATATATATGGCTTAAAAATATCCTTATTTCCTATCACTTGAAGTTGGAATTCAAACTGGAAGAAAATGTAATTTACTGTGTTTTAGCTATACTGGTAGTATATAGGTATCAAGGAAGCACATTTCCTGGGAAAATACCTACACATTTCATTAGGTGTGGTGGATATATTCCTGAAAATGGGAGCCTAATAAATCACTTCTGGATGGTGGTGTTGTATCATAGATCTAGGGACTGTTAAGGTGTTTGTGTACATATGCAATCACTCTCCTAATCTTGTCATGCCTTTTGCCAAAATTCCCTCCAGTTAACAATTAACAATACTTTTGGTGCATTCTCTCGGGCTCAGTGTAGGACTTCTGACAGTCCATTACTGTCTGTGATATCTACCCAACCATTTTCTTGGAAGTACATCTAGCTGCCCTAAAGCTTGCATTATAAAACTATTAGCCTCTTTCATTGCAACTTGCACACTTCTTTTGTCAGGATTTCAGAGCCAATTCTGTTTGCTAGAACATTAATAAGTTGGCTCATAAGTAGCACATACATGAGTAAAACACACGTGAGGAACACCATCATGTCACAAAAGCCCTACAGAATGTTACTGTCAGAGAGGTATAGTCTATCATCCTAACTCTTACTGGATAATAGCATTTGGAAAGCATGGTTAAAATATAGCTTAACAACATAAAGTAATAGATTGTTAAATATATATTTTGATAAATACTCCAGAAACAAACAGTATTATTACAATTCAATGCTACATGGGATGTCAGGGGCATTAAATGGCTTATATGTATATTTTTCTCCCACTGGCCCAGAGGATTCTTACTTCTGGAATAAAAGATTGAGGACTCATTACTGAATGCTCCAGAACTTCATTTTAATTTTATTTGGTTTCTTGATGATACAAAGCCAGGAAAACAGAACTCTTCTAGGGGTAGCTATCTTTGTAATTTGTTTGCCTCTTGGGTAGTAACTTAATTTGAGACACTCAAAGCTTACATCATCTGAGAACAAAAAAGGCAAGTCCAATCATTAATAGCTGAGAAGCCTCTCCTGAGGTCTTTATAGCCATATTTCTATTAGACATATGCAGCTTGGTATTCCTAATTACACTTCCCTTACTGAATGAATCATCTACTGCTTCTCCACCTCCCCAAATTTTGATGAACCCCACTTATCTAAACCACAAGCCTAGGGGTCATCCCAGAAGGTGACCACCATGGCCCTGGCTCAAGCCACTACTCTTTTGGTCTAGAGGTTTTCAGGAGCTCCATTATTCAGAGAATCCCCCATATTTTTGTCAGAGTGATTATTACAAAGCAAAAATAAGTGGAAGATATTTTCCTCCTGTATAATATTTTCTCCCAATCAAGAACACTTAGTGCAAGGCTTATATGATGGGAGTCCAATCTAAATTCCTTAGCGTGGCTGGTCAAGACCTTTTATCCTCTCATCATCAGTTTTGTGTCTTTTCTTGCTCCCCTGTTAGCAATGCTACACCATTTATAGCTTCCAAAATATGCCCTTAGACCTTTTTACCTGGACTAATAGTATTTCTTCTGTATGGTATGTTCCTTCCTTCCTCCTTTTTGGGGCTTGTCCTATCTGATATTTAGGTGCCTTTCCAAGCCAACTGCTCTGCACTTTCACAGTTTACACAGAACTCCACCCTGCTGTACAAGTGTCATCTGTTATGTGTTTGTCTTCTCCACTGGGCTACAGCTTCATTTCTGCAGCCTCAGTGTGGGGCACTCAGGGGATGTGTAACAAAGATTTACTGAATGGAGTTCAAGTCTACCCACCCTGTGTTCTCTTCTCTGATTTCTTAGGGTAAGTTTGTGTGCTCCTTCCCTGATTTTTGCACCACACCTTATAAATCCTATTACTGGAGCTATAGGTATTGTAACTGGTTGTTTGCTTGTTGTCTCCACACAGCCTGAAAGCTCCCCGATTATTGCCAGCCTAGCCTGCTTCTGTCTTCGTATTCTCAGTTCTTAGCACATTGCCTGGCACAGAGCAAGCCCTCACATATGCTGAATAAATGAATAAACTGAGACATGAAAGTTACCTCTGGGTATTTCTTAATCTGAAGAGGCTAAGCTTTCTCAGAGTCTTGGTGATTTGCCTCCAGTGTGGGGACAAACTAGAGAATTTATATATTTACACGAAAGGGAGCTTGGTTCTTTATAGGAAATAATCAATAAAACTCTTTAAGTAGAGTCAGCCTGATAAAACAAATTTTTCCTTGTGCACAACCATCCATGTTTAATCTGCTTTGTCATTATGAAAAAAGCTTTACATTAGTCTTACATTGTTAAAATTGAAATCTACAAATAAAGTAAACGTAGTCAAAGGAAGGTGAGCTCTGAAATGTATATTAAGCTTTCAGTTTCATTCTCTCTAGTTTTAAAACAATAAAACAATTATGTCTTTAAAAGGCATATGGTAAACTGATCCATACCAACATACTGAACTTTCCATCCCTGTTGTAGTGTTATAATTGGAGCTCAGTAAAATTCCTGATTTTATGGTACTGCATGAAACATTTATCTAAATTAAAGTGTACAAGATCCAAAGGTGCTTTTCAATTGCAATATCTTTTATGAATTGGAGTTTCATTCATCAAAATTACAAGCAAAAAGAGGTAAGGTCTCAAAGGGCTGTCTCATTACAAGGCTTATAAACACTGTCCTTAGAAAGAATTGGTTTAACACCCAACAAATCAAAATCTGATTGGGAAGAGAATTTATTTGAGATCATCTATCTTCAGAAGACATGTTGGACTGAGTGCACTTCTTGGCCTCTTTAGCCATTCATCAAGAAATTAACAAGCGAATACTACAAACCACCAGAACTCTCTAAATTTGAGAATATGAATTATGTGTAAAATTGGATAGTATAGGCATATATACTTGTTTTCTCAGAAAACATCAAAATGCCATAAATTGGAAAGGTTCAGGAGTAATAAAATGCCACCAAGTTATAGATTAATCCAAATCCAAAATTATTTTTGTTATTTTCCACATCATGTCACAAATAACAACTACAAGCATTCTATACCCATTAGATTTCTTAGTAAATATATATGCTTATAGCTCTGTATATGAAAATGTTTTATCTAATACAAAATAATGTTACACAAACCTAAATAAAGTTCTTCTTTTATTAAATTTATCTTAATAAACAGGAACCATGTAAAACAAAGTATATTTTAAAACTGCAGTAACAAGAGAATTAAAACGTATTATCTTTTAAATAAGTCAAAATGAACTAGGGGTGGTGGAAGGGGAGGAGGGCGGGGGGTGGGGGTGAATGGGTGACGGGCACGGAGGGGGACACTTGACGGGATGAGCACTGGGTGTTATTCTGTATGTTGGTAAATTGAACACCAATAAAAATTAATTTATTAAAAAAATAAGTAAGTCAAAATATAGAAATGACAAATTGGAGACATTAAGTTATCTTTTTTTTGACATTAAGTTATCTTAATAATATTCAGAGAATGTATGTCTATCTGGAAAGTTGGGACCATCAAGGCAAAGAAATTATTTTATGTGTCTTTTTTAAACTGATAATTATAAACAGTTAATATAAAGAAAAAGACTACATAGTAGTTTGAGGAATTATTCTATACATACTCTTTATAGCTCTACAACATTTATACCAATAAAGATAAAATGTAATTTACAGCAATAGGGAAGCTGTAGATTATATGTGTGGCTAATGTATACAGAGAAAAGATATAAATCTGTAACAAGCCAATTTTAGCAGAGAATCATCTTCATTTGCTTCAATGTGGATAGAACTGGAGGGTATTATGCTGAGTGAAGTAAGTCAATCGGAGAAGGACAAACATTATATGGTCTCATTCATTTGGGGAATATAAAAAATAGTGAAAGGGAATAAAGGGGAAAGGAGAGAAAATGAGTGGGAAATATTAGTAAGGGTGACAGAACATGAGACACTCCTAACTCTGGGAAACGAACAAGGGGTAGTGGAAGGGGAGGTGGGCGGGGGGTGGGGGTGATTGGGTGACGGGCACTGAGGGGGGTACTTGACAGGATGAGCACTGGGTGATATGCTATATGTTGGCAAATCGGACTCCAATAAAAACTCATACAAAAAAATCATCTTCTTACCAGTTTTATACTATTGCTATTTATTTTGCACTAAGTATGGAAATATGGATTTAATTTATTAAAAATTATATATGTATGGGGACACTTGGGTGTCTTAGTGGATGAGTGTCTGCCTTTGGCTCAAGGCCTGATCCTAGGATCTGGGATCGAGTTCCGCATTGGGCTCCCTGCGAGGAGCCTGCTTCTCCCTCTGCCTGTGTCTCTGCCTCTCTCTCTCTCTCTCTCTGTCTGTCTCTCATGAATAAATAAATCTTTTTTTAAAAAAAAATATATGTGTGTATGTGTCTATCTATCTAATCCGAACCTATTATGTAAGAATACATTTTCAACATTATTTGATCTGTACAACTAAATACATGGTCTATGATTCATGATTTGGCCGCTACTTCTTTAACCTCACTATTTTACCAACTTGGTATCTTCATATCTTATATTCCCCAAGAGCTGGATGCTTCTGTTCCCAAACAAGCAAAACTTTTTCAAGCTTTGAAATCTGACATATGTAATTTCTTTTACATGGAATTCTTTTACTTGCCTTGTTCTTCAAGGCTCAGTGTAGTTGATCATTCCCTATTCTGTATAAACTGTTTACCTTACAAATAAATCACAATTTATTATCCTGATTTTTTGATATTTTTTCTGGAGTCTTTTATTTAGGTATTATCTTATCAGATACGTGTCAGATATCAAACAGAGTGGCAATCCATACATGTTGAAGCAGACTCTCCTGCTTCTCTCCTTCTGAGCAGAGAATGAGGGGCTCGATCCCAGGACCCTGAGATCATGACCTGAGCTGAAGGCAGAAGCTTATTAACCAACTGAGACACCCAGTGCCCCAAGATTTGCAATTCTAACTTCATTTTTCCCTCAAATATTTATTAAGAATATATATAAAGATTTTATTTATTCATGAGAGATACACACACACACACACACACACACACACACACAGAGAGAGAGAGAGAGAGAGAGAGAGAGAGGCAGAGACACAGGCAGAGGGAGAAGCAGGCTTTATGCAGGGAGCCTGACATGGGACTCGATCCTGGGTCTCCAGGATCAGGCTTTGGGCTGAAGGCGGCGCTAAACCACTGAGCCACCCAGGCTGCCCAAGAACATTTTAAAAAGATATTTAGACCAATCTCTTGACTTCAGTTACTCCATCCGTGAAAGAGGAATAAGTATTTATCAACCACACTCCCCTAGGGTTACTGCAATGGTAAAATGAGACACTGGATATTAAAATACTTTGAAATGTGTGAAGCTTATTTACATAATAAGCTTTCAAAAGTGCTTATTAAAATTTTGGTAAAATACATAAATTAGCAAGAGTTGTTAGAAAAGTTTACTAAGTATAACTTAAAATTGAACAAGAATACAGCCAGTGCTTTATTGTTTATAATGATTCTTCTAAAATTTATATAAAGGAGGAAGAAGGCAGGCTGATGTGAGAATTAAAATACTCAAGATAATCCATGCATGTAAGGTCTCAATACAATGCTTAACCAACAACAGGTATTCAACAAATAACGGTTTGCTTTCCTTCAGTTAGGATTAATCTTTTTCCCTCTGCCATGCTGTCATTACTCTGTTTATATTCACTACAATGAAATACGAGCCTTCAGCTCCTCCATTGATTGTATACTCGCTGAAGCCAGGAAGGCTAGCTTGTAGGCAGGTGCCATGAAGTGCCTGTGAAATTGAATGGAGTGTAAACAGCTTATATTAAATATTATTTCCTCCCAATAACCATAATATTGATCTAAAGATATTATTACATAAAACTACACAAGCATCTATGTATTTGACATGTGTTTTTGATTTTGTATACCAGTATGTTAAAAATATAAAAATTGTTACTATCTTACAAATCTGAAGGGGAAGAACAGCTTTCTCAGCAAAGGTGTTACCAAAATTTGCTTTAGAGAATTATATATAGAAAATGCATTTAATATATACTTGTCTTCCATCATTGGAAGAGAATAGGAAGAATGGAAATTTAGTCTCATTTCAATTTCATCTAAATGTAACATTAGGAAAAATTCTAATGTTTCTAAACATCTGGAAGTCAGTTTCACAAAATGACATACTTTTGTGAAAGAGAAATTCTTTTCAATATTCACCACTTCACGATAGACTGTAAAATGTGTTTTGACAAAATCTACCCCTATGTAAATAAGATAAAATGCTGCAATTCAATGTCAGTTATACTTCAACAATAAAAAAATGCTGCAATTCCTTTTCAAAACTAAATGCTTTCCTTTAGAAGTATTAATGATGTATGAATTCCTTGGGATATTTTAAAATAAATAAAATTTCCTCATTAAAGCTGAAATATGAGCAACGAATACTTTTACAGAATAGTGGTTTTAGTGCCTCTAAGTGATATTATTTAATTTTCACTGGAAGGAAAAGATTTTAAGATAAATATACCTCTCAACTAATTACATTAGATATGGTGACATGTTTTCATGCAATAATACATACAAATCTATTACTGAAGACTTTAGAATTTTGAACATTTCAAATAAGATAAAAGAATGTTTTTTACTATATTGGGAAACCTATGACTCAAAAATATTTTATATTGACCTTAACATGATATGAAAGCAGTAGATACATATATATACACAATACTCATTATTAGTTTACTAAAAAGTAAATATTTTTCTTTGTAAATAATTAAATTCAAAATTAAATTTTGTTTTTGACTTGATAGCACATAGTATTTCTTTCGTTAAGAAACATAAATAATGCTTACATAAAAGGAAAGACTTACCAGAGATTAAGGTCTAAAAGAATCATGGTTTATATAGAACAGGATTTAAAAAAAAAATCCAGACTTTCCAGTAGAAACATCCTCACAATAAAAACTGCTAGTGATACTGAATGAAAACACTACTACAAATTTCAAGTATCTTTTTTCTCTTTTATACCTGATGCTGAGTCAGGAGACTCACTTCATCAACACAAAATCATTTAATGAAAGCAAGTTTTTTCACAAATGAAATGGATGGTTTCTATTTGCAGTTTCAAATACACTTTAAGTAAAAATCTGAATGGTTATTGGCCAGATTTCATAAACACAGATAAGAAATCTGGACAGTTCAGACATCAAATTCCTCCTTTCTTAGTTGGGTATTTTAGTCTGAATGCATTAAATTTAACCATGGTTCTCACTTCATTTTTGTTGATTGAGAATATATTGAACAATCCAAAATAGATATTATTTTATTTTATTTTCAAAATAGATATTATTTTAAACTACCAAAAAACTAAAAACCCAAGATACCAGATTCAAATTTATAATAAACTTTATTCAGAAATCAAAATCCTTGCCTGAATCAATAATTGATGTTACTTATGGTCCATATTAGCACATCCTTACATCACATAAAATTAGAGTGCAGCATCCTCTGTGTTTTTACCGGTGAAGAACTTGTACAGACTTCTTTTTGCTTTAAACTAGACAAACGTTGTATCTGCAGGTAAGCTGTCCTCTGAAAAGCTCGAGGAGAATGTTCAGTGATATAGCAAAATGTAGAATTAGCAGTATAGGCGTTAATTAAGATACAGTGTTTGTAGAAATTATTCTAAGTGGTAAATTCTTATTCAGATTAGTTATGCTTGTAAACGATTTACTGGACTATAAGAGATAAAATAAGAAAATGGCCACCTAACATCAACAGTTATTGCTCAGTGGAAAAGGACAGCAAGGACACTTGCAAGTAAAAGAATTGGATCAATATTAACGTGATTTTCATTTCATGCTTCCCCAACTCCAGTAAGCTGACAATATACCCTGATTATGTGAACTGCCTCAGAGTAACAGAGAAAAGGTTATTAGAGCAAGAGGTGGAAATGGAATGCACTTTTTATATTGACAGGCCTGCTAATAGAGTATACTGATTTTCCAAGACATGCAATGCATTTTTACAATTTAGTTCTGACAGCAAAACTGGAATTTCATTTATTCCTAATTCAAAATATTCATATGTAAGCAATATTTCTTAGAGAGGACCAACAAAGGGGATATTCTCAAACAGCATTTTTAGACTGAAAAAAAATGCAATTAAAAAAGGTGCAAGAAAATATTATTGAATTTAAGTGCAGCACTATGTAAGTATAAGAGGTTAACTTAATAAGCTGCCTAATGGACTGAATGTAGAAAACTGCATTCTGTGCTCTTTAAAGGAAATTTGATAAACCACATTTTAAGAATATACATGATGATAAATGTAGAATCCCTGTGCATTTTTAGACTGGATATTACTTGGTAGGGTTTTGATTAGTCATGAAGTTAGGGTAATTTTTAAATATTTGAACTAGGATTTTATTATATTAAAAATCACATGGCACACTTTACTTGTGGAAAAAAGTGCTAAAAGCTTGAGGGGAATATAGAAAACTTGGGGCAGTTTGGAACACTTTAAATAACATAGAGAAGAGATGATGCATTATTCATCTTTGTGATTATTTGAGTACACAGCATAGGGTTTGGCTCCTGTGTTAAAGTGCACTTAGAAGAAGACTAGCATGAAATAAGTCCATCAAAAACAGCAAAGGCAGCTACTTTACATGGCTATAAGTGACTTTCATCCCCACTCTGTACTTTTCTGGCACTTTCTAGATTTTCTACAACGAGCATGTTTCTCGGAAGGAAGGAAGGAAAGGGAAAAGAACTAAAGAAAACTTGTGTCATGACTCAAGAGGAGTAGAGGGCAGATAAGTAGCAGAATGGAAGGAAGAAAGTTTTGGCAATCCTGGGAATGAAAGTAAAGATGACTCAAACAACTTAAAAGAGGGCTGAGAGGGTGGGCACACTTCCCCTTGCAGTGGGTGGCATCAACCTGGGGGAATGATGAACCTCCTGGGGGAGGTTTTTCTTTGAAAAGCCTGTCACACAATTCAGTGTGGAAAGTTTACTTTAATACCCCCAGAAATGGGAGTAGGAGATATTTTGGCTAGATAAGGAACTGGCTCAGAGACTGAAAGAAAAAAATTAACAAAAATTTCTCTTTAATTATTAAAAGAATGTAATAGCTATGAGATGGTCCTGATATAGGTTATTTAGAGCATTTTTAAAAACACACAGAGCATTTTAAAATACATTTTTTAAATGACACAGGAAATGTATGCTGTAAATGACATGAAATTCATCTGTACTGGTATGTCTTTATGGATTACATAACTTCATAGGCTACAAGAGTAAGCCAAAATTTAACAGTTAAGCTTGAAAGTGGGGACATTTTCAATAATGCTCTTGCTTTTAAGAGTCTGCGTCTCCTTCTGACTGCTCCCTCCTGCTCATGCTTTCACCTGCTCTCTCTCTGTATTAAATGAATAAAAAAATTAAATCTTTAAAAAAAAGAACCAGAGGGTTAGACAATCATATGATATTAAAATAAGAAGCTGGCACCAAAAAGAGCTAAAAGACGGCTCCCTGCATTTCTTTTTCTCCCTCTCTTTTAGAAGAGTTTATATCATTAACTTTTCAGTGGATTATTTTACACATAATCAGATCACCTAGTTCATTCCAGACATGGAGCATCAGTTAATAATATGCCAGTTAAAATGGAGTTATTGATGAACAGTAAGAAGATGTTTACTAGTGTTTTTACATAAGGCAAACACGTTATTAAGTAAAAAAAATTAAATCATATTTCTCAAATATGTAAACTCTTAAAAGAGAAGTCAGATAATTAGCTTCTTAACAATTTTTATAGATGCATTAGTACTTTTTATTCTCAGCAGTTTCCTTATTTCTGCAAGTATTACGTTACTGTAGCCATGCATATACCATCAA
This sequence comes from Nyctereutes procyonoides, assembly GCF_905146905.1. NCBI lineage: Eukaryota > Metazoa > Chordata > Mammalia > Carnivora > Canidae > Nyctereutes > Nyctereutes procyonoides. The sequence goes on along the minus strand of NW_026575033.1, from coordinate 15,052,958 downwards.
AACTAATTTAATTCCAGATTCATTACAGAGGTGCTTTTTATTCATCAAGGTCATATCTTGATGGCTTCACAAGCTTAGATAAATCAGGTGTTAAGCAGACACATCTCTGAGGAACCTAAGGATATTCTCATTTGCAGTTCTCAGCATATCTTATTATTTATTGCCAAAGAAATGACTGATTAACTTTGTCATCTTTGCTCCATGTTTTTTTTTCCTTCCAGCTGAAGCATCCTGCCCTCTTCTGTGATGCCTGATCAGACCTATTTAAGATGATGTCTTTGATCACAAACATGGGGGAACTTGCAAAAACTTAGGCTTTGATGAAACATTGTTCCACTATAATTTTATGGAAGGGAAACAGAGTCCTAAATGATAATTGACAGTCAACAAAAACAACCAAACTTATTAAGATTTTGCACTATTTTTTGCCAGCATAATCTTTAAGCACCAGAAATGCACCAGAAGTTAACTAGTCTAGCTTTTATTTAAACGTATAAACAATATACAAACCCTCCCTCTTCAATCATTTCCTCATTAGCTAATTTGCCCTGAAGAACACCTTGCAGGTCAGAAGATGAATTTATGAGTTTTAAAATATTTTCCTTATATTCTCCCTTATGATCTATAAAGTTCCTAGTGATTGGTTAAATTTGCACTTACATGAAATTTTACAATTAGAAAACACCTACATAACATATTTAATACATACACAATTAGAACATTAAACATCAGGAAAATCACATGCCTCTAGGTTTTTATTAATCATATTCCAACACCAAGGCTGAAAGTACATCAAATCACACCAAATCTTTTGCACATGACAACCTCATAAATTATTCAACTCATTAGTATTACTAAGAAGCATGAAAAACTCCATCAGTATTAAGGATGTTTTCCAACAGAAAAAGGTCAACCAAAAGTTTTAATAATGAAATTGAAGGGAAAGCTTTTCAAAGTCAGTATGAAACAAAATTATTATCCTTTGTGTCTTTTTGAAAATATATTTAATTCTGATTATTTGCTCATATAAAAGAAAGCACTGTCAATATATCTGCCTTGTGGCTTCACATAAATTGTCTGAAAAGAATGTCCAAATTATGGATAAGTGTCCCTGCCCATCATGTGAGAGTTTAACTATAATTTAATCTAAATGTTTGAATTTAGGGAAAAATCAAGTGATATAAATATTTTAAATAAAATACCATGTCTACTAATTCAGTTTCAGTTCTATTACATGAATATAGGCTCAAATCTTGAAACTTAGTATACCATAGGAACAACCTGACCAGTGTTCAAATCTCAGGGACTGGTTTGATGGCCATGTAAATATTCCCTGTTTAAGTAATTTAAAGTTATTTCCTCAGTGTGTACAATTTGTTTAAAATTCTGAAAACTTTGATCACTGACTCAAACACTTCCAGCCATATCAAAAGGTCCATTTATTAAATATCCTTCTGTCCCTAAAAGAATTTTGTTGCCACAACGTAGATGAATACAAAATTATTCTAAAGGAAAGATTATAGCACAGTTCCTAAACATTAAATGCCTAACTTTCAAGGTAGAATGTATAGGGAGATTGAAATAGTGTGATTATTTAACAGAGGAAGGAACACAATGAATTTCAATTTGTCCTAGGAGCCCTCTCAAAATGTGAAGGTTTGTACAATAAATATACCTTGTCTATATCTACACAAATGAAAGAGTTCAATCATTTGGATGTTAGTCTACACACTGCTAGACTTTGACACTTAAACACATTTACATGTTTAAAAATGGCAGGCACAGTGGCTAGATGATGGGCTGAATTTCTGACTTTTATATGGATCTTCTAGCAATATGTGATACAAAAGCTTTATTTAAAACACACAAATATTTTTTCAATTAAGGTTTTTAACATTTATTTTATTGGATGACGGGCTTTGTAATAATTACTGATATTTACATCCTATTTCTTCTGAAGAAATTAATTTATATATAGGTTAGGAGGCAAATTATAAGTTTGGAGGATGATTCAATACTACATTTTTCTCTTGGCAGTTTGTAATTCCTCCTTCTATTTCTTTTCTTTTCTTTTTTTAAAGATTTATTTATTTGAGCAGAGGGAGAAAGATGGAGGGAGGGACAGAGGCAGAAGGAGAGAGAATCTCAAGAAGACTCCCTGCTGAGTGCAGAGCCCCATGTGGGGCTCAATCCCACGACTCTGAGATCATGACCTGAGCCAAAATCAAAAGTTGGACCCTTAACCAACTGAGCCACCCCAGCGCCCTGCCTCCTATTTCTATAAAAAGATCACACCAGGGAGTACTTTCCTACTCATTCTTCACAATCATCCATGTTTTATTCCCTACTCTCTACATGGTTCCAAAAATCCACTGATGTGAACTGTGATGAAGATTGAAGGGGTATGCTCTTGAGGCACAATTGTTTTGTTCTCCTTTGTCTTCCATTACATGACCTTAATCCTGAGAACGACCTGACAATAACTCTTGTATAGGTACCATATAGCTTTCCTGAATATTTTATGGCATACATACGGTCTTTGTTCTAAATATGAATAAAATAACAACATACCTTTCTTTCCTTGTATAAAAGAACCCAACTCAAGAGAGATAGTAAGTTCTGAATATTGATGATGGTGATCCAGTATTTAAAATTTATAAACTGCTACATATTTTGAATATTCTATCAGATGTCTTAAAAGATTTTAAGGTAAAAGATTTTAAAATTTGTTTCTGACATTTTAACAATGGTTTAATAAAAGAGATATTTTATAAATTAAACAAAGTATCCACTTTTACAGAGAACCAAAATATTTTTTTCTAAGAGACTCTTTAAAAGCAACCTATAGAATGCTGAATACAGTATAATGTAGATCCTATATAATTAATCCATTGACAATTCAGTATCACTAATTATGTCAATTTAGCCTAAGTCTGTTACAAATTGTCTTAGATATTTCTGTTTTCAAATGGCATGCATTGGAATAAGTTGGTTAAAAGTCTAAATTACTGGGTATATGAAATGAAATTTTAATAATTTTAAGGTCATGTTATAAAGTATGGCACTTTAAGTAGATTTTAAGTAAAATCTCTTCTACAGAGCATAAAGATAACACCTCATTTTAAGCATAAAAATAATACTTCAACTCAAGTTTAAATCCTTAGTTGCCCAAATCCCATAGGTGGATTCTCTTGTTGATTAAAGAAATCCCCTATAGTACTGGTCAACTCTAAGGTTTTTTTCTAGCATTTTCTTTCTTTCAGTTAATTTTTTTCTATGTAAATTTATGTTGTAACTTTTATCTTAGGCGTAATAGCTTCATATGAAATCCTTATGTCTTTAATTATGTTTGAGTCTTACTTAGTTATATCAATTCACAGTCTATTTGCACAACAAATTTTAAAAGCTTTGCACATTTTCTTTTTATCAGGATTAAGTATTTTCTCTGTTTAATCCATCAAGAACATGAATAGTTATGAATATTATAAACTATGGTAAATTTTAAAACATATGGCTGACTTATACTCAAGTAAATGAAAATTAACATGAGAATATAACACAAGTATTTTAAGAATAAAAGTGGTTAATAACAAAAATGTATAAATAGTGTTCACTAATGGTATTTTCTGAGTGTACAGAGTTTATAAAATTTTGAGATGATAAATCACACTTAAACCTGTTAGAGCACTTAAAAAGGGATAAAATAGTCCTATTATACTTATTGGCAGACAGATATTTAATATAGCAGTATTTTCATTAAATCACAAAATATTTTGATATTTTCTATTTATTATACATTTCTTAAAGGACAATTTAGGGTATAGTTCTACTGTAGTATGATATTGGTAATATCTTTAATGTGAGATGGTCTTTTTTAAACTTTATTTGCAACCCAATGGAGGACTGGGAACTTAGACATATTATAGCAGGATTTATTGTTATTATTATTATTTTAGATTGAAAGGAATAGTATAATAGTAAAATAGAGAATGTCATGTAATGAGATTATTAATAAGACATTTGTTTTAGTTAAATACACAAACATGTGTATGTATATATACAAGTAGAAATGCTAAACATACGTGTATATATTTCACATATATATGTAATATTCACATAGTATGCATGAGTGTGTGTGTACACATATACAAATTATACAGGAAAATATTTAAGTCTGAGTATTCAGTTACAGTTGTATATATTTTTTATACCTTGCATCTTGGTCACCAAAGCTTTACTCTTGTTTTAGGCTGTATGAGACGGATGTGGGTAATAACTAGTTATATAGACACTGTACTCTATTAAGAAGTTGAAAGGTCTAAAATATATCATGGGTGAAATACTGGGTTGATTAAGTGTCACCTATATGATGCTGAAGGATAAAGCAGTACATGGTACTTTTGATTTATGACGTAGACAATTTTAAACGCTAGTAAAAAAAATGAATTATCAACCATAAAGAGTTGTCATACCCAGAGTATTTTTGTGTAAGAGGCATTGGTACTGACCATACTCTACTGCCGCTTTGAGCAGTGCTTCAGCATGAGTGGAGCCAAATGCATTACGAACAAACCGTCTCCTTCGACGAAGATCATCCTCCCAGTAATCCAAGCGCCAGAAATCATGCAGTTGACTAGGAATGAGTAAATAAACAGTAGTCACTATTAATAACAATGTAAAATGGGAAATACATTTTTTACATAACATTAAAGTTTTATTTTCTTGATCTCAATGGAAAACCAAGATGATTTTTGAGATATATATATTTTACAATTGTGTCTACATACATATGTTTCCTATACAAATGACCAAAACTTAAAATAGTAACATTCTCATATTTTAAGCATTGTAATACCCAGTTCCGCTTTCTCTACAATGTTCTTCCTTCTACTAAAAAACATTAATAATGGGGAGTTTAGTAACAAATGCAGCATCAAATTACAAGTATCAATGGCACAGTTTTCATTCTTTTACACTGTTTTTAATAAGGCTTGTAAATCACAGGATAGACCTCACTACAAATAGTTTGCAATTTAATGACCATGGTTTCTTAGTAGACTGAATTAAGAACCATAAAATATTGCCCAGTTGGATTTGGTGGAACAATGATTAAAATAATGTGCTGAAATATTCATTGAAATAATTCCCTGCTGCCCACAGCAACCTGAGAAAAGTGCAATTTTATCCATTATTAATAATACTGAATTACAGCTGCAAAAAATTCCACTATGTGGTAATTGTCTTGGTAAATTATTATTGTAACACTAACAGAGTCCTTGGATGATTTTACCACTTTCAGCTAATATAAACCATTAACAATCACACCCTTCATTGGGTAACATTGCCTACACCATGTTATGCTCTAAACCAGTATTAAAAATCCACAAGATATTTCAGAAACTATTGAAATTTGTTCATAATATATCAGTGGAATGTTTCATGATATAATTTTTGTTTTCAATTTAATTTCAATAAACACTGGTGATAAATGCTACTGTTTGAGAAGTCTGTTTTTCTCTATCTACAGTATTTGGAGTAATATACTTAAGAGATAATATTCTAATTTTCCTGAGCAGCACTATTCATAAAAACATATAAAATGCTTTCATAGATGATTTGATTTCATTTTTATTTTGCTATTTGATTGTAAAAAGATACTATGTTTGATTAAAGCAGGAACTGTGTGTGTTTTGCTCATCATTATATCTCTAGTGCAATGCCAGAACATACCATTTTCTATACACTGTTTTAAATATATATGCAATGAATTATACAAATTGGTACTTTAGAGATATATAGACATGAATAGTCACTGAGAACAATAATTTATTTTTGAAAAACATTTTGGATTTTGTAACTATATGATTTTGTTTTCCACCACTTAATTGTAAAAGAATATACAAGGTAAGGGATATATAAAAAGGACATTAAAATTACAAGCATTTGGAGTTTATTTGAACATACTTGTTTTTCTATATATAATAATTATTACAACTTTATTTTTTAGTCAAAATAAGATTACCTAAGAAAAATTGTTATTAGTGCTTCTGTTACTAATTTAAAATAGGAAAAAAAATAGGACAATTTCTGGGGTGCCTGAGTGGCTCAGCTGGTTAAGTGTTCAACTCTTGATTTCAGCTCAGGACATGCTGTCAGCATTGTAAGATGGAGGCCTGTGTTGGACTTCATGCTTGGCATGAATTGAAGCCTGCTTGAGAGTCTCTCTCTCTCTTTCCCTTTGCTTCTCCCCATTGCCTCCATTCCTGTTCTCTCTCTCTCTAAAAATCAATCAATCAATCAATCAATCAATTAATTCTTAAGTTAAAATAAAATGAAATAAAATAGGGCAATTTCTATCCTTAGAAATATAAACTAATCCTAGTGGTTTATGAAAGACCCTGCTAAAATCTTGCTATAAAGATTTTCCTTAAGCGTAAGATAAAATCAAGTTCTGAATTCATTAGGGCAGATCTAATTTTATCTCAAATTTCTTACCATTCGCATACTTTTCTATATTCCTCCTGTTGAGTACTGTTGAAAAAATCTGGACACTATATATAAGACAAATATAACAAGACTCTTAAAGGTCAAAAGTAGGGGATCCCTGGGTGGCTCAGCGGTTTAGTGCTTGCCTTCATCCCAGGGTGCGATCCTGGAGTCCCAGGATCGAGTTCCACGCTGGGCTCCTGCATGGAGCCTGCTTCTCCCTCCTCCTGTGTCTCTGTCTCTGTCTCTGTCTCTGTCTCTGTCTCTCTCTCTGTATGTCTATCATGAATAAATAAATAAATCTTAAAAAAAAAAGGTGGAAAGTAGAAGGCAGACTGGCAAGAGACTCCAGAGCCTAAGAAACAACATAGTATTCTCAGGATTATCTTTTTTCCTCATGCATCCTAGACTTTGAAGCAAAGAGGTTAGTTAGCAATCCAGAGAGACTAAAAAAAAGTCCCCAACAAAAGCCCCGTTTCTTTAGACAAAGAACCAGGAAAGATGCAGCTCAGCAAGACAAAAAATGTTTAGACAACTATTTTATTTTAATTTTTAAAAATATTTTATTTATTTATTCATGAAAGACACACAGAGAGAGGCAGAGGGAGAAGCAGGCTCCCTGTGGGAAGCCTGATGTGGGACTCCATCCTGGCACCCCAGGATCATGCCCTGAGCCAAAGGCAGACAGACACCCAACCACTGAGCCACCCAGGTGTCCCTACCCAACTATTTTAGACACAGAGAAACCGTGGCCCTACTTACTCACACCAGAAAGTTTAAGTGAGAAGCCAACATCTGAACTATAATCAAGATATAATGTGGTACCCTAACATCCTTACTGGGATGGTATCAGAGAGGGTCAAATAGGGAACCAGTACTTTCATCTCTGTTGACTGGTAACAGGTATCCTACTCTCACTAAGTCAGTGGAGACCATGTGGAGAGCCTGGAATCCATCTCTCCCCCTTCCCCCTGCCCAGTTAGACAGTAATGAGGTATCTTTCTTCCTCTCCACTGTGGTGGTATCCGGGGAGGCCTAGTAAAGAATTAAGACTTTCACCATTGATCCATACCAGTTAAGTTGGCCCCCACTAGTGGACACCACACAAGAACTGGAACTCCCACCCCTGCTAGGCAGTAATGACAAGCTGTTAACTTTTTGAATATCAGCAGAGTCCAAGTGGAGAATCTAGATTTCTACCTCCACCTGGCAGTAAAAATGCAACACTTCCCAATTTCTCCTAATGGATGAATTTCAGAGAAAGTCAACCAAAATAGGCTTAAAGAAGATACAGAATATCTCAGAGAAGAATAAGAAAATATCCTGCTTCAATCTAAAGTTACTTATTATAGCAAGAACCTGGATCTCAAACAGAATGTAAAAAGTCATTCATAGATGCTAATGCTGAGGTGATGGATGTTAGTATTTTCTGGAAAGGATTCTTCTTTTTTTTTTTAAAGATTTTATTTATTTATCATGAGAGACACGGAGAGAGAAAGGCAGAGGGAGAAGCAGGCTCCATGCAGGGAGCCTGATGAGGGACTTGATCCCAGGACTCCAGAATCACGCCCTGAGCTGAAGGCAGATGCTTAACCACTGAGCCACCCAGGCATCCCTCTAGAAAGGATTCTAAACCATGTATGATTTTAAAAATGCTTTACTGGGCAATTATGAACATATCTAGAGCAAAAATTAGAAGGTGTAAAAAAGTATCAAGTAGGTATTTTAGAACTGACAAAGATAACAACCAAAATAAAAAGCTCAGTGGATGAGCTCCACAGCAGAATGGAAGGGATAGAAGGAAAAATTAGTTATATCGCAGATAGAACAATAGATATTGCTCAATCTGAATAACAGAGAAAATGGACTGAAAAAAATGAACAAAGCTGCGGGAATGTATAGATTATAGCATCTAACACATTTCGTCATTGGAGTTCTGGAAGGAAAGAGAGCAGGTCTGAAATAGTTCCTAAATAATAATGGCTGAATACTTTACAAATCTGGCCAAAAAGTATAATGTACAGATTTAAAGAAGCTGACTAAACTCCATACATAACAAACCCGAAGAAATTTATGCCAAGACACATCATGATTAAACATCTGAAAACAAAGGACAAAGAAAAAAATCTACAAAGTAGCCAGAGAAAAATGACATCTCACCTACAGATATAAACAATTAGAACGACAGCATATTTTACATCAAAAGCTGTGGTGGCCAGAAGAAATGGCCAAGTATTTTATGTGCTGAAAAAAAGAATTGTCAACTCAGTCTCCTACAACCTATGAAAATATCCTTCAGGAATAAAAAATAAAGATTTTTCAGATGAAGGAAAATGAAGTATTTGTTGCCATTGGAGCTAGTCTAAAAATGGCTAACGGCAGTCTTATAAACACAAAGGAAGTCTAAAAAATGGCTACAGGCAGTCTTATAAACACAAAGCAAGCAATAAAAGAAACACTGGAACACTAGGAAGGAAGAAAGAACATGATAAGCAAAATCTGAGGAAATATTCCTTTTCCTCATGAGTGTCCTAAATTATGCTTTACCATTGAAGCAAAAATTTTAACACTTCTGTAGTTCTAAGTGTGTGTAGAGGTAATATTTAAGACAGATACACAATAAATGGGGGAGAGTAAAGGAATGTAAAGAAGTAAAGATTCTATACTTCATTTAGACTGGTAAAATGATACCACCAGTAGACTGTGATAAAACACATATACAATCACTAAGAAAGCTATATAAAGAGACATACTAAAAAAAACTATGGATAAATCAAAATGGAATTCCAAAAAATGTTCAAATATCCCACAGGAAGACAGAAAAAAACAGAGCAATAAAAAACAAGGAGAACAAACAAAAAATAAGTAATAATGTTTTTAAAAGAATTCTGTTTATAAGAAACCAACTTCAAATATAAATAATACAGCCAGGTGGAAAGTAAAAGAATAAAAAAGACCTATCATTCAATCATTAATTAAAGGAAAAGCAGGAATGGTTATATTAATATCAGATAAATACATACTACAGAGAAAATAAAATTACTAGAGACAAAGAAGGACCTTATGTAAAGACAGAAGGGCCAAACTACCAATTAGACACCAATCCCAAATGTGTATGTGCTAAACAACAGAGCTGCAAAACAAGTCAAGCAAAAACTGGTACACTGAAAGAGACAGACAAATACATAGCTATGGTGTGAAGTATATACACCCTTCTTTTTAGCAACTGATAGACCACTTAGTCAGAAGATCAGCACAGATACAGAAGAACACAATACTAACACCAATCAACATTTTTAGAACTCTCCAACTAACAGCAGAATACACATTGTTTTCAAGCGTCTATGGAATTTCTATCACCTACATTACCTAGATAGACAATATCTTGGGCCACAACACACATCTAACAAATTCAGAAGAACTGAAATGATACAATGTACTCTCCTACAAAAAAGGAATAAAGATAGACATCAATAACAGAAAGACAATAGAAAAAATTCTCTAAACACTTGGAAGCTAAAGCAACACACTACTAAAAAACCCATGAGTCAAAAAGAATTCTCAAGGGAAAACAAAAAAAAAAAAATGAGTTGAATAAAAACTTCAATAAATATATCAAAGTTTGTGGGACATGGCTAAAATAGTAACAATAGGACAATTTAAAGTACAAATACATATATTAGAAAAAATGAAAAATCTTAATTCAATACTCTAAACTCCCAATTTGAGAACATAGAAAAATAATAGCAAAGCAAGCAGAGGAAGGAAATAATAAAGATAAAAGTAGGAATCAATGAAATATGAAACATAAAAACAATAGAGAAAAGTCAATGCAACAAAGAGCTGATTTTTAAAAAATACCAATAAAACTGACAAAGGAAAAAGAAAGACAGATTACCGATACCCAATGAACTGCACTGGAGCAATCAAACATCCACAGGCAAAAAGAAAAATGATACCCCTCTCTCAAAAAAATTCAAACAAGAGACAAAAAACCCTGACCTAAATCTCATCGTGTAAAAAAATTAACTCAAGATGGCTCAGAAACACAAATAGTTTTAAAAGTACAAAAATTTGGAGGGAAAAGGAAAAAAATCTTTGTATAAGGGTATAGCGTTTGTAGACTGGACACCAAAAGCTTAAGCCTGGGAAGGAAAAATTGATAAAGTAGACTAAATAGAAATTAAAAACAACTGCTCTCCAAAAGAACATATTAAGAAGATGAAAAGAGTAGGTCAAAGTATCTGCGAACCACATATCTGACAAAGAACTAAAATCTAGAATATGTGAAAAATCTTCAAAACCCAACAGCAAAAAAAAAAAAAAAAAAAGCCAACTATACAATTAGGACATATGCAAAAGATATGAAGAGACATTTCACTGAAAAAGATATACAGATGGCAAATACACACATGAAAAGGTGTTCAATATCATCATCCATTAAGGATAGGCAAATTAAAACCACATGAAATATAACTATACACCTATCAGAATTGCTAAAATAAAACAAAGTGACAACAGAAAATGCTGGTAAAAATACAGAGAAGCTGGATCACTCATTTATTTGCTGGCAAGAATGTAAAATAGAATAGTTACTATGGAAAACAGTAATCTTAAAAGACTAAACATGCAATTATCATTTGACCCAGTAATTGTACTGATGGGACATTTATCCTAGAAAAATGAAAGCTTATGTTCACAGAAAAACATGTATGTCAATGTTTATGGCAGCTTTGTTTGTAATACCCTCAAAATGGAAACAACCCAATATCCTTCAACAGGTAAATGGTTAAAAAAAACAAACAAACAGGTAAATGGTTAAACAAATGTGGTACATCCATACTATGGAATACTATTCAGCAGGAAAGTAAGACAAACTATTGATAACTACAACTGATGAAATAACAGTAGGTATTGGAAGTTGTGCTTTCTTTGGATCATCTAAAATTAGTTCTTGACAACAGGCCAATCCCATGGGTAACCTTACCTAGACTGTGATGGGAATGGTACCTCTGAACTCGTGAAATGTTCCAGCAACACCTTCCTTGTCCTCGTTGTGAATCCACAATAGTGTGGCACGAAGTAGCTTTCTAGTTTCTCCACCTCTCTGGGTCTTCTTTCCCTCCCCTGTCCAACCCTCGCAGAAAAGAGGACTTTTCCCCTCACTTTCTTTTCTTAAAATGTAATCACTTACTGAGAGATAGTCAACATTAGCAAAAAATACACTGGTTTCTTTTATAGATGTTCCCTTCTGATGAGTCTGAAAATCCTAACACAAACGAGGTCCCTAAAAATGTGCAAGTTACACTGATCCAAGAAAACTCAACAAGAGACCAGAATAAGCACCTCTATGGCTTTGGCCTCATATAATCTGGAAAAAGCCATGTTCCTGGAGGAGAACGCAGATGGTGTAAAAGAGGATGAAGAACCAGAAACAGTGGAACCAGAAGCAGATTGATTATATAGACAAGCTGCATACTCTGTATAAAAGGAATAGCAGTGTTTTGCACCTTCAGTGGACTCCTAGGTCAATGCAGAGGAAGAAAGTCTTTTTCCTGCCACTAGGAAACCCGATGGAGGACTTATGATTAGTTTTGTAGACTACACCACTACCTATTCTGGGTTTTAGTCTTTCTGACTTTTATCTCATAGTTTTGTGTTTGTTCCTTTGCACCCAGCTTCCTCTTCACTGTTTTTTTTTTCCTTGTACGTGTTTTTCACTCATGATGGTTTCTTTTTTGTTGGCATTTCTCTATTGTATTTTCACAATTATAGTTTTAAAATCTCTTATAAATACTGGAAGTTTTTTCTTTGTTGAATTTCTGGTCATGAGACTTGTACCTATTTTCTTGAAATTTCTGAAATCTGCTCTCTTATATTACTTAATATCTAGTGTTCCCATTATTAGAAAGAAATATGTAGTGATTTACTCATCACTAATCCATGCAGGGTTTCTAGGTGTCCACAAAACTCCTGAAATGGCATGCAAATTTTTTTGGGATATGTACATATGTATTTTGAGAAAAGAGGTCCATGGTTTCAAATTTTCTCAGAACAGTTTCTGATCCAAAATTGTTTAGAAATCTTGTAAAGAGTATAGAGTATATAAATCATTCTCTCCTTGTGTGTCCATTTTTTTTCTGATGGACAATACTGTTTACCAGCAAGTGAAGAGTTGGTAGAGGTGCTTCCATTGGTATAATGATATGCTTACAAAAGGCTTATATTCTAAAACCATTATATCTGTGGCAGGTTACCAATTTAGGAGATCATCGCTCTGTTTTCTTTACAAATTCCTATTAACTTCTTCCCTTCTTCAATGTTTTCATTCAAGAGGGTATTTAACTTATCATTTATCCATGTTAGGCAATGTTCATGGTGCTGAAGATATATTCTAGTAGCAAAACCTACATAATATATGTATAGTCCTTTCCTTTTATTCTCATTTACATGTTCTTCACTGTTTTCCCACTGAAATTCATCAATGCACAATTCTGTAGACTCCTTAACTAAATTGTTCCTCTATCACTCCTTCCATTAAAAATCTCAGTGTAATGAAAGTAGACTACTTTCTTATGGTATACACAAAAATAAACTCAAAGTGATTTAAAGACCTAAAAGCAAGATCTGAAATCCTAAAAAAAAAAAAAAAATCCTAAAAGAAAACATAGGCAGTAAACTCTTGACATTGGTCTAGCAACATTTTTTTAAAGATACCTGCCCTCTGGCAAGGGAAACAAAAGCAAAAAATTAACTCTTGAGAATACACCAAAATAAAAAGCTTTTGCACAGCAAAGGAAACCATCAACAAAATGAAAAGTCAACCTACTAAATGGAAAAAGATATTTGCAAATGATATATCCAATAAGGGGTATACTGACCAAAATATATAAAGAACTTGGACAACTCAACACCAAAACCCATCAATAACCCAATTAGAAAATGGGCAGAAGAACCGAATAGACATTTTTCCAAAGAAGACATTCAGATGGCCAACACACAAGTAAAGATGTTTAACACTACTAATCATCACGGAAAATGCAAATCAAAATTACAATGAGATATCACATCTGTCAGAACGGTTAGCATCAAAAGACAAGAAATAACAAATGTTGGTGAGAACATGGAGAAAAAGGAACCCTCAGGCACTATTGGTGGGAATGCAAACTGGTGCAGCCACTGTGAAAAAGAGTATGGAGGGTCCTCAAAAATTAAAAATAGAACTACCATATGATCCAGTAATTCCACTGCTGGGTATCTGCCAAAAGGAAATGAAAACAGTAATTCAAAAAGACATATGCATCCCTGTGTTTACTGCAGCATTACTTACATTGGCCAAGATAAGGAAGTAATCCATGTCCATTGATGGATGAATGGATAAAGAAGATATAGCGTGTGCATGCCAGAATATTACTCAGTCATAAAAAAAATGAGATTTTGCCATGTGTGATAACATGGATGGACCCAAAGGGTATTACGTTAAGTGAAATAAATCAAACAGAGACAAATGCCATATGATTTTTACTTTATGTGGAATCTAAAAAACAAATGAATAAGCAAGAAAACAAAATGCAAAAATAGACCCATAAATACAGAGAATAAACTGATGGTTGCCAGAGGGGAGAAGGTATTGGGGGCAAAATGGGTGAAGGGGACTAGGGGATACAGGCTTCCAGTTATGCAATGAATAAGTTACAGGGTTAAAAGGTACAGCCTAGGGAATATAGTCAATGGTACTGTAGTAGTGTTTTATGGTGACAGATGGTAGCTACATTTGTGGTGAGTATAGCATAACATTCAGACTTTTTGAATCTCTGTGTCATATAACCAAAACTAACGTAACATGTGTATCAACTACACTTCAATAAAAATTAAAAATAAAAAATAAAATTTCAGTGTAAGTACATATTCCTTGCCATATTATTCTGTAACCTGAGCCACTCCAGAAAACAAAACAAAACAAAAAACTGCTCCAATAAGTTTTTCAGAATAACTCCAGAAATGACTATCAGTAATAACTTGCAAGTATGATAAAAAATTGTACTCCGGGATACACCTCTTTAGGTCAGTATATTTTGCATGCTCTGAGTTTTATTTAATACCCTAAGTGAGGTGTACAAATGTTTCTTTCCATGAAGGAGGGCTAACTTAGATTTGCTGCACTTGGTGAGCCGCCAGGTGAACACATACAGGGGATACTGTGCTAGCATCAACAAAGTTGTATAGGTAGTCACACTGCACTGAAGTTCGCTTGGACTTGCTAGTTTATAGCAGTTAAAATGTCATGCCTGATCCCTCCAATTTGTCAACTTGGAGGGTGAATATGATATCATATGTATTTTATTTATTTATTTATTTATTTATTTATTTATTTATGTCTTTGTAACTTTGTTTTTACCTTTCAAGACTGAATTATAGAAATATGGAATATTACATGTATGTTTTGTTCATGACTGTGGTTTTACAAGGACAGTGCATAATTGCTAAAAAAGAGTAGGTAAACAGCCAGTAATTAATGAAGAGAAAATCACCACTTACACTGTATTATGATAATTGATGTTACTATGGATGTAATGGTATTCATTAAATTAAATTTTGATGTTATATTAGCATAAATAGAGTTTAGGAAATCATAATTTTTCTCCACAAAATTTTTGATAATTATATTTTAGACTCATGAGAATTCCCTACATTTCCTTAAAAGGGATTCCTCCTGCCCTCTCAGGCACGGATACTTTCATAAGCTAGGGAGAAAACTGAATTTACCTGGTAAACCATGACTGTTTTGTTCATTGGTTACTTGTTATTTGATTACAAAAATTATCCCATGAAACTGAGAAAAGAGTAAAAGGAAAAAAGGAGTATTTTGCTAAATATACACACAAAATATAATGAGAACCTGAATTTCTACTTGGCTAAAGAATTTGTGGTAATCACTGAGGTCAGGACTTCTGTGCATGATTTTTAACCCTATCAAGATCGAAGAAAATGCTAACACTACCTGGCAGACTAATAATTAAAAATTGTTATCTTCTTTTCCGCTGGACACACTGGAGACTGTACTTCTCCATTCATTCTGAAATAAAACCATGTCTATGTTATTTTTCTCAGTCAATAAAATGAGAGAAGTGAGTCACTTCCAGACAAAAGTTTAAGAGCCAATGAACAAACTGCCATGTTCCCTTACCTCTATTGCAGTAATCAGGGAAATATGCACTGATAGGGAATTTCCATAATTTTGCATCCTGAGTGACTTCAACGACAAAACTTGCCTGCAGACCATGTTGGGTATGTAGCATAAGTGAGAAATGAACTTTTCTTGTGATGAACTGAAGGTCATATGTATGTCACTGTAGTATAATCTAACCCAACTGAGTAAATTCCTAGAATAACAATACTTGTTCAAGGTCTAATATTTCCTGAGAGCTTACTATGTTCCAGACACTCTTCTAAGCACTGTGCATGTACAGTTCTTCACTCTTGATATCTTTGCTTTGAAATGAGTACTGTTATTAACCCATCTTACGAATGAAGTGCAGGCACAGAGGTTAAAAATGTGCCCACTATTATGCAACCAGTAGATGGCAGAGTAAGTACTTGTCCAGGATGGCTGACTTCCTAACTCCTGCTACTCTGCCTCAAACTGTAAAGAAAGCAATGAGGAAATGGACAATCTTGAGGATATTACATGGAAGGCACCAGCACAGCTGTTTCCTGCTTCTTTATAAGCAGAACTAATTGTTGTGAATGAAAAATAATAACCATAAAATAACACAGAATGCTGTGTGCTTATTGTGCAAGCTTATCATATAGTCAGCAAATATTTATTGGACACCTATAGAAGCCAGGCCATAGGCTAAGTACTAGGTGTGCAGACATGATTAAACTAACAGGATTCCTGCCATCGTGCAGTTTTCAGTCTGTTTCATAGTGTAAATAAGGAAATAAATCTATAGTTAATTTTTTTAAGTGTTAAGAAGAAAGAGATGAGGTGTCATAATAAAAGCAGGGCAACCAACTGGTTGCCTAAGTGAATGTATGTATATACCTAGGTGTGAGTATACTAATGAAGCACAATTACAAAATATGTTGGCCAAAAGAAGTCTGTATTTACTGGTACCCTTAGTTCTCCTCCATAAGAAAAATCATGTCTCTTATCGTGTGTTTAGTCAATTCCTAGTGATACATATTGTCTTCATGCTATAAGTGCATGCATCTATGTGTGCACATACTCTTACCCAAATTCTGTATCTGCACATATATCTTAAGCCATTTTTACTGTTCTCTCTTTTCCTATGTATTACTGAGCAATTCTTCCGAAGTTTGTTCTTTCTCTGACATGTTTCCATCTACTCTAACCTGAGGTTGTATATTCTATCTGGTCATTTAAATTACAAATTAATTGGTGACACTCCTGAAAAAGGTATCCTTCTTGTCTTTGAAAAGTCCATTCACATTCTGGTCTTATAAAGCCAAAGTTCAGAAAGCCAAATCCTAGTCTTCAGCCCACTCTTTTTCAGCCTGACTAGTCCGCTCCCCCTCCACGTGATTACTGAACCTGGAAAGAAAGAAGATTCTATAACAAGGATGCCAAATACACCACTGGGGATGCATTCCAACCTTTTGGCTATATCATTTGGTCCCATGAATATCAGTGGGAGTAGTTACTATCAATGATGAGTCTTGAGAAACTCTGAAACATTTTGCATTCACAAAGGAGGGAGGCAGTGATTAATGAATGTACGTGAATGAAGTAAGGTTCCCAATTAACTATGATGAAACTTCAGATGAAAAAATAACGACTATTACTAAAGTGTGTGTTGGATTGCATACGCTATACTTAACAATTAGAATATTTTTGTCAGCAGTCAAATCAAACAGCTAAGACATGAAAAAGAAAGTGGGTAGTAAAGAAAACTTTTTGCTTACAATTTGCTTCCAGTTACGGGTTTCTAATTTTTACCTGAGTTACAATCTAACTTTTTGCTTCTGTTGCTCCTTTCTCTAGGTGACCTCGTTTAAACTGTTGCTACCTTCTGCCTTCCTTTTCCCTGGTATTGTTTACTGAAGTGACAACCCACTGCACTTCTCATTACTTTTGGTCCTAATTTACTTTTTTAATGGGAAGAAAAAAAAGTAGTATCATTTGGTTAACTATATGATAATATTATCTTAGTCACTTAACATGAAAAGTAAAGCTTTTTGGTATAAGCAACACTATACAAAAAAACATTTAATTTACTCAGAGTAAGCTTTGAAAAGCGATGTTAATGTTACCTGGTAATTTTAAAAGAGCGTTATATTACACTGCAAGCTTGAAGGTAGAATGCAGGCCTAGCTGATAAAAAAGGGCTGAGCAAATCATTTAAGAAAAAAATCTTCATTCTGTCCTCAAAATAATTAATCACATCAAAGAGCATATACTACTTTTTTTTTTTTAATGTTGCAGAAAAAAAATGTCTCCTGATAGAGTACTGGATGTTTTATTTGGTTTTTTAATTTTTTTTCCTTTTCTTTTCTTCAGGGAAAGCAATTTTCTGAAGACAAAAAAAAAAATTTAGATGATTACTTTGCCTTGTGGGCGAACCATTACTCCCTGTGAACCTCATTTTCTGTTATCATAAGGTATAAAGTGGTTTTATAGACTTTAAGGGATAATTTTCAGTGTGAAAATGATAGATGAGGAGAACAAGCCCGTAAGCATCTGGTCAGGCCCTGTATGTTACCATAAGACCAAAGAGCAGCTATTTTAAGTATGTTGTCCAGGAAATTGGGCTCAAGTCTCACAAAATATTTATTTACAAAGCTTTTAAACTGTGAGTCTCAACCAAATGAAGGGAAACAAAATTAGGAGTCGAGTAATCACACAGAGCAGTAGAGTTGGTTTCTGAGTTTCCCTTAATCTATAGCTAAAGAGGAAGAACCACCCCACTAGGGCACCGTTGCCTCAATTCCTGTTAATGTGTTTGGTTGGAGTGAATGGAAAGGTTTTAATGGTTAAACAGTTTAAGGGACAATTTGATATACTTTTTACTTTATTAATGCTTGTGGAGGGAAAAAAAAGTTGCTCCAATATTAGGAACAATTAAACAAGGAGGCAAGGCTGAAGAGTAGAGAAATCACCTCCAAAAAAAAAAAAAAAAGGAAGAAAACAAGAACTTCATTCAGTGAGCTATTACCCACATGATTATCAAATATTTAATTGCATTTTCATCCTTTGTTTCTGCACCTTAACTATTCTTCTGACTCATCCTTTTTTTGGGGGGAAGGGAAGCAATAATATTCCAAGCTTTTTGAGCTTATTAACACTCCTCTTCTTCTCTCTTCTAGTAGAGCTAGACTCTCAATTTAAAGCAATCTTAGGGCAGAAATAATTATCTTAATCTTAATTGAGAAAATTGTAAAATTACTTGTGAAACATCTAATTCTGAACAGCAATTATCACACTTGAAGAAAGGAGATATTCTACGATCCTAATAATTACTGATATGGTGAATAGGCTTAAATGTTTCTAGAAATTATAATAAAAAATTTCTTCCCTATAAGACTTCAGAAATTTATCACTACAAGAAATCACACAGAAAAGGATTTACTTAACTTTGAGGGACATCCTCATACTAAATTGTATAATTTTCAATTATCTTTAAAATTGTATCTATTACTGCTAAATAAATGTTTTCTAAATCCTAGAAAATATTTTATATAAAAGGGGTTCCATTTGTTATATAACAATTATAAGTCTGGTATTACATAAAATTATTCAAGTTTATGGTTTCACTATTGCATTCTCTAAGCCTCAGTTCCTCCATTACAAAATGGGGATAAATAAAACTTATTTCATATAATTGTCATAAGGAATGTATGTGAAGCATTCAACTCAGTGCATGTTACATATAAGTAAGAGGCAGCAATCGAAGGAAGAATAGTTAGGAAACTAATCGTTTCAAATCCCAGCCCTGTCACTTGTTATGTGAATGACAACTTGTCTGGGTACTAGTTTTCTTAGCTATATGAGAGTAATAGTTGTTAATGTTTTTACCTTTTGTTTGCTAAAAGTTTACCAATAAATAGTAATTATAGCACTTGGTATATAAACTAAGGCCATTTTGTCTTGCATTTCTATTAAACTAAAACAATAAATTAAAAAAAATTCAGATGCGTTTTTTAAAGTCTAGCTTTTTTTTTAAGTCTAGCTTTTTTTAATGCAACATTTAATCGAGGTGATAGACATACAGAAGTAAATTATTTTATCCTGCTTTGTAGGGTCACAGAGTGACCCTTTTTGCAATTTCATCACCCCATCACATTATTTAGAATCTCTCCAGACTTTCCTCCAAATTTCTGCTCTTCCTCTCATCAAAATCTTCATGCCTATCCAACTAGCAATTAATTGTGCATTATTCTTTGCTATGTTTCTATGATTATTTTATATCACATGCCATTCTTAAAATATCCTTGCTTGTAAATTTGTCAACTAAACATTCTATTGTATTTTGGTGAATCTCAACTTTTCATTTAATATCTCATGCACTTATACCTTGACTCTCTTAGTAGACCATAAACAAGAGATCAAGATATTTGTTTGATGCAACTTTGTAACCCTGCAGTACTTTAGAACAGTGTTTACAAATAACAGGTATGCAACAGTATTTGTTAATCTGATTGTTCTTTTATTGTGTTTTCTTGTGACAAAATAATAAACTTTTTAAAATCTTAAACCAAATTTTAACAGAGACAAGTCTTAAAGGGCAGAGCAAAGCTACTAATTATTAAACATGTTTAAGAATTTTAACAAAGCCGTATATGGCCCATTTGGCTTTTCCATCAATACACATTAAGTGTAAGGGGAGTAGTTATTAAACTACTAATAATGGCACTAAAAATATCACTTTCTTAGTAGCTTACCATCACTTTGTAGGAGGGAATGATTTGCCAGTAACATATTTAACCCAAATAGTAAAACATAACATAGTAAATTAAGAACATGGTGACAATTTAGTCTGCCTCTGTGAAGTCTGCTTTAGGCTATACAATTATTTCAGTAATCAAATGCAAGCTACTGTATTTATATTTGATTCTTTCTGGTATTTATGAGGCCCACCAAAGAAAAATGTTAACATCCAAAAAAAGTTATCTAACACATTTACTTTAAAACTAATTGAGAAAGTATGTTTATTAATAATTAACTTTCTATTTACAAAAGCTCTCAACTTTTTTGATACTTTTAATTTTGTCCATTCTGAAAGCAACCAAATCCAATACTCTTTCCTTTTGATTTTTTCCTATAAATATTGATCCTTAAAAATATTTTAAAAAGTAATTTTAACTCCCTGATTTTTTTGTCACACTAATAGTCTTTTAGTGACAGACAATAAAGAAAAACAGCCCACTAGTTGAGTAGAGGAATAATTTTTAAATTATTTTAAACTAGTATTTAAATATAACATTTAGTTTTAAATTCATTTTTTGTGTCCAGGTATAAAACGTTTTTCTTTTTTTTAATACAATGTTTTTCTAAAGGGTAGCATAACCCATGCACTTACATAACTGTGCTTAAATATTCACCCCAATATTCATGCCTCAGTTATTACAATTACATTCAAATTTAATTTTTAATTAAAATGGAATAACTGAAATTTTTTCTTACTCATTTTTGGAATGGTTTTAAACTATTTTCCTAATTTAGATAAGTTTCTTTCTTTTTTAAAAAAATATTTTATTCATTTATTCATGAGAGACACAGAGAGAGAGAGGCAGAGACATAGACACAGGCAGAGGGAGAAGCAGGCTTCATGCAGGAAGCCCGATGTGGGACTCGATCCCGGGTCTCCAGGATCACGCCCTGGGCTGAAGGCAGACGCTTAATCCCTGAGCTACCCAGGGTCCCTCTTTCTTTTTTTTTTTTTAAGAGTTTTTTTTTTTTAAAGTAACCTCTATACCTTATGTGGGGCTTGAATTCACTATGCCGAGATCAAGTGTTGCATGCTCCACTGAGAAGTCAGGCACCCTAATCTAAAGTTAATTTATTTCACTTTATTTTATTTTTTAAAGACTTTATTTATTCATGAGAGACAGAGAGAGAGAGAGAGAGAGAGAGAGAGAGAGAGAGAGAGGCAGAGACACAGGCAGAGGGAGAAGCAGGCTCCTTGCAGGAACCCCGATGCGGGACTCGATCCCGGGTTTCCAGGATCCGGCCCTGGGCCGAAGGCGGCACTAAACTGCTGAGCCACCGGGGCTGCCCTCTAAAGTTAATTTAGGTTAACCTTCTTGCATGACATTTTACTTTTATTTTGACTCAATTTTCAAAATTAAATAGTTCATGTAAATTTAATAATTTGGACATATTAAAAAATAATATTTGCTATATACATATCCAGATCCTATAATTACAGATGGACAGTTGCTATTCAGTATTACTCAATTTTAAATTGCTTCATTTACATAACAGCAGCTTATATGCTGAAATCATGACATAAACATATGGCTAGAAAATTCAGCACACAGTTCACAACTCACCAATCCATATCAATTGACTTGATGTTCAACAGAAGTATTTTTGAATATAAAAACAACTAATGAGGATAAAATGTGCAATTTAGGTGATAATAAAAGGCCTCCACGTTCTCTAAAAGCTTATCCTTTCTAAAGTGATTATTTAAAGATGGCAATAACTCTTTGCAAAATACCAAGAAACTTTTCTCTTATGGCTGTCTCAAGATAGAGATAGAGACCATAAAACATTTGCTAATGTTTTACAATACTGTCTATGAAACAGGTATTAACCTCAAATTTTATAGATGGAAAACGAGGCTCAGAAAGTCATACCAGGTTGAACTGATAAATGTAAATAAAATAAATAAAATAAAATACTCAATGCCTCTTCTAAAGTAAGCACTATTTCTAGGAACTAGGGATTCAACAATGACCAAGAATAAAAAGGTCTCTGCCCTCATGGAGTTTACAGCCTCATGTGGTAAAATAGACAATAAGTGTGTAAATAAAGTAACAAAAATTTCACTTTGGATAATGATAACAGTATGAAGAAAATATAGCCTGGTATATTATATTTACAATGGTTAAGGAAAGCCTCTGTGAGAAGGTAACATATGAGAAGGATCCAGCAGCCAGCCAATGATAAAAGGTTCTAGACAATAGTTTTTGCAGAGAAGGTATTGGGTTGGAAATGAGCTTGGTATGTCTGAGTAACAAAATGAATACTAGTGAGATTTAAGCTTAGAAAATAAGATAAAAAGTGTTCCAAAACTGGGCAGGGACAGGATCATTTGGGGTTTTGAAGGCATTTACAAAAGGAATAGTAATAGGATCTGATTTATACTTCATCTCACTCTGGCTGCTCTGTGAGGAAAAAATGGTTTAAGGTTAAGTGGAACTAGAGTAGGTGAGGAGGATGTTGGAGAAGCCAGGATGGAGACAACTGTGGAAGACAGCAGGGGAACTGGAGAGAGGTCAGAGTTTGGATATATTTTATAGATACCGTCAAAATATGAGCTGATATAATGCAAAGGCAGAAACAGAAGCACTGGAGGAATGGTGAGAAAAAGAAGGAAATGAAAAATCTTTTTTTAAAAAAATGATTCTATTTACTTATTTGAGAGAGAGAGAGAGCATGAGCTGGGTAGGGGCAGAGGGAGAGGGAGGAGACGAGACTCTCTGATGAGCAGGGAGCCTGATGCAGGGTTCGATCCCAGGACCCTGGGACCATGACCTGGGCCAAAGTCAGCTTAACCAACTGAGCCACTCAGGTGCCTGAAAAAGCACTCTTAACTGGAGTTCTGCCTCTAATTTGGAGGAGTCAGCTTCTAACAAATTGAGTATTTCACAGATAACAACTATAAAATCTGACAAAGCAGAAATAACGATGATCTGAGGTTAAACAAAAGCAGTACAGTTTTTGGAGGAGAGTTAAAACTTGGGGTGTATTCAACATAGGGAGCATTTTCTTCATTTTTGAAGGTTTGTCTTGAGGAGAGATACAGTCAGGAAAATGGTGCAACTCTGATAGAAAGTCTGCTTCTGGACATGAGAACAAGGGGAAGGAGCTTGAGGTACACAGGGATGCTGAAGAGTGAAGTGGTAACCATGGAAAAGACAGTGCCTGTGAAGGGGGATGCCAAATTTTATGTTTAAAAACTATTCAAGGGGATCCCTGGGTGGCTCAGTGGTTTAGCATCTGCCTTTGGCCTGGGGCGTGATCCTGGAGTCCGAGGATCAAGTCCCACAACGGGCTCCCTGCGTGCGGCCTGCTTCTCCCTCTGCCTGTGTCTCTGCCTCTCTCTCTCTCTCTCTCTCTCTGTATCTCTCATGAATAAATAGATAAAATCTTAAAAAAAAAACAAAAGTATTCAAGTCTCTTGCTGGCTCTTGAACTGCATGAGTAGGACAAACAAAAACAATCTGAGCTAAGTAAGATCTGAGCCACAACCCACTGGATATGTGACAGAATTTAGAATTTGGGTCTAATCTAGTTAACTGCCTGCTAAAACAATAATCTCAACATTCCTTAGAGGAATGTATCAGAACCCAGAGTTTCCATCACATAACACTTGCAATTTCTGGGATACAGTAAAAGTTATGGAGTCAGAAAAACATGATCCAGGGATCCCTGCCCTGGGTGGCTCAGTGGTTTAGTGCCTGCCTTTGGCCAGGAGTCCCAGGATTGAGTCCCATGTCGGGCTCCCTGCGTGGAGCCTGCTTTTCCCTCTGCCTGTGTCTCTGCCTCTCTCTCTCTCTCTATCATGAATAAATAAATAAATAAATCTTTAAAAAAATTCACATTAAAAAAAAAAAGAAAAACATGATCCATTCTCAAGAAAAAGGGTAATCAATGGATATCAACCACAAGATAATTCAGGTGTGGGAATTATTAGATGAGGGCTTTAAAACAGTATAATAAAGTAAAGGAAAATACATAATTAATGGAAGATAGGAAATCTCAATAATAGAAATGTAAGACAGAATCAAACAGAAACTTCAGATTGCAAAAGTAAAAATAATAATTCATTGGATAGGTTTAATAGCTGAATGGAAATACAGAGAAACTCAATGAACATGAGCTCAGATCAACAGAAATTATCCAACCTGAAGAAGAAAGAAAAAAAATTGAAAAAAATTAACAGAGCCTTAGGTCCCTGTAGCACAATATCAGAAGGCCTATATCATACAATGCAATTGGGAGTCCCCCAAATATAAGTATATTTGAGGAAAGAATGGCCTAAAACTTCCCACACATAGAATGATATAAATACACAGTTTTAAGAAGTTCAGTGATCTCCCAGAGGATAAAGATAAAGAAAACCACACCTAGGTACATCTTAGTCAAATTGCTGAAAAATTTTTTTTTTAATTTTATTTATTTATTTATTTACTTTACGATAGTCATACAGAGAGAGAGAGAGGCAGAGACACAGGCAGAGGGAGAAGCAGGCTCCATGCACCGGGAGCCCGACATGGGATTCGATCCCGGGTCTCCAGGATCGCGCCCTGGGCCAAAGGCAGGCGCCAAACCGCTGCGCCACCCAGGGATCCCAAATTGCTGAAAATTAATGATAAAGATAAAACTGTGAAAGTGACTGGAGAGAAGGAATGAATTACATGTGGGGTTAAATACAGAAGGCAGAAAACAGTAAGAAGACATTTTTAAGATACTAAAAGTAATATACTATCAACCAGAATTCTATATCCAGCAAAAATATCCTCCAAGAATAAAGATAAAATAATCGCCTTTTCAGCAAAAGGAAAAGTATGAGAGTTCACTGACAAGATATGTGCACTATTAGTCAGGATAAGGAAAATTCTTCAGTGTGAAGGAAAATGCCAGATGTAAACTCGAATCTTCTGAAATGACTGAAGAGTGCTAGAAATAGTAAATGTCTGGATAATATAAAGAACTTTTTTTTCCCTTAATTTTTCTAACATGTAATTGATATCAAAACAAACATTATCATATGCTTTTGTGGGATTCATAATGTATGTACGTGTCATAATACATATAGAGCACAAAGTATTTTGGATGAAGAATGGGGAAGGTAAATGGATATATAGGGCTGCAAACTTTTTATATTTTACAAAAAGTGGTAGACAATCAAATCTATGTAGACTAAAAAATAAGATGAGTAAAATAATCCCCAGATGAACTACTAAAAAAGAAATAATGCAAAGAGGTATGGCTAAAAAGCTGATATGTAAATTAAAGTGAATTCACATAAAAATTCAAATAATCCAAAAGAAGACAGAAAGGGAAAACAAAACAGAAGACACATGAAAAACAAACATTAAAATTGTAAAGCTAAACCCAACCATATTAACAATTACATTAAATATTAACAGATTATTCCAACTGGAAAGTAGAGATTAAAATGGATTAAAAAGCAATATGCAACTATATGTTATGTACAAAGCATTCATAAAAAATACAAAGACACAGCTGGGTTGAAAGCAAATGAATAGGAAAGAAGATATATAAACTATAAGCATAAGCAGCTAGAGTAGCTAAATTATTATCAGGCAGAGTATACTTTAAAACAAGAAATATTACTTGCTATAAAGATGGGGACTTTCTCGGTAAAGGGATCAATTCTTCAGGAATACAAAACATTCATGTGAAGTTAGCTAATATCAGGACCTCAAAATACAGTCATACTTTGGAAGTATTGTGGATTTAGTTCCATACCACTTTAACAAAATAGAGTATTACAAGAAAGTGAGTCAAGTGATTTTTTTGGTTTCCGGTGCATGTAAGTTATGTTTACACTATACTGTAGTTTATTTAGTGTGCAATGGCATTATGTCTAAAAGAAGTACATGCCTTAATTAAAAGATATCTTATTGCTAAATAATGCTAACCATCATCTGACCTTTGAGCAAGTCATAACCACTGATCAGAGACCACCATAACAAAAATAATAATAATGAAAAAATTGGAAATATTGTGAGAATTACCAAAATGTTACACTAAGTGAGTAAATGTTGGAAAAATGGTGCCAATGGACATGCCTAATGCAGGGTTTCTACAAACCTACAATTTGTATATATAAAAAAAAAAGCAGTAGCTGTGAAACATAATAAAGCAAAGCACAATAAAATGAGATATACCTGCATCCAAAGCGAAATTGACAGAATTAAAAGGAGAAATAGGTAATCCCATAATAATGTCAGGAGATTTTAATATCTCTCTTTCAGCAGGCAGAGAGTAGACAAAAAAATCAGTAAAGGCACAGACCATCTCAAGCACATTATCAACCACTTTGGCCTCGTTTAAATTTATAGAACACTATGCTCAATGACTAAAGAATGTACGTTATTTCCAAGTGCATATGGTATGTCTACAAAAATACACCATGTTTATGGAGTCATAACACAATCTTTAAATTTAGAATAACTGAAATTATAAGAGTATGTTCTTTGGCTATAATGGAATAAATAATAGTAGGATCTATGAACACCCCGAATACTTGTATATTAAACAACACATGTATTCCTGTTACTAAAGAAATAAAAGAGATTTTTAAACTTGACGATGATGAACGTACAACGTATGTGAGATGCAGCTAATACAATAATAGAAAGAAATTTACAGCTTTAAATACTTACATGCGAAAAGAAAGAAAAGATACATTAGAAAACCAATAACCTAAGCTTACATCTCAAAGAAAAAAATTAGAAAAATAAGAGCAAAGTAAACCTAATATAAGTAGAAAAAACAATAAACGTGAGAGCAGAAGTCACAAATTATTATCTGGCAGAGAATTTGTTAATCTAGCCAGACCCAAGTCTAGCACTGATTTGGAAATCTCTCAAGAACTGAGTTTATGTTCTGTGTTTATGTGTATACATATGTCATGCGGAGGAGTTATCAGGATCTAGAACCATTAGCACAAAGAAAATGCCCAATTTTATAATGAGTTTGGGTAATTGGAGCTTTCTTGCTTTTATAAAATCAATTTATGTTAATTCTTTGAGTTTCTTGGTTAATTGGTATTGAACCCTTTTTCATCTGATTTGGAAAATCTTTAAAACAACTAAAGAAAATCTGCAAGTTTTATAATATTACAGCTTTACTGTGACATAAATTTTCATCAATGATCATGTATATACTTTAAGCTCTACTCTAAGATAATAAAAAAAAAAGGAAAGCAAAGAGAGTAGAGGAAAAGAAGGAGATAATTATGTTCCCTTTGTATCTTGAGGAGGCAGTCATTTTCTTCAAAGATAAAGAAACACATAAGTTTTTGTTCCTAGAAGCAGTGCTTTCAGATCTGTATAGTGTTCCACTGAAATATTTCTTCCTATGGTGGAGACAGACCAATCTTTGAGTGACAGGGAGCAAGAAAAAAAAAAAACCCATCTAAATGGAAGGGAGGCAGAATATAAGGATAGACAAGGGTTTTACACTGCTGTTTCCTTTAATTTGAAAAAGGGAAATTAAAGTTGTATTTCTTTTTTTTTTAAGATTTTATTTATTTATTCATAGAGACAGAGAGAGAGAGAGAGAGAGAGAGAGGCAGAGACACAGGCAGAGGGAGAAGCAGGTACCATACAGAGAGCCTGACGTGGGACTCGATCCAGGGTCTCAGGCCCTGGGCTGCAGGCGGCGCTAAATCGCTGCGCCCCCGGGACTGCCCTAACGTTGTATTTCTAATTATCTCAGTATTTTAGGAATTTCTTAGCTGCAAATCAGGATATCAATAGTAGTATTTATACATTAAAATTTTAAATAAGAAAGAGGACATTTTAGAGGTACCTTAATTTTCCACAAATGCTTAAAACTAACTAAATAAAAAGGGCCTCTAAATTTAAATTATCTAAATAATCTTATTATCTGATAATCAGATAATATCTAAATTATTTGATAATCAGAAAACTTTTTAAAACAATGAGTATTTCAATGATGCGTTGAATTACAACATACCAAGCTTCCTAGAAAAAAGCATACAAAAGGATTTTAATTAAAAGTTTGATCTTAAAACCTGTTATCATTTATTACTTATTCTATGACATATAATTACTAATTTTGGAGTTTTGCTTCCAAATGAATTAAATAATTCATTTCATATAGTATGAAGGTAAAATCTAGTGGGAACTTTACAATTTTAAGTTTAGGAGGCTATCGGAATTTTCAAAATCTATTTTTTTTTTAATATGCTAAGAATGTGTGTTTGAGGAAGCTTCTACTACTGCTTCAGGTTAACTCTCTAAGGTACTGTACCTGGCTTTTATATATTTCACTTGCTCTCTTTCAACTTTAGGATAACTGGGCAACCTATATTAAGTAGAATCTGAAGCCAGTCGTAGTGGTAGGGATAGTTTAGAGGGGCTGTAAAGAAACAACTTCTCAGAAAGAATATGGATTGTTACTGAATTTAGACTCAGCTAGCTAGAATTGCTAGCTCTGCTCTGAGAGTCAACCAATACAACTGCAACAGGAAATAAGCAATGGAATGTTCAGCTGTGACCTAGAAGGTCATTAATAATCACAATGTACCCTATTTGTACTTCTCTTTTGAATATTGCTGACTCTATTGAGTCTTTAATTGTGTGCTGGGTAAGATTACCCTTCTTAATATGAAATTATGCAGGGTAAAGAAAATCCCATGTATCTAAATACTAGACTTTCTTACTTACCTTCAGATCTCTCTAGGTCTCATGGCAACTTTGATCTATTTCTATGGTTAGTACAGCTTTTATCCAAAACCTTTGAGATAGGGATCCCTGGGTGGCGCAGCGGTTTGGCGCCTGCCTTTGGCCCAGGGCGCAATCCTGGAGACCCGGGATCGAATCCCACATCGGGCTCCCGGTGCATGGAGCCTGCTTCTCCCTCTGCCTGTGTCTCTGCCTCTCTCTCTCTCTCTCTCTCTGTGACTATCATAAAAAAACAAAACAAAACAAAACAAAACAAAAAAAACCTTTGAGATATATTATGTTTTGTGAACCATAATTTTTTAGATGTTAGAGAAATAGTATGGTGCAGCTCTTTGTTTTATGGATCACTCCCGGTAGTGTTTCATTTGGGTTAGTACTCTATAATCAAATAAATTAATATTTCTACAAAGACATGTACAAATATTTATACTAAATGGGATAAAGACAACAAATAGTCACATGCTGGTTTGTTTTATCACCCAATATGTTTTCCATAAACATATAAAAAATTCATGGTTTTCAGAGTTTTAAAATGATTAGATCTATAACAAATCCTAGAATGAAACTTTTATTCTCATTTGGTCCAAATGTTACGTGGATGTAATTTATTTTATTTTCCAATAAATAACTGAGTTGCCAATATTGGAGTCCTAGCAAGTAAACTTAAACTTTTTTTTTTGCTTTTATTTTCATAAATGATGAAATCATAATCTTATTAGCCTCCTTGGCTTCCTCTAAACAAAATTAATAAAACATATTGCATATGAAGTATGAATAATGGCATTTGTGGAAAAGTTTATTTTCATTGATTTGTCATATAACATCTCAGAGAAACAGTGCCTGTGATACCTCCCACTTGCTATTGTTATTTCTCTCTTACACAGATTCTAGTACCAACAATGGCTACAGTCATATTTATGAAAGTGGCATTATATATGATATGCATATGCCTGAGATCTAAGGAATAACTAAATTCAGTCACATATAAAAATTATGAAACTAATATATATATATAATAATATTTAAAGATTTAGTAGCAATTAAGAAATAATTTCCTGGTGACCTAGTCTGACAGCCATGACAGAGGTAGTCTTTAACTCATACGTGCAAATTTTCATTTCACTTTTTCAAATGTTTTAGGTGTAGTTCTTACAAGAATTATGAGAACACAAATTTCCCTTTTGAAATCCCTTCATGTTCCACATATCCACAAATCTTATTTATCTACATACATCTGTGTACCTATAATTCTTATTTATCAATATACATCTATGAAAACTATTGGCATATATACAAGCATATACATACATATTATATTCTTTTAGGCAAAGTTTAGTATTAATATGGAATTAAATAACAAAGCAGGGTAGATCTATATAATGTATAATGATTTTGAACATTTTTTCAAGGGGGGCGTGGCTCAATTTCACAACCCCAAGAACATGACCTGAGTTGTAATCAAGAGTTGGGTACTTAACCAACTGAGCCATCCAGGTGCCCCTCATATTGTACATTCTTAATTATCCTCATTATTCACCAAGTCCTTCTAGATTGTGTTTTTTCAATTTTATTTCACCCTATATCTATGTTAGCTGGCATATAACTGGAATTTCAAGTTCTCCAGTATGTACAATGTACATGAAACTCATTAATTAAGACAAGAAGGCTAGGCACATCCTCACACTGAGCTATTATCTCTAGAAACATTTAAATTAAATTAGAGCTTTCTATGGTATATAAAAAGTGATTTAAGACTTTCACAGGTAACTTACCTGTGGAATCAAACCACTGCTCCTATTGTATATCAACAATATCAGCAAAATAACAATACAGACACTGATAACATGGGATATGTAGAAGTAGAAATAATACAATTCAACACTCTTCAAATATATACAAAATACATTATTTATTTATTTCCCTTACTTTTAAAATTTAAATTCATTAGTTAACATATAGTGTACTATTAGTTTCATAATTTAGTGATTCATCAGTTGTATATGACACCCAGGGTTCATTATACCACATGCCCTCCTTAATCCCCATCACCCAGTTACCATATCCCCCACTCAGCTCCCCTTCAGCAACCCTCAGTTTGTTCCCTATAGCTAAGAGTCTCTTATTATTTGCCTTTTTTTTTTAAGGATTTTATTTATTTATTCATGACAGACCCAGAGAAAGAGGCAGAGACATAGGCAGAAGGAGAGAAGCAGGCTCCATGCGGGAAGCCCGATGTGGGACTCGATCTCAGGACTGCAGGATCATGCCCTCAGCCAAAGGCTTAACCATCGAGCCACCCAAGCATCCCTGCCTTTCTGTTTTCATCTTATTTTATTTTTCCTTCTCTTCCACTATCTTCATCTGTTTTGTTTGGAACTGAGGATTAAATATGATCAATGGATTTTATTTTTTTTCTTAAATTGCATTCATAAAAAATCTATTATTTAAAAAGTGTTGCTTTTTAAAGTAGCAAAGGAAGCACCATTTTTAAATCATATTTTTCTTTTCTTAAATTATACTCATAAAAAATAAAATCTGTGATTTAAAAAGTGGTGCGTCCTTTACTACTTTGATTAAAAAAAAGAACCCACAATTTTCTAAAAGATATTCTTGAAGACCGATTATGCTCAAGATACCTATCAGCACAAGGTATTTAACCAGGCAATCTTTGTTTCAGGAAGTTTATAGTCTCTAAAATAGCATTATCATGCCCCACGCCAGTGACCTGCTTCACAAGAACCATTTTTCCTGAATGTCAGCCTGCTATCTACCCTGGCACCACTGGCAGAGCAGATCATATTTACAGCCTTAGTTCCTTTTCTCTGTAGGCATGGATTCCCTAATTGCTGGCTTACTCCTTACTGCTAATTGCAGTTTAGCAAACACTGCAAATTCACTAGTTGCTAGTCTGGGAAAAAAAAGAAAATCTACTTCACTGAATTTAGTATTTTTCAAAATACTGTATCTTGAATTTTCTTGTGTCTGGCTCCAAACAGATAAAGTCTCAAAGGCAAGAGGGCTGTTTAAGGTCCAAATCTTTGCTTTTGAGGAATTCAGAAAGTTTCAATATGCATTTAACCTAAGTGCCAAATGTAAAGATTTTGATAGAAAAGATGTTAGCACTGAATAGGTCGGAAGTCTGCCAACTTCCTGGATATTTATTCATTGGGCCCATTTTACTTGAGCTGGAAGAGTAAGAGTTAGAAGTGAATGAATGGACTCACCCTATACACCAATTAATTTTAAACATAAAAATATAAATTAATTTAAAAAGCCATCTTATTTAGGAAGGATAATTGTACAAATGTAAATTTTAAAACAAATTATTAGAAATTATTGAGTGCTACTTGTTTGTGGACCTTCGTCCTTCTTCCAGAAAACACACACACAAATATATACAGAAGCCCTACAGAAGAAATAAACCATAGAAGAGATTAAAGGACAGGTTTTTATTAGAAAAAATTGTGCCCTTAGTCACATAAACTACTGAAGCAAATGAACTAAGACAGAATAACCAAATTAGTATACTTAGCTAACAGTTGAACTATTTACAAAAAAGGACCACTTTATCTGTGCTCTTTTCTTTGGTAGAATCCAGTAAACTGCCATTATATTCTTCCTAAATGGTTCCATTACAAGGATTCTATAACAACAGCCTAATCTCTTGATAATTATAATAAATGCTTGTAATCAAAGTAGGAACTATTTAAAATAGGAAGGAGAAAGGCTCTTTTCCATCAAATTCATTGTAGTTCTGTGATCTTTGAAGCATTCAGCTACAATACAGCTTTCCACCCAATCTTGTTCAAATAAATATGCAAGAAAATACTAGATCAATGATAGCTGGGATTAGGTAATTTAGTCTTTTTTGTTTCAGAATTTTAAATTGCGCCAACATTAAGAATAAAGAGACATCTTTGCTCAGAGTTTAAATGTCCAGAATCCAAATGATAAATGATTTGATTAGATTTGTAATGTTTCCTTCAGGGGAAGTAATAGTTATTTTAGGAAACTGTAATGATGAGCTATTCTCATAGTGCTTTTGGCTTTAAGGAAGTATTATTTTCCTGGAAGACAGCATATCTCAACACAGAAGTTGGGACTGTATTTACGTGAACAAACAAACAATGATTTCCAGAGATCACATAAGTAACTGAGGGCTGATAAAGTTACGGGAAATGACTATATATGACTAGAATGGCTTTCATCTGCATTTTGTTAGACCAAGCATTGATTTCACTTTTCAGCTGTGAACAGCAAGAGGCCAGCTGTGGCCAGAGTGGGAGCAAACTGTGAACCAGGGTTACATTAGAGGGGGACTGTTTTTTTTTTTTTTTTTTTTTAAAAGATAATGCTTTTTAGTAAGTCTTACTAAAAAACTACTCTTTGTAAATGTTTGGAGAAATACATATAAGGGTTTCCACAAACTGTCAGAAGTGGTGAATCTAATTTAGGACAAAATGAAACCTTTGTGCTCAGTTGTGGGAATAAACAGTATTATGGGGAGAAAATAAACAAAGAGAAGGAAAATATAAAATATACTGCCTTCAAGGCAGAAACAACTACATTTTACTTGGTATTCCCAGATGTGCTAAGAGGAAATTTATGACAGCACACTGAAAAGCAAGATTCCCTTTGTGAAACCTTTCACATTTATTTAACTAAGCACAATCATTGAAAATGACCTTTATCCAAACCCTTCACAGCAGTCTTAAAATGATCTAAAATGACTGCCAGATATTCTTTAAATAACATTATTTAACTAAAAGTCATTACCCAGGGGCAATATTAAAGTACTGGCAAGTATTTACAGATCTATTTTCAGCAAAATATAACATAGGCATAATGAAAAATTGATAACACATTAAATACCTTTGTCAATGTATAGTGATTTTCACATTCACAGCATCTTATGCTTTTTAATGGAGATAAGCATCATAGGAAAAAAAATCTAAAAATAGAGATGTTTAATACATAAAATTCTAAAAAAAAAAAAAGGTATTGTATCCAGAGAAAGGCTTTCCAAAACATGTTTTAACTAAATAAACTAAATTTTTAATATTTGCCAAATATAGTAAATTTGAGAAAACTGGACTTAATTTATTGAGTCTTTCTATTGTCAAGATAAGCGCATAAAATTTGACTATTTCTATGTTTTCTTTTTTAATTTACATTCAGTGGAAGATGAAAGGCTACCTACCAGGTTGGGAATAAAGAAAGCGGTAAAATTGCAGATCAGGAATAATTGATAGTTGATTAAAAAGATATATACTTGTGGAATCTAAATTAAAAAAAATTCTGTTGTTTCATAATGCATTTGTTTCAGCTAGCAAAACTGGACATACTCTGGGGGGAAAATTTTCCTCTATTA
This sequence comes from Nyctereutes procyonoides, assembly GCF_905146905.1. Taxonomy (NCBI): domain Eukaryota; kingdom Metazoa; phylum Chordata; class Mammalia; order Carnivora; family Canidae; genus Nyctereutes; species Nyctereutes procyonoides. Next base: position 15,018,442 of record NW_026575033.1, on the reverse strand, counting down.
AGGGGATGATTAGTTCAGTAAATCATGGCTTTGAGATAAAGATGATTACTATATCTCCTTGATGGGAAAAGGAGAAGGGTATAGGAGGTTCATTTCACCACAAAGCAATTATACTGAGCCAGAACGTTACAATTTATCATGGCTGAAAGATGACACTCACTGTTAGCCAAGGGAAACTGCTACTCAAATGCTCCCATCTAGATCAATATACCATGGGTATTTTTTTTCCCCTTAGCAAAAAGTAATTATACAACAGAAACTTCACAATCAATACCTTCCTAGGCTAACTTAAAGTCAGCTATATAAGCATGAAGGTATGGTACTGTCAGCTGTCACTGAAGTCTACCCCATTAAATCCAAATTAAGCCTGTTCTTCTGTGCTGTTAATCAAATCTTTCCCAGTGTTATTTCAAGTCCTCAATACCAGTTCCTTAGAAATAAAGTGTTGTCAGGTTTTGTGTTTGTTTTTTGCCACTAAGACCATACCAAGTTACGACTGACCATATAACATAGGAGAATGGCTTTTATTTAACCCATTAGTATTTTTGAAGGAAATAAAAAGAAAAAAAGAAAAGAAAAAATCATTTTATAAGGTAAAAACAATCAATATCCCTATTCAGTGAAGAGTAAAGTACTTCTGGAAGCATGCTTCCTAATCTTCCAGTTGAGGCTCTGACCTTTGAACTTGTAAGTTCCATTAACAGAGCAGTCCACAGTTTTATAATGTGCAATTGAAGTTTTCTCAAGATAAACAATACTTGCAGTTAAGGAAGTGGATCATAGATAGTTGTATATATGCTTATTTTATAAACATGGATAAAAATAGTTACAATCATTTGAAAATCTATCCAAGTGTCAACTTGACAACTGCTTTTTGTGAGATACAGCTTAGTCTTATAAACCAATCTAATATATCAGAAAAGGTTAAAGGGCATGGAAAAATCACTCCTTCAGTGAAAAAAATTTTGACATCCAATTTTCAAGCTGATTTATCAGTAGAAAGCTAAAATTGATAGGTTGCCATTACTGGGGAGTAGCCTGTCTAAGAAAGCCGTTACAAAACCTCTCATTTTGATTTAGCCACATTAATCAATACAAACCTATACTGTTTCAATTTTTAAAACATTGATCTTCTGCTATAAGCTTAGTACAGTCACATTTATCAACAATCATAAAAAAAGCTCAATCCATTTTTAAATAAAGGTTCAGAAAATAAAATGATCGAATGAAATTCAGGTTTACTTGCCTTATTGGTTATTCATTGTTACCAAGCATAGTTTAATCTAGTTAATCAAGAAATTGAGTCAAACTTTTTTATATTTTAAGAAATAACTGTTACTTTTCACTTTGTTCTCAATTTTAACTAGTCCAGCATTATCTCCTGGGTTTCTTACTTTCAGATTATCCTAAAATTATTCTATTCTAAGTTACTCTAAATATTTACACTTAAGCAGAGAAAAAAAATTATACAGTGAATTACTACTTAGTATACAAAATGCTTTTATTTTCTAATCAATAGCTAAAAGTGACAGCAGAGAATGACAAAAGACATTGTGAAAGAATTTCAGACTGTGCAGTAGAAATACTTTTGCAGCACAGAGGACTTAAATATTTCTGAATTTATAACTAGAGAGATGAAAATCCTGCTAATTAAAAAAAATAAGAACTTTGTTCAAAGTCATCCATAATGTTCTGGAAGATTCAAAGTAGAAAAAAGTAAAAAGCAATATGTTTTGCAAACAAAGTGTAAGTATTTGCTATCACACTATTAGCGTTTTAGTTTAAGTGCTTTAAGAATCTAGAAGAAATGAGTAGAAGGAGATACTATCATGGAATAGCCCTGCCTTTAAGAAACTTTCCAAAATGAAAGCATGCAAATTATATCATATATTTTAAATTAGTATATTTATGTTTTACCTTTAGAAACATTATATATTTTCTATTACATATTTATCAAATATATATTTATGTTAAAAACCTGCCACATTAAAATAATTATTTTATACATGGAATACTATCTCATTTACTGTGGATCTCTAAAGATAATTATATAAAAGATTATGAGAAAATGGAAAGGATGGGGAAATGAAGTAAATCACACATGTTAACCATTATTTATTAAGATTCCCTTTCCAAATGTGCATGGCATTATGGTTGAGTTATATATACAAAGCCAGATAAATGGATTCAGTCCCTGCCCATTCTGTATAAAACAGATAACATCAAAAGAGATTTTATCGTATTAGGCATATATCACAGATAAAACATTCCCAACTAACATTTACAACTTTCATTTTTTAAAGTTGTAAACCCAGAAACATATAATTTGTATTCTTTAACTAGGAAGAAGTAAAATGGTTAAAATAAAAGAAAAGCAAAAAAAAAAAATCAACTACTATGAAAAACTGTAAAGTTAAAACAAAAAACATTTAAAATTTACATTGTAAAAAAATAAAAAAAGTACTCTGTAGAAAATACATGTATACACTCATGTCAACTTAATTTACCAAAGCGTAAATTAATAAAGCTGAGCTACCGTAGAACTTACTAAAAAGACTCAAAAAGGTTTACTCGAGGAACAAAGATAATGCTAGAAGAAGAAAATGTATACCATCAATGTAGAGTTTCAAACATAAGATATCTGAGCCAAAAGTGACAGAAGTGTATTTTCGAAAGAGAAAGGTACATGAAAAAGTAGATAAAATCTTTAAACTGAATTGTTTGGTGATCCTCAAGTGAGCCCATAATTAACTTTGGATTGGCACAATATTATAGTCTTATCTCTCTAAAAAAGGTAGCCATTTGCATAATTGGCGTGATTCAAAGTGAATAAGTAATTTCTTAAAACATTTTACAATTCTAGATTGTAGGTGCTAACATACTCCAAATTGTAAAGAAGCATAAATAAGAGAGCCTTGACTCTTAAGAATAGGTTATAACCTATTGTGTGATAAGATCATTTGTCTTTTGATTATGTATCAGGCACTTTGGGAGATGTATTACCTTTGCATATATCAAGGGTTCTACTTAATGCCCAAGAGTTGTAATTTGCTGTTTAGTAAATTTTACTAAGGGTAGAAATAATCCATTTAGTTATAAAAGTTAAGGATAAGTAAATACTCTCTAGAACATGACAAATGATTCTTTAACAAGGTACTAACATTAACATTTAGAATTGATACTCATAATGTTCATAGCTTTTCTTTTATTTGCTGACCTTGTCTTCAATGACTTGGTCAGTTAGGTCACGGCATGTAGTCCCAATCCATGTATCTGTGGGGCCTGGATTTAGAATCTCTTTTCTTTTCAATCTTTATCTTAGTTACTTCTAAAAAACACCTGGGCGTCGTGTTAGATTTATCTTTCCAGATGGGACTCTCATACGGCCAGCCCATCACATCACAGACCAATATTTCTCTGCCTGGCTGCTTTATCACCATCCCAACCATAGAAGAACATATGCATTTACCACCAACATAAAAAATATGTTCAAACATATACACGCACCAATTTGAGTCTTTTCCTGAAATTCTTTTCCCTTTTCTTTTTAAATACTGATAGACATTTCATCATTATTTTTGTCATCAAAGTCAATTCTTATGAATAATTTTATTTTCCACTTTCTTAACTTTTTTTAAGTAGGTGCCATGCCTAGCGTGGAGCTCAACATGAGGCTTGAACTGATGACTCTGAGATCAAGACATAAGCTGAGATCAAGGTGGGATGCTTTACCAAATGAGCCACCCAAGCACCCCTGCTTTCTCAACTTTTATATTTTTCCTATCCCTTTCCATGTCTCTTTGAACAAAAGAGCTATTCAAAATATATCTGTGTACTGACTGTGGTCTCTGAGCCAGGAGAATGCCCACACTAGACTAGTCTCATCTCCTGGCCACAGCCTGACCTGCTAGCCCGTGGCAGTCTCCGTGCTCTCTGTGCTCTTTTTGTCGTTCTTCTATTCAGTTTACAAATTCACTTAAAGGCACTCTCTCCAACCACACATTCTGACAATTCCCCCAGCCATGTGGAAAGTTGTAATTTTCTTTTTTTTTTTTAAATTTATTTATGATAGTCACAGAGAGAGAGAGAGAGAGGCAGAGACATAGGCAGAGGGAGAAGCAGGCTCCATGCACCAGGAGCCCGATGTGGGATTCGATCCCGGGTCTCCAGGATCATGCCCTGGGCCAAAGGCAGGCGCCAAACCGCTGCGCCACCCAGGGATCCCGAAAGTTGTAATTTTCTTAAGTAGACTCATTGTTTTTACTCAAGCTTTAAAAAGGACTTTTATTCTATTTTTGTATTCCCCCTAATTAATGTTATTTATAGTTTATATAATGATTAGGCATAACTTACTCCTAACTGACACAATTTTAATTCCTGACTTTAAACTATATATATATATATATATATATATTTTTTTTTTTTTTTTTTTTTTTTTTTTTTTCTCTTCTCAACAGTGATTGCTCTTAAACATTCTATCAGCCATCTAACTACCCTCATTGTAAGGCCACCTGATTCTGGGAGCCTTCCAGGTGGACAATTCTGATGAATGCTTTACTTATCTCTTCTAAAGGCTATGTTAACATTTGTCTTCCACTGAATTCTCCTAGAATTCAAACTTCTCCAAAGCGGTAAGGTACTGGTGTTGGTATGTATGATTACTACACAATGATATATATCTATATATCCTGCCAGTATGAATGCTGTTAAGGACAGAGGGAAAGGTTAACTCTACTATTAATCTGTACCTACTGGTCCACAGATTATATAAAGGCAGATGGCATGAGGGAATCGTGTGCTAAGATGGCAGTATTAACACCAGACTGATCAGTCATTTGTTTCTAGTAAAAGTTCAAACTTGAAATATAGCCCATAAAAGTTTAAACCAGGGGCTAAACCTAACAGAGGTTTCCTTTGTTGCTAAAGTCCAGCATTTTCATTTTCAGTTCAACATAGCTTATGAATTTTTAGTTGGTGTTACAAAATTTAGATATTTTTGTTAGTATTAATGTGGATTGCCAAGACTTTTTGGAAATGCAAACCCACTGCAAAGTTAAAAAAAAAGAGAGTGAATAAGAAAGGAATCATGCCTTCCTTTCTCCCAGGCTTGTATAGGAATACTAGTAACAATTCAGCTATTTTCTTTGTTCATTCATTCATTTTACAATTATCTATTGACCATTTTCATGTGCATTAATATTTTCTGAAACATAAGTTACTACCCAAAGGCATTACACGACATAAAAATAACAACAAATTATTAACTTGAAATCCATTTAGTATTTGCTTCTCCTTTTAGGTTTGCTGTACTTTTGACTATAAAGTAAAGGCTAACCTTGTGGTACTTAATAATATGCTAAGTAGAAGAGAATTACATGATCTGTTCTGAATATTAAGAGAACACGGACAGTACCAAAAAAGTAATAGGTAATGACATTTTTGCCATTCCCAATGAATGCTGTGTCCATTTGCTTCTTGTTTAAGAAAGTGCTGAGCTAATGGGATAAAGAAGACATCATGAAGAGATTCTATGGGATTCTGGTATCATGACTATTATAGAAAAACCTTGTTATCATGTCATCAGAGTTTCAGCACTAAATGATAAATATCCTGGCTAGTACCCTATATAAGATGTTTCCCCCTCACATTCATCACCCTGAGGTACTATATTGCTTGTTTCCTTTTCTCTAGTGCCCTGTGACCTCATTTTAACATTCAGTATCATATGACATGAATGCCTATTATATCTGTCATGGCTAAAGAATAATTGTTTTTTTTGTCCCTGCTCCTCATCCATTTATTTTTATAACAGAGTATTAAATGTAATTAGACATTGAAGAATATAAAAAAGAATTTTAAAAAGAAACAAACTGTTTATGAATATAAAGTAATACCATTGTAATAACTAGTCAAATAAACTTATTTGGAAAGGGTGGAAAATTTCATCAGGAATCAAGAAGGCTGTGTTCTTTTTCTTATACGGAGTTCCAGTTCTGATTTAGTATCATTGAAGGCAGGTCATGACCTCTCAAGACATATTTCCTTATCTGTAAAATTGAGTTGCCTACATAACCAGGTTTAATCTTTAACTGGGCATTCAAGATCTTCCTTGATTGAATTTGAACTCTATTTTGCAGTCTTATCTTTAACTACTTCCATTCTCATACTTTATTCTGGATAATTTAATGTAATGAGACAAGCTGGGCTGTTTCAACCCTGTGCTATTTGTTGGGACTGAAAAATCTGAATATTCATTTATGTCTTTATAAATCATACAGTCTAGTTAATGCTTCACTTAAACATAACTAAATATTGCTTTATATGACTATTATAATTACCTAAGCCTTGGTATGATCTCACAAACTAAACTATAGCTACTTAAGGCTGAGACTAATTTTTACGTATCTTTATATTCTACATAACATATAGGACAATGGCCTGCTGTGTGCTGTATCACAGAATGGTTGTTTAATATGTATTAATTGGATGGAAGAAGGCATATTCCCCCAAATGACATATTAATTGAATTACCAAGTAGCTAACAAACACAGCAATCTATCTGCCAAACACACTGCTAGAGGTTGGCACTTGAATTTTTAAGCTTTCAGTCTAAACACTTGTTTTCTATTTTAATAATCACCCTTTGATAGCTTAATATTATGACACCAATCAACTAAATCACTATTTCAGTAGAAAAGGAGAAAAATCACTGTGATGAAAAAAATCACTGGGAGAAAATTTCAGTACTGTGATAAAAAACATATGACAAAATTACAAATTTATTTATGCTAAAGACTTTTAATAAACCAAAATGGAAAGGGAAGGGAAGTGGCTTTCTCTTACCTGATAAAGAATATCTACTAAGCAACAAACAAACAATCCTCTGGCAAATATCATAATCATGGCAAAATATCTAAAACCTTCCTCTTGCCATTAGGAACAAGGTAAGTGCTATCATACTTCAATTCAACATTATATTGAGGATCCTAGCCATTAAAGTAAGAAAAACAACCAAAAAACAAACCAACCAACCAGGTATGCAGAATGAAAAGAGTTAAAACTGTCATTATTTGCAGATGATACGAGGTGTTCACAAATCTAATACATATACAAACTATTATAATTAATATATACAAACTATTATAATTAGTAAGTGAAATTGGCAAAGTTACTGGGTAAAAGTCTATGCAAAGAAACAACTGAATTTTATTTATCAGTTTCAAGGTCACAGTTAAATTTTTAAAATATCTGCAGCAGTTTCACAAAAACATCAAATACCTAAGAATAAATCCTATGAAAGATTTACAACACCTCCACACTATATCTACAAATTACTACTGAGAGAGTTAAAGAAGACCTTTATAAATAGAGTTGTAGGTCATATAAATGATATGCATATTTCAGTATTATAAAGATGTCAATTCTCTCCACTTTGTTCTATAGATTCAGCTCAATTCTAATAAAAATTCCAAAACATTTTTTTCTTGCAGAAATTGGTAAAGCTGATTCCAAAAAATTACAATGGAAATGCAAAGGCCAAGAATGGTCAAGTGAACCTTCTGGGTCTGTGAGAACCACAAAGCTGAAGGATTTGTACTCCCAGGTGTCAAGATCTATTTATAGAGTAACAGTAATTAAGGCAGTGTGGGCCTGGTGCAAGAAGAGAAAAAGTGATCAAAAGTATTGAAAAGAAAGTCCAGAAAGTCCAGAGACAGACCCTGAGATAGATATCTTAGTACAGTGGGGGAAAAGAATGTTTTTTTCAATAAATTGTGCTGTGTCGAATGAATATCCATATGGTAAAACATTAATCTTGACTTCTGCCACTTGCCATACACAATTCCAGAAGGGTTTCAAATCTGATTGTGAGAGACAAAGCAATAAAGCTTTTAGAAGAAAACCTAGGAGAGAATCTCTGTGATATCGGGTAGGCAAAGATATCTTAAACAAGAAACAGAAATCACTAACCATAAAAGAAAAAATGGATAATCTGGACAAGATATAGGAAAGCAAATGGCAACCCACAGAATGGGAGATTTCTGCAATACATATATCCAACAAAAAAGTCTCAGGTCCATGGGCAGCCCGGGTGGCTCAGCGGTTTGGTGCCGCCTTCAGCCCAAGGCGTGATCCTGCAGACCCAGGATCGAGTCCCATGTCAGGCTCCCTGCATGGAGCCTGCTTCTCCCTTGCCTGTGTCTCTGCCACTCTCTCTGTGTCTCTCATGAATAAATAAATAAATAAAATCTTAAAAAAAAGAAGCCTCAGGTCCAGAATATTTAATGAAGTCTTACAAATCAGTAAGAATAAAAATGTATCCAGTAGAATAACAGACAACAGATATCTGACAAAAGTGGATGCGCAGACCTTTAGTGGTCATTATAAAAGGTACTCAACTTTATTAGGCATCAGGCAAATGCAGATGAAGACTGTCACGTGATATGTTGAACTCTGACCTGAATGGCTAAAATGAAAAAAACCAAAAATGCCAAGTGCTAGAGAGAATGCAGAATGGCTAAGAAAATGCTCTGGAAAACCGTTAATGCTGTAAAGCTAAACATAGGTAATACTCTGACTTAACGACCAATTCTAGACATAATCTTAACAAATATGTATTTAATTTTCCATCAAAAAAATAACAAACACACACATATACTAAACTGTTCACAGCAATATGGCTCATACTAGTCAAAATCTGTATAATAGATAGATAAGTTCAAGTATATTCACAAAATGAACTACTATATAGCAATGAGAATAAACAATCTAAAACTATATGCAACAATGGGCAAGAATCTCACAAATGTTATACTGAGTAAAAAGGTACCAGACATACTATGTGATTCATTTATATAAATATAGAAGTAGGCAGAGGAAATATATGGTCTTAGAATTTAGGGTACTGGTCATTGATAGGTGGGTGAGAGGTACAAGTGGGGCTTCTCAGGTTGGGTAATGCTCTGTTTCTTCACTAAGATAACTGCATAGATGTTTTCAGTTTTTGAAAATTCATTGATCTGTTTCATTATGATATATGGACTTTTCTGTATGTGTCACACTTTAAAGTAAAAAAAAATATTGTCTCCATTTGCCTTCTTCTTTCACTCTGTGATAATCTACGGTCTATTTCACTGCTTATTTGAAATACAAATCTATCATTTTGATTTACTTATAAAATAAAATCTACCCAAGATCCCCCAAATCCCGACTTCACTTTCTTTACCAACACATGAAGGAAAATTATAAGGCTAACTTAATAAGCAATGGCCAGCCAATGTCATGATATAATTTAAATATACCAGGGAACCTCCAAAAGATGTTTATAATAACTGGCTGTATTTTTCTAGTTTGACCACAGACATTCACTCCTGTGAGTTAGGAAGCTTTCTCTATCTTTTAGTTTCCACTAGCAAAATAGATTTATACCTATCAGGGAGAGACACTTTATTTTATTAGGGTTTTTTTTTTTTTTTTTTCAGAGGCCATGCCAAGCCAACTGGGCCAGAGAAATCTCTGGAAAGAGAGACTGTGAAATACAAGACAGAATGAAAGAAAAATAGATTTAACTTCATTTGTGTAGACCTACTCCTAGATTCATATGTACATACATATACATATGTAGGCACATTCATCATTTTGTAGATTTCTTTTTTCCCCAAGAGAGTGAGATTCAATGATAAATCAATTCAATTTTGATATAACATTATCAGAATTATTATTTTGTTATTCCAATTTTGTTCTAAGCTGAAAGCTACACTGAAATCAGAATAACTATGATGGTTTCTGGAAAGATACTATGATAGGATGATATTCTCTCCTCTAAGTTGTTCTCTTAGAGTGATTAATAAATAATTTGTAAAGACTAGAATAAGAATAAGGAATTTCAATGAAAAGACCCAAATCAGTGTTCTTGTTTTTGGCAGGGAGTGAGTTTGTGTACTCTATGTATATGTTTGTGGTTATTTATTTGTTTTGATATCATAAATGAAAGACAGGTATGACAGAAGTCATAAAGATAAGCCTGTACTGGTGGATGTATCAGAATTTACTATGAAATTACTGTAAAGGCAGGAGTCAGATGGCTTCCAAGACAATATGATATGGTAAAGCACTGGGCCGAGAAAATAATTTAAAATCAGTTATGGACAGATGGAAGCCTAAATATTTGGAATGGATAGGTAAAGACAACTGGGATCTGAGCAAAAGGCTTACTCATGAAAAGAGGTAAATTTTAACACGGTTATGGAATGAGAGGCAGCACCTTGTTCTTTCATGATGGTTATGTGTTTCAGAGGTAAAAGTTTAGAAACATTTGCATTTTTGGGGAAATTAACCATTAGAACTATAGAGAATAGACATTATTGCTATATAGGAAGGGAATATCATATCAAACCCTAATCCCCAAAGTATAGTTCCTTTTCACCGCCAGACTCAAAAGTTTTTAGTCCTTCACTGGGAGGGGGATGGCTTCTGCTGTGTGTCTCCCTCCACAATCACTGGTCAGTGTTTAAATCACCTTTTTTCTCTACTTAAGTGTTTCACCAGCTCTGCAGCTGGTCCTTGTTGCTCATTAGCCTGATACTGATTTTGATCAACATCATTAAGCCTGCTCCCACAAATGGTAGGGACTTCTGACTGCCTGTCTCTTCTTTTAATCTGTTTGGTAAAATATAAAAATAAATAAAATAAGGTAAAAAAAGATGAAATAAAGTAAAATCCCAAAACACAAAACCAACCTGTCAACATACAAAATTCCTTTAAACATGAAAACACAGGATACCTGATTGCCACAGCCTTCTTATCACCATAGAATTTATCCTCTTACCAAAATTAATGAGGCCCGAAAATTTGCTAGGAAGAAATGCTGGACATACTATTCTGTATATGAGCACCCCAAACTTCTTAGTGGGGTACCACCTGTCCATCCTGAGCAGGATTGTAACAACTCTTCTACAGCCTCCCTTTATTAGAGCACATGCCCACAACATCGTAACCCCTTTTCCTAAGTACTCTGCAACTCTAAATCCCTCTCTGCTTCAACAGCCTAACCACTCATGGGGAGGACATCCTATTTCTTCCATCCTCAGTGTCACCTAAAGACTCCAGCCTCCTGAAGACTATTCCTTAGGTCTTGCAGAATTCTAGAGAACTGGGATAATTTCTGGAATGAATGAAATGGAGGAAAAGGAGAAAAATGAACCACATTTAGGCCATGTGTGACACCAAAGTATTTGCTTTTTTCCTCAAGTAGGATTTGTCACATGCAAATCCGGGTTTTGTGACTAATAGTAACATCAAAATTATGTTGTAGTTTATGTGACAGCAATTCTATATATTTTTTTATGTGACAGCAATTCTAAATGAGGAAAAAAAAATTAGGCTTATAAAAATATTTATAGACATTTAATCCACAGCAGTGAAATTAAGTTTAACCAAATTCAAGATGAAAGAAAAACCATTCTTAAAAAGTAATGAAGACATTCACTCTGGAATGATTCCAACATTCAAATGTAGCAGCCATATCAATGAACTAATACCAGACAGCAACTTCATAATGCTTAAGGGACTGTATTTTACAACAGGGCCCTTAATGGAAAAGTTAATGTAGCATTGAATAAAAGTGAGCTGCTCAGCTGTCGCAGTAAAACCTTTAGATCATGGAAATAAGGAGTCATTTTTCTTTCCCTATTCTTGACCAAAAACAAAAGTAAAAAAAAAAAAAGGAATAAAACAACAACAAAAGGTTTATGGTTATGCTACCCAATTAGTTCCTGACAAATGGCATTCTAGTCAGACATTTTCCCTTATAAATACTTCTAAGCCAAAAAAACAAACAACAAAAAAAAAAAAACAAAAAAACAGTTAATATATTAATGTGAAATAAACCCTGTTTGCAACTTTATTTGTTTGCTGAAAATGTGAAGTAGTAAAAACGAAGTGACTGGAAAAAAAAAAACAAACAACAAAATGAAACAAAAACAAACAAGCAGACACAGAATCATTACCTTTCAACTGGTCAAGATACAGCAATTTATCTACTAAGTAACTGGAAATAACAACCATAGTAATTCAGTTAACTATGAATGAAAAAAGTAATTTAGGAGACATGCCTAATGTTTTCCCTAAGTTCCTTAATTTTTCTGACAACATATTAACAACAAGATAACTTGTTTTACAAAGCCAAAGTTTTATCATGTATTACAAATTTCGACCTTCCCAATGCTAGGATTCCATATATAGTTTTTTGGTACATAAGTTAACTTCCCACCTTTCTAGATATTTGCAAAATGACATAAGGAGTATCCCTTGTCTGTATTATATAAAACCACTGTTGCACATATCTTTTATGCAGTGGAAGTAAAGAATGAAACATGTAAATGTGTCATGTCAAGAGGATGAAGGTTTGATATAATCTTATTCTTTGAATAAATAGAAGACGATTTTCTAAGATTTTCTTTTTTTAAACCACTACACTAAAAAAAACAGTACAACTATCTTGAATTTCACTTGGCAGATTTAATAAGAATCTGCTGAGCAAGTTAAAGAGCACATGAATATGGGGTATGAGATGGCCTGGAGTTGAGATGGCATGACTAAAAACTCTAGAATCAAAATAGATGTTTCAGGTGCCAATCAAAAATTAAAAGAAATTGGTGCACCTGGGTAGCTTAGCTGGTTAGGCGTCTGACTCTTGATTTTGGCTCAGGTCATGATCTCAGGGTCGTGTCATCAAGCCCTGTGTTGGGCTCCATGCTGGGTGTGGAGCATGCTTAAGATTCTCTTTCCACCCTCTCCCTCTGTCTCTCCCTGCAACCCTCATCTAATGAAAGAAATAAATATAAAAAACCAAAAGAAATTAATATATACCATGAGTTTCAAATCATATTTTAACTATGTAAACAAACATATAATCCAGTAGAAGTCACCAAAAGTTGTGTGTGTACTTTTTTGAAAGGCTAGGGAAGTAATACCAAGGTGATTAATAATAGTTAACCACTGAGAAATAGAAAAAAAGAAATCTATACACATTCTAACTTCAATAATTTTTTAAAAGCTTCCAGGAAGTTTTAAAATCAAAGGCAGAATTTTTGACTTTACAGCATTATAGGCAATATTCTTTCTCTTAGAAAAACAGTATTTACGAAGAATCCTATCATAGTTTTATTCAGGAAAGTTATTTCTACTAAATACGCTAGCCATATTATTTCTGTGTATTTGTAAATGTACAATGCCAATGAGTTAATGTTTTCACTTGGGTAACAGTGAGAAGTATAAATGAAAACTATAAGATAAATTATCAGAAATCAGAACAAGAAAGATATCCTTTAAGCCCTCTGTAATTGTTTTGGGCCTAAAATAGGTTAAATGATTAAATATAATAATAATAACTAACATCTGTACTTACGATATTTTTAATCTTCACAACCTACTTAAAAAGCTGTAATACTATGTATTAAGAATAATGTAAATGTTCAATGTTCAAAATAGATCAAAGAGCTTCTTTAAAGTATCTGGAGTTCAGACTGTTTTCAAAATATGAGCAAACAATACTAGTGTTAATGATGGTGAAGGGATTTATAATAATATCCAGAATAAAAACCAGCAATTTTGTATGGTGGAAGGAAGATGGATGAGAGTGCAATTTCAAAATGAAAAGCATTTTAATGGCTGGGTTTCAAGTGGGACAGAATAGAGATAGATATTGAAGAAATTCAAGGTATATGAAGAAACAAATGCAAGATATTTTATTTGCGTAGGTCCTGAATTATACCCAAATTAGAAGAGCAGAGAGCAGTCACAAAGTCTGACTTAGGAGCATACGTAAAGTTGTGAGGTGACTGTCATTTTATAAATCACAAAAGTTGAAGTTTAATGTAAGATAATCTGGGAGATGATAAATAAAAAGTAGTTGGTATTAACCAGAGAAGAAAGCCTTGATTTTATTTTAAACTAAGTATCACATACATGTTCCTCCTCAGGGGAATAATTACAAGGTCATCATCACTTAAGTTCCTTTGAACTGTTAATATTTGAAATCAATACTCACCTAACTTTGATTATGGCACCATCATATTTATAGTAAGGTGAAACTTTAATTATCTACTTAATTATCATATACCTAATAAATGCTCTTAAAAAAAGTGAACAAGGTATTTTGATAGCTATTGCATATGTTAATTTACTACTTAAAAATGTACCTTAATGTGTTCTTAAAAAACCATTCAGTTTACTCAGTTGGATAAATCTAGTATATTCACTTTAAAAATGCCTAAATAATAGTTTATATTTGCTATATTTTATTGCCTAGCCAGCCAAACTTAATTTTTAAGTTTTATGTTAATTTTGAAAATGCATAAAAATCCTTTCATGTAATACCTCATTCCCTAGCTCTGAAGAGTATGTCCATCTATAGAGTGCTTCACTGCAATTTGGTAGCTATTTACTGAATATTAATAGCTAACAGAAAAGAATCCTACTTAAAACACTTTCTGTCTTAACACTGTCCACAATCAAATTTTTAGGGCTCATATCACTTTGAAAAGTTGTTAAAATAAAAGAAAGTATTTCTAGGACTTAGTTGCCAAAACTGTAAGTAAAGTAGCTGATCATGTATGTAGTAATAGACATCATCCTTCTCTTTATGGAAGATTATTTTTCAATTTGATGCTAATGGTCAAAGATTTAAGTAGTAAAGATATCTCATTCTCCTTATTTTTCTGGGGTCTTATATTATATTAGTAATTGGCCTTTTTTTTCTGACAGGCTTCAGAATTTTTCATTTTTCTTGGTTCTCTGCCTGGATTGGTACTGAAAATGCTTAGGAGAGTTGTTTTTTTAATAGATCTTCTGTGATATATATTTTTATAATAACCTGTAAAAAATACAAATGCTATGCTTTCCCCCCACAGATTTGACATTATACAGCACACTTCTGGTGTTTAGAATTTATCATTATCATGCAAATTGGATTAATAGTAGCCAAAGTACAAAATCCTCTTGGAAAGAAGGATTAGAGGTTTCATCACACCAAACTAAACTGACAAAAAGTTTTTTACATATGGAAATTGGGAGACAAATGTAACTTGCTTTAAGATCATTTCATCCTATAGTTCTATTATCTAAGCAATGAGAGGATTAACAGCATTCCACTGTTCAAAGGATGGTGAAACAAAGTTGGGATTTTCTTCCACTTGTGGACATGGTCTCTGGAAATGCAATATAGTGAGACATGGGTGTTAAGTTCTTTTAGTTTCTTCCATTAATTTATATTAGTGATGTGTGTGTGTATATATATATTTAATATATATATATTTCATATATAATATATTTTATATATTATATATATTTTTTTTCTTGAAAGCCTCAATGTCCTCAATTTTCTTCCCTGAAGGCCTCAATAGTTGCTTACAAAATGGGCAGGGTAAAAAAACCACTGAAGGGACGCCTGGGTGGCTCAGAGGTTGAGTGTCTGCCTTTGGCTCAGGGAGTGATCCTGGAGTCCCAGGATGGAGTCCCACATCGGGCTCCCTGCAGGGTGCCTGCTTCTCCCTCTGCCTGTGTCTCTGCCTCTCTCGCTGTGTCTCTCATTAATAAATAAATAAAATCTTAAAAAAAATACTGAAGTAAAAAATTTATATTTGAAAAATTGTATAATTGCAAGTATTTTTAAAAAAGTGAATATAGAGAAAATAATGATGTAATATAATGAAAACACAATATAAAATTACATTAAAATCTTTGCAGAAAAGAATTTTATTATTTTTACAGTTTTCAAGATACCAACAAATTTAAACTGCTTTAAAAATATCACAATATACATATTATTTTTATCCATTTTCTGTTTCTTTTAATGATATGACTATGAGATATTGCAAATATTATCTTAAAATAGAATACAAACTATCATCTATAATTATTTTCCAGTATTGCTTATTAGAAAAAGGGAGTGGTAAAATGCTTCTGTAACTGTATTATCCAGGCCGTATTTATTCCATCACATACCTAATTCCTAAAGCTGAAACAATCATTACATTTTGATGTTCATCTGTTTTATTGAACTACCCACAGGGAGATTTATGGGAATGTTATCATGACAGGGTCACAAGATTAAGTGTACAGTGATGACAGTAAACAAGCCATTTCTCTATATTCCAAAGGGTTTAACTTAGTTATTTAAAATGCCATAAACATAAATAGTCTTCTCTCTACAATGTATCCATGACAGATGACTTCAAAATACAGCACTCTAGGGCAATGGCACTTTCCAACTAAACAGGCAGCCCTTATTACTGACAAAAGACAGTAAACTACTTGTGAACACAAACAGCAAAAAACACCTCAAAATCTAATGCATAAGACTTTAGTGTGCATAAAATATAGAGCAACATCACTGTAAACTAATATACTGATTCCATTTAGAAAAACAAAAATATATATTATATGTATTAAGGATCTTTATGGAGAAAAATACTGTTTGAAAAAGGATCTTTATGGAGAAAAATACTGTTTGAAATCAAATTATGAAATATTTTTATATGTTTGTGATTTTCAAAAAGTTGGATTGAACATATTATTTTAGGGAATACAGTGATATTTAATGAAAAATGTTTAATCTAAAATACAAGATTATAAAAACAATAACATTAAAGAAGTCCAGAGATTTTTCTTGACAGCCTAGTAAGGTAGTATCTTCAGTGATTCCAGCAAAAATGTGATCTGCCAAGACAGCAGACGTTACTGATTGAGAAATATTTCCTACAGTTTCACAAATGCATATTTTAATTAGCAGCCCAATGAATGGCAGAGGGATTGTGATCATCACCCTTTAACTCCAGGCACTTGTTGCAAATTGTCAAAAATTTTAAACTTTATGCCATTTGTAAATCAAATAGAAGTTTCATTTATGTGAAGATCCAAAACTTTATTTTCTGTTTTAAGCCTAACTTAAAACTTCCACGCTAAGAAAGTAGCCTAATATTTGTGAGATTTTTAATTTTATGATCTACTTACTGATTTTCTTCATTTTGATATTTTATATAACTCTATGTATTAAGCATTTTATAAACTGTCTTGTTTCTGAGACTTATTAAAATAATCATTCTTTTTTTTTTTACAAGTCTATATATTTTAGGAAAAAAAGCATCAGAAATAATTGCCCAGCAATCAATTGGGTTATAAAGGTTACAGTGTGATCACCTTCATAGCCAAATTACAGACATTATTAGTCTTGACCTATACAATCACTATTGATTTATATTACCTTATCCTTTCAAATCATTGTTCTTCCCTATGTGATCTGCATTAGACTTCTATCCTGGAAAATGATCTAATAGGCTTTTTAGAGTTCTGCCATCCTGTTGTATATTTTCTACTCCTTTCATTTGGACCTGCTTTTTTTTAAAATTTTTTTTAATTTTTATTTATTTATGATAGTCACACAGTGAGAGAGAGAGAGGCAGAGACATAGGCCGAGGGAGAAGCAGGTTCCATGCACCGGGAGCCTGACGTGGGATTCGATCCGGGGTCTCCAGGATCGCGCCCTGGGCCAAAGGCAAGCGCCAAACCGCTGCGCCACCCAGGGATCCCTGGACCTGCTTTTTAAACACACACACACACACACACACACACACACTTAGGGAAGATGAACTTTGAGACTCCTTTAAGCTCTTGTTGAATCTGGCAATACTACCTATTCCTCTCCCAACCTGGAATCCTATACCAGTTTCCAAGGCCATTCCTTTTATTTACTGAAGGTTTAAAAGATGCTGACCATCTTCATTTCCATTGCAAATACTGAAATTATCTTGGGTAATTCACCATACGTGCTACATGCAAGATTCTTTTTCTGTTTCTTGACCTCCTCATTACCATGATCTTCTACTGGACCCCACTTAACCACTTTCAGGACCACATTGTCAACCTTGTACTGCTTTTGTTCTAAAATCCTAAACTTCCCATTCTTTCAGCTTACCAACTCTTGTTTTCTTGACTCCATTACTACCTGCCTATCAATACCTCTCTTTCTTTACTTTCCTTCCTAAACTACCTTAGACTAAGTACACAATCTATCACTTCAACCATTTTCTTACATCTTAATATCTTGCTCCTTTCCCTTAATGAACATATCCAACAAAACACAACCCTAGAAAAATCTACTATTTTCAGTACTTGGAAGAAGAAACCATATATCCCAAATTCGTTGCAAACAGCACCTGTTGATGGACAATCTGTGTATGTGTGCTGTATGGGGAAAGGGAGGATTAAAACAAGTAAATCAAGGATGTCTCCTAGATGCCCTTTACTGGGTGGAGAGATGAAATTTGCACTGGAAAATATGTTTTGGCCATATCTGAGAAAGTTATTATAAATATAACTAGTGACCTAGTATAATTTGGAGCTCTATTTTCCAACTCTGTGGTGGACATTTACACTAGAATATGCCACATTCAAGTCAAACTCAATAATCATCTTCCCTTCTATACTAGTTCCTTGAGTGTTTTTCAATTCTAAGAATGGCCCTACCATGCACCCACTGAATAATGAGAGTAACTTGGCAACATCCTTGGTTCTTTCCTATCCAGACAATCATCAAGTCATAATGACTCTTAGATTTATGTTTTCTATTAAAGGAGTTAGAATTAGTAACAACAATTAGAACACAGTGAGTCCAATGTCAAAGGTTCAAATTCTCAATGAAAAACAAAATACATTCCATGATTACAGACACTTTGCATCAAACAGATGTCCCAGGACAGCTGCAGAAAAGTTTGGGCCAGGGAATCTAAATGGATGAAAAAAATAAGCAAAATCCCCACTTCACTCTATGGCAATCCCTCCAAAACAAAGCAGCATTTCGAATCTAGGAGACTTGAGGCTACTCTTATCTTCTCAGGTGGCATAAGAGATACTCCTTTTAAAAAAGTAGCACAACTATCCTTAAAGAGATAATTATGGACCATAGAGGCTTGAGGGGTGAAGAGACTGAAGTATCCAAGGTCTGACTTTATTCCAAGACTAAGAAGATGGTGTATGAAGAGGGTCCTGAAAGGGGGGTGGGGGACATGTACTCTCAATGAAACAGCAGGAATATACATGGCTGTATCCTTGGTGCCACAGCTCCATGAATTAATGTCTCATTTTGTCCAGAAACAGACCCCCCTCCAAGCATAAATTAAGCATATCTGTAGAGCTCAAGTAAAATGAGGATCCCAGGGCTTTATAAGATTACTAGAATCTTTGCATAATCCAGGAGTATATATGTAGGGTCCTATTAATAATTGAGATTGAATTTTCCAATAGCACCATGGAGGGGACTCAGAACAAATTAGTTTGAAATTAAATAAATACCTGAGTGTAGTGGTTGTAGGTCATATCCAGTATAAATAGCAATAGTGAATGTTTAAAGATAAGGGAAACAGAAGTGAAGCCACGAAGTGACAGTTAAGGTGATTGTTTCAGAGTATTCCAAAGTCAGAATTTCCAATTTTCACTCCACAGCACTACCAGCTCATTCTTTATGTTATCTTAAGTGAGTATTTTGACTTTAAATTTATGATACAATGAGTATGAGAACTCTTGTTTTGAAGGTGTAGAATATCAGGTTGAAACCCAGTAAGTATGTCATTTTCCCATTTGAATCTGTTCTGTTCATTTACATAGCTCTTAGGAAGGAAGCTATGGGATAAGCATTCTATGAAACTTCACAGCCATTAAACCAATGCAGGCTATGGTATAAAGATATGTGATTTCTACACAGGTTTTTCTTCCATTTTGTATCTCACATGGTTATAGAGGTCACAATTAGTAGATTATTTAGTCTAACCCTGTAACGCTCCACACATCTGGCAGATCAGCTTGTAACAACTGTATGCACCGAGAGCAGAGCACAATTCCTGGTTTATTTACCTATTTTCAAAAATTTTATTTATTTATTTCAGACAGGCAGAGAGTGAGAGAGAGAGAGAATGAGCAGGGTGGGGAGGGGCAGAGGGAGAAGCAGATTCCCTGCTGAGCAGGGAGCCTGATGTGGGGCTGGATCCCAAGACCCTGGGATCATGATCTGAGCCAGAGGCTGGCACTTAATTGACTGAGCTACCCAGGAGCCCCCACAATTCCTGATTTGAATCTTGACACTTTAAACTACCTAAAAATTGTTGGAAAAAATTTCTTTTTTCTCTCCCTCTGAATATTTCATAATTTTTATTAGGGAATAGCACATTTACTACATTTATTTTAGGGTTTTAAAAGCTATATAATTAAAAAACTACATACAGTGAAAATTCATTTACAACAGGTATTAGTTATAGAAAAAATCTAACTTCTGTTCTTTATTTTTTAATTTTTTATTATTTTTTAAGATTTTATTTATTTATTCATGATAGACATAGAAAGAGAAAGAGAGAGAGAGAGAGAGAGAGAGAGAGAGAGAGAGAGGCAGAGACACAGGCAGAGGCAGAAAAGCAGGCTCCATGCTGGGAGCCCACCGCGGGACTCGATCCCAGGACTCCAGGATCATGCCCCGGGTCAAAGGCAGACACTGAACCGCTGAGCCACTCAGGGGTCCCCTAACTTCTGTTCTTTATATTATATGACCAGTATACCTTGTTGGCATGAAAATAATTGAAATAATCCGAGTTGTAATTAATTTAACTTTAAAACAGTAAATTAATATTCAATTGTAATTCTCGATAACGAAAATATAATACAGTTTGATAAATATAAAGACTTCTCTGGCCTTTGATTTTTTAAGTTTTTGAAGATTTATTAATTTACATGCAGAAAAATTCACTCTTTTTTGGTGTACATTTCTATAAGTTTTGACAAAAACAGAGCCATGAAACAATCAAGATACAGAACAGTTCAATCTTCCCAAAATGCTTCCTCACATTGTCCCTTTCTACCCAAACTCTCTTTCTACTCTTAAATCCTAAAAACCACCAATATGTTTTACTTGCCTAAGGTTTTGCTTTTTTCCAAACGTCACATAAATGGAATTATACAATTTGCATTCTTTTGAGTCTGGCTTCTTTCATTTTGCAGAATACACCTGAGATTCATTCAGGTTGTCACATGTATCAAGTCTATTCCTTTATATTGCTGAGTAGTATTCCATTATATGGATGTACTGTATATCCATTCACCAATTGAAGAACATTTGGGTTATTTTCAATTTGGGGACAGTTATTAATAGAGCTATGAGCATTCATGTACAAGTTTTCTGCATGAATGTAAGTTTTCCCTTCTCTTGGTGTAAATATCTAGGAATAGGATTGCTGTGTCAAATGGTAAGCGGATGTTTGATTGTGTAAGAAAACTGCCAAACAGCTTTCCAAAGAGGATGCATCATTTTGTACTTCCACCAGCAATGTATGCAAGTTCCAGCTACTTCACCTCTTTGCCAGCCCTTGCATTGTAAGGTTTTTGTTTTAATTTTAGTCACTGTAGGAGAGAAATATTAGCATTTGATTGTTTTTTTAATTTGAACTTCCTTAATAGCTAAGGATAGTGAGTATCTTTTTATGTAGGTATTTGCCATCTATATATCGTCTATGTTGAAGTGCTTGCTTGCTTTTTAATTGTATGTTTTTTTTTTCTTAATGTTAAGTTTGGAAAGTTCCTTATACATATATACTACATATATACAAATGCATATACACATATGTGTACTTATAAGTCCCTTGTATAGTATTACACTTAGATAAATATATATACTTACACTTCTAAACATTTATATTTGTAAGACCTTTGTAAGATTGTATGATTTGCAAATACTTTTTCCCAGTCTGAGAGAATGTGGTGCATTCTCAACAGTCTCTTTCACACACAAAAAGGTTTTTAATTTGGTAAAGCCTGCCATGGATTGAATGCCTCCCCTAACCAAATTTTATGTTGAAATCAAATCTAATGTGGTAGTATCCGGAGGTGAGGTCTTTGGAAAGTGATTAGGTAATGAGGGTGTAGCCTTCATGAATGAGATTAGGCCCTTATAAAAGAGGCCCTAAAAAAATAAAAAATAAAAAGGCCCTAAGAAGATTCCTCAACTCTTTCATCTTGCGAGGACATAGCATGAAGATTGCCATCTATGTGAACCAGTATGTGGACTTACCTGACGTTGAATCTGCCAGTGCTTTTATCTTGGCCTTCTCAGCCTCCAGAATTGTTAGATACAAATTTCTGTTGCTTATAAGCCACCATATGATGTTTTTGTTATAGTTGCCCAAGCAGACTAAGAGAAAGTCCACTGTAGGATTGTTTATTTATCCATCAGGCTTTTAGTGCTGTATCTAATAACTTTGCCCAATACAAACAGGAATGCAAAGATTTCCTCCTATGTTTTCTTCCAGAAATTTTATAATTTACATATAGGTCTATCATTCATTTTAAGTTAAGTTTTACATAAGAATGTGAGTCATGGTTCAGGTGTCCAAACTTAGCAGATGAATATTCAATTGCTACAGTATTATTTGCTGAAAAGACTATCATTTCTCCACTAAATTGCCTTTGCATCTTTGTGGGAAAAAAATAACAAAACAATTCTTTCTTTATTCTCAATTCCCAAGTTCCCCCCTTTTGTTTTTCCTTCTTGTGCCTGAAGGACATCTTTCTGCATTTCTTTGAGAACATGCCTGGTAGAGAGAAATTCTCTTAGTTTTCTATCATTTGACAACGGTTTTATTTGGCTTGCATTTCTGGAGGGTATTTTTATTGAATATAGAATTTTGGTTTGGCAATTAGTGGGCCCCACAATTTCTGATGAAAATGCTGTAATTATTTGAATTGTTTTTCCTATATATAAAATGTATTGTTTTTTCCTCTGGATTATGCTAAGATTTTTTTTATCTTTCGTTTTTAGGAGATTGATTATGATATGTCTAGGGATAGTTTTTACTGAGCTTATCCTGAGCTTCTTGGATCTCTAACTTGACATCTTTCACCGAATTTGTTTTCAGCCATTTTTACTTTAAATAATTGTTCTGTATGAATCTTTCTCCTAACTTTCTGTAGGACTTCAATGATATGAATTTTAGGCCTTTTGATATTGTCCCACAGGAGCCTGGAGCACTTTCCATTTTTTGCCGTTTCTGTTTGTCTTTCACTTGTATAATTTTAGTGATCTATCTTCAAGTTCATGCACTCTCTTCTCTGTCATCTTTATTTTACTACTATTAAGCTCATTAAATGATTATTTTTTATTTCAGATATTACATTTTTCTTTTTCATTTGGTTCTTTCATATACATTCTCTTTCTTTTTTGAGATCCTCTATCATTCCATTCATTTAAAAAGTGTTTACCTTGACTTCATGGAGGTGTTTGTAACAGTTGCTTTAAAATATTTGTATCAAAGTTTTCATATCTGGGTTATCTTGGGATTGTATTCATTAATTGTCTTTCCTTGAGAAATGGTTAAGATCTCCCAGGTCCTTTGTATATTAGGTAATTTTGGATTATATCCTGGATATCTTAAATATTATGTTGTAGGACACTGGATCCTGTTAACATCCTACCAAAAATGTGTGTTTATTTATTTTTCTTTTAGCAGTCAATCTACCCTGTTAGGTTCAGACTGCAAGTTCTATCTTGTCTCTGTGGGCAGTAGTTCTCTTGTCTATTTAGACCAGATCTTGATGTTGTAAAGCTTTAAAAAATACCTTCTAAAGCCCCAGACTTTTGAGTCTTATTTATGTTTAATGAGTGATTTTAATTTCATTATTCCAATCAACAATTTTTTATAGTAAATACAGTAATTAATTTTGTCACTGGAATGACCACGGGCTTTAGGGTTAGTTACATAGATCTAGATACAAATCCTGTCCCTATTATTTAGTTATATAACACTGGGCCAGCTATTCAACTTCTCTGAGACTCACATTTATTATGTGTGAAAAGGAAAATATAATACCTACTTTAAAAAGTTATTAGAATGAAAATAAGATATTAGGTGTAAAGTATCAATGGAGATGCTGCCAATACAAACCTGCTCTATCAATAAATATAGCTTCTACCATACAAAATCTCAATAATAATGCTTGTATGAAAAGTAGTTTTTTTCCCCAGTTTTACTGAGATATAATCACTATAGAACATTATATAAGTTTAAGGCATATAGCATAAGAATTTGACTTCCATATATTGTAAAATGATTACCATAGAAAAGTAAGTGTAGTCAACATCCATCATCTCATAGAGATACAGAAAAAGAGAAAAAAAAAGGTGTTTTCCTTGTGATAAGAACTCTAAGGATCCATTAGAGTTGATTTCATTAATGGATGAAAATCCATTAATTTTCATATATACTATATAGCAGTGTAAGTTACAGTCATTGTGCTGTACATTGTATCTACAGTAGTTATATATTTTATAACTGTAAGTTTGTACATTTTGATCACCTTCCTCCAATTCTCCCTCTACCAACCCCTACATCTACGTCTGGTAACCGTTAGTCTTATCTCTTTTTCTATGACTTTTTTTTTCTTTCTTTTTGGTTCCACATGTAAGTGAGATCATACAATATTTGTCTTTCTCTGTCTGACTTATTTCACTTAGCATCATGTGAGGACCATCCATGTTGTTGCAAATGACAGGATCTCCTTGTTTTTTTATGGCTGAATAACATTCCATCATATATATATATGTATGTATGTATGTTATATATTTGTATGTTATACATATGTATGTTATATATATGTATGTATGTATATGACTCACAACTTTATCCATTCATGAATTGATGGACACTTAAGTTGTTTCCATGTCTTGGCTGTTGTAAATAATGCTGTTATGATCATGGAGCTGCAGTTATGTCTTCAATATAGTGTTTTTGTTTCCTTCAAATATATCCCAGAATAGCAATGGTGAATGATATGGTAGTTATTTGTAATTTTATGAGGGACCGCCAAACTATTTTCCATAGTGGCTGTACCGATTTACAGTCTTACCAAGAGTGCTCAAGGGTTCTCTTTTCTCCACATGGTTCTCTCTTTTTGATAACAGCCATTCTAACAGGTGTGAGGTGATATCTCATTGTGGTTTTGATTTGCATTTCCCCAATGACGGATAATGTTGAGCATCTCTTCATGTGCCTGTTAGCCATTTCCCCATATTTTCTTTGGAAAAATGTCAATCGAGTCCTTTGCCCAACTTTTAATTTAGCTATGTAGTTTAAGAAATTGAAAATATGACCCAAAAATATAAAATAAAGAAAAACTGTTTGTACATATGAAGTATTATTTTAAAATGTTAATTCTTGAATATGCATTTTTAAAGAGTTGTCAGATTCTAGTTCCTCCTCAGGACAAAATAAAGAGCAGTAATATTAATTCAAAAGCTAAAATAATTACAGTCAGTATGACCATTGAGTCAAAAGATAAAAGTAAAAGGAATTTTGGGGAACTTTGGTGGCTCAGTTGGTTAAGCATCTGCCTTCAGGGGATCCCTGGGTGGCGCAGCGGTTTAGCACCTGCCTTTGGCCCAGGGCGCGATCCTGGAGACCCGGGATCGAATCCCACATCGGGCTCTCGGTGCATGGAGCCTACTTCTCCCTCTGCCTATGTCTCTGCCTCTCTCTCTCTCTCTCTCTCTCTCTGTGTGTGACTATCATAAATAAATAAAAATTAAAAAAAAAAAAAAGCATCTGCCTTCAGCTCAGGTTATGATCCCAGGGTCCTGGGATCAAGGCCCGCATTGGGCTCCCTGCTCAGTGGGGAGCCTGCTTCTCCCTCTCCTCCTTGCTTGTGTTCTTTCTCACTATCTCTGTTGCTATCTCTCAAATAAAGAAATAAAATCTTAAAAAGAAGAATAAAAGTAAATTTACATTAAAATTCAATTATTTGCTTGGGTAAAACAGCAAGTATAACATTATAGAAATGAAATTCCTTCAGATTTAACATATATTTGATAACAGAGATGTAACTGTAAGTACCATTTAATTCCTCCACTTAGGAAGTTACAAGTCTACCGGAAGAGACACGTACATCCAAACAGCTATAAAACATTAGGTGGTGTATCATAGATAATTGCAATATAGACACCAACAAAATAGGAGGAGGTTGGGTTAAGAAAATAGGGGAAGCCAGGGAATGCAATAGAAAGGGTGACATTTGAACTACAAATAGGAGTGACCACACTTCCCTATTACTCCCAGTAATAAAGCAGCCAGACTGATCTTTTAAAACATAAATCAGATCATGTTACTCTTCTATTCAAAATCTTTCACTGATTTTTATGCCACTTAGGATAAAGTCACAAATCCTTAATATGATCTATAAGACTTTAAATCATCAGGCTCATATGTTACTCTCCAGCCTATCTCAAGCCAATATCCCCATTGCTCACTAAGCTCTAGACATACTAGCTTCATTTCATTTCATTTTATTATTTATAAGCTCTGAGTCTTTGTAATATTTCTTTCCTGAATGTTCTACACTCCGCCTGTTATGATGATTCCCTGCTCATTTCTTAGCTTAAACAGAACTTCTTCACAGAATTCTTCCCTGACTTCCTAATCTAACATGAAGATTCTCTGTTATACCCTTCCCTTCAGAGTACTCTGTAATTTTTTCCTAGTAATTATCAAAATTTGTATTCACATCTTTTATTTCTATAATCATTTGTTTTGTTTAATATCAGTCTCTTCTATTTGACTATTAGGAACTATGTGAGGGCAGAAAGTAAGTCTACTTTACCACTATGCTAACAAGAGTTATCTGTTCATTAAAGGAATAAAATCAATAGATTGTAGCTATCTATATATCGCAAGTTAGAGGGTGATTAAGTGGCAAGGAAAATTATTTTAAAAAGGCTCTTTGGAAGGAGAATAAAGTGGAAAGGCTGATGCCACTTGACTTAAAACTCATGTGAAGCCACATTAACCAAGAAAATATGGTATTGTTGAAAGAATAAATAGGTCAATAGAACAGATAGCCCAGAAATAGACTATAGACTTTACATTTTTTAAAAAAATTAGGTAAAAATGGATCATAGACCTAAATGTAAAATGGAAGAGCATAAAACTCCTAGAAGCTGACATAAGAGAAAACCTAGATGATTTTGGGTATGGTGGTGCCTTTTTAGATAGAACACCAAAGATATTATTCATGAAAGAAACAACATAAGCTGGACTTCATTAAAAATAATAACTTCTGGGCAGCCTGGGTGGCTCAGCAGTTTAGCGCCATCTTCAGCCCAGGGTATGATCCTGGAGACCCGGAATCGAGTCCCACATCGGGCTCCCTGCGTGGGCCCTGCTTCTCCCTCAGCCTGTGTCTCTGCCTCTCTCTCTCTCTCTCTCTCTGTGTGTCTCTCATGAATAAATAAATAAAATCTTTAAAAAATAATAACTTCTGCACTACAAAAGACACTATCAAGTGAATGAAAAGACAAACCCGAACTGGGAGAAAATACGTATAAAAGACACATCTGTTAAAGGACAGTTATGCCAAATATACAAAGAACTCTTAAACTCAATAAGAAGAAAGCAAATAGTTTGGTTTAAAAAAATAGGCCAAAGTCCTTAACAGGCACCTCACCAAAGAAGATGCGCATATAGAAAATAAGCACATGAAATGATGTTCCACATCACATGTCATCAGGAATATGCAAATCAAAACAATGAGGTACCACTATATACCTATCAGAATGGCCAAAATCTGGAACACTGACAATACCTAATGCTGGTGAGGAGGTGGACCAACACCAGTTTTCATATATTGGTAGTGAGAATGCAAAATGTCACAGCCACTTTGAAGACACTCTGGTGGTTTCTTACAGAACTAAAGATACTCTTATCATACCATTCAGCAATCATGCTTTTTAGCGTTTACTCAAAGGAGTTGAAAACCAGTGTTCACACAAAAACCTGCCCATGGATGTTTATAGCAGCTTTATTCATAACTGCCCAAACTTGGAAGCAACAGGATGCTCTTCATAGGTAAGTGGAAAAACTATGGTCCATCCAGACAATGGCATATTATTCAGTGCTTAGAGAAAATCAGCCATCAAGGCATGAAAAAATATGGAAAAGCCTTTCTTGCATATCACTAAGTAAAAGGTTACATATTGTATGATTTCATCTATATGACATTTTGGAAAAGGCAAAACTATAGATAAACAAAACAAAACAAAACAAGACAGTGGTTGCCAGGGGTAGGGGAAGACAAGGATGGATAGGCAGAACACAGAATTTTAGAGCAGTTAAAATATGCCGCATGATATTATAATGATGATACATGTTACCATATATTTGTCCCGACCCACAGAAGACACACCACCAAGAGTGAGCTCTCTGCAGACTCTGACCTTGGGGGACTATGCTATGTCAACGTAGGTTCAGTCTTGGTAAAAAAAAAAAAAGGCACTCTTTGGGTGAATGATTATGGGAGAGGGTATATATGTGTGTTAGGAGAGGATATAAGGGAAATTTCTATTTTAAGCCTAAAACTCCTCTAAAAAATAAGATATTTTTTAAAAGGCTCTTCTCAAAGACCTAACAAAAAAGAAAAGAGACTAACAAATACAAGAAGTCTACTTTGTGACAGACACGGTGTTAAGCATTTTCATATAATAATTCATTTTACCATTTAACCCAGTGAATAAGGAATTGTTCATCTCACTTTCCAGATGAACCTGAGCTTTGGTTTTATGCAAGGATAAGTACTTTTTGTCATTTAATAAAATAATTTCATTTGAAATATAAAATTGTCCCAGACAATAGGCTAATTTATTTTTCCATTCCATCACCGGTATCACTGTAAAAAAAAAAAGGGTATACATCAAGTATTCATTTATTAATTTATTCAGTGGATATTTATTTAGCACCAGCTCTGTATCAGGGATTATTCTAAGTGTGAGGTAATACTACTGTGGACAAAAGGGAGGAAAAATCCCTTCCACTATGGAGCTTCCATTCTGGTGGGAGACAAAACAATAAAACAATACAACTGATAAATAAGTATATAATATATAAGATATATAATATATATAATTATAATATAAAATAATTGGGGGTAAGAAGTGGCTATAGATGGCTTTTTTGAGAAAGTACAATTTAAATTAAAAACAGAAGATGGGAGAGCTAGCTGCACAGATTATCTGAGAGAAGGCATTCCAAGTCGAGTAAACATGTCCTAAAAGCCTGAAAAGCAGCAAAAAGCCACAGTGATGGGAATAAAATGAGCCAGGGGAGAGGAACGGGAGAGGAGCAGGAGAGGAGTTATCGAAGAGTTATAAAAGATAATAACCTTCTCATCCCATGGTTCACTCCATGGCAGCCATACTGGTCTCTGCCTGTTCTTGGACAGGCCCAGCCCCCTTCTTCTTTTGCATGCTGTTCCCTTGGCTTGAAATGCTCAGACAGTTCTCTGCCCAAGTGATCCTTTATCAGAATGGACTTCTTCGACCATTCTATCAAAAACAGCACACTCTTTCCTTGTAGGTAACTGTAAGGTTTTTAACTTTCAGTGACACAGGAAACTTCTGAAGCAACACTGACCAATGGAACTTTGTGCAATAATGGAAATGTTCTGTGCTGTCGAATGTGCTAGCCACTGCCCATATGTGGCTACTGAGGACCTGAAAGGTGGTACATTAAATTAAATTTTTATTACATTTCAATAGCACACATGACTAGTGGTTACCATCTTGCACAGCACGGTTCTGGGGGTTTCTGAGCAGAGGAGGAAAAGGATACATATTTTAATAAAAGTTGCCCAGGCTATTGTGTTGAGAATGGCCTTTAGGAGTATCAAGGAAGAAGCAGGAAGACTAGGGAAAACGCTGCTAGGACAAGTGAGAAATGCTGGGCATCATTTTAGATCCTTTCGGATAGCAAAGACATTCTAGACATATTTTGTGGCAGAGTCAGTTAAGATGTGCCGCACGGCTCAGTGTGTAATGTGTTAGGTGCAATTAGGATAAAAGCACCATTTATGGCCTGGGCAACTCTAAGAATAGGGTTGCCCTTGGATGAGAGAGATGGTTTGGGACAAAGTCTTAGGAAGTGTTTTGTCATCTGAAATACTCTATCTAAGTAGAAGACACCAAGTAGGTAGATGGATGATATACAGGTCTGGAGGTGAGTGAAAGATCTAGACTAGGGATTATAAAT
This sequence comes from Nyctereutes procyonoides, assembly GCF_905146905.1. Lineage (NCBI taxonomy): Eukaryota > Metazoa > Chordata > Mammalia > Carnivora > Canidae > Nyctereutes > Nyctereutes procyonoides. The sequence goes on along the minus strand of NW_026575033.1, from coordinate 14,988,341 downwards.
TGGCAAGTTATCAACATAAGGGTTGTATTTTTAAGCCATAAGATTAATAAAAATTACCCAGAGAGTGAATGAGAAAAAAAAAGAAGCAATCTAATGACTGAGCTTTATTAATTACTCAAATACTAAGGAAGATTATGGGGAACAAAACCCATCCTTAAAGATTTAAGAGTTCAATGACCTATTTGGTAAAGGATGGTAACAGGTAAATCATGTGTTTTTAGTTAGCACCGGGAACTAATATGCAGGAAAGAAGAGAAGCTACCTTTATATCTGAGGGGTCCTGCTGCCAGTCTTTCTGTCAATCCAATGAAACACAGTATAGGATCAACTAAGCAGAGGATGCATTTGACACATTACCACATGACTGCTGCTATGGAGGTGACTGGTAGCTGTATTTTAATTACATGATGAAATAATTAAAACCCCAAACTCACGTACATCTTTATACATTGAAGATAAAATGTGTGTGGACCTCATCTAATTAGTTGAAGGCCTTAAAAATAAACCAATTAAAAAAAAAACTGGAAAAGACAGCATCCCATGTTAGGACTATAGCAAAAATTGTGCCTTAGTTTCCAGGCTCACTGCCTATCCTACAGATTTCAGATTTACCAGCTCCCATAATCACGTGAGCCAATTCTTTAAAATAAATCTGTCTATATGTATATTTATACTTCTGTACCTCTATCTCTATCTATGTCTCACATATATCCCATTGGTTCTGTTTTTGTGTTTTCTGGAGAACCATGAGTGAAACATTGTCTCTCCCTGTACAAGCTGTTTGATACTATGTAAGTTTTAATTTAGCCTCTGAAAGCTCCAGTTTCAATGTAATACGGAAGATGTTTGAATAATGTTCTGAAGGTTAAATGAAATAATTCATGTAAAGTTCTTAGTACGATGCCTGGCACACAATAAATATTCAATAAAAGCTGGATGTCACAGTATTACTATTATTATAAGAATATATATTGAGTCTTGATTACTTTTAAAGTCATGAAGTTATAATTTTACTTTAAATACAAAAATTATAAAGTTTTACTAAGTCTATCTCACACCTGAAATACCAGGACAGATGGTCAAACACTATCATGGCCATATTCTCGATGCTCTTCCTTAACTAACCAAATCACTTCTATCAGAATTCTTCTCGTCTGTCCACAATTAACCAACTCCTAAACTGTGCCAGAGACTTAAAATCATTTAATGGGATCAAATAAAATGAAAATATAAAAATGAAGAACATTTGCAATAGAAATATAGTGATCTGACTCACTATTATTTTTCTAGAAAAAATGTTTCCTCATGTTACAGAGGAAAAAACAAACAATTTTATGCCCACAAAACTTTAGCAAGGAGAACATCTGTAATTCATAAACAACCAATTTTGGTTTTACTTGTATTATATCATAAATGCTCTAATCGGCAATGAAAACCTTTCCTAAGAAAGAGTGAATAGAAAAGTATGGAAGAAGATTTTTAAAAAGAACGTATTACTTCTCAATAGTAAATGCTTGTATTATTACCTATTTATAAGAAAAAATAAGAATGCTATAAATTTAATAAGTAGGTAGAGCTGACTCTTGAAAGATGAAAAAAAGAGCCACTTACAATTAACATACATTACATGAGATGGCAGTCTAAAATACTTGCCTTAAATTTTTTTGTATTACATATTACTATTAAATTAGAAATGACTTCTGGAGCTTAAAAGTTTAGATTTTAAGATTTTCTTCTAAAGGATTCTAAAGAGGAATTACTAAAGATATCAGGGAAAATTCAAATAACTTTTATGCTTTAAATCATATTTTCTAAATTATTTTAAAGTTTATCATCTTTAACATCTAACTATCATAAATAACCTGTGAGTTACTATTTAATTGTAAATTTGTGATAACTCACCTATGAGAAACTGCTCCCCAAGCACCATGCTTATTTGTGAGAATATTAAGGATCTTCTGTTTCAGTTGGTTTGCTGTAACGTGATCTCGATGCTTAGCAGCACTTATAAGATGATCACACATCTTTTCTTCCTCTCTTCTATCAGCAGCATACTGGGCACACTGTGACTACAAAAAAAATACAAACAATGCATAATGTTGAACAACATACAACTTCTGCTCTAAGTAAGGAACACTAATTGACCTTAAGTTAAAGAGTAATGAAAATTCAATTTTAAAAACTTAGTTAATACCATCTTGTGAAATTTTTCTTTTTTTTTTAAGATTTTATTTATTTATTCATGAGAATACACAGAGAGGAGAGAGAGGCAGAGACACAGGCAGAGGGAGAAGCAGGCTTCATACAGGGAGCCTGTGGGACTCGATCCAGGGTCTCCAGGATCACACCCTGGGCTGCAGGCGGTGCTAAACCGCAGAGCCACCGGAGCTGCCCTGAAATTTTTTTTCTAAAGAGTATAGTCACTACAATCACTTTTCAAACTTGTAAAAATAATGTTTTATGTGCTTATATATAAAGTATTTGGAAAATAATTCAGATGATATTACATAAAGTAATTGATGATGTTTAAGGCTCTTAAAATTCTGAGTCTGATTTTAATATATTCTCAAGGTAATCATTTTAGAATAATGGTTTATTAAAAATGTAAACCTAATTATTATTTTAACCAATATGGTATATATCACACTTAAAATGAGAATTACATTCTTGATAATTATACAGAGATCCAAAGCTTGCTATTTAATTTATAGTTTTCCATTTCATGAATGGCAATGTGGTTTACAAGGAAAAGCAATGATTTAGGGATTTAGACTTGGATTTTATTCCATGTTTTATGAAAATTCTTTTATTTCCCCATCATACTCAGTTTCATATTTGTTAAATGAGAAAGTTTTCTCTATAACCTCTCCCAACTCTAGAATTTAATGTGTTGAAAGGTTCTCATGATAACAACTATCTTATTCTCATCTTTCCTAAAGATCAGCAGTTTTGTCAGCTATCTGTATTCATGTTCACCAGTATTAGCAATATAGCTTATCAATCTCACTGTGTATCAAAAAGGCTCAATATAAACATCAGGATGAACATCTCTTTAACTTAAGTTTGATTTTTTTTGTAGAGTAATTTTTATATGGGGTGGACTGACCATATATTCTAACACTACCAAGTATGTAATATGAATCCTATAACTAGAAGAAAAAAAGTCTCACATCTAAAAATACATATAATTGGTTCACATTCATCTCCACTATGTAAAAATTTGTTTCATGGAAGGTATTTGAACATATCCCCTCAGTCTATCTATTGATATAGACTACTACCACAAGTCATCTCTTTCAGAGAAATAACCCTTAAAGTAGTCTAAGAAGGATTAATTCATTTTCCAATTTATCTTTTTGTACAGGGAATCACCAATTAGTACAATGATCTGCCTCCATAATGAGGTTAATATTTCATTAGCTCATCGGAGAGCAAAATTAAATTTTCATTTTTCTTCCTTAACAATTACAATGGTTAACAAAAAAAAAAAAAAAACCTGAACTGTGAAGTACCCATCTCAAATTAAATATACTTTATCTCTTAATTATAGGCCTATATGAGAGACAGAGAAATTCCCCCCAAAAGTCCAAGAAAATGTCATAGCTTTTATAAAATCTCTTATAATTTAAAAGCGGTAGGTGTTTGGTAAACCACAAGCACACACACATACATCAATGCATTTACCAACACAGCTCTAACCTAAAAAGAGCAAATTTAAACATTTTAGTTAAAAAAAAAAACCCACAATGTACAGTCATTAAATAACAATGACAATACTCAAAATTTGATTTATGTTAGTATTTTATTTTATATTTATATAATCTAAAAAGCACTGAATTTTCATGTCCACTTCATAGCCTCTTATCACTTTTAGCCATGCATCCTCAATAGGATTGACCTCATTTACCCAGGGGGCAAAAAAGTGGTATTGGGAGTGTGAAAAAAAAATCACATTCCTTTTATGTAGAAAGCACAGAAGCATATGTACTACACAAACAGTTATACAGCATATTGTAGAAATAAAATTTTACTGGGAGAGGGTGATTCAACTTTCTTGAATGAAAATGGTCTAAAAAAGATTCCTTATGGGGGGACAATAATGAAAAACAGGCTGAGAAACACTGCCATCAGCTTAATTTTATCTTGGCTAAATATGTGTTAAAACTTGTAACTAATATCTAGCTGCTTGAAAATCTATTTTAAATATTTTCACATGACAAATACTGATTTTCTTATATCCCCACAAAATATCTTGATTTTCTTAGTAGAAATAAGAATGACTCAAAACTCATCCTGCAGGGAATTCAACTAATATTCTAAATCTTATTTACTAACAGAAGTCAAGAGTTAACTGAATATTCTTATTTTGTTTAGACTCCTGACATATCTCATATCAAAACATATTCTTCAAAGAACAGATAACTCAAAATTTTCTTGACATCCAGATTATAGCAGGATACCTTGATAAATATCCAATAGTATTTACTGTTGAAGGGATATGAAGCTTCACTTTGATAAACAATTGTCAATGTACTTTTATCAAAGTTTAAAATATTTGGTATTTTTTTCAAGATGAGTTTGTTGCAATCTCTCATGCCAAGTATGTGCTGTCTCATCTGACAAATGAAGCAGGTTAAGAGTATGAGAGTGACAACCGTTATTTCTCTGTCTCATGCTTTTCAGTTAGCTAGGTCAGAGATTACAAGACCTAGGGCATCAACTTGTACAACTAAGAGAGCTGGCTTACTGAGATAAAAACCTCATAAAAACTGAAATCTTGGGCTTTGATTTCCAGCCATACCACATATGTTCACATGTTGCATCAGGAAAATAAATTGATGGTTATTTATTATTTTTAAGGCCACTGACAGTTCAAGCTAAGCCAAATACCAGGTCACCTGAATATTTCTGAAACCAATTTTTTTTTTGCCAACTGAATGAACTGAAGTAATCACTGTTATTTAAAACACTGAAATTAAAATATTGAGTTGAGGCAATTCAAATAATGGCAAATAATTATTGACATGCTGGAAATACAAAAGTAACACATTTTTATAAAACCTATTAGCATAGAATTTAGAATATACAATATTTCAATATACTTTAGTTTTTGCACATAAAATAGAAATGATATTTTTTTCTTTAGTTAGGTACTTATAAGAATTTTAAAATTATTATATTCCCAATATATGTACAGATATACATGCATATCCTATAAAAGCAATGCTTCATTGTCAAATATCAATTATAACAATAAAACATAAAGTGATCTTTGGTCACTCTAAAGATGGATACATTGATAAATGATAAATTACTGAATATTTAGTAAAGCTGAGTTTCTTCATATTACTACTTGCTATACCCATTTTTAATGGTGTATAAACTAGTTTAAAAATTACTAAAGTAATTGCATCATAAAATGTTATTTGCTTTTAAGAGTACATGAGAACAACTTCAGCCTACCAAAGGGTTAGGCACAGGGTAAGAAGAATCTCTGCATGCTGTGAGGTAAAAATTAGAGCTCTGAGTTTGGCATTTACTAAAGCTTAAAAAAAAAAAAAGAACTAAGTGACTTGAATGAAATTTTCCTCTTAAAAAAAAACCCTCTTATGTAAGGTTACTATCAGTGACAGCTGACTTATAATGGAGAAGTAGATTTTAATCTGCCATCAAAATCTTACCTCAAATTCTGCATGTTTATGTACATCCTCAGCTCTCTGTCTGTTCAAAATAAACTCAGCTTCATTTGCAACACGAACTATATGGTCTTTCATAGCATGGCACAGTAATCTAAAAAGGAAAATACCTTTAGAATTATTATTCTTATTAACTTCAGTCAATCCAACTTTTTTCAATAATCACATTTTAGTATTTGAAATATTAATTATGCATAAAATGTAAAGTTACATTATGAAATTAACATAGTTGAAATTAGAATTCAATGACATTTGAAACATAGAAATATACCACAAAATTGTTACAATAATGCCTCTGTTAAGTACTGTGTGTCTTGTGAATGAATGATTCAGTTAATTAAAGTAAGTTAATGCAAAAAAAAAAAAAAAAACCAAACAAACAAGGCTTTTTGACAGTATCTTAAATGGTTAATACAATAGAATTCACCATCTTTGAAGTAAATGGTTAAAACAACAGAATTCACTATCTTGGAAGTAGATTTTCACACAAACACTAGATGACCATATATTAGGAAATCTAGAAACTGAATTTTTAAACAACAGAAGTTACTTGAATATTCAAATTGTTGTTAAAAGGTACAATTAGACACATAGTGAAAAGCCTCACTATATCACCTAGCCATCTGATTTCCAACCTCATCAGGCACCTGCTTTTAGTTTATTGCATGTTTTCAGAGACTTTTTAAAAAAATATTAAAAAATACAAATACATTTTTATCCCCCACATCCTTACATTATGATTAGTATATTCTAAGTCTTTTCTGTACTTAGCTTTTCTCACTTAGCAATACATCTTGAAGATCTCTCTTTCCTTATCTTTTCTCATGTACACACAGGGAGCTGCTTCATACTTCTTTATAGCATTGAGACAGAGGTTATTTCCAAACATGGCTGCCACATGCTCTTTTGCAGTGTGATATTGCTACTGCTCCATCAAAAAGAGGGGTTGTTTTCTGCTCTGCTTAGATCTGCCTAGTGACTTCCTGTGACCAACAGAATGTAGCAGAAGTGATCCTTTGTGAATTCTGAGGCGAGGACATATCTTGCACCTTTTGCCTTTCTCTCTTCGAACTCTGTCTTCTAGACTCTCCTGCAATGCTGAGAGAAGCTCACATTATGTGGACAGCCTCAAGGAGAACACAGGACCTCAGGATCTCAGGCCTAGATAAGCTCCCAGCCCAGAGCCAGATTCCCAGGTGACTTAAGTGCCAGACAACTTCACAGGGAGCAAAGGAACTGCCTAGCTGAGCCCAGTCAATGAGAATAATGAGAGATTAAAAATGGTTGTTTGTTTAAGCCACATGATGGTGGTGGTGATTGATGATGGAGGGGGAGAGGAAGAGTGAGAAGAAAGAGAAAAAATTGATCATAACAACTGTCACCAAACCACTTATTGAAAGGTAGGTAATAAAAGTTTACACATAACACTTATTTTTTACAAGAATCCTCAGAGATATGTATTATTTTCATTTTTAAACATAAACTAAGGCTCAGAAAAATTAAGTTCTTTGCCTCAGATCGTCATTTATTTTTTAATTTTTTAATTTTTATTTGTTTATGATAGTCACACAGAGAGAGAGAGAGAGAGAGAGAGAGAGAGAGAGAGGCAGAGACATAGGCAGAGGGAGGAGCAGGCTCCATGCACCGGAGCCCGACGTGGGATTCGATCCCGAGTCTCCAGGATCACGCCCTGGGCCAAAGGCAGGCGCTAAACCGCTGTGCCACCCAGGGATCCTCAGATTGTCATTTAAAAAATACTCATAATTTTACATTTTGCACTGAATCTTCATCATCCAATAATATTTTTTGAAGTAAAACCTTTTGTGTTTAATACTGCCCTTCTCTACTGTGGATATTCTTTTTTTAAAATTTTTTTTAAGATTTTATTCATTTATTCATGAGAGACACAGAGAGAGAGAGAGACAGAGGCATAGGCAGAGGGAGAAACAGGCTCCCTGCGGGGAGCCCAATGTGGGATTGGATCCCAGGACCCCGGGATCATGCCCTGAGTCAAAGGCAGATGCTCAGGTACTGAGCCACCCTGGTGCCCCACTGTGGGCATTCTAACATTAATTTTTGTCATTTTGTTAGTTATAAACAGTCAGTGGGCTCTTTTGCATCTTTTAAAATGTTTTCTTTTGCAATAAGCAACTACTGTGTTAAAAATAGCCAAAGGACATTTGAAGTTAACTTTAAGTCTTTCTGGGTTTTCCTTAAAGGGCAAACTTACAAAATAATGTCTGTTCTTTTATCTGCATCCTTTTAAGATTCAGTTCTAACACTCATCCTCATTCATGGTCCAGTTTTTCTCTATGTAGATTTTTAACAAGAGTGCTATTTTCAAGATTGCCATTCTTTATTCTCACTGCTCATTAACAAAATGAATTATTTCTTCTCTCACTCAGGTTCTCATAAATTTTAATCAGAATGGGAAAGACTGAACCTCATTTTAACTTTTGTATATACTAAATAGCAACCCATTGTAATTCTTCTTATATTAGTGGTTCACTACATTCTGTCTACCCATAGCAAATTCATCTTCTTCACTGATAAACATATATAAGCAAACAAAAGGATATTATCGGGTATCCTGATAGTTCTCAATTATTTGCTTAAATATAATTTGTAAAAGCTATTCAAGAGGTCTTTGAAATGAGTCTGCCTCTATCGAATTTATTTCATTGTAATGTATTAGGGTGGAATTACATAGCACTAAGTTTTAATATCTTTTCACCAAATCATGTGTAATATCTGTGCAGAATCTTCTACAAAAATTGGCAGGTGAATGATCTTTTTATTTCTAGGTGGTAATGTAGATACTGAATTCAAGATAGTTCTCAGTAGAAACCTTTTCATCCAGAGTCCATGTGTTGTCTGACTCATTACCCCATGATGAGATTTAAGTTAAATAATGACTATTATTCTCAGAGGAGCTGGGACTTCCTGGCATGACTTAGACACAGTTAAAATCTTGCATAGCAGCAGGGTAAGTGGAAATATCACCTGGAAACATGCAGCAATAATCTCTCCAATTACATAAGGGCAATAGAGGCACATTCTAAGGGGAATGTTGTCTGTTTTTTGGCACAAAAGTTAATGATAATACAAATTATTCAAAGAATGAAAAGGTTAGAGCAAACCTGTTTGAAACCATCATACTTGGGAAAAAAGGCTCAGACCTCTCTATAATGTGAGAGGGCAAAAAATCATACAGATGATCTTTAATTCACTAAGGGAGCTAGAAAAATAAAAGAAGTTAAAGACTACAACAAACTCTGAATATTCAGTTTTAATGAAATCATTGGTCTATATTTGCTAGATTGGCTTCAAAAGAGAAAAGAGGGGATCCCTGGGTGGCGCAGCGGTTTGGCGCCTGCCTTTGGCTCAGGGCGCAATCCTGGAGACCTGGGATCGGATCCCATATCGGGCTCCCGGTGCATGGAGCCTGCTTCTCCCTCTGCCTATGTCTCTGCCTCTCTCTCTCTCTGTGACTATCATAAATAAATAAATTAAAAAAAAAGAGAGAGAGAAAAGAGATGTGAAATATTGGAATATTCTCTTCAATGGCTTTGTCTAGTGTATGAAAGCTGCAGAAAACCAGGAGGAAATCTAATATGTGCAAATTAGTGTGGATTATAAAATTTAAATAGATTAACAGAAGACAGCAGGAAGGGAGAGGCTCTGGGTCTGGCTGGCTATTAGGAATGACTCCCAGAAGCAAAACAGTGGATTGGCAAAGCAAAGAGGTAGGGTGGCAGAGAAGGGGAGAGGGTACGGAACACTCGCCTCAGGAACACCAGAGAAATTGTATCAGTATTTCTGAAAGCCTGTCCTCCTATCTCAGATACTTATGAGTTATACATCAACAAACGAACAGTTGTTTTACTTCCACAGAGAGAAGGAAACTTATCTGACTCTTAGTATCATTCTGGGTGACTTCATCATTCACGTGAAAAACCATTCCCCAGAGAAGCTCACAATTCGATCCCTTTTTTAGGGGATCTAAAAATACCTAAATCTATCTATGATTCCTTTAGAAACTTCAACTTTACCTTACTTCAGGAAATCACTCTACTGGCCCTAATTGTTTTCATTTCCTAAGTCTTTAGCCCCCAGCAATCTACTCTCTGGTTGCAACCTCCCAACCCTTAATGTTCTCTCTTGCCTTCACTTGTCCCTCCCCTGGACCCAGGCAAAAACAAGTTCTTGATTCTTCTAATTTCCACTTGTTTAATCCCTCTATTTTCTCTTAATGCTTCATCCACTGCTCAGATTCACTTCCTTCCCATCAAACTTGCCATCACACAGTTCCACCTTTTTACTCTCTTGGCCAGCAACTTCACTTAATTCCTATCTATCTGCTGTAATTGCTCAGGAAATAAGCAACCCTAGATTAAGACACTGGTCTCTCTCCTCAGTCCTACATCTGGACTGCTGAGGAAACTCACAAAACTAAATTTCATTGAAGATGAAGTATCTCTTTTTCACAGTTAATTTCTTGTACTTGTGTTTTGAGAGTCTACATAAACGTCCTTAGTGTCCTAACTTCATTAACTGAAAATTTTTCCTTATTCAAAAAATACTATATTTATTTGAAAGTATGTTTATATTGACATGTATTTATCCAACATATAAACATACACACACATATATTAACCAGAGACTCTGCAGCACTTTGTGTTTATCATTCTCTTGACACTTCATTGTTTTATCTAATATATGTATATGCCACAATATGTTGTCCAGATTAACTTGTTTATAAGTTTTAGAAATAAAGTGGCAGGTTTTCTGCATTCTTTTCAGATTAAGAAAACTCTTTTCTATTTCTAATTTGCTAAGAATACTTTTTAAAAATCATAAATGTTGAATTTTATTTGATGTGTCTGTACCTACTGAGATGATATAAGGATTTTTAATTTTAATATGGTAAGTGAAAGACATTTTTGGGCATTTTAAAATGATGAACATCTTTTGCATTTCTGGGTTAACTTCCCATCAGCTTCCTCCCCCAGACATAGTTATCTATATACATGGCTGGACTGGGTTCTGTCAGTATTTTAATTAGGATTCATGCATCTACATTTCTAATGGAGACTGGCTTGTGATTTTCCTTTCTCCCACACATCTTGTTGGTTTTTGTAGCCACAATTAAACTGGCCTCAAAGAATGAGTTAAGAGCAATCCTTTTGTTTGTGTTCTCTAATAGTTGGTATATGGTTGGAATTATGTTTTATTTGAACATTTGGTAGAATATATCTGTAAGCTATTACTGTAAGAAGAATTTTCACTGATTAAATTTCCTTCATACTTAGAACTTTAGGGTTTTGTTACTTATTATTCAGGCTGTGGAACTTCTATATTTTCTAGGAATTTTCCCATTTTATTAAAATTTTTTATTTTAATGTAAAACATTTTGTAGCACTCTCATTATCTTTTCTAAGCTTTTTAAACCTATGATTATATTTCCTTTTTATTTCTGATGTTTATTTTTCTATTTTGTTCTTCATCAGTCTTTGGATAGTTTACCTGTATTATTAGAGAAAAAAAACCTTTGTATTTGTCCATCCTTTCTGTTATATCTTACTTTTCTGTTTCAATGATTTCTGTTCTGGTCTTTATTATCAACTTCCTTCTACTTTGTGAAGCTTATTCTGTTCTTTTTCTAACTTGGACATTCTCCTTCTATCTGGTAATTTCAGCTCCTTAGTTTTAGGCTTATTCTCTAATATAAACTTTTTTTTTTAAGATTTTATTTATTTATTCATGAGAGAGAGAGAGAGAGAGGCAGAGACATAGGCAGAGGGAGAAGCAGGCTCCATGCAGGGACTTGATGTGGGACTTGATCCTGGGTCTCCAGGATCATGCCCTGCGTGGAAGGCAGGCACTAAACCGCTGAACCACCCAGGGATTCCCTAATATAAACTTTTAAAGCTATACATTTATCTTTATGTTCCATTTTCTTTGCATTACATACGTTTTAGCATGTAGCATATCATTACTGTCCAATTCCAAATACTCTTCTGTTGATTTTTCTTTAAAATAGAAGTTACTTGGATATTTAAAATTCTTCCATAATTATGAGGCTCTTTCAATTTTTTTGTCCTTAAATATAAATGTACTGTGAGATATCATGGTAACACTCTTAAAATTTGATGAGACTTGTGTTATGACTGGCTGTGTCATCAGATTCCATTAATGTGACTTTTTTTAAAAAATATTTTATTTATTTTATTCATGAGAGGTGGGGGCACAGAGGGAGAAGTAGGCTCCATGCAGGGAGCCCGATATGAGACTCGATCCCAGGACTCCAGGATCATGCCCTGGGCCGAAGGCAGGTGCTAAACCGCTGAGCCACCTGGGAATCCCCCATTAATGTGACTTATTTACTTGAGCATATGTATTCTTTGTGGTGGGGGGCAAAGTTCTATATATGTAGATAATGTTAGGTAGAAGCTAGATATGAGCAGTGGAAGGAATGCCTCAAGGCAGTGTCTTAAGCCCTTGAGGGGGAATGATAGAAACACGGGCTGGAGGCAAGGAGGGTGATAAATAGATTTCACATTAGAACACCATAGGCACAACATCTTGACTTTAAGGCTTCCAAGACCTTGGGGCTAAGAGATCAAGAGCCACAGCTGCAGAGCACACACTCTCCTCTTCCATCTCTGCCCCAGGGTAACCCCTAGACTCATTATAATGCACCTGTATTGCAGTTATAGGACAGCCCTCCAAGGAGAAAAGCTGCCATGATATTCCAGTACAAACCTTGTTAGGTCAAAAACTACCCGCTCCCAACCTGTGGGAAGAGTCTCCCAAATGACTGGAAGCAGCCTCCATTAGAGACCACCCTATTCTACACCACAGCTCCTCCCAGTCCAGAAACACCCAACAAATATCCAATCCCCAAACTGCTTTATGCCTGCTTTCCTTCTGGCTGTCTTTACAGGAGCACTGATTGTCACATAAATCTTTTTGTGGGAAATCTAAGAACGGAGACCTTCATTCAAACAATGCAGACTTTCCCACCAGTAACAATAATGTCAAACCTGCTAGCTTATGTTACTCAAATCTTATATATTCACTTTTTAAAATTATTTTTTAGAGGGAAGGGAGAGGGAGAGAGAGAATCTTAAGCAGAGTCCATGACCAGCATGGAGCCTGATGCAGGGCTTTATCTCACAACCCTGAAATAATGACCAAAGCCAAAATCAAGAGTTGGATGCCTAACTGAACAAGCCACCCACCCAGGTGCCCTAAATCTTGTGTATTTTGATTAATTTTTTTGTGCTTGATATTTTGATGATTGATATAGGAGTATTAAAATCATAAAGACAGAAGATTTGTCATTTTCTCCCTGATTTTCCATCAATTTTTGCATTGCATACTTTGATGACATTTTATTTTTATTTTAAACATACAAGTGTAGGCTGATAGTACCTTACTGGTAAATTCAACCTTTTTTAAACTAGATGAACTGGTTCATTAATAATAATTAATTTTGTCTTAAAATCTTTTTTTTTAAAATATTAGCATAACTACATAGCTTTTGGTTACTGCCCAGTATATATCTTTCTTTTTGCTTTCAACATTCCTTAGGTTTTAGGAATGACTTTAGTAAATAGAACATAAACATTTTTAAATTCAATATCAGAAATTCTGTTCTTAATGGAAATTGTTGTCCATTTGCATTTATCATTTATCATGCACATTGTTATGCAATGTACTTATTTCTAACGCAAACTTTATTTCTATTAGTCTTAGTTTTTTCATGTTTTGTTTTATTCTTTTTACTTTCCATTAATTGGAAATGTATTCATGCAATTCTTTTCACTGCTATTCTTGGAATTTTATCAGGTACAGTTAACAATGAATAAAGATAATATCATAGCCCTCTTCCGCAATAATATGGCTTAATGATCCCTTTTTGACTTACACACTATTGCCCACTATTGTCCAGTTAAAACTCACACCTTATATGTCATTATCACTTTAAAAAGACAATTTCTAATTAGATGTATATGCATGCTTATTACATAAATGCAATTTATTTGAACATTTTTTGTCTCTTTCTGTCTTCCTGGGATTATTTCTTTGATTTTGATATGCACAATTTACAAATTTAGTAGCTGCCATTTTCTGTGGTAAACTTTATATGATTTTGATTATCACAAAATTTTATTTTAGCTTAAATTTTACAGCATTTTATAAATTCAGATATATTTCACATAATACCATTTAAAATGTATACTTTAGTGTTTTTTAGTATATTCATTATATGGTGTAACCATTAACAGTATCTAATTCTAGAACATTTCCATCATTCTTCAAAAATCCCCATATCAGATTTTTTTTTTCAAAGAAGATATCCAAATAGCTAACAGGAACATGAAAAGATCCTCAACATCGCTAATAATTAGGGAAATTAAAGTCAAAATCACAATGAAATATGAGATAACAAGTGTTGGCAAGGATGTGGAGAAAAGGGAACACTTGTACACAGTTGGTGGAAACATATAGTAGTTCAAACACTATGGAACCAATATGAAGGTTCCTCAAAAAACTAAAAAATCTACACCAATATGATATTGCAATTTCACTTTTGGGAATATACTCAAGAAAATGAAAACAGTATTTGAAAGAGATAAGTGCACTCCCATATTTACTGCATTATTCATAACAGCCAAGAAATGAAACAATTTGAGTGTCTATCAATGAATGAGTGGATAAATAAGATGTAATATATATATATATATACATATATATTCATATATAATGGAATATTATTCAGCCACAAGAAAGAAGGATATCCTGCCATTTGCAACAACATGGTTGGACCTTGAGCATTTTTTTTTTTTTCTAAGATTTCATTTATCCATTCATGAGAGACAAAGAGAGGCAGAGACACAGGCAGAGGGAGAAGCAGGCTCCATGCAGGAAGCCCGATGTGGGACTCAATCCTGGGACTCTGGGATCACACCCTGAGCCAAAGGCAGACGCTCAACCACTGAGCCACCCAGGCGTCCCTGGACCTTGAACATTTTATATTAAGTGAGATAAACCAGACAAAGAAAGACAAGTACTGTATAATATAACTTACATGTGGAATCTAAAAAAAAAAAAAAAAAAAAAACTAAACTCATGAAAATAAAGAGTAAGATGGTGGTTACCAGGGGATGGGGGATGGAGGTATAGGACAGATACTGTTTAAGGCTATAGACTCGCAATGCATAAGCCCTAGAGATCTAAAAATTCACATTATTAAAAAAAACATAAAAAATAAAAATTCACATTATAATGACGATACAACAATATTGTTTTGTAATCACCAAGTGTGCTAAGAGAACTTAATGACTGCAACCACTAAAAGGATAATTATAATAAAATGTGATAGTGGTGCTAATTATTACTATGGTAGAAATCATACTACAGTATATAAATGTATTAACATGTTGTACACCTTAAATTTACATAGTGTTATATTGCAATAAAAATAAAACAAAAGGGGATCCCTGGGTGGCTCAGTGGTTTGGCGCCTGCCTTTGGCCCAGGGCGTGATCCTGGAGTCCCATGATCGAGTCCCACGTCGGGCTCCTGGCATGGAGCCTGCTTCTCCCTCCTCCTGTGTCTGCCTCTCTCTCTCTCTCTCTCTCTCTCTTTCTAGGTCTATCATAAATAAATAAATAAATAAATAAATAAATAAATAAATAAATAAATCTTTTAAAAAAATAAAACAAAAAAAACCCCCTTAACTATTAGCAGTTACAATATTTTCATTCTTACTCCTTCCATCTCCGGGAAAATAATCTCCTTTCTGTGTCTATGGATTTATCTATTCTGGACATTTCGTATAAATGGAATCATACAGTATATGGCCTTTCATGTCTGGATCCTTTAATTATCATAATGGTTTTCAGGTTTATCCATGTTGTTGTATGTGTGAGTGCTTTGTTCCTTCTGATGGCTAAATAATATTCCATTATATGTTTATACCATATTTTGTTTATTCATCCTAATATCTATGGTTAGACATTGTTCTCATATGTTTATTTCTTTAAATATACTTCCTTTAACCCATGGAATATGTCTTCAACAGTCAATGTCTGTGTCTATAGAGTCCAATATCTATGCTCCCTCAAGTACAGTTTCACTTGATTTGTTTTTCTGTGTATGGGTCATATTTTCCTGTTTCTTTGCATGCTTTGTAACTTTTTGTGGGAAATTTGATATTTTTAATATTGTAATGTGGCAACTCTTGAAATCCCATTCTTTTCTCTTTCCAGGATGTGTTTTTGTTGTTTGTTGTCTGCTTATTTGTTGAGTGTCTTTTCTAAACTAATTTTGTTAATTATGTTATTCTTTGTCATGTGTAGACACTGAAGTCCTGTTTCATTACCTTAGTAATAGCTAATGATCAGATAGATATTTCTTTAAATGCCTACATCCAAAAATAACTCCCAGGTTTCCCCAAGATGCTATATGTGTTTGAGTAAAGCTCAGCCAGGCATATTTCAACTCTATCTTGCATCTACTTCTTGCTTTCATAGTGCATCATTGTCAGCAAGAGGTGAGAGTGTAGAACCTTCTTGAGTCTTCCCAGAGCATACAGACAACCTTAAGCATATGCACAGCCTTTTAGATTTTGAGGAATATGTCAAAACTGTTCAAAGCCCTTGTGTACATGTCATTACTCAACTGATCCTGCCAAGGATTTTTGGTGAGCCTATTATTTGCCCCAACTGTTCTCTATCACCTCAGGCAGCAGCAACCTATGATATTAGCCCATAAATGCTTTCAATAAATATCCCCAGGAAAGCAGCTTTTGTTCCACTCTAGGCCAGTTCCACATTAGGCCAAAATAAGACAAGATTTTTTAAGCTAGTCTTTTAGGGAGCCACCAGACAGATCAAAATAAGTTAGTCATTAAAAATATTTGCTAATGTGCATGGATCCCTGGGTGGCTCAGCGGTTTCACACCTGCCTTTGGCCCAGGGCGCGATCCTGGAGTCCCGGGATCAAGTCCCGTGTCAGGCTCCCGGCATGGAGCCTGCTTCTCCCTCTGCCTGTGTCTCTGCCTCTCTATCATAAAAAAATTAAAATAAATCTTAAAAAAATATTTGCTAATGTGGTCTATTTTGCTCCCTCTGGTATAGTACTTCTAGTGTGTGTTTGTGTTTTATGGCTTCCTCTGAACTGGGCAGCAAAGGGTGGGACTAGGATAAATTAAAATTTCACAAAGTTACTCTACCATCACTACCCATTATTTCTGAAAATATTTTTTTGCTTATATACAATTATTGAGAATTATTTTTTCTCAACACTTTGAATGTATGATGTCACTTTCTTCTAGCCTTCTTTGTTGTGGTTATTCTAATACTTCTCTTTTTGTAGATAATCTGTTCTTTCTTTCTGGGTGCTTTTATCTCTTTATTTTTGGTGTTTTCCAGTTTTAGTAACATGTATCCTGCATGGGTCCCTTTTAATGTATTCTACTTGAGGTACATTATGATTCCTATATTTTTATTTTTAAAGATTTTATTTATTTGAGAGAGAGAGAGAGCGCGCGCGTGCATGAGCAGGGGTGAGGAGGTGGAGGGAAAGGGATGCAGACTTCCCTTTGAGCAGGGAGCCTGATATGGGGCTTGATCCCAGGACCCTGAGATCACAGCCTGAGCTGAAGATGGACGCTTAACCAACTGAGCCACCCTGGTACCCCAACTCCTGTAGTTTTACATTCATGTTTTTAATCAGTTCTTAAAAATTCACAATCATCATATTTTAAAATACTTCATCTTATAAACTCTGAATTCTTCACTTTTCCAATTCCTATGACTTATAAATTAAACATTCTCATTCCATCTCCATATCTCTTAGCACTGCTTTCATTTTTCATTTCTTTTTCTCTCTGCATTGTGGGTAAACATCTTAATCATTAATTTCTTCTTTCTCTGTCTAATCTGATGAATCTATAGATTTTTTTCCAAAATGTATTTTTAAATCTATGTTTCAATTTTTTCAAATCTTCCTGTTCATTTTGATAATCTTTTTATTCATTCAACTTTGCGCTACTTTATTTCCTACTTATTAGTCCTTAGAGATCTGATTTTGTTGTTGTTGTTTCTTCCTTGTTAATTTTCACACATAGAATCTTTCATGCTCATGCACTTAGTGATCTTTGACTGTTACCTCACTTCTAACCTTAATGAGTGAAGAGTTCAACGGATAACTTGGGTAAGTGGTTTGCTTTCTGCTGATATCAAAGAGAACCCACTAGAGCCATATCAGCCTCTATTAAGGATCTTGGGTTATCCTAAAAGTTCTAGGCTAGATTCTCTACTTAATTTCTTGCCATAGGCTTAAAATATCAATAGCATTGCTGCTTTAGTTGTGTGCTCCTGGAACATTCCTATTCCTTGAGGCACCAAATTACAAGGGCAAGGAAAGTGTGTAGAGAACTCCTAAACCACTTATAAGACTTGTGTTGCTCCAAAGAGTGCTCTCATGTAGGATGTAAATATTCTGCTGCAGAAGACAACTTCAGATCACTGAGTAGCCCATACAGGTTTAACAGAAGTCCCTGTTCACTTCCCAATCCATTGAAATGTGACTTTAAGAGCATCCTATACCAAGTTAGTCATCAAGTCTTGTCAAATTTACCTCAATATATTTGAATCCATTTCATTTGTTACAGCATATCGCTTTCATTTAAGCCATTAATTATATTAAGCCATTGCTTTAATTTAATAATCTGGATTATAAAACCTCCCTAATTTTTCTGCCCCTGCCCCATCTTCCATCTTTTCAATATATTTTTCACTCTGCCATTAGTATTATCTACACTCAAATTTCTTCAATATATACTAACGGAAGCAATAATAGTCAAACTTATTATATACAGATACCTACTTTTTTAATCTTATCAACCACCTCTTTAACATACTTATTCCATGTTCTAGAAAAAAATCTTTGTGGTTCTTTAATGACTCATGCTCTCTAGGAACTTTAAAAGTGCCATTACTTCCTGTAAACCCTACTACCCCTTCCTCTCAATAAAGCTAAAAGACCTCCCAATTTCTCGAATGTGCTGGCATTATAACATTTATCACATCGTTTTATGTTTTTTTTTCTTTTTAATAAGTCTCTAAGACTGTGAAGTTCGTAAAATTAAGTATAGTGCCTATTTATCAATATAGTCAACATGATGTATTTGCAAGGTATCTGATACGAAATATGGACTCACCAATAACATATGGCTAAATGGATGAATGGCTGAGTGAATACATGAATATGTTATGTGAGAAGGAGGGACAAAGAAGAAATAGAATTTTAATTTTAAGGTAGTTTCTTAACACCATGAAATTCTATGGTACATTCAGCACACAGAAAATGAGGTAAATAAAAAAATACTGGATAACTCAGGAATATCTATTACAGAATATTTTCTTCCTCATAGTATCTATATAATATAGGACATGAATGAAGTGGTCTTAATCTTCTTCTTCTTTTTTTTTTTTTTTTTTTTGAAAAAGATAGGTGTGGGGGAGAGGCAAAAAGAGAGGGAGAGAGAGAATCTTAAGCAGGCTCCATGCCCAACATGGAGCCCAAAACAGGGCTCCATCTCACAACTTTGAGATCATGACCTGAGACAAAATCAAGAATCAGATGCTTAATTGACTAAGCCACCCAGGTGCTCCAAGTACTCTTCATCTTTTAATGTGCCTATTTTCCAAAAATATAGGAAAAAAATCCCAATTTGTTCAATCCTATTTATTCCTATACTAAAACAGATAGGAACATAAGAAAGAAGTCAGGAGACAAAACAAAGTATTCTATTCCAATGGAATAGATATCAGTAGGCCAAGTTCTGATATTCTAGGAAGAATCCAATTTTATGCATTATCCTATAATTTGTTTGTCTTTGATTTAGGATTAACAGATCCTGAATTTTAATCTCTATAATTTGATGAAAGAATAAAAATCAATAAAAAAGGCAATATGAGAGGTCAGAAAAATTAGTCTTCCATCACCTATGATGAATGAGGGAACAAAAGCAAATCTAGTTTATATTTACGTTCTGCCTTTTATCAGTGTTATGAATTGGGCAAACAATTTTCCTTGTGTCTGAGTTTCACTTCCTCATTACAAAATGAGGGTGAACTGTTTCAGATATTTTATAAAATGGGAGAAAGAAGGTATCCCCAAACTCTAAGAATAGATTTTTAGATTCTGATTTATTTAGCCAACAAGACAGACTCTGACTGGAAGTTAAGTGGCCACACAGCATTGGAGCAGAATTCCCTTTGGCCCCAAAATCTGAAAAGAAAGGTATAGTGATTCTGGTGACACTGCAAGGTGGAGTCTGATTGGGTCAGAGAAGCTCAATTGTCTCCTGTGCTACAGTCCTTTAATAGACTATTTAAAAATTTGGAAAAGCTTACAATTTAATTTTTTAATTTAAAATTTTTAAAAACTTTATTTTAGAAAATGTTTACAAGCTTTGGGTTCTACTGGTTCTTGAAACATTTTAATCCCAACAAGTCTTCACCTGATGAAAAGAGTAGAATAAATACCATGTTGTTCCTGAGAAGTGTATCTCTGACTCTAACTTTCCTACATTGCCCAAAAGTACATTTCCTTTATTTATTTATTTATTTATTTTTACATTTCCTTTAAAGAGGGAAAAGACCTCATAGGGTTGTTATGAGCACAAGTGATAATATTTGTAAAATGTTTGACAGGTACTAGTTGCCCCTTCTCCTCACCAAAGAGTAGTTGACTTTTCTGAAAGGTATACATTGATACATTGGTTCTTTTACATTCGTTAGAAGGAAAAACAGTGGCAGATCTTAACATTTGTCTATGGACCCTCACACCAGGCTGTGGTGAGACTTTCAAAATGATTCTGCATATTCAAACCTAGATTTGTAATTCAGCATATTAGTTATGAACTGTATTATTAATCAAACTTTACTTATTTATTTTTTTAGGCAAGACCCAATTTACTCAATTAATATGACTGGTAAAATACAAAGATTAGAAAACTGGGGAATAGTAGTTCTCTGTAGTGAGCTATCCTGAGGCTGTCTGTTGGTGCAAAGGAAGGAAAAGTGGAAAAACGGACACTAGAGACTTGAAAATCTCTCTATACATATCGCTGTTAGGAAAAAAAATATATACGGTATCATGTTATTCTCTTAAAACACTAAATCTTTCTCAAAGAATAAAATCTACAAATTATTCATGCTTTCGGATCAACTTGTTATAGGAAAGCCTATTAAATAAAAATATAATCTGACCTATTCTTGTCTCAGATTCACTGGAGGACTGGAGTTTTGATTGGGGGCAAGTAGAGAGGAAGATAAAACCTAAAGGATAATTCTGGAGCTTGAGATTGGTATCTAAGGACTTGATATGGGAGGAGGCATCAAAGAGAGAAAGAGTGAGGAAATTAGCATTGGTTGAAAACCTACCTCCCCCCCCATCTAATTAACTGTTATGAAAAAGCTCTGGGAACAAAGTAAATATGTTGGATGAAAAAAAGGATCCACAGATACGCATTTCATTTTATTATCACCTATTTAGGGCTTCAAAGAGGTTTATCACTTCAAACACATAAAAGTAGAAATTTATATGATAACCTACCATGAACCTAAACAGTTATTATACTTCTGAGTGTAGCATAGAAAAAAATACTCAGCTTATGATCATATTTATGTTTCCAGTTATAGGTAAAGATGGTGATAATTTGACACAGCTCCTAAAATGAATGAATGAAGTGTAATAGTTTTTTAGTTCTCAAATTTTGGTGTAAAGATCCTTATCCTGTGCAGAACATATTAAAAATGGTGATATAACTCCCATCCAGAGATTCTGACTGCACCGGTCTGAGGTGAGACCTGGGCATCTACATGTTTAATAAACATCCCTGTGATACTAATGCACATTGACACTTGAGGACCACTGACTTCATCCAGTGTGAATGATGGTAAAGTCTCAATTTGATTTCTTAGCCAAGCTTCATTTCTATTTATGTGGGGAGCATGGCACTGCTTAGTTAACTTCATTTAGTTACATAGTCCCAAAATCGATTCCTAAGTTAACTAGCTCAGAGAGAACATTATTAGAAGGAAGGACTACAAAGAGCATACACAGAATTCAACATTGTACATTAGGGTCATTTTTAAAGACGAATCCCCAAGTATTCTAATATGGGTTTGGTTGCTAGATTAAGTAAGTCAACTTTTATGGTACATATACAAAGTTAATTTTAATTTGTTCACAGGCAAGAAAGGTCAATTTATATCAAATCTCCTACTTTTCTCCTTTCCAATCTCTTCAGTATTGAGTAGCTTAGTTATTTATTCTTCTATGTAGAACCAGTCTCAACAATCTAATACCATCATGGAGGATTTGTATAACTTACTCAACTTATAGTTTAATATGGATTTAGAAAACACTGATATCAGAATAGGATATGTTAAGGTTGTTTTAAGACACATAAACTGAGAAATTAGCATAGAAGAGTGGCTTTTAAACTACGTATCACAGTAAAATATGAGAAATACACTTCATATCATAATCCTATACCCACACAACAAACACTTCAGCAAACAATATTTACCTGAACAGATATATCCAAATTATTTTTTCTATTATTTACTATTACCCATTTTTTCCTATTTCCTATTTTTTGAAAATGCTAATGGCAAACCAATAAACTGATTTCACATGCTACTAATGATAAAATAGTTTCAAAAATACTATTCAGAAGACTCTCTCCTATTAGTGTTAATCCTGGGCCAAGCAATCAAGCTCCTAGCTTAAATTTTGGGATTCCAAGTAAACAGCTTAATGTTGTAATGTCCAGGAGAAGGACAGTCAATGCTAACAGGAACACAAATCTGAAAAAGTAATAGAATAGGACTTGGTGAATTGAGAAATACTAGTTCAAGGTCAGAGATGTGGCAGTAAGTAAAGGAAAGAAGCCTTGCTTCAAGCTATTTTAATCTATTTAACTTCTGATAACAGGAGTAGATACACATGGATTGATGGCATACGAAGAAAATTTGGGGGAAAATTTTGGAAGCAAATGAAGCATATGGCACCATTAGCCACAATATAATACAATGTTGCCAGGAAGAACTGTGTACTTGAGGAGAGTCTCTTTGATTAATTTTCTCAAGTTCTGTGCCCCCTCAATGGCATGGTTCCTTTTCTAAAAGAAAAAGGTTGCAAAGGTATTGCAAATATTATGACTACAAGTCCCAGGAAGAGCTTTCCTGTGGTTAAAGATACAATTTCTTTTCTTTTTTTTTTTTTTTTAAAGATACAATTTCTTATTGCTGAATCTACCAGTAAGAATTCTAGGAGCTACAGAATAATGAAATCTAAAATACATTTCTTTTGGAAAAGAAGGGAGAGAACAAGTAACATAGGACTTTTATTTACTGCTTTGACTGGTAAGTAACACAATACACTAGAAAGCCTCTCAATAGGTCAATTATTACCACCCTATCCTACCACTTGTGTGTGTAATAGTGTTCTGTATAAAATGTGATTGAGCCAGGGAGGGAGTAGTGATACTATCATACTGAGCACACACAAAAACCTATTAGTGATTCTTATGGGATGTGTAAGGTACTCTAGGGTCCTCAACTTCTCTGTCCATAGTCTTCAAAATCCAGCTCAAATGCCACTTAAATAAATAATAATAAAAATAAATGATAATTTCTTGAGTGCCTATTATGTATCAAGAACATTGAGAATTGATTACTTACCAGGCTAGGTACATAAATAATAGGTATCGTTTCATTTGATTCTTACCTCATTTAATATATTATTAGGTAAGCATAATTAGTTCATTACACTGATGAAGAAACTAAGGCTTAGAGAGATTAAGTAACTTGCCCAAAGTCACACAAACAGGCAATTGACTTGTTTGACTTGTTTAGGAAACAATCAATTTGGTGTGGCTTCTGACAGGGTATTCCAGAGATTGAAATACAGAGTAAAGCATTCATTCATTCAATTTCCTGAGGGCCTTCTTTGTGGTAAAGGACAATGAAATATGAAGGTGACATAGGGGTGCTTTAGGAGTGAATGGAGGGATCCTGGATCAGTGTGGGGAGGTAAGAGAGGCCAGATAAGCAAAGGTCTTGCAGGTCATGTTACAGAACTTTGCAAGCAAGGAAGCACTACTTTGGTTCTTTTTTAAATCAGGTTTATTGAGATATAATTTACATATAATAAAATTAACTTTTTAATTGCACATTTTCATGAGTTTTGACAACTGCATATTTTAGGTAGGGACTGCTGCAACCAAGAACATTTCCATCACCCAAATATGTTCCTTTGTGCTCTTCTCCTGCCATCCATAGCAAGTACTGAAATGTTTTCTGTCCCTCTAATTTTGTCTTTTCCATAATATCATGTTAATGGAATCACATAGCATATATTTTTAAAAGATTTTATTTATTCATGAGAGACACACAGAGAGAGGCAGAGACACAGGCAGTGAGAGAAGCAGGTTCCCCGCAAGGAGCTCGATGTGGGACTCAATCCCGGGACCAGAATCATGCCCTGAGCCAAAGGCAGACACTCAACCACTTGAGCCACTCAGGCATCCCTCACAGAGCATATTTTTGCTGTTTGGCTTTTTTAGCTTCACAAAATACTTTTAAGTTCCATATATATTGTGCATATTGGTAGCTCGTAACATTTTGCTGAGTATTATTCAATATAATGCTATATCATAGTTTATCCATTTACATATGGATATTGTTTTTTTTTCTAATGTTTGGCTATTATAAATAAAGCTGCTATGAACATTCACATACTGGTCTTAGTGTGGACTAATATTTTCATTTTTCTTGGGAAATTATGTAAACTTAGAATTACTGGGTCAAATGATTAAGTGTAGGTTAACCTTGTAAGATACTAATAAAATTTTCCAAGTGGATGTACCATTTTGCATTCCTACCAGCAAGCTACAATCAGTGCCTCCACATTCTCCTCAATGCTTAGTATTGCCAATCTACTGAATTGTATCAATTACAGAATTGTAATATGCATAATGCTTTTTCACTAGGTTTAAAATGAAATTTCTCAAATGAATAATGATGTGGAGCATAGTTTTATATGCTGATTGGCCATCCATGTATCTTCTTTGTTATTGTGTTGTTCAAAACATTTGCCCGATTTATACTGGCAAGTTTGTTGTTTTGTAATTGAGTTTTAAGATCATCTTTCTTCCCTTCCATTGATATATCTTTACCCCAATCCTCCAACTCTGTTCATTTTTTATTTGCTTTGACTATCATAGATCCTTTGTATTTTCACAGAAATTTAAAAAATCAGCTTGCTAATTTCTACCAAAAAAAAAACCCCAAAATCGCCTGCTGGAATTTTGATTGATTAGTCTGGGGAAAACTAACATCTTAATCATGTTAGGTCTTCTGATCCATGAATATGGATTTCTGCATTTCTTTATTGTTAATTTTTACAGACATATTTTGTAGTGTTTTTTTTGTAGTTTTTATCACACAGATCTTTCATAAATTTTATTAAGTAAAACCCTAAGTAGCTCTTGTTTTTGATACTATTATAATGGTTTTGCTTTATTTAAGCTTCCAATATTTTACATATATTATAAATGTTATTATAATTGATTTTCAAATGCTGATCACGTATCATGTAACTTTGCTAAATTCACTTATTATAGTACCTTTTCTCAGCCATCTTAGAATTTTATACTGGCCTTATTGAACTGGCTATGACCTCCAGCCCAATACTGAACAAAAATGGTGAGAACATCCTTGCCTTGCTTTTGATCTAGTGGGAAAGCATTTAGTCTTTCAAAATTAAGTAGGATGTTAGTTGTATGCTTTTTGTAGATAGCATTCATTACATTGAGGGAGTTTAATTTCTAGTTTACTGAGAGTTTTATTATGAATATATGTTGAATTTTTTAAATGTTTCCTTTATGTCTATTAAAATATCCATACATATTTTTTCTTTTTTAATCTGTTGATACTGCATATTACACTGATAGATATTTTTTAATATTAAACCAACTCTGCACTGTTGGGATAAACATTTCTTACTTATGGTGTAATCCTTTTCATATATTTCTAGATTTGATTTGTCAACTTTTACAAAGGTAATATTAATATTGCGCCTATGCTTATGATGGATACTAATCTGTAATTTTATTTCTTGTAATTGTTATTGTTATCAGGGTGATGAAATCTCCCTGTAATATATTGCCTGCTCTTCCTCTTCTATTTTTGGGAGACTGAATATAATTGGTATTAGTTTTTCCTTAAATATTTGCTAGAAATATTAAATCATTTTTTAGTATCAATCTACTTTAAGTAAGTTAAGTCTATTGTTTTCCTTTGTGCTAAGAATGAAAAAAATCTAGACTTTGAATAAAGGAATGTTTTGAAGTCTGATTCGTAAGTAGGAGTAGTGGTTTTTTAAAAAACTATGTGAACATTTAATATATGCAAACATAAACAATGAACTTTTCCTTATTCCTCTTCCAGCTTGGGCTATGACTCTTTATGACAACATATCATAAAATAAGTATTCTGTTTTTTAAATATAGACAAATTGTTGTCTATACAACAATAGCTAAAGAATATAGTTTATGTGCTCTCACTTTACCGAAATGAAAAATAATGAGCCTATACTCAACACTTCAATTCCCTTGGCACCTTAGGAAGAGCTTCTAGACTAAAATCTATAGCCTGGCCCATGGCTATCCTCTTATCTCCCTTGCTCATTCTATTCCTTCATCTCACCTTTAACCTTTAGTGTATCCTTAGACTGGACATATAGATTGTATCTTCATGTTAGTTTAGGCCCACTGGCAACCTGTTACTTTACGCGTCTAGCTGTTATTTAAATAAACAGGAGCCACAAATGCCGATTCTAGGCTCCTGTGTTGCCAAGTTATGTCAGAATGGTATAGAAACTGAATCAAAGTTTCTTTCCTATAAAGATATGGATCATCTGACTTTGACTGGCATTTGCTTGCAATAAGTAAAGAAAAGCAACAAAAATTAATGTCTTTAAAAAATAAGAAAGCAGGAAATAAGGCATATAAATGAATATACTAAAAATCGAGGACTCTTGTGCCTTTCTTTTGTCTTTTAATAAAAAGAACTGTGAGTGTTTTATGAATTATTACTTAACTTTTACCAAAATTAAAATAATACTGCCTAGGAAGAAAATATATTTAAAGTTGTCCTCAAAAGACAAAAAGAATCTCAGTATATATTTATACATGCAGACATATTTTAAACATGGTTAAAATTAATTCAAATAAAATTTATGATCATTAAATTCTAAATTTATTTTCTTATTCCTTGAAATCTAACCATTATTAGATAGGTTGCTTATCTTAGTTTTGGGTAAACAATGTTTTATTTATAATCAACATCTAATGTTAAGTCTATAAATTAGCAATACGCTTAAGATCTATACAATTAATTTTGTTAAAGTACAAAAATTTCCCCCCTCATTCATTAACAAAACTCACAATAATTTAAAAATTTATTACGTGAGTAAAATGAATAACAAGGTAGAAAGGAAAAGGTATAGATTAGGTTGGGAACTTCTGTTTTCCAGAAGTTTTCAGGGATTCTTGGTTCAAAATTAAACCAGAGTCTCAACTCTATGAAAAAAAGCTTATCTTACAGTTTTGGAAGTTACTGTTTTTTTTTTTAAATACAGGTTTTTGCCAAATCAAAGACACAAAACAAACAGATAAACTCAAAGTTTTTGCTTTATTAAATAAGTCAAACTAAAGCTTGCTGGTTTAATTTATAAATAGCATTTGTTAATAAATAAGATATTCAAGTCAGGGCCATATAATCACTAAAGAATTATGCTTAGTTGCAATATCCTTTTCCTTTTCAAAACAATAGAAATGCAAGCTATATATTTTTCACTATTTTAAAGAACAAAATGAAAATTGGAATCTTAGGAATCTTAAGTTAAATTCAGTACTAAAAACAAATACACACTGGCTTTTTATGTATATTCATTAATATTATATCTTATATGCTTTCAAAAGAGGGATAAAGATTTATTTTAGGCAAATGATTAATTTATTTCAAAGGATCACTCAAATTCCATAATTTAAAAAAGTCTTTCCTATTTGCTTTATAGTTCAATTCATATTTTAATAATTTAAAATCCAATTATTATTGCCAAGATATTATAGGCAATTTTACATCCCATTAACCTTGCTTTGTTTTAATTATAAAGATCCTTTGTTAGATTCATTTAAATGATCCAGCTTATAATTTCAGCCTGTCCTAGGGAGTACTTTAGTTCAGCTGCACATTTATCAACTGTTTTTGTCCTGTTAATTGTAGACAACTGCACAATTGCTTTCTCTACCTATGATTGATGAATTATATTCATGAGTATAGCTGTTAAGGATAAACATTTATAACAATTTCCACTTAAAGATTTTTAACTTCAGTCCCACAAGGACAAATTAAAGACTGATATTCTAATGACAAAGAAAAAGTGTTTTTTATATGCTTCATTTTCAATCATTAGAAAAAGTTAGGGAAAAGGCTGTATGTCCATGCAAATGAGATAAGAGTGTAATTAAAGACTCTAAAACGAATCTAATTTGTCATTAGCACATAGTAGGCCTCAACAAATAGAAGCTAGATAAATGGGAGTAATGTGCCTTTACTGTAACTACATCCCAACTACCTCTATATGATCCTTTTGTGATCTGAAACTCCCAAGTTCAAATTTATGAAAGACAAAGGTCTAAACTGAAAGGAAATGAAGCAATCTAAACGTGAGGGTCAGCAAAATTCTGAATATACATTATAACTAATGACAACAACAAAGCTTCTATTTTTAAAAGTCTATATTACAGCAGTTATAATAAATATGTTACTTCCAACCTTCAGAGTAAATGCACAAGAAAGGTGTTACACTCTTCCACAGATGTGAAACTATGTCAGAAGGAGATTATGTTACATGATTAGAGTCTGACGGTTTATCAATACAAGAACTGGTATTTGAACTCTGCACAAATGATATACATATATGTAATGTGCTATAATAGGCACTGTAGAAAGAGCCCCAAGAAGCACATGATGAATAAACAGGCCCTGCACTAACTGGAAGGTGCTATGAGAACACGGGAAGGCACCTAATCTGGACTAGGGATGGGAGAGGGTTTTGGTGCTCAGTGAAGAGGTTATTTTCTCTGAAGTATGAGAGGCAAATGTCTGAAAACAAATGTCCATTTTCTTTGTACTGTGGACTGCTGGGAAAAACATTCCAGTATCAAGGATGGCAATTCCATCTGGTTCCCCAACATTCTGGCTGGAGACCTAGTTTTTCTGCCTGTTTTCTCCCCTGTTCTTCTACAGTGGCTAATTTCAAACCTCTCTTCTCTTCTCAAATAGGACACCCACCTCTTCAAATTTCCTTTTTTCTCAATCAATGGTCCTTCCTGTCACTTTATAGAGAAAATAGAAGGTATCATAAACAAACAAACAAACAAAAACAAACAAACAAAAAACCTCTGAGTCCTGCTGCCAATTTAACTGTCCGCCTCCTTTCTCGGTGCTCTTCCACAAGAGGCCAATCCCGGCACCTCTGTCTCACCTCTCTCAGAGTATTCAGTGAGCGTTTAAAAATACTCAAGTCTGGGACGCCTGGGTGGCTCAGTGGTTGAGCATCTGCCTTCATCTCAGGGCATGATCCCGGGGTTCTGGGATGGGTCCCACATCAGGCTCCTTGCAGGGAGCCTGCTTCTCTCTCTGCCTATGTCTCTGCCTCTCTCTCTGTGTGTGTCTCTCAGAATAAATAAAATCTTTAAAAAAAGTTTTTTTAAATAAAAATACTCAAGTCCTTCCTTCTAAAAAATAACGTGCCCCACCCCCCAACTGTGCCAAAAATCCATCTCCAGCAACCATCCCATCTTTTCCATTCTTGGCCAAACTCCTTAGAACTGGTGTACTTGCTGGCTATACTCAACTCCTTAGCTCATTCCTCAGCTCAGAACAGCCCTAGTTCCTGCCCCTAGTTCTCTCATTAAACCACTGCTTTCTCAGAAGACATTCCATAAATTATCTGCTCCTATAGTACCCTCGACTTTGGCACATTTATTTTATCAGTAATTGTAAGACTGTTGTCCCCATGAGACTGTCAACTCTCTTACAGAAGGGCCCAGGTCTACACCCAGCATCTTTAGCACACAGGTACATGTGAATAAAATCAACACTAACATTCTGGTCACTGAATCCAGTGGTCCTTTTCTTTTGTTACCTGCTCCTTCTTTCTCAAACATTCTAGTCACCATTCTTTTCTTTAATCCCTCAACAAAGTAATAAAAATTGTGAATTACTTGTTGGGTATTATTCCAGAAACCAGGAATGTATCAGTAAAGAGGACACAAGTTCTTAAAGAAAGTACATTTTGGTGGGGAAGATCGATATAAGCAATGAAAATAATTTGAGATGATGTTATTAAATGTTAAAACAGAGTCATGTGATGGAAGTGTGGTAACTGTAAGAAGGTGAAGGGAGCCTCTCTGAGAGGGTGGCATTTAAGCTGATTCCTAATGACAGAAAACAGACAATGATGTACAGCTGTGGGGAAAGAGGACTTCCCAGCAGAAACAACAGTAAAGTGGCCTCAGGGTCTCTGCTCCCTCTACACAGGCTCCCTGAGAATCATATCTTCGTTCTTATCTACCATTTACCACATACAAGCTAAGGACTGCTAAATCCAAATCCCCATTCTACTTGTCTCTTTGGAGAGGTAGAGATCCAAATTCAAGATGTCTATTTAAGATTTCCACTCAGAGATTTCACAGGTGCTACAAAATCAGTGTGGCCAAAGGTGAAACCATCTCCCATCCAGCCCATGTTCTTCCTTATGTAACGCCCTAAGTAAATTATACTTAGAGTTAATAAATCATCTAGCTTTATTTTTTTTAAAAAATTGTATTTATTTATTCATGAGACACACACACACACACACACACACACACACACACACACACACAGAGGCAGAGACACAGGCAGAGGGAAAAGCGAGCTCCACGCAGGGAGCCCGACCTGGGACCCGATCCTGGGTCTCCAGGATAAGGCCTTGGGTTGAAGGCAGCGCTAAACCGCTGAGCCACCTGGGCTGCCCACCATCTGGCTTTAAAGCCAGAGATCAGGTTATCTTTAATCTATTCTTTTCCCTCTTATAAGTCAATCTATCAGCAATTCTCTAGACTTAATTTCCAAAGGACACTTTAAATCTGTCCACTTCTTTCTTCTTCATAGCCACTATTAGTCTATGACACCATCATCTTCAGTGAGATCACTGAACTTCAGATTAGATTCAGACTAGAGCCCCTAAAGTCCATTTGTCACAGAAATCACACAGCAGATTATGCCTGTCTTCAATTATATCACAGCACCCTTAGCATAGTTTATAAACCCCTTCATGGCATGACTTCTGCCAGTGATCCTTGCCAGGGAGGGATGACTTTGCCTCTAAGTGGCTGGTATACAACAGGCACTTAAATAGCTCTTGACTGACTAACAAGAGCTATCCAGCAACATGTTTTGCTAACTCTTGCTTCCAGGCTTTGATATCACACTATTCCCTTGGCCCAGAATTTTATTCCTCTATTTTTTCTCTTTTACCTAGCTATCTCTAACCATCTCTCAGTTTTCAATTAAGATGGCATTCTATTTGGATATACTTTACTTTTGAACCTCCTGTGTTTTTAGTTTTTTGTGTTTTGCTAATTTTATTGACTATTTTTAGAGCAATTTTAGGTTCACAGCAACTTTGAGTAGAAGATACAGACTTCCCAGGTATCCCTTCCTCACACACAGGCTCTCCTTCATTATCACCATCCCCCACCAGAGTGGTACATTAATTTCAAATGATGAATCTACCTAAACATAGTATAATTACCTAAGGTCCATTGGTTTACATTAGGGCCCACTCTTGGTATTGTACATCCTATGGGTTTTGAGAAATATATAATGACATGTATCCACAATTAGATTCACTGGCCTAAAAATCCTCTGTGCTCTGCCTATTTATGCCAACCACTGGCAACTACTAATCTTTTTACTGCCTCCATAGTCTTTTGCCTTTTCAAGAATGTCATATAGTTGGAATCATATAGTATGTAGCCTTTTTAGATTGGTTTCTTCTACTTAGTAATATGCAATTAAGGTTTCTCTAGGTCTTTTCATGGCTTGACTGCACATTTATTTTTTAAAAGATTTAATTATTTGACAAAGAGAGCGAGAGAGCACAAGTGGGGGGTGTGGCAGAGGGAGAGGGAGAAGTAGGGAGGGAGTCCCATGTGGGGCTCGATATCAGGACTTTGAGATCAAGACCAGAGCTGAAGGCAGATGCTTAAGTGACTGAGCCATCCAGACACCCAGACAGCTCCTTTCTTATTATCAATAATAATAAATATTCCATTGGCTATAGCACATGAATACTGGGTATCTCACTCATCATCCACTGAAGGATATCTTGGTTGCTTCCAAGTTTTGGTTATGAATAAGGTGGCTATCAACATCTGTGTGCAGGTTTTTATATGAACATAAGTTTTCAACTCTTTTGAGTAGATACAGGGAGAATGTTTGCTAGATTTGCAGTAAGAATATGTTTAGTTTTATAAAAAACTCCACAACCTATTTTGCAAAGTGGCTGTACCATTCTGTATCCTGACCATCAATGAATGGTTCCTGTTGTCCTATATCCTTGTCAGCACTTGGGATTGTCGGTGTTCCAGATTTTGGCCATTCTAGTAAGTGTGTAGTAGTATCTCCTTGTTGGTTTGATTTGCATTTCTCTGAAGACCTATAGTGACAGACTCTTTTCCTAAACTTAATCACCATATGCAGATCTTCTTTGCTGAGGTGTCTATTAAGGACTTTGCCTCATTTTTTTTAAACCAGGTTGTTTATTTTCTTATTTTTGAATTTTAAGAGTTCTTCGTATATTTTAGGGAATAGTCCTTTATCAGAAGTGTCTTTTGCAAACATTTTCTTCCAGTCTGTGGCTTGTCTTTTCATTCTTTTGACCCAACTTTTATAGAAGTCCTTAATTTTAATTTAGTCCAGATTACCAACTCTTTCTTTCATGAATCATTGTCTTTGTTATTTTATTTAAAAAGTCATCACCAAACCCAAAGTCATCTCTTTTTTCTCCTATCTTACCTTCTATGTGTTCTATAGTTTTGCATTTTACATTCAGATCTCTGATCCATTTTGAGTTAATTTTTTGTGAAGAGTATAAAGTCTGTGTCTAATTTATTTATTTATTTTTTGCATGTGGATGTCCAGCACCATTCATTGAAAAGGGCATTTTTATTCTATTGTATTGGCTTTTCATGGACACATTTTTTGAAAACCCTGAGAGTCCTACCACCTGGAGAATATGCTCAGTCTAGATTAAATGTCCTGTCTTACACTTGTACTAATACCTATACCATCTCTATCACAGCATCCTTATAATATTGTATGTGTTATTTGAATATTTGTCCATCTCCAAAAATTCAGAGCAATTTTTGTCTTATTCATTTCTCTATTCTCATCTCCTATATTCATATTTGGTACAGGGTAAGCAATGAATAGACATTTGCTGTACTAATGTACACATGATCTGTTCTTTCATATTTATAGCTAGTCATGTTTTGATTTTTGTTCCAAAATCATCTTTACCGGAGGAACAACTGGTATGAAAAATAAAAACAAAAATCTAGAATGGCACAAAGAACATTATGGTGAGCATTTTGAAGATTTTTATGGACTAGAATTCTAAAAAAAATTATGACTATTTTCTATGATTCCAACTCTTTTCCTAAAACAAAACAAAATGAACTCCAAACTCTACCATTGAACAATAAAAATAATACCAGAAGATAAAACCTCTGGTATTAACAAATTCTCCCCCTTTCCTTTTCTAAGACCATAGCTATAATCTTAAGTGCTGAAGATTTAGAGTTATCGATGACAAGATAATTTTTGTTTTTATCCTTTACAGTTGAAAGAAATTGATAAAATTAGCAAGTATGTGAATTGAGAAATTTCTATAACTGATATGAAAATGAACAGTCCGGGCAAATTTTTTTTTTTTTTTTTGTTTCTCACCACCTTAAGATGGATAAGTAAAAAAAAAAAAAAAAAAGATGGATAATAAGTATTATCAATTCTTATCACAAAAAAGTTTTATAAAAAGTATAGTATGTTATTATTATTAAAGTCAGTATTTCTGTTACAAAAGAAAACTGATATTCTGATATTCTGCATCTTTTGCTTTGCAGTGAATGTAAATTTATTTAGACTTTTAGAGTTGTATTATTATGATTAAAAATAATTCAGTCATAGAATATGTAAATGAAAAATATACAATAAAATGAATTATTATAAAGATGTTATGTTGCTGAATTATTATAATAAACTGATGGAAAAAACTAATACTAAAAAGGAATACTAAACTGCATTTAAGTTAATTTTTTTAAAATAGGTTTCTATACCACATATAAATTAATTTTCGAGGAATATCCTATAAAATATTTTTTCATGACACCTCCCTTAATAAAGAGAGGTTTTATATACAGTAAGTATTTTCCCCTTATCAATTTAATTATAGTTTCAAGTAAGAAATAAATGAATTATATCAAGTATTCAGTTATTATTTTCCAAAGAATACACTAAATCATAGAAAAGATATTGTAAAGGATGGAGGTTGTTGGCTAACTGAAGCTATACATCTCAAAATGGTGACAGTTAACATCTGTCTCAATGTATCCACTGCCAATAATGTATTGGAAAAATCACAGTGAACCACCTTTTATCATAAAGTGATAAATACAATAATGTGCTCAAACATAAGTTTACTTACAGCATTATTTTAACAATGGGATATATAAATTCCTAACCTGATTGTTCTACTTCCCATATTTAACATTCTTCACATTTTCAGTTGGACATCAGAGAGCACGATGTTCAGATAAAACTACTTCACAAGAACTGAGATGGGCTGAGGGAGTAAGCACTGAGTACGATTCTAAAAACAGATGGAGCGGCAGATGGGCCTGCAGACTGGGTTCACTTGATCTGTGTTAAACAACTTTACTACCCAGGATGATGTGGCTCAAATCTCACAAAATCCTTATAAAGTTTGTTCCTTTATTTCATATATGCTTTCCCCTGCCTTAAAATAAGTATGATTAATATCTTAAACTTTGTTCCTTTTAAGTTTAATGACCTGTGTGATAAATTATTTAACTCAAATATATTTTCTTACCCATTTTTGGAACAGATGGTAGGAGAACAGTTGCCTAGTAGAATAAAATGTACACTAATTGTCTAAGAATTGTAAAATTAATTACCTTCCTTCATTGATGAGTTCAATAAATGCAAGTCCTGCATTCTTCTGAATAGAATTTTGCCATTCCTAAAAGAAGAAACCAAATCAAGTATAAGAAAAAATAAGCATGTAAACAAAACTAACATGTGGTTTAAGGATCATGTCAATGTTGTTAACAAGTCACACATGGTATGATTTCCAAGTCTTTGAAAAATATTTTTAAGAACTCTTATTTTGTATGAGATCAAATTTTTAAAAGTAGCTCTGGATTACTTAGTTTAGAAGGTGCTTTTGAATTCCCAGGTAAATTTCAGGCTTGATGAAGACTGAGAAAGAAAGTGAGACACAGGTATAGAAGGCTCTCAGAGCAAAGTCACCTTCTCAAAGAAAACAAATAACTAGTAATGCAAATACACAAGGACTAAAAATATCTGGGATAGAAAACATAAGCCCTGAATATAGGGATTTTTCACTGAGATCGTAAAATGAAAATCAGAAATATATACAACATAATTAAATTGATTTGGATCTTAAATGTTCTAGTTACATGTGCATTCCAAGTGACTGAAAAATAGGTACAAACATTACAAATAAATTCTTTTGAATTTGTAAAAAAAAAAGGGGGGGGAGAAAACAATATTAAAACTATGTCCAAATGTAATCTCCCTTTGTTAATCCACAATGTCATCACTATAAATTTGTGATTGTTAAACAGTGTTTCGGATTAGGGAAGTATATTGCCTATTTTATGCCCTTTCTATGGCATATTTAAAACATGCCTTAACGAATTTTTTTGAAGGGATATTTGTTTATTCTAGTAATTTCAATTTTTTGCTTTTTCATGATAAATTGTATTTTTTGGATTAAAAATCATACCCCTTTCAATAGTACTAAAAATAAATGCTTCTTTAATACGTTTTATAAAAAATCCTTATTGATCACTCACATCACTCATCTATAGTTTTTTTTCCCCTGTGATTTTCCTACAAATGAATTGCTACACACCAAGGTAGTCAGCTGTCTTACCACAAATTCAGCTTCACAAAAAACAGTCTCCAGGTCAACCCTTCCTTCAATTCTTGATCATATTGCCTTTCTAAAGCTTTGCATACATGCTGGGAATAAATGTGGTCCCCAAAAGTAGGTACTTGGTGTGTAAATATTTTCTGCTGTAAGTAAATCTGTGAAGGATTATAGAAGAACACATCATGAATCTACATTTCCCCAGGAGAGACAATCAACAACTTGGGAAAAAAGATGTGGAAGCCTGGGGGCAGTAATGATCTTACAAAAGCCTAAATGGAAGACTATTCATTGGAAGAAAGTCTCTTCAATAAATGGTGCTGGGAAAATTGGGCATTCACATGCAGAAGAATGAAACTAGACCACTCTCTTTCACCATATGCAAAGATAAACTCAGAATGGATGAAAGATCTAAATGTGAGACAAGATTCCATCAAAATCCTAGAGGAGAACACAGGCAACACCCTTTTTGAACTCAGCCGCAGTAACTTCTTGCATCCACGAAGGCAAAAGAAACAAAAGCAAAAATGAACTATTGGGACTTCATCAAGATAAGAAGCTTTTGCACAGCAAAGGATACAGTCAACAAAACTCAAAGACAACCTACAGAATGGGAGAAGATATTTGCAAATAACATATCAGATAAAGGGCTAGTTTCCAAGTTCTATAAAGAACTTATTAAACTCAACAGCAAAGAAACAAACAATCCAATCATGAAATGGGAAAAAGACATGAAGAGAAATCTCACAGAGGAAGACATAGACATGGCCAACACGCACATGAGAAAATGCTCCGCATCACTTGCCATCAGGGAAATACAAATCAAAACCACAATGAGATACCACCTCACACCAGTGAGAATGGGGAAAATTAACAAGGCAGGAAACCACAAATGTTGGAGAGGATGCGGAGAAAAGGGAACCCTCTTACACTGTTGGTGGGAATGTGAACTGGTGCAGCCACTCTGGAAAACTGTGTGGAGGTTCCTCAAAGAGTTAAAAATAGACCTGCCCTACGACCCAGCAATTGCACTGTTGGGGATTTACCCCAAAGATACAGATGCAATGAAACGCCGGGACATCTGCACCCCGATGTGTCTAGCAGCAATGTCCACAATAGCCAAACTGTGGAAGGAGCCTCGGTGTCCATCGAAAGATGAATGGATAAAGAAGCTGTAGTCTATGTATACAATGGAATATTACTCAGCCATTAGAGATGACAAATACCCATCATTTGCTTCAACGTGGATGGAACTGGAAGGTATTATGCTGAGTGAAGAAAGACAATCAGAGAAGGACAAACATTATATGGTCTCATTCATTTGGGGAATATAAATAATAGTGAAAGGGAATATAAGGGAAGGGAGAAGAAATGTGTGGGAAATATCAAAAAAGGAGACAGAACATAAAGACTCCTGACTCTGGTAAACGAACTAGGGGTGGTGGAAGGGGAGGAGGGCGGGGGTGGGGGTGAATGGGTGACGGGCACTGAGGGGGGCACTTGATGGGATGAGCACTGGGTGTTATTCTGTATGTTGGTAAATTGAACACCAATAAAAAATAAATTTATTATAAAAAAAATAAAAGCCTAAATGGTTCTATGGTTTGTTAAACGGTTTTAGCAAAGCCACTGTATTTTAGCTATCATACATAGCTTTTAACAAAACTTCATCGAAATGACAAGGTCACTATTGCATTTTATATGCTTATTAAAACTTAAAAATCATTTCTTTTGAAAACAATTACAGGGAACTCTTTTTCCTATATTTTAATAAAATGGTTTATATTACCATCCTTTTATAAATTTTGTACATTCTCATTATATATCCTATATTTATTGCAAACCAATATCTCACAAAATGTGCAAATTTCTCAGGAATACCTGACATTTATTGTGATATTAGCTTAAACAGAAAACTGATTCTTATATAACAAGAACCATGACACTCCGAAGAATAAATTCTTACAGACAACTTCTTAAACATGATTTTCTTTATGATACTGTTTGTACACCAAGGGTCTTTTATCAGCTGAAACTTTAATATGCAAAGGATTTTTTCAAGAAGATATTTCAAAGTACTTATGCATCCCAAATTATACTGTATCTAAAAGATCATAGAGTAAAATGTTTTAAAAACTCTGTTCAGATCAAAGATCAAACAAAAAATATCTGTGAGGTGCCTCAGCCCATGAGACACTAATTTGCAATCTTTGATAAAGGAACAGCAGAAATAAGTCTGAGCCAAGTCAAGGACATTAGAGTTTAAAGGATGGGAAAACCAATGAAAGTATATGACTGCAAGACGTCACTCAAGAAATATGTTTTAGGAGAGTAATTTTTAGTTTTGAGCAAGAGGAAATAGAAGATTGTTTTATATGCCTTTCTCTGAGAAATGATAGAGGCCTACACTGCACTGGTATTTTGAACAGGAAAATGGAAATTGAGATGATACAAACAAGAGATGTCAGGACTGGATAAGAAATTGGATTTGAGGGCTAAAGTAAAAAATGTGGAACAATATAAGGTTTAAAAGTTTAGCATGAATGACGACAGGAAGAATGGTAATATTATTCTTAAAATAAGAAAGATACACATTTGAGGAAGATCATAGGGTTATTTTAAGTTCATATTTGCTGGATTTAGAGTGATGATGCTATATCAAAATAGAATGTGAAATTTGGAATTATTTGTGCAAAATATTGATTATGGCTAACTATTAGGCAAAAGTCTCTAAAGATGGAATGCAACTGGTCAATGTCTAAATTCTACCTCTGAAATTAATAATACACTGGATGTTAATTAAATTGAATTTAAATAAAAAATTTAAAAAGAAGAAGAAACAGAAAGAGGATCTAAAGACCTAGGCTGAATTTTGGGCATCATTCACATTTTCAAGATTAGAAAAAGAAGCAGTTAACAGAGATAGGAAAATAACAAAATTTAAGAATAGTAGCAAAATGTTATGGCACCTTTTAAAAGAAAATAATTCACTTATTACACTGGCTTGACAAAATAAAAACATACATATAAGACCCTTTAATCACTAACATTCTCTTTTTTTAGTGATTAAGAATTTAATTTTTATTGTATATGAATTATAAGACATAAAATATGGTAAATCACAAAGTGTATGAAACATAAATTAAAAAATAAAAAAAAAAGGACAAAATAAAAAAGATGCCATTCCAAACAGGGAATGAAAGCTAGAACTGGCACTGGCTATATAGCTTAGAACTGGCACAGGAGCAGATGCCTGAGGTGGCTGCAGCTCTGGAGGTGACTATTTCTGATGCTGGTGGTAGATATGGTAATGGAGTTGGCATTAGATGGGTAGCTAAATCTAGCTCAAGAGCTGATGCTAACACTGGCTATATCTTAGACTTGTGCTAGAGCTTGTTGTTGAACTGACTAGTTCTGAGCTGACTTTAAGTCTGGCACTGTTGTGAGAACTGGTAGGAAAACTGGTGATTGAGATGACTCTGCATCTGAAGCTGACAGTGGCTCTACAGCTAGAGCTGGAGCTGGCAATAAGTTTGGAGTTGGTACAAGAGCTCATGCTGGAGTAGGCTGTAGCTTTGCAGTTGGCCCTGGCAGTATTTCTGGAGCTAATGCAGAAGGTGACTCTAGCTCCAGAGTTGCTGCTAAAACTAGTTCTGGAATTGGCCTGAACTCTGTAGTTGCTGCAGGAACCAGTGCTACAATTACTGACAGAACTACCTCTCCCCCGGAGCTGGTTCTAGCTCTGCAGCTGGTCTGGAGCTGATTCTAGCCTGCCTTCAGCACTGGAAATGGAGGATGTCCCAAAGCTGTGTGAAGCACTAGAGCTTGTTCAAGAGCTGGCCCAAACTCTACAGGTCCTGGAGCTGGTGCCTAAGCTATTAATATCACTTTTGAAGCCATTACTTAGAGTTTGCAACCTGCCATGAAAACCACAGGTCAAGACAAGAATACAAAAGAGAAACCAGGAACCATAACAACATAGCAAAAAAGGAAACTTGGAAAGTGAGAGACAGTGAAACAACAGAAAAAAAAAACTGTAATTACACAGTTGAAATATGTGAAGATACTGCAAACATCAAAAAAAGAAGCTTCAAAAACAAAGTTGCAAACATCTTCCCAAAATACAGAAAAAAAGATAAGGTGACAACAAGAAGATAAAGGGATCCAACAAAAGTAACAACAAAAAAAATGGAAATAAGGAAATTGGGGGATCGCCAATCGAAAGATCATATCCATTGAGTAAAAACTATAGAAAGACTGAATGGGGAAGAGTGAATGGGGAACATGGAAGAGAAAAAAATTATCAAATAAATTTAAAACTGTTCCCAGAAATTAGATATCTGACATAAAACCCCTACCAAAGCACATCATCATAAAATTTTCCTTAACATGAGGGTTAAGGAAAAGGCTAACAGGAAAAAAAAAAGTTTGTACTAAGAATCAAGAATAAAAATGAAACGAAATTTCTCAACAGCAAAGCTAGAAAAGAGAAGAAAAGGAAACACTGCTTGCACAGTTATGGAGAACATAGCACTAGGAACACAGTATCTACCCAAACTATCAATACCATCTGAGGATAGACTAGTTACATTTTCAGACATGCATAAACATTTGTTTTTCATCCACTCTCTTTCAAGAACCTAATGTTGGTGTACTCTGCCAAAACGAGGCTGTCTCTCCTGTGGGAGACAAGATTATGTTGTGACAACTACTGAACCTTAGGGGCTTAAAAAACAAAGTTCCATGTCCATTGCAGGTGTTCCCCTCTACATTACCATCAGCCTCAGCCAATTGTTTGGAACACTGTCAGCAACCAAAGTGGAAATAGTTAATTTTATCAGATTACAGAGAGTAAAAAGTATTGAATAAAAATTTATCACTGCCATGCATATATTTTTGACTTCAGAGTTGTTTTTGTAAATAAGTAGGCAATAATTTCTGAGTTTGTCTAATGACAATGGTAGGCTTTGTTATGGTAGGCTTTGTTACTGGAGTACAACTCATTCCTCAGAAAGGCTGAAGTGAGTTGCTCTTTTCTCAAAATTCTTACCTGCATCGGAGCTCACATAAGAGCCTCTCTTTGCTCTTCTGTCACTCCTAACTAACTTGCTTTTCTTTCCTCAGACTTACGTCAAATAGATTCTGATACAGAATCTTAAAACAACATTAACTGAAATACCAATTTTCCAAAATGGAGTTCAACACTAGCCAGCTTAAAGGTATTTTTTTCTATAAGTCTCTAAACCTCAATTAGGCTTTACATGTTTTATGTGCCCATTATATGATTAGATCTCAGGTACTGCATCTTTGAAGGAGGAGCCACATTTTATTCATCTATAGCAACTAAAGACCAGAAGAAACCAATGGTCTAATTTCTACAATGACTACACTACAGCATTAAGGCAATAAGAGGTCAATTCTAGAAGTTCTGTGACATTGGATGAGTATAATTCAAATTCTGAAGGTTTTCAAAGTTCCTCAACAACTATAATAAACAATTTGCATAATTGTAATTTATCAAGTCAATTTCTGCTATTCTGTTAACCATATTAACTAATATTAATAATATATGAAGTCACAAATTTGTTACCAACTGTCTTTCTTTAAGAAGGAGGGCTTAAGGTTTTCAATTTTCAAATTGTGGTATGAGATATAAAAGTCCCAGGCAGAAGATAAACTAAGTCCCAGGGATATATACACAGAATACCTCTGGTATCTTGAGAAAAAAAAGTCAACTAATTTAATTCAAAATTATGAGTAATGCAAGAATATTATAGTAAAACATGAATTTTAAAACAGAAGAACACAGAATGTTCGTGCTAACAATAGGTTGCATAGGGGTACAGTTATGTCACTCTTTCCACTCCTCCCAAGAGGCTGCTTCAATAAAAGATTTGGAGAAGTAATGACCTAATCCATACAAATAGCACTAAAATTAGAAATTTTAAACCTGTTTTCATCAGCTGTTGTGTGGGATTTAGCATGAGACTTCAGTCTCTCCTGGTTTGGGTGAATTTTAATCAGATCTCATAAGGCAATGAGGAAAATACAATTTTTCTTTCAACTGCTAAAAAAAAGAACACTAAGAAAGAGAGAAAAAGGGATAATAAATATTCCTCACAAGATAAAGTATATTTTCCCTCTCAGAAAATGTCAGGATTGAATGTGCTTTTAAAACTTATTTAATAATTTCTGAGTGATAGTTGTAAAAGTAGCACAAATAATTATTTGGGCATCTTTATTTGAAAATTTCATACTTTGTATTCTCAGTAAAATAAGGTATCCAGTACTAAATATAAACAAAAATGTAGAAGTGCAAAGAAAAAAACTAGAATGTGAAGGAAAAAGTATCCTATAGGAAAAGTATAACTTGTAACAACAGTTTATGTTGGCAAAGCAATAACTCTTAAAGTCTGTAAAAAGAAATGATTATTTGAAAATTTTGGAAATGGGATCAATCCTAGATCATTATTTTCTCAATACCTGATAATTTAATCAGAAAATATTCCATCTGAAATGTAATTATATTTTGTAGTGACTGACTCACATACATCTACCCAGCGGATCATAAATGTGTTGATCAAAGGAAGGATCTTGTTTTAACTATGCATACCTACTAAGTAGCAAGTGTCTGGATACTGTACAGACTCCATGTACTTTTGTTGTTGAACAGAATTTAATCGTCCTAAGTATCATTAAATCTAAGGTTCTCAATCTGGCTGAACAAAAGAATCAACAGAGGAGTTGTTAAAAAGTACCAATCATAACAGGATAATCTCTAATGATAGGACCCAGGCATCTGGTATTACTTTAAAGGTTCCCAAATTATTTTGATGTAAAGTCAGACAACTGCTGACTTAAGGTCATCCCTCTCTCCCAACAAGACTGAACACATACAAACCTCAAAATAGTTAACTTGCCAGCACAGAGTAACTTAGTTATGAAGTGATGTATATATTTTCCTTCGAATGGTTCAATTACTTAAATTTCCTTCGACTCATCCATAAAATAGTATATTATTGCATCATAATTACATCATAATTTAGACCATAATCATTGAAGGACCCATATCTCTAAAATAACACCATTACTAAGGCCTTTTTCAGCTCTGATACGGCATTTCATTCCCATAAATGGTATTTTTGTAAGACTGAAAGTGTTAACTTATACTTAGAGTGACTATGTAAAAAAAAATGTAACAAATGAGGCTAAACGATGATCATATTTTTTTACGTTGATGCACATTTGATTTTGCATTTGAAAAAGTGGGTTTTAAAAAAAAAGATTTATTTTGAGAGAGAGCGAGTGAGTGAGCACACAAGTGGAAGAGGCAGAGGGAGAGGGAGAATTCCAAGGAGACTCCATGCTAAGCACAGAGCCAATGCCTGATCAATCTCATGCCCCTGAGGTCACGATCTGAGCTGAAACCAAGAGTGAGATACTTACCTGACTGAGCCACCCAGATGCTCCAACAAGTGTTTAACTCTATATTACTATGTAACTGATTCTAGGAGTTTCAAGAGAATAATTCGATAAAATATTGAAAGGATGATAAGAAAAGTACTTAGCAAAGAGAGGAACTAAGTGTTTGCTGTGGCTGCTGACAATTAAATTACATTCAGAGTTGATAAATGGGATATAGTTGGACAGGGAAGATACTTTAATCACTGCCCCAGCTTTCTAACCATTCTCTCTGACATGTAGACTTATTAGAGAAATTACTTAAAACAAGGGAAATGGATACATAAGAAGGTATACAAAAGGATAATAATTTGTCATTTCAACAAAGACAATCTTTTGGCAATGACAAGAAAAAATGTGTAGTTTAAAATTGTGTCTACAAGTCATTCCAGAAAG
This sequence comes from Nyctereutes procyonoides, assembly GCF_905146905.1. Taxonomy (NCBI): domain Eukaryota; kingdom Metazoa; phylum Chordata; class Mammalia; order Carnivora; family Canidae; genus Nyctereutes; species Nyctereutes procyonoides. Next base: position 14,944,383 of record NW_026575033.1, on the reverse strand, counting down.
TCTTTTGCCATTTGAGAAAATAAACACACATGCACACTCACGCACACACACACTCACTCAACTACTGAATAAAAGTGAACATCTATAAGAAAAGGTGTAAATTAAACATAGGTATCAAGTTTTTGTCTTCATGGGAAACATACTAAACTGGGTTTGAATGCCTGCAGAGAGCTGCCAAGTCTTTAGACAGTTTTGTCATAATTTTTTAACTCTTCTATAGGGATGCATAAAATTTTCTCAAGATGAAGGATTTTTTCAGAGAACTGGATATCAAGTTAAGGATCCTTTGAAACTAAACCCTTTGAAGACAAATAGGTTCCAGAAGGATGACAATGAAATCCCTATGTTCTCTTAAAAAAATCACTTCATGGTAGTTAGATGACCTAGTAGAAATCTCAGACACAGGACATAATTTTTTTTCGCCACCAGTTTTTCCTCTTCTATATCAACTCAATGCATATTTCTCATTCCCTTTTGCTTTGTATACAATTAGGTAAACCAACTTAATGTCCTTAGGAGACTCAATCCATCTCAAAATCTTTGAAAATACAGAAAATATTTCAAGGTAAAAAGGGAAAATATTTCAAGGTAAAAAAATATTTCTGAGATTTTGTCTTCAGAAACACCAGAACTGAGTTTTTACTTTACTTTCTATATCTGTACTGTCTACTTATCATTAACAGCCACTAAAAGAAGTTGGCATATGCCTCAAAATTTTTCGTAGTGAATGTTCATTATAAGTGGCATGCTTATTAATTCTCTGCAATAAGTTAGAGAAATTAACAAGTATAAGGACTGAAGTAAAAATATGCTATATATAGAGAAAACCAGATATGTCATGTTTTCAAGGTATACAAAAATAAACTAATGAAAATAAAATATGCAAATATTCAATGTATCATTTGCTTTCATTTTCATTGCTTATTTTTGTGAATATTTACTAAAAGCATCATAGGAAAAATTGGATATGAGAAAAGAATAATCTCAAAGAGACTATTGACATAAAAGTCAATCACAGAAAAACCATTAGGTAATATGAAATATATCTAGTAGGTTACTAACAGTTGGTTTATCATATAAACATAAAGAAGTTTCCCTGGATCATAATAGATCACTGTATTATGTACATAAAATTAGCACAACTTTCTATTACAACTATTTGTGTGTGTGCATATATACCTACACACATATGCATATACTGGTGTTTGTATTTCTAATGAAAAATAATCTAGGTTGTTTTACAGGATATTTTTAAGTAGTATTATCTGTAACTGTTAATATATAATATAAACAAGCATATTTATAAGCTATGTTAAGTTGTTGAGGATACTTCTTCCTTGGTGAGAAAACATGTGCTACTAGAAATTATCAGAAAAACATCAAGAAATAATAACTTTATCAAATACAAACATATAGGAAATAGTTCACATTTTCTATTTAGGTAGGAAAACAGTAAAGACTAGAATAGGATATTTTTTAAAATTAACTTTCAGATTTGTGCCTTTTTAATTAAAAAATAAGCATTCAAATTGAAAACTAAAACCAAATATGTAACATTTAAAATATTAGAGTTTATCACATTCAGATAGGCAGTTTAAGATTTAATATTAATGTTGTTTTGAAGAACTTCTTTTTGATAGAATAACTTTTAAAACTTGGCAATAAAACAAAATTCTGTACTGGTCTGTAAAATGAAAGAACAATGACTATCCTTCTCTAATTTCCAAGATTTATCCTGAAAAAGATATTTACTTTTGTTCAACAAAATTCATTTCTTGAAAGCTTACCACATGTTTGAGTCATAACTGATGTACTATTATTTTATCTTAAGTTACACTATACTGTTAATATCAGTACCACTCTTTTAATAATTTTTCTAGAGCTAAGAATTAGCATATCAGTAGATTGATTTTCCAACTATAGCTTATGAAAAGTATATGGTAAAATATGAATATAAAGGAAATTACACCATTTGCATAAGAGCTCTAGATTGTATTCACCTATGGTATAAAAGTGCTGGGTATTATTAAGCTACTCTGCAAATTTAGTTTCTCAAAAAATGTTCGAATATAGCCTAATGATACAACAGACATTTGATATTTCTCAAGATGTACATTATAAGACCTTTGTCTTTGTCATTATAAGACCTAGTCATGTTTGAGACCACCACTCAGGCTTATACTATATCCTGTATTGTTTATACAGCAACAAAAGATTATTATAAAAGATTATTTAAAAAACTGCGTTATTTTCAAGAATAAACAGAAAACAACCATGCTGCTTTGAGCTGTTGATGCTTTGCTGCTGCTTGGCTAATTCATTTCTACATACTGAATTTATAGCATACATGGTATCAGTTCATGCCTTGGAAAATAATAAATTACACTCTTCCAGTTATCTATGTTATCACTTATAAACAGAAGGAACTTTCATTGTTAAATACTGAATGCTAAGACCGTGGTGTACTTCATTGGCATAAAGCAAAATTATGTACGGTTATATTAAATATTTTATATTTATTCATGAATAATCATGTAGCAATAGGTATATAAGCCAGTATAAGAATGTTAGTGTCACAGAAACTTGGATATCATTTTTAGCCCACTTGCAAGAATATTTGACACACACAATTAGCTGATTTTTGCTTGAAGTTCTGCAATATTCTGGGATTCTGAAAAAGCTTGTTCTACTTTTGGACTACATTAACATTAAAAAAGAAAAGCACAGGTATTCATATGCTGAAGGAGAAGGTGTGGTGACCAATATAGCATCTATTACTCATATGTGGCTATTACAATTACTTGAAATGCAGCTAGTATTGAACTGATATAGATTCTAACTATAAAGTATATACCTGATTAATTTTAAATAACTGGTAAACTTCTGTGATGTTTAGACTTCTGAACAATGACTTGTCCCTCAGGTAAGTGTTACTTCTGAGTAAAATTTACTTGTTATTAAAATTGACACAGGCTATTAACAAGGTCATGAAACTAATTTAAAAACAAAAAAAGAGTCCATGTATGTGTGTGTATCTATCTGATTTGAAAGACTTAGCATAAAAAAACAGGAATATAAAATCACATTTATTTTCATTTTGATCACATGCTGAAATGATATCTAGGTTAAATAAAATGTATTATTAAAATTAATCATCCTGGTTTTTTTTTTACCTTTTTAAATGTGGTAATTAGAAAATTCTAAATTGTATAGGACTCACATTTCATTTTTTCATCAATGCTGCTCTAGAGTACCAATTGGGAAAGCAATTTGTAAACCACTGCTATTATGAGAGCAAATTCTGCTTATACTAATAACAACAGAAATAACTTTGCAGTTTTGTGTAGAAATGTAGTTTGAAAGACTGTTCATTCCATGATTGTTATCACTTCTGGATAGTGAAAATATGAGATAAGGGCAAACTTTATTTAACCTTCTAATAGTCTAAAACTTTCTTTTAATGTACAGGAACTACTCTTGAATTAGATACCATCTTGGGCATATATGCTTAAATGATTTTCAACAAGGGTACCAAGACCAGTCAAGGGAAAGAGAATGGTCTCTTCAACAAATGGTGCTGGGAAAACTGGATATCCACAACCAAAAGAATGAATTTATATCCCTCCTCAGACTGTATATAAGAAGTAATTCAAAATGGATCAAAAACTTAAATTTAGGAAATAAAACTATTAGAAGAAAATATAGGGGCAAAATCTGTATAACCTTGGATTTGGCCATGGGTTCAAAAATATACCAAAATTATAAGCAATAACAACAAAAATAATCAAATTGGAAGGTACTGAAATAAAAAATTTTGTGTACCAAAAATCACTATCAAGAGAATGAAAATAATCCACAGTATAGGGAGAAAATAGTTGCAAATCATATACTTGATAAGTGTACACACACACACACACTCTCACACACACACACACACACACACACTCACACACACATATATGCCTGATTTTATATCCAGAATAAAAAACATCTAAAACTCAACAACAAAAAACTCAATTAGAAAACAAAAAAAGATGTGAATAGATGTTTCTCCAAAGGGGATACATAATTTGCCAATAGATGTATGCAAAGACACTAAACATCATTAGTCATTAGGGAAATGACTTCACATTGAAATCACAATGAAATATCACTTCTCTTTCACTTAGGATGACCACAATAAAACAACGTATTAAAACACGTTTTGTGTATATATGTTTCACCACAATAAAAATATGTATATCAAATCATCCTGGGAACTGTTTTCTCTTTAGTCATGCATTAGCTTAATAAGTAATAATAAAGATATATACTATGTTGGACAGTTTGCTAGGTGTGGATAACATAATAGTGAACAGAAAAATAAAATGAACTTTACTAAGGTGTAAATTTGTAATGTAACTGAAATGGATAACATCCATAAAGTAATGTTTGAAGACTTTAAGGCTTTGTATCATCCTTAAGAAGTCTTTCCTTTTGTAAAGTTTGAAATAGATACTCCATAATTTAAAATACTCTCCATGGGATCCCTGGGTGGCGCAGCGGTTTAGCACCTGCCTTTGGCCCAGGACGCAATCCTGGAGACCTGGGATCGAATCCCACGTCGGGCTCCCGGTGCATGGAGCCTGCTTCTCCCTCTGCCTATGTCTCTGCCTCTCTCTCTCTCTCTGTGACTATCATAAATAAAATAAAATAAAAAAATTAAAAATTAAAAAAAATAAAAAATAAAATACTCTCCATAAACAACAAATAAATACACCAATGACACTACACATAACTATCTCCACTGGCTGAATGGAATGCTTCAAAAAGAGAGGAAATACTGGACATGATGCTTATCCTAAAGGGAATTCCAACGAAATGGATAAAGACAATCATGCCTGTATCACATGTAACAGCATCCAATTAAAACATGTAAACGGGTACCTATATTTACTATTTAAATATATGTACTTACAAATGCTAAGGGGAATGATGGAGTGATTGGAATCATATAATCATAAATGAAAAAAAGCTACATGAAAGAGAAGAGTTGGGAAACAATTGGGACAATATGAGGTAATAATAATAATTCTGTATGTTGACAATGGTGGTGGTTACATCAATATAAGGAATGGAATTGCTTTGATATATATAAACACAAATGAATGCATGTAATAGTGAAATAATGAAAGCTGGATAATGCTATGGGAAAGGCACATGGAACTCTATATACTATTTTTGCAACTTATTGGGAGTCTAATTATTTAAACAATAGAAGAAAAAGAGGACACCAAAAATTACTTAACTTGTAATAGTCTTTAAAAGTAAAGTACGTTTAAATATACATAAGACAAAAGTAAAAAAAAAAAACAGAACAACACAAAAAAGCAAGAATGCATAATAGTGGTAGGGCTGTGAAATGCATGCACATTGTTTTCATTATATTTCAAAGTTGTGGTAATATGCCTGAAGAATTTATATAATGTAAACATAAAAAAATAGACATGGGGGGAAAACAAATACACCAGAAAAACAAACATGCCAAAATAAGTAAAGGGGTGGATATTGTGGCAAAGTATGAGAAAGAGTTTTGGGTTAGGGAGGGTGGTTAGGGAGGGTTTTGGGTTAGTGACCCAGGGAAATTGGTTTACCTCAGAATATGCTACATTCTCTCTCCTCTCCTACAGAAATTATAGCTCTTAAGGATTATTCTACAGGTGGCCAAGGCTAACTGATTTCTTTGTGTCCTGATTATAGTAAAATTATAAGAATTCACACATGGGAAAAGGACTATTGTTTCTCTTATATTTTACCATTTACATACAGATGACCTCAGAATTTCTGTTCATTATTTTTCTTCTGTTTACAATTTGGGTTGGATATGAATTAATATACAAGGATGAAACTGTTAGATCATGTATGAGTATCACATATAAGTAGCTTAGAAAATATTTTATAACAAAAAAGTGATTGACTCAAAATTTATTATACCTCCTAACTCCTCTAGGAGTTGAAATAAAAGAAATCAATAACAAAAGACCAGATGGAAATAATCAAAAGTAATTTGAATTGTATGTTCTTTAAATCTCTGATTAAATTTTCATTGAGGATTGCCATAAATAGTTGGGTAAATAACAGATAGTTGAGTCTTCCTTCCTGTTGCAATTATGCAGTAGATAATATATATAATACAAGATACATATAATGGAAATTTTTTTATTATTTCCTACTTATGTGGTCTTTCTTTTTCCTTCAAAATGTCTATGTTTTTACTGTATAGGCTTCTCCATACTCTAATAATTTTAATTCTCTAATAATTTTATTATAACCTAAGCTGACAGTAATCTTTTTTTTTATTTATGAGAGAGAGAGAGAGAGAGAGAGAGAGAGAGAGAGAGAGAGAGAAAGAGAGAGAGGCAGAGACATAGGCAGATGGAGAAGCAGGCTCCATGCACCGGGAGCCCGATGTGGGATTTGATCCCGGGCCTCCAGGATCGCGCCCCGGGCCAAAGGCAGGCGCTAAACCGCTGCGCCACCCAGGGATCCCCTGACAGTAATCTTTATGCGTAACTATATTTCCAATTTCCTACTAAACTTTTATTTATGTTTTAGACATATTACAAACTTTATGGTATGAAAGATGACATACTCATGACAATTCTAAAAACTTTAAATGTCTAATTTTTCCCCTTTAACTTTGAGATGATGGTATGCCACAAATTAAAGTTGGGATCAGGTATTGTCCAGAGGACACGACAGGGATTTATTAGATATTCAGGAGTGAAACATGGCTTTCTTCCTTCTATAGAGGTAGAACTTGTGCAAACAAACAGCAGGAACTATCCAGTACTAATTACAAGTTAGAAATTTATTATCAACCTCTATTCTATGCTAGTAACATACTATAATATTTTATATTAGAAAAGACCCTTGAGGAAATATTGTTTCATATACTGCCTGGAAATGTATTAACTTCCCACAACAGAAATTAAACCCCAATAAACACATGGTTACTTAATTTCTGATGTGCTTTAAATGAGTCTGGACAACTGTTCTAAGCATGTCACAGGTCTGTTTCTCTCTGGACCTTTGTCTCTCTCTGGACCTGAATCTCCTGTCTTGCTTATGCTGTGTAGAAAGTCCATTAGCTGCAGTGGGTCGATCTTTAGTCATCTCAATAAAGCTACCCATAAAAGTCTTATTGTCAGTTCATAGGACTAATTTTCTGAACCATATGTAGTATTTGATTATATTCAACTTATAAAATATCATGTCACAATTTTTTATTTGTGATTGATTTCAAATTCAGCTATATAAGCAGGAAAGTTTCACAGGTAATACCAGACTCCTTTTAGAAATGGAAGAATATTATCAATAAATCTTAAGTAACCATTACAATGCTAACATAAAAGAGCAGTCATTAAATAAATGTGAAATAATTTCATCAGAGAACTGGATTTCATATTTCCCATGATGCTTTTATAAAATCTAGTTCATCCCTAATTTTCTTACATTTATAATCTTATTTTACACATCCAAAATTTTTTCAGCACTGGGTACTCATTAGCGAATATGCTAGGTCTCCATATTTATCTCATCTAGGTTTTCTTAACTTCCCTCTTCAGTTTATTATAGTTAGAAGAAAAGTATGCCTTTTACTTTGTACCATCTGAATAAACTGTATCAAATTGGGAGAAAAAAATGAAAAATTCAGAGTTCAAAGGCCAAATCATTTGAAAAAGGAAGACTATTCTTCAGTTGTGGTTCTTTTGTGAGTGCTATGTTTAGAAATCCTGGGTCAGAGCCTTGATCACATCAGTGAAGTCACCAAAGTCCTTTTTATTTAAGTATATGAAGTATTTAGAAAAAAAATAAAGGCAAACAAACCACAAATTAATTCATGTTAGTTACTTCAGACACTAATCCTAAAGACACTTTCAAGACTGACTTCAATTTTATGTTACTTATACATTTTAAGGTTTCTAATGAGAATAAAAGTGATTTATTTGCTTAATCAGTAGTTCAAGTCAGAAAATACTTGAATATTGAGAGGCATTATTTTTTACATAAAAGTTTCTCAATTTATAAAACATTTTCTATTGACAGATAAGAGACAGAAAAATCCAAGTGACATCTGCTAAGCTTTACTTAGGAAAACTTAAAGAAATCCTACAGGATAACATCACTCAATTTTTCCTGGAGTACCTCCGATGGAGATTTCCTAAAAAAAAAAAAAAAAAAAAAAAAAAAAAAAAAATCTGGAAATAATTAGAAACTATTATAGTACCTTAAAAAGTTTACTTGGAAACTAAATCTGCTATTCATCAAAGAACATAATACACTCAGAATAATGATGGAAAAATAAGGTACACATATAGAATAACATAAAGTACCTCAACCAAATCTGATGTAAAACATAAAAAAAAAAAAAAGGTTGACAGAAGACAGTATTAGACCTGTGAAACTACTGAAGAACTCTGTAGGAAACACTGCACTTAACTGAATAAGCAATGATTTTGTTAAAATAATACATATTAATTATTTTACTTATTTTATTTCAGTTCATTTTACTTCCAAATGACAAGAAACCATTGTTTTAAAAAGATACAACTAAGTGCAACTTTAATACAAATTGAAAGGGAAGAAGAATTAATAGTTAATTCTTAAAACTTACTCCTATGTCATAACATCTGCATGGAAAAGAAAAGTATCCAAAATACAGTAAAAAATATTTTGGGTATTTCTGGAGCAATAAATGCTATATAATGATAATGCTAATAGCTTCTTAAAACTTAAAATATGTTCTCTACAGAGACCTAAAATTCCACTGGGGGGTAGACTGGATGGCATATCCCTTGGAGTTTAAAAGGCTGTCCATATGAACTGAATTATCCTTGACAAGTACCTTCAGACACTTGTAATATGATCTCTCATGTAAATTTAGACCATATTTTGCACACAAACCAGTGGCAATACTAAGTTTATTCAGGAGCTCTATAAGAAGGGAAGAAGAAACTAATATCCTTAATAATAGTTGTTAACATGATATTTCCGAAATGAAAAGCATAAAAATAAAAGCATCTAATGTTTTGTAGCAAATGAAAGGAAAACAAATACTGAGAGAAATGTTGCATTTTTTCTTTTTTCAACCCTTTGCTACCTACTCTCTCCAAAGTTTTATCCTTCAATAGTTTATCTAAATTTGGAAAAAGAAAAAACCCTTTTTAAGCAAATAAATAAACTGGAAAATTCCATTTGCTTTGGAAATTTAATAATGTAATATAGTCAAAATGCCATAATAAATCATAACAGCATAGAGCTATCAATATTTACAAAAAGCTGACTATAAAATAAAAGAACGTATCAGAAGTCTGTAGCTTTAAAGATTCCTCAGGTTTGCCTTCCACGTTGGCACAGACAGCCCTAAAAACTTTGCTAATTCACCTGGGATCAGCTCCATTGTCCAAGAGATGCATTAAGGCCTGTAGAAGAGAACCCAGCTTTGGAGAGTGCTAGCTAGGCCAAGCAAAACTCCATAGTATCATTAACTGTATTTTTCTTTATCAGAAGTCAGCTACTGCTACAGTTGTCTGCTAATGGATGAAAATAGGATATAGAGTATTTTTGATTTGAGCAGTAGAGAAAATGACAGATTATTTTAAGAAATTTTAAATGCATGTGTAATTTTTGTGGGTCTTAAAACCAAGATTTTATACATCTGTGGAATAAATAATGATCATCAAAGACGGCTTTATAAGCTAATTTCACAGCAGAATAATAAACTCCTCTTACCTGAACTGTATTAAAGGAAGATTATTACTCCTTTGTTTCTTTAAAAGTATTTTGTGGAAAGCAACACTTCCCTTTACAAAATAGCAAAAAAACCGTAACTATTTTTTAAAGACATACATTTTGCAGCCCCTTAAATGAGGTATATTTAATCAATTAACCACTTGAAATATTTAAATACACTCTAAATTATTTAAGAAATTCAACTTAAAAATCAAACTGAGAGACATGTTTATAATATTGCTTTGCTGAAACACTGAAAGAAAGTGCACTGCACAGAGTGCTTAAATTTCTCACTCTTCCTTTCAATCAATATCTGAGGCAAAGTTTCATCTCTAGGGCCCTTAATGGCAGGAATTCCTGGAGCCAGCAAATGAGTAATGTTAAACCTATGATTAGATGATGAGGCCATCAAAGACACTAGACCCTAATGCTACATTCTTCTTTATATCTCTGAACTGCAGTAAAACCCTGAGCTAAAGAAGAAGGAATTTTAAGCTACGTTTTTTTTCCGCAAAAGCATTTTTTTTTAAATAAATGTGCATTATCAAGAACTTAAAAGGTCCGAACAGCTCCCTCAGAATGTCTCTTGAACTCAGGACTCTGGCATTAGGTAACAATTTTCAAATGCTCTGCAGATGAACCCCTGCCAGAGATGCTGTTTTCTTTAACTTCTTCTTTATTAATATTCTTCATATTTTTTCTGGCTGAAAAAGAAGGAAATGGACCTAATGGATTCCCTATGAATATATTCTTGAAGAAAGTAAACCTGAAGACTGGAACTCAATAGGTAAGTTTTGGTTATTTTGTGTTTGCTAATCTATTGAAGAATCACTTGAAGCGATATTGTTGTTTATTTGTAAGTTAGCTGTGGCTTTGGGCAGACCTCAAGGTCAGTAACTAGGAACAGTTTACATGTATTTTTATTTTTATTGAGGAAACTAGGGATAAAAGTAATAGCTACCTATTACAAACATACATAACCTGTTTTTCTTGTTTTCACATTACAAAATATTTAATACTTATATGAAAATCAGGATCACTAGGGTTTCTTGACAGAGCTGGTAAGAAGAAGGATCACTGGATCCCTAATTTTAGTTATAAGAAAAGTGTATTAAATGTATTTTTAGTTTACTATAACTGCTAAAAAGAACACCCAACAAATACAAATTCTATTTTTAAATCTGATTATTAAATAGCATAAGTAGATTTTTAGAATTTACACTGAAATATATGAATTACATAAAAAAAGAAAGCAACAAGGTATTATATCAAAGATCACACTCACTAATGAGCTATATTTTAGACTCAGGCTATTGCATAAAAAAAGACTTTGTTTTCATTATCTCTAATAGAAGAAAACATATAACAATAAATGTCAAAATTATAAATTCCACTGTACCATTTTTAAAAGGTGGAATGTAAAGAAGAGCATCAAAAGATCTATAACAGATTATATATATGTGTGTGTGTGCGTGTGTATATATATATATATATGCAGATAGAGGACAACAGAAGGATAGGAAGGTGGGCAAGAATAAGATAGCTAAAGAAAGCAGAAGGGAGAGGGAGATTGAATCAATATTTACATGTTATGATCATCTACATAAAAATACATCTTAATATAAGTTATTTTTTCATCTATGCAGTAAGAAATGGGAAGTTTTAAAAATATATAAACATATACATTTATATGCACATAAGCATTCTACTGCTAATGAAATTTAAAAAAACCTCATGGAGTTTAACGTAATCTAGTGAAAGAGATTTCCTACCTGAGAACAAAGCAGCATAACAAGCTCAACCACAGACGTGCTGGACTTCATACAAACAAGGCCTGCAACAAAGAAAGGTTGAACAAAATGAAATTACAATGGTAGAAATGATCATTCCAAGTTAATTTCTTAAGTAATTTTAACTTGCAAAAACTTTCTTTAAAACAGAACTAAAGTAAAACAAATGGCAATATTCACTAAAATATTCTTAGGGCATTAATTTTAAAATATTCAGATATTCAAGAAGATGTAAAACATACTAAAAATTGACTTCATGTTTGGATTATTTATTTGGTCAAGGCATTTCTTATATTTAGACAAGGTGGTTAAGGGTAGTTATCAAAATTGGTGAGCTTGTTAGGGCTACTTTTATTCCAATGACATTTGCTGTGTGATTGTCTCCTGGAGCAAAGTACAATAATCAGTGAAGATCCACCTAAATTTTCTTCTAAAAGATAAAATTAAGATAATTTGCAAATAGATAACTCCCCATAGACTGTCAGTTGTTAAATGTTTTTAAAATATTAAAAAATGAATTTCACAAACAAAATATTAAATGATGTTTATAAAATCTTCTACGGTTCTGTTTCCAATGTCTCTGAACAGATATCAGAAGGGTAAAGAATGAACTGTTATAATTTGTACATAATGCTACTACTCATTGATCACTTACTGTGTGCTAGGCACTGTGCTGATTGCTTTATATTCATAGTTTCATTTAATTCTTATTTCTATTCTGTTACATACTATTATTATATCCATACTACAGTTAAGAAAATATTCTTCCCATAAACAGTTTAAACATTAATTATTCATCAAGACTTTCCCAATTGAAAGGATGACTCCTGAATAACATATAATAAGAAAGCAGATCATGGCAGATCATGATTGGTGTTTTGGGTTTTTTTTAAGTGCCAACAATGGAGGGAGATGTAACTAAGGATTAGGAGCAATCCTGGGTTGAGAGTATGTAATCATAACAGTTACTAAATGTAAGAAAAAAAAGTTTTAATTTTTTTTCACTTTAAAAAAATAATGTTTGCTTTTTCTTTTTAATGAGGTAAAAGTAATCAGTAAAAGCACTGGAAAGCAAGAAATGCCATGGTCTTACATTAGTTGTTGCTAAATGGAAAGTTGAAGTGAAACCAGTTTTTTCTTCTTAAAGTGATTTCAATAAATAGTCTCAAATGCCTTCTAGGCTCTAGCATGTATATTTATTGTAGGTAGTGAATAAATAGCCTTTTGTGCCTACTCTGCTAACAGCCCTATCCTTATTGTACACATGACAGAAAAAGCTGTAAAAAGGCACTAGCATTCCATCCTATCAGATCTTTGGGGAGACAGTTAGCTAATGAAATAAGAGACAGATGTGAAAAGCTCATTTAAGAGACAATTGCTGTAATTGATCAGCAATTCTCATGCTCAGGAGCTAGAGAGTCAAAAAGATTAATGGGACATTTATCACCTGTTGGCTACTCAACTATTTCAAATTCTGAAAAACTAAGTAAAAGGCTAAAGGACTATGCATAGCAAAAGAATCATAATTATGATATGTACTCCATATCAATTTACATTTGACTGTAGACTATATAAAGAATAATTATTTAAAGAATTATTCACATATTTATTTTGTGTATAGAATTTTTTAATAGATAAAAACTTGAAGTAAAAATTAGGAAAAGCATGCATTTGTATTAATTTCTCACAGACCGATTTTTTAAATGAACTTCTAAAAATTCCTATGTAACAAGAATGCTTATAATTTTTCACAAATTCTATTATAAGGGAAATACAAACAAATGTTCCCTCAATGCTTTGTTCAAAGGACATGACAACAAATTGACAGCACAGCAAAACTGCCATTTGCAAGCAATATGGCCATTGTGATTTCAACTCCATAGATCCACACCCCTTTACTACTGCGTTTTTTCTAGTTAGTTTTGAACAGAATGAATTAATGGATTCCCCTTAAAAGGATAAAAAAATCTAACCTTGACAATGAGAACACAAGCAGAGGCAATTCTGTAAGACTTATCAACCTTCAAATATTACACAATCACTTTGGTTGGAAGTACTTCTAGGTGTCAACATAAGTATTACTAAAACAAATAGGCAAACTCCAATGTTTTTTAATTAGAGATACTAAAAATAAAGCAATGTTTAATGATACTATCCTTGCACACTTTTTAAATAAAGAAGTACCCATATCTGAAAGTTTAAGATGTAAGAATAAACATTCTGTATTAACTTTAATCATAAGTTCAAGAAAGCCGCATTTATCTAGTAATGCTATAAATAATGCAGGCTGTATAAGCATAAGGCAAATATTCTATAAGTGTGTACTTCAAATACATTGATTTTATGCTTTGTGTGTATGGCAAGAAATTCATAATCAAACCAACTCATTTGGTATCTACTCATATGAACAAAGTATTGTGTTAGTTCTGAGGAGTTTATAGTAATGCATAAGACATTATCTAGTTTCCCATGTACTCAATGTTTTAATTTAAATATAAGGTTATCTAACATTTACCTGGAGCTTTATCATTTACAAATCATTTTTATAGATGCCCTCTCATTTGATTCTCTTTTAACTCTTTATTATTGCCTCATATGATAGATAAAACATGAAGATTCAATGATTATCATCATTGGTAGAACTGGAACCCGAATTCAAGTCACTTAATTTGAAAGTCCATTTGATGTTTGCTGCAGAGCTATTTAAATAATTAAACATGAATAGGACAGCAATACATTACTGTGAGAAAGGTCATAATAGTTAAGTCCAAGTGGGGTGATTTTGACAGTTTCTTGGAAGAAGGCAGCATGTGTTGGTCAGACATGGGGAAAAAAGCACTATCTTTAGCAAAGCAGAGGAAGAAGGGAACAAAAATATCTGATAAATCCCCCTTTATTGTTTGGGGGATGATGAGTAGAGTATAGGAGGTGTCAGAACGTAAGGCTTAGGACTACAGTAAAATTCAAAGATAAAGATCGAAAGCAGTAAAATTATACATGTTTTTAAAAAAGGAAGAATTCAGTGCAAGTTATAAAATGGAGGAAATGACACTAAAACTAAGTTACCAGTATAAAATCAACTTCTGGAGTGAATACAATAAATACATGAGCAAAGGAGGCTTGTATGTAAAGGAGGTATTCGACAGTGAAGAAAGCTATCTAGTAAGAGCTTTTGAATATATTGTGAATTACACTGTTGAAAGATAAGGTCAGCTCACTGAGTGGCTAACATACAAGCACTTGAGATGATTAATTAGATGGACAAATTTGAGGTGGTCCAGATGCAGGAAGCAAAGAATGAACAGAACTCAGTAAACCATCATCCAAAACACTGGCAGTTCTTTTGGGTTCCCTGCTCCTAGGTGTAAGAAGTCAGTTTTATTTTCAGAACTACGCTTCCTCACCATAAACAACAAAACAGAACACCACCAAACCCCACTAAAATATAAGATGAAAGTGAAGTTAGAAGTTTGACCTTTGGGACAAAGCTTCTTTCTTTAACACAAGGAATACTGCAAGCAAGGTACAGTGATGCTGTTTTACTACAGAGCTGTTAGACTCTTCTGAGTCAATCTGAGATTCTGACTTTATGTATCTGTAGAATTAGATAAAGTTGAAAGAGCCCTTAAGCTTTAAAATAATCTACAACAATTCCAGCTTTAGCAGGATGTTTGTCACAGTAAGAGGAAAAGGGTATGAAGCCTTACAGAAAGGGCAAGAAATCACATGCATTAACAGAATGGCAACTGAGTGGCTCAGCTGGTTAAGTGGCTGCCTTTTGGTTTTGGCTCTGGTCATGATCTGTGTCCTTGGATTAAGTCCCATGCTTGGGCTTAATGCTCCATGCTCAGCAGTGAGTCTGCTTGAAGCTCCATGCTCAGCAGTGAGTCTGCTTGAAGATTCTTTCCCTCTCCCTTTGCCTCACTCCCTGCTCATGCACTCTCTCTCCAATCAATCAATCTTTAAAAAAAAAAAAAAAGAATAGAAATCACAGCCATAGGTGGGGTTCATCTTTTAAGCAGTGTCAGAGTTTTCTTTCAGCAAGGTTTCTCTTCTAAAAGAGGAGATATATAGACATCTATGACGAGGGCAGGGCTCTGAGTATATACTCAATAGATTCCAACTAAATGAATAAATCTAGAGAATACCATTCACTGAGCAACTGCTACATTTGATGGAAAAAAAATAAGATTTTGAGAAAAAAGTATTTTTGGGGAACAAGAGCCCAATTCATTAAAAAAACATTTATTGAGTGTAATATCTAATGTGCTAAATATCATTTCAGGTACTAAGCAGAAAAAGGGGAAAGTGGCACAGATTTTGTAAACAAATAATCATGACATGGAATCCTAGGAGATACAAGGAGAGTATCAAGTGTTAGAAGTGCAGCTAGGTAGTGAGAAACTCTGCTAAGAATTCTTAGAGTATGTGATACCTGAGTTGGATGATGTTGAACTTCTCTGGGCAAAAAGAAAGAAAGGAAGGTCATCTGAGGCTACAGGAATATCAGAGGTATAAAGAAACATGAAATAGCTAGTAAAACAGAGTTGGACAATTATGTAGGGTTGTGCAGAGGACCAAATGCAATGAGTGGAAATGAAAACAGAGAGGGAGACAGGAAGCAGTGCCATATATGGTGTGGATTCCTCGTGGCAACAAGGGACAGACAGAATCCCATCAATTTTGGAAAGATCCTTTTTCTGACAGTGCATAGGAAGAGATCCGGAACTGCAGGGTCTAGTCAAGATAATGAAAGCCTGAGCTGACGGCAGTGGCAATGCAAAGGCAGATTTGAAAAACATTTTGGAATGAGACAATACAGTATTTAGACAATGGAATATCAGGTTAAAGGGTAGGGTGAAGGAGCAATGGAAGTGTCCATGATGATACCTTTACCAGAGCTAGAGAAAGCAAACGATGAAGTAGGTATGTGGAGAGAAAGTGCTTTCATTCTGGACAAAATTAGGAATATAGACAAAAAAAATAATGTTGAGCTTTAGGAGTGTTTGTTTTTGAGGAGTGTTTGTTTTTTAAGGTACATATGCTGTAACTCTGACAAACTGGGTTTAAATAAGTCTGGCAAATAGCATGGTGCTGAAGAAAATATAATTGTGTAGTTTTTATAACAGTCCCATTAGTAGACTACCAGTATTGACCCTACAAGTACTTTTAAGATCTAGTTTTTCTGGGCAGCCCTGGTGGCACAGCGGTTTAGCACCGCCTGCAGCCCAGGGCGTGATCCTGGAGACCTGAGATCGAGTCCCACGTCAGGCTCTCTGTATGGTGCCTGCCTCTCCCTCTGCCTGTGTCTCTGCCTCTCTCTCTGTCTCTATGAATAAATATTTAATAATTTAATAAAAAAAGATCTAGTTTTTCTATTTCTCCTCACAATAAAATATGCAAGTTAGTTTTCCATCAAATACACAGGACTATTCCGGTAATTTGAATTTTAAAAATCAAGTCAGTCTTCCCAGGACTGACTTTTTAAATAACTTTCTAATGATTTTAACTTTCTTAAATTCCAAAATTAGTAGAGATTGAGTGGCAATGAAATAGCTTCATCTCTCAGTAATAAATGTTAGAACTATAGACTTTGAAAGGAATTGTACAAGGTCACTATGCTTCTTCACTTGCTTTAGTGTCAGTGGTGTACAGTTGGTAATTTCTTCAAAACTCTCTGTTCTATGTAGTTTTTGCATTGTGTTATATAAAGCATTCTAAAATACAGTATAACCATAAAGTGTCTTTGATGACCTCTGCAGTACTTACACATCTCTATCAGCATAATAGCAATTTCCTTTGTTTTACATCAGCCTTTTACTTTTTTATCTGCAATATACAATTTATTTCTCTATGTCATCACTGTGTATGCTCCAGTATTTAAAAGACCACTTTCGGTTTTACCATTTAAGTCATCTTAACTTAGGTCAAAACTTAAGAATTAGTAAACCAAGTAATTTGTGTGGCTTTCTAAATTAAAACCAAAAAACCAAAACCAAACAAAAAAATCACTATTAAATATCCTTTGAAACAACAATAATGGATTGATATTAATTACTATTGCTGGAACTAATATTAATATGTGCACAGGTAATACTTACTGTCACATTTCAAGATTTGCCTACATGTTCATTCAAAGATTTTAATTTAAAACTGCATTACAATGTAAACAATTATAGTATTACCTTATAGAAACTAAAATAACATTAAGCTAATTTTCTAAGAAGCCTTTTTAGGTACTATTAAACCACTAGTTTATTTTTATATTTAGATTATAAATTTTAAGTGAAAAAAACCCCTCAAAATAGTCTAGAGACAGAATTCATTCATTCACTAACTTATTTTAGTTCATTAAAAATCAGGTTATCACCAACTTATGGCATTCTTAATGTCTTTATAATTAAGGAACAAAACTGAAGTCTCTGGGTATAGCACATATTGAAGGGGTAAGAAAACTTTTGTAAAAGGCACAGACAGTATTTTAGGCTTTGATGGCACCATAAGTTTCTGCCACAACTACTCAACTCTGTCACTGTAGTGCAAAAGCAGCCACACAACACATAAAATAAATGAACCTGGCTGTCTTCCAAAAAAAACCCTACTCTGTGCAAGGTATGTGGGTACATGTGCATGTGTGTATGCCTGGGTATAAGAAAAAGAGAGAACATGTATATATATGCACATATACTCACATACGCATCTACAGATTTTTAAAACTGCAGAGGAAATTATTTCTAAAATATACCTATGATGCTTTATAATTTCAAATCCAAAGAGTTCTGAATAAAAGCTTTCTTGTAAGATTGCCACAAACTCAATTATCAGCAACATTTCACCTACATAATATGATGTTCTTTTTAATCTTTATGCCACTTAGTGTAAATAGCCCTATGTATTACTACAGACATGTTAAATGTGTCTGATTAACAAACACCCCATATTCCTCCAAAGATACTATGAAATAACATATAGGTACCTATTATCTTTCTTAAATCCCAAAGTATCTACATCTAGCTCTAAGGTTTTGAATAAGGCATTTTAGGCATTTCTTAAAAATTTAAAAATGTGACAGCTTTATAAAAGTGAGAAATCAGTGGTACTCTCACACAAAATATTTTGAAATATTCATAAAGAAATTAATATTAATAATAATTTAAAAGCAATTTGATATTGTATCTTTCCCAATTGAAATTCCATATTTTCAGAAGAACAAAAAATCTATTTCCATATGGGAATGGTTGGCTAAGGGCTTTTAAACAGGAAATCTAGAATATGTAGATCACTCAGCAATAAAATTAATTGTAATCATAGTTACACAATACCTAAATAATCATTTTGACTGATTTATTTTTTAAAAAAGCTCTACTTTTTGTTGTTAGTGTGTTGATGTAGCCTAGGAGTCTTATAGACTGTGGATATTTCTTTCTTTTTTATAGTTTTGTTTCTGCTTAGAATGTTTGCATAACGATAGGGCTGAAGTTTCTAAAACTCATAGATAATTCTTTCACACGATAGATTATAATAAAAAATGAATCTATAGTGATGTTTAATACACTGATATTTACTAGTGACCTGATTATATGAGCCAAACTGAAGAGAATATTCTAATGGTACCATTAACACCTATTAAATATAAAACACTGCCACAAATTTACTCTTTTGTTACTTATGCTTTAGAAACTGTCATTTTGTGCTAGCTCATCAAAAACATCATATCAGGGGAAACATCCTGGCAAATTCCTAATGTCCAATGTCATTCTTTTCTTGTCCATGAGACTTTAAACATTTGTTTGCATGTTCCATTTAAGTATCATTTTTCATTTACACATACTAAAAAAGATTACAACTTCCAAATCATTTGGGATTAATTAAGTTTTGAGTTGGCTCTCTCTTGAGACATTTTCATTTAAATAATTTACTTATGGAACTATAAGTAAGCCACTGCTGTATGCACAGAGATGATACAATCTTTGACCACAAGGAGCTAACAGCCCCGTTACAAAGATATTTATGAAGGGTTCTAGAGAGCATTATACTGAAAAAAAAATATAATAAAGCACTATGCCTCAAAATAACTTAAAATAATTATTTTTGAAGTTTTCATTAAATATTTTGATTCATTGTATCAGACTTG
Source organism: Nyctereutes procyonoides (assembly GCF_905146905.1). Classification (NCBI taxonomy): domain Eukaryota; kingdom Metazoa; phylum Chordata; class Mammalia; order Carnivora; family Canidae; genus Nyctereutes; species Nyctereutes procyonoides. The sequence continues at coordinate 14,924,685 of NW_026575033.1, read as the reverse complement.
TTTCTACTACAGGAAAGATTGACCTGACTGTCTTGCCCTTTTCTTGACTTCTTGATTTAATCACAACAGCAATGAAAAAGGATGAAATAAGGGAAATAAGAGACATTTTCAGTACCATAAATCATTTGAATCCCTCAATTCTCTTTGGGCTAAATTTAATTATAGAACCAATTGTTATTCCTATCCCACTTCCCTACACCATTTTTTTTCTCCTTTCCCCATGCTCCTTCAAATTCCAAAAAACCTCAATTAAATTCTAAAACTACTAAAGTATGTCACGTCCAGATTTTGACATTGCCCAAGAAAAGACTCTCTCGTCCCAAATAATCATGAAGAATGATACTTGTTTTAACTCTGTATTTCATTTCAAGAAATGAAAGAACAGAAAATATTCCAAGTTAGTCATATAATTAAACCACATGGTTAGTCAAATAAAAATGGCTATCCTAATGCCTTCATATTAAAAAATAAAAAAACTGATATTCCAAAATATGAGTTTCTCCTTTTTTAAACAGTGTATATAAATATACAATTTGTTTAGTTATAGTTCTAAACTACCCAAATTTTGACTTTCATTGATTTAGATTCTCAAATAAGTACATTCAATAATTTTAGGTTCAGAAATTTCAATAAATTTAAAGTTGTTTTTGTGGTAACATACACCTTTAAGTCCTTTATTCTTGGGTTCAGATAAACACTGGCTCTTTTTCTTTCAAATACTTAAATGCAATGCAAAACAGAAATGTTATGCATTTCTTAATAATGCACTTATGAATCTAAAATTTAAAAAAACAAAGAAATAATCAGTAAAAGGAAATCATTTAACAATTATTGTGATTATGGCATATGGCAGAAAAAAAGTTAAAGTAGGCTCAATTAGAGATTAGTCAGATGAGCCTCCTTTATTTTCAAAAGTACATAAACTTTATCCAGTAATTATAGGCTTAGATTATTGAAGTACTCTGAGAAAATAAACTAGACCTTAACAAAGTTATTTATCTGTGCTGAAATAAATTCTCCAATATGACCAAAATTGATTTTTACTAAATTCTGCATTTAGGGCAAAATATTAAACAGGCATGTAATCAATTCAGTTTTATTCATTCTTAGTAAAAAGAAAAATAGGAAGTTCTTGAAAACTTGGAAGAACTTGAAAGTTCCTTAAATGTTACAATATTGAAGATAGTCTCAAAAGTTACAGAAATTATTTGTAAGCATATGATCCCATCCAAGCAACAATGTATTGGGAATATATGTCATGGGTTATACCAAAAACAAAACAAAACAAAACAGATCACTGAACTAACAAGAGTATTTTGTTTATATCAGAAAATCCTACATCAAACTCACACCAATCTAAAATTCAGAACAATAATTGGGAGTCAAATTATAGAACAGTCAAATAACAATGCAGTAAAGAAATCAGCATGTGCATTGTGCTGCAATTAAAAAAAAACACTTTAAGTATAAAGTATTAAACCTACTTATAAACTAAAAGCAAGCTGTGCTTCTTCTTCTAAACCTTTCTGCAATAATAGATCTATTATAAACAACAATTATGTTTCGAAACAGTATAAATGGGGAAATCTACAAAGTGGTATCAAGTAAATAACCACAAAAAGAGTCTGTCAAAAAGTAGAGTTAGTAATTTCCAAGAATTAACGACATTCAATGATGTCATTAAAGTAATTCCTATTGTAATTACAAAAAATATTGGAATTGAGAAATAACAACAGGAAATATCTAACTTGAAGTAATGTAGATACTAATCTTAGAAAAATGACTTAGAGGGCAGACCCGGGGGCGCAGCGGTTTAGCGCCGCCTGCAGCCCAGGGTGTGATCCTGGAGACCCAGATCAAGTCCCACATCGGACTCCCTGTATGGAGCCTGCTTCTCCCTCTGCCTGTGTCTCTGCCTCTCTCTCTCTAGCTGTGTCTCTATGAATAAATAAAATCTTAAAAAAAAAGAAAAGAAAAGAAAAATGACTTAGAGATCACTCCAAGATCAGCAATCACAAATAGTATTATTAAATTTGTAAAACAGAATGTTTGATATGAACAACTCTACTCTTGTCAGTGTATCTAGCCTCACGATGTCTTTCTATATCAAAACAAATATGTAAATAGAAAACATGTTAATGTAAGGATATTTTCTAGTTTAAACATTGCAAAGTACAGCTGTTGAAATTACCTGTGTAGACTTTTCAAGTAATTAGCTTCAAAGTTAAAATAATATCCATACAGAAAACTATCTTTGTTTGGATTTACTGTAATTAGAATAACCCTATTGAGTATGAAGAGGACAATATTTTAGGCATGGATAACAGCATGTACATTATGCATCACAGGCAATATTTCCAAATGAAGGAGAAAAGGAGAAAATCAACTTCTAGCAGTTAAAACTGGTCACAAGCCTAAATTGTAGCTTTCATGGATTCTATTACACACATTAGATTTTATTTTATATACAATCTAGTAAGTTCTGCTAGCTAGATACCAGGCAAAAATAGATTAAAAGCATTGATATTACATGGACAGGAGGTGCGCACACAAAGAAAGCAGTGAAAACAAAGAGCTACACAGGAAAATAACTTTGAAAGAGACACAAGGAGAAAATCTTAATCTTCTAGGAAATATCCACAGAGGCAACAGCTCTACACACTTATTGGCTTAAAAATAATTGAAATAAAAAAAATCATATTGATGGAAATCCAGCCATGTATGGCAAAACTTACAATCTTGGTTTGCATTTCTGTATTCTAGAAACATTAATAATGAAATCATTATCTTACTGTCCTTTGCAATAATGGGACTAAAAACTAGATTTATGAAGCACTACAATTTCTGGGGAACATAACGAAATGGAGTCCATTTGGGTAGAAGAATACTAGAATGATATGAGGTAAGGTCTAGGAAGTAGTTACAGGAAACCAAAGATGCTCACTGGTAAATGAGGAGGTTCCTGGGGAAAGAGTAGAAAAGCTTATTTTTCTTGTGATACAGAGTCCCTGAATTGCAGCAACTCCAGCTAATTAAGGAGCATCTGTAATGTGGAAAACTGTGTTCTGAAACCTGAGGAGGACAGACTGGAGGCTGATGGTCAAGGGTGACATGCCCTGTGCCTGACCTCGCTATCAGAAACTAGAGACAAGGAACAACAGATCTGGATAGCAGGGATCAAGGGCCAGGAAAAAGTGTGCATGTATGTATTCTCTTTGACTGTACACTGGTGTTTCAAACACAATGTAGGTGGACACTATTAATTATCTGAATGTTAGTAACAAACAGTTTTTACACTTCTTTCTAAATATTTTAACATTGAGGTTTACCCAATTTTATTAGCATTACAGAATCCTTTAATCTGAATTCAGCTTTTAAATAAGTCAAAGAAGCTCTGGACTAAAACTCTGAAGATCTGGTTTTAGTGGACAATCTAAATAGCTACATAAACTTCAGTTAAGACACTTGCCTTCCTTGGCACTAAAACTCTTTGCTGGTAACAGCAGATTAATTATTTTAAAACTTTAAAAAAGTACAACCTAAGGCAATACATTTTACTTCATGATTCAGTATATATAATCGAAAGAAATGTTTTACAAAATAACACTTGCTCTTGCTGTGTGCTATACTCTGATCTATGTTATGCTATGTCATGATATGCCATTAATAAACACTACCAGGGTGTCCTTTACTGATTATACCATACCACTAACGGGACACAATCTGCAGTCTGAATGTCACTAGAGTTGAACTGCCTCATGTTTTTATATGGCCCACAAGCTAAAAGTGGTTTCTTACATTTTGAAATAGTTGGGGAAAAAAAGAGGAATAAAAAAAAAAATTCATGGCACTTAAACTTATTTAATATTCACATTTTACTGTTCATAAATAAAGCTTTATTGGGACATAGCCAAGTTCATTCCTTTATATATTATGTGTGGCAACTTTCTCATGACAATGGCAAAATTGAGAACTTATGACAGAGGCTGTATGGCCACAAATCCTAAAGTATTTATGTTTGGCCTCTTATTGAAAAAAGTTGCTGATTCCTGTGATAAAGGAACACTAATAGTTCTTTCTAGCTTGGCTATAGACGGTTCTAAGTGCTTCATGTCTTACTGGGTTAACATGGGAACAGAGTGGGAAGTAGATGCATGATAGTACAAAGGAAATGATGTAGAAAAGTATGGGTTCTTGGTCATTTAGGCATTAGATTTCTCTTTCATTCCATATTTGGAAACAAGCATGAAAAGTGGGAAAATTGACAGGCAGTATTTAGTAATAGTATAAAGAGAAAAATCATTTATAGAATCTCTTCCTGTGAGTCCATAGGGCTTTAACTTGTAGCTCTTAAGTGTTTCATCTGAAACACTGAAGCTCTTAATCCATCAGTTTTATGATGGGCCCAGTAAAGGCTGGTAATTGTTTTAGCAAGGATTAGTTTTGGAACTAAAGTTGCCGGTTATGTTGCATTGTATTCATAAGCATATGTCAAATTCACAATGATTAAATAGGTATTGGGTAGAGGAAGTGAAGCCAGTGGCTTCTCTTTACTTTAATATTCTTTACCTGAGTTGAAACTTCCAACTGTGCTTTTTAAATATTTCCTTGTTCACATTAAACCTTTATTTAAGCACTAGATCTCTTTCAGTAAAATCTTTTTGTTCTTTTAGCCTTTGGAAGTTTGCTAGATATTTCTTGGTCACATTTGATTTTGTCCCTCCCTGTTCAAAATTCTTCCAAGGATGACTAGGAGCTAGCTGTTTGTTTCTGCAGAATAGATGTATTTGGCAGTAAATATCCCTGCCTTTCCGTAATTTTCAAAAGTAGTCATGAACAAATACGTACTTTTCTGTCCCTGGTTCTCCATCAGGTTTAAACCTGACCAACATGTCAACCACAATGTATTTTTGTGCATGTCGTACCATTATTTTACTTTTGTTTCAGGAATACAGTTGGGAACAAAGCAATGTCAAGGTAAGTATCATTTTTTTAGAATACAAATAAAACTTCAAGCATTATACTGAAATATGTTACTTCATGTGTAATATTAAAAATTGGTCATGTCATCACTCATTAAATCCTTAATATTGCAATATGGTAATCTAGGAATTTTTGCTTGTTTAATGTTAAATTATACTCTTGTCTCTATTAAGACCAAATACTGAAATCTTCTTGACTATAGAAAACAATATCACTTGTTCTATCCACAAGTGTTTTTGGGAGTACTCTGGTAGGTCCCAGAGACCTTGTGGAGTCTGATCCAGTAGGTGACAGAGACATTACCAAGTAATTAAACACATATAGGTGACTTTCTATAATTTTAACACATGCTTTAGAGAAAAAGCACACTGTGCTATTAAGGTTATAACAAGGGAAACTAACTTAGTTCAGAGTATCAGGTAGTCTTCTTAGAGCAAGTCTATGATACAGGATCTAAAGGATCATCCAGGCAAGTCCAGGTAAATGGAAAGCATTTTATGGCCATTAAAAAAGCATTCAATCACGGAAAGACTTTTCTGAATCTCTCCTATTCTTCCATGACTAGAAAGAAACACAACGAATTCATTTGCTGATTCTATAATATGAAATTAAAGGATTTCATAAATAATCCATAAATTGGCGTCTATTTCAATCAATCACCCTACCAACTGGCACACAAGGATATTTATATGTGGCAAATACATTGTCCCTGCCATTCTACCACCATTGCCAGATGCTGCTAAGCCATAATTTAAAACAATAGTCAATTTTTCTTATGTAGGAATCTACTGGAGTTTTACATCCCTGCCATGTAGGGCCACAGGTGCTGTGGTTCTACTTTGCTGAGTGCATGCTTTGCATGAATCTATTAAAATAGAAGGAAAAACTATATAATATTCTCAAAAGTTGTTTAAAATATGTACCTTAATATTATAAAATTAAAGTGTATAACTTTTATGCTCTAATATAATCAGAATTCAATAAAAATGTGGATTTTTCTTACAGTAATGTAAAGGGCACAGATAGCCTAAAGAAACTCAGGATTAACACTGTAAAATACTCATATTTTAGAACTATAATGTCCAAAATAAAAATATAAAAATATGTTTGAAATACTGGAAAATATAACCACTATAACATGATACAACTGCTCAGTGATATATTTCCCCATTTAAATTTTCCAATTTAGTTTTTCTTTCTCAATTATTTACATATTTATGCATAAATATTTCAGAAAGTAAAAAATAAAAGCCTATACTGATTTCAAGCTTAGTTTCTGGAAGATCCCACATAGTTTATTATACTGGTAAATGTTACATCTAAATCAATATGAAGGCAATTTTTTCACAATATAAAAATGCTTCTCTGCCTCAATATATACGTAATGTGTACCTTCCAAAAATGGACTTGTTATGAAATGTCGTATGTTCCATGGAGTATATGAACCCTGTCTTCATATTATTAGCTGTATATCAAGCATCCATACATCCTTATTTTCCAAGCTCATACCAATTGTGTGGGTGTAACTCTAAATACAGGCCCTTCTCAATTGAAATGTGCTATTTGCATGAAAAATTATATGAATACCTTAACTTTTTTAGAACTAAAGAGAAACTCCCTTTCTAAAGTTATCATGTAATGTATGATACAGGTACTACACTTTATTATTTTGTGAAATAAAAATATTTTTCAATCATCATATCAAAGTAGATATCCATTTCTTAGTAAGGGATAAACTTGTCTGCCACTGATGGCAAATTCTTTGTATTCAGTTATTCCTTTAACAGTTCAGCTCTGCCATCTGTGACTTTTAGATTACTACTCATGGCTCTCCATTTGTATGTTGCTATTCATGTATCCTGTCTCTGTGAAGAAGATGCATTTCTGTATCCTCCTAATTTCTCTCCTGGGACACTAGAAGATGATATGTTACCTTTGAGTATATCTCTTAAGTAAACTCTTTAGTAAACACAGTTTCTCTGACATCTTATCAATGCTTAATTTTATATTAAATTGTTGGAATATAGTTCTAGCTCAGCTAGTCAATGAGTATAAAAGTCATTTAATGAATGAAAAAATAATACTAGTTTGAAGACTAGTAAAAAGCTGACATTTTTATTTGACAAAGCATGTCTTTTTTATGTTAATATCTCTATTGGCTAAAAGAAAATTTCCATATTGAAACACTAAACTGTGACATTGAGATGTTTTATTTAAGATGAAAAGATTATCATTTCTATTTTTAGAGAGTTTTATTTCCACATTAGAAGCTATCTATGATGAAAAAAATCTTTGTTACCATCTACATTTAGTAAACATTAGTGTTATTTTTTTGGACAATTTAATTTCTTCCTCTTTGTAAGGAAAAAAGTAACTGGAACAAGATGCTCAGAACATTAGATCCAATTTGAAAAGAGCTATGCCTTCCAACACAGAATCCACTAAAACTAAATTAGAACATCTTTAAAAGGTAAATTGAGTAAACAAGGGATGCGGAAAAGTTAAATTCCATTTAAATTTCCCTCAACCCATGTCTATTTCTATCCTATAAATTATCCTTTAAGTTTAGAAGTGTCCCTGGCTCCCTCCCAAAACACACTTTTCTATTTGGTCTGACCTCTTCTTGATGTCCTTTCTGCATTAATTTCTCTTATTCCTATCAAGCATCTTCATTTTTACATCTCCAGAAGGATTTTTTCCCCTCTATCTCCTGACATAGATTTCCAAACCAAGAATAAAATCCCTTATAGTCACATGAAACTCTATTAATTTTTCCTTTCATATCATCATTAAATTTTTCCAATTGCTGGTCTACATTGAACAGACTATCCAAACACTTTCACATTCTATAATGCTGTATATGTTCCTGGAACTCTTCTTAATTATCTTCAAGGTAATCAAAAGTGACTTATGGAATAAAGGAGTCTATTTTTAGACTTTCTCTTAACTTCTATAGAATACCTACTATTTCCATGTATAAATAAATATGCATCCTCCATATTCAGTGACTATGTTATTTTTCTATTTTGATTCAGCTTTCTGGTTTACACAGAATACAATGTGACCATTCTGAATGTACACTTCTTTGAGTCAGGATAAATTTATGTGTCCACGTGGTCATCAGTACAATGTGCCTGCTCCCCATTCCCACAAATTCCCTTGTGCCTATTATCAAACCTCTATACATCCCTAACCCCAGGCAACCATTTTCCTGCATTCTACACAATAAAAAAGATGTGTTCTTTTCCAGTATTTCATAAAAATAAAATCACACAGTATGAACTTTGAGCCAGGTTGTTCTTGCACAGTATTTCTGAAATTCATGGATTTTTCTATGAGTATCAGAGTTTTTTTATTCTTGAGTAGTAATCTGTATCATATAGACACACAAGCATTTATTACTTTTTGAGAAATAGAGTAGTTGTTTCAGTTTGTGGTTGCTATGCATGTTGCTATGAAACTTTATAAGTATGTGGACATATGTTTGCATCTCTCTTGAATAATTATTGTAGAATTTCTGGATCAAATTTCAATTGAATATTTAACTATAAAGTACTACTAGGGGTACATGGGTGGCTAGGTTGGTTAAGTATCTGCCTTCAGCTTAGGTCAAGATCTTGCGGTCCTGGGATAAGCCTAGCATTGGGTTCCCTGCTCAGCGGAGAGTCTGCTTCTGCTTCTTCCTTTCCTCTCTCTCTCCCTCTCCCCATGCTTATGCTCACACTTGTGTTCTCTCTCTCAAATACATAAAATCTTAAAAATAAAAACAAAACCAAACTGTTTTTCAAACCTGTACCATGTTACATTCTCAACCAGCAATGTATGCTATACTTAGGATTTTCTACATACTTGGTAATTTCACTTGCATTTAAAAATAGTTTTACTTCCTCCAATCTGTATGTCCTGTATTCTTACTTTTTGCCTTACTGAAGTATTTCGATGCTTCAGTAAAAGACGAATTAAAGGGTATAAATAGAGTTACAAAGGCAAAATCTTTCCCTTCTCAATCTCATTGGTTTTTCACTATTACCTATAACTCCAATCGCCAGTTGTTTTTTAGTAGGTACCAATTTTAGGTTGTTTGTTGTTCTCTTTGGGACCTGTTTTTCTCAGAGATCTTATTATGAATAGGTGTTGAATTTTAACAAATGCTTATTCTATACCAATTAAAAATGAGAATTTTTTTAATCTATCTACATATTTTTGTATTCTCCTTTGTGTGTGTCTAAGTTTCCATCTGGTATCCTTAACTCTGCTTGAAAAATTTATTTTGACAATTCTTATAGCACAGATGTGCTGGCAATGAATTTTATCTTTTGTTATCTGAAAAAAACTTTTCTTTCTCCCTCATTTTTGAAGATTATTTTCATTAGATAAAAAAATTCCAAGTTGTAAGTCTTTCTATTAGCACTGTAATGATGTTCCATTTGCATAATTTGTATAACTTCTGACTAAATGTTGGTAATAATTTTTATTTTTGTAAGTAATGTGTTTTTCCTCTGACAGCTCTTTAAAATTTTAATTTAAAATTTAAATTATCATATATTAAAATTGACTTTTTTCACCTGGCATAGAAACTTCCATGGGATTTTACACATATATTAATTCATGTATGGTCACCACCATCAGCACACAGAATAGTTCTATCATCTCAAGAAATCCCTTGTACTATGCCTTTGTAGTGACAATCTTTCCCCATCCATAACCCCTGGCCACTGCTTATCTGTTTTCAATCACTACAGTTTTGTCTTTTTGAGAATGTCCAAAAAACAACCCCTTGAGACAAGCTTTTCTTATTTTTTAGGATTTATCCAAGTAGAGCAGTCCAGGGTGTGATCCTGGAGACCGGGGATCTAGTCCCACATCAGGCTCCCTGCATAGAGTCTGCTTCTCTCTCTGCCTGTCTCTCTCTCTCTCTCTCTCTCTCTCATGAATAAAATCTTTAAAAAAAAAAAAAAAGGACTTATCCAAGTAGAAAGATTTACCGATACTTTGTTCCTTTTTTTTTTTCCTGCCGGGTTGTATTCCATTGTTTGTATGCACCATAGTTTGTTCTTTTAGTCAATGAAGCACATTTGAGTTTTCCAGCTTTTGGCTAAATAAAGCTGCTAAGAACATTTGTATACAGGTTCTCATGTGAAAATAAGTTTTCACTTATCTAGGGGATAATATCAAGAAATGGGATTACCGGGTAATTGAATAATAAGCAACTTCCAAGTATTTTCCTCAGTGGCCATCACTTTATATTCTCAAAGCCAAAAATGAGTGACAGTTGCTCCAAATTCTCCTCCATGCTTGGTATTACCATTACTTTTCATTTTAACTCCTATCCATATGTTTGTAGTGCTGCATGATTGTGGTGTTAATTTGCATTTACCTACTAAGGATATTGACCATCTTTTTACGTGCTTATTTGACATCCTAATATTGTTATTGGTGATGTTAATCTATTCAAAGGACTTTAAATAAGTTGTTGGTTTGCTTAATATTGATGATTGTTCTTTGAAATTTTCTCCTGAGCGCTAGTTTTGAATACCTTAATTTTGATGATGCATATTTGTGTTGATTTTGCTTGCAGTTAGCTAAATTCCTTGGATATTAGGAGTTATAGTTTTAGAATCATTTGGCAATTACTATATATACATGTATATAGTATATATGAGTATGTATATAGTGTATATATATATGTACATGTATATAGTATATATGTGTGTATATGTGTACGTACACACATATGTATATATAGAGTCTTAACTTCTTTCTTCTTGGACTCCAATTCCAAATATATTTAACTGCTTGATTTATATATGGGCTCTTGTGGCTCTGTTCTTTTTTTTTTCTGTTCCCCTTTTATTTTTTTTTTTCAGCTTCAGTTTGGAAAGATACAATTCTGTATCTTGTAGAGTTCATGATTACTGTCTTAGTCAATGTATAATAAACTATTAATTCCATTAAATGGATTTTCTTTTTTATACTGTCCACTTCTCTCTACTTTGGGTTCTTGTTTTCCTTTTACTTAATCATCGGGGCAGCTGGGTGGCTCAGTCGTTGAGCGTCTGCCTTTGGCTCAGGTCGTGATCCCAGGTCCCGGGATCAAGTCCCACATCAGGCTTCCTGCAAGGAGCGTGCTTCTCCCTCTGCCTATGTCTCTGCCTCTCTCTCTGTGTCTCTCATGAATAAATGAAATCTTTAAAAAAAATACCTAATCACCTTTATGACAGCTGATAGTGCTTGTCTTCTAAACTCATCACCATCTCTGTCATTTTTATCAACTGATTTTCCTTCTGGCTTGTGCTACACTGCTTTACCCTATGTCTAGTAATTTTATTTGGATACTGGTAATTGTGATTATTGCATTGTTAAGGGTGTGCATTTTGCTCTGCTCCTTTAAAGTGTGTCAGGTTTGCTCTGACAGTTGAATTATTGGTGGGTCAAGATGATTATTTTGAGAGGCTTATTTTTAATTTTTTTTGTTTTAAGGGTGGATCTACACTAGAGCATCTTGTACTCTAAAAATAATTCAACTCTACTACTAATGTGTTACCTTTCTGAGCTCTCTACTCACTGCCTCCAGTAATGTGAGGACTCACCACTCTGGCTGGCAGAGCTAAAACAATGCTCTCTCTTCTGTGAACTAAAAAAAATATTCACTTCAAAGCCCCTTAATCATATTTTGCCAGTCTCATGAAATTTCTTCCTTTATACATTTAATATTCAGCAAAGGTTCAAGAGGCCCATTCACAGGTTTCTATTTTACTATGCAGCTACCTCCTCCATGGAACTGTGCTCTACAACTTCCTGACCTCTGGTCACTGTCTCCCCAGTTCACCAAGATTGCTGTGTTTTACTTCAGATTCCCCTTCTATACAATATTCCAGAATATCGTCCAGGCAAAATGTTAATGGAAATCACTGAACCCAACTCAAATTATTTCCATTTTTTCAGGGATTATAATTCGCATTGGCTTACTGTCCAAGATCTAAAAACTGTTGATTTCTATACTTTGTTCAGTTTTCTAGTGGTTACATTTGGAGGGCAAGTCCACTCACTGACATTCTATCATGACAAAAAAAAGAAAAAAGAAAAAAAGGAAATCATGCTAAATATTTTAGAATTTTCTTTCAAAACATCATGTCACTTCCCCTTTCTTTCTATTCCTTGTCAACATCGTATGAAGGACTAACAATACTAGAAAAGTTTTAATCCTGATTAAAGACACCTTGTTATTTCATAGGTTTTAATATGATCTCCCCTTTTTTGAAAGCACAGAGAAGGCAAAGACAGGACCTTATGCATTTAACGTAAAATCCTTAAACTATATATTATACTATAACCATAGTATACCATATACTATGGAACAGATACTAAAAGATATTCTGATCTTCACAATAGATTATAATTTTTATGCAAAGGCCATCGGCTGTCACCATTGTTAAAGCATTGATTATCGATGCTGACTCAAGTGATACACCTGATCAATCATGCACATCCCTTTTCCATCTTGTGGATTCATACAAAAACCTTTCTGAAGATGTCGTTTCTGAAGGATCAATTCTTTAAAGTTCCATTATACTATGATCTCTTGGCATCCTGACAGCTCAAATTACTCAGGTATCCAAAAATCTTCAGTAGCTACTTGAAAATTGTAGTAAGATCCCTTGATAAAATGCTACTGAATTATCTCATTTGTAAAAATTCAAGTGATCATCTACCCATATACCCACAAACACCTCCAAAGAATAATTTAGAAAGATAAAAATTTCTAAATTCACATAAAATACTTTGCTTAAAGTGGTTATTATAAATTCCTATTTTTAAAATATTTAGCACAATATGTGAAGTACTTTTCCTCTAATATAAAAGTGGGTCATTTGCAAAAACATGGGATGTTATAGAAAACATTACTGGTGTATATTTGTGAAATTTTCCTAAAAATGCTAGTGACCATTAAAATAACATCAATAACAAATCTGGGAACTAAATGATACACACTGCTGCTTAAATAGAATTATGCACAGAATGGACAATGATATCTAAGTGTCAGTACACCAAATTTATCAAAATTCATAATCAAAAATAGGAAGAGAAATGCATTCTGCAGTCAATCTTTGTTAAGTAATATTTTTTTAAGAAAAAGACACAGAGTATGTATGCAGAGGGAGAAGGAGTGGAGGGAGAGATGAGATTCTTTTTTTTTTTAATTTTTTTTAAATTTATGATAGTCACAGAGAGAGAGAGAGGGAGGCAGAGACACAGGCAGAGGGAGAAGCAAGCTCCATGCACCGGGAGCCTGACGTGGGACTCGATCCCGGGTCTCCAGGATTGTGCCCTGGGCCAAAGGCAGGCGCTAAACCACTGCGCCACCCAGGGATCCCGAGATGAGATTCTTAAACAGGCTCCATGCCGGTTCCTCAAAGAATTAAAAATAGACCTGCCCTACGACCCAGCAATTGCACTACTGGGGATTTACCCCAAAGATTCAGATGCAATGAAACGCCGGGACACCTGCACCCTGAGGTTTCTAGCAGCCATGTCCACAATAGCCAAACTGTGGAAGGAGCCTTGGTGTCCATCGAAAGATGAATGGATAAAGAAGATGTGGTTTATGTATACAATGGAATATTACTCAGCCACTAGAAACGACAAATACCCACCATTTGCTTCAACGTGGATGGAACTGGAGGGTATTATGCTGAGTGAAGTAAGTCAATCGGAGAAGGACAAACAGTGTATGTTCTCATTCATTTGGGGAATATGAATAATAGTGAAAGGGAATATAAGGGAAGGGAGAAGAAATGTGTGGGAAATATCAGAAAGGGAGACAGAACATAAAGACTTCTAACTCTGGGAAATGAACTGGGGGTGGTGGAGGGGGAGGAGGGCGGGGGGTGGGGGTGAATGGATGACGGGCACTGAAGGGGACACCTGACGGGATGAGCACTGGGTGTTATTCTGTATGTTGGTAAATTGAACACCAATAAAAATTAATTTATTAAAAAAAAAACAGGCTCCATGCCCAGTGAAGAGCCCCAAATAGGGTTTGATCTCACAACCAAGATCATGGACCTGTGCTGAAATCAAGAGTGGGATGCTTAATCAACTGTACCACCTTGCTGCACAACACAGCACTGAGTTGTGGTTGGCTCAAACATTATACTAGTTGATATTGGTTTTCAGCTAAAAAAAAAACACTTAACTTTTTAAACAAAGTTCACAAAAAAGAACTGGTATTCAGGTTACCAAGTAATTAAAATGGAGAAAAATAATTTCTTATAACCATTTATTAAGGAAAACCTGTGAGTGCTTAGTACTGAAAGGAACCTATGATACTATATGAGACTTTCAAGCTACACCATCATACAGTATAATAATCACAGCCAATTAAATGAAAATAAAAACCTATTGTTATTGCCTAAATTAAATTTTTCTTTTGTTGATGCCATTATCTCTTACTCTAATCTGGGGTTGGCAAACATCAGGTAAATCCAGCCTGCAGATTGTTTCGTATTAGCCAGTAAGGTAAGAAAAGAATTTATACCATTAAAGGTTTGTGAAACAAACAACACAGAAACACAAAGAATATATGAGAGAGACTGCTGGTTTATAATCTAGACCTTAAAGAAAAAGTCTGCAAACTCTTGTTCTAGAGTACTGCTGGACTTAAGATATATCCTGAAAACAAAAGGAAATGCTGAATTCTTTTAATTGAAAATTTGCATTATATGCAAAATTCATTAGAAATAAATATTAGGAATGAAAATCTATAAAAGGTGTTTATAATCCCATTTTCTAAGAGATGAAATGTGAATTCTGAGCTAATGGATAAGGTTAACTTCCTGCATAAGATAACTGGTATTAGGCTGTTATTTCACAGTCTGATGTTGGAAAATTATAATTATTCATTCAAATACAAAAAAAATTTTGTAGATTTTTCCTTTTACATGATAGACTTTATTAAACGTCTTTTATTAATCCAGATCTCTATGAAACAAAAAAAAATCCATCTTACCATTCACAAGGTCAATGCTACGTTTTTTTATTTTATTTTTTTTAAGATTTTATTTATTTATTAGAGAGAGAGAGAGAGGCAGAGACACAGGCAGAGGGACAAGCAAGCTCCATGCAGAGAGTCCAACGTGGGACTCCATCCCGGTCTCCAGGATCAGGCCCTGGGCTGAAGGCGGTGGTTTACACTGAGCCACCGGGGCTGCCCCCATTTTTTTATTCCTAAAGAATTAACTGCAAATAAAGTTAAACCTTTACATATAACTTCTCTCAAAGTGTTTTTGTTGTTATTGTTAGATCCATCTATGTCTAGAGTAGGACTTACCTAAGTTTGCTTTCCATTTCCTTCAGACTACACCATTTTCCTTGGGCTTTAAAAAATCAGTCATATTTGTGCAAAAATTCAAACTAACCACATGTTCTTAAAATATTTCAATTAGTCACTAGACATAACCAAAGTTGTCACATCCATTGCTATTTTTAAAATGTTAATTTTAATAGATCTTGTGAGAAAAATTAGAAGACTACTGCACCATGTCACCTCCCTGAAACAGCACAGAAATTACTGATATATACAGTATTTTAAATGGGTTACAAGGTATTGGCAAGAATCACCAACATTAAAACTGGAAATTCAGGACTGTTAGCATCAAAAATATATTAACATCCACAATCTTTAATAAACATTTGACTTAAAGAATCCAGTTATTGATTTATCTATTTTAACTTTTGTATATAACACTGCAACAGCACCCTTTTTTTATCCCCAGGGATGAAATATATTTGCTGCATCAACTCTGAATATTTTTAAATTTAAATAAGAGAATTTGAACTAAAAGTAGTATTTCAACAATTATAAGCAAAGGACATAATATTAAGAAAGCTAAACTATTATATTTTTAACTTAGAAAAAAATTGTTAGCTGATTTCAAGAATACAAAAACTCCCATGATTTATGTTGATACTGCTATCAAAAGGAATAACAACTATAGAAACTTATGTTTTTTAAGACTTTACAATATAATTGTTTAAGAGTTGTTTAAGAGTTTTATAATAAAAATATTACTCCTGAAGATTCTAGTTAGAATAAACAACAATACATATTTTTATCTAGGAATAAAGTTCTTACATGTGTAATTGTTATCATTTACTCAAAAAGATGGGAGAAATATGGTCATGCTTAATTTATTATTTTTAGCTAACTAAAAACTTAGAGAAGGACTTGGTTACAGAAGAGACATAAATTATAGGGCATAATTGATAATATTATGGTTTGAATCTTGAGAAAGAAAATAATGTATGTAACCTGATAAATTTTCATGTGTAAAACAAATAACTGGGGATCAATCAACTTTATTCACTACTTTTTGCTCATCTTGGACCACAAACAGCCTTTATAATATCATCAAAAGTACACAAATCAACAATCATAATGCATTATTTCTTTATTCTGTTTGTTATTGCTGACAGGAATACTGAAAGGTATTTTGGTATAGATCAAGGGTAAGCAATTTTTTTTCTACAAGAGTCAGACAGAAAATACTTTAGGCTTTGTGTACTGTTAGTCTCTGATTGAATAAACTGACTTTGCTACTACAACAGAAAAGCAGTTTAGATATGCATAAAAGGGCATATCTGGGTTCTAATAAGACTTTATTTTCAAATAACAGATGGCTGGTATATTTGGGTGTCAAGCCATAATGTGTTGACCCCTGCTAATGTAATGATAACATCCAGTTTACGAAATAAAATTTATAGACTTTTGAGTCACTTCTGTAACCCTCCCTGATCCCATTTCTCTAGTATAAACAGCTGTTATAAATTAACCAACTTGAGTCACATTTAAAAAATTTTACCATATACTAATTAATTTCTAAGTAAGATATAGTACTATCTTTATCCATGTGTTAAGCTCTTTTGGTCAATATTATTTTTATAAAATAGCATTTCACTATTGCATAGTACTGCTTGTTAACACCATTCATTTATCTACTCTTTTGTTAGTTTGCACCCAGTTTGTCCTTGGCAAAAACACTATTGCTATAAACATTTATAGCTACATCTGCTTGTGTAACAATGCAAAAATTACTTTTTAGGATACATACATACACACGAAATTGTTGAGTCAATGTAACTTACAAATTCAAATTTATAAGATAGTGTACAATTATATTACAAAGTATTTGCATTAATTTATACACCTGGTAGAAGACTCTACATCCTTAATACATGGATTCTAATAATACATTTTGTATCAATGGGATAGGTTTTAAATATATTTTTAACCAATTGAATAGAAATACACATTTTGTAGCATTTACCTGATTAAAAATTAGGTTAAACTTTTTTTTTTACAATGTTTATTGGCCATCTGCATTTTCCTCATCTGCAAGTTATCCACTGTTCTATGGAATTATGACTTTCTTACTGATTTGTAGTTTTTCTGTGTAAACTTGTAACAACCTTTCAATTATTGGTGTTAGAAGTACATCTTCCCCCAGTCTGTGGGTAAAGTTTTTACTTTTCTTAAAATTCTGGCAAAATACATATAACATAAAAATTTCCACCTGAACCATTTTTAAGTGTTAGGTATATTCATAATGTTGTGTGAACAACCTCCAGAACTTTTTCATCTTCCAAAACTGAAACTATTACCATTAAACAATTCCCCGTTTCTCTCTCATCCCTGGCCACTACCATTCTACTTTCTGTTTATATAAATTTAACTATTCTAGATATTTCCTAAAAATATACATTTTTACATTTTTATGAGTTATACATTTTTATGAATTGTTTGTTTCACCTAGCATAATGTCCTCGAGGGTATATCCATACTGTAGCAAGTCAGAATTTTCTTCCTTTTTAAGACTGAATAATATTCCATTGTATATGTATATACCACATATTGTTTATTCATTTATCTGTATGTGGTTACTTGGGGTGCTTCTACCCTTTGGATATTTGAACAATGCCACTATGAACATGAGTCGATAAATATACCTTTGAGATTTACTTTTGCTTCTTTTAGATATATACCCAGAAGCAGAATTGCTGATTCATTTGATAATTCTATTTCCAATGTTTTGAGGGATCACCACACTGTTTCCATACTGGCTATACAATTTTACATTCTCACCAAGAGTGTGCAAGATTTCCAATTTTTCCACATTCTTGCCAACGTGTTATTTTCTGGGTTTTTGATAGTAGGTATCTTAAGGGGTGTGAAGTGATTACCTTGTGGCTTTAAAATGCCCATTTTAAAATTATTTTTTTGGTTGAAATGTACAAGTTCTTGATATATTCTTGCTAGGAACCCTTCAATTGATATGGTTTACAAATATTTTCTCCCAATTGGTTAGCTGCCTTTTTACACTGTTGATTGTGCCTTTTGATGTACAGATTTTAATTTTGATGAAGTCCAATTTATCTATTTTTACTTTTGTTCCCTGTGCTTGTGGTATCATATCCAAGAAACCATCACCAAATCCAATGATACGGAGTTTTACCTCTATGCTTTCTTCTAAAAATTTGATAGTTTTAGGACTTACATGTAGGTCTTTGATCTATTTTGAGTTAATTTTGCACAAGGTCTAAGGCTAAGGGCTTACATTCACACACGGACATCAAGTTTTCACAACATAATTTCTTGACAATATTGTACTTTTCCCCCATTGAAAGGACCTGGAATCCACATTGAAAATTATTTTATCATGTATGTAAGGTTCATTTCTGGGCCAGAGATTCTGTCCCATTGGTCTTTATGTCTATGTTTATGCCAGTACCATACCATTTGTTTACTGTAGGTTTGTAGTAAGTTTTGAAATCAGGAAGTAGGAGATGTGGGCTGTCTTTCTAATTATTTGTTTCTTCTCTCACCAGTGTTTTGTAGTTTACAGTGTACAAGTCTTTTTTAGGTCCTTGGCTAAGTTTATTCTTAAATATTTTATTCTTTTTGATGCTATTATAAATTGAATTGTTTTCCTAATTTCCTTCTTATATTTTTCAATATTCATTTATACAAGTGCAACTGATTTTTGGAGTGTTGATTTTCTATCCTCAACCACTGGTGAATTCATTAACAGGTATTTTGTAGAATTCTGAGGGTTTTCTACTGATAAGATTATGTCACATACAAAGACAATTTCACTTTTTCCTTTCCAATTTTGATGTCTTTTATCTTATTTAAAACTTAATTACTCTCACTAGGACTTCCAGTGTTATATTGAATAGAAGTTGTAAAGTGGGCATCCTTATTTCATTCTTACTAATCTTAAAGTAAAAGCTTTTAATTTTTTGCCATTAAACATGTTAGCTGCGAGTTGTTCATATGTGGTCTTTATTACGTTGAGTTAGTGCCCTGTCTTTATTACGTTGTTAGTGCCCTTCTGTTCCCAGTTTGTTTTTATCATGAAAGTGTGAATTTGTCCAGTGCTTTTTCTGCATCAATTTAAATGATATTAAGTTTTTTTTTCCTTCATTCTGTTAGTGTGGTGTCTTACATTTATCAATTTTCCTAGGTGAACAATCCTTGAATTCTAGGAATAGACGCCTCTTGGTCATATGTATAATCCTTTTTAATATACTGCAGGCCTCATAAGAAGTCTGAATGTATTCACATCAACTTTTTAGAAAACTTTGAGAACTGGTTGTATTTTTAAACATCTGGAATCATGTACCAGTGAAGTCATCTGGTTCTAGGCTTTTCTTTGTTGGGAGACTTTTGATTACTGATTTAATCTTACTCATATTGGGACTGTTCTGATTTTCTATTTTCTTGTGATTCAGTATGTGTAAACTGTGTGTTTCTAACAACTTATCCACTTCATCTAGGTTATCAAATTTGTTGACATACAATTGTTCATAGTATTCTCTTATCCTTAAGTTAGTAACACAGAATGTTCTTTTTCAACTCATTTTAGTTAAACCTTCTCTCTTTTGATCTTGGTTAATCTAACTAAAGGTCTGTCAATTTTTTTAGTCTTTATGAGGAATCAACTCTTACTTTTGTCAATTTTCTCTATTATTTTTCCATTTTCTATTTTGTCTCTGCTCTAATCTTTATTATTTCCTTTTTTTCTGTCAGCTTGTGGTTTAGTTTGCTCATATTTTAACTAGTTTTTTAAGGTGAAAAGTTAGGTCATTGAGATCTCTTTTAAATGTAAACTTTTTAACTACAGATTTCCTTATGAGCTCTGCTTTTGCACATACCATGCTTTTGGTATGTCATGTTGCACTCTTCATTTGTCTCAAGATCTTTTCTAAAAAAAAAAAAAAAAAAAAAAAAAGATCTTTTCTAATTTCCTTTTCTAATTTCTTCTTTGCCATCATGGTTATATAGGGTGTGTTGTTCAATTTCCAACAAGTTTGTGGATTTGCCAATTTTCTTTCTGTTACTGATTTCTAGTTTTATTCCACTGTGATCAGAAATGATACTATGACTTCAGTCATTTTAAATATATCAATACTTGTTTTTTGTTTTAACCTACAGTCTATCCTAGAAAATGCTTCATGTGTACTTGAGAAAAATATTCTATTGCTGTGGGTAGCATTCTGTACATGTTTGTTAGGTCTAATTGCTCTGTAAGTATTGTTCAAGTCATCTGTTTCCTTACTGACTTTCTGTCTGGCTCTTCCACCTATAACTGAAAGTAAGGTACTAAAATATCCTACTAATATTGTAGACCCAGGCAGCCCAGGTGGCTCAGTGGTTTAATGCCACCTTCAGCCCAGGGTGTGATCCTGGAGTCCCGGAATCGACAGTGTCAGGCTCCCTGTATGGAGCCTGCTTCTCCCTCTGCCTATGTCTCTGCCTCTGTGCGTCTCTCATGAATAAATAAAAAAAATCTTAAAAAAATATATTGTAGACCCTCCTTACTTCTTGATTCAACTGTCAATTTCCATTTGATAAGTTCAGAAACTCTGATGTCTGTCACATTAAAAACTTGTAATTGTTTCATGTTTTTAGTAAATTGACCCTTTTATCCTTACATATTATCCTTCTTTGTCTCGTATAACAGTTTTTCAGTTAAAAGTCTAGTTTGTCTTATACTGGTGTATTCATTTCTGCTCTGTTTTGGTTATTATTTGCATGGAATACCTTTCTTCTAAACTTTTTTTGTTTTTTAAGATTTTATTTATTTATGAGAGAGAGAGAGAGAGAGAGAGAGAGAGAGAGAGAGAGAGAGAGAGAAGCAGGATCCATGCAGGGAGCCCAATGTGGGACTCAATCCCAGGACTCCAGGATCAAGCCCTGGGTCGAGGGAAGGTGCTAAACCACTGAGCCACCCAGGGATCCCCTATCCTTTTGTTTTCTATCTACATGTGTGTTTAGATTTAAAGTGGATCTCTTATAGACAGAACTTAATTGAATTCCATTTTCCATTGTAATTCATTCAGCCAATTTACATCTAAGGACCTAAGGATTGGAGCATTTAATACACGTAATGTTTTAAGTGATTACTAATAGGAAGAACTTACCATTGCCATTTTGTGAACTGTGCTTTGTTTTCTTTTTTTAAAAGCATTTTGTTCCCTTATTTGCTCCCTTACTGCCTTTCTTTGCATTTAATTTTTTAAATGATGTGCTTTGATTCCCTTTTAATTTCTTCTGCATAAGTTCTATAGATATTTTCTTTGTAGTTATAGGGATTACATAAAACATCTTAAAGTTATAACTATCTGGTTTATTTTTTTATTTTTTATTTTTTAAAATAGTTCTTTAAAGATTTTATTTATTTATTCATAGAGACAGAGAGAGAGAGAGAGAGAGAGAGAGAGAGAGAGAGAGAGAGGCAGAGACACAGGCAGAGGGAGAAGCAGGCATCATACAGAGAGCCTGACATGGGACTTGATCCAGGGTCCCCAGGATCACACCCTGGGCTGCAGGTGGTGTGAAACCGCTGCACCACCAGGGCTGCCCAACTATCTGTTTTAAATGGAATAACTTAAATCGCATACAAAAACTCCACTCCTTTACATCACTGCCACTCTCCCCCATGATTTGTTGTCACAAATTATATCTTTATATTCTTGTGTACCCATTAGCAAGGATTTATATTTGTATGATTTTGTCTTTCAAATTCTATAAAAGAGTTGAAAGTGGGTTTATGAACCAAAATTATAACAATACAAGTTTTTCTATTTGTCCATATACTTACCTTTATTGCAAAACTTTACATTTTCTTGAGTCTTCAAGTTATTATCTAGCATCCTTTTGTTTTAAGTGGAAGGGCTGTCTTTACCATTTCTTCTCGATTAGGTTTAGTGATAACGAACTCTGTTTTTATTTGGCAATTCTTTCTCCTCCAGTTTTGAAGATATTTGTGCTACATACAGCATTCTTGATTAATGATATCTTAAAATATATATATAGTACCCTACTGTTTTCTAGTGTAGAAGGTTATTGCTGAAAAATTTGCCAACAATCTTAGAGAAGCTTCCCTGTATGTAACAAGTGACTTTTCTCTCATTGCTTTCAAGATTTTCTCCTTGTTCTTTCTTTGGTTGGATTATAATGTATCTTGGTGTGTGTGTGTGTGTGTGTGTGTGTGTGTTCATGAAATTGTATTTTCAGTCATTATTTCCTCAAATACATTCTTTGCTCCTTTCTGTTCTCTCCTTCTGGGACTGCCATAATGCCTATATTGGTCTGTCTATTGATGTACCAGAACTACCTTAGGTTCTGGTCACTTGTCTCATTCTTTTCTATTTTTGCTTAATTTCAAATGACGTGTCTTCAAGTTCACTGACTCTCACTTGTCTCATCAGGTCTGTTCTTGAACCCCTGCAGTGAATTTTTCAATTGAGATATTGCATTGAGCCCCCAATTTTGTTTGATTCTTTTAAAATATCTCTTTGCTGATATTCTCCTTTTGTTAACAAAATATTTTCATGATTTTGTTGTCAGTCTGTGTTTTCTTTTAGTTCATTAAACATATTTGAGTAAATTAAAAAATCCTTTACATATAAATCAGAGAACTGCATTTCTTAGGGATCAGTTTTTGGAAACTAATATTTCTTCATTTGAAAGGGCCATGTTTCCCTGTTCTTTGCAAAACTTGTGAACTTTTGTTGAAATCTGGCCATTTGATAAAAATCACTTCCTCCAATCTTTATGAACTGCCTTTGTTAAGGGAAGATCTCCACTAACCAGCTGGCTTAAAGTCTCAAAGTTTCCTCTCAAAACTTTCCCCATAATCTCATGCACCATACACGATTGCATACCTCCTGCATCAATAACATGCCACACTGCCTACCTACCACTGCTTTTAGTAGCCTTTAAACTATTATTGAAATCATGCCACCATTTCCACCAGTGCTTTGAGACAGGCAAGACAGAAATCAGGTTTTTTGTGCAACCACTAGATAATCTAGAATGCTGTTTTCTAGTCATTCCAAGGGAAGAAATGGGAATTCAGTGATGTCCTCCTGGGAAGGAGCTGGCACAAAGACAAGCAAAATTCCATGGGATTTCTAACTTTTGGAGTATTTACTTGGTAGCTGCAGCTTCTTGCCAGGTTCCTGCAGTTTTAATCAAGCTCTTTTAGTCTGTATATTGTTGTTTATTCAGTGTTTCTATAGGGAAGTGAGGGTCGGAAGCTTTCGGGTTCATCATCTTGCTGATGTCACTCTCCATCTTTTCACATTTTTATGGTATCTTTTGATAAATCAAAGTAATTTTCAGATGGTCAAATTTATCAACCTCTAAATTTTATAGGCTTTTTTGGGGGGTATAGTTAAAGAAAAATTTAGACTGTTGCAATACAGATATTGTCCTGTATTTTCCTCTATAGGATTTGAAGTTTTGCTTTTTCAACCATCTTAGTATGATTTTTTGTGTATTTAGTGAAGAAGGGATTCAATTATTTTAATTAACAAAAAGGTTTCCAATTGGTCTAGCTGCATTTATTGCATTTATTCATCTCTTTTTGCAATGACCGCTCTGTCACAACCCTGTCCCTCTGAGTTATGATCTGGTTTTGGATATTTATTCTGATACAGATAAAGTTTGCTCATCTTCAAAATTATCTTGGTTATTTTCAACACTTCATTCAACCATAGAAATTTAAGAGGAAAAAACTCATCAAATTCCATGAAAATAATTTGAGATTTTTTGAAAACAAGTTTTTATTGAAAGTGATGGATTATCATGGACAGAAATTACTTCTTTTTGATATAATCTTCCTACCATGAACATGATATAGTTCATCATTACTTGTATCTTTAATGTCATTAGAATTTTCTATAACTTTCTTCTTAGAGAACATTAAAATACTTCTATAAAATATAACAGATAAGTAAAAAAGCATAAAACAGGTTAACGAGTTATTTTAAAATTAATACTCTTAAAACCTCTATATAGCTGAAGAAACAGACTTTTGCCAAATATTCTAGAAGCTCTCCTTGTGTCTTGTGCTATTCTCTGTACTTTTAACAAACCATTATCTAATTTTTATGATAATCCCTTTGTTTTTTTTTAAGTTTGTCACCCAATGATAGAGTCATATCTATAAACTTCTCAA
Organism: Nyctereutes procyonoides; assembly: GCF_905146905.1. Taxonomy (NCBI): domain Eukaryota; kingdom Metazoa; phylum Chordata; class Mammalia; order Carnivora; family Canidae; genus Nyctereutes; species Nyctereutes procyonoides. The sequence goes on along the minus strand of NW_026575033.1, from coordinate 14,900,176 downwards.
TTTTACTTATTTTTTAAGACATCGTTTAATGCTCTTTTGAGCTACAGTCCTCCCATCTCTTCTTTTCCTCTATAAATTATTTTTAAAAAACCAAGACATTTGTACTGCAGAATTTCCACCAGTGTTAATTTTGATTGCAGAATTCTCATGGCACAGATTAACATGTAGGATATATAGATTCAATAAGAGTCAGCTTTAACAATTAATTAATTAGTTAGTTTGACAATTAGTCTTGATGTATGATAGTGTTTTCTCCATCTGGTTGTCTGTCTCTCCCTCTGTTATGTTAGCAACAACTGATGTTATGATCTATTAATTCTTGATGCTAAATGTTAATGATCTAACCGAAATATCATCACTTATCAGATACATTTATATTTCAAAAAATAAAAAGAAGACTTCCTTCATTAATGATTTGGTAACATAAATGATATAACTTACAAAGGAATAACAGGACATATTTTTCCCTTTATTGATCAGTTTTCAAAATAATGAGTTGATTATCTTCTAAAGTCAACCAAGTTATTTTAAAAATCATTCTTTTTACTTACAGATTTAAACGCATCCATGCATTTTGATGTCTTGCAGCAATTATACTTACTGATACTCAAAATGTCCTATCTTTGGTCAATAAGAGTGTCTTCAAGTTAGATCCTGAGTCTTTCTAACAGTGTTTGTTTGATATCTTCCTTAGTTTTGTATCACCAAATGTTGCAGGCAAATCATGAACATTTACTGGTCTAGCCTTGACATCACCCATTTCTCCAAGAAACTGGTTTCTTTCAGTGGCAAATGATATTTCAAGACTACAACTTGGACTCCAGATAAACACGCTGCTACTAAATTGGTCAATGTTCCTAGGCAAAACAGTACACAGGACTAGAGTACATATGTGAGTATGAGTGTGTGTGTATGCACACATAATCAACTTTTATAATATCCCATTCAAATTCAAAACTAAAGGCTTTTGCTTAAGCTGTATTTTTATCTGAAGTTCCTTTAATAAGAATCCTGATTCTCAAGATAAAATAATTAGAATATCAATAATTACTAATTGCTTTATATGACCTTATGCAAGTTTTATAAAAATATCAATAATGCCACTACATATATAAGTATTGTCCTCCTACTTTTTTCAGTTTCCAGAGCACACAGACATTATATATTATATTCTTTCCCATATAACTAAATGGTTAATTCTCCATAATACATGTATATTTGATGTTTATCATTGAGTCCTTATGTTTACACTCTGCAGTCACTTTGGTTGCCTGATGCTTCTACTACAGTAGATTCCTCAGGAGAGTTTCAAAGAAATAATATTTTCTGAATTCTTGCAATTTAACAGTTTATTGGCAATCTCTATACATGAAAGTCGGTTTGGCTGTCATTTTCATTCCTTGAATATCTTAAATATCCTACTCTATTTTCTTCTGGTAGAAAATATGTCTTTAAAAAAAAAAGAAAATATGTCTTTCAAGAAAGTATAATGACAATTTGATTTTCTTTCCCTTGTAAGTTAGTTTGCATTTTTATCTAGATGCCATAAATGGTTTCTCTTTTCCTTTAAAGTTCATTAATTTTATTAGACTATGTCTCAGTGTTGGTTGCCCGAGTAATTTTCTCAGATATTCAGTGTGTTTTTAAATATATGTTTTAATAATCTCTCTCTCTCTCTCTCTCTCTCTCTTTTTTTTTTTTTTCAATTTCCAGAGTTTCCTGGATCCCATTATTTTGGAGTTCTTTTCTTTGGTTTTGCTCTTGGGAAACTCACATATATGTTTAATACTCTAAATTCTTCCTTTTACTCTCTTTTCTAGTCTCTTTATTCATTTCTTTAAGTTTATAATTTCTTTTTTATCTTATATTTCTCCTACAATTTTATCTGTTGAGTATATATGAGTTGAGTATATATGCCTCTTTATTTCTTCTAACTTAGTTTTTTTTTTTTTAAAGATTTTATTTATTTATTCATGAGAGACACAGAGAGAAAAGCAGAGACATAGGCAGAGGGAGAAGCAGGTTTCATGCAGAAAGCCCGATGCAGGACTCGATCCTGGGACTCCAGGATCATACCCTGAGCCAAAGGCAGGCACTGAGCCACCCAGGCATCTCTTAGTTTTCATTTCTAAAATTATTTTTATCATTATTTACTTTTCTAAGTTTCATCACCGCATTTGTGAGATTCTCTAAATTCTGATATAAATTTTCCTTTCATATCCTGTTATCTTTTCTAATGTATTTTTACCTCATTTAAATACTTTTCATCCCTTTTCTGGCCTGCATTCCTGGTCTGAAAGAGTATATTCTTTCTTATTTTTCTTTCTGTAATATGTGGGATTATGATCCTTTTTGTTATTATTTTATGTGAAATGAAGTTACTCATACATTTAGGACAACTCTTTTCCCTCTTCAGGTTCTAGAGGTCCCTCTTTTGTTCGTTTTCATGTAATGTCCAAAAATACGGCAGCCTACTTTCTGAGAACTATCAGCTCTGATTGTCCTCAACCCAGTTCTATGTGGACTTTCCCTCTATGTCTCTTGCCCCTCTATTGCTTATTTTGGATTCTATTCATAGTAGTTTCTTCTCAATGTGGGGCTTCGTCTTGGGAGAACACTAGTTGGTTAATCACTCATGGGGCCTAGATGGCTCAGAAACTTTCAGCCTTAAAATGGAACCCTTGGATTTATCTATTATAGTATATAAAAGCCCTCTCTTCTCTATCTTAGCTGCTGTTCTCAAATTTCCAATGAGTATTTGTAGACCAGTTTCTTCAGAGGCCATCTTGTTTCCCAACACTTTCCCCCTTTCCTCTGCTGATCCATATGTTATCTTGCAACTGCTGCATCTCAACCCAGTCATATTTTGGAGTATCAATGGGATACCTTATCACCTAGTTTTGCTGTAACTGTTCATTCATTGTTGCTGTAGTTATTGTTTCAACATCTATTGTTCTGTCTGTTTTTCAAGGAGGAATTCAAGGTTACTTAAAAAGTATGCCCCTCATTACCATCTCTACTCAATCTGTCATATCCTTCTTTTTGTATTATTGCCATTTAAAAATAACTTCTGAAAATATATTTCAATCTATAACTTTTGAGTTAAAATAAATATTTGCAAGCCTTTCTAATTATATGGCCATATTGTTACCATGAGTGATCCAAGGATGAACTGGGCTTCTTGCTTAGGGTCTTTCTATTTATAATAACATTTCAATGATGTTCTCTTTTGGTTGAGTGGAAATTCCATGCTATTAAAAAAATGCTAGTCTTGGAAACTTAAATATTCTTCAGTAGTATATGACTTTAATAAAACATTTATTAATGTCACCAAAAGTATAACAGACACTTTAGTATAACAGTTCCTGCACTGCTACCATCTGTTTCTAAGATGTTTCAACTTTTATACACAGCTTCCAAAAGAGGCAGCCTATATATTACATCCAGTTTCACCCTTCCCACCCACCCCAATCTTAGCTGATTGTAACAGACATAGACACCAAATCCAAGGCTGAGCCACTCAGATCCTCCCTTGATATACAATAGTGGCTATAGGTAAACTGATGACAAATATTTACATTAAAAGAACACTTGGAGTCAGGGTTGTATACTATACTTGGCTATGCTCCAATGATTAAGAAAGTGAAGTTAGGGAAAGAAGTGAAGAAACGGAGTTGATACACAGAAAGAGGCAAAGGTCTAACTTTGCTGTAATGTTGCCTTGAGAGTCAAGGGAGTAGCCTTGATACAGTCTCTCCTCTCCCGTTTCAAGGTTGCCTGACTTCTACCTGCTTTTCATTTCCTCTCTTTGGATACTATAAGACTTTCTGCTGTATCCTCATCGTAATTGTTACCTTTACTACTCTTGTGAGTTCTCCTCTCAATCAAATATAAATAATGCTCACAGAATATAAACAGTGATTTCTCAGGGCCACTCTGCTATGATGGAATAAGACAGAGTACAGAACATTTGGCAAACACACACACACACACACACACACACACACGCATGCACACACATAACATTAGGCTAACACACACACACACTCACACCCCTAAACATTTTCTCTTCTAATTAACTTAGGTGACTACTGCTTCTTTGTTACTAATGATAACTCTAGGCTCTTAGGACTCGAATAAAAATTAGCAAGATCTAATCTGCTTCCTGACAGCCTCTAATCGACAACTGGACCTACTTCTTTAAATCTCAACTCTAAAAGAAGCCCTACAATTCCTCTGAAGTACATCTTCCATTGCTGCAGCAAAACAAATTAATATAACCACTGGACCAAAGGTTGTTTTGCCATCTTGGGCTGGTGGACTTTGATACTTGCATATATATCTAATCTAATTTTTATCCATTAGTTTGCAAATTTAAAAGCTAGAATTTTCTTTGAGAAAGTTCACTAAGCTCCAAATAACTACTGTCTCCAAAAATTCTTAATTATTGCCAAGAGAAACATGGCATGGTTTTATACACTAAAAGGTATATAAAAATAGCTACCATCAATGAGTTACCTTAAAAGGTATAACTATATTGAGTACCCTATATTGAATGCAATAGTAATTTAACACAGACTAATAAAAAGTAATGAACAAATTAAGAAAATGAAATACTTTTTTAGCTTGTATTTTAAAGGATATAGACTATACAAAGTATCAATGATTATTTTATAAAAAACTACATGAATACAAGTGTAAATTAAAAACAAATGAATGTAAAACAACAAAAAAGATGCAATTCAAATACATTTTATGATTATTTGAAATTAAGAATAATTGCCTTCGCTTTTCATAGGACATTAAAATGTATTCATTTATCTAAATCCAGCTTTGTTCTTACCACTTAGATATACATAATAAAGTCAAAAGTAATGGGATTTATTCATTATAAGTACTATATTTAAGTATTCAATGGCTAGCATAAAGTTATTTTTATCATGTAAATCTGAGTCCTTTGAATAGTTTGACAGTTTTTCTTCTCAGGGTAGAGGAACAGTGTTTCAAATGAGAGAAAGGAGGGAAATGGAGAAGAGAGAAAAAGAATGATCAAGAGTACATGTTCAAGAATAAGAATATGAAGGACATGTATTTCCAGAGGCTGGGGGGCGGAAAGCAAGAAGAGAACGTGGATGACTGATCGATACTGGGAATTCTTAACCACAGAACACATTTTACACGTCTTACCATCTTATTTTCAAAACTTACCTTTACCAAAAATATTAGTAACAAAAATATTATTCTAGACAAGTATAAAGAAAAAATAACTGAATATTACATACCAAATAAAGCTAGGCAATATAATATAAACAATAGGATACTTCCTATTTATAAGTAAATAATTTTGTTAAAATTGTATAAATAAAATGGCACAGGAACACAGCAGGGAAGATACTAATTAGACTTAAGAAATCTGAAGAGGAATTACAAGGATGAGAATAATTTGGGGGAGGGAAAAAGGAAAAAGATCTAATGTAGAAGAGTTGTGCAAAAACAAGGAAATGTGATAATGTGTAACTTGTTTCCATGTTTAATTAATGTCTTCTATATAAAAGGATGGAGACCAGTTGAGTGTGAAAAGTTATAACTAAATTCTAGGGATACAGAATGTTGTTCTGTTATACAGCAGATGTTTCTAGATTTTTGGATTGTATTGATTAGCAGATATTTGGAGGATATATCATAAGTGTGTTAACTTTCTATTTAAAAAATATAACTCAAAATCTAAAATTCTATAATTTGCTATCATCATTTTATTAAGGACAATACTTTTAACACAAAAAAGGATATGAACATTATACCCACATAGTTGTAAAAATGGGATACATTAAACTCTTTGGAAGCAGAAAAGTGAATTTTCAATATATAACTTGTTCCAGTGTTTCTTTTTCTGCATGGTCACTTTTTAAAAAAAAATCTAAGAGGTGTGTTCTTAATACTCTTTCAACTCAATTTTGAATATATAAGGTCAACTTAGGGAAGCCCAAGAAAAACCGCTCTCAGTTACCTATGCAGCCTTTTCTCTTACCTTCTCTCTGCAGTGCTGGGAAGACATAAGAAAGGGGCCAGATTCTAATCATGAAAAATTCTGGAAAGGGGCTAGCTACTATGTGGGGTCTTGCCTGATTAATACAGGGCAGTTACAAATTAACTGACAGTAATGCCTTAGAGCTTAAAATTGTCACAAACCATCACTGAGGAACCAGGAATGTAAGTCTAATAACTTAAAATAATTCCTTCTTTGCTTTGGCTGCTGGAAAACTTAGTGCTGATTTGTGTCCCAGTTTTAATAACACTACAAGGATCCAATACCAACATTTATAAATTTATTCTATGTTTATTTTAGCATGTCTTGAACCACTATTTATATATTTCTTGTATAAATTTGTCAAATCATTTAAGGAAAAATATATATAAATACATAAAAAAGACTTCAGTGAATGAGGAAACATTTAAGATTTGTTTTTTCAATTATTTTTATTATTTTTTTTCTTATTGTTAAGTCACACATGGGGTCATCACACTAAATATTCTTGTAGTCTAGAGTACTTTCCTAGTACGCGGTATGACTCACCTGTAAGTCTTTGCTCAAATGTAATTTTTAGCGTTGGTCTCTTTAAAAGTCTATAGCGTGTTAGAAGATGATAAATGCTATGTTAAAGGATAAATCCAACACAGGGGTTTGGGATAATAAAAATGGCAGGCTACACTTTTAAAGACGGTGACTTTCTAAATAAACTGCAACCTGATCCTGCCATTTTATTATATTTATTATTAAGCTCTACAAATCAGGGATTTTTTTTTAATTAAGGTTTTGTTTTATTTGAACTATAGTTGACACAAGTGTTACATTAGTTTCAGGTGTATAGCATAGTGATTGGACCACTTTATACGTTATGCTAAGCTCACCACAAATGTAGGTTCCATCTGTCACTGTACAATACTATTATTATATTCACTATATTCCCTATGCTGTAACCTTTCATCCCCATGACTTATTCATTCCATAATTAGAAGCCTGTGTCTGCCACTCCCCTTTGCCCATTTTGCCCTTCCCCCATTCCTGTCTCCTCTAGCCACCACCAGTTTATTCTCTGCTTTCGTTTTTTCATTTGTTTTCTTTTTTAGATTCCACGTTTTTGTCTGTTATATAATAATATATTCCAAGTACTTTAAGAAAATGCTTGGCCTAGAACAAGAACTCAGTGGGGTTTCTTTGTTTGTTTTGTTTTTTAATGAATAGCTCACCTGTGTGTCACTGTTCTAAGAGCTTTGTAGACATTATGTAATTTAATCCTCATAAGAACTCTGGGAGGGAGGTGCTATCACTGACTTTATTTTATAGAAAGAACATAAGTTACAAAATCGCTAAGTAATTCACAAAGGTCATAGAGCTAAGAAAGTAGTAGAACAAGGATTTAAACCCAAGGATTTAAACCCAGTAACTATTACTCATTCCTAACAGAAACAGATTGTGCAAAAGCACTTGAGACAAAGAACAGTCATAGGCAAACGACAATAAATAGAAAGTGAAAAGCAAAAATATATATGTAAGGCTGCTAAATCCAAGGAATAGTATTTAAAGCCATTATTTACTCACAGGATCTACTAGATACTGATTACCCCTTTATGAAGCTTTTGAATATTTATAAAATAAACTTTTTAAAGAAATAAAGCTTCAGACAACCATTTGTTAAAAGCTGCTCTCTTAATAGTGGTGCATTAATTAACTCTTCACAATAATTAATCTGCTTTTCCACCTCACTCCATTTAAGCTGCTGTTGAGTAAAAGACAATAGCTTCATCAATTCCAAGTTAAGTATGTCTTCACATTTTCTCAGTTAAGAATTCTCCTATTACAAATGTTATATGAATAAGAAGTCATTTACAGAAGCATGGCTCTTAGAGTTAGAAGGAAATTTTAGAGGGTATTGCTTAGTAAACACACCATCCTTGTGAAGGATGTACCGCAGCCCTCTAAGACTAGGATTATAAGAGCCATAGTCTCCCAGTCCAACACTTTTTCAAAGGTCTCCACTCTGTTATTAGCACTGACTGTGAAAACATGATATTTTTAAAAATGAGTAAGAAGAAAGCATGTATGAATATCTTATCAGAATTTGTGGAAGCAAGATCTTTATATTCTTTTGGTAATAAATATTCCTCCAGAAGTACAAATTATCATGAGTAATAGATACATTATAGGAAACTAAAATAATTAGAATATAGAGAGAAATCATACCTTCTATCAATAGCTCTTGTCCATGACTGCCAAGAAGTGTACGAGATAGGAATGGGGCAAAGTCTACAAAAATTTCACGAAGTAGAGGAGCAACTTTTTCTAAAGCTCTTTCAAGTTTTGCAGTGATGCTGTTGAAATTAAGACATAAAGACTAGTAAATATAATTCAATATAAAAAGTCATATTATAACTTCCAAATTAAAATCTTGAAAAAATCATAGAAGTATGTATCTAACACACAGAATAGTAACTGCTTCAGTAGAAGGGACACACTGTACAGTTTCACATCACTCATAAGGCTGCTCTAAAGACTGTAGCTAACGTAGAATGACCAGGGATGCCTGAGTGGCTCGGTTGATTAAGCCTTGTACTCAAGATTTAGGCTCAGGTCATGACCTCAGGGTTGTGAGATCCAGCCCCAGGCAGGCTCTACACTCAGCAGGGAGTCTGCTTGAGATTCCTTATCTCCTTCTTCCTCTGCCCCTCCTCATCATGCTCTCGCTCGCTCGCTCTCTCTCTCTCAAATAAATAAATAAATCCTCTAAAAAAGGTAGAATGACTGTTCTGTGAAATGGAATTGGGATTCCATGAACTGCAAGGGACACAAACTCTGCTCCTAGCTCTATGTCTTCCATGACTATCCTATCCATGAAAGAGAACTATTTTGAACACTTACTACATAGATCACTGTGTCAGTTACAAAGAATTAACCTTTGTTCTCTAGGGTTGCCTAAAAATTCCATGAAAAGCTGGACAAATAAGGGAATAACTAAAATTCACTGTAATACAATGAAATTGCTCTGCTCAAGGAGGTATCTTCATTTCAAAAGCCCATTTACAATTATTTACCGATTCTTGCATTATTATTTGTATTACTTCACTGTTAAATATTAAGTTATATGGCCTCAAGGAAGCACTATTTGAAATTCTTGAAAATATTTCAAGTAGTATACATAAACAGGGGTAAAGAAAAAAATTTTCTCAAGCAAATAAATGATCTGGTAATATCTATCTCTTTGAAATAAGTGCTTTGAAATAAGACTGCTTTGACTGGAATGCTGGTTCTCTCTTATGCTACCTAGGTGAGCTGGGGCATTAGGCTTCCTTTGCATACAAGATGAAAATGACCATAGTACGTGCTGGTGAGGATTAAATGAGCTAAGGCATATAAAGTTGCATAGAAAAGCAACTGGCACACAGTGAGAGATCAATAATGGTAGCTCTTATAATAGCTTTTTTGAATAAAACTATATTTACTCTTACAGAATGTGGCTCTGATAAAAAAAGGAATATAATAATATGTTAGAGGAACACACATTGTTCTACATGGAAGATATATAAAGTAAAAATTAAACAATGCTTCAAAATAATAAAAGTTCTGCCACAAAGCTAAGTAACATTTTGCTATATGTGAGGAGAACATAAGTGACAAAAAGGTTATTAATTATAGAATAATGTTCAACCTATTGCTAACATTTAAAACTAAAGTATTGCATTGTTAAGTGGCTAAACAGGGATAAGGGAATAATCTAGGATACATTCTTTCCTAACTTGGAAATAGTGTAATCTGAATCATGTGTATACTGAAAGCCTCACCACTAGCACTTCTATCTGACTTTGTCTCTTCTTATCTAGGTCAACAGCTTCAAAGCAAGAACCCAGAGAGGAAACTGGTATGAGTGCTTCCACGAATATTAAAGAGAATATTCTGGAGGAATAACTTTAGGCAAAAAAAAAGGGAGCTGGGTGGGGCTTTGAGGACTTGCTAAAGATAAACAGAACTCTCAATATTCTCCCTTACTCTTGTTGTTCCTGAACAAACACCTTCGCTAACCAATGGTTCTCAAATTTTAGTGTAGATCAGAATCACCTGTGATGCTGTTTAACAGAGATTCCTAGAATTTCATCCCCATAACTTCTGATTCAGCAGGTCTGGATGTACTGAGAGAATTCACACTTCTAACAAAGTCTCAGGTGGTTTGCTACAGCTGATCAAAGAAACACTGTTTTAAGGAGAGGATTTACTACTAGTAAATTGTAAAACAGCAAGGTGAATGCTACCTGAAGTCATAAAATAATCGTAAGTTATCTCTGACTTTTAGTGTATATAGATAGAATTCCTTTTTTATATCTATCAATTATTTAATTCATTCTAATTTCCAGGATCGTGTCCCATAACTTCCCAGCTAAAGTAATCCCCTCCTCTCAGGAAAGAGTAAGAATGTTAAGAGCAAATCTATGAAGAAGAGAAAAGTCTGGATGTTATTGTTTTGTTTCTGTACTTGAATTCTGAGTGAAGCATGAATATTTTATTTAAGATTAATCAATGAAAGTGAAATTATTTTAGAAAAATTTTAGATGTATAAAGGTTCACATCACAGTTATACTACTGTAATATACTATTACCTAATTAAACTTAGATATATTTTCCCCTAGTTTATGACTTTTCCCCATAATTTATGGGTTTCTGTAAGATTTAGAAGCTTCAGAATTGCAAAAATATTATTCCCGTTAACTTACATATCAAACAGAAACTTTACTTAATTTAAACAACCAATTACATAACCGTGATATATATGTATTAATTACCTTGACTTGAACGTAAGGGATAAAAAAAGATTATTTCTCAATGAGTGACTCTCTAAAGTAGTATTTTAATAAGCAACTATTTTCTTATAAAACTCAACAGAATATTAAATAATGCTCTTACATATCATTCTATAACCATAATTTTAATTTTCTAATGGGGAACAATGTAACTTTTTGCCCAGCAAGAGATCAAAGGTTTTAAGTACAGAAAATCATCATTGAATAATACTGCCAGATTTCTCTATCAAACAATAGCCTATTCTAAGTGTAAGAGTTTCATGATCACTTTACAGTGAAGAAAATGTACAGGTTTTGTTGTTGTCGTTGGTATTTATAGATTCCTCACAATGTATTTTAAAGGATAAAGTATGTGATCTTCATCTTTACACAATTTAAATTCTCAAAGAACATGATACAAACATAGATCTCAGCTTTATACCCTCCTCGATCACCAATTAAAAAAAAAAAAAACCCAAAACGTCCTGCCTATATTCTTTCAATTCTCATCTGAGAGAAGTACAAAATGTAAAACTTTTCCCAAAGCATATATGAAAAATTTATCTGATAAGATGTAAAAAAATAAAACATTTTAACACAAGAGAACTCCTTGGTCTTATTTCCTATAAAAATAAAAGAATTATCCTCTTCATTTTGAATCTAATTTTTTTTAATAGCACATGTAAAAATGACCAGAAAACACTTTTTTTTTGGCAAATTATTTTGCAAGAAAATTAGCATATTCTACTTGATTAGGGAAAATATTAAGTAATAATTTTTTAGTTTTATTTGAAAACTTATTTTCATTTACTCAAAAAACATTCATTCAGTTTAAGACATTTTATACACAGAAATAATATGAAGGTCCACTAGATGGGGAATTTACCCTACATAGTCTTAAGTGAGATTAAAACAGTCTAGCAAATTCTTAGTATTTAGGAAAGCTCTTGGGCCTGAAATTTGCCAACTCCAGGATGAAATGCATTCTCTCAAGCTTCTCATCCCTCTCTCCCTACTCAATTCTTTTGCATTCCTTTCAGTCACATTAATGATGCTTATGATGTTATTTTGACATTGGCTATTTTTCTTTACAGTTAAGTGTAAATTCTTTTAACAAACATAATTCCTAATTTCCAAAAAGAACACTACTATTGCTAGTTGAGTAAATTCTCAACCACTCTCATAAATTTTCTAACTATAAAAACAAAATGTTCAAAGAAAATAATAATGCCTTAGATGAAATTTTAAAGTGTCAATGCCTGGATTAAAACAACATGATTTAAAACACAAGAGTTTTATTATTATGGTTTTAAAAAGCACAATTATATATTGGCTTTTGCTTATATTAAGAAAATCTTAATTTATGACCATAAATTGTAAAGGTAAATTCTTAATTGGTTATATACTATGACTGGAAAATGACAAACATTGACTTAAAATTATTTTGTTTAGTTTTCACTAAGCTGCTAATGTGAAATGTATATATATGTATTTTAAGGGAGAGTGAGCATGAGGGGGGGAGAGGGAGAGGTAAAGAGACAATCTTAAGCAGACTCCTCCTGAGCATGGAGCCGGACCTGGGGCTTGATCTCACCACCCTGAGATCATGACCTGGGCTGAAATCAAGAATTAGATGCTCAACCAACTGAGCCACCAAGGTATCCCTGAAATATAATTTCACAGACTAGATAGTTGATGAGTAAATGCATCATGAATCTCAGATTCTGTGACCCTGTGACCTACTGTACTGTTAAATGGTTTTTCTCAACTGTAACTTTTTAGGGTTACACTAATCAAAACATGAAGCTGAAAAAATTCTTGCTTATTTCCTCATGTTCTTTTAAATTAAAAAAAACCCTGACATTTTCTCTTTATTCTTTTTAAAAAGAATCACAGGAAGGCGGCGCTAAACTGCTGAGCCACCTGGGCTGCCCGATAAATACTATTTTAATATGGTAGGTATGGCAGTAGTAATAAGATGCCCCTTGTAGTATAGAGATGTTTGTTCTCATGAGATCTTAGGAGGACTGCTGGGTGGTGGCTCACAGATGAATCCTTCCCCAAGAAGCGGCCTGTTTCGCCCAATATTAAGTCACCTTATCAGGAGTACTCTGTATTCAAACCCCAGTCAAGGAGGAGACAGAAAGGCCCAGCTCCCTTGATTCAGTTGAGGATATCTTTCAGGGACTTTCCAGTATAGAGCTTTCCCCAGAATGACCTAGCACTTCCATTACAATCGTATCACTTTTCCTTGGACCAATCTTTCCCTCCCATTTCCTTAACGGTGACATGATTGAGAACATTCCCCAAAAACCTGTCTGTATAAAGTGTTCTGAGAATATATTTCCTGGGGTGGTAGTCTACTGATAAGTGCTTTTAGTATAATACTTGGTTCATATAATATTTTTTGAAAATCCAAACTGAAAAATCATGAGTTAGGAATTTTAATTTTAAAAAAGAATTGAGAACTTCCATTTAAGATGCAGAAAGCTGGAAATGGTCACTCCTACACTAGTCACAAGAAGAAGCCAGATAATCTATGTACACTGCTAGAACCCATTAGAGAGCTGAGGTTGCAGGGTAACCAACTAGCCTTGAAATCTGAAGGAAGAACAGACCTTTAAGGAGAGAAGACAGAAATGAAGAACGTGCTTCACTGGGGCAGGACCCAGGAAGAAGAAACACTGAGTATCACCTAAATTGGTAAGGAGAAAACAGCTAACAGCTTTTAATAAATTGTTCAAGTCCAAGAGTGAGCTAATGTGAAAGAATAAAATCCTCAGAGCTGTAAGAACAAGGGGAGTTTGCGGTAATTTGCAGGATTTTCTCCACACACCTCACCATTACTCATGAGAGAGACTGGGGGCAACATGGGGAGCTGAGAAGCTGTTGCAGGCGAAGGGCGGGGAGCAGTGACTCTTGCAGAAAAGACACAATGCTCTGCCTGGGCTTTCTACTTGTAATCCTTATGGAACAAAGGCCTTACATATTTTGGAAAAGGACAGCAAACCTGTCACTTCCAGGCCACCAGAGTCTTTTGCAGAAACAACTCTGTTCTGAAGGAAGGCAAGAAAACATTTTGAGTCCTGATAATCAGAGATTCTCCAACCACTTGGAAATGGCCAAGATCGGTGGAAAATCCTATTTCCAAGACCCAGGGCAGTACCTGCCTAAAATCAATTCTGAATGAGAACAACAGAAAACAACTCCATGTCCACGGTACACTAGGCCCGCAAGTACTCAGTAACAAGTAACAGTAGACTACTATCGTAGTAGGGGCCACAGTGTAGAGAACCTCTTGAACATGCAGCATTAATGGAAAGCCTAAAAATAAGGGTAGAATGGGAACACTGAGTAAAACATCCTGACAAACCAGCCTCTAGATAAAGACAAGGTACAAGTAGAAAAATTTAAGGCATGTGGTGCATTGAGAGTAACTAAAACAAGAAAACAAACCTAGCTCAACTCCTTGGTAGAATAACTTAACCTACAGTAAAGGCCTAGCATAGAGGCAAGCCCATTTCCAGAATAAATACTATGAATGTCACTTATTACCATCTTCTATATAATGTCCAGCTTTCAAACAAAAAGTGTAAGACATCCAAAGAAGAAAAACTGACAAAGTCAGAATCACAAACTGACAAAATCAGAATCACAAATAAATCGTTTGTTAGAACTATCAAAGAATTTTTAAAAACTATGTTTGCCATATTAAGAGTTAATTAATACTTGAAAAGATAAGTCCACACATAAACAGAGTGGAATTTTAGCACAGAGTAAGAAACTGTAAAAAAGAAACAATGATAGAAATATATACAGTAAAAGAGATAACAATGCCTTCAACAGGGTTATCAATAGACTCAATAAAGTTAACAAAGAACCAATGAATTTGAAGATAGGCCAATAAAAAAAGGCATGCTGAAACAACAACAAAAAAAGAATATGTTTATAATGACAGAGGAAGAGAGGGAAGAGTGTGTTTGCAAGTGCATTTAAGAACTATGAAAGAGGAGGGGGCAGGGTGAGATGGCAGAAGAATAGGGTCCCCAAGTCACCCGGCCCCACCAACTTGCGTAGATAACTTTCAAATCATCCTGAAAATCTATTAATTCGACCTGAGATTTAAAGAGAGAACCACTGGAACGCTACAGACAGAAGGGTTTTCTCTTCTAACAAGGTAGGAAGGCAGAAAAAATTTAAAAAGAATCCAGTGGGGGGAGCGCCCCCACGAGGAACTGGGCTAAGGTGGGGGTGAAAGCCCCTGGAACAGGAGAGCCCAGCCCCGGAGAAGCAGGAGCTTTAAAAATCTGCACCAGATTCTTCCCAGAGGGAAAGGCACTCAGCAGTGAACTCAGGCATAGCCACAGGAGGGACAGTGGGGCCCCCAGGTTCTGGGGGCACTAATGAGGAAGTGCGCCCCGGCGGGGAGCACACACACACCGCAGGCTGATCTCAGGAAAGGGCTGGAGCGCGGCCCGGCGGGGCCTCGGGAGCAGCTCAGGAGGTGGCTCCGCGTGGAGGGGGCTGTGCGGCCCAGGACCGTGATTGCAGCGGCGTAGGCCCCAGAGCCCAGGGCGCCAGGGAACACAGCCCAGGTTCCTACGCTCCCCCGGGACAGTGGAGGCAAGAGAGGCCCAGGACAATGAGGTCTCTCCTGCCTCCTGGTGCCCCCAAGCTGTGCAGATCAGTGCCCCCTCACCCCGGGGAGCATCCAGGCCAGTGCGGACTGGGAGTTGCCGGAGCTGACTCCAGGGCTGGAGAGCCAGGGGCCACCAGTGGTGGTGTTCCTCCTCGTGTCAGCTGTGCCTGGGAGAGGTGGGGCAGCCAGGGAGCAGGGGCCTCGCAGGATAAACAGCTCCCACTGAGCCCAGCACCTAGTGGGGAGCAGGGCAGCTCCTCCAGGTGCACACATCTGAGACTCAGCACAGCAGGCCCCTCCTCTAGAAGACCAGCTGGAAGGACAGGGGAAGAGCAAGTTCTTGACCAAGCAGGGCTGTTAAGCTCCAGGGGAAGTCGAGGGATTTACAGTATACAGAACCAGAGGATACCACACCTTTATTTTTTTTTTCCTTTTTCCAGTACAACTCATTTTTATATCAGACTGTAAATTTCCAATTTTTTTCTCTTTTCCCACCTTAACTACAATATTTTGCCACCTCTTTTTCTCTCTTTCCCTTTCTTCTTTTAAGATTCTTCCTTTTTGACTTTCATATTTCTACTAGATATATTCTCCTAGATATATTTCATATATCTAGGACCTATAATTATGGGTCCTAGATATATCTTCCATTTCTAGATTCCCTTCAACATACTCAACTTAATTTTTGGAGATATACAAGATATGTTTGTGTGTGTGTGTGTGTTTTGTTTTCTCTGCCTCATTTTGTTCTACAATGGCAGAAGTTAATACCTTCTAAAACATGACCAGTATGTACCCAGAACCAAGTGGTATACTGTGCTGGTTCATTTCGTGAGATTCCTCATTCCCATTCTGCCACCCTCTTTTATCTCATTTATGTTTTGGTGGTCAATGTTAGGGCCTTCTACAAGTACTTCTGGTTTATATGAATTTGGGACTAAGCATCTTCTAATATACAGAACTTAAATATACTGAGAAACAAGAGGATCACCCTCTAGAACCCCTCAGATAGACTACATTCTCCCTCTACTACAACTTCACCACCACCATCTCCCAGTTCTCCCCCTTTTTTCTTCTTCTTTTTTTTCTTTTTCTTTTCTTTCTTTTTTCTCTCTCCTTCTTTAGGATTCCTGGACTTTTATTTTTTACTACTTTGTTTTAAAATTTGTTTTTCACTTTAGTGGTACTTTTTGTTTTATTTCGTTCTTTGTTTTCAATTTCTGGTCTCTGACCATGGCAGAATCATCTAGGGTGAAATTTACTTAGGTCATGGTTGATATTCTTGATGCAGCCTGCTCATACAGCCTCTCTGTACTAACCAAAATGACTAGAAAGAAGAACTCACCACAAAAGAAAGAATCAGAAACAGTAGTCTCTGCCACAGAGTTACAGAATTTGGATTGCAATTTGATTTCAGAAAGCCAATTCAGAACTTTTCTGAATTGGCTTCTGGAATTTTCCAGAGCTACTGGTGGCTCTGGAAAAAAGCATAAAGGAATCAAGAGACTTCATGACTCCAGAATTCAGATCCAATCAGGCTGAAATTAAAAATCAATTAAATGAGATGCAATCTAGACTGGAGGTCCAAATGACAAGGGTTAATGAGGTAGAAGAAAGAGTGAGTGACATAGAAGACAAGTTTATGACAAGGAAGGAAGCTGAAGAAAAAAGAGAAAAACAATTAAAAGACCATGAGGAAAGGTTAAGGGAAATAAATGACAGCCTCAGAAGGAAAAATCTGCATATAATTGGGGTTCCAGAGGGCGCTGAGAGGGCCAGAGGGCCAGAAAGCATATTTGAAAAAAATCATAGCTAAGAACTTCCCTATTTGGGGAGGGAAACAGGCATTCAGATCCAGTAGATAGAGAGGTATCTTTAGGTCCCCCCTAAAATAAAATAAAAACCATTCAACATCTTGACATTTAATAGTGAAACTTGCAAATTCAAAAGATAAAAGAGAATCCTTAAAGCAGCAAAAGACAAGAGATCCCGAACTTACATGGGGAGAAATATTAAATTAACAGCAGACCTCTCCACAGAGACCTGGCAGGCCAGAAAGGGCTGGCAGGATATATTCAGGGTCCTAAATGAGAAGAACATGCAGCCAATAATATTTTATCCAGCAAGGCTCTCATTCAGGATAGAAGGAGAGATAAAGAGCTTCCAAGATAGGCAGAAACTGAAAGAATATGTGACCACAAAACCAGCTCTGCAAGAGATAGTAAGGGGGACTCTGTAAAAGAGGACACCCAAAGAAATAATCTACAAAAACAGGGACTGAAGAGATATTATGATGACAATAAATTCATATCTTTCAATAGTAACTCTGAACCTTCATGGGCTTAATGATTCCATCAAAAGACGCAGGGTTTCAGATTGGATAAAAAAGCAAGACCCATCTATTTGCTGTCTCCAAGAGACTCATTTTAGACCTAAGGACACCTACAGCCTGAAAATGAAAGGTTGGAGAGCCATTTGCGATTCAAATGGTCCTCAAAAGAAAGAAGGGGTAGCAATCCTCATATCAGATAAATTAAAGTTTATCCCAAAGACTGTAGTAAGAGATGAAGAGGGACACTACATCATACTTAAAGGATCTATCCAACAGGAGGACCTAATAATCATGAATATTTATGCCTCTAATGTGGGAGCTACCAAGTATATCAATCAATTAATAACCAAAGTAAAGACATACTTATAATAATACACTAATACTGGGAGACTTCAAACAACACTTTCTGCAAATGACAGATTTTCTAAGCACAACATCTCCAAAGAAACAAGAGCTTTAAATGATACACTGGACCAGATGGATTTCACAGATATTTACAGAACTTTACATCCAAACGCAACTGAATACACATTCTTCTCAAGTGCACTTGGAACTTTCTCCAAAATAGGCCACATACTGGGTCACAAATCAGGTCTTAACCGATACCAAAAGATCGGGATTGTCCCCTGCATATTTTCAGACCATAATGCTTTGAAACTTGAACTCAATCACAAGAAGAAATTTGGAAGAAACTCAGACACGTGGAGGTTAAAGAGCATCCTGTTAAAAGATGAAAGAGTCAACCAGGAAATTAGAGAAGAATTAAAAAGATTCATGGAAACTGATGAGAATGAAGATAACAACCGTTCAAAATCTTTGGGATACAGCAAAAGCAATCCTGAGAGGGAAATGAATTGCAATACAAGCATCCCTCAAAAAATTGAAAAAAAAAAAAAAAAAAAAAAAACAACTCAAATACACAACTAAACTTGCACCTAAAGGAACTGGAGAAAGAACAGCAAATAAAACCTACACCAAGCAGAAGAGAGTTGTTAAAGATTCTAGCAGAACTCAATGAAATAGAGACCAGAAGAATTGTAGAACAGATTAACAAAACCAGGAGTTGGTTCTTTGAAAGAATTAATAAGATAGATAAACCATTAGCCAGCCTTATTAAGATCTATGAAAGAGTATCAAAAAATCTTATATAAAAGTCATTAAAGTCACTGAAGTAGAAACGTCATATGCCAAATAATGGCTACTCAAATGTGCCTAAACCACAATCCCTGGAATTTGTGAGTAGGTTATATTATATGGCAAAAGGGACTCTAAAAATGAAATTCACATTTTGAACACTAACATAGGAAGATTATACTGGATTATGTAGGTGGGTTCAGTATAATATAAAAAGCAGAAAATTCTCTCAATGGAGTCAGAGAGGTGTAGCAAACAGAAAGGCATAAAATATATGTCAGAAGTGGAAGCCAGAGAAGTCCCAAGTGTGAAGAGAATGTGATATACTGTCACTGATTCTGAATGTAGGGGCCACATGCAAGGACTAAAAAAAAGGACTCTAGAAGCTAAGGGTAGTCCCAGAATGACAACCAGCAAATAAATGGAACCATCATTCTATTGTTGCCTGGCATTGAATCCTGCCAACAGTCTGAGAGAATCTTGTTTACTTACAAAATTTCCAATAAGAAATGTAGCCCTGCAAACACTGGGCTGCCCAGTGTGACCTGTGTTGGACTTTTAGCCTATAGAACCATGACATAATAAATTAGTATTGTTTTAAGCTGCTAAAAGTGTGGCAATTTATCATGCTAGCAATAAAAAACTAATACAAGGAGAGAGAGAAAATAGGGCAGACGAAGTACGTTAAGAGATAATGAGTAAGAATTCTCCCGAAATGATTAAAGTTCCTCAAACCAAGGATGTAAGAAGACCAGAAAATAAGTGTTAATTCATAACCCATATGTGACATAATGAACTACTGAAACACAAATATAAAGAGAAAATTTGAAGAAGGCTATCAGAGCATAAAGATTCATTATGCAAAGAATGACATTCTCACTAGAAAGTAGGTAGGGCAGAAGACAGTGGCTATTTTAATCGTTTCAAAAAATATTAGCCCACAATTTATACGTAGCCAAAAAAACAAAAAACAAAATGCAAAATCTTTCAAAAATGAAGGTAAATAACTCTTCCAAAGAAAGAAAAACTAAGAGAATTCATGTATTTGACTTGCACTACAAGAGCTTTTTTTTTTTTTTTTTAAAGATTTTATTTATTCATGAGAAATACAGAGAGAGAGGCAGAGACACAGGCAAAGGGAGAAGCAGTTTCCCTGCAGGGAGCCTGATGCAGGACGCAATCCCCAAACTTTGGGATCACACCCTGAGCTGAAGGCAGATGCTCAAACACTGAGCCACCCAGGCATCCCTAACAAGAACTTTTAAAAGATGTTCTTCAAGTATAAGGAATGTAATATCTGACATAAACTTTGTTTCTACAATTAAGAGTGCTAGAAATGATAATTGAGAGTAAATATAAAATTCATTTATTTTAATTGCTTTACAGATAATGAACTATAAAGAGCAAAAAATAATAGCTATGTGCTGTTTCTTAAAAAGATATATGAAAGTAAAACCTGACAACGTTAACACAAAGGATGAGAAAGAGTAATTAGGGGTAAACCATAAGAATCTTATACTAACATGAAACAATATAATACTATCAAAGACTATAATAATTTAAAGATTTATATTGTAAACTCTAGGGCAACTCTGAAAATGTTTTAAAGATAAGTAAATAAGCCAA
Source organism: Nyctereutes procyonoides (assembly GCF_905146905.1). NCBI lineage: Eukaryota > Metazoa > Chordata > Mammalia > Carnivora > Canidae > Nyctereutes > Nyctereutes procyonoides. The sequence continues at coordinate 14,879,618 of NW_026575033.1, read as the reverse complement.
TATTGAAGAAAAAATGAAATGATACAAAATACTCTATCAATCCAACATAAGGCATAGAAAGAAGAAAAGAAGTAAAAAACAGATGGAAAATAATACTTTTTAGAAAACAATGAGCAAGTTGATAGATATTAACACAACCATATCAGTAGTCACATTAAATGTAAATTACATAGAAGCATCAATTATAGTTTGTCAAACTGATAAAAAAAAAAAGCTGTGTCCACTGATACACTAAGAAAATCTTGCTTTAAAAATAAAATCATAGATAAGCTTAAGGAAAATATAGGAAAGAGAACTGCCACTAAAACTCTAATGTGAAGAGAGCCAGAAAGAAGGAGCTGAAGATGTTTGTATGTATTATTTATTTATTTATTTATTTATTTATTTATTTATTTATTTAACATTTTTTTAAAAGGTTTTATTTATTTATTCATGATAGACATAGAGAGAGAGAAAGAGGCAGAGACACAGGCAGAGGGAGAAGCAGGCTCCGTGTAGGGAGTCTGACGCGGGCCACGATTGGGTCTCCAGGATCACTCCCTGGTCTGAAGGTGGCGCTAAACCGCTGAGCCACCCGGCCTGCCCTGAAGAGGTTTTTATTTGATGCGATATTAGAATTTACATTATACTCAACTAATTTTTTTATAATTTGAAGATTACAACATAATCAAATTTGCCCATGATGTAATTAAGGGCCAGAATGGATATGACATAATCTAGTTGAAAGCAGTGGTTAAAAAGAAAAAATAAACCATTTTAAGGTTTATACTCAATTTAATAAAGGAGAATAAACTATCTATGCAAACATAATCTGGATTTCTACTGTTAGTAATCAACTGATCATCCTGTTGAGAACAAAACTAGATAAAAACCAAACCAAAAGAAAAATACTTCTTTAAGGATAATAGAACATTAAGACAGGGACCAATTATTTGATCATGATCTCTAAAAGGAAGAAATCCTAAAAGAGGTGATTTTGGTATTTGCGCCATTTTTCTCATATAAGCATGGTTTAGAAGAAGCAGTCAATGAGCCAGCGGTTGAACAAAATTTTTAACAAACCTATGGGGAAAAACTGATGTTCAGGACCCATCAAAGGCAAGGAGAGTTAAGAAAAACTCATATAATTCAAGTTAGGATGCTGTAGACCTACACCTTAGAATGCTGGTAAACTAGAAAAAGAGTAGCACTATAATCTTGACTACATTATGTCATGTAGAATTAATAGTGCCTACAAGAGGCAAATGTAATTTCTTTCTGGAAAAATCCACCGTTTTGTACATTTATATTCTTTAATGTACTAGATTCTTCAAACTAGAATAAAAATAAAAGACATTAAAGTAGAGAAAAATAATATTATCAAATACCAAGAGAAACACAAAATCACCCAGATAGTCCAGAAGCCAAATAGTGAAACAAAAACTTTAAAGTACTTATATTTCACATACTCATGAAAATTATAGACAGGTTTGACCATTAGAAGAGAAAAACTATTAAAAAATGGAAATTCCAGTACTTAACCAAAAAATTTATATTAACAATACAGAAGATTAGAAACAACTAAAGAAAGAATTAGTAAAATGGACTAAGGTTAAAAAAATACTCAGAGTTAGAGACAGAGAGAGATAGACACAAAAAGAGAATATATATAAAGAGATAATAAAGAATTATATAAGATATATGATTTCTTCTAGGAACTCAAAATTTGTGTAGCATTTAAAAATATATCAAATAGACCACATTTAGCAGAAAAAGGAGTACACAAAAAAATTAAATAAAAAATACAATATAGAATTCAATAAACCTAATCATAGCAACTCTTGGTTAATTATAAACACAAGAGATGTCTTATATTTGATAAAAGTATCTATAGTAAATAGATAGGAAACATCATAATTAATGATGTTCAAAGCTTTCCTTCTGAAATGAAGAAAATAATGCTTTTTTTATATAGAATTTTTTAAAGAAAATTGCATTTGAGGTACTAGGTGGTAATATAATACAAGAAAAACAAATAAAGGGTAAGGATTATAATAGAGGATAAAACTGCCAATATTCTCAGATGAAATGACTGTGTACATACATTTACTTAGAAAGAGTTATAGATAAATAATTAGGAATAAGTAGTTAAAAGTTTTAGGATATTAGTTCAACATACCAAAATGGTCTGTATATGACAGCAATACAATTAAAAACTGAAATTTATGAAAGAAATAACTTATAAAAATATCAAATTCCATTTTTCACTTTCAAGGAATAAGATGGTTTAGAATTACCTCCCATGTTAACTAGAAAAGTGTACAAAATATAGAGAACAAATATTTTCAGACAACACAGATAGCACAAGACCATAAAACCCAAGGGAAGAAAAAAAATGAAATGATTTTCACCATTATTTACGTTTCTTGCATGGAGGTATTTCCCCTTTTAAGGCAAATACAGAATCCAGCAACCATTTTGGGTTGACAAGAGTAAAACCATAGTTCAGGCAGGTCAAGGTGAATAGAATTGGAAGGATAGAATACCCAAGAGGAAAGAGTTATAAAGAGAAATGATTCCAATAATCAGAGACTTTCACTGAATAACAATCTATGTATGTGACACCTGAAAGCTTTCAAGGTTAAAATAGAACAAATTCTGATGAAAGAACAATTATGAAGAAGCTATAGCATAAACGTTTCCTATCTCTCACACAGGTCTGAGAAGTGTCTAGTCTTTCTGGCCAGGATGTAAAGACCTCATTAAATACACTGAGCATTCAGGAGATATCCCAGCTCATTTTCTTAGTGTGACAATATTAGCCCAGGGAAAAAAAAACAACTCTAGACTTGCCTTTAAATACCTTAAAAGCATGCCTTAGGAGGAAGAACACCCTTTTGAATAAATAGTGCTAGAGCAACTGAATAATCGCAGACAAACCTCAATATAAATCTCATACCTTATACAAAAATTAGCTCAAGATGGGACACAGACTTAAAAGTGAAACTGTTTATGAAGCCATAGAACTTAATGGAAAACATATGAGAGAATCTTTAGGACTCAGAGGGGGGAAGAATTCTTAGACATGACAACATGGTAAGTTAGACTACAACAAAAATGCAGTTTTCCTCTGCCAAAGAACCTATTAAAAGGATGAAACAAGAGTCCACAGTCTAGAAGAAAACAACTGCAAAGCACATTTCTGAAAAACGACTGGTATTTAGAAAATATAATGAACTCTCAAGGCTTAAAATTAAGAAAGCGATCCAAGTATGAAATGGGCAAAAAACATGAACAGCTATTTCAATGAAGAGGTATTTTAATACTGATGACAAAAACATACAAAAAGATGTTCAGAATCATCCATTAGGAATATGATAAGACAAATTAGGACCACAAGGAGATATCAGTGCCTCGTACTGATACCTATCAGAATGACTTAAAAAAGACAACACCAAAAGTGGGTAAAAATCGAGAGAAACTGGACTATGTATACATTGTTGGTACAGATTTTTTTTTTTAAATAAAACAAGTCAGGTACTTAGCATACAGCTCAGGAATCTCACTCTTGAACATATTCCAGAGAAATGAGAAGTTATGTTTACAAAAAACAAACGTTCATTGCAACTTTTCTCATAAAAGCCAAAAACTGGAAAAAACCTAAATGGCCTACAGTGGGTGAATGGTTAAATGAACTGTCATATATCCATACCATGGAATACTACTAAGAAATACAAATGGAAGAACCTACTGAACAAGCTGGATGGATCTTACAGCATTATGTTAAAATGAGAAAAGGTCAATTTCAAAATGCACCTCTGAAACACCTATGAATCAAAGAAGAAAATGTAGGGAAATGTTGAAAAAATACTGAATGAAAGTTAAAACATCATAATGAAATTTGTGAAATACAGATAAAACAATCCTTTAGGGAAAGTTGTGGTTTTAAAAGCTTTTATTAGAAAAGAAGAAAAACCAAAAATCAATGATTTAAGCAAAGGGTCAGCAAATGTTTTCTCTAAAGGTAAGTACCTTTCTCTAAAGGTACTAAATATTTTAAGCAATACTATACAGAAGTTGTAACAACTTAATTCTGCCATTGTAATGTGAAAGCAAGCACAAGCAATCTGTAAACAAATGATATGACTATATACCAATACAAGTTTATTTTTAATATAAACTGATGACAGGCAGATTTAGCTCATGGGCCATAGTTTAAGTGGAAACTTAGATTAGGAATCTAGAAAGAGAAAAAAACTAGAAAGAAAAAAGCAAGTAAGTCTTGAATAATGAAAAGGAATTAATAAGAGCAAAATTCAGTGTAATAGAAAACAAAAAAATAAATAAAAGAAGCTAATAGCTGATTTCTGGAAAAAATCTAATATTGAAAAATCAATAGCTATTCTAATAATAATAAAATGAGAAAAGACAAATTAACAAAATCTGAGATGAAAGAGAGAACATCATTAGCAATCCTACAAATATTTTATTTTTAAAAATTTTATTTATTTATTTGAGAGAGAGTGAGGAAGAGAGAGAGAACGCATGAGCTGAGGGGGGGACAGAGAGAAAGGGAAAAGCAGACTCCCCGCTGAGTAGGGAGTTTGATGTGGGGCTTGATCCGGGACTCTGGGATCATGACCTGAGCTGAAGGCAAATGCTTAACAGACTAAGCCATTCAGGTGCCCTGAGATCCTACAAATATTTTATTTTATTATTTTATTTTTTTAATGTTTTTTCCTAGTGTTCTTTTTTTTAAAGATTTTTAATTTTTTCCTGAGAGACACAGAGAGAGGGAAGCAGAGACATAGGAATAAGAAGAGGGAGAACCAGGCTCCCTTAGAGGAGCCCAAAGCAGTACTCAATCCCAGGACCCTGGGATCACGCCCTAGCCTGAAAGCAGATGCTCAACCACTGAGCCACCCAGGCATGCCTCCTACAAATATTTTAATATAATGAAAAAAAATAAAAACTTTATGGCAATTAATCCAACAATTTAGATAAGATGGCTAAATTCCTAGAAGTCACAAATGACCAAAACTGATGGAGAAAAGCCAAAAAAAAAAAAAACAAAAAAACAAAAAAAAAACAAAAAACTCCCCAAAGAACAAAAATTTGAATAGTCACTTATCCGTTAAAGAAACTTAATTTGTAATTTAAAACTCTCCCATAAAGAAAATTCCATTTATATTTGGCTTCATTGATGAATTCTCAAACACTCAAGGATAAATGTAACTAAAACTACAAATGACTCTTAAACATAGAAAATAATAAAGAGGGGATCCCTAGGTGGCGCAGCGGTTTGGCATCTGCCTTTGGCCCAGGGCACAATCCTGGAGACCCGGGATCGAATCCCACGTTGGGCTCCCGGTGCATGGAGCCTGCTTCTCCCTCTGCCTGTGTCTCTGCCTCTCTCTCTCTCTCTCTTTCTGTGTGACTATCATAAGTAAATAAAAAAAATTGAAATATTAAAAAAAAGAAAATAATAAACTATAGACAGTATTATAATGATTGAGTTATGTATTTAAAAAGCCTTCTCATCATTAATCATTAGGAAAATAGAAAATAAAACCAAATGAGATGCTTACCCAGCGACTACAGAGTCTTAAATTAAAAAGATTAACAATACCAGGGTTGACAAGAATGGAGAACAGAGTAGTACTTTTACGTATTGTTGACAGGAATATAATAGGATACAACCACTTTACAAAATAGCAGTTTCTTATATGGATAAGTATATACTTACTATACAACCAGCAATTTTACTCTAAGTTATTTATCCAAGAATGTATGTCCAAGACAAGATGTACTCAAATGTCCACAGAAGTAAACAAAAAGACATGGATGAATCTCAGAAACTTAAAAGCTGGGAGTAAAAGAAGATAGACACAAAAAAGTATATTCTATATGATTCCATCTATATGAAGCCCTAGAAGAGTCAAATTTAAGTTATAATATTAAAAAGTACATAAGTGTTTGCCTGAGGCAAAGATGGATTAATTACATATGGAGGAAAAGGAAACTTTCTAGGGTGATAGGTGGTTATAGAGGAAAAGGAAACTTTCTAGGGTGATAGGTGGTTATATAGGTATGTAAACTGATCAAAACTCATTAAAATGTACAACCAGGGCAGCCTGGGTGGCTCAGTGGCTCAGTGCCGCCTTCGGCCCAGGTTGTGGTCCTGGAGACCCAGGATTGAGTCCCACATCGGGCTTCCTGCATGGTGTCTGCTTCTCCTTCTGCCTGTGTCTCTGCCTCTCTCTCTCTTTCTCTCTCTCTCTCTCTCTCTCTCTCTCTCTGTCTTTCATGAATAAATAAATATAATCTTAAAAAATATACAATCAAAATGAATATTTTTATTGAGTTGAACAACATAAACAAATGGCCTCAATATTGATTTGAAAACTAGAGGAATAAGATACAAATACAAACTATTAAAATCCTAAGAATAAATGAAATAGGAACATGTAAGCTTTCTACCTAGAAAACTAAATATTGTTACTAGGAAAATTATTTTAAAAAACAAAGAAATGAAAGGAATATATGATGCTTATAGTTTGAAAATTTCAATATTGAATATCTATAGTTGCAACAGATCTATGAATTCCATTCCTAACCAAAACTCCATCAAGATTTTTTTTAAGATGGATAACTGACAAACTGATTCTGAAATTTAAATAGAATGCTAAGTATCAAGAATACCTCAGACTTACTTGAGAAAGAAAAGGACAAGGTGGAAAGATCTTAATCAACCAGATCCAGATCTTTATTAAACTTACAACTAATTATGACAGTATGCCACAAGGATACACATACAGGCAGGGAAATGGGGCAGAACAGACTGGCAAACCAGAATCCAGCAGTTAGGGGCACCTGATTTGTGACGAAGTGGCAGAGCATGGGAGAAAGTAAGAGTTTTTCAAATAAACAATGCTGAGTCATCCTGACACCCACATTACTCCTACTTCATTAAATTCACAAAACTCAATTCTGGATGGACTATACATATAAATATAAAAGATAAAGCAGCCAGAACATAAGGCAGGGAAAATTAGGCAAAGATTTCATCTACCACAGAGAAAGCACTAACACAGACAACAAACTGAGTTTAAGTGGACCAAAACAACTTCTATGGACCAAAACAGATAACATAAATGAATCGAAAAGTCACAGAATTAAAGATATAGATATAGATATATCAATATAGATATAACATATAATCTTCAAAGGGATCGTTTTCAAATGCATAAAGAACCTTACAAATGAATAAGAAGAAAAACAATTCAATTTTTAAAAATGGGCAAGAGATTTCAACAGGCAAATCACAAAAGAATGAAATGAAAAGACCTATAAATATGTAAGAAGTTACTCAATGCCATTAATCACAAGGAAAATACAAACTATAAATACAATAAAATACTTCCACCAAAATGGCTAAAATATAAGAGTGACATTATTAAGCACTAATATTAAAGATATGAAGAAACAGGAACTTTCATATGCTGCTGGTAAGTTAGTAAACTTTCATGACCACTTTGGAAAACTATTTGGCATTATCTAATAAAATTGAACATGCACAATCAAATCAATCAGCAGATATGAGTGCAAATATATGTGTGATACACCCAAGAGTAATGTACAAGCAGCATCACTATATAAAAAGCAACATGTGTAACAGTCTAAATCTAGAAAATTCCAAATGTCCATCATCAGTAAAACAGAGTAATAAATTATAGTATCCACCCACAAAGGAATAAAAATGGAATAAAAATAAGTAAACTATTACTATATACAACATGGATGTTTTTCATAAACAAGGTGAACAAAAGACCCTACAGACAAAAGAACACATACTATGCAATTCCATTTACATAAAATTCAAAAAAGACAAAGATAACCTTATTAAAAGTCAAGTTTATGAATCTGAAGAGGAGCAAGGTTACTGACAGGAAAAGGAACACAAGCTGGGGGGTTCTGGGGTACTTGGAATATTCTATTTTTTGACTTGGGTGATGGTATCATGTCTTCACTGTTTCACTGAGCTTTTAAACTGTATTTGTGTAATTCTTGAATTTAAAATGTGAACACACACACCCACACCTACATGTATACAATTTAACTCTAAGAGTGTGTGGACTAGTCTCTTCTAGGAATGCTTTGTGATGTGCTACTATAAATTTTTATCCATTAAGCACGATAAAAAAGATGTTTGTTTACTCAAGTTTCAATTACATATGTATTACATATAACTTTGCAGATTGTCTATATTATAAATTTTTCATCTCCACCACAAAGATGCACAATATTTTCATGTTACCATTTGTGCACATTTTTACTTTATTGGAAATAGTAATATGCCATATGACAATAGATTACAAATTCACCAGAGTCAATGTCTGAAAACCACTCACCATCTCTGTTTAGGCTCTGAAATAAAGCAGGTGGTTTTTAAAAATATCAGGATAATACAATTATGAAATGTCATCACAAAATTCATAATTAACCATTCTCAAGAATTCTTAACTATACTTTTGTATTTACTGTATTTTAATGCTTGAGGGTAGAGTTGTATAATGAGTATAAACAAATAGTTATGTATACCTCATGTTTTCAGCCGAGTCTTCTGGCATTGGAGCAACAGTTTGTACAGCTGGAAGGTTTTTGCTGGTAGCACCATTCACAAAACTAGAAGAGGAGGAAGAGGAGGAGGACCCTGAATCCACGGCACCTGTTCCCAAAATAATAATTTTTAGCCTTAAACATAAACTTACTTAAAATAATTATTATATTACTATCTGATTTGAAGACTTACTCATATGAATGTCAAACAGAATTCAACAATTAAAAAAATCATTTGGCCATTAGTACACTAATAACTCTTTATAATTATAAATAATAGTTGTTGCATTAAAATCTAGTTGACTTACTTAAATTAATCTAACAACTACATAACACAAAGGGGGTATAAATAAAAGATATCAAGAAATGAAAATAATTTTAGCTAAAATGAGGCTAAGACAATTCAAATTTAGATGAAAAATTTATGTTTTTATTGCTATATTGTAATATTTTTAGTTTTCACTACTTAAGATACAATTCACAATAAATTGAGCATAAATTTGTGGCACTGGAGCATCAAATGTTTATTTTGATAAAATGATGGTTTTAAGGAGGGCTATAATGAATATAATTGTACCTGATTTTAAAATAATGAGTTCTCCTCAACGATATGAAGATGCCACTTTGGAACAGACTTTTCTAGAATACACCATGTAAGTATATTAAAGAGCTGTGGAGTTGAGGGACATCTAGTGTTCCTGAATATTATCTTATCTCACACTACATCCCATAAAACTGAATTGCTTACTGGGATTTCTGCCGCAAAACTTATATAGCATCTACTTGCCAAAATCTAAACTGGACAATAGGCCCAGTTTAGGTGTTGGCATACAAAATGTGTGTTGTGTGTGTGTGTGTGTTTGTATATATTTCTGAGGAGGATGTTTAATTACATTTTATTTTCCACTGTAAAATTATATAATTTATACTATCTCTAGGCTCCTTGCTATGATCACTTCCTATATCTATTCATAAAATAGAAATTATAAGAAAATGTTATAACTTGTTTCATATAAAGACAAAAAAGAGGTAATGAGGTAATTTTATTTTCCTTTAACCTATCTTTTAAAAATAAGGAATTATTCAATAGACACTAAATGTAGATATCTTTTACTACACTGACATATTTGAAAAATCTTAACATATATATATTTTGGTAAAAGAAAAGTATTTTTCTTCCTATTTCTATAAAACAGAATGAATATAAAAAATAAGGTTATAAACTGTGTAGAAAAACTTTAAAATCTTCAGACAAGTTGGATATATTTATTTACAATATAGATAAACCAAAAATGTTATGTTCTTTAACACAATGCCATCTATAATGTTTATTTGCTAATGTAAATATGCTTGATAGAGTATATTCTACTTACTACAACCCCATAAATGTGTTGTTCATGGTATGTCAGATTCAGGTGGTATGATAAACAAGATAGATACAGAAAGCACATAGAAGAGCTATGAAATTAATAAAAATGGGAAGATTCTAAGTAATGATAATAGATGGTAAAGTTCAAGGCTATACAGTTTGGAGAAGAGAAGGCTACTATAGTCAGGGAAGAAAAGTCAGGGATCATCTTGCGTTGTATAAATACCTAAAATGGAATCACAAAGATTTGGGTAAGGATTTATTTAGCTAATAATCAACAGGAACATTTCTGGAAATTTAAAAAATAATGGTTATTTTAGGCAGGCTTTAAAATTTTGTAGTGATTTGGAATTTTTTGTTCCTAGAATCATTAGGAAAATGTTGGACAATGAACTGGATATGGATACCACTGCAATCTACGTACATAAAGTAATTCAATGTCAAATAATGTTTCTTATTCACATGCATTTTTTCCCCCGTTGAGGCTCTTGCATATGTCAAGGTTCTTAAGGGAGCTCTGTTTTTCCTTAGAGGATTTCATAAAAAGATATATTAGGATTCAGCTAGTAAACATCACTAAATCTATTTACACTCACTAACGTATTTAATGATATTCTTGATACAATTTATTGATTTTTATATATCAAACTGCAGTGTTTAAATTATCTTTTGGTTTTGCTCCCCAAATACCTTTCAGCAATTTTATTTAACTCTGAAAGTAAATAGCACTGTTTTGAGAAGACTCAAAACAAAAACCAATAGTGTCCTCTAAAATGACCACTAAAAAAATATGTCTTAGAAGTACAGACAAATTCTGAAAGGTAGTAACATAAAATAGAACCTTCTTAAAGGTTATGATAATCTTAAATGATCAGGGCATTTTATTTTTTTAAGATCAAATAAGCAGAAAAATGGAGATATAGAAAACAGAAAGAAAAAGATGAGGTATCACAAAAATATATAAGGACAATACCTGTTGTATTTATCATACTTTTTGGTGTAGCTCCAGTAGCAGCAAATATATTAGAGGTACTGCCTGTTGCCAGCCCACTTCCAGCAGCAGTGGCTCCCACAGTGGTTACAGCCAAACTACCTGGAGGTGGCTTCTTAACAGGTACCACGACACTCCTGAAGAGTAAGAAATGAGGAAAAGTGACAAACACAAGGTTTAAGATGAAATCCAACTCTGCTGTGACATATACAGTAAACATTCAATTATCTTTCTTCCTTTTTTTTTTTTTTTAACTTCTGAGCCCAATTTCATTGGTGAAAAGGATATGGACTTTAGGATATATTGTGAAGTGTGTTGACTTTAATTCACTTAGCAGAGGTTTATGTAGGATCTGGAGAATACAGAACTTTCTTAAGATGGCTTGTGGGCTATATGAATCTGGAAAACCTGTGAAAATGTATGCTCAAGTTAGAATATTTTGCATCTGCATAGTTTTTGCAAAATATGCATAAAATGTCCTTCTTATCCATATTATATTCTCCATGTGTAAAACTGTCATAAAAACCATTCCAAAAGTCAGATTCTGAAGCTTCTTCATAGTAAAGCTAAAAATTAATCAGGAAATACTAAGCAATATCTAATGGCATAAATTTATACTTTATTTTTCTGAGAATAGTTTAGTTGTTTGATACACTAGATACTCAGTTAAGGATTATTTAGCTTTCAAGCCCTGACATTTTTTACCCTTTTTTTTTTTGCTGAATCTTTAATTTTATTTGTAGTATTTCTTTGATATCAAGGAAACTGATAATCAAGTCACATACATAGCAGCTGTTACATGAGTATCATTTACCTGTAAATACATGAACATATACACGTTGACATTTTGAACAAAGGGATTTCCTAAGTTACTTTAATATATTTAGATAAATTTCACAAAAAAAATTTCTGAATTTGGCATTGTGTTAACCTTAAATTATAAATATGATTTTAAGAGATAAACTATTTATCTAGAATAATAAATATCTTCATTTCCAAGTAGTGAAGCTTCATTCTTAAAGTTTACACACTGCAACTTCATAGAAAAAATATTTACCAGTGTTACTCAACCAGTATTGAACTTTTTCATCTAGAAAGTAGACATATGAGATGCTATAAGCTAAAATTTAATACTTGAAAGCTAATGACTGACAGTACAAAACTCTTCAATCTAAACTAGTACTTTTAAATGTGCCTAGACACACAAAAAAATTTAATTGTCCCATTAAAAAGCTTTAAAGAAAATTATATTAGTGATTCATTCTCAAGTAAGTCTATAGCTTAAACATCCCAAATAACACCAATTTCTTCAATGTCAAAAATCTAAATTTATAAGAATTATTACTCTCAATTTTAGGAGTATTTAAAACCGTTTTGTGACCAAATATATTATGATCTTAAATCATTTTACTTGTGTCAGAAAATTTCTTCATTATCTCTTTCTGGATATTTTCTTCTTTTCTCTTTATAGGTGGAATCTAATTCATTAGATTCAACCTTGAACTCTCAACTATTTTATTTAATTACCAAAAGCACACTTTATGCTTTCAACCCCTTCACTGGCCTTTCCTCATCCAATGCTTTCATTTAAATCATTGAGAAGCAGTGTGACATTATGGAAAGAATATAGGATATAGAACTAGAAAACTAAGTCTCGAGACCTAAATCATTCTCAAGTTGTGTGACCTTTTTTTTTTTAGATTTTATTTATTTATTCATGAAAGACCGAGAGAGAGGCAGAGGGAGAAGCAGACCCCCTGCTGCAGGACTCGATTCCAGATCACCACCTGCGCCAAAGGCACTCAACCACTGAGCCACCCAGAAATCCCTTAAGTTGTGTGATCCTAAATTTCAGTTTTTCATTTCAAAAACTGCAAGATGAATGCTACATACTTTACATATAAATGGGGAAATTAAATGAGATTGTTTTTAAAAGGATTTTTAAGTATAAGTTATCTTATAAATGTTAATGATTATCACCACTGTGTAAAATGAAATCATTCTCTGCCTACATTATATAAGTTATCTGGTTATACTGATCTATCAATTGAAAAAAAATGAACTAGTATTTTGCGTTTATCATCAGAACTTTCTCTAAACTTCTAAACTAACCTTAGAAACACTATTTCACTGGCTATCCAGAAAGAAAACAATTATTAACTCTCAATTTGAAAAAAAATCATTAGTAAATGAACGATAATACTTTTTTCCTACAGCTCATTAAAATCCCTGTGGATAAAATAAGAAACAGAGACTGGTTTATAGTGCTGTGAGACAGATTTGTAGATTGCAGGAAAACTATCACCAAAAATTCCTGGTTAATAGGTCCTTACTAACTTTGGGCAAAAACTCTGTTAATAGACTACTATAGGCATCTTGTCAAGTGCTGAAATTGTGCAGCATATGTTATGAAAAATTAGTTATATGAATGAATGAAAAAATTAATCTCAACAACCTCTAATGACAGCTTGTAAATAAAGACAAACAACATTAAATACCAATCTACTAAAGAACTGAAAATATCTGGTTCAATAGCAATTAATGTGAAAGCCTCCACATTTCATTGACAGCAGACTCAATCAACAGAATCTGGTAGTGCAACATGGCATTTAAATATAGTAGCACAGTGGCTAAAAATCCAGTTTACAATGACAGATCTGAGAATTCTACCTCCCACAATTACTGGCTGGGTGGTATTAGGCAAGTAACACCTCTAAGCTCCATTTTCCTCTTAAAATGAGACTCGTAATAGTTTGCAACTTGTAAGACTGTCAAAAAGATAAAAGGATATAATGCATATAAAACGTTTAGCACTTTGCCTGGAATATCATAAATGATCAATACATTTTATCAATTGTTAGGATTGCTATGGATCCCCAAAGTGCTCATGCAATCTGGGTCTACATCAACAACAGTATGCAGTTTGAGGGAGCAACAGTTCTCATACTCTTTGTGATTGTTAGACCTCATTAACAAAATCTTGTGTGCTGTTGTAGGCATCATATTTCAAGAATAATGACAAACAGCATCATGTCTGTGAAAGAAGAGTTAGGATGACAGTAGATCTGGAGAACAAGTCATGTGAGAGAAGGCTGAGAGACTAGAAAATTATAGTGAAAAGTGTAAAAAAATTAATAAATTTTTAAAAATCTGAAGGTATAGGAAAAGGAAAGAAGATTGAAACTCTGATAAATCTATCAAATTAAAACCAACAGGAGGGAAAAAAAAACCAACAGGAGGAAGAATCTAGTAACTTTATGAGTTCCAATTTCCAACTACTGATGTGTTCAAATGACTGGGAGGGTCACATCATCAGGGTTGTGTTCAGAGAGGTAGGAAGCTGGATTTGACTGATTTCTCAGATTCTTTTTCAGCCTATAACTTTATGCAGCCTACTATTTCTCCTTTGATTATAATGGTCAGATAGTTTGCTAAAATCAGAGTACTGTACATTCTTGTCCTTAATATCATTTCTTCAACACTGCTGATTCCCTAAACATAACACATCAAACCACTCTGTCCAAACAATTTACCTTACAGATAATTTGCAAGTTTACATTTATCAATATGTGTTTATAACATATTTGTTATCTTTTAGAACGTTATTATATATTTACAATTACTTACACATGAAAAAGTTAAATTTTCAACTCTTACAAAATCTTCTATCAGACTGTTACTCAGGATGTTCTACTTGGTAGACTATTCCATCTGTACCAAAAGGCTTACCTAGTAGTCTACATAACTACTGTGGGTACCTATTTCAAGTCCATAAATCCCCTTAAGTATACATAAAATTTTGACACATATACTTTTTTTAGGGTGAGAAAATAATTATCTGGATTTCAAAAACACAGCCAACAAAAGAGTTAAGAGTTACCATCTAAACTACTAAGATATTCCACTCTCCTTCCAAACCTGCTATTCATACAGATGCATACATAGAATCCTCTATACTACACACACTTCAGCAATTGCATTTTTCCATCTCAAGAATATTCTTTCCACATTATCCCACACAATTTCAAAATTCTGTGGGAATTTTGTTCCATACCTTAAGACTACAAACTATAAAGAAGTAGATGAAAAAAAAAAAAAGAAGTAGATGATTCCTCTATACTACATAAAACTCACACATACTCTAAGGTTGTAAAAGCTATCAATAAAACAGCACAAGCCAAGAAATTATTCAGTATAACTCACTACAACAAAATGTTCCATTGAGTGTTGTTTTATAATACACTGAGTGATATATATGTATAAGGGTAAATTTTTCCATCATTGAATGTATCCTATCTCAAAACCAGAGATTTAGGGTGTAATCTATGATTGATTCATTCACATATTCAACAAATATTTATTGAGCACTATGATATGCAAGAGGTGGTTCTAAATTCTGACATATACATAGAAAAGACAAAATCCCTGCCTTCATGGAACTTACATTCCAATATGGATAGACAGAAGAAGATACAATAACATGAGTGAGTAAAAATAGTATATGAGATGGAAAGAGCCATGAGAAAAATAAAATACAGATAGGAATAATGACACTAGCTAAAGAGAAGACTTGCTTAAAAAAAGTAGTATTTGAGGAAACACTGGAAGGTGAAAGAGCAAACTATAAAGATATCCAGGGAAGAGTATAAGAGTGTCACAGGCAGTGGGACCTGGAAGAAGGCTAGCGTGAGTCTAGAGACTTCTGAGAAGAGAGATCAGAGGAGTAAAAGGGGTCCAGATTGTAAGTCCTTTGAGTCCATTGTAAAGACATTGGCTTTTCCTTATAGTGGGATCAAAAGCAATTAAAAGCTTAAGAAGAAGGGAAAAATATGATCTTAAGGTAAGTAGGACCATTCTGGCTGTTGTATTAAGTTTCTTAAAGGGAAAGTAGGGAAAGACTAGTTAGGAGTTACTGTAAGAAGCCAAGCAAGATATGTAGTTTGGAGCAGAATGGCAAAATGAAAGTGGTGAAAAGTAGGTCAAATTTTGACTATATTAAGAAGGCACAAGACAGGATTTGCAGATTTTATGTGGGTGAGAGAGAAAAGTCAAAGATGATGTAAAGATTTTTGCCTTAAGCAACATG
The DNA here is from genome assembly GCF_905146905.1 of Nyctereutes procyonoides. NCBI lineage: Eukaryota > Metazoa > Chordata > Mammalia > Carnivora > Canidae > Nyctereutes > Nyctereutes procyonoides. The sequence goes on along the minus strand of NW_026575033.1, from coordinate 14,863,574 downwards.
AAGGGCAGACAAATATGGCTGGAGCAGTTGTTAATCATTCAGTGATGCTGAATAAGCGACTGGATAGATAAGTCTCTAGTTGAGAAGAGAGGACTAGGACTAGGGACATAAATTTAGGAATCATCAGCATATATGCTATTTAATTCCAGGAAAGTTGATGAAATCACCAAAGAAGTGAATGCAAATGGATAGAAGAAGTGGTTCAAGTACAGAGTCTTGGGGTGTCCATTAGTTAGTTCTGTGAATTTTATAAATAGGTTCCTACTTTATCTGTATACCTCAAGATTTGGCCTATATATAAAGTAAGATAGTGAAGATAAGGATTTTTCAATAGTGACTCATCAAGGCAAGTTTCATAATCATTTGTGGTACCCAGAAAAAGTCCCTTCTTTCTGCTCCATCTTTTCTGTAACACTTATTGAGCACTGACAGTTTAAAAGAATACAACTTCACTGACAAGTTTGAGTAATAAAAAGAAAGTAAGATATAATCCATGTCTTAGAGATACTTGAAGGAAATACAAGAAACCAAGAAATCAACTGTACAATATATTTTAATACTTGCTCTGATCAGAATTATGCACAGGATGTGCATTATCTGAGAACAGTGAGCTGAATCTAAAAGTAGCACAAAGAGGATTGGCCAAGAGGAGAAAAGTTCAATAGTAAAACCTTAGTGAGGCAAAGAGAGGAAAAAAACAGTAGACTAAAGGAACTGCAAATACATCCTTATGACCGGTAAAAAGTGAGGACATTCCAAACTAAGAAATTCATCTTTTATGTTGTAATCAAAAATCATTTCAGAATTTTTTCAGTTTTGCATTTAAGAAAAATTACTTTGGCATAAATGCAGAAGATACACTTGTGTCAGTCAGTGGGAGGGACCTGGAAATAGTGAGGCCAGTTAGGGGATAGGAGAAGGAATCCACTTGAAAGATACTGAAGGCCTAAAGTGAGGTGATAGCTTTGGGAATAGACATGTCCTATCTTTCCTGGGATTCAGGTCTTTTAACCAACTTCAAGAATAGCTACCTGCTACTTTTTTGAGACTAATTACAAAACCATTTCATTTTTGATAGTATTTTTATAGGACCTTTAAGAAATAATGCATTGTTATATGCTGAGAAACTGATTCCCAGAGAGCCAAAGAGAATAAAAGTTACATCACACAACTAATTACAAAGAGATCCATGATTAATATCCAGTTCTTCTAATTTCCAGATTCACATTTTTCCCTAACAAGGCTTATATAAATGCTAAACATTTATCTTGAAAGAAAAAAATCGAAGCTTAGGAAAAAAAACAATTTGTTACTGATTTCAGGGTGATATTACAATTTATTGCAGCTCATCAAAGATCACAAGGTTACTGCTGACATTTTCATGTTCTGTATGTCTCTACATAAAATATTTAGAATACTAAAGAAAAAATATATGTAAGAAATAATTATTTCATTAATCCATTTTTTAAGAGAGATACTTTTTTCAGCTCACTGAATTGTCTGTGTAAATGCCAGGAGAGACAAAGGGAACATTGGGGACATTAGGATACCACCATGCTCAGTCAAAACTGAATATTCCGGCAACTGGCCTTAAACTAGTACACCCAGGACTCCTGGAGCATAATAAAAGCTGGAATTTCAATGGCTATACATCACAGAAGCTTTGAAATGTAAAGGTTGGCAGACTTTAAATCAATCTGGTTTACAATTACTTGTTCATCCTTTAAGTGATACAAGTAAAACACTTCACAAAAATTAGAAAACGAAAGGAAAAGAGATTAAGTCCTCAGCAGTAATTATACTTTTTTATACTCTTAAATCAGTGTAGGAAGATCCCATAATCTCTATCATACATTTATTATTTTCCCTAAATTGTCATCTTTACTACTAATGTTAAAAGTGTTAATATTAAAAAGCTAGAGAGAAAATAGATTGTCTCATCTTAGACTTTAATAATATGAAGGCTATTATTGCTTTTTTAGTCCTATGATACTTAAAATTTCTATTTTAGAGATTTTCTTACTCAGAGAATAAAACACTTGAAAGCACGGAAATTAAAAGTTTGAGGGGGAGAATATACAGTCTAGTCTGCCTGAACTTATTAAACCAGTAGTTTAAACATAAGTGGGATTGTAAAAACCAAAAGGGATGAAATATAAATTATGCAAGATCAATATCTGTTAGCCAGAGAAACACAATTGTGAACTTTGTGATATCTCAGACATAAAAGAATTTTCTAAAATATAGTAAATATTAAAATGTATGAGGAAACATACTGTCCCCCGTTTTTTTTTCTTTTGTCCAAACTAAGGTGTGTGTGTGTGGGGGGGCAGATATCTTAGAAATCCCTGGGGAATTAAAACTGACATAAATCACAGATATGTATCAAATTCTCCAAAGATTAAAATCATGTGGATATACAAGACTACAATCTTAACATAAAATATAGGATAAAACTTAATTGGTGATGTTAGAGAAAAGTATTACCCTGACCTAAAAGCTATACAGATACTAATATATATGAAAAATACAGCTTGGCTAGAATATTTTATAAACTACAGATCTATATTTAAATCTATCAAAAGAGACTGCATTGTTGGGAACCTTGCAACTTGGTTTATGTGTTCTATGATGAGATTATTAAATGCTTTTGTTAGAAATAAAACAATGATATAGTTATCATTTCATAACCGTATTTCCTCTATATACGTAGTGCTTTCTCACTATAGACCAGTATTAGAAAATCTCTAGCATTTTCAGTGCTTTACAATTCATAAACATACATTTGTTAGAGCCACTCAATGTAATTAGACATATATGTAAATCTGCACAGATGACTGAAAGAAATGAAAGAAAAAGAATCAGCACTTTCCAGATGTGAATATTTATATTTAATATTACAACATGATAAAACAATACTGAAAAAAAAGTTTTATTTTAGGTTAAGTCTAAATGTTTCTAAAATTTGATGTTGTAATCTACCTAAAGAAGATAATATTATAAATTTCACAACTGAAATTCATAAACGCTCCATCCCAAGTAGGGAAAAACATCCTATGTGGAACATAAGTTAGCATCAAATTACATCAGTTGTTTTAGGAAGCTATTTTCAAATTTACAGTATGAAATGAAGTATAAAGAATACATGGTTAGCATGTCTGCAATAAAATCAACAAACTGGTGGCTAACAAAAGTAAAATCCCAGGTGATCTCCATTGGGATTGCACAATATTATTATTAGGAAGTATGATTTAGTTACAAAGAAATGAGCAACTGAGTTGATAGCTATTTTTCAACTAGAGATAAAAATGAAAAATACATTATTGGTAGAGTAAGACCCATGATAATTCGGTGTTTGAAACTGTGGTATTCAGGACTTTGCTTCTAAAGCCTGTCATCTTGGATCCTATTTTCAAGGAATTCAAACTGATGTTAAAAGACATGTCATAACTTGGATTTCAGACTTTACTGTTTCAGAAATATGTTTATATACTTCATAATGTAATTATAGCTACCTTAAGACAGATGAGGCAAATGGTAGCAATATATTGGAAATATAATTGAAAAATGCAGTTGTCCAGAAGCACTTTGGGGATGATGTCTCTGAAAAGCTGCTCAAAGCTCTAGAGTTTGAAGTTAAATTTTTGATGTTGTCACTCTCAATCTATTGAATGGCTGACAGACAATCAAACCCGTCTGGCTGGCTGGCAGCTCATTTTGCTGGCAGGTGGCAAACAATTAGACACACCAATTTGTGCCTCCTGATGACATTAAAGCATGAAACTAAGTTGTATGCAGGGCCTAGTGATTTGTGTGAAAGCATTTCAAAAATAATACTCTTTGCCGTGGCAACTCATTTCAGACTGCCACCTCCCATTATGGCTTTGAGCAGTGAAGACGACAGACTTGAGTTACGTGCCGTGCAAGGCCGCTTCTGTTCCATCCGTCATCAGCGCCCCCTGAGACCTCAATCCCCTCCTTTCATCACTATCACCTCATCATTTACATTTGATAGTACTTGAGCTACTGCATATATTAACTACACTGGAGACCCTTTTCCTAAAAAGAACTGAAATATGCTTTGTGTGCCTCAATTTCATTTCTACTTACGCAATTTAGAATAATGGCTCCACTTTCAATGCATTTTGCACAAATGCTACTGGAAACAAATGGAAAGTTCTATTTTTTTGAAAGTTCTATTTTTTAAAGCAATATTCACAAAGTGTAATAAATTCTGAGTAGCTGAGGATATTGGCACTCAAGTGATAGCTCTCTTAAGTTTTAATGAAAAAATTTTTCTATCAATAATCCAAATTAAAATAAAAATATTTAACTTAATTTTTATTTTATTGGATTCTCTTATGCAAATCACAATAATACTCGGTAGTTACTGTTTATGTTAACAAAATTTAAATATATAATTTAAAAGTGGAACACAAAAATTTTATGAACCTAAACTGAATTATTGTAACATTTTTGTAGATTTATACAATTATAGATACTTACATACATATGTTTACATACACTCATAAAAACACATACACATATATCCTGGGAACATAAATCAAATAGATGAAGGAGAGGACATCAATCTGAGACGGTATAAGGAACATCCAATAAACTATATGAACATAATGTTAGCACAAACCGTTGAAAAAAGGAAATATTTTCCTACATTTTATAGCCCCTCCATTTTTTTTTTAGTATTTTTAAATCTTGATACTTAACACATTTTATCTTGTACGACAGTTTTTTGCAAACATTTCAACTCCATTTACTACTCTGTAAGTTCAGTGTAGACAACACTGTTTGTATCTGTCTTTGTATCTGATATGATGATGAATGTTACTTATGTTTTCCCAATAAATTTTCAAGAAATATCTGAAGGACAGTAGCTAAAATATTTAAAGGTAAAGTTTAATTTATATATAAAAAAGATAACCTGTCTTAACTGAAAATGCCTTTACTGTCATACCTCTAGCCCTAAACACTAAAAAATGACTGTCTCTAATTTGCACAAAGCAGTATAGCTATTTTGGAAAAGTAATACAGAATTGGTATTACATTTTGACTATATGTTGATTTTTGACATTCTGGCTTAAGAAACATTTGAATTCCTAGCTTGATCTTTTTTAAAACAAAAAACAATTGTTTACCAATCATCTCACACACACACAATATAAATTTTGGATGGGAGGAAGTGTTTTCAACGTCATAATAATTTAATTCAAATGGTAAACACATTATTTTATATGCTTATATGAAAATAGAAGTCCCAATATCAACATTAAGTACTATTTTTAGTAATTATGACTATCCTACAATATTTTTCTAATGCTGCGTAAGTTTTTAAATAGGATAAATTACATGAGCAAAATCTTGGGTTCTATAATGTTTTATCCTGCTTCTGTAAACTATCATTTTTATGGTATATAGTGGGACAGAAAAAAAATTAGTTGTTCTTAACTAAAACCCCTTGTAAGATTTAACATTTGAATGCAGATATATGGGCCATGTTATAAAAAGTTTAGAAATCTAAAATGCCTTTCAACAATACTTTCAAATACATGCCTCAAACTATGGCCTTTACATTGATTCTGAAAATTCCATGCATATTTTCAGATGATAATGTATATGTTAAAATTTTTTTCCATACTTGCACTTAACACTTGAATTTGAACACTTGAATTTATTACTTAAAGCAAGCTATTTAATCTCTGGCAATTTTTATAGTTTTCAGTATTATGATATAGGAATTTCAGAATAGACTAGACCTTGAGGAGATATGGACTATTCCCTCCCCCATTTTATCCATGAAACAACTGATTCCCAAAGATAAAATCACTTCCTCAATGTAGTCACTGATGATGAATTACAGTCAGAATCTGGCTTTCCCTCTTTCTAATTTAATGTGCTGTTCTGCATCTCCTATTGAAACTCCTTTTTTGAGATGTATTTTTTAAGTGTCCTACTATGAGATCAACCTGGTTGACCTATCACTGATATTCTTTGTAGTAAGAATTTATATTACTAAATATAAGGTTTTTGAGACCCTCTTAATATTTTTAAAATAAACTCGAATTTTCTTTCTGTGTTTAGAGCACTATGAATGATAAGTTCAGTACCTACCTGTCAAAGGAATGAAACTGCATAGGAAGAATAGCTTGAGCTTCTCTCTTCAATGCTGGATCTGGGTATAGGATAGGTTCAGGGCCACATTCTGCAATTTCAACTGGGGCAGCCACAAGACTTTTCAATATTTCCTTGACATTGATGCCTTTGGTTTGACTAATACTAGATATGGATGGTGCTGGCTTCAACAGTTCACTGGGGTTCTCAGTTAAGCTTTCCTGTGATTTTTTCACTTCAGATGACAAAGTGGATAACAGTTCACTCATGGCGTCAGGGCCTGTGCCCGTCTCTAATTCTGCCCCATTCAGGATGCTAGCCACTTGCTCCTCTCCAATTCCTGAATCTGTATGTGGAATGGAACTTTCTAGCTGAATATCTTCACCAGGGGTGGGTGTTTCTTTTTCCTTTATAGTGTCTGGAAATGTAGCAGGTGTTTCTGTAATAAAAGAAACTGGTTTAAACAAAAAGTCTCAAGTGAAAATCTAGTATTTATTAATAAAATATTCTCACATATTAGAATAAAGAAAATAAGACCTGTGAGAAACAAAAAAATTGCTAAATGGATGTGCATAACAACAAAACTGAATTATAAAATACTATCCATGTACATTGCCATTTTGTTCAGAAAGCATCAGCAGAACCCTGTTTCTTTTAAAAGCCATCTGGCATTTCAAAACTGATGTCTTTAAAAATGTGGAGAAACTGTACCCACAACAATTTCTTTTAGCAGCTTATAAAAATTGTTATGTGAAGTTCCCCTTTATTCTTTCATTGTTAGCTACCAATCATACAAGAGAAATGGTTATACTTCTCTCATGTTACCTTAACAATATGAAGTCATTTTATACTTTTGGTACTTCAATAATCAATAAATAATATCTAATTAAAATATTTAAACTAGTGAAAGATGTTACTTTAAAATCACATACATATCAAACCTAAAATTCTGAAGTTAATAGCAAAAAACATGCAAAATGATTATTTTAAAGAGATAAATACTTTAATAAAAAATAATGTCCTAGAGAATTTGGCCTATACATGCCTTTAAGATTAATTATTTTGGAGTATTTATTCTTTGTGAATAAATATAAATTTCAATTTGTGAAAATTGAAGCAGATAAAACATATATATAGATATAAAATATACATACAATATTACCAACTAAATTTTAAAAAATTCAAATGCTAAATGCCTATCAAATTTCATTATGCAAATGTTAACATGATGAAGTTCCCTATATAATAAAATGTTAACAAGTTCTAAATGATAACCTAAAAAATTTATGTAATCTAGGTATATTAGGGATAATAGCTCTTAATAAAGTCATGTTGAAGAAAAAAATAAGATATTATAGGGAAATTACTTTCAGGTCTTATATAAGGTAGATACTTAGTTAATGTTAGCTACTTCTATTACTCTGAGTTATATTTAAGTTTATCCTTTGTAAAACAAGAAGGGCACACTAACTTATTTTTAAGTTCTCTTTAAAAATGAACATCTGTAAGTTCTATAAAACTGTCCTTAGATTTTTGTTATTTTGGTTGTTTCTTTGTTTTCAAATACTATTAGGACAGGAAATCAGGTGACTGCCCAACAGGAAATAGACTATTTTGATTTCAGCAAGACATCTCACAAAACCTTTGTTGAAGTCTCTAGTAAAACACAAAGAAATATTGTTTTGGTGATAGTATTCTTGGGGTAGGATAATAATTTGTTCAAAGATTTATACACACACACTAAAGGATTAATCATAATACGAAGGGATTTCTTAAGCAACAGTGCTTAATTCTTAGACTCTACTAGACAGTTTTGCTAGTTTCTTAACTATAGATTAATGTCATGACATCCAAATTTACTGAGCATGTGAATTTATTTTTTCTAAATTTCAGAATAATTTTACCAAGATTCAGAAAAAGAAGATACCTTTTTTTCTTTTGATTCTCCTTTTCTTTTGATTCAAACTGTATTAGATACATACACTACTTTAAAAATATAACATCTTCATATTATTCAACCTAATATACAACTTAAATTAGCTAAAAATGTACATCTCTCAGACTTGAGTGTTTTCCACATATTTATTTCATAGATTTATTTGTTTTCTCAAGGATGTCAGAATTGAAAGAAAAGATTAATCAGTAGAACATGACAATAATATTCAAACACTGGATGACCAACATGAAAAACATGAAAAACAAGGTAGACCTATTCTTTGTTGTTCCAAGATTAAAAATTAAGGTAACTGCATGAAAGTTTTGAGAAGACAGATAATTTTAATAATACTCCTGGAAAATCACTGGAGAAGGAAAAAAAATAAGAGGTAAGGTAACAGTTTCACATTTTTAATAAAACCTTGTGACAGAAAATTAAGATTTAGAATAATAGCATTTGGAATAAGCAGGAAGGAAAAGAATGAAGCTGAGAAGCATTCTGGAATATCTATCTTAAAAAAAGAGAATGGAGACATGCCACTAACTGAGGAGGAAAGCAAAAGATTAACAAGTTTATTCAGAAATATTTTTTTTGCGGCGTGAGGGGAGTGCCTGGGTGGCTAAGTAAGTTGAACATCAAACTCTTGATCTTGGCTTGGATCTTGATCTTGGCTTGGATCTTGATTTCAGGGTTGTGAGACAGAGCTCCCCATAGGGCTTCACACTCAGGGGGGAGGAGTCTGCTGGAGATTCTCCCTTTCTCCCTCCCTCTCTCCCTCTGTCCCCCATCTCGTTCACACTCTCTAAAGTAAATCTTTTTTTTTTTAAAGATATATTTTTAAAAGATTTATTCATATATTCGAGGAACAGCATACATATGTGCAAGAGTGGGGGAGGGGTAGAGGGAGAGACAATCAAGCAGACTCCCTGCTGAGCAAGGAGCTCTACTTGGTGCTCTATCTCACAACTCTGAGATCATGACCTGAGCTGAAACCATGAGGTGGACACTCAACCAAATGAGCCACTCCAGCACCCCTGCTCAGAAATGTAATGAATTTTGAAATCAATTGAGTGTAGAATCTCTGAAAGATTTATAGCTGTTGAGTAAAAAGAAATATAGTCATGTATTTTGAGATTATTCAAACTGAGATGATAATTGATACTTCAAAAGTTGATGTAATAAGCTAGGAATAAAGAATGAGAATACAACTATTAGGCACTTATTGCTATTATTAGAGGTAACTATTGAATTTATTCAACACATATTTGCACCTATATATTATATATTTGGGGAGCAAAAACAATTGTGGCAGAAAATCAGTAGAAAATTAAACAGCACAATAGGACAGAGAATGTAAATGCAGAAACAAAATAAGGACTCTAACATTGACAACAAATCAGTGACATGGTTACCAGCATAGGTTAAAATTTCTTCCAGAATTTAATTCTAAAAAGGCATATAGTCACGTCTAGCACTTAGTCTGAATTTGGCTGATCTACAGATTTGGCCTAGTTTGGCTTTATCCTAATGTGATGTTTCAATATCTTTATTTATGGCATGTTTTACATTAAGAGCTACATAAAGATGTAAACTTTTCAAGTAATATGACCTGAAATATAAGCATTTTGCTACAAATAGAATATATAAGAAGTTAATATCTTTGATTTAGTGTCCACAAGCTACCATATAAAAAGATTTTTTACACCAACTATGTAATTTTTTGCTTTTCTGTTCAATTGACTCTCAAAGAACAATAAAAATCTATAACTCACTAATCAGATACTTTAACCTCAAATAAATGTTGACCTGTCTAAAATTCAATTAAGGTATAAAAATTGAATATTGGAATACTTTCTAATGCCTCATCAAAATATTTACACAGTAATATAATTTTAACATTATTTTTACTGTGATTGATAAGCCAACAATTTCAAAAATGAAGCAGTAATTTTGACATTTCAGTAAGAATGCTATTCACATAAATAAGCATTATAAAGCATATTTTGTGATATTATGTAGAAATAAAAATAAACACCAATGGAATATTTTATAATAGCACTCGCAAGTAAAAAACAGATTAGTTCAAAGGCCTACCTTAATTTCCCATTATGCATTAACATTTTTTACATAACATACTCAGTTGATAGCATTAATTTCAGTTTGGATAACATATATTTCCAGACTGCTTCTCTAGGACACTAAAGTACTTTGAGGATTTAACCCAAGGGACTTCAACAGGATGTTAAGCATGAACAAGAGAAAAAGTACAACTGATCGCAGCTGCATCAGTTGTATCAGTGACAACAGAATTGTAATTTTTCAATTGTTCTTCCTCGATCGGTGTCTGTACCAAGAGGCCAGGTTAATACACAAAGCAGAAACATGACTGGCCTGAGTGATCTTAACCTTATGAAATTAGGCAGCTGCAAGCCAGATGCCTCGTTTTCTTACTGATTTTCATTGAACCTAATGAGTTCACCTAATAAATACTTTTTAGGAAAAATGTGGGGTTAACTTCAACAAATAACATGATTCTATATGGGGACCTCATTTATCACAAACTTTTCTCCAAATATCTTGTATTACAGTGATGTGTAAAATGTTTCAATGTCTTACTTTCTAAATTATTCAAATTGCTATTTTCCAAACTAAATGAGAAATGACATAAAAGGAACATATAGCCTCTTCTTAGTATAGCACTAAAATTACATTAGTTATTTGCTCAAGTAGTAATACTAAGCAAACTAAATCACATTAGAGTAATTTAAAATATAAAAACCGATATATAACTAACTTGTATGTTTTATGTTAAATCCCAAAATGCCAAGTTACACAAAAATTGACCTGAATTCCAATGAAGAAAAAAGCTGCCATATATAAAAAGATAATAATAATAAATCATTATTATTCATTTTACACAACAAACACTGCACTGAATAATTTTTTGTAATTTATTTATATATGATTTATTTTTTGTTACATTAAATGTATAAGAATACAACTTCAGGAATTTAGTATTACCAGTGAATATGCTCGCAAGAGACAAAATTATAATTCAGAATAAACAACTAAGATCCAGAAAGGTACTTCTAATTGATTGTGATATATCGATCTGTTTATCTTATCTTACTTGGAGTAGATTAGCTTTTGGGATGTGAATACTAATGATTTTCATTAAATTTGGAAAGTTTTCAGGCGAGTTTCCTTTTATTTTATTTATTCATGAGAGACAGAGAGACAGAGAGAAAGAGAGAGAGAGGCACAGACATAGGCAGAGGGAGAAGCAGGCTCTATGCTGGGAGCCTGACTGGGGACTGGATCCCAGGACTCCAGGATCACGCCCTGAGCCAAAGGCAGATGCACTTAACCACCGAGGCACCTAGGCGTCCCACAGGCCACTATTTAAAAATTCTTTCTTCCCAATTCTGTCTCCTCTCTTCTCTTAGGCTCCCATTATTTGTATGTTGGTTCACTTGATGGTGTCTCACAGGTCTTTGTGGCTCTTCACTTTTCTTCCTTCTTCTTCTCATTCTGTTCCTCAGAACAATATTCCTAAGATAACAGCAATTGACCTGCCTTCAAGTATTCTGAATCTTTTTTCTGCAACTCAAATATTCTGTTGAACCCCTCTAATGAATTATTTTAGTTATTATGATTTTCAACTTCATATCTCTTTTTAAATTCTTTTCTATAATTTTTTTTTTTTACTGATAATCTCTCTGGTGAGATAGCACCCTCATATTTTCTTTAGAAAAATGTTCCTTAAAAAAAAAAGTGTTCCTTTAGTTATTTGAGCATTTGCACAATAACTGGTTTCAAAAGATTTTTCTAGTCAGTCCAATAACAGGGCTCCCTCAGGGGCAGTTTCAATGGACTGTTTTTTTCCCCTCTATCTTGGCTATACTTTCCTGGTTCTTTAGAAGTGTCAAAAAAATTTTGTTGAAAACTGAAACATTTTCAGATAACGTATGACTTTTAGAAATCAGATTCTTCCTATAGGGCTCATTGTTACTCTGTTTATTGACATTCTTAAAAAAATTCTATACAATTCTACTATAAAATTTTACAGAATTTTGTTGGATATTTGATATTTTTTGATATCCCCATAACACCTGCAGTCGCTGAAGTTTCTGTTCAGTTAGCTCAATGATCAGCTAATGATTAGACAGAGACTGCCTTAATTATCTTGTACCAGTACACCTTCCACTCTTTGCCAGAGGCTCTGGGTGTGTGGTAGGGCATGCTTTTGACAATCTGCCTTAGCCTTCATTTATTGCTTGCACAGAGCCTTCAAGGTTACCCAGAAGTAAATTATTGGGGCCTTCCCAGACCCTTCCTGGAAGGTCTTCCTTTTAAGCTTTTGATAAGGTTCTTATTTGCCCCAACTGGTACTGCCACCTCGGGGAACTGCAATATTAAAAAATCAATTGCTGCAAAAAAAAAAAAAATCAATTGCTGCTAATTATTTCAAAAAACATCTAGGGCTTTTCTCATTAAGTTAAGTTCTGATCAGGTTAAATAATGACAAGCTCTGTGAACAAAGCTTTCCCAGGGAGCTTCCAGACAGGTCAGAGTGACAGTGCTCAGTGGACTTTCTGAAATTTCCAAACTTAACTGGCTTCCTTCCAGTGCTGCTAGGCTGCTGGTTTTCACAGCTACCACAGTTGTCTGCATGCAGATATTCAAGGATACCACAGAAGTGAGGAGAACTGGATACTAATAGTGCAAGTTAAATCACCAAACAGCCTGATATTCTTAAAAAGATTCTGCAGTTTCTCTTGAATTAGCACTCTCTGGATTGTTGCAAGCCTTTGACAACTGTCCAGATGTGAGCAAAAGATGATTTTGACAATTTTTGCTAGCATTCTTATTGCTTTTTGGAGGAGCAGTTCTTTGGAGGTCCTTACTCTACTCTTTCAGAATTCCTATCTTTGACTGATGTTTACAATGCCTATTTGTACATTTTGAGTAAAGTATCAATTATCAATTATAAAATATTCATATATACATATTTTGCTCTTCATTAGCCCTATCTTGTTGTAGTACTCTTTAGTGCTTTTCTTCTCAAAGAAAAAACACTTTCCCATTGACATACATCAAGCACTTCCATAGTGTTATAGGGACAACCATTAGCACTAATAACAAAATGCCAACATATAAGCCTAAAACTTGTCTTCAGTTGCAGGAAAATAGAAACAGCTAGGTAACAGTATAATTCTATTACCATCTATCAGATAGGCCACAATTTGCATGTTATATACAAGGTTAAGAGTTCAGGCTTTGAAATGAAGACTCTTTGACTTTCAGTGTAGACTTGTTTACCTCTTATTAGCTTTGGGATATCAAATGAGCCATTTAAGCGTTCTCAGTTTCAATCTTTTACCTGTAAAACTGGCATTGTTAACAGAACACACATCAAGTACACATTATACATTACAGTTGTGATGATTAAAGAACATAATTTATAAATAGTGCCTGGCACCAAGTAACCTAAGTTTTTGTACCTACTGCTGCCATTATTGATTTTACTGTTATCATTATCACAGTCACCATATCCTGTAAGAAAAAATAGAGCCAAACCATCTATCAGTTACTCTCTCTACTCATCAACTCCTGTCTTTCTTAGCTCTGGCCCCTCTATCTGCAGACCAGTATCTCCTATCCTAATAGAACAACTTCTCAGCCCCACAGCCCCTTATATTTCTAGCCCTTAAGCTGCTTTGGTTACTTCTCCTTTTTTGAAGGGATACGTCATGACTGAAAGATGATAGTGATGCAATCAAATTGATCAAAGTACCAATTCTGGCTTCATAACTTGCTAGTTTTCCATGTGATCTTGGAAAAATTAGCTTTCAGAATTGCAGGGATTGTGCTTGAAAAATGTATATCTTAAGTAGGCTGTAAGGATTAAGACACTTGTTAGTCTATCACCACTACTCTCCTTTCTTTGATTGAGCTTTTCAAAGACTTAGAAGACTTCCACAGACATCTCAAAATTAATACATCTAGATACACTTCCTTCCCCAGTCTAGGGAATTTTTCAGCCATTCCTTCTTCATGTAAAATTTCTCTCTTCTCCTTCTGGAAATCCTATAATGCAAATGTTAGTATGTTTTGATGTTGTCCCATAAGAACATCAAATTATCTTCACTCTTTCTTATATTTGCAGCTTGGGTTATAGGAGTTCTATTATTTTGTCTCTGAGTTGACAAATCCTTTCTTCTGCTTCATCTAGTCTGTTTCAGAACCACCTTAATTTTTAAGTTCTTTTTTTTTCAGCTCTGTATCTTCTAACTAGTATCTTTCTTATTTTCCCCATCTCTTTGTTTAAGTTCTCACTATGCTCACACATTCTTTTTCCCAGTTCAATTAGTATCTCAATGACCATTTAACTTTTTATCAGATAAACTACTTATCTATATTTCATTAATGTTATTTCTGAGGGGTTTTTTTCTTTCATTTGGAACATATTCCTCTGTTTCTTCATTTTGCTTGCCTCTATGTCTTGGTTTCTAATGAACTGTATGAAATAACCACCTCTCCCAGGCTCAAAGGAGCAAACTCCTATAGGAGATGAATCTTGCATTCAACCCAAATGCTATTCTCTCTCAAACCTTTGCACTTATCCAAGCAGCCTGCTATGTTTTAGTAGCTCCCAGTAACTGATGATGTGCTAAGACCTGCCAGTATCCCTAAAGGAAGAATCCTGATTCAGATTAATTAGAGGACAGACCCTGTGGCGGCAGCACCTTAAATTATGAAAATATATATGGATCTATGGAACCAACAATGTAAATCCCACTGGCCACAAAAGCCAGATGGTATGGCAGTGTCCCCTGAGTGGCAGATGCAAAAAAAAAGGGGGGGGTTCTGGGAGGAGTGCACATGCTCTTTATTGAGAGGTACCAAAAACCTGAAGCAAGGAAACGAAAAGATGCCACCAAGGTGGCATCCACAGGCTATATGCCTTGGGATCAACTCCACATGCCATAAGATATTTGCCAAAGGCCAAGTTTCAGGACGAGCAGAGAGACCACTTTCACAAAAAAAGACTAGAGGGTGTGTCCCAGTCTGTGGTCTTGGGTAGTACCCTGGTAGTGGCAGCCTGCCAAGAACTGTCACTCAGCTTGGCAAAGTCCTGTAGGATCCAGGAATAAAAGCTCCCATACCCAGAAGAGCCAGGTGATCAAGGGGCATTCCCTGGGTGGCAGCTGCAGAAAACAGAGCACAGAAAAACCAGGGCACCAGAGACATGTAAAGCTCCCCTCCGGGAGACACTGGAATTCTAGAGTGTAGCAGAGGAAGTGTCCAAATACGGTGCCTGTCTTCTAAGGTCACTGGAAATGATTAAAGTCAGCCTTTATTTTTTTAAATAAATTTATTTTTTATTGGTGTTCAATTTGTCAACATACAGAATAACACCCAGTGCTCATCCCGTCAAGTGCCCACCTCAGTGCCTGCCACCCAGTAACCCCCACCCCCGCCCACCTCCCCTTCCACCACCCCTAGTTCATTTTCCAGAGTTAGGAGTCTTTCATGTTCTGTCACCCTTTCTGATATTTCCCACTCATTTTTTCTCCTTTCCCCTTTATTCCCTTTCACTATGTTTTATATTCCCCAAATGAATGAGACCATATAATGTCTGTCCTTCTCCGATTGATAAAGTCAGCCTTTAGATGCATGTTTAATTAGAAGCCTGCCCCTCAGGGTGTAGCCGTGATGATTAGCTAATAAGCCTTCTTCCCAGAAAGACAGATTTCCTGGGTCTATTGCCTCTAGCTGTGCCCTGTGGGTGGGAAATGTTTCAGAACTCTTTCCCCATTGGTTACAGCCCTGTTAGATTCATAAGCATAAATTGCCAGAGTCAGGTGATATATAGTTGTCCCCTAGTAGCAGTTGCAAACATGGGACATTGGACTGGAACACTCCTTTCTGGGTGACACAGATTATTACAATCCTGTAACACCACAAATACAAGCTCCTCTGGCCTTCAGAGCCAGGTGGTCAAGAGGTTTTCCCTGGGTAGTAGCCATAAAAATCAGGATAACATACATGTATAAACTAAATTCTCCAATAAAAAGATATAGAATGGCTTAATAGATTGAAAAAACAAAAACAAAAAAAAGGACCAATCTATAAGCTGCCTACAAGAGACTAACTTCATATGTAAGGACATGCAGAGAATAAAAGTGACAGGATGGAAAAAGACATTCCATATGAAAAGAAAGGTGAAGTAGCTATACTTATATCAGAAAAAACACTTTATAACAAAGACTGCAATAAGAAACAAAGATGGTAGTTACATGTTGATAAAGGGGTCAATTCAACAAGAGGATAAAATATTTGTAAATATTTATTTATCCATCACAGTAACACCTAAATTTATAAAGCAAATATTGACAGACCTATAGGAGAAACAGAGAATAAAGAAACATCAGGCTTAAACACTACATTAGACCAGTTGGATGTAACAGATAACATATAGAACATTTCATCCAAAAGCAGACGAAAACAGAATACATAGTCTTCCCAAGTGCACACAGAACATTCTCCAGATTACATTATGCCACAAAACAAGTCTTAATAAATTTTAGAAAACTGAAATTGTATCAAGCATCTTTTCTGACCACAATGTTATGAAACTAAAAATCAGCTACACAACGAAAACTAGAAAATTCACAAATACGTAGAGTTAACATGTTACTAAACCATCAACTTGTCAAAGAAGATATCAAAAAAGAAAAAAAAAATACCTTGAGACAAAAGAAAATGGAAATGTAACATACCAAAAATTTTTTTTAAATAAAAAAATTTAAAAAAAAGAAATATAACATACCAAAATTTGTGGGATGCAGCCAAAGCAGATCTAAGTGGGAGGATCATAACAAGAAATGTTTACCTCAAGAAAGAAGAAAATTCTCAAATAGTCTAACTCTATATTTCAAGGTGTAAAAAAAAAGCTGTATAAAAAGAAGAATAAATGAAGCCCAAAGTCAGCAGAAAAAAAGGGAAATGATGATTTGAGTAGAAATAAATAAACAGAGACTAAAAAGATCAAAGAGAAGAAATGGAACTGAAAGCTGGGGGAAAAAAAAAGCTGGTTCTTTGAAAAGATAAAGAAAATTGACAAACCTGTAGCTAGACTCATCAAGGGAAAAAGAGTACTCAAAATCACAAATGAAAGAAGGGCTCTAACAACTGAAATCAAAGAAATACAAAGGATCATAGACTACTACAAATAATATTATGCCAATGAATTAGACAATCTGGAAGAAATGAGACAAATTCCTCGAACATACAATCTAACAAGCCTGAATCCTAAAGAAACAGAAAACCTGAATAGACTAATTACTAGTAAGAGACTGAATCAGTAATCAAAATCTACCAACAAACAAAAGTCTAGGACCAGATGGCTTCACTAAACATTAAAGAATTAGTACCTTTTCAAACTCTTCCAAAAATCAAAGAAGAGGGAGCTCTTCCAAACTCATTTTACTGAGGCCAGCATTTACCCTGATATTAAAACCAGACAAGAAGGCCACAAGAGAAGAAAATTATAGGCCAATATCCCTAATAAACATAGATGGAAGAATCCTCAACAAAATATTAGCAAACCAAATTCAACACAGTAAAAGGATCATATACCATGATCAAGTGAGATTTATTCCAGGGATACAAGGATAGTTCCACATCTGCAAATCAGTTGATGTGATAAACCACGTTCACAAAAAGAAGTATAAAAATCATATGATCACCTCAATAGATGCAAAGAAAGCATTTGACAAAATTTAACATCAGATTTTTAAGATAGATTTTATTGCTTTTATTTGAGAGAGAGAGAGAGAGAGAGAGAGAGAGAGAGAGCAAACAGGAGCTGGGGTGGAGGGGGGAAGGGCAGAGGGAGAGGGAGACACTGGGATCATGACCTGAGCCCAAAGCAGACGCTTAACCAAAGGAGCCATCCAGGCACCACTTAACACTAATTTACTATAAAAACTCTCAACATAATGGGTACAGAGACCTCAACATAATAAAGGCCATATATGACAATCCATAGCTAACATCATCAGTAGCAATAAGCTGAAAGCTTTTCCTCTAAGATCACAAACGCGACAAGGATACCTACTCTAGCTACTTTTATTCATCACAGTATTAGAAGTCCTAGCGAGAATAAATATGCAAGAAAAAGAAATAAAAGGTATGTAAATTGTAAAGGAAGAAGAATAACTGTCACTATCCTCAGATGACATATTATATATATTAAACCTTAAAGACTCCAACAAAAACCTGTTAGGATAAAGAAATTCAGTTAGCTGTGGATACAAAATCAGTATCTAGAAATCTGTTGCATTCCTATACACTAATCATACACAATCAGAAAGAGAATTTAAGAAAACAATCCCATTTACAATTGCATCAAAAAGAATAAAATACTTAAGAATTAATTTAACCAAGACCATAAAGAACTGTATATTGAGAGCAAAACATTAATGGAAAATAATGAAGAAACAAATAAATGGAAGATACTCCATGCTAAAAAATTAGAAGAATCAGTCAAAATGTCCACCCTACCCAAAGTAATCTACAGATTCAATGCAATCCTTATGAAAATTCTAATGGCATTTTTCACAGAAGTAAATAAATAATCCTAACATTTGTACAGAACCACAAAGACCTCAAAGAACTACAGCAATGTTGAGAAAGAATGAAAAAGCTGGAGGCTCCATTGCTCCCTGATTTCAAACTATATTACAAAGCTACAGTAATCCAAGAGTATGGAATTGGCATGAAAACAAACATACTGATCAATGGAACAGAATATAGAGCCCCAAAATAAACTTATGCTTATATGGTTAATTTACAACAAAGGACTAAAAAATACACAAGGGAGATAGGATAGTCCCTTCAATAAATGATGTTGGGAAAACTGGACAGCCACATCCAAAAGAAGGACACTTGACCACTGTGTTACAATATACACAAACATTAATTCAAAATAGATTAAAGACTTGAATGTAAGATCTGAAACTATAAAACTCCTAGAAGAAAACATACGTGGTAAACTCCCTGACATAGGTATTGGCAATGTTTTTTTTTTTAATCTGATACCAAAAGCAAAAGCAACAAAGCAGGACAAAATAAGACACTATCAAACTAAATCGTTTCTACATAGCAAGGAAATCATCAACAAAATGAAAAGGCAGCCTATTAAATGAGAGACAGTATTTGCAAATTATATATCCAATAAGGGACTAATATAAAAATATATATAAGGTACTCAATATAACTCAAAAGCAAAGGAAAATCCATTTTTTAAAAAGGCAGGTGATCTGAATAGACATTTTTTCTGAAGAAGACATAAAGATGGTCACCAAATATATAAGAAAATGCTCAACATCACTAATCATCAGGAAAATGAAAATCAAAACCACAATGAGATATCACTTCATACCTGTCAGAATGGCTACTATCAAAAAGACAAGAAATAACATCTTGGTAAGGATGTGAAGGGAAAAGAGCCCTTTGTACATTGTTGGTGTGAATATAAAGTGGTACAGCCACTATGGAAAACAGTACAGAAATTCCTCAAAAAATTAAAAATAGAACCACCATATGATCTAGCAATTCCACTACTGAGAATTTACCCGAAAAAAACAAAAACACTAACTGGAAAAGATGAATGCATTCCCATGTTCATTGCAATATTATTTACAACCAGCAAGATATGGAAACAACCTAAGTGTCCATCAATGGATGAATGGTTAAAGAAACTGTGGTGTACAAACAAAATGGAATATTATTCAGCCATTAAAAAGAATGAAATCCTGTCATTTGTGACACTACAGATGGACCTCAAGGGCATTGTGGTAAGTGAAGTAAGTAAGAAAAAGATAAATATCATATGATCTCAAGATAGATATCATATGTGGAATCTTAAAAGAATCAAGCTCATAGATACAAAGAAGGAATAGGTTGTGGTTGCTGGGGCAGCAAGGGAGACATGGGTAAAGGGAGTCATATAGTAAAAAGAAGTAAAAGAAAAAAAATTAACATACTGAAAATGGAAGTCTTGGTCATTCTCTTTAACCTGACTTACCAGTACTGTTTGCTTTGATAAATGGCCATTCTATCTCAGAACTTCAGACAGATAGCCAGGCATTATCTTTGGAAACCTGGCACACCCTATACCCCACATCCAATCTGTTACCATATACTTTCACTTTTACCTCCATACTATGTCTAAGTTCTCTTCCTCTTCAATCTCCACTGCCACCACACCTTCGTGCTATGCAATAGCATCACTTACCTAGAGAGCAATAGCCTCCAACTGGTTTATCCAGGTTTCCTTAATGCCCCCTTTAATCTATTCCCTCATTATACCCAAATTACTCTTGTAAAATTGTAAGCCAGATTATGATACTTATAGCAGATCAAATTATGAACACTTTCTTTAAAAATATCCATGTCCTAACTCTCATAACATATGCCTGTTACCTTACTTTAGCAAGATGGACATCAAGTGGGAGGGTTTTGCCAAAGGAAGACTATCCTGGATTATCCAGGTGGGCTCAATCTAAGAAGTCCTTAGAGGAAAGAAACCTTTCCTAGCTGTGCTCAGAGGAGAATGTAAATACAGAAGAACAGTCTGAAAGATGCATTGGTCCAGGTTATAAAGATGGAGGAAAGAGGAAGAATGCCACAAGCCAAGGGATATGGTGGTCTCTAGAAGCTGAAAGGCAAGGAAAATGAATTCTCCTCAAGAATTTCCAGAAATCCACACAGTGTTGTCAAAGCCTTGATTTTAGCCTGGCCAAATCCATATTATCAATAATGAGCTGAAAGAAAAAAGTGAAGTGTGAAGTTGAAGAGTAGTCCAAATCAGTGCTTCTCAAATTAATTGTGAAAATTTACCTTTTTCTTTCAATCTGTCACTGATTGACATTCTGAAAATGAATTAAAAATAATTTTAAAAATTAAGTACACAAAATAAAAGCAGAGCTGTTTTATTTGACTCCATAAACAAAAAATAAAATTCAATTTAATCAGAATAAAGATAACAATGGGAAAAAGAAAATAATTATAAAACTGTTCATGTTGTTCACTGAAAGTGTGTGTACAGGTGACCAATATATACAAATGTTGTTATATTGTGACTTTTTCCCATTACATGTCACAAACAAACAAAAAGTTTAAGCAAAAGAGTGATTCTCCAAATGAGATGCATATATAAATGTTTTATATCAACACTGGTAATATAAATATTTAAAGCTGATAATATGACAGTGGCAGCTTTTTGCTTATTAACTTATCTAATCCAAGTTGAACTGGCAATAATGTCACTCATGGGAATAACATATAGTTAACCTACTTTTGTTTTATTTTAATATCATGCGGAGTAGAGAAAGCAGTGTCAGGACGCCTGGGTGGCTCAGCGGTTAAACATCTGCCTTCAGCTCAGGGCATGATCCTCAAGTCCCGGGATTGAGTCCCACATCTGGCTCCCTGCTTGGAGCCTGCTTCTCCCTCTGCCTATGTCTCTGACACTCTCTCCCTCTCTCATGAATAAATAAATAAAAATCTTTAACTAAAAAAAAAAAAAAAGAAAGCAGTATCACAGAAGTATGTTAATAGAATGAAAATCAGAGAGCTCAGAATATTCATTGTAAAGCTTTATCCAAAATGAAACTAGAAATGCTTTATCTTCAAAATGTACTCTCAATGCTCATCAACGCCCAGCTCCAGGAACTTATCTTATATTGTTATAATCAAATATAAATTATATTTCAATGAAAGCAATGGATTCCAGTTCCATGAATCTTTTATGTATGAATCTTCTTTTGGTAGAAAATTAAACACAAAACATTCTATCAAATACATAAAATGTCAGGAGATAAATTTTCAACAGTAAGCAAAATCAATCATCCTTAAAAATCCAGATACTCTCTTGATAATGATATTAAATAATAATTAAGGAATGAAAAATGTCATAGATACCATAAACTTCCAAGATTCATTTTGTCTTTTGATCGCTTCTGCTAACTCAAAAAAACAAAACAAAACAAAACAAAACAAAACATGTTGCAATCATTCCCCATTTTTAAGTACTTAATCCATTAAAGATATTTTACATGTCTGACAAAGAAGCCAGTTCTACTAGTCTTTAAAGAGTGGAATCAAATTGGTTTCTTATCCTGTAAAAACACCAAGAGTTGACTTTCTAGTTCCAACGTCATCAACAGGACTTTGCAATGTACCATAGCATACAGTAACAAGGACTTATGATCAGCTTACATATTATCACATAGTAAAGAAAATAGCAAATTCACCACATCAGTCTTAAAGTAATTCAAAACTTTATTAGCCACTAAGAACACTGTGCAGTTCAGCTAATATTGTTTTGACAAGAAAATATCCTTGATAAAGAAAGCAATGCATTGATAGTCTGACATAGGCTCCTTGATCTGGGTAACTATTTTACAATATTTTCCCACCATGACGGCTAAACCTTTGGAACATCTTTTACACAAAACAAACTCCAGACTTTTAATCTAACTTCTTAGTTCACAGCTGGATGTTAGTAAGCAATAAAGCTGAAAAGAAAGGATTTTTCCTTTATTTCATCATGATGTTCAAAGGTTGCACATTTGTTTTTAAAAAAAGTCTGCATTTTTCAAGTCGCAAAAAAAAAAAAAAGGATTTCACTGCTTTATTTGTTCTATAAATTAGTCTTCCATATCATTAGCCAATATATGGAAAACACTGAACTATGGTATCATCTGGAGCTCAGGGATCTCTTTAAACTCACTCAAGTTATTGGCAGATTTCAGTTGTTTGTTGTTGCAGGCTAATGTCCCCCACTTGCTTGCTGTCAGCCAGGTAGTGATCTCAAGTTCCTACATGTTGATCTCAGATCTTTGAACTCCTGTCACCTTCATCTCAGCAATAAAGGACTTTCTTCTAGTCAAGTCACTTTCACACTCTCAGTCTCTCTGGCTTCCTTTTCTGTAATTAAGCCAGAGAAAACTTCTCTGCCTTTATCAGGCTTATGTAATTGGGTCCAGACTATATGGATCATCACTTTCTCTTAAAAGCAATTGTGCTATGAAATACAACACAGTCACTGGATCAAAATCTATGCTATTCATTGTCCCAGGACTCATCCAGGGTATACACCCAGGAAAATCTGGGGCAGGGCAGGCGAGGGGGAAGTACAGAATTCGGCCCACTATAATCCTGTTCTGCAGAGAGCAATCCCATGTTACCTTTACCCAGAGACATCATATCAGCTATTTTATTTTTTCTGGCTCCTTTAAAAAAATCTTCCATTTTTTTCCCTCATTACATTCACTATTTCTTTTAGATTGAAAAATACCTTCAAGGTACTTACAAAAGCCATTTAAATGTTCTTATCTGCTGATACTGCTATCTCTACCTTTTGAGTCTGTTTCTACTGAATGATTTTCCCCCTTGCTTATATATCACATTTTCCTGCTTCTTTACATGTTTAATAATTTTTATTAAATGCATAACATTGAATTTTATGTTGTTTGGTGAAGAATTTTTTTGTATTCCTTTAAAAAGAGGTAGAACTTTGCTCTGACAGTAAATTAAGTGATCTACAGATCAATTTTCAAGATTTGTTTTTAAGCTTTTTTTTTCTTGTGAGTCTAGAGTAGCTTTTACTCTAGGGCTGATTTAGTTCTGCTACTAGGGTGTGACTCTTCTGCAATCTCTAGCGAATGCTATCACTGAATATTCTTATATATATAATTAAATATTCTTAAATTTGCAAATGATACTTAAAGAAATATAATTAAATACAAATATAAAAACTGTATTTTGCTCTGAACAGCCAAATATAAAAACAACATATCTCCATGAAACCTGAGGTATATACTTGTTTATAAACAATTACATTATGGATATTTATTGTATAACAATTAATGAAATACAAATACCCAAACAGGTCAGGAGATGAGGTCAATATTACCTTTGTAAAATGAGTGGGCAAAGCTCTGCTCAGGAATTAACTTGGCAAGGAATCCATGGTTCAAACTTGGATGAGGGATAGATGGTATGACCACAACTGTAGAGAAAATCATCGAATCAAATTTGAGCCAGCATGTAACAACCTGCAACATGGTCCACTGGAGATCCATGAAAACTCTATATTACTGCAACATGCAAACAGTACTAGCAATAAAGACTCATCTCTGGAGGAAGGAAAGAGGTTATGTATTGAGAAAGGAAAAATCATACACCTGTTAAATAGAGTAATTTTAGCAACATACAGAAAGACACACACAGACACACACACAAAATCAGAACTGGAAGGCTGACTAAAATATTACTTGTTTTATACATCTAAAGCTGACATGAATGCATTTAAAATGAAGAAAGAGTTGGTTAACATAATAGGGTCTTAGTGTTTTAAATGGTCAAAAGACATAAACTGGAATGGTAGGATAATGTTTAGTTTGAAGAATAAAGTTAAAAGTATACTACAAAGAAATAATATCATGTTTATGTGTTCATGCAACAATAAAGTATTATATCTAAAACATAATTCACATTTCCACAACAGCAAGGTAAAGGAGATATGATATGCTCAGGGAAAACAAGATACAGAGATTTGACCACTAATTTCTACTCACTTTTTTAAATGTCCATTTTATTTATATATCATATGCATTTATTTAGGTAAGACAATTTCAACTACAGATTAATCCATTGGTACATGAAATAACCACTAGGTTACCAAGGATACATTGCAAACAACCAAGAAATAATCTTGATAAAAACACATGGCAGGAAATGCAACTGACAGAAAGCATCCTATGATGTTAAAATATTAGTTGCCAGAAAATGTGTTTATCATTTTCAAGCAAAGTAGGCAGAGCTGATGATGCAAGAACTCCCACAACATGAGCTTCTTCTCTAAATAATATAAAAAAATATGATCCAAGATGGTTCATTGTTGTCTGTACGTCTCTGAGTTTAGTTGAAGCAACTTTAGTATAAAGTTTAGAATGTATGTTTGTTTATTTGAATCCCTGACAGAATATTTAGATATTTAAATAATTATACACAGCAAGGAGAAAGAGAATAAGCCAGCAAGAAAGAAGCTATCTTTGAACTTGGCTATAAAGATTTATATTTAGGCTTATCCTTGGTTTTGAACTACTCTCTAAGAATCTTCTACTTTCATGTTCATAAAATTTAAAAAATAATACATTAAAAACACAGTTATTTGCATATTAAATAGTAAATGATTTGTATTAAGAGATGGGACATTAAAACCAAAACTGCGCTGATAAAAAGAGAATATAGCAAATATCATAGAAATTCACACATTTTTGTGGAATTGAGGAATATTAAATTGGTATTTATATACCACCTACTTATAAATATGTGAGGTGATTATGAGTAGGATTAGTGTAAAACTGGATGTAAAAATGAAATAAAGAGATAAATGATGATAAGAATTCAAATAATTAAAAAAAATAGTACCTGTACTTGTTGGTGAATTTATTTCTTGTCTGATGTTTCTACCTGGTTGGCTTCCAGTTCTTGCTGTCTCTCGCTGGGGTTCTAATATGTCACGATACTTGGAAACCATCAGAACCGAAATGAAGTAAACAACAGCTAGAGCTAAGAACTGTGCCTGCTTGCTATCATCCTGTATAAAATGAAAAGGCAGTTCTGACATTCAAATTTTTAAAGTTATCGGGGTACAAGAAACTATTTTATTTTTTTATGGACCCAAAATATGGCATTTAACTTTAATTAAAACTTCTCAGTATACATGTTATTTAATTAGTATCATTTAAGTATAAATACAAAGCTCTAAGAATATATCACCTAAGTTATAGGTTGAAATTTAATTTAAAAAAATGAGAATGTTAAAATTTTGCTGAATATGCCACAAAATTTTATTCTTTGTCTTTTTCACCATTACTGTTCAATTCTTCCATAACAACAGAGTATGTATATTTATAAAATATACAGACAGCAAAAGGCTGAAAGAATAATATCTGCATAAAAATCAATAGTTCCAAATGTTATAACCAAAACATTAATAGAATAAAACTATAATTGAGCTACATTACAATTCTAACATATTACTAACTCAGAAGACTCTATGAGTACAAAATAGGGGAAACATAAACAATGAGGGAACAGAAAATGTGAACTTTATATTAGCTCAGTATGAGCTAGAAGTGTGATATTGCAGCTTAAGAAAAACTAATGCAATCTGTGACTACATAAATAGTTAAAAATGAGTAGCAGTCCCACTATTCTACACTCGAAAAATGACCTCTAAAATACTGCCAATATTGAGGCTCTGAATTTCAAAAGCTCAATGACAATATGGGAGCTTTTCCAGTGCAACAAATTGGTAAAAGGTATGAAAACAACTGGTGAAGGTAGGATATAGAAAGAATAGTTTTCAAAAAGCATACTGCAAGGGTGCCTTGGTGACTCAGCTGGTTGACCATCTGACTCTCAAATTTGATTCTTAATTTTGGCTCAGGTCATGGAGGCCCACATCAGGCTCTCCCCTCATAGGGAAGTTGGTTTTAGATTCTCTCTCTCTCCCTTTGCCCTTCCCCCCATGCCTCCCTTCTCTAAAAAGTAAATTTTTTTAAAAAGCAGACTGTAGTAGAAAAGATAACTCTGTAATTATGTTTTGTAAAATATAAAGAGCTGCATGTAACCTTGAAAGCCTAAATAACTATATTATAGGGAAAAAACTGATAAGGAAGCAAACTTATAACCTCCAATACCACTTTCACATTAGACCATATTTGAAGGAATTAAATGTAAATGGTTTATAAAGCCCTTTTTCTAAGCTAGGTAAAAGTAACACTTCATAGGAAACTGCAAGTAATTATTGTGGCCCACAAATAACAGATAAAAAATACTATTATACGAATAAGGAAAGCAAACATGAATCAAAGCCTAGCAACTCCATTAAAGGCACCTATTTTTTACTTCATTTAAGCACAACGTAAACAAGATTTAGTATTTATGTGCATTTGTCAGAAAAGAGAGCAAACAAGAGATATTTACTAATAATTTGATACTATCAAATGGAATTAGTACAGCTAATACAGAAAACTACTGAAATAAACCAAATCTATTCTGAAATATCATAAATTTAGTATTTCATACTCTGAGAGTGATAGCTTTTCTAGAAATATAGTTTCTTATAAAGTGTTTGTAATGCATACTCTGAATTATAATGCTGATGGAATAAATATGTGGAGAAGGAAAAAATCAAATAAAGTTATTATAAAGGAAAATGAAGTGCAATCATATCAACAAAGATACTGACCAGGAATGAATTCAAACACAGCTCAAGCTGTAATATTCTGTAGCACTTATATTTCCACCACTGGAAACTCAGTGCCAAGCAATTAAAAAGCATGTGTGGAATGAACCTATGTCAACTACAAAGCTGCAGAGTTGCAAACAACAGATACTGTGAAGTGTTGTCCTAGCCAAGCTAAAATCTCCCGTAAGTATGGCATGAAAACAGTTGCCTTTTCTTTTCAAATCCAGATCAGCAAACCAATTGTGCTGCTTATTCCTAGTTCTGTCTTTAAAAATGAAGCACAACATACATATAGGCTAAACAGCTGGAGAACTAAATTTGTATACAAATTAATTTGTCTTGCCTACATATTTTATTATTATGAAGACAAACTCTTATGTTTCCCCCATCTACTTAAGATATGAGTTCCTCCACTATTCAATTTTGAATCGATAATAATATAATTAATTCTGAAATCCTTTAAAAACTTTAATGCTTCAACCAGGATGTTAAAAAAACTTTTAAATTCAACTTTCAAGGATTAAAATTACTTCAGTTTATATAATTTCATATAGAAGGAACCTAATATAGAAGCATAATGAATCTGCTTTCACATTTTAGTTTACTGGGGAACACTGAAAACAATGTTCATTTTTAAAGTTTAATTTGTTTAATTTTTTAAGATTTTCATGAGAGAAAATTTTCATGAGAGATTTTCATTTTATTCATGAGAGACAGAGAGAGAGGCAGAGACATAGGCAGAAGGAGAAGCGGACTCTCCACAGGAAGCCTGATGTGGGACTCAATCCAGGGACCCCAGGATCACATCCTGAACTGAAGGCAGATGCTCAACCACTGAGCCACCCAGGTACCCTTCAATTTTTTTATTCTTACCACATAGCAATTTTGTCACACAATGCTTTGCAGAGATTTAAACAGTTCATGTGAATTTAAATCAGCAATGTCTTCATAATAGAAAATAAACAAGATATGTATATATATTACATAATATATGCATATATGTATAATGTACATATACTTTTCCTTAAAAACTTAATTTTTTGTTTCATTTATTTGTGAAATTAAGGCAACTAAAAATAATTACTGATTCACAAAAATTTCAAAAGTCAAGTACAATTCTTGGCATGATATCTACAATTGACTTTAAAATATATCAACTGTCAAATACTTCCAAGAGAAGTGCACCTTTTGTGATGAGCACCAGCTGATGGAAGTGATGAATCACTATACTGTACACCTAAAACTAATGTTACACTGTATACAAACTGAAATTTAAATAAAAACTTAAAAAAAAACCAGATAAATAAAAGTGAAAAAAAAAAAGTGTGCCTTACAATCTATGAAACATGATGATGAAAGAGAATGCGGGCAGCTGGTGACTCAGCAGTTTAGCGCCACCTTCAGCCCAGGTCATGATCCTGGAGACCCTGGATTGAGCCCCACGTTGGGCTCTCTGCATGGAGCCTGCTTCTCCCTCTTCCTGTGTCTCTGCCTCTCTCTCTCTCTCTCTCTCTCTCTCTCTCTCTCTTTCTCTCTCTCTCTCGGAGCCTGCTTCTCCCTCTGCCTGTGTCTCTGCCTCTCTCTCTCTCTCTCTCTCTCTGCCTCTCATGGATAAACAAAATGTTTAAAAAAAAAAGAAAGAAAAAAGAAAAAGAAAAAGAGAATGCTTTGGGGAGCTCTTTAGGGTTCTGACCAATTCATGCTACCTGGATAATCTTAATGTTTCTGAATCTCAAATTTCTCTTACCCTAAAATGGAAGTTTATGATAATATACATTAAGTGTCGGAAACGCATTATAAACTCAACAAACACAAGTTTTGTTACTTTAATGATGTTTGGAAGGTACATCTGGGAACACTAAATTCCCATCCTTCAGGAACAAAGCTAGGCACCACCATTGCTGTATTATCCAACATATTTAACGTCTAGGAGTCTTAGAAAAAATAATCCTAATCTACCATAAAAACCTAATGCAGAATTTCCTAACAATTTAAATACAATGTTACACTTAATTAACATAAACCCATTCTATGTTAGGTCTGTCTGTACTTCTTGGAGATGAGGTATGCTCTGTGTTTTAATCATTCTTCATTTAAAAAACATTCTTTCCATACCACATTTTTTCAGGATGAATTTCAAGTCTCATTTTTAAATGATTAATCTGTTAGTAATTTTTTTTCTTCAAGTCTGGATTAGAGTCCAGATTATTGTAAGACTGTTAAATCATGGTTTTTATAGTAGAGTGCATTTTATCTCCATATTAAAAATTATTTTATTATTTATTAATTGGAAAGAAAAATGGTTTTTTTACAGAACATCCGAAAACATAAAAAAGTATAAAAGACTGTTTACCTAGAGATAATCATTAGTAACACTTAGTATGTTTTTTATGATTTTTTTGAAGGTGCACATGTACACATGCATACACTCACATAAAAATGCAGTACTTATGTAATATAAATACTTTGTGTACTGTTGCTTTACCTTAAAATATATCATGATCACTTTTTATTCGTTTTTTTAAATTTTTTATTTATTTATGATAGTCACAGAGAGAAAGAGAGAGACAGAGAGAGAGAGGCAGAGACATAGAGGGAGAAGCAGGCTCCATGCACCAGGAGCCCGACGTGGGATTCTATCCCGGATCTCCAGGATCGCGCCCTGGGCCAAAGGCAGGTGCTAAACCGCTGCGCCACCCAGGGATCCCATGATCACTTTTCTATGTCACTAAATTTCCCTCAAAAATATGACTTTATATGGCTGCACACTATCCCACTGAATGAATATACTGTGGTCCATTAAGCTGAAACTCTGTTAGATATTTGTAATGTTGCCCATTTTCTTGTAGGCATCTTTGAATCTTTTTTTTTTTTAATTTTTATTTATTTATGATAGTCAGAGAGAGAGAGAGAGAGAGGCGCAGAGACATAGGCAGAGGGAGAAGCAGGCTCCATGCACCGGGAGCCCGACGTGGGATTTGATCCCGGGTCTCCAGGATCGCGCCCTGGGCCAAAGGCAGGCGCCAAACCACTGCGCCACCCAGGGATCCCTCTTGTAGGCATCTTTGATGAGTACATGAAGTCACATAACTTCTGGGTAAAACCACCGGGTCACAGGGCACCAATATTTGTAAGAGTTTTGACACATTATGAAAAAGAACTATCAGAAAGTTTATCCAATTTAAATGTCTATCAGTGATATATGACAGAGCATGTTTCAATGTACCCTTGCAATGCTAGGGACTATTATTTAAAATTTTCTATTTATCTAATAATAAATATATCTCACCATTATTTTTTTCTACATTCCTTGACTACTGGTGATACTGACTTCATCATATATTTGTTACCTTATCTTTTATATTTTCTGTCCACTGTCTACTTTGTTGGTATGTTTATAATTTTCTAATAATTTATAAGAACTGATACATATTAAAGAGAGTGACAATTTTTCTGTCACATATTCTTACCATGCTTTATTATGCTGTGTCACTCAAGTATGTTTTAACCACTTTCTAAAGTACAAAGTACTTAGCCAACTAATTGTTAAATATAAATTTAAAATATAGACTTTCTTACTCTTGATCTCAGAGTTAAAGAGTTCAAGCCCCACACTGGGTGTGGAGCCTATTTAAAACAAATAAATACTTAAATTTTCTTTTGTGTTTCATAAATCATCAATTAAAATAAGACAAACAGAATCCAAAGTGGCCGGAAAATAATAACTATGTTAAAGAGTACTGTCATTATTGGATCTGCTGTGAAACACAGATGTTTCTATGTGATTTGTGAAAAGGCTGACCTTATCTTTACTCAACTTCAGTAAGTGATCATATAACTGGGGTATTTCAAGAAACTATCTCCACAAGCTATTTTTTCCTTAAGCTTTACAATGCTACTTCTGTAACTCAAATTCTCATAAATATCTATTACTTTAAAAATGTAGATTTTCTTTCAAAAGTAATTGCTGCCCCTCAAAAAAGTAATTGCCAGTAACTCCTTACTGAATTAATCTCTTTTATTCATAGTACAAGGAACATCTATAATAAAATAGTAAATACCTAGGGATGAAGTAAGGAATACAAAAGAGAAAAGTAGGTGATTCAACACAAAATGAATCATAATTTTTCAAGGTTATCCCTAGTCTTAGTATATACACAAACTAAAATTTCACATCATCTAAAAAAATGATGTATCAATAAGCTTTCAAAAAAAGCAAAGGCTCAACCATTTTACAATCAGAAGTATGTTCTAACCTAAATTCCTGACATTAGGACATTTAGTTGTAATTGTAGCTTTCTTGTAACATTTAAAGTATTTTACACAAATGATAATGGAAGTTTTTTTTTTCCTGGGAAAAGAAGCAGGTATAACTTACCACATCACGAAAGACGACGGCACGAAGGCGATTAATATCAACATCCTGAAGAAGTCTATCAGGATCTTTAATAGGAGAAAGGTTACCTGGAACACTTTCTAATGGAGTCTTAAAAAAGAAAGAGAATTGTTAAAAAGAAAATAGCATAATACAGAAACATATATAGAAGTATAACTTCTAGTATCTTTAGGCGTTACATAAGCCATGGTCTTTACCTCCCTATCACTGAGTAACATTTATTGACAATAGTACTCTATTATAAGACACCACTTCTGTTCTCCTCTCTGCTCGTCACAGTGTCACTTACTTATAAAGCTCTTGCTCTTCATCACCACAGCTACCACAAGAGACTTAGAAAAGTAATAAGACTGAAAAGATACTTATCTTGGACTTCAGAATGTTTGAGCTCAAACTCTGCTGTGTGACCTTGGGCTTTTTACTAATACTAACATTCTCTGAGCCTCGTTTTCCCAATCTCTACTCATAATATCTCTTTGAGTCACTGGGCTCATTTATTATCCATCATGCTTTTTTTTTTCTTTTTATTTTTTTATTTTTATCCATCATGCTTTTATAACATATGAGATTACTATACGACATTGTATGAGATTTTATATGTATAAGTATGTTTTATGATCTACAAAAAGCTAAAACTGTAAACAAAAAAATTAGTCGTAGCCTTAATATTAAAGCTGAAAGACATTAAAGATCACAACCACTGGGCAGCCCGGGTGGCTCAGCGGTTTAGCGCCACCTTCAGCCCAGGGCCTGATCCTAGAGACCTGGGATCAAATCCCACATCAGGCTTCCTGCATGGAGCCTGCTTCTCCCTCTATCTGTGCCTCTGCCTCTCTCTCTCTTCTCTCTCATAAATAAATAAATATCTTTAAAAAAGATCACAACCACCAAAAGTCCTTTTAATAGCTGAAGATATAAAAACTGACCAATTTTAAGTAATGTATGACACAGCAAATTAGTGAGAGCCAAGTTTCCTGAAATTCAGTCCAGTACTTTATCACTCATACAACGTTAAGAATTGTGTGGATTAAAAAAAAGAAAAAAAAAAAAGAATTGTGTGGATTAAATCAGATCATATACATAGAGTACCAAATACAATTCCTGCAAATAGAATAATTCGTTGTTATCCAACTAATTAAAAATAAATAACTTCCTTCTAAATCCTCTATATATTTCAATTACGACTTTTCACTTCTAAATTAAGATGTCTGATTCCTTTGCAGCACAGAATAGTGAAAAGAACATACTTAGTATTTGTTTTCCATTATAATTCCACAACTTACCAGCTATATGACCTTAGGTGAGATACTTAACTTCTCTGGACCTCTGCTATATAATCTAAATAATAAGCTGATACTACTTATCACAGGATGCTTAAAGAAAATAACACATTGTTTACAGCTGAAATGAAAAGCGTATAGATGAAAAAATTTATAAATATTTTTTCTTATATATATATAATTTTATATTTTATATAGTGTTTATAAATTCATAATCGAATTTGATCCTTATAAAGACCTTTTTTAATGAGTAAAGCTTATATTATTGTTTCTTTTTACAAAGTACAGAAAGTGAGGCCCAGTGAAGATGTATTACCCAGGCAAGTCTACAGAAATTAATATTACACCAAAATTATCTATGGTTTACTTACTAAAGTCACATAAAAAAATTCATAAACACATGGAAAAGAACAAAGACCCTCACTAACCAGGTCCACTAATTCTCTTCCTTGATATGTGTTTTCTTATCACTTTTTCCCTAATATTTCTATATCCATTGCTTATTAACCATTTTTCATTGCCAAGGTTCTTGCTAGCGAGACAGTGACTAGCTCAATTAAATTACTAGAAAACTCCTTCCCATTGGACTTTTCATTCTATGTTCTACAATCAGAGTAATATTTGGCTTGACAGTTTTGAGAAGCTTCCTATTTTCTAGTGAATTAACTACAGACACCTTTAAGATCAAATTTCTCAAAAACACTTATTTATTCATTTTATGAGTATATAAACTGAGTGGCTACCTGGTAAAGGAAGGGAATTAGTATAAATTGAAAGTTCACTGTGTCAGAAACTAACTAAAAACTTTAATACGTTACTGCTTGTCATTTAGTTCATATAAACACCTTGTTAATTAAGATTTGTATTCATTTTAAAAGACTGGAAAACTGAGGCACAGGAGACTAAGGAGTTTGTCTTGGATTACAAAACTAGTAATGGGGTAGAGCCAGAATACAAACACTGACCTGTTTGAATCTAAAGTTAGTGCTCCTTTGACAAAGTACTGCCAGTGTTATATATTCATGCTCTGCAATTGCAAAGATGTACAAGATATGGACATGTCCTCAAGTTACTTACGGTCTACTATGCTTACACAAATAACATGAGGCATTCTTTTTTTTTTAATTTTTATTTATTTATGATAGTCACACACACACACACACAGAGAGAGAGAGAGAGAGAGAGAGAGAGAGAGAGAGAGAGAGGGAGAGAGAGAGGCAGAGACACAGGCAGAGGGAGAAGCAGGCTCCATGCACCTGGAGCCTGACATGGGATTCGATCCTGGGTCTCCAGGATCGCACCCTGGGCCAAAGGCAGGCGCCAAACCACTGTGCCACCCAGGGATCCCAACATGAGGCATTCTTGTTGTTGTGTTCATAATTAATTTTCTAAGCAATGGAGAACACTTTGAAGACTTGTTAGCAATAAAATATGATCTAATGATTTTAGAAATATTTTCTACACAAGTTAAAAAGAGGCTGCAATACAGATATATTTAATATGTGGTTGTTCTGCTTAAAAGCTGCAGAAGTTTGAAGCCATAAAACTATTAAAATGAATTAAACTTCTATTTCATGTCTTCACTTATTGAGCAGAAAAAAAGTTTGTCAATAGCAAACATCTACCTTCAAGTGTGGTGGGTGCTAAAAAACATAACAGGGTTTTATGAAAATATAAAATAGAGGAAACTACCCTAGACTGGGATGGCGGTTCGGGTATCTGAAAACATTTTTCCCAAAGAGGAGCACTTAAGCTAAAGCCAAGAGTTTAATGGATTTTAAGTGGATGAAAAGTAAGGATGGATGCTTCATGTAAAGGGAACCTATGATAAAGTTTGAAGGCAGGAAAAGAAAAAAAAGATTTTCTGATGAACAAAATAAAGTCTATCATGTGACTAAAAAGGCAAAAGCAAGAGGATAAGGGGATGCAAGCTGCAGCTGGAGAATCAAGGGTTAGTCATGTAGGATCTTAGAGGTCATGTTAATAAAAGTTTGGAGGTGATGCATAGGGCAGTTAAACATATGAAAAAGAGCTAATTTAGAATGAGAATTATTGGTATATACCCATAATACACTATTCGTTCATTTCCTGGGCAATCAATATATATATATTTCATATTATGTTGATACCTGTCACCAAAAACAACCATTTAAAAAGGGCATTATTCATATATTGAGCTCCGTGAAAATATGTTAACTAGCAATAACAAAGAGCTTAAAGGAGCTATGTGTACTGATATCCTTATAAAAATTCTATGAAGTAGGGATCCCTGGGTGGCGCAGCGGTTTGGTGCCTGCCTTTGGCCCAGGGCGCGATCCTGGAGACCCGGGATCGAATCCCACGTCGGGCTCCCAGTGCATGGAGCCTGCTTCTCCCTCTGCCTGTGTCTCTGCCTCTCTCTCTCTCTCTCTGTGACTATCATAAATAAATAAAAAAAAAATTAAAAAAAAAACTTTCAAAAAAAAATTCTATGAAGTAGATATTAGAATCTTCGCTTAATAGCAAGTCTCAGAGAAGTTAATCTTAGTAACACAATAATGAAGAAGAAAAGCCAGCATCAAAGCCTACAGCCGTATGATTTCCAGATCTTTGCTCTTTCATTACACAATACAATGTCACTTTTTTCCCATACTCAAAACCAAAAATTTAAGGTACATTATATTTAACACAGAAAATGTTTAATTACCTTTGAAGCTGCTGTGGCGGTCACACTTTGGGGGGCTTCCTGAGGTTTACTGCTGCCATGGGAAGATTTGCTCCCCCTGTCTCTCTGCCTCTGCCGACATTCTAAACAGTTTCTCACAGCAACACAACAAACTATTTAAAAAACAAAAGCAAAAAATAAATAAGTAAATAAGTAAATAAATAAATTAATAAAAATAAAAATTAAAAAAATAAAAACCAAAAGCAGATTATTAATATAAATTCTTGATTCTGACATGGTGAAAAAGTGGTTTTTTCTTTCTTTCCCCTTTCTCCATTCATTATTCCTAAAATCAATTAGATCAAATATTTTTAAATATTATGAAATACAGTAATGAAAAGTACATATAAAATATATGCGTAGTTAAAAAATAAAAACAACATACCCATATACCACCAACCTACTGCAGGAAGAGAATTATTACTGAAACTCCCAATATATCCCTTCCTTATTCTATCCCCCTCCATTGTTTAAAATTCTGAATTTCACAGATCAATAAAATTTTTTTGAACTTAATATTCATATTTGATAAAGTTTTTTATTGACAAGACTTCTTTAGTAATAGGACTACCTGGTGACTATACTGAGCATAGCTCCCCATTTCAGGAAGTAACAGAGCACCTCAATGCAGGGAGTCTCACAACCCAATATCCACCTTTCTGTGTGGTGGGAAAGTCTACAGCCTTGTCAATAAGCATTTAATATGCACAAGCTTTTCACTTATTATTTTAAGAAGTCATGCAGTAATAAACAGTACAGGTTCTAGAATCTGATCGCCTGAATTTTACTCCTGGCTGTGTGATCTTGGGCCAGCTGCTTAAACTATGTGTGCCTCAGCTTCCCCATAAGTAAAATGAATATAAACATAGTTAACTCCCTTCGAGGACTGCTCTAAGGATTAATTAATACATTTATAAAGTGCTTAGAACAGTAGACAAGACATATTGATACATAAATTGTTTGCTTCATTATTATTCACTCCTAAAACTTCTGGAGATGACAAAAAACAAATTGGCTAGGAAATACTAGGATAAAAATGAAATTAACAGTACAGCTTTGAAATATATTCAGAACTAAAAGCTCAGAATAACCAAATAAATGCTGGTTTGGTTTTGTTTTAAAGATTTTATTTATGGGACGCCTCGGTGGCTCAGTGGTTGACTGTCGGCTCAGGGCATGATCCCGGAGTTCTGGGATCTTTAAGATTTTATTTATTCATAAGAGACACACACACATAGAGAGAGAGAGAGAGAGAGAGAGAGAGAGAGAGAGAGAGAGAGAGAGAGAGTCAGAGACATAGGCAGAGGGAGAAGCAGGCTCCCTGCAGGGAGCCCGACGAGGAACTCAATCCCAGGACCCGGGATCACGATCTGAGCCGATGCTCAACCACTGAGCCACTCAGGAGTCCAATAAATGCTGGTTTTAAGATACTGAGGTATTTAAAAAATTTCTCTGTCTCACAAAGTTCACTCTGTCAGCTATTGTTAAATGTCACTGGATATGTCCATAGTGCCCACAGTAAATTATACTACACCTATCAGTAGTCAGAAACAGCTCAGTGTGGTCAATCTTTCCATTAGAATGATGATGGAATGATTCCACCTAACTTGCCCATCTTTAAAAAATACAAAGAAAAAAAGTAGGTTTCATTCCATCATTCTTAAACCAAGTTATTATTCCTATCTTGGATCAAAACAATTTATTCCCTGAAACTATACACCTGTAGATTTTTATATAATTTTTAAAATTATGGTTAAAAAGAGTACACATCAGGAACTTCCTTCCTATTTGTAATGCCTAACTTTCCTGTGTCCTACTCATACTTAGGCAAGTATAAAAACAATTGTTTCTGGGCCCTTATAAAGTCTAAACAGTATAAATAAATTTCCCCTTTAAAAAAGGTAAGATGTGTAAGGATAGATGTAAAGAGATGGACTAAATTTACCAAAGCGTTTTTAGTGCTAACTTTTCTTTGCCACACTGAAGAGTAAATAAACATATAAGTATGTTTATTAGTGTTAACTGCTTACTCTGAGAAACAGTGACATTGGAATAGTCAGTTTTATCCTTTGGCATTCTGTGCATAAAAATTATGTAACTGGCCTTCCAACATATTTGTGGGTCAGGACAACTATATTCTATATTAGTTTACCAAAAAAGGAATCCTAAATGGATTGACATTAAGATCATGTCAATGAAAAATGCTATAGTGCTATTGATTTTAAAACAATTCAAAACATATTTGACTTCATTTCAAATTTATAACCCATTAAAGATGATCAACTTCTTGAAATCTCTAAGGTGAAGATACCATAATTTTTTAATTTAGTAGTTCTCAAGAATTACAAGGTTATCTCTATACAACATAATTATTAACTGGTATCATCAATACATACTACAGAGCATCAAAAAACTGATCTGTAGGTTATTATTTAACATGTACCATTATTCTTAACAGACTTACCTAGCCTTAGGCACTGTCTCATTAAACCTCCAGAAGACATGTTTTTTTCAGCTTCAATCTCACTAAAATTTAGAGAGCTGGCAAATACAAGTACATCAACCATAGCCATCAATCGGCTGAGGAAAGTTACTGCTGTCTCAGCTGACATGCCTTGTGTCACTTCAATATTTTCCAATTCCGTCTTTAAGAAAATAGAAGATTTAAGCCTTGTTTAAAATGTGGAAATATTGAACACCAATAAAAATTAATTTATAAAATAAAAAAAATAAAATAAAATAAAATGTGGAAATATAATACATATACATACATACTACAGGTAAATAGTAGTTCAGTATACTTAGCATATTTTCTAAACAAAATAAATCATAAATTAGAAACTAACTCTACATATCAAAGAGCTGGTTGTCAAATTTAATTAGTTTACCTATGAATTATCCTTGAAAAAAGAAAAAATCCATTTTAAAATGAAGGTTAAAAATAAATGTCATCACTTGTAAAAACATATTTCGAACTTAAGATCATTTCACAAAGATACTTAGGAATAATTACACATCTATATTATGCTACTTTTGTCTTATTTTATTAACAAAGATATAAAATTATTACTTTCCTAAAATCTTCACTCTTCTTTACTAAGAGAGATGCTTTACTTTTTCTTTAGTATAAATGCATGATGAGTAATAGTAAAGATACATGGCACTTCCAATTGGCCTCAAAATGAGATGACTATCAGATGAGAACACACGATAATTTCTTACCCATTTCAGAATAAACTAAGCTACTAGGAATCTCATATATACAATAAAAATCTAGGGTAAAAATAATAAAAAAGACCATTAATTTCTCTGCAGACATTAACTTGTGACCTATAAGACACTAGCAATGAGAAGTGTGATCCTGGAGACCCGAGATCGAGTCCCACGTCGGGCTCCTGCATGGACCCTGCTTCTCCCTCTGCCTGTGTCTCCGCTCTCTGTCTCTGTCTCTGTCTCTGTCTCTCTCTCTATAATGAATAAAAAAAAAAATACTACTGCTTACATTTTCTGAAAATGGGCACACTAGCCATATTGATTAACCTTACTTCTTCCACCAAATGATAAATTCAACTACAAGGTAAGCATATATTACAGGTATCTACTCCTAATTAGTGTTCCATTTTGATATTGTTGATGTACATCATTTAACCTAAATATATTCCTGCTCACATTAAAATGGAAATGTCAGCAGGAAGCACTAATTGAAGAAAAAAAAACCCACCTCTTAAACACTTTTTGAGCACAAGATGGGTAATAAAAATGATAGGGGACTACTGCAAGCACCATATAACTAAACTCGATTCTAAATGGAGTATAAAATTAACAACTTTTCTTCCTTCCATTTAACAGCAAAATTGTGTTAAAACCATTCTCTCTAAAATGAGCTTGAAAACAGAACTTTGTTTTCGATTGTTGATTTACATTATGCCAACTTAGTATCTGTGGCCTAAAGAAATAATTAATTCATCTCTTGGAGTTCTTAAATGCAAGTTCCTAGCACTTCACTGATATATAACATTACTTCATAGCATGAATTAAAAATGTGATCACAGCACAATAGTATATTAAAAAGAAAAAATTTTTACATAAGACCTCTTTTAAATCTCAGTGTAAGCATCTCATAATGGAATGGAAAATCTGGCCATTGCTTAGATCTATCAAATATTCTAAATTAATTTTTAAAAATATTAGAATTTTAAAATATCTATAGATGCATTCTCAAAGAAATTCACCATTATGAATTATTCAAATTATAAGATGTATTTATTAGTTGTCATTTTATTAGTTAATGGTCTTATTTTCATGCCTTTTATGGTCTACCAGGCCTAACCTCCAAAATATGCTTTCATTTTTAAATGGCTAAATTACATACAGAAATTATAAACAGAATTATTAATCATCCATGTAACTTGCCAAACTGTTATTTTTGACTAAACAAAATAAAACTTTGAAATAATAAAGCATTCTTAACACAAAGAACCAAAAAGGGAGCTCTTAATTAATTCCATATAAAAGTAATTTATAATTTTGATGAAATGTTATATAAACATTGTAACATAAGTTTAACAATAAAGATCACTCACATATGATTATTATTAAATCTTAAAATAACATATATCCCATCCAATTTCCTTTCATTTGAACCAATTAACATTTGATTGAACATATGACTGAAATATGTTTTCATTTTATAATAGTTTAGCCTAAAGGTTATTGTGAATAATATGATTTCATCAATGCATTGAGAAAAAAATCCTTTTAATGAGTATTTTAAATATACCAAAGATATGTGTAACGTTAAAGATGGTATGGGAACTCAAAACATAACCAAGTCAAAAATTTCATAAAAAGTAAAAATAAAGCTTAAAACTGAAGACCTGAAAATTACTGAGGTAATACTAACCTTAGAACCCTGGACATGCATTAGACAAAACAGACAACAGATCAAAAAGTACAAGAAAAGGAAATCATTAAAATTAAATGAAAATACAATGTAAAATTGAAAGATAAAATAATATATTTTAAAATTATATTTTATTGTTTTATTATAAGTTCTTAGAAAAAATATTCCTTTTATAAATTACATATGGTTAACATTAAATATTTAAACTAATGTTTATTTTTTTTCATTAGAGTAACTCTGCCCCAATAATATATATTATACATAGTTCATATACTAGAAATTATGCATATTCTATTTTATAAAATAAATATATTTTCCTGGCAGATGCCTAAGGAAGCATTTTAATAAATAAGCTAATATGATGTCTCTGTAAAAGTCTTAACTCAGTATTGGTTTAGGCAGAGATGACTTAAGGAAATACACTATTTATACCAACCTTCTAGAATTTTTATTAAGGAATGTTATAACTTGTTTTCTAAAATACATGGAGTCCTTCCTATAGATCAATATCCCCAGGTGTCAAAGAATGAAATTCTGTAGTGATTATAACTTAAGAATCACTTTCCCTTTTGCTAGAAAAAAACTTATTGATACACTAAAGAGGCCTGCATGTCAACTAAGTTAATTATATAGATAAATTACATAGATATTACACTAAATTTCAGAGTCTTAACTAAGAATTATATTCAATATATTCAAAATTTTGGCTAGAACTAAGTTTCACAATAAAAGTCATCAACTGTTCCTATTCTCTGATTTTTTACCACAACCACTCTGATTTTTATACATGTGAGCATAAATTTCAAAAAAACACCATTTTCATGGTACACTGTATAGGAAAACACATAAAAGACTCCTGAGAATACTAGATAATGATCAGTATTATGAGATAAACAAAAGAAAAATTAGTAATTTTTCCAAATCTATTAGCTAAACATTCTGATAATGGCAAGGAAATATAAACTAAATTTAAGGCCTTATTATTTTTTGACAGATAATATTGCTCTTCTTTCATGACTATGAAACTATGAGGAAAGCCAGAAATATTAGTCACTATAATTTTCTTTGACAGAGAAAATGAAACTATACATGACACAGAATTAAATTCTAAACATTCAGTGTTCTGGATGGTTGACCAAAATGATCAACTTAAAATCACAAAGTGATTATGCAACTTGTAGTTGATCTATGTTCTTTGCTTCTCTTCATTTTTTCTACAACTTCTTTTCATTCATGACCAACTTGTACAATGTATAGAGAATGAAAGAGAAGGTTCAACTGACTAGTCACAGAAACACTAACTCTAAAAATCCAACATCAACAATAAAAATAATGCCTCTTTCCCAAACCAAAGACTGGTCAAACTACATACTAAGAAGTTTAAAATTTTCCCTGGGCCCTGAAGTTAAAACTGCTGGTCTAATTTATAGACTTGAAACTATCTTTATAATTTATATTCTATGCTCATAGGACTTTATAAATAATCAGGGCAAAACTAAAATCCCCAAAAGTCCTGCTTCTTTAATTAAGTTCAAGGTGTTTACTAATATTTTATACGTATACTTTTTTTCCTTAAAGTTTCCACTGAACTATCACTTACAAGTAAGATTAATCTAAACGTTCAACTTTTCTTATTTAGTGGGAATTAGTGCATTCATGTAAGATCCCAAGGCAGAAAACAGATCACCAATCCCAATGGGATAGCAGACAAAAAGACTTGTAAGTCTTTTGTCACCAAAAAATCTCCCATTATAAATAAATTTGTCTCAAATACCTTATTTTAGAATTCTGAATATGACAGGATTATTTTGTAAATAGGAAAATTACCCTATCATAATACAGTTCTGAAAAAAAAAACTGTTTCAAAAGGAACTAAATGAAGGAAACATTAAGAGCCTTTTCCATCTAATGAACTTTTACAGACATTATTTATCCTAATTTTCAGAAACTCCTTGTTAGATTAGCATAATTAACATCTTTTCATAAATGAAGAAAATGAGGGCAAGATCATAACAAGTAAGTGATAGAACCCAGATTAAAACACAGATTTATCTTAAGCCAAAATCTAAATACTTTATATTGAATCCTAATTTCAAAAAGATTGTGTCTGAATCTCACTGATGGCGGGAAACAAGTTTGTTTTTAATGAAAAGGAGTAAGTTTCCATACTTATCTGAAATTCACATTTAAACTGACAAATAGGAAAGACATATTCCTGAGTTGAACCTACTGTCATGATATTTTTCAATGGAGAACTACAAAGATAACCAAGCATTACCCTGGTCTTTGGAAAGGATACCTTTCCTTAAATGAACTGTTTTAGCCTATGTGGGAAAAAATTTGTGCATTTAACTGGGGATCCATTTCTGTGTTTTCATTGTTGTTCCATTGAACTATGTCTCTCTAAGATACAAAACAGTCTTGATTACTGTGTTTAATATATAATGATTCTTTTGAAATTGTTTTAACTATCCCATGTGAATTTAAAAAAAATAGTGTTTATAACTACAAAAAAGTTTTGATGGGATTTTATGAGGAACTGTGATACATCTAAATATCAATTTGGGGACAAGTGTTACCTTTACTACGTTGAGACTCCAACCCATAAACATGGTACAGTCTCCATTTATTTAGACCATCTTTGATTGCTTCTACCAGTCTTTTGTAGTTTTCAGAATAAAAACATCATATACTTATTGTTATATTTACAACTAAGTATTTCAAATCAAGTGATTACATATGGCATTGTATTTTTAATTTCTGTGTCCACAGGTTCATTGCTAGTAAAAATAAACATTCTTAATGTTGTTTTTCACCTTGGTAAAATTAAAAAAAAAAAAAGAATACTTAGCATTCTACTTACCCTCTCAAAATTAAATACAATTTCAACATTAGACATGTCAAATGTTAAAAAAAAAATTAGTATGGCTGAATATGAAAAGTTATATATCTTCTAAGAGAACATAATGGCCACAAAGTTCAATGAAA
Organism: Nyctereutes procyonoides; assembly: GCF_905146905.1. Taxonomy (NCBI): domain Eukaryota; kingdom Metazoa; phylum Chordata; class Mammalia; order Carnivora; family Canidae; genus Nyctereutes; species Nyctereutes procyonoides. The sequence continues at coordinate 14,819,899 of NW_026575033.1, read as the reverse complement.
TTGTTCTAAAAATTAAACTCTAATCAATATTCAGTAAGTCAATTCAAGTTCTCTAATAGGAAATAATGAGTTTATCTTTAGCTCTAATCACTGAATTTTCAATGGTCAGTAATAAATAATAGTTTTCACATTAAAACATTACACTCTGACATTTGTATTCTTTGTGAGGATTATGCTCTTAATCAGTGGTCAGTAAACTATGACCCACAGGTCAATCTGCCCCACTGCCTATTTTTATAAATAAAGTTTAATTGAGTCAAACCCACACATTTCTTTATGTAACTGTCTATGGCTGCTTTTGCACAATAAGAGCAGAGTTGAGTAGTTGAGACAGATACCATATAACCCAAAAAAACTGAAAATATTCATCATCTGACCCATACAGAAAAATTTGCCAGTCACAGCCATTCATCATTATTCACATGTATTGGTTAAATGCACTTATGCATCTAATGAATAAATATTTTTAAAACTACACAAACCTAAACAAAATCATGAGGTCTCTCAAATATCAGTATCAAATGTTTCTTTCTTCATGAATCTAAGATTGAAATTATAATGCCATCTACATGACATTGTTTCTTTTTGTTAATCTGTATACTGTCAATGTTTGCTGTTTCACTTTTGGATTTTTACATGTTCTATGTAAGCCATAAAAGCTCTACATATATTCAGTTCTAATTTTCTTCTTTATTCAATCTCCTCTTTCTCAACATTCTCCCTTTACTGTGCTACAATTTTTAGCAGGAATATTACATAATCAAGTAAGAGAAAACAATACTCAGCAGTCAGAACCAATGAGTGGGACAAAAGGTTCTGGATGTTTCTTTTAAGGAAGCATTTGTTCAAAGAACACAAAATCAGTTACGTTGTAGAACCAGGCATAGGTACAATCAGTTAATGAACCAAAATGACAGAAATATAGAAAAACAGATAATGAAGAAAAATTTCTACAACTGAATGAATCCCCAAGTCTGTTAAAGAATATTCTAGGAAATCCTGCAAAATATAGTGGTTCAAACTGTAAAGGTAATAATTTTGGAAGTCGAACTTCAAAATGTATCTTTATTACATATTCATTATAAAATACAAAATAAACAAATTTGGGAAGTGAAACAGTATATGAACCATAAAATTTATTGACAATTTATTTCACTAATTTCCTATTTTCTCTATCTTGATGGAGATGTTTTGGTTTTAAAATTTGGAAAACTATTTAGTAATATGAATATTTCAAGCCTATAGAAATTTCAATACCTACTTCTAATTTTATATGGAGATCATTTCCAGTGCACAAAATTTTAAAACAATACTATAAAATGAATTTCAATATAATCCTTTAAAATTTCCTGATGATAAATGATTATTTAGAAAATATTAAAATATTTATATAATGAAGAAAAAGTCAGAAGAAAATATTAATTTATTCAGTTTTTAATGAAGGGGGGAAAATCCCTCCCTGTTTCAATATCAGAATGAATTTTTAAAATCATAACAAACTTTTGATTCATCTAAATTTGGTGTAAATCACCAGGGAAAATCAGAGATTAAAGAAAAGGGATAGGATTAATCTCACAGGATATCTACATTCCTCACATGGCGTCAACTATGTTTCTTCCTGGTTCCATTTCCTTGCTTAGTTGCTCATTTTGTTAAGGCCCTAATAATGATAACCTGTTTGCTTCTCCCCCTCTTGAACCAGCCTGCTTGCGTTTGTCAATTTCTTGAATAAATTCATGCATGAAATCAGATATATATGCCTGTGAGGGGGGAGAGATGTCAGGCATACAATCTTTTGCTGACAATATTTAAGTTTCAATGCTGCTTTGGGGGTGATGGCATTGACAAAACTATAGTGAGAAAAGGAGTCATGTAAGAAAACCTATTAATAATGCACTAAAGCCAGGGACTAATGCACCAAGTTAAAGTCACCTTAACAAAAAAGCCAATTGCTCTGTGGAGAGAATATACTTTTTGGGTTCATGAATTAGTTTCCAATATGGTAGCAGGAACACAGACAATATGCAAAGCAGAGTTCTACATTCTGTCCTATCTGAGTAAGCAGCTATGAAGTCTTTGTTTTTTCATACAGAAGTCGGAGATTTTTAAATATTACAACCAAAAAAGAAAGTTAATATTGACCTATTACATTTTAAACATATAATTAACATTAAATTCCTCTTAAACTTATTAATATATTTCAATGTTTTATCTAGAAAAATAGCTGTATTTTTTAAATGTTTACCTAGTAAAGTCAGATGCAAATGCAATTACAGTCCATATGTCTATAAAAAGGTTTTTGATGTTTTTAAGGATTATGAAATTTTTTAGATATCATAAAAATGGTATGTTATTTATATTTTTTTCTTTCTGAGGTACCTAAGTTTTAATAAAGAATTCATTAATTTGGAACCCTTTTGGAAGCAAAATGTTGGTTTCAAGATTAAATCTCAGAGAACAGGAATGTAAAACTCCCATACATAGTTTATAATAGTATTAAGTTTAGAATATTTCAAGCAATTCACATGAGGTTTGGCATCTCTATTTTTTTCTAAATTTAGACGTAAAACTTTACTTACACAATAACCATGCACTTGAATTTAGAATTTCAAGGGTTACAGAATAAAAACTTTAAGTTTACTATATATTTGAGGAAATAGACAATATATAGAAAATAAAGTTAAGTTACTTAAAGCTTTGGCTATCCTTCAACAGTATTCATCAAAATCACCAGAGAAATATTTTCATAAACACACATAGTTGAAACCCAACACTGACAAAAAGAAAAGGGGAAAAGTGGCCTAAGGTGAACATGTCTGGTTAAAATCTGTCTACAGCAGAGAACACTGCTGACATGCTCTAGTCAGGTAATTATAAAACACACCACTAGATGGAAGCAAAGTACTTACAGTTGGTGATGTAGCAGCAGAGAGCAAAGGTAAAATTCCTCCACAAGCAATAATGATGTTGTCTACCATTTGGGAAATGAGGTGAATTGTGTTATGTACAAAAATAATATTTTCATTGCTATTGACAAAATCCATTACAGACTTTGTGGAGTGGCTAAAACAGAAAAACAAAACACGAACATTTTCTTAGCTCAAGTAGTTAACTTTTTAATGTTTATAAAGTAAAAAATATTGAAGAGCTAGGACAATTTAAAATCAAATTATTAGAAAATAATTTACAATTGAGATATATTACCAAAAACTCAACATTTATCCTTGCAGGTTTTCTTTGAATCCAAGTATATTAAGTCATATCTGGGTTTCTGCCTTCAGAATACAGTGCATTAACTGGATCCAAAGACAAATTATTAGGTCAATGAATTTAGTTTAAAAAGTTTATTTTCACAAAAGCTGGTTATTTTTGTGTTACAATAAGTTTTCCCTATTTACCATCCTCATGTAATCTAGAACAACTGGATAGTTAACTCTTAAGTGTACCTTTCAGGAAGTTTCTGTTCATCACCAGGTTGCAGCCCCACCTGAAACCAGCTGTATTGAAAATGTATACTGCTAGTCACAGAAGGGACATGATAGGGAAATTTAATAAATAAGTGAAAATTCAAGGACTTATTGAATAAAAAACGGAAAAAAGACCTTCAAGGTCAGCAGTACAACTTTTACATACAAAACTTAGATATACCCAGAAAAATACACTGCTTTAGTTTGATGTCTGCCAAGAATATAAACTGTTTTCTAATGGGGAAAAAAGAGATTACTCCAGAATTAGCTGGATTTTTTTTGTTCAATTTTAATTTCTCAAGTTTGGTCTGTTTTTCAATTTTGAAGTTTCACTGTTTCTCCAACAATCCACAAACAGCTGTAGACATGAAATTGTTGTCCACACATCAAAGTGCTCAACAAGGAAAGCTGCCAGTTGGTTTCCATACTGATGCCAACAGCTACTTCTGTAAACCAAAAGGTTCAACTTTACGAAAGACTGAAACAAAAACTCGTCATCCTTTTTTACACCAATTCAATGGTATCTGGTATGCAGTGGCTACTCCAATGCTGGAAGTAGGACCAATTAACCAATGCTTGTGATAGGTCCAGTCAAGAAGACAGTGAAACCAACTGAGGTGTCATTCACTCTAAGAACTCAGCATTAGTTCACTAGAGGGTATGTGACCACTTCCTTCTGTGTGTGTGTATAAAGTAATGTTCATGATATGCACAATAAGAAAAAGACCTTCCACCACTTCTTATGATATATCTTACTAATAGCAGAAACAATTAGTCATGCTTCTTTTCATATCTCATGATGGGGGCAAGACGAGAGAACATGCTTGTCTAACACTGGTTAAGGATAAATTCTTTGAAGACAAAGCATCAGAAACTGAATGGAAGGCCAGATATCTCGTCATCTTCTTTAAGTGTAGCTATTCAATCTTCAGCATGATCAATTTTAAGTCAATGATTCTCACTCTTTGCAACTGTAAACTATCATCTATGATATTTTAGATGTCAAGATGTTTGCCCAATCCTTAATAGAGAGCTACCTTTTAAAAAATTAAATTAGGAGCTCCAGGATGGCTCAGTTGGTTAAGTGTCTGCCTTCCGCTCAGATTATGGTCTTAGGGTCCTGAGAAAGAGCTCCAAGCTGGCTCTCTACTCAGTGAGGAGTTGCAGTCTTCCTCTTCCTCTCCCCCTTTCCTGCTTGTGCATGCACTTGTGTGCTTTCTCTCTCTCTCAAATAAATAAAAATAAAATATTTTAAAAAATTAAGTAAAATTCTGTTTGGGGAATTTTATGAGAACTCATGAAAGAGAATAGGCATACATGGTATCTTGTTTATGTTATGTTTCCATCCTATGTTAAAGAAAGGAAAGTTGAGTATCTCTCATTTGGGGACTACTAATACTATAATTAGTAAGTTACACTATATACCTCCATTGATAGTCATGTTAACAGTAATATATGTCATTGTATTCCAGTTTCCTTATATAGCATTCATAGGTAATTTAGCATATAATAACACTTGCAATGGAAACACCATTGTTACCATCATATGAGTAGACTAAGGACAAAACTGATGAAAAATAGAAGTAGAAACTTTCTACGGCAGACACTGTTTTCCATTATAGCTATTTCTTCTTCCCTAACACAATCTAGATTTTGTTCTCTTGTTAAACTAGATCAGGTATAGAAAAGGTAGCTTTACCTCAGCTAACTAGGTTATTAACCAGTATTGCTCTACATAGGCCAATCATAATACCATTCATTCCCTTTTGCTGGTGATCAATTGCTGGCACATTAGAGGTAAGGGGGAGATTTTTTGAGGGGCTTCTTATAGAAAAGAAGAAAGAGGATGAAGGTAAGGAGTAGGAAAAGGAAAAGTAGAGGACCAGAGGAAGAGACAGAAGAGAAGAAAATATGGAGAAGAAAAGAGGAGAAAGAGGAAGAGGGAGAGGGGAAAAAGGGAAGAGGAGGAATGAAGAAAGGGATAAAGGAGGAAGAAGAGTCCCTGCCTTCTACTTTGAGCAAGTTCCCTATGTTGAATTCGTGCTGGGAGCTGAATCAGTCACCTTGAATCTTAGAAGGAAAGTAGGAGAAGCAGGGAAGCTTCCTTGAGTCCAGAGAAGACCATGCCACTGATTATTTAAGTCAATGACAGTGGGGTACTCTGTCAAAGCCATCAACCTCCTAATTTATGTACATGCACAAATGATGTATTCTCATAATTGCTTAATTTGTTGCATATTTGCTATTAGAAAATTAACTGAAAGTGAGGCAAGGTACTGATTTAATTTATGCAGTTTTCCTTAAGTGATGATTTAATTTATATAGACTTTTAAGTGATTATATGTAAACTACTGGTAAAGGCTCTAAAAATAGATGTCATAAGGTGATTTTAAATTTTATTTTAATACTATATGTTATAATCTTATTACCAAGAATATATTTAATATACAGTATTAACTTTAACAGAAAAAGAATAAAAATGTGGAAACAGCTTTGAACCAAAAATGAACCTTTTTATTGTTGTTAAATCTTTTTTATATATAGAATAGGCAATACCAGACTTCAAAATTTTGCTTTTTAATTGTCTTAAGCCTAAGTTCTTCAGTAACTTTTGTTTTGAGCCTTAGACCTATAACCTTTGCAAAAGTATTCATGTTTCTATATAAAATTTCAATGTTGGATTATTTTTAATAAATTTAATTGTGAGATTATTCAATGATATAATTCCCTATTGATCAACTGATGTCACTAATTTAAAATACTAATTTTAAGTGGAAATTGCCTTATTTAAGAAAAGAAATATTTCTACCTCCTCCAAACATGTACATCTGTTTCTAATGCAAATAGTAAATCGGTGAGAAGTCGCTGGTGCATTGGAGACCATTTAAACTCAGGGATACGGAACATTGTAGTGCGTGGGCCAGGGCTGAACTGACGTCGCTGTTCCTCAGTCATTGGCATCCCTCGAAATCCTAAATCCACACGGAGATCTCTGTCTTGCTGTGTAATAGACCGACCCTGAACAGCCTAGAGAAAGAAAAGGTGAACTTTGCAGACTGCAAAAGAAATAGTTCATTTCAAAAGGAAAACAGCATGCATGTCAAGTGAGGGAGTAAAGCTTTTGCATAGGACTTTGATAGGTTAATATATTCTACATATATTAATCATCAGAGGATTCCCTGAACAGAAACCATTTTGAGCTGAAGAGGCTACTGTTACTACTTTTATTTTGCTATTCCAAAAACTAAGCAAGGTAATCAAACACCTCAGGTCTAACACCAAAGTTCACATTGAAAACCTAGTCCTCTTTACTCCTGTTTATGAAGTCTTCATATTAGACCACATTTCTTCCTTAGGAAAGTGAACATATAAATTGAAGTATAATTGGTGTATGTCATTAACTATAACTGGAAACACAAGATTAAAAAATATTACTTGAACAGATTCAAGTTAACTCAAAAGTCTATTTCACTCACAATACTTCAATTTAGAAAAATAGTACATTCATGGGACGCCTAGGTGGCTCAGCGGTTAAGCATCTGCGTTTGGCTCAGGGCGTGATCCCGGGGTCCTAGGATCTAGTCCTATATCAGGCTCCCTGCATGCAGCCTGCTTCACCCTCTGCCTGTGTCTCTGTCTCTCTGTGTCTCTCATGAATAAATAAATATTAATAGATAAATATAATAATAATAATAAATATTTTTTTAAAAAAAGAAAGAAAAATAGTACATTTGATAAGTTAGAAAACCAGAAAAAATGCCTACAAACTCTGACTGAAAACCAGGCAAGCACAGTGATTATTTTGTTCAATAAATAATGCACCATGCTTTTATTTCTTTTAGGTCTTTACCAGACTCACTATCTCTACTCCCTTCTATGGCACAATTGCCACAAAAATGGAAACTGGTAGTTAATAGAGAAAAAAAAAATACCCTTGCCACACACAAAATACATTTTTATATTTTTTGTTTCTGTTTTTATTTTCCAGACACAGAATACATTATTAATAGTTATTAGAGTACAAAGACACTAGAAAGCTATAGTTTACTCTTGATAGTATAACTGTAATGGAAACATGTTAATTTTATCTTTGTTGACATTGAAAAGTGAGTGGAAAACCCAGAGAACAACCAAAAAAACTGAATCATTAAGGATAAAAGTATTTTTCAAGTCTTAACCATCAGGTAATTTAGCCTACAAAATAAGTAAGTAGTCTTAAAATTGAAAGCTCCATAATAAAAATTCATATCAGAAAACAACATCTCTTTTTTAGCTTTATTCTGGCGAGGCCAGAACTGCAGCACTAACGTTTCCTTAATACCAGGCCTAAGAATCCTTAATTTTCTCATAACAGATTCTTACCCATGTAATTGTAAAGAAAATTCTCATTTCTAATGTTCACAGCCATATTACCTACCTCACAGGGTGGTTGTGAGGATTAAATTTGAAAACATATAGCACAGTGCCTGGAACATAGTAGGCACTTGATAAATAACAGTTCCTCTTCCCCTTCCCCTTCCCCTTCACTTCATTTATCAGTTCAATCTGGGCTCCAAGTCCTCTTTCCTATAATCCACAGAACAAGGCTGGGCCTGAAGCTTAAAAGGTTAAAATTAATCAATTATTCAGAATAAAGCTCTTAGTACAAAATGTACAAATTTAGACAAAGAGTCACAAGCTATTAAAATGGGTAAAGAGCCCTTAAAGGTCCTATTTTCATCTAGTATAACCTCTTGTATTGTATAAGGAAATTCAGGCCCAGAGAGGTTCAACAAAGTTACACAGACAAAATGTGGCAGAGTTGGAAATGCAATTCAGATATTTGAAATGTCTTTTATGTATAGTACCACATTATTTGATTCTATAAATCACTATAATACCATAATTAAGTATAAACGTGGTGTAACTGGTAGAAATTACTCTTTTTGCTGTAGTGCTAACAACTCAGTATCTGTTGAATTCATTTTTAGAACTCATGTAGGACAACTCACTTGTGTTGTAGCAGTGGTCTGGATTTTTCGAATTTCCTTTCCTGATTCTTTGCCATCGTCAGATCTCTCAGTATCTGAAATTATACTTCCTGCATCAATATTTGGCACAGTTTTGCTTCCAGATGACTCAGTTTCCAGAGTTGTAGCAGTCATTTCAGCATACTCTAACCCTTTAGAGGATGATGCTAAGTCTCTTTCAGAAATACTGCTCATTCCATCTGAAGTTGTATGGATTTTGAATTCTTTTTCTTCTATTATACTTGAGGCACAGCCTAAGTCTACACTACTAGTCATGTGAGCAAGTAATCCAAGATCATCATTAACACCAAGATGTACTTGTGTGTCCTGGATATTTGGAATAATATGATTGCTAGAAAGTTCAGGAAGAAGTTTCTCCTCCTGCTTGGGTATTTTATCAAAGAGAAATGATGTACTACTATTAGGAAGTTCATCTTTCTCATCTGCTAATGTTATCAATGGACCATTATCCTTTTCTTCATTTTTTTTAATGATACCAACACTTCCGTGTACATTGTTCTGGAGTTTCTCAACAGCAGCACTATATACATTGTCCAACAAAGATTCCACCTCCACAAGGGCACCATTTTCTCCACCTACTAAAGTCTCTGGTGATAAATCCATATCATCAAGTTTTACTTCTGTTGCTTCTACTTTTTCTGCTTTTATATCAACTAGAAGATCATGTACTTCCACATGTACACCACTTCCCGGTCTGTCTGAATTTCCAAGAATATCATCTGACACTTTTGTTGACATGAGCAAGTCTCTAGTATCTGTGCTGACAGGGTAATCTGTCTCACTTTCTGGGCTCTGGCTTTGTGAAAGGTCTTCTATCTCTCGAATTTCCAATCCACCTTTTGCTCCTGTAGTCTGTGATGAAAGACCAGAGATGGTGCTCACATTCCCTTTTTTTCCCTTTTTAATGTTTTCCTCCTCCTGTCTCTGATATTCTTCATACATTTTTGCTAGGTATTCCTTATGTGCTTCATAAGTGACCTTAGGAATACGCAAAGAAAACATTAAGGCATTTTATATACATACTGAAAAGAAGAAAATCCAAATAAAGTTCTGTATAATAGTAAAACTGAAGTAAAAAAAAATTAAGATTTCAAATGTAGCACATATTAAGATAAGTTCCACTAAATAATTGGAGATAATTATCAAAAAAAGTTAGATATGATTTATTATACAACTTGTCCCAAAAGACAATCAAGTAAACTAGAAACATTAAGGTTTTAAGTACATTAAGCTTTTCTCTCAGATTAAGTATTTCAATGTTACTCTAACCTAATATGCCAGTTGAAGTCCTGCATATTTGACTTCAGCTACCACAGAAAATTGGCTAATAATATATAATATCCAAATTACTATTGCTATATCAGTTTTCACCATCTACTCACATGTGTGCCTACTACCAACAACTAAGATTGTTTAAAAATAACATATATCTATAAATATATGCATTTTTAAATTGTTATAACATCACAATTTTATATTTATATAGGCTACTTTAATAGGTTACTTTATAAGTAACCAATTACTTTACAAGAATAAAGAATAAGAATGGTTAAGAATATTTTTTCAAAAAAATGCAGTTTTTACTTAGAAAATACTATTTTAAAATTTGTTAATATAAAGATAAAAGGTGCCAATTATGTTGTAAAATATAAGTTTTAACAGTAATAAAAATCTTTCCTGATAGGCACATATGATATTAACTTATACTTAAATGATAACAATATTTTAGGTTAAGAGGGATCTTTCTTTGGAGATTATCTTGATCCAAAACTTCTTTATTTTACAGAAGAGGAAATCAAGTCTCAAAAGTGGGGGCTGACAAACTGTAGCCCATGAACCAAATCTGCTTATCACTTGTTTTAGTAAAGTTTTATGAGAACACAGCCATATTTAATTTTTTACATACTGCCTATGGCTATTTTCACACTACATGGCAGGGTTAAACAGTAGCTTCAGAGGCTATATAGCCCCCCAAAACTAAGATATTTACTTTCTGTAATGTCTTAAAAACATTTAAAAAAACCATTTTTCTAACCTCTGCACAAAAAGACTAAATGAATTTCCTAAAGTCACAAAACTTAATTATGGCATAGACTGGAGTAAAAGCCAAACTTCTGACACCCATGCTTTTCCTATGACACCACATGAAAAATCTTAACCGTGATTTCTCAAAATCTAATGTGTACATAACTCTTCATTTTAATCCACTACTTTCCCTTACCAAGATCAGATAGATACATAGATAGATAGATAGATAGATAGATAGATAGATAGATTCTTTAGAACTAAAAAGAAAAGATAATGCTGTTAAAAATACCATTAAAACACTTACTTATGATTCACTTGGAAATAAAAGCAACTTCTGACTACTTTTTAAAAGTCTTAAAACATATATTTCAGAATGTATTTCATGAAATATTCTTTTAAGAACTATATTTTAGGTAAAAGAGCTATTGGCTTAGACTTAAGCTATAAATATGTGTGGTATCACTTCGAGGTCTAAAATTCCTAACTCATAAACCTGGAATTTCAATTAAATGATTTATAAAATATTTTATGCTAACAGTTTATGAACACAGAGAAAATATAACCAAAAACAAAAAGAAAGGTGAGATAAAGGAATGGCCATAATGTGAAATGGCCACAAGATGGCACCAGATGTGTGTTTACAACCATTCACTCCACAGCTATAACCCTGATGATATAAAATGCTAAATCTCTTTTTACCTTGGAATGAGCTATTGAGAGTGTATCCACCCAGACTCTCCATCCTCCCCATTCATATTTTATTGCATGATACAACAGAATCCGGAAGATATTGTAGACCATCTCGGTAATTTTCTGTTCCTCAGAATTTTTAGGATTGATATAGCCAAGAGAAAACATCCAATCTTGCCACACTGAACACTGCAATAAGCATCTAGTGGGAAAAAAACTCATTAAAAATACCTAATTTATATTAGTATTTACTATTTGGAAATTTAGATAAAGAATGAAAATATGATCTGACCTAGATAAAGCAAGGTGCACTGTCATTCTGCACATTCTATATTCTATACCTGGAATGATTTCCTCCCATTTTTCTACCTGGAAAAATCCAAATTATCATTTCAAATTGGTTTCCTAACTCTCCCAGTCAGATTTAGCTACTGTTTCTCTACTCCTTCATCACATGTAGCACTCACAATGCACTTAATACATTATATATTAATCAGAGTTTTACGGTTATCTTATCCACTAAATTGTACCAAGACTGGATGCTAAGACAACTTGTGTAGCACAGTGCTTTATACATACCAGATACAAAATAAATATTTCTGAAATTAAACTCAGGAAGCAACGATGGCAATAGACTTTACCTCCTGTCTTAGCTAACTAGCTCAAAAATGCATGACAGCAATCAGTTATCAGACAAAAATTTAGAGAAGCATAGATGAATATGAGGAAATCCAACATGATTACAACAGATGGGTGTCACCAAAAGGAATGATGCATTTTAAATAAGGGTCTGTGAATATTCACAGATACAATTAAAATGTAATAGCCACATAATCAAATAAAAACATAAAAATAAATACAAATGTAATGAATGTAGATTATATCAAAGAAACATAAAATGCTTTTTTTGATAGTTACCATTACTTAGCAATATGGGAAAGATTTGAAAACTTTTTTTAAAGAGATTGAAATAAAGAAGAGAATTATACAATAAAGTTTTGTTATAGTATTGAAACTGCTTACCTTCTATTTTCACGGCTGTTACTGAAAAGTTTTATCATGTCAGATAAAAATAAACGACGAACTTCCATCAGTTCTGCACTTGGTGTAGAATTTTTTAACAAAGTTGCCACCACCTTAAGAATCACTGTAAATGAATTTTAAAAAAGGTCAAGATTTAGAACTACAATGTATTTTCCACTCAAGTTTTACTCATTTTCATCTTAGCTTTAGGGGTAGATGAGTTTTATAGGTATCATGAACTATGGTAATCATCATAATGATTAAGGTGGTTATGAAAAGTTTTGCTTTAGTTTTCCAAGTTACCACATTATGACTGCATTACAATGAAGAACTGTTGTTTAGCTAGCTAGTATCAAAAAAATAAGAAATAACAAGATTGGTGAGGATGAGGAAAAAGGGAACTCTCATGCACTGTTGGTGAGAATGTAATTTGGTGCAGCCACTGTGGAAAACAGTATGAAGGGTCCTCAAAAAATTAAAAATAGAATTATCCTTACGATCCAATAACACCACTACTGGGTACTGACCCAAAGAAAATTAAAACACTAATCCTAAAAGATAAATGCACCTCTATGTTCACTGCAACATTATTTGTAATAGTCAAGATATGGAACCACCCTAAGTGTCCATAGGTGGATAAATAAAGAAGATGTACTATATATACACAATTGAATACTACTTGGTCATAAAAAAGAATGAGACCTTGTCTTTTGCAACATGGATGGACCTAGAGGGTACTATGCTAACTGGAAAAAGTCAAATACCGTATGATTTCACTTACATCTGGAATCTAAAAAACAAAACAAACAGAAATAGACTCCTAAATACAGAAAACAAATTGGCAGTTGTCAGATGAGAGTGGGGTAGGGAGATGGGTGAATGAGACAGATGAAGGTAATTAAGGGTAGCATACTTCCAGTAACAAAATAAGTAAGTCACACAAATGAAAAGTACAACATAGAGAATATATATATATATATATATATATATGCTGTTTGCTCACTTGGATTCTGAATTTTCACTGTAGAATCTGGCTCTGGATGTGGTTTGTGTACAACTTGAGTACATACTTGCTCTGTCAAGATCTGAAAGATGAAGAATTTGAATTTCATTTAGAAAACAATTTTTTTTCATTTAGAAAACAATTTAAATCATAATTTCAAAATAAACAAAGAATTTACAAAAAATGTCAATTCTGTCAAAAATCAAATGAAACCCTCTTCCAAAGGGTCATTCAGTCATTCCACATACTTCTAAATTTTTCAACTCTCTAGTTTTAAAATTTTGTTTATTATGGATAAAGACAAAAAAAGAACTAATATCTACAGTAGGAAAGATTAATTAGGAAATCCAAAAATTTATTCTGTTTGAAATACTTTCACAGTGTGTATATCCTTAATATACTTGTGTTGTATATTGTAAACATTTGACTCTTTATGTCATCATTAATTTAAAAAACTTAGAAAAAAGAAAATAAAAATATGTCTAAGCCTGGGTGCCAACTTCAAAATGAAGTGTGATAAGGGAAAAATCTTTATTAAAATTGTGGTCTATTGTCATCTATCCATGAATTTTTCTATAAACTTTTTTCTAATAACAAAAAAGGACAAAATGTTGGCCAAATGAAAATCAAAATTCCAAAACATTTTCTAATTTTTCCACTAAAATGCAGTCTCTATGAGTGCTGGATTCTTAACATATCTTTTTCACTGTTATATTCCTAGCAATCAGCACAGTGCCTGACACACTGCCAGTACTCAAACATTTGTGAAATTTAAGAATGGATAACTGAATTATATTTAAAGAATGGATATGTGACTGTTCACTGTTTTCTAGGCTTCATTCTGTGGATACCTCTATTCTTGCATATACAAATAATCTAATGAGACTAACCCTAACAACGATATAATTTTATAATAGTGATTTAACTTCTTGTTTAACTTAACATGCTAATAAATTCTGAATGAAACTTTTAGTTCAACTTAGGTTAGTAAAGTACAAAAACTATGGAAAAACCATAAAAGTTAGTTGAGAGTCTAGCTGTACATAGCTTTTTTTCAAAAGTTGGGGATGGAGAAAGAAAATTAGGCATAAGCCAGAGACGATCCCATCTGATTAGAAAAAAAAGCATGACATTCAGCAGTGGCATTTGTCTGACCCACTCTCACCCTCACTGAAGAAGAAGAAAAAGAAAACAGGAAACTGATTTACTGTACGTACATTAGGAATGTTTATCAAAAAAGTACTGACTTGAAATAAAAACCTAACTATTACTTAAAATGATAAACATAGGGCATAAGAACCTCTCTGCTTCACTCTTACATGTTTAGACTAAACATTTTGTTGTTAAAACTATACAGTCCTTCAGAATTTTCTGAACACAGTACTATAGACATGCACTATTAATCAGATTGAGTTGAGACATGGGACAGAAATTTCTTTGAAAACTCAAAGCATTTAAAAATGCCAGAGAATATTCAGTGGTTGGTATATGCTTACAAGAAGTTTTCACACTGATGTGCCCCAAAAAGCCCTGGTGTGGACCTACAGCCCACTGGACAAAATCCCTAAAATTCTATTTACAAAGAGATTCAAAATAACTATAGACAAGCTTGGAAAAGACCAGGCCACACTCCTCCATGATAGAGAATAGTCAAAACTTCCTTACCCTAAAAAGAAGAAACCTCATTATATAGACAACAAAACTTATCTCAAAGAATCTACAATTTAATATTGTCCTTTTTAAGTCCCTACTTGATCTTCTAAAGATAGGATAGTAATTGCCTTGCCTATTTAATAAAATTGCTATGAAGATCAAAAGGCTCTATATGTGAAAGTGTTTTTAAAATTCTCACATATTCAAATATGAGGGTTTTTTTAATTACAAAAACATATTCAGAAACTCAATCCAGCATGCATTAAAGAGCCACTTATGTGCCCACACTCTGTTACATGATTGGAAAGGAAAACATAGTTGCTAGGTGGAACTATATTTTAAGACTCTATTAATTAATACTCCAGAGACAGGCATAAATGCATGCTCCTGTTAAATAATAAAACATGGTATACTGTCAATAAAACCTATGTGAGTTTTTAAAAGGGAGAGGGAAATAATGACATATAAATAAGAAGAGATGAATATAGATGTAAACATCTTAATGAAAAGCTATGATTCAAGATGGGCTATGAAGGTTTGACTGGTATTGATTAGAGGTATGCATAGCAAGTAACTCCAGCCTCTACAAAAACAAAATAGTACAAAAGGGTTAGAACCACATATGAACATGAAATCCAAAATTACTGAACCAGTAGAACACATCTCAATTCACACTAGCCACATTTTAAGTGTTCCAATAGCCATCTTCACAAATTTTATACATTGTCTGCTATATACTGCCAAAAGATCTAACTTACTTTGTCCTTTAATATTGTTTGTTCTCTTATAAGCATTTTCAGATTTAGAATTTTAAAGATCACAATGACATAGAACCCATCTTAACTGGCTTTCCAAAAACTTTGCAAAAACCTCACATTCTGAAACATTATTGAAACCATAAGTTTGACATAGTTTTTTATTATTTCTGTACTTAATTTTATACTTTCCTACAGTTGTTGCGATATTTATTTTGACACTGTTTGAATTTAAGGTTATTTATCAAACCAAAATAGAAAATTAAGGTACAAAGAGCTTTCAAACTGAAGATTATCAACCAAGTGATTCTCACCAGGGGTGCAGGCCCTGATTGATGCTCATAAAGGGAATCAAACTCACACTGCAGGTTCTGAGGCTGTTTTCTTTTTATAGTTAAACTTCACTTACTATGTTAATGAGAATTAAATTCGAACCTATCACATAAGTGTTAATTTTCTGCAACTAGATGCTACCATCCAAAATGGTGCAATCTTTTAACTTTGGTGATCTAGAATTAGTCATCCACCATCCTGTCTGATAATATAATTTGGTCTGTTAGTATTAAAGTTTATGCTGAAGATCCTTTCTTCTTTTTTATGGGATCAACTGTGCTACCCAATCATATCATAACCATCTTTCTTTTTTGACTTTTTGTATACTTATGTTAATTTTTCTTTTCAGAGTATTATATTTAATCCAGTCCATCTTTCCAATTAACCAAGATTATTATTATTCTACTTTAAAAGCATATATTATTGCCAAATTGGTCAGAGACCTTGCAGGTTAGTTCCTTCATCTGCAACATCCAACATCCAGTATCAGGAGATCCAAACTTATCCAGACTTTCTCCAACTAAGACATGGAATCGGCAACAGCTTGGCTTTGTAGAGTATCATTAGAGACTAAAATCTGGATACTAAGAGAGTGCATATGAGTATAGATGGTAGGTAAAAATGATACTGCACTTGCTTTTGAGCCACTTTTCAGGAAGATTCACAGAAATAAATATATATGTATATATACATAGAACATTTTCTTAAAGGTTAAGAGTACAAAATGATTTTTCAAATTCAATGTATTACATTGTTATGCTACATACTTATTTTAATAGGTTTCACTGAATACAAAGATATTCTACTCTATTGAGACTAATTGTTTTGACAAGCAGAGGGTCAGAAATATAAGCAAAAAATTATTAAAAAAAAACATGTATAGGCATCATCAACCAAATGGACTAGTCTAAGAAAACCAAGATAGAAACATAAATAGATAGAGCTCTAATCTAATACTGTAGCAAGGTTTTGATTTAGAGGACTTTAATATTGTCCATTAAGGTAGATACGGACATTTTTTTGCCTTATGCACAGACACTATGGAATCTGCTTATTTTACAACCGTTAATTAGTCATATGTTACCAAGCAAATTGTTTAACTTGTGATTCTCAGGTTGTCTGTTTAACAAGACAACAATAAGAACCAAAAAACAGTTTCAGAGAGATGTTGTAAGGATCTGAGATAATGTATATAAAGTATTTATTCCAAAGTGACTGTCACAGGAAATATACCCCCCAAAATAGTTACTGTTATTAGGGAAATACAATACCAGAATCAAGATGTTTTGCATAGGGTAGGCCTTTCTATTCAGTTCTCTTTATAGATGTAAACATTTTTGTTTATAAATATTAAAACAATACAAAAAACTTTTGCTCACAAAAGTTGTGTTCTGGAGTATGAACTTAAAATTCATGTAATCAGAGAATGGCTGACATAAAGTTGCAATATTAAGCTTAGAAATGAAAGAAATAGTAGCCAAAAGAGTTTTTTAATTTATCTAAAAGGCAGCCACTCTTAAATTTACTGAGGATAATATAAAACAGAAAAAAGATGAAATAAAACAGCTAAAAGTAATGTTACAGATCTGGGGTCAAAATATTATTCAGGATAACATCTGTTTCTGTAATCAGATACAAATAAAACAGATACATGGGCAGCCCCCATGGCGCAGTGGTTTACCACCGCCTTCAGCCCAGGGCCTGATCCTGGAGATCCGGGATCGAGTCCCACATCGGGCTCCCTGCATGGAGCTTGTTTCTCCCTCTGCCTGTGTCTCTGCCTCTCTCTCTCTCTCTCTCTCTCTCTCTCTCTCTCTCTCTCTGTGTGTGTGTCTCTCATGAATAAATAAATAAATTTTTATTAAAAAACAGATACAATAAAGTTTCATTGCACAGCACACCCATTTGGTTCATATTGTCTATGGCTGCTTCTGAGCCACAAATGCAGAGTTGAGTAGTTCCATAAACATCACATAGCCTGCTGCTATAGACTGAATGTTTGTGTCCCCACAACTTCCTATATTGAAAACAAATCCCCAGTGTGATGCTATTAGATGTGGGGCCTTTTAGGAGGTGTTTAGGGCTCCAGAACCCTCATGAAAGGGATTAGTATAAGAAACTGAAAACATCCCTTGACACTTATGCCATGTGAGGACATAGTGAAAAGATGGTTTATGAAGCATGGAGTGAGACCTCACCAGACACCAAATCTGCCACTGCTTTACTATTGGACTTTCTAGCCTCTAGAACTGTGACATAAAAATTCTGCTGTTTATAAGCCACTCAGAATACATAGTATTCTGTGTTAGCCCTGACAAATTAAGATTACCACAAAGTTTAAAATATGTATTATCTGGCCCTTTGCCAAAAAAGTTTGCCCTCCCTGGCTATGATGAACATTTTGTAATAAAAATATTTGCAGTATACTGTTAAGTGAAAAAAGGGTAACATAAAACTATGTTGAGTATATTTCATAAGAACTCTTTGTACGTATGTCTGTACATGTATATGAGTTGAGAAAAAAACTTCTAAAGATTTATTTATTCATGAGACACACAGAGAGAAGGCAGGGACACAGGCAGAGGGAGAAGCAGACTTCCCTCTGAGAGCCCAATGTGGGACTCAAACTCAAGGATCACACCCTGAGCCGAAGGCAGATGCTCAGCCACTGAGCCACCCAGGCATCTTGAGAAAAAAAAACTTTATAAACATATTTTTCAGTATTAATTGGGACATTATAAGTAAATTTTATTTTGGTGCTTTTCTGTATTTTCTAAATTTCTATAATGAATGCATATTAATTCTGTTATCAGATTAAGATATAATTTTTAATAAAACAACAAGAGGGGACAGACATTTCTCTATGCTGCAGCATGGAAAGAAATTTTATCTTTGCCACAGAATTTTTACAGAAAGGTCAGACAGTAAATATTTTAGGATTTGTGGGTCATATGGTCTCTCTCTAAAAATTCAATTCAGTCATTACAGCATGAAGTCACTCACAGACTAACCTTAAATAAGTATAACCATGATCCAATAAAACTTTATTTACAAATATCAAAATTTGAATTTCATAAAATTACATATCATAAAATATTTATTTTTTATTCCTATCATTTAAAAATGTAAAAACTATCCTCTGCTTGTGAACCATGCAAAAACAGAAATGAGATATATCCAGCCTGTGACTTAGATGAAAAAAAAAATCTAATATTAGAGGAGTCTGAATGTATCTCATGTTAATTTAAAATTGTAGTACAATCTCATTCAGAATTTCAGCATCTGCCCTCCTCAAGGTCTCTCATTTCTTTTTTTATTTTTGTGAAGAAATTTGCAATGATGGTATTTTATATTTTCTGACCACTGTTTTCCTAAGTTAAGGATATTATTCTAAGTGTTTAACCTATTGGTACCAATGCATAATAGTGTCCTCTTATAAAAGACAAAATGTTTTGCCATCTAAATCTGTAACAAAATATTTCACACCCTTGCATTTTAAAAGTGCGATATCTGAAGTCTATTTTTCTTATTTTGACATGATGGATATGAACTGGTATTTTTAAAAAAGTTAGGTTCAAAATACATATGGTTTGTGAAACACTATCAAATTATTGCACACTGTGATCTGTAGTGCACAGAGCAGCATGCAAAGTGATGATGAGAGCATGACAAATAATATCTGTTGCAACTACTCTGTCACTATGACACAAAAGCAATCATAAGTAGTATGCACAGGAATGAGCAAAGCTGTGTTCCAACAAGGACACTGAAATTAAATTTCATGTAATTTTTATACGTCATATTTTATTTTTCTTTTGATTATTTTCAACATTTAAAAATATAAAAACTATCCTTGGCTCCTTGCCACACAAAGACAAGCATTAGTAGTTTGTTAATCCCTGCATCAGAGAAAGGAACTAGGACCACAGAAGATCAGTTGCAGAATAGTAGAATCAAGGTTTTAGGTTAACAATGGTAATATCACTAATATTTTACCAGTACTTAAAAATAAAAAGTTACTTTAGGAGGTAGTACATGCATTTCATAGAAAATACTGAGCCCAAGCTATATGACCATTTGTTAGAAATGGTGAGAAAAGGATTTCTGAATTCAAATGATGAGATCTAAGGCTTCTTTCAGATAGTTCTTTTACAAATTTTTAGCTACAATCTATCCTATTAACTCTAGGTTAATATTGCAATTCCAACGAAGACAGAGATAGAGTCAACGAAGGGGGGATGTAGAGAGTGAATGGATAATACATAATGGATGTGGTTCATCTGAAAAAAAACTACACAAAGCCAATCAGCCAACCCGTACTCAGAGAAAAGTCCTTGGACAAATGCAAAAAGATTAGCAAATAAATATACATGCATTGTTTTAAAATAAATTTTTAAAATGTAAGTATTCATTTAAAAATGATTACTGGCTTTTTGATTAATTGACCAATTATTGAACCCAATTATACAGAAGGTTCCCATTAAACACATTTTAAATTGTCATTACACATTTTTAAAAATTTTTACCTCATAAAGTGTGTTGTATGTGGTGACAGTCACAGTGTTTGTATGCAACATCAGCCTTTCTCCAAGAAGAGTGAAAAGACTATGAGTATGCATAATTTCCACTTTTCTCCTGGAAAAAAAGGGGGGAAAAACAAAATACTATGAAATACATTGGATTTTCTAATCTCATGACTTTGGAATAAGAAAGTACAATCTATTAAGCAGATACAGAATCATATAGGTAATTATGTTTACTAACTTCCAACTGCAAAAATAAAAAAATAACAGTTTATAGCACAGCTATCTTCTAAATATCCAAAAATACTATTTAAACACTTCTTAAATAAATGTGAAATATACAAATTATAAATTATTAATAATCACAGCGATTATTTTCAAATTTCTAATTAACTATTTAGGAGTTATTTTTATTAGGTTAAAACTATTGGCTTCTCCTAACAAAGACCACAGAATTTTTAAATCTATTTTTAAGCCTATAAAATAATCTATGCTAAACTTTATTATCAAGCATTTAAAATTACAGCTAAAAGTGAGTACTCTAGTTTTATGTTGGGATTACACAGCAAAATAATTCAAAAGAAGTAAACAGGACTCATTATTGCTTTGTATTTGTGGTCTGCCATGGTATTTAAAACCAAACAAAGGAAAAAAAAAAAAGCACCAAAAAACTTAGTTACTTACTACTGGCTCATTTATGTCTTCCCCTGCTCCCAACACCAAATCTATAAATAGGACAGAAGGCTCTACTCAAGGCCTCTCATTAGTGTCTCTGTCTTTGAATTCAAAATCTGATCTTCTTAGCTCTCAACCTTGATTTTCTATTATTTCCTGTTCCGATCTGGTAACTATGATATAAACCAATTCTTATTCCTTTCTTCAGGAATCCACAGCTATACTATGAATTCTAGCCTTTCTTACAGCCCGATTTGGCCACTAAACTTAAGAGTTTTAGCAAGTGGAATGTGAGCAGGAAGTCATGAACCATTTTTAGACCTGGTCAATAGAACAGCGCTCATGCATGTCTTCCATGCTCTTTCCCCAAGGCAGAAAACAGGAACCACATGGTGAAGACAGTGAGGCACAAGATGGAAGTAGCAGCCTGGATCTCTAAATCACAGCTTACAGGAAAACTGTCTGTTAAGGAACACTCATTTGGATTTTCAGTGAATAATAAAGAAACTACTAGTCTGTTAAGTAACTAAAATTTCATTGTTTGTCTGTTACAGCAGCCATTGTTACCTTAATTAATACAGATATCAAATAATGAACCATTATCTGGATACCATTCACCTGGAAATCCTCTCTACTAACATCACTCTCCAAGTTCCAAACTGCACAACAAAAGACAGGGCAGCTGTCTCCCCTCACCTAATCCTCAGTCCAGGGAAGGAAACAGCAAAATAACGTAAACCCAAAGCTCAGGCTTTATCTTGTGGCTGTGTTTGCCAAATACTTAGTAAACATGATTGAAAAAGGTCAACTGGTCTTTAAAAAAAAATCAGGACTGATGAGTATTATGGGATTATACAGGGGAAGGCTATAAGTCTCTTCCAATTCAAGCTACACCCAAGGCAAGGAGGACTGAAATTTTCATTTGCTCCTAATAAGAAAGAAAGAAAGAAAGAAAGAAAGAAAGAAAGAAAGAAAGAAAGAAAGAAAGAAAGAAAGAAAGAAAGAAAAAAGCCAATGTGTATTCCTTAATATATCTCTCTGATACATAAAGCTGGTAAAAGTTATCCAAATTAGGCTATCTGGAATAGCCTAATTAGGAATTTACAGTAAACTCTTACTTGCACCAGTACAATTTCAGCTACTAAAGAAATAAATGCCTTCCTGATGAGCTCCTAGGATGTAAATGTCTGCAGTACAGCTATATTCTAGGCTTCTGGGGGGACTTGAAGAATGCTCTGCATATACCAGAGAAGAAATGGGTCAGCTTCTTCTTGCAGTTTGCTTTAAAACCATGTTTACCAATAAATCTTGCTGCAAAGCAGTCAAGAGATAGCCAAAAATGCCACCTGTTATCTCAGGCAGAGTATGGGTGAGTTATGTATCACATGATTTTGTTTCCCACAGAATCCCTAATCAAAGACCCAACTCTATGCATTGGGCTCTGAAAAGCTTCTACAGGGCATATATGAGAGAAACTAACATCATGACCCCACTTAACCTTAAGACCTAAACAGACTTCAGGCTTTTAATGCCTATTTGCATACCTTTGAATTTCATAGGATTTCTGTCCACTTGGATTAAGAATGCAATCTTTTTAAGAATAACCTTTTAATCTCATACAAATTACACATTTATTAGCTTACTAAACATTCCAATGAAAACATATTCCGATTTTCTTCTTCACAAAACAAACTAGCTTTTCTTTGGATATGTCTTGTAACAAACTCAGACCATATGTTGGAACAATAAAAAAGTAAGAGCAACTCATAATTCCATAACCTAGAGAAAATCATTATAAAGTATCAGTTTATGTTCTTCTAGATGAATTATGATGCATATAAATATAGATGACAAATATAGATGGTATCAATACAATGAGAATAATTCTATATAAGGTAATTTATAGCTTTTTTTCCTGTAAATTATGTAGCATAATATACCCATTCACTACTGTTGGCATTTATGCTATTTCCACTCTCTTTTTCCTACCATACACAAAATTTTTCCCTTATAGGTAAATCTTTGAGTATATCCATGACTATTTCCTTAGAACAAATTCTTATAACTGAAATGATGGCGGTTAGAAGCTTTTATATTTAATTTTATGAGACTTTGCAATTTATGACCTCCAAAAATATGTACATTCATACTTCCACCATCAAAACGGAAACACATTTTACCAGCAGCTTCACTCACCAACATAAACATAAAATTCATATTTTATAAGTATATAACTTAGTAATTTATCAAAAACCTTATAGAGTGATGTAATCATCATCAATTTCCAGTTCTGAAATTTTTCCTCACTCTAAAAAGTTCCCTTTGTGGCCATTTGTAGTCAATTCCCACTCCCATAACTACCCTCATCACTACCCCAATGTAATCACTAATCTACATTCTGGATATTTCACATAATATGTAAGTCTTCTGCATCAGGCTTCTTTTATTTAGCATAATGATTTTTAGGACTCATTAATGTCCTACTATGCATCAATAGTTTGTTTCCTTTTAACTGTACACTAGTATTTCATTGTATGAACATATGATACTTTATCCATTCACCAACTGATAGAATTTTGGATTGTTTCCAGCTCTGAATTATCATAGATAAATAGTATTAAGAATGTCCAAGTACAAGTCCAGGTGTCATTTCTCTTGAGTAGATATCCAAGCATGGACATGCCAGGGTATGTGCTAAGGGTCACATTTTTTAAGTAATTAGAAAACTCTTCTGAAACATGGCTGGAGTATTTCACATTCCCTTCAGCAATGCATGAGAATTCAGTAAGTTGTTATATGTTCTGGTTACATGGTATATGTTTCAGTTTTATTCAAATCAAACCATTTTCTATTTTTCTCTGTGATTTCTTTTTTGACCTACGGGTTCTTAGAAATGTGTTGTTTACTCTCCAAATTATCAAGCAATTTATAAAATCTCTTTCTGTTCTTTATTTCAAATTTAATTTTGTGGCAGTCAAAGAAAATTTTTGTTTGGTCTCAATTCTTTTAAATTTATTGAAACTTGTCTTGTGTTTTATAGTCCAGCCTAAATATATCTTATATTTGAAAACAATTTGCCAACTTTAGGTGAATGTCAATATACTGTTCAATTATGATCTTGAATGGGGGAGTGGTGGTGAAAACAGGCTTTCATTAATTTTAAGTTACTGAAAGGGAATGCTCTAATATTTTACTACTAAATGGACTATGGGTGAGTTTCCAGAAGATATACCCTAACAGGTTAAAGAAATCATCTATTCCTGGTTTCCTAAGAATATTTATGATGAATGGATACTGAACGTTACCCAATTTTTTGTATCCATTTGTGTAATTATATAGCTACTCTTTAATGTGTTAACAAGGAGATCATATTAAAGGATGTTAAACTATCCAATGTTAAACTATCCTTACATTCACCATAAAATTGAAAATCTAGAAGAAAAACTTTCTTTTTTTAATATAAATATTTATGGCTGGGGTGCCACAGTGGCCCAGTAGGTTATGCTTCTAACCTTTGATACTGGCTCAAGTCATGAAAAGTCATGAACTCAGGGTTTTGAGATTGAGCCCTGTGTCTGGTTCAGCAGTCAGCCGGGAGTCTACATGAGATTCTCATTCTCTCTCTCTCCCTCTCCCTTTCCCACTGCTCCTCCCCTCACTTGTGTTCTATCTCAAAAAAAAAAAAAAAAAAAAAAAAAAAGGTAATAAAATGAAATAAAAATGTATGGCTATAAATTGCCTCCATTACCAATTAAGCCAATTCTTAGAAGTGTACATACAAAAAATTTTCAATATTTTTTATTCTAATCATTTTATAATATGTACAATAATTTATTGTTATGAGTTATTTAAAATACATATATTTCCATTTCTTAGTTTGATTATTCTCATTGATTTTTTGCATAATTGCACTATAGGTGAGAAATCATCTTTATGACAATAATTCATTTAAATTTTGGACAATTTTATGGCTTCAATTGGCAATTTTTACAGTTTTGTGTGAGTTTGATAAGAACGTATATATAAACCAAGCCACTGGATTTTCCGTTCAAATTTATACTGTGTTAAGGTTTTTGGTGACTGCTCCTTTAAAAAGAATATGTTCAAATCTCTAAAAAACTGAAATCTTGGGGATCCCTGGGTGGCGCAGCGGTTTAGCACCAGCCTTTGGCCCAGGGCGCAATCCTGGAGACCCAGGATCGAGTCCCACGTTGGGCTCCTGGTGCATGGAGCCTGCTTCTCCCTCCGCCTGTGTCTCTGCCTCTCTCTCTCTCTCTGTGACTATCATGAATAATAAAAAAAAAAAAACCTGAAATCTTTTATTTCAGTTTCAAATTTAGTCAATTTTGCTTTCTATACCTCACCTACGCTGTTATGTATAAATGTATTTGAAATTGTTTTGTCCTCCTGGTGAATTGAACCTTTTGCCTTACATGGTACCCCTCTTAGCCTCACTGATTTTTGTCTTTTAAGACAAAAATATATTATGATAGTTTATTTAAATACTGATCTATCAATTTTTAACATTTAGCTTTAAAAATAAATAATACTTTTATTTTGATAAAAAATAACAACATAAAAACATAAAAAGATGCAGAAAGGTTTCACATCTAACTCATACCATCATTCACAATCCATACCCTGAACATACAGGTAAATATTTTTCCTGGTTTCTTATTTCCCTATCAGCTTACATATTACACACACTCTTTTAAATAGATTTTTTAAGGGTAGTTTTAGGTGTACAGCAAAACTGAGCAGGAAGTACAGAGAGTTGCCACATATCCTTTAGCCCCATATATACCATGTACTTGTGGGTTCCACCAATCACCAAAACCAACATTCCCCCACAGAGTAGTACATTTGTTATAACTGCCTATCAACTTGTTTCAAGTCTCAGTTCTACTGAGATATGATTAACATATAACATTACAGTAGTTTAAGGTATACAACATAATGATTTGATATAGGCATAAATTTCAAAATGACTACCATTATAAGGTGAGTTAACATCTATCATCACACAGGTATAAAAGCCTTTTCCTGTGATGAGAACTTGTAAGATCTACTCTCTCAGGAACTTTCAAATATACAATATTGTTAACTATAGTCAACATGCTATACATTACATCCCCAGAACTTATCTGTCTTAGAACTAAAGTCTGTACCTTTTGACCACATTCATCCATTCACCATATTCCCCGCTTGCCACCTCTATGTTCTGTTTCTATGAGTTTGGTTCTATTTCCACATATGAAATCATATAGTATTTTTCTCTGACTTATTTCACTTAACATAATGCCCTCAGGATCCACTCATGTTGTTTGAAAGGGCTGTATTTCCTCCATTATATAGATATAAAACAACCTACATGTCTATCAACAGATGAATAAGTGAAGAAAATGTGGATACACAGATTCACAGGTTGTTTCCATGTCTTAGGCTAATTGTAAATAATGCTGAAATGAACATGTGGGTATGTATGTCTTTGAGATAATGCTTTTGCTTCCTCTGGATATCTACCCAGAAGAATGGCTGGATCATATGGTAGTTCTATTTTTAATTTTGTGAGGAGACTCCATACTGTTTTCCACAGTGGCTGCAACTGATTTATATTCATACCAACAGTACACAAAAGTTCACTTTCTCTCCATATCCTTACCAACATTTGTTACCTCTTGTTATTTAAGATGATTAGCTACTGTGGTTTTGCTTTGCATTTTCCTGATGATTGGTGATGCTAAGCACCTTTTAATTCACTTATTGGCCATTTGTATGTATTCTTTGGAAAAAAATGTCTTTCAGATCTTCTCTCCATGATTTTTAAATCAGATTGTTTATTTTCATCTGAGTAGCATGGATTTTTAAAATCTTTTGTGTATTAATCCTCATCACATATGTAACTTGAAAGTTTTTCTTCCATCTGTAGGTTGCCTTTTCATGTATTTGTAGTTTTCTTTGGTCTACAGTTTAGTTTGATGTAGTCTTGATCATTTTATTTTTGCTTTTGTTGCTTTTGCTTTGAGTGTCAAATCCAAAAACTCATTGCCAAGACCAATGTCTAGGAGCTTACTGCTTATGTTTTCTTCTAGGAGT
The DNA here is from genome assembly GCF_905146905.1 of Nyctereutes procyonoides. NCBI lineage: Eukaryota > Metazoa > Chordata > Mammalia > Carnivora > Canidae > Nyctereutes > Nyctereutes procyonoides. The sequence goes on along the minus strand of NW_026575033.1, from coordinate 14,792,623 downwards.
GTTGTAGTTTCAAGTCCTACATTCAAGTCTTTAATCCGTTTTGAATTGACTTTGTGTATAATGTAAAATAGAAGTTCAATTTCATTCTTTTGCATTCAGCTGTCCAGTTCTTCAAATACCATTTACTTTTTCTTTTTTTCTTTTATTTATTTTTTAATAATAAATTTATTTTTATTGGTGTTCAATTTGCCAACATACAGAATAACACCCAGTGCTCATCCTGTCAAGTGCCCTCCTCAGTGCTCGTCACCCAGTCACCCCCACCCCCCGCCCTCCTCCCCTTCCACCACCCCTAGTTCATTTCCCAGAATTAGGAGTCCTCATGTTCTGTTTCCCTTTCTGATATTTCCTACCCATTTCTTCTCCCTCCCCTCTATTCCCTTTCACTATTATTTATATTCCCCAAATGAATGAGACCATATAATGTTTGTCCTTCTCCGATTGACTTATTTCACTCAGCAATACCCTCCAGTTCCATTACGTCAAAGCAAATGGTGGGTATTTGTCATTTCTAATGGCTAAGTAATATTCCATTGTATACATAAACCACATCTTCTTTATCCATTCATCTTTCGATGGACACCGAGGCTCCTTCCACAGTTTGGTTATTGTGGACACTGCTGCTATAAACACCGGCGTGCAGGTGTCCCGGCATTTCATTGTATATGTATCTTTGGGGTAAATCCCCAGCAGTGCAATTGCTGGGTTGTAGGGCAGGTCTATTTTTAACTCTTTGAGGAACCTCCACACAGTTTTCCAGAGTGGCTGCACCATTTCACATTCCCACCTCCTGCACTGTTGGTGGGAATGTCAAATACCATTTACTGGAGAGACTGTCTTTTTCCCATTGTAGAGTCTCAGCTCCTCTGTCATAAATTAACCGACCACATATATGTGGGATTTATTCCTGGATTCTCTACTCTGTTTCATTAATACACATCTCTTTTTATGACAGCACTATACTATTTGATTACTATAGCTTTATAATATAGTTTGACTCTCTTTTTTCCCTTTTGTTCATTTGTTTTGTCTCTTAAATTCCACATATAAGTGAAATCATATGGTATTTGTCTTTCTCCAACAGACATCCTTCCTTAGCATGACACTGTCTAACTCCATCTATGCCACTGCAACTGGCAGGATGTCATTCTTTTTATGGCTGTGTAATATTCCATTATATATGTATAAAAAATCTACCACATCTTCTTTGTTCCTTCATCTGTTGATGGACACTTGGGCCCTTAGATTCTTAGTCAAGCTTACTTCAGTCCCAGAGCAGCAGATCTCTCCCCTAGAAGACCAGTACAAACACCTGCCCACATCATATCTCCCAACCAGTGAGTTTTGCAGAGCCTCAGTTCTGGAAGAGTTGGTGTTAGGTCTCATTTTACAAATCTAGTTAAAACACTGCACATCTACTAATTAAAAACACTGTACATCTAGTTAAAATTCACATTTAGGCCAGAGACTAAACAATTCCCACAGTAGGCAAGAGAGTCTCTGCAGACAAAGCATAGAGGACAGAGCAGCCTAAAGGATATAGCAGCCAAGACACAACAACAGAGAGCATGTAGCATTCACCAGAGACAGCCCCTGAAGTTCCAGGCCCTGAGCACTACTGACCTCTTCTCCATTAGAGGATATGGTTTGGGTATTTTGAGGTCTTTTGTGGTTGCATACAAATTTTAGGATTATTTGTTGTATTTCTGTGAAAGATGCCATTGGAATTTTGATAAGGATTGCACTCAATCTGTAGATTGCTTTGGGTAGTATGGGCATTTTAACAATATTAATTCTTCCAATCTGTTTTCACAGAATGGATACCTATTTTTTTTTATAAATTAATTTTTATTGGTGTTCAATTTACCAACATACAGAATAACACCCAGTGCTCATCCCGTCAAGTGTACCCCTCAGTGCCCGTCACCCATTCACCCCCACCCCCCGCCCTCCTCCCCCTCCACCACCCCTAGTTCATTTCCCAGAGTTAGAAGGCTTTATGTTCTGTCTCCCTTTCTGATATTTCTCACACATTTCTTCTCCCTTCCCTTATATTCCCTTTCACTATTATTCATATTCCCCAAATGAATGAGAACGTACACTGTCCTTCTCCGGTTACTGTGGCCAAGTTCAAAAAGGGTGTTGCCTGAGTTCTCCTCTGGGATTTTGATGGAATCTTGTCTCACATTTAGATCTTTCATCTATTTTGAGTTTATCTTTGTGTATGGTGCAAGAGAGTGGTCCAGTTTCATTCTTCTGCATGTGGATGTCCAATTTTCCCAGCACCATTTATTGAAGAGACTGTCTTTCTTCCAGTGGATCGTCTTTCCTCCTTTATCGTATATTAGTTGACCATAAAGTTCAGGGTCCACTTCTGGGTTCTCTGTTCTGTTCCATTGATCTATATGTCTGTTTTTGTGCCAGTACCACACTGTCTTGATGAACACAGCTTTGTAGTACAACCTGAAATCTGGCATTGTGATGCCCCCAGATATGGTTTTCTTTTTTAAAATTCCCCTGGCTGTTTGGGGTCTTTTCTGATTCCACACAAATCTTAAAATAATTTGTTCTAAGTCTCTGAAGAAAGTCCATGGTATTTTGATAGGGATTGCATTATACGTGTAAATTGCCCTGGGTAACATTGACATTTTCACAATATTAATTCTGCCAATCCATGAGCATGGAATATTTTTCCATCTCTTTGTGTCTTCCTCAATTTCTTTCAGAAGTGTTCTGTAGTTTTTAGGGTATATTTTGAGAACCATTTGAATGGTAAATGGTTCTCCAACCTTTTATTTTCAGGTTGTAGGTGTCCTTCTGTCTAAAATGAGTCTCTTGTAGACAGCAAATAGATGGGTCCTGCTTTTTTATCCAGTCTGAAACCCTGCGCCTTTTGATGGGGTCATTAAGCCCGTTCACGTTCAGAGTTACTATTGACAGATATGAGTTTAGTGTCATCATGATATCTATTTAGTCCTTGTTTTTGTGGATTGTTCCACTGAACTTCTTCTTAAAGGGGAGTTTTAAGAGTCCCCCTTAAAATTTCTTGCAGAGCTGGTTTGGAGGTCACATATTCTTTCAGTTCCTGCCTATCTTGGAAGCTCTTTATCTCTCCTTCCATTTTGAATGAGAGCCTTGCTGGATAAAGTATTCTTGGTTGCATGTTCTTCTCATTTAGGACCCTGAATATATCCTGCCAGCCCTTTCTGGCCTGCCACGTCTCAGTGGAGAGGTCTGCTGTTACCCTAATATTCCTCCCCATGAAAGTCAGGGACTTCTTGTCTCTTGCTGCTTTAAGGATCTTCTCTTTATCTTTGGAATTTGCAAGCTTCACTATTAAATGTCGAGGTGTTGAACGGTTTTTATTGATTTTAGGGGGGGATCTCTCTATTTCCTGGTCTGAATGCCTGTTTCCCTTCCCAGATTGGGAAAGTTTTCAGCTAGGATTTGTTCAAATACATATTCTGGCCCTCTGTCCCTTTCGGCGCCCTCGGGAACCCCAATTAAACGTAGGTTTTTCTTCCTTAGGCTGTCATTTATTTCCCTTAATCTGTCTTCATGGTCCTTTAATTGTGTCTCTTTTTTCCTCAGTTTCCCTCTTTGCCATTAACTTGTCTTCTATGTCACTCACTCGTTCTTCCACCTCGTTAACCCTCGTCGTTAGGACTTCTAGTTTGGATTGCATCTCATTCAATTGATTTTTAATTTCTGCCTGATTGGATCTAAATTCTGTAGTCATGAAGTCTCGTGAGTCCTTAATGCTTTTTTCTAGAGCCACCAGAAGCTGTATAATAGTGCTTCTGAATTGGCTTTCTGACATTGAAGTGTAATCCAGATTTTGTAACTCTGTGGGAGAGAGGGCTGTTTCTGATTCTTTCTTTTGAGGTGAGGTTTTCCTTCTAGTCATTTTGCTCAGTGCAGAGTGGCCAAAAACAAGTTGTATTGGAACACGGGGGAGTATCACTGGTCCGTCCAGCTGGTCTTCTGGGGGAGGGGCCTGCTGTGCTGATTTTCAGGTGTTAGCACTTGGGGGAGCTGCTCTGCCCCTGCCTGCTTCAGGGCTCAGCGGGGGTTGTTTACCCCGTGGGGCCCCAGGAGGAACAGCCGCAGTTGCTATGGCAACTCTGGAAGCCTGGATTCAGCCTCCGCAGGAACTACGGGGCTCGGGCTCTCGGTTCTCTGTCCGCAGGGCCTGGAGGCTCCGGGGCGGGGCCGCTGATCTGCTCAGCTCGGGGCAGGAGCGTCCTCGCTGTCCTGGGCCCTCCCGGCCTCTGCCTGTCGCGGGGGAGGCCGGATCCTGGGCTGTGTCCCGGCGCCCTGTGCTCCGGGGCCTGCGCTGGTGGATTCGCGCTCCCGCCCCGCAGCCCCCTCCCTGGAGCCGCTCCCGAGCCCCTCCGAGCTGCTCCGGTCGGTCCCTCCGTGCGCGCTGCAGCCCTTAGGGATCTCGGCGCACTCTCCCGGGGCGCAGGTGTCTGTTAGTGTCCCCGGGAGCCCGAGGGCATCCCCGCCCTCCTGGGTCCTGCTCCAACTCCCTGCGAGCCCCTTTCCGCCCGCCCGGGAAGGTTGGTGCAGCTCCTGCTCCTCCGGGACGGGGCTCTCCTGTCCTGGGGACACTCGCCCCGGCCTCAGCCCGGCTCCTCGCGGGGCCCCTCCCCCTCGGAGGCCTTTTGTTCCTTTATTTCTTTTTCCCCGTCTTCCTACCTTGATAGAAGCGCGGACTCTTCTCACTGTAGCATTCCAGCTGGTCTCTCTTTACATCTCAGGCCGAATTCGTAAATTTTCAGGATGGTTTGAAGGTTACCTAGGTAATTTGGTGGGGACAGGCGATTTGGGGACCCTGCTCTTCCGCCATCTTGCCCCTCCCCCTCCTGGATACCTATTTCTTAATTTTTTCATTAATGTTTTTCAGTTTTCAGTTTATATATCTTTCATTTCCTTGGTGGAATTTATTCCTGAGTATTTTATTCTATGCAAACTTTCATTCTTTTTTCATGTCTTAACCTCTTATTTGTCATCTTTGTCTCTTGTTGCTACATTCTGCATAGTTTCATTTCTATCTTCCAGCTCACCAATTCTTAAGTTTATTTTGTTGTTTTTTTAAGTAGGCTCCACCCAATGTGAGGCCCAAACTCACAACCCTGAGATCAAGACCCTGAGATTGACAGTCAGATGCCTAACCAAGTGAGTCACCCAGGTACCCCACCAATTCTTAAATTTTATCTAATCTGTTTAACATGATCATGGAGTTGTTAATTCTAATTGCTACCTTTTCATTTCCAGAAGTTAATTCAGATTACTTTTGAAAGCTGCACTATTTAATATTATAGTATTTCTTAAGGATTATTTCTTCTACTATAGCTTTTCATTTTTGGCATATGAGAATTTACCTACTTTTGTGTGCTCAGTTATACATCTAAAAGGATTTTTGTTGTATTTTTTCCAAAATTTATACATTTTTAGTATTACAACATGTTTCAGGATATCCTGTTATACTCATTTTTTCTCCTCCAAGAATTCTTATTACTCATGTCTAGTCTCCTATTTTGTGTATCTTTACTTTTTCTTTCGCTTTATATATTTGGTCCATGCTTTGGGAACTTCTAGTCTAGTAATTTGGACTAACTAGAAGACAAACTATGAGCTAAAAAGACAGATTATCATTTGTGGTGATCTACTTGAATCTCAAATGTTCTTTTTAAAAATAAAATTCAAAGGTTCCACCCTAGCCTCCACCACTAGTTCTCCTTCAGTGAGTATATGGTTTGATGATTCTCTCTCATCTCCTGTCGCTGGCTACTGGCCTTAGATGAGTTGTTATTTTTCATTTTTATACAGCTGAGGTCATATCTCACTGCTGTGATTTTTACATGATGGGATCCCCACAGGTGTTGTAAGGCAGAGGACCTTTTAAGTATACTGATCTGTAGTACAAAACTTAGCTTGCTGTGAGTCGTGGAGCCAGCATTATGGCACTCCAATATTCCCATGCTCCCACAAAGGTCAAGGACAGGTAAGATTCATCCCATCACTTCAGGTACCTCTTGCCCTTTTGGTGGTCACTTACATAGAAGATAATGTTAACATTATTCAAGAGGGAGGGGGTGCAGAGGAGACAGAATAAGAGGCAGAGATCTTTCAGAGTAACGTGATCCCTCAAGATTTGCTGCTTTTTTTGCTTTTCCTTAGGCTTCAAACACAGTTCTTCTGCTGCTTGTCATTCCCATGGGAGAGAAAACCCCTCATCAGTTATCTTGTTTTCTCTCTTGCTACCCCAGGTACACATAGGAACCAACATTTGCCTGATGAAAGCCAAAAACCTTAGAGAATAGATACAAAGGAAACTTCTTTCCAACTCTCGTACTCGCAGAACCTACTTCACTACAGACAACGGATTCTGTCAGTAAAACTGGACTAATTCAATTACTCCAAAAAGAAATAAACCATTAGATCGAACAACTGTCAATATATAACAGGTCTATAGCCAACATTATAGACAGCAAGTTGATCCATTTATAGTCTGAATAACTTGGGAGAATTTACCCAGAAGTTACAAAGTTTGAAGTTAAGACATCAGACAAATATAGTTGTTGAGAATCTTTCCACAGTGAACATTAAATAACATGTTTAAATATTTGTCCAAGCTAATATTATCATAATTGTATTATAGAACAGCCATTTAGACATTTTGATAATCTTTCTGAACCATTGTTAGATTCTGTTTTGAAAATAAATAACTGTAATTAGATCACTTCCTTTTTTTTTTTTTCCTAGATCACTTCCACGTAAGAATAGTTTGGCTTCATACATCCAAGTTAGGTTTCTCATTTTTTTTTTTTAAAGGTTTTTTTTTTTTTTTTTTTTTTTTTTTTTATTTACGATAGTCACAGAGAGAGAGAGAGAGAGGCAGAGACACAGGCAGAGGGAGAAGCAGGCTCCATGCACCGGGAGCCCGACGTGGGATTCGATCCCGGGTCTCCAGGATCGCGCCCTGGGCCAAAGGCAGGCGCCAAACCGCTGCGCCACCCAGGGATCCCTCATTTTTTTTTTAGAGACATGAGGGGCAGAGGGATAGAGAGAACCCTAAGCCGACTCCCCAGTGAGTGCAGAGCCTGATGTAGGGCTCAATTTCATGACCCTGAGATCATGATCTGAGCTAGAATCAAGAGTTGGATGCTTAATTGACTGAGCCAACCAGGCACCCCAGGTTTCTCAAGTTTATGTAGCTTTTTATTTTGGAAATTTATAAGATTTACAGAAAAGTTAAAAAGATAGTACAGAGCGTTCTCATATATTATCCACCCAGCTTCTCCGTATGTTAATATCTTATCATGATACATATGTCAAAATTAAGAAGTCAAAATAGGTACAATATTATTAACTAAATTATATATTTTTATTCATATTTTACCAGTTTTCTCTAATGTCCTTTTTCTGTTCAGGATCCAATCCAGAATACTACCTCTCATTTAGTCATCATTATCTCCTTAAATTCCTCTCATCTATAGCAGTTTCCCACTCCTGGTTTTTCATGCCCTTCAACAGTTTTGAAGAGTACTTATCAAGTATTTTGTAGAATATCACTCAATTTGGGGATGTATGATACCTTCTCTGGACTAGACTTGGGTTATGTGTTTTAGAAGAATACCACAGAGATGAAGTAATTTCCCATCACATCATATCAAGGACTACATGGTATCAACATGATGTATGACTTTTGATGTTAGCCTTACTCAATAGCGAAAGTAACTGCTAGGTTTTACTATCCTTTGGAAGCAAATCAGTAAGTCCATCTCACACTCAAAGAGAGGAGATTCAAGTTCCATCCTGAGGGGGGAAAGTTGCTGCATGCATATATCATTTGGAACAGGCTTCTCAATTTTAATGATAGATATCAAATCTATCTCTAGTTCAGCTGACAATTAAAGTTTATAGATCTGGGGAACACCTGGATGACTCAGTGGATGAGTGTCTGCCTTTAGCTCAGGTCAAGATCCCAGAGTCCTGGGATTGAGTCTCACGTCAAGCTCCCTGCAGGGAGCCTGCTTCTCCTTCTGCCTAGGTCTCTGCCTTTCTCTCTGTGTCTCTCATGAAAAAATAAATAAAATCTTTTTTAAAAAATAAAGTGTATGGATCAAACAACTTGTATTCCAGGCACCTGACAGAAATTATAAACCTAGGCCTTACAAGGGAACAACTCACCAGACTTCAGTTTACCTTTATCCATGAACCAATCTCAGATTCCCTGCCAGGTAACTGCTCTATACACAAATGAGACACTGAGTTTTGGTGATATTTCATTTCTAAACAGTTTTAGAGATGATTTTCTTACATTTTTAGATATATACTCAAACCTTACAAATACTACCTATTTCCTCTTCCCCAATAATTATGCTTTATTTGTTTCAAATCGTGAACAATAATTGATAGTAATTATTATAGTAGAAACACTTATCTCACTGATCTGAATGCTTCTAGTATTTCATACTTAACTTTTATATTTAAGATAAATATCATACTGAAGATATATTCCATTTTTACCAGAATTTCATGTTAAATTGTACCCATTACCTTTTTGCTAACATTTTAAATGATCACATTGTAATATATTTTGATTAACCATTTTAAATCTACTTTATCATTTATCCTTAAAATTCAGTGAGGAAGCAGTATGGTTTTATTCATTATATAGGTTAAAAACTGAGGCTCAAGAATGTTTACAATACCATTCAGAAAATCTGTGACTAAGCCAGGATCCAAACCTATGTTGTCCAACTCAAAGGCAATGAATTACATGTATTTTACTAACCATTATCTCTATTCCCCATCAAGTATCATATGCTTTGTTTTAAATATTATATTTTACTATTAGACTTAATTTTATAATCATACAAATAGAAATCATTTGGACTTAATTCCCTTTGAAACTAAGTAGTTAAGTAAACAATTTCAGTGTTATCTCAGTCCTTTTACTACATGATTGCATCAATCAAGAACTCTTCACTTTAACTAATTAGTCACTGATGTTATTCAATCCAACTCCATCAATAAAATATTTAATCAAAGATTTTTAAGTTGTTTGTTATTTTTAAATATGTTTTTTTCTAAACAGTGTTATTGAAAATTTGTTTTGATAGGTTAACATTCACGTAGTTAAAAAAATAAAATGATTCACATTCACCTTCATTTCCACTAACTCCCCATTAGGAGCTACTGTTCTTAATCTCTTGTTTCTTATATATGATACTAGAGTTTCTTAATATATTATAGGAATTACTATATACTTATATCCTCCTTTTATACAAAATCACACCCTGTACATACTCATCTATACTATGTTTTTAATCATGCAACAATGTACTTGTGACATCAATATACTAAAACCTATTAGTTTTGTTTTACAACTGCATGGTATTCTATTTAATGAATGAACCATACATTTAACAAATCTCCTATTAATAGAAATTTACAATTTCTCCTAACCTTTACAATTATAAACAACAAAACAATGAATAACTCTGAAGAGCCATCATTTCATATGTGTACAAGCAATAAATTCCTGGGTTAAAAGGTGTATTTATAATTTTGACAGATACTGATCAAAATTAACACTGCACTTCAAATGGGACTACCCTAATTTATGCTCCAGTTACCAATGTGTGAGAATGCTTGCTCCCCTCATAACCAACTAATATATTGAGGTCTTACTTTAGTTTCAGATTATACTTCCCTTATTACCAGTAGGACTGCTCTTTGCAAATGTCTATACTCTGTGCCTGTTCTTCTTTATGAACTGACCATTTATTCATATCCTTTTCCTCTTTTTCTACTAGGGCAAAACTTGTGGGCGACCACAGACTAGCTGGAGTAACTGAACCAAACCAGGCCCGAACTTGTGTCCCTCATTCACTCAAAAGGCTCGGGAGCCTAAAGGGTTAACAGTTGGTAAACGCTTGAGAAAGGGCTTGAGCAATGGTTCTCAGGGCTCACTTATACGTGATCGCCCACGTAACACAATAGATACAACTTATTCTGACCTGGTCATAAATGTAAATAAGGGTCTGTGCTGTCCTTGCTGGTCTGTTTACCATATCTAATATTCCTTTGAAGTATGCACATCTGGAGCAACAAGCTTATCTATTTACCAAGGTCTTCTGGCACCTGTGAGTCTGTCTTGCATGTTGAGAAAGGGGAACTTTGGAGGGTTTCACAAACATGCTAAAGATAAACACCTTCTTAGCTTTGTTTTGCTCATGCTATAAAATGTTGTAGAACCTTGAATAAAGCTGGCACTGCTTGGACATCATCCACTGTGTCCCTCCTGTCCCCATCTCTTTACTTTTATTTTCCTCATCCCCTTATCCTTGGGACCCTGATTATGTTGCTGCAGCGCGTGCAACAAAAACTATCATGTAAGATTCTTTTAATTTTCTCAGTTTGTATATTAATTATGGAAATTACAATTTATTTTTTACATTCATATTTTTGCCTGTCTTGAATTGCTTAATTATGTTTTATCCATCTATATCATGAATTTTTAAAAATTAGGGATGCCTGGGTGGCTCAATGGTTGAGCATCTGCTGTCGGCCCAGGGTGTGATCCTGGAGTCCCAGGATCGAGTGCCACATCAGGCTCCCGCATGGGGCTTGCTTCTCTCTATTCCTGTGTCTTTGCCTCTCTCTGTGTGCCCCTCATGATTAAATAAAATCTCTTTTTTAAAAAATTAGCTTTTTAAATGAATTTCTCTGTCCTGAATCATTAATTCCTACTTTTCCGGACATTTTAACAATACTGTTCTTCCAACTCAGGACCATGGAATGTCTTCCCATTATTTTACATATTCTTGAATTTCTTTTATCAGTGTTATATAGTTTTCAGACTGCAGGTCTTTCACCTCTGTGGTTAAGTTTATTCCTAGATATTTTATTGTTTTGGTGCAATTGTAAATGGGATTATTTTCTTAATTTCACTTTCTGCAGCTTCATTATTAGCGTGTATAGGAAAACAACAAATTTCTGTACATTGATTTTGTAATCAATAATGGAGGATAGAGTATACAACGGGAAACTAACACCTTTTTCAATAAACAGTGCTAGAAAAACTGGACAGCTACATGCTAAAGAATGAAACGGAACCACTTTATTTTACTATACACAAAAACAAAATCAAAATTGATTAAAGATCTAAATGTGAGACCTGAAACCATAAAATTCCTAAAAGAAAGCACAGGCAATCATCTCTCTGACATCAGCCATAGCAACACTTTTCTAGATCTGTCTCCTGAGACCAGGGAAATGAAAGCAAAAATAAACTACTGGGACTACGTCAAAATAAAAAGTTTCTGCAAAACAAAGGAAAGAATCAATAAAACTAAAAGGCAACCTACAGAATGAGAGAAGATATTTGCAAATGACATATCCAATAAAGGGTTAGTATCCAAAATATATAAAGAATTGATACAACTCAACCTAAGAAAATAACCCAATTAAAATGGGTAAAAACCATAAATAGACCTTTCTCTAAAGACATACAGATGGCAGACACATGAAAAGATGTTCAATATCACTCATTATCATAGAAATGCAAAAATCAAAGCTATAATGAGGTTATCACCTCATACCTGTAAGATGGCTAAAATCAAAAACACAAAAAACAACTCTTGGCGAGAATGTGGGGAAAACGGAACCTTCTTGCACTGTTGATGAGAATGCAACCTGGTGCAGCCACTGTGGAAAATAGCATGGAAGTTCCTCAAAAAACTAAAAACAGAACTATACTATGATTCAGGAATTGCAGTGCTAGGTATCTTCCTAAAAAATACATTAACACTAATTCAAAGTGATACATGTACCCCTGTTTATTGTAGCATTATTTACAATAGCCAAGCTATGGAAGCAGCCCAAGGGTCCACTGACAGATGAATGGATAAAGAAGATGTATACACACACACACACACACACACACACACACACACACACACAGTGGAATACTGTTCAGCCATAAAAATAAAATCTTGTTATTTGCAGTAACATGGATGTAGCTAGAGAGTATAAGCAAAGCAAAATGAGTCAGAGAGAGACAAATACCATATGATCTCACTCATGTGGAATTTAAGATAGAAAACAAACAAGCAAAGAAACAAAGAGAGAAACTAAGATTCTAACTATAGCAAATAAACTGATGGTTTACAGAGGAGAGTCAGGTGAGGGGGATGGGCAAAGTAGGGGATAGGATTAAGGAGTACACTTATGACAAAAAATAAAATAAAATAAAATAATAAAATAAAATAAAATAAAATAAAATAAAATAAAATAAAATAAAATAAAATAAAATAAAATAAAAATAAATAAAATAAAATAAAATAATAAAATAAAATAAAATAAATAAAAAGATATAATAAAATAAATAAAATAAATAAAATAAAATAAAATAAAATAAATAAAATAAAATAAAATAAAATAAAATAAAATAAAATAAAATAAAATAAAATAAAATAAAATAAAAAATAAAATAAGGGATCCCTGGGTGGCGCAGCGGTTTGGCGCCTGCCTTTGGCCCAGGGCGCGATCCTGGAGACCCGGGGTCGAATCCCACATCGGGCTCCCGGTGCATGGAGCCTGCTTCTCCCTCTGCCTGTGTCTCTGCCTCTCTCTCTCTCTCTCTCTGTGTGTGACTATCATAAATAAATAATAAAATAAAATAAAATAAAATAAAATAAAATAAAATAAAATAAAATAAAATAAAATAAAATAAAATAAAATAAAATAAAATAAAATAAAATAAAATAAAATAAAATAAAATAAAATAAAATTCTGAAAAAAATCTGCAATTTGTGTGCATTTTCTCTTTGACACAAAAATTGTCTAATAAATCTTAAATTTCTAGGTAGAAGAAACTTTGGTTTCTGATTTTTGTTCCTATTTTCTAATTTTACTGTATGTTAATAAAAGAATCTTGTCTGATTTGTTTTTACATTTTAGACTTTTTCCTTGAAGTCTACTATATTATGTCAAATTTTCATAAATGTTCTATGGCGTTGAAGTTATTTTCTTTATTAACATGATACAGACTTGAAACTATATTAAACAGATTTACCTTGTTATTTATATTGCTTTCCCCCAGGATTTTTTCAAGATAGGTGAATTAAATTTGTTTTAATGTTTTATATTAATGGTAATTGTATTATTTTTCCTGTAATTTCCTTCCCATGAAAGTTTCACCCTTTAATATTATGTGTCCTTCTTTATGTTAATTTATTGCTTTTTAGCTTGACTTCTATTTTGTCTAATACTAAGATCATGATTCCTGCTTTTTTCATTTGTATGTATGCTGTATAACCCTTTAGGTATCCTTTAATTTTCAGCCTTTCCAAATCACTTTATTTTAGTATGTTTCTCTCATATAGATCTGGGTTTTATTACTGTAAACTGTTTTTTTTTTTCTTAAAATAGGTGATTTACAAAAAACCTTTACATTTATTTTTATGGCAGATATGTGGTGTGAGATATGTCATGTTATGCTTCCATCTTGTATAGATTTTTAAAGATTCCATTATATGGATTATTGTTAGTCTTATTTGTATAGTTCTTTAATATCTTGAAAGCATATAGTTTTGCCAAAATTATCTCTGTAATTATAAATTCAAAATCCTATGGGTGTTGCTTTATGTTTTCTTTATTGAAAATGTTGTAGAAAAGTCTCAAGCCCAACTCAAATTTCCCTGTATTGCACACTTGTGAACAAAGAATTCTTGACTTCCATTTAAATCCAAGAGTATACTTTTTGTGCTGACCATTCTAGGAAAATTCTCCCTGGCACACAGCATGACTTTTTATTATGGATGGCAAAATCTTATGTGACTTCACTGTTTTATAGCATTAAATATTTGTTTAATTCCATGTTCTGTTTTTCTTACTTGGGACTTATCGTTGGAACTTCTGTGCTTTCTATATCAATCATTTTCTCTTTGATACTCCTGAACTCTTTTATTTCCATCCACACATATTATTTGCTCTGTCTTCATTTGTATCTTCTGTGTATCTTACAATGCCTACCACAGAGTTTTATCTTCCTCCTTCCCAGAGGAAATCAGGCTTCCTCTGATTTCATTTTTGTTTAAAATTTTTCAGCAGAAATAGAAAATTTCCTCCCAAGTTTTGTTAGTCTGTGATCCAACATTTCTATTATCCTACCATTTCTTCCAATTTCTTGAAATTCTACTTGGTAGTTGTCCTTCCTCAGAAGCAATTCATTTCTTACTTTTTAAACTTACAGTAAAATTTCTAATCGCGATAATTACTCTCTAACATTATTTTTTCCAGTGAGTGTTATTTGCTGGTTATACTTATCTTTTCCACATTTCTATATTTTTTCCTTAACAATTTTTAAGAGGTTGCATCTAGGGATAGAATCCTCGATTTAATTTCTCCTAACCAATTTTGTTTACTTTTAACCAAAATTAAATGAGTAGTCCCTCTCTCTTAACATTAAAAGAAAATGTGTTTCTCACTCGCAGGGTTCAATCAATTATTTGATCAATCAACTATTTGTTTCTCATTCGCAGTGTTCAATCAACTATTTGTTCAACTATTCAATTTATGGCTCCTCATATATGCATAATTCTTTCCTACAATCCAGGTTTTGTTGAACTACTCCCTATATTTGTAATATGTTTATTCTCTCTGTCTTGACTACTGATTTGGTACCAAAATAAAAATCATATCTTCTCTTCCAAACTACTTAGCAAGTTAGAGATGTCTTATCTGGATCTTGTGTAGTTTTCATCAATGTTATCAACTGGTATATTTAAACAACAAAAAGAAATGGCAACAGTGGGTTTCTGAGAGGAACCCCATCTAGCAATAAAAATGATACCTTCTTGGGCTCATTTGTATAGAAAACGAATTTTAAAAAGAATAATTTTTCACTGGACAACATAATATGAAAAAGATTCATTATAACAGCAAGTGACATTTAAAACTATCTAAATTCTGGACTTTGGGGAAAAACAAATATTATAAGATCTCTAAATCACAAAAATAATAAGCCTCAATGTTAGAAAGAATATAAATAATAAAATACTGACTTAGCATGTAAGCAGAAGAGCAGTTCTCATAATACAGTATTCTCTGTCAGGAATTTAAATCATATCCATCAGTGTTTTGTTTTATTTGATGAAATATTTTATTATATCCTTAAAATGAACAATATTTTCTTTCAGCAAATAAAAATAAACTATATTACTTAAATTGATAATTTGTTCTATAATCTATTATTTAAAAAACTTTCTTTTATAAAACTATTTTACAATTTTTACAACAGGAAGCTATTATTTTCTGCTGTAAGATTATTCAAGTCAAATTCCATGTTCCACTAGATACAAAACTACTAAAAATACAATTTCAACAGATATTTCCACAATTAATTATGAAAAAAGTCAACTTACTTGTGACCTAAGTGCTTCAGAAAGTATCCCAGAACCTTCAGAGCTTGAACCCAAATACTTTCACTTTTAGAAGCCAATAATTTGTAGATTACTCTAAAAAATACAAAAATAAATGACCTCTTAAGCACTTACAAATATTAAGATTATAAGATCTATATACTTTACAATGAATTATAAAAATAAAAAATATAAAGTACCTCTCAGGATTTTAAATTCTTTGGAAACCGGAAAATTATTACATTTTACTAATATTTCTTTTATGTGGCCTTCAAATAAATATTCAAAAGTTCAAAGCGATCCGTTGCTCATAACTATTGCCTTCCATGTACATTGAAAAAATATATATTTTAAGATACATGCTTAGTTAGGCTGTATTTCCCCTTCTATTAAAACTGCCCCTGACATTTTTACTTGATGACCTTTTTCTAAAGAATTTATTAATTAATTTATTTAAAGATTTTATTTATTTATTCATGAGAGACACAGAGAGAGAAGCAGAGAGAGAGGCATAGACACAGGCAGAGAGAGAAGCAGGTTCCATGCAGGGAGACACAGAGAGAGAGAGAGGCAGACATACAGGCAGAGAGAGAAGCAGGCTCCATGCAGGGAGCCTGACCTGGAACTTGATCCAGAGACTCCAGGATCACCCCCTAGGCCGAAGGCTGGCGCTAAACCCCCTGAGCCACCCAGGGATCCCCCTGATGACCTTTTTTTCTTGTTTATAGCTAATTGGACCATGGAATAGATATTTGCCCAATTATTTCTTTTTCTGAGCATTTGGAGTAGTTGGGCTTTTGGGCTGTTGAATAAGAAAATTATTTAAAACAGAAACTATAAGGTAGTCTTATTTTGTTTATAAAGATGACTCTATACACAAAAGGTAGAATAAAGCAACCACATAGGAAGTAGCAGAGAAAGTAAAGTTTTTCCTTATAGCTTTCCAATTCCTTGTTCTTACCCTAACAAGATTTCTATAACAAACATATTATTCTGTTTTTACTTAAATAGGTTTTAGAAGTGTTCCTGTTACTTGGAGCAAAAAAAGTCTCTACTAACACATAATCTAACCTAACATATATAGTCATTTTAAATATAAGAACAAGGCTATATCCATTATAATTTTCATAAATATTTAAAATTTTTTATCTTGTGTCTTTTTCAAAATACAGAAGTATTTTTTTCGATAAGGTAGTAAAGGACAATAACAACTATATTCTTTGCAACTAATTCTAGAACCCAAGATAGTTCTCTGAAGGTGATAGGGGTGACTATAAAATTAGGATGTGCTTTACTGTACTAAATTCTTTTTAAAAAATAAAGCATCATTTTATGTTTTTAAGAAGAAGTAATCTAGAATCAACAAAAAGGTTGGTATTGGAAGATACAAGTATAATTTTTATATCATTTCAGTGATATTAACTAAAGGGAACAAATAACTTAAAGCTACTGACATCTGTTTTATGTTTATCAGTGGTATATGCTATTAAAAAAGAAAATGCTATATTGTTGATATTGCTTATTTGTGTGTTACTCAACTGAAGAATAGACTGAGGTAAACACTAGAGCTATTCCTTTAGAAGATGATTTTTTTCCAAAAGGCTCAAATTCCTAAATAATTATGTATCTACATTGAAACCTATTTTCAGAATTTTTATGGACCAAGATCAGTAATAAAAAAAAAAAACAGGTATGAGAATAGGAAAGCTATATATATAAGAAAAAATATTCAGGAAATCATAGAAAGAATATTCAACAGCAAAAATAATCCTGAGAACCAAAGTAAAAGTTCACAGCCTAAAAATGGGACTATACTCAGATATGCAATCAGAAACTCCCACAGAATCTCTATTTTCTGGAAATAACTTTAAATTGTAGGGATAAGGAGTATAAAACCCACCCAGGGCTAACAGAAATTATGATTAACAACTGAAACATGAAAACATCTAGGGCCATCACTCCTCTACATGACATAGGATTTTCTTTACAACTAGACAAATGTTCCTGAACAAAGTAAGATATGAACACAGGATAGCAATACAGTATGAATGCAAAATTAACTGACAAATCAGTTAATGAATGTTTATCTGTAATATAATAAGATAGGTGAATCCTAATTCATCTGTTTGAGCTTACTACATTAAGCCAGCAAATGATCTAAATTACTTGAGACAGTACTTACTCTTTTCTTCATTCTCAGATATAAAAATATCACATTTTTAGCTGCTCAGTTCAACGTTGTTGTTATCACATGATCTTTCTTAAAACCAGTTAAAATGTCATCAGAATTAAGTTCATTCTTTGTGTGTATAAATTACAATTAATCAGAATTTTCCCAAGAAAATATTTTATATATAACTGTTATCCTTAAATATCTTTAGGTGTTCTAATAAGCTTATTTTTTCTATATCTTTAGTCAAAGCCTATATTCTCCACATTTTTTGAAATGGAAAAACTGAAGTAGAAAATCTTCCATCTCTGTTATTGTTTTTAACACACTGGTAGAAGTAGGATATGTTTGGCAGGTGTCAATCATTACCAATTGCCTCCTTGGTATCATTGTATCTAATCATTCCATTGATATTATACATTTAAATTACTATTTCAGTACCCTAAAGAGCTAACCAAATACCATTCTCCTTTGTAAGGTTGTATTTTCACTGTGTCAAAGAAATGCAGAATTTTATATCTGAATTTCTTATTAACCAATCTAAGGCTGGTTCCATCCACAAGGATGATGAGGATATTTTGAATTTATTCACTTAACTTATGAGTTAATATAATAAATACAGGAGATACAAAGATCTAAGGTTAAGGATACTAATTGTTCAGCTAAATATAATAATATAATTTAAGAAGAATAAGTATTACTGTATTATACGATTAGGTTGAACCATATGAAACTAACATTATTTAGTGAACAGTTAAGTATCAGCAATTTCATATAGTTTCATCTCACAGTAAGAAAATATTTGTAGGTCTTAATAATTAAATCTGCAACTAAAGTAGCAACTTCATGGATTGTAAACTCAGAGGTCACAGTGATAACTAAAATAGGACATCTAATAAAAATGATGTAATCGCTTCTCTTATCTGAAAAGGAGTCCTTCAAATCTAGAGAATTGTCATTTGTTTATATAAATGGCCACTTAAAGGCAGCACTAATAAAACCCGTCGGCAGGTATATTATTTCCAAATTCTTTTATAACCGGTGGAAGTTCATTGACTTGCACATAACATAACTTAGAATTCCTCTTTCTCTTCATTCCAGTAATTCAGACTTCAGAAAAATACAAAAGGAGAATCCCTAAGGGGCTAAGTTATAGGTTGAAGTTCATAAGATTACTAACAAGGACTATTTTTCACTTACCTACTTAATTACTTACATCATTCTAACTAAAGTTAGTCTTCAAACTTTTCATTTTATCCTCTTGTTCTAATTGTGTTGCTACTGTCCTAACTCATCATCCCTAATACTGATGAATAAAATAATCTCTCTACTTATTGTGCTACCTCAACTTTATCCTTCTTCAGTTCATTTTCCCACCACTGCTGACTGTAAATCTAATAAAATGGAAATCTGAGCAAATCAGTATCATTCAAAATACTTTATTTCATTACCAACAGAATAAAATCTCAACTTCTTGTGGACCTTCACTATCTAGTTCTTGAGCCTAAAATTCATAAAATTTTCTTCTGCTCTCTTTTGCTGAAATATACAATGCTCTCTTGTCTTATCACAAAAAAAAATTGTTCTTCACACTACTTGAAATGTCTTTACTATAGTATCAACAATTTAATTACTCTTCTTGAGACCAAGACACATTATTTATATACTTCATAAATTTAAATATTAGACTTTTTTGTAAAGATTTTATTTATTCATGAGAGAGAGACAGAGAGAGACAGAGAGACAGAGACAGGCAGAGGGAGAAGCAGGCTCCACTCAATTCTGGGTCTCCAGGATCACACCCTGGGCCAAAGGTGGCACTTGGGCTGCCTTGAATATTAGAAGATTAATATTAGCTTCTCCATTTATTCCCTTCTTGTGTATAAGATTTTGCTGTATTTATTCAAAAGTTTCTAGGAGTTATTCTAGAAAGCACAACTGTACTCAATTAAATTCTACTAGTAATACTAAATATTATAATCATACCTTATTCCATTTCTTTGATCAAATGCTGGTATCATTGAGGCTGGGTGTTCTGACATCAAAGCCACTAGTAACTGTAACACATCATGAATATTTTCATCCTGTATAATAAGGATTACCAATATTTGTTTAGTTAATATTTTTAGTGCTTTGCATAAAACAATTAAAATAGAAGATCCAGACCATCCTACCTCATGCATGGTAAGTAGGTAATTTAATATACTCTGAAGTTCATCTTCTTTGACCCCTCGATCCTAATTTTTAAAAAATATAAATTATTTAAATCTCAAGTTAAAACTTTACAGGCAGGCATCAAAACGATCATTTTAAAAGTAAATAAGAACAATGTAAAAGTAGTGATGTTTTAATAAAATCCTTAAATATTTCATCATAGTTCATAGACTGTATATTTTCACTTTTAAAGAAGTAAATATTTGGAAAACTGCATCTAGTCCTTTAAAGTTGCTAATATTTAATTGACCACCACTATTGAAAGTTAGTATATTTTGATAATCTAACTGTATTCATATTGCTATTTTCTAGCCATTTATTCTTAAAGAATGCAAAACTTTATAGAATTAGTATATAGAATTACAGTATGTTTTACCTTTATTTACCATTTTTCTTTATCTTAATCTTTTAAAAATCCTACTGTGATAAAATACATAATGTAAGTCTTCTCAAATAGGCACATAGACCATTTCCTGGAATTAAAACTTTATATGCATTTCTTATGCATATGTTCCTTGTCCATTTCCTATATCCCTTAAAATACATGATCTCAAAGAGGATTAACAAAAAGTGAAGTTTAACAACAGTTAAAGATTTACTTTAAGGATTTGAAAAGCTATTCAAAAGTTAAAGATAGTTACTTCTAACTTTACAATACTGATTTTAAATAATGCCAAAAATTCTTCACCTAATATATTGTAATTCTAAATTATATAAAATTGTTTTACCTTTAGTATGAGCTGTTTGAGAAAAAGTAGCATAAATGCTCGGAGCGATATAATTTCTTTTTGTGATGGCCGGGGACCATCTAGAATAAAACAGAAAACAAAAAGAAGAAAAGGGGGAGAAAACTCATTATATTAAATAAGCTTGATGCAGTTAGGTGGGAATACTATGAAATTCTTTAAAAATTGTATTTATTTTATGATCATATTGTTAGTATTATATAATTTCAATTCTATCAGAGGATTCAAACATTAATTTTCAGATTTTGGCAATTTCAAATTATTCACTAAATGCCAGATTTGGGGGAAAGAATTACTTTTAAAAAAATTATAATTCTAAAAAAATTATAATATCTTACTATCCATTCATACGTGTATAATCATCAAGTGTTTACATAAATAATTTCTCCTACTTTTATTGATTTATTAGGTACACTTTTCCCTCCAAATCCAAATCTCTTAACCTCTAATTCTGGCTGGTCCTGGTCACCCTCCAAGCCCTGATCGTTTCTTTGCTGCTGACCACCCTGCTGGCCCCTGCAGTCTTTTCACCCTGACCTTGAAGGCCCTGCCAGACTTAGTTGCCTCCTTGGCTCTGCCAGCATCTCCTGTTTCATTGGCCTCTGCTGCCCAGGCAGGGCTGACTGGCAACATCAAAGCTGAGAAGGTGATGGTGCACATGTAAGAACACTGTTTTATAAAGTAGAATAAGCAAATATAGAAATATATTAAAGATCATGTAAGCAGATTTTTCACTGTTGATGGAAGAAAGCTCTAAAAGCTTGAAGCTACATTGAACCATGTGGTTTCAAATTGGAAAGGGAGGTATTTCTTAGATGCATGAAGAATGCCTAGAAGCAAAGCCATTCAAAGAGCATTAAGCACAATAAGAACACCCAACACCCAAATCTTGGTTTCTAAAAACCACATCCATCAAAAACAAACCAGGGCTCTTTGGAGAAATGGTTGATTCCAGGAATGGTTAAGTATAAAATAAATCACAGACATCTTGTAGCAGAGAGCAAGTACTAAAAAATTATGAACATTTGTTATAAAGACTCAAGATCTCATGTGAGATCTCAAGCCAAATCTGGACAATTTTAACATCAAATAAATAATGACACAACCCAGGGAATAGTCTCTGGGCTAAATCTATTAAACCTAAACATTTTTCATGTTTCACTGAAACAAATATATCTATGCATTTACATACTGTCTATGGTTGTTTTTGCAACATATTGGCAGGGTTGACTACTTGCAACAGAGCCCTTAAGGCTCTCTAAGCCTAAAATATTGTATGGCCCTTTGCAGAGACAATGTGTCAGGTATGGATATAATACTCAGAATAAAATAGAAATCTATGGAATTTATGCTAATATAAAATGAACACAAAAATAAATGGAATAGAAAAAACAAGTTCTTTCTAATAATAGAATTCAATCTAATAAATGTCTTAGAAATTGTCATTTAGTATCAATCATAGTAAAGGTCAATATTGACAAGAGCTACCTATGAACTAAAACCAGTAAGAAATTTGTTGAAGAAATTTACATATTTTCATAGTGTCAATGTATTTCGCCATCAAATATTATTCCAAAAGAGAAAGAAGTAATTTTACACAACCAGACACCATATTAATCAAATGATCAAAGTCAACATCTCCAGGAGTAAGACAACTCAATGTCATGTGCCTCTTGAATAACACAATGTGACAGAACCGGTATGATTTCTATGTGATTCCAGCCAAAAATGAAAAACCTGGCTCATCATTAGCAAATATCAAGAAATTCCAAATTAAGGGACACTCTAAACAGTAATTTGTATTCTCCAAAAATATCAAGGTAATGGAAGACAAAGAAATACTTAAACTATACTATATTGAAGAGTATTGAAGTGATAAGACAACTAAATACAATATATGATCCTCTACTGGGATTCATAGAAAAAGAAAGACCTTCTTTTCTGGAAAGAATATTATTGTAAAAGTTGGTGAAATTTATATCCAATATTTGGAGTAGATAACACAATACAGTGTTATATATATATATATATATATATATATATATATATATATATATATATAATACCTGATTTCAATGGTTGCCCTTGGTTATTTAAGATTATGCCATTTAGGAAATAAATAGTAAAATATTTAAGGTAATAAGGTATTATATCTACAATTTATTCTCTATTGATTCAAAAAAATTTGTGCATGTATGTGTATGTATGATATTTACACAAAAATGGAGAATGAAAAAGTCTTTGGTAAAATATAAAACATTGGAAAACATGCTGAGGTTTATGATAATTCTTTGTGTAACTCTTGCAACTTTCTGTAAATTAGAAATTAGTTTCGTGAAGCAGAAATGAATATATATGAATATATGATGTGTCTGGGGTAGAGAAAACTATCAGAGTGTTGTGTGTGGGAAGGGCTCTGACTCACACAGACATGATTCAAATTTTAGTTCTGTTACTTTGTACCAACTTTGTTTCCTAGCCTACAAAATAACAGTGATACTGACAACACAGTTATATATAGATACAGCCAGATGTGTATGTGTAAACATGCCCATGCATATATAATTACATTACATATAAATGATTAAATAAAATTAACAGGATGCTAATGTACATTCAAACTCAGGGTGAACATTCAGTAATTTAGGCATTATCAAGACTAAAAGCAACAGAAAAAAGCCATAAAAGACAGAATAATACACCATATTGCAAATAACACAATTTCTAAAGTCCTATCAATAAATGACATAACATAAGCTAATGAATACAAAATAGCAAAATGTTGTTTTCCCTTATTAACAAGATTTTTATAAAACAATAATTTTCAATGCTACTTTTAGCATGCTGAGAAAAGCATTCTAACATACTACACAGTAATTACTCTCAGTAATTTTAAATCAATAATGGAAGTAAATAATTATATACAAAGGAATAGATCACTGCATTATTTTTAGAATCAAAATTTTAGAAACATGTAAATGGTACATTCCTTTAGATTATTATGTAGAATCAACAATAAAACAGGAAAAAGAATAATGGAAATCTTAACTCTGTAAAGAGTTTAAATATTCCACACATTTAACGCAATGAAAAACAGTGGAAGAACACACACCAAACTTATATTCCTGGGGATGGGTTAATATCATTTTATTTTCTATGATGAGTAAGTATGAATTTTTATTTATATAATTATATATATAGCCAACTTTCCTAATATATGTATGTATATATACATATATGTATATATGTGTATCTTAAGATTTTACTCATCTTATTCTAGAGAGAGAGCGCACATACACCACAAGCTGGGAGAGGGACACAGGGAGGAGAGAATCCCAAGCAGATTCTGCATTGAGCAGGGAGCCAGAGATGGGGCCCAATCTCAGGACCCCAAGACCACAACCTGAGCTGAAACCAGAGTCTGACACTCAATCCACTGAGCCACCCAGGCATTCTGGCAATATTTTTTTAAACAACACAATGAAGAATTACATTAGTTTCTTCTATACTTAAAATAAAAGGTGAAGTCTGGGGAAATAATATAAAGAAAGGGAACAATCTCAAAGTGTTGAAACAACTATAATAGAATACACTGGTCATGATCAATTTCATCGGATTTTAATATTATGAATATATTTTCCTGAGTCACAACAAGCATACAGACTAAAAGGTAGAATATTATTTTTTACCTGCATTTATTCCAACGATACTTTATATTGTAAAAGTATAAATTTCTCTATCACAAAAAATTCTCAATATTCAAGGCTACTATATAAGAAAAGACAACAGTTTGGTGGTATTTCTATAAGCATGCACCTTTGCCTATAACAAAGTTGCCTATAACAAGTTGCCTATAATAGTTCTCAGGACATAGAACAGTAATAGTACAATGAATGCAGTGGTAGTGTTGTACTTACCTAATCCTTTAGGAGTAATGCCACTACTGTCAGCAGGATTAATGACCCAGTAGTAATATTTCAATGTGTGCATTAGCTGTAATACTGTTCCTACTCTGCGTATGGTGGTATAAATGGTAGCAGTTCCAATAAATTCAGCAGACAAGTAAGTGTATAGGGAAAGCTGAACCTAATACAGAATATTAACAGAGCATTAAAATAAATTTAAAATGCCTCAAGTGTTTATATTATATACATTCTAATTTAAATGCAAATTAGTAAAGGCCAAGAAAGAACCATTTATTATGAGGTTAAAAATAACTATTTATTAAATATTATTTATATTTTTAAAAGAAAACAATCTGTAGCCAACATATTCTAATAAAACTTATTTTAATAAAGGCAATATGTAGCTATTAACAGTGAAATCATTTAAGTGAATTAATCTATCAACAGTACCTGAAACAAAGATTAAATTATTTAAAAAGTTAGCTAGTCTAAAGCCCTTAATCAAAGTACATTTCAGTAGCTCAAAGGAACAGTACTAACTTGAGTCAGTTACATCATATTTGGAAAAGATATACATAGTCATATAACCTAAAAGTTTATATAATTCCAAATTTTCTTAACTCACTGTCAAAGTATCAGTATCTAACCATGTATATAGAGAGGAACAAGTCAAACAAGTGAAACATCTTGTTTAAAAAGTGAATAAACTTAAAGTTTGAGTTTAGCACGACAACATACTAAACAATAATAAATATCAGATCTTATATTAATGAACCAAAGTTATATGGAAAATTTGAAAACTGTAAAAAGTAGCTCATATTCATGAAGCCTGTCCCTCATTACTGATTTCCACTAGAATGTAACAGGACTAATTTTAGGTATGCAAAATAATAAAAATTTTATGTTGACATCTAAAAAACAATGTATATATTTATTTTTAAACAAATAATATTTACAATCATGATATAAACTGCATATTCACAATACAAGTCATATTCCAGTCACAATGACTGAATTATCATTATGTAATTAGTTATTATTTCTCTTCTTAGTCTTAATAATCAGTGTACCAGATTCTTTCTTGAATCAGATATGAATCATAACTACTAATTTCATAATGTAGTTATTATTTCAAGTTTAAATTACAGTTTCATTTATTTTAATACTTACATATTTAATATTTTGATTGCTGATTCTATGTAATACAACTGCTTCAGGTTGACTATAAAATAAGCTAAAAAAAAATCCAAATGCTTTCTACTGCACAGTGTAGATCCATAGCTATAATTTATTAACATTACACTAAAATGAGTTAGAATGAAATTTATACCTTTGCAGGTGTATGTATCCAAATGGCTGGGTTAAATAAAATGTGATCACAAAGCTGCTTTAACAAAGGTGCTCCATGAGATAAACCATCAAGGTATTTTGCAAAGGATAAAAATTGCTCCAGGACAGCTCTAGTTATATGAACTCTTGATGACTTTAAAAAAAAAAAAAAGAAAGAAAGAAAGAAAAGAAAAGATTTTCAAGCTAAAAATATCCAGAATATCAAATTTTAAGATCGCTGACTGAATTTTTCATATGCCATCCCTAAAAATTTAAATAAAATATAAAATCATATATTCCCTTTGCTATTCAAAATTTAATTATATTCAGGAACATACTATTTTAAGATAATTTTCTGAGTGACAGTTTGTTATCTGAAGCCCTTTCCAGAACAGGTTAAATAATGCCACTATCAATGCAAACTGAAGAAATATAACTTACAAAAAAAAATGGTTTCAACCCATTTTTGTATAAATTAACTACAGAAGAGATCTCAAAGGAAATTAAAATGAAATAAAATTACCACAATTTCACAAACACATGCAGGCACACGCACAGACACACGATACCAGGAAAGAGAAGTGCTTTCATGAGATCCAAACCAATGAGCAAATAAATTTATTCCACCATTCCACTGAACCACAAATGAGTTGCACATGGACAAATACAATGCACCTTATTCAGCAAAGACCTTCAACCTACCATGGTATATGAGAAACAAATCTCACCCTCCTTCGGCTTCATGACCTTCAGATTATTCGCAGTGCCCTTTGCTTAAAAGATGGAAACTGCTAAAATTTATTTATATGGCTTCTTTTTTCCATAAAATCGCTCACCCTAGATGATATTTTACATTTCCACAGCTTTATATAACAATATCTCAATGCTAAACACTCACTCCCATCAAGATGTTCAACTGCCATCACCAATACATAGCCTACTACCAATGTATTTAGATAAATGACAGACCTTCCAAAATTCATCCGAGAATTTAAAGCTGCATTGTTCAATATAGTTAGTAGCCACTAGTCATGTGTTGCTTCTGAGCACCTGAAATGTGGCTAGGCCTAGGTGGTAAGTGTTATAAGTATGTATACACTGGATTTTGAAGATATGAAATAAAAAATAATGCAAAATATCTTTTATAATTTTTAAATTGAGTATATGTTGAAGTGGTAAGATTTTGGATATACAAGGTTAAATATAAATACATTATCAAATTTGACTCTCCTTGGCACTGTAGAAAGAACAGTTAACAAAACTGAAAAAGCCTTGCCTCACAGAACTTAAATTCTAAAGGAGTAGTAGACAGGGATATACAATAACATAAAAAAGTAAAATATATAACAAATTAAATATTAGTGCATAAAAAAACAGAGTGGATAACAAATTTGTAAAAGGGTGATTAAGAAACGGTTTTACTGAATAGGTGGCTATTAATTACTTTGAAGTATATAAGGCTCGCAATGATTTTTTTAATTAATACGCTTGTTATGTTTGACGAAACACCAGTGGCTAGTAGATAAGCAAGAGTCCTACAAAATTCAAACCAAGCCTAGGAATATAACTTTATGTGAAAATTTCATTAAAAACTGGAAAAAATGATCCTAACAAGTAGTATAATTATTAAGGTGGGGGAAATGGGAGACAAAGCAAATTAATCTTTAAGGAAAGAGAAAAACCAAAGCTCACTTTAAAGAAACTTTTATAGAAAGAATACTTTTAAATTCTAAAACATTTTATTCATAGATAGGTGAATAAAATTAAAACAAGAGATCAATGGTTATATAAAGCTTTAGCCCCTCCTTCAGTAGCTATAATTTCACACAGCTTATCATATATTTTTATCCAGTAATAATGATTCTGAGAACATCATCTGGTAAATTCCACTTTTATGCTTAAAACTATGAAATAGAGCAGTCACATCCTCTTCCTAGATAAACATTTTCAGAGATCAGATTTTATCCTATAAAATTGTCATGTGTTTATAAAGAACACTAAAGCAATATAAAATCAGATTGGCCATTATGAACATATTCATTTGACGAAAAAATTCATAATTTGGAAACAAGTTTTTAACTTTGCTCTGTTATAAAAAAGACATGCTGGAAGTATCACATGAAGCCTTCCATCCACATTACTAAAAAAAAAAAAAAATGTCAGTTTTTTTTTTTTCATAGTACTCAGTTAATAGTTTTTATTCTAAAATTGATCTTTAGGAAATATCTTTCTAAATGTGTGGGGTTTTTTTATTGGCCTATTCAGAAATCCTGCCAGGCAGAAAATGAAAGTTCCCTTCAACAGCATGTTACCTTTACTGTATTACTTCTTCCCTCTGCTTTGCATTACTGTTAATTATTCACATATCTTTCTTTCAATATAAAGAAGATACTATCTTATTCATCTTTTTTTCTCTCTGGTCCTGCCATAATTCCTTAGCAGATGTTGAATTGAATTTATGGCAAATTCAAGAACAGAGTAAGAAGAGAACAGATAAGACAAATCACAGATTAAGAGAAAAGAAGATAGCCAACTCTGTTTTAGGGTGTTTAGTTTGAATGACTGCTTTAAAATCCTTATTTTGATATTTGCTTTAATTTCTCCAGTAAAGCTATTTTAAAAAGTGTTCTCTGTAATTGATTGTTAGAAATCTATAAAATGCATGCTCTGAAATTTAAACTTTATGACATTACTTTTATGTAATGACTATATAAGATATAATTTGTACGATGAGTGCTATATGAATTGTGATGGAACATATTTGGAAACAGAATTTCAGAAGCTAGGAAAAAACAATTATATTTTAATGTCCACTCCAGAAGTAACTAAATCAAACTCGAGTAATTGATGTTATAAGGAGAAGTTGCCATTCAGTAAAAACAGAGGTCTTCCCACATTAAGAACAGGCCACAATGGAATAGACCACTAGTAGTGTTCTTTTTTATTGCAGAAACCACTCTATCTATATCTATATCTATATCTATAGATAACATAATATATTATTAAGTAAATTATGGGAAATTAATTTAATTAGTAGAGGTACATCCATTTCACTCCTTCCAAGATACCAAAACTGAGCAACAAATGGCCTAATCCAATATGAATCACTTATGTGTTGCTACTGTTGCTGTTGCTTGGGGGAGACAGGTACACAGTGATTCATCAAAATATTCATGGCAACAAATAATTCAAAGTAGGTCAAGACTTAACCGGAGCAATCAAATTGGAGGGAAGGATGTTTTTCAAAAGTGGGAGAAAGAAGTTTTTCTGCCCACGCCCCCACCTGGATATGAAAGTCTAATGCACTAAGGTGACCTGGCAATCTTCTTCTGAAAAGACAGTAGCTATAGCAGCAAATAAAATCATGAAATATGTGGCAGAGGAGGCATACAGAAAAACCCTGGGTCCTTGATGACATAATTGAGACTCAGACAACCAAACCCTAAAGCCCAACTTTATGGACATGTTTTATCAGCCACACTGATCTAGTCCCCAACCTTCCCCATCCTATTTCTGAGCTTGGGAGGCTCCTTTGGCTACTAGCTTCCCACTGGGTTTGACTAGTGGAGACACCAGTAGGAAATTAAAGGACAGGAAGAAAACGAAGTTGGGGAGGCCCTGGCTTCACCCCTTCAGGCCAACAGACTATTTTTTTTTTTTTACTAAAGATAACACTCTATCAGGTACAACTTCTCCTAGAACTACAATAACTTTCTTTTTGAGTTATGATAAACACTTCTCTCACCTCTGCAAACTTTGCTGATTTCCCTTAAAAATGCTCACAACTCTTTAAAGAACTTTGCATTAAACTCTTTTCAATAACCAGGTTTGGGCATGATGTCTGTTTCCCGCCAAGAATATGACTGATAAGCCACCTGTCACTAGACTTCCAGTTACATTAGCAAGCATATTTCCTAAATGTTTGAACCACTTTGACTCAATTTTTTAAAATAACAACACCCAAAAATATTGAACACCCGAGAAAACCTCCAAGTCCTTCAAACTCATATTTTGGCAAAATAAAACAAACAAACAAAAAAAGGATCACAAAAGTTGTTCATAAAATAGTTTAAATGAGATGAATAAAGAAACCTCTTACTAGGGGTGCCTCGGGGGTTCAGTTGGTTGGGTGATTGCCTTTGGCTCAGGTCATGATCTCAGGATCCTGAGATTGAGCCCCATGTTGGGCTTACTGCTTAGGAGAGAATCTGCTTCTCCCTCTCTCTCTGCTCCTCTCCCATCCCCTGCTCATGCTCTCTCTCTCCCTCAAATAATAAATAAATCTTAAAAAAATATATAAGAAAGCCTCTTATTAGACTACCTTCCTTGATAACTAAGTTATACCTTCTAAAACAAGGAGATAAAGTTAAGTAACACTTAACCATTAACTTGTTATTAGTTGATGATAAAATAAAAATGGACCCTTTATTATCTATCCTGTTTACCCAGCAACTGACATTCAAAAATAAAACAGTATAAAATTCATCTGAGAAGGTGAAAAACAAGCATGCAAATGCTTTCACTAATTCAATTAAATCCAACAAATATTTATTGAGGTGGGCATTCTTTTTTAGGTGCTGAAGATACAGCAATAAAGTGAGAACAAATAATATACTGTCCCTGCTTTCATGAAGCTGAAGCTTATATTCTAGTGAAAAGAGGCAGAAAATAAAGTAAAAAAAAAAGTCAAAATCATGCTGTAAAAAATTGGTAGATTGGAGATAGTGATGGTTATAGAAGGGGTACTTTTCTATTTAGAGTGATACGTAAAGTCTTCTCTGATAAGGTATCACAAGTGAAATCCTAAGTGAAGTGTAGAATTTCAATCCATATGGATACCTACAAAAAGAGCGATAAAATGCAAAAGTCCTCAGATGGATTCATACTTGCCACTTTAGTTTTAGGAAAAAGGCAAAGAGGCCTTTACATGGGCAGTGTAGCTCCAAGAGAGAAATTAAGAAGGAGGATGATAAAGAGATGAAATCAGAGGTAAGAGAATTGTGAATTTACTCTGCAAATGATGTAGCAGTAAGGTCTGATACATTTTAGGAAGACTAGTGTGACTCCAAGTGGGAAACAGATTGTGGATAACCAATAGTTATCTCTAAGAGAAAATTGAGGGATGAAAGATTTAAGAGGAAAATTAGTCTTTAAAATTTAGAAAGAGGAGGAGACACTGGTAGGAGAGAATAAAACAGGAGACCAAGGAGGTGAGAAAAAAAAACAAAGAAAGAATGCTGTCACATGGGGATCCCTGGGTGGCGCAGCGGTTTAGCGTCTGCCTTTGGCCCAGGGCGTGATCCTGGAGACCCAGAATCGAATCCCACGTCAGGCTCCTGGTGCATGGAGGTTGTTTCTCCCTCTGCCTATGTCTCTGCCTCTCTCTCTCTCTCTCTGTGACTATCATAAATAAATTTAAAAAATTTAAAAAAAATAATACTGTCACAAAAATACAACTGAAGAAAGCATTTCAACAAGGAAGGACTTTGAGAACTGAAATGTTAATAGGTCAAATAAGATGAAAACTGAGAACCTTAAGATGTAAGAATATTAAGACTACTGGTGACATTGGCATGAGCCATTTTAAGGAAAAAAGACTGACTGTAATAGGAACGGATCTAAAACTAAATAGGATTCCAGGAATATGAGGATGGTTTAATATATGAAAATCAATTAATGTAGTTCACTAAGAAAAAACTGAAGAAACTCGTAATTATCACAAATAATGCAAAAAAGCATTTGATCAAATTCAGCACCTGTTTATGATAAAGAAAACTCTAAGCAAACTTATAGTAGACAGTTTTTTTTAATATGATTTAAAAATCTAATGAAAGTGGGATGCCTGGGTGGTTCAGTGGTTGGGCATCTATCTGTCTGCCTTTGGCTCAGGGCATGATCCCGGATTCCCGGGTTCAAGTCCCCATCGGGCTCTTTGCATGGAACCTGTTTCTCCCTGTGGCTGTGTCTCTGCCTCTTTTTCTGTGTCTCTCATAAATAAATAAAATCGTTAAAAAAAATCTACTGAAAGTAATCTACAGCATATACCATACACAGTGGCTAATTATTGAAAGCTTTGCACATGAGATCTGTAATAAGATAGGGATGCTCACTATTACAACTTTTGTTCAGCACCATTCTGGAAGTCTTAGTGCAATATCAAGGGGTAAAGACATAAAAAATAAATACTGGAAAGGAAAAAATTAAATTGCATTTCTTAGATGATGAGATTTTCTACAAAGAAATGTATCTGAAAAATTAACAAACTACTAGAAATAACAGAAGAATAGCAATGCTGGTACATAAAAGGTCAATATATATGCCAATTATATTTCGATGTAAAAAACTAACATTTGAAAAACCTCAAGTATCTAGAAATAAATCTAGCAAAAGAAAGTTTTCTACGTAGAAAATTACCAAAGAGACCTAAATAGAGGGATACACTAAATGCATTAATTGGAGGGTTCAATATAAAGATATCAATATAACACAATGAAAATCCTTGCATTTTCTGGTGGAAATTGACAAGCTGATAGATATACTAATGCAAAAACTCAAGGATAGCCAAAGCAATCTTGAAGAACAATAAACCTAGATGACATATCAAAATATACTAAAAATGCATACAAATTAAGATAGTGATGTATTGCTTCAAAGAGAAAAACCTACAATAGACAAATTCTGGAAATGATCCCTTCATATATGGTTATCGCATTTAGGCAAAAATTAAATTGCAATGCAGTGAAAAGTCAACTTCAATAAACAGTACTAGGCCAGCTATCTACATATTTGGGGGGGAGAAAAGAACTTTGACCCTTATACTTCATGCCATACACAAAACTCAATTCCAGATGGATTATAAGTCTAAATGTGAAAAGTAAAACAAAATTTTGAGAAGAAAACATAAATCAGTCTCATGGCTTTGGAATACATTAAGATCCAAAATGGGATAATCGGGGATTCCTGGGTGGCTCAGTGGTTTAGCGCCTGCCTTCGGCCCAGAGCATGATCCTGGAGTCCCATGATGGAGTCCCACATCAGGCTCCCTGAATGAAGCCTGCTTCTCCCTCTGCTTGTGTCTCTGCCTCTCTCTCTGTCTGTCTCTCTCTGTCTCTCATGAATAAATAAATTTTAAAAATCTTAAAAAAAAACAACCAAATGGGATAATCATAAAAGAAAATGAAATAGTGACCCATATTAAAATAAAGGACTTCCACTCATCAAAAAGATCATTAAGAGAATGAAAAAGCAGGTCACAGGGGAAGTAATATTATGATACATACCCAACAAAGGTCTTATATCCAGGATTAAGAAAGATTTTTCACAAATCAATAAAAGAATGACAAAACGATTCAAATGGAAAAGGGCAAACAGTTTGAATAGGTATTAACTAAAAGAGGATAACTACTAAAATACAATTAATGTATGAAAATGTTCAACTCAATCTGTCATCAGGGAAATGCAAATTAAAATATAATGGGATCTACGGAATGTAAGACTAACTTTGCAAATCATATATCTAATGAAAATTAGTATGCAGAATAAAAAATTGCTACAATTCAATAATAGAAAGAAAAATGTCACAATTTTTTAATGGGAAAAAGTTCTAAATCGATATTCCTTCAAAGAAAATACATAAATAGCCAATAAGCACATAAAAAGATACTCAACATGATTAGACATCACAGAATTGTAAACAAAAAATGATATGCCACATCTATTAGGATAGCTAGAATAAAACAGACAACAAATGTTGCCAAGGATGTGAAAAAACTAGAAACCACATATACTGCTGATGATAATGTAAAATGAAGGAGCCAATTTGGAAAGCAATCTGTAGTTTTTTAAGTGGTTAAACACTGAGCTATGATAGGACCCAGCAAATGAGTTCATAGATAGGTATCTACAGAATAGAAATAAAAATATATATCCACACAAAAACTTGTCCAAGAACATTCATAGCAGCATTATTCATACCATGCAAGATGGAAAAAACAAAAATGTCTGATATTTGAATAGATAAACAAAATGTATTATATGCATACAAGAGAATACTATCCAGCCATGAAAAGGAATAAAGTACTGATAGATGCTATAGCATAGATGAAATCTTGTAAACATTATGGTACGTGAAACAAGATACAAAAAAAAACAAATATTATATGATCTCACTTATATGAAATATCTAGAATACACAAAATCAGAGTCAAAAGTAGATTATAGATTGCCTAGGAGTAGGGGTCTTGAAAGGAAATCGGGCAAACTGGCAAAGGACATGGATAATTACTCCATACAAAAGAGAAAGTGTGGATGTGCTATGAATACATATGTATATCCAATGTTATTCAAATTTTCCAAAAATGCAAATGAAAGCCAAAATGAGATAATATTTTATGCCTAAGGTGACAATAGAATTTTAAGGATATTAATTCTGAGGGAAAGGAAAAACTGAGTATGTCTTTTTACTTGACTTACAATCTTTTCTTTTTTTAAAAAAAAATTTATTTATTTATTTATTTATGATAGTCATACAGAGAGAGAGAGAGAGGCAGAGACACAGGCAGAGGGAGAAGCAGGCTCCATGCACCAGGAGCCTGACGTGGGATTCGATCCCGGGTCTCCAGGATCACACCCTGGGCCAAAGGCATGCGCCAAACCGCTGCGCCACCCAGGGATCCCGACTTACAATCTTTTCAATGAATTTCTAATTCTTTAAAAAAAATTTTAAGGTTTTATTTTTAAGTAGTATCTCTGTCCAACTTTTGGCTCACATGTGGAACCCTGAGATCAAGAGTCACATGTTCTACTGACTGAGCCAGCCAGGAATCTCTCACTGAATTTCTTATTATTACTACTAAGCTTTAAGTGTAAAAGAATGCTCACTTTAGAATTATGCTGATCAAATCTCAGCAAATAGATGAAAAGTATATTCAAGGGGTAGTTCTTGTTAGTGATCTTATCATACATAGTAATAACACAAAGCATTTCATAATATCTAATTCATGTAAAATGTAATTTCACATAAATCTTCTAAACGATTCTTAAGTACTCTAGACATAAAAAGTTTTCCATGAAACTAAACACATGAATGATAATCTTGTTACTGAAAAAATTATTTCAATACAGAAATGCTGCCAATGATCAATCTATGTAATAACCTACCAGTCCTCAATCACCAATCCTTCAAAAAAGAAGAATCCTTGTTTCAAAGCAAAGATAAGATACAAGGATTTCAGAGGTGAACAATCTGAGTTGAAAAAACTGTTCCTAAGAGTCCCCTCAAAATTATTTCGAAAGGGAAAAATAAGTTTATTCCTCTTATTCATGGACTCACCTCTATTATTTCTCATAGAGTTCTATTTTCAGAGCAGCTGAATGTTAGAGTTAAGTGATTAAAGAATAGGCTTGAGAGAGCTAATGAGGGTAACAGATAGTTCCTTAGGAAAGAAAAAAAGCCAGTATTTGTACTCATGACTTCCCCTTTTAATTTTTAAAAGAAATCATATGATACAACCAAATTCTTTGAGATCATAATCAGAAATCCATGATTACCAGAATTGTACAGCTATGACTAAAGCAAAGAAGGTAAAAAAAAAAAAAAAAAACAAACAAGAGACAAATGACACAGATGGGAAAATTAAACCCATCTAATTTCTATTATTTATATTACGTAGGGATTTGAGAAAAGCTACCTTAAATATTCCAATATATTAAAAGCAGAGACAAATCACAAATTGTTTTGCTTATTACAAAATAAAGATATTTTTACCTTAAAATTGGAAAATTAATCAAAAATAAAAATCCACTTAAAATAAAATTGGCAAAGGTTCTAAAAAACTTAGCTTGAATCTAAAGATAGTGAAGAAACAATAAGAAAAAAGTATTAAGGGGAAATACTTTTAAGTGTAGAGGAAAAAAGTTTCTTTATTTTCTATCTTACTCAAAATTCCTAAATACACAGATTTCCCTGCACTCAATTTATTTCAATGTTTACGCTTAAATCTAAAAGCAATATATTAAAGTAAATATGTGTGGATTAGCCTACTATAATGAACAGTCTATGAAAAGAAAAACTATAGAAAAAATATAATTAGGGGTTGTCGAGTTGTTCAGCTATGAATACTACACAATAAAACCATCAATACATATCACTTACCTTTTCAAGTAAGTAGCCAATGACTAAAAAGCCTTTTCCACCCAGCATCTGTTCTTGCATGGCTACTGAACTTTTAAGTAGTTCAACCAGGAATGCCAAAAGAGTAGCACTGCATGTAAAGTACAGACAATTTCATTATGTAATCATCAAATGTTGATTATAAACATAGTGTTCCGTTTCAGAATTTTATTATGCCAAAAGATAAAAACCAAATTCAAAACTAATCTCTACTTTGCTGACAATGATTACTATATTTTATATTGTACATGACTATATTTTCTCACAAGCATGAGAAAACTAGTCTCATCTCTTTAGAATTAAATATCAAAAATCAAACATAAATGCATAGCTTTTTTTTATATCCCAAAGCCAAACACTGGAGTTCACCTACACATATGTACATTACCTGTTTTAAGTAAATATAACATAAGAAACACATCTACAAATACATCAATTCTCCACAGTATTTCCATAAAGACTTTTACCATAACATTCTTTTGAAGAACATACTATCTTAGAAAATTTAAATACATATGCAACATTGCTTTGGAAGAACACACCTGTTTTTGAAATAAACTTTTTATTTATACCTATTTTTTAAAAAGACTTTCTATTTTTTAGAAAATATCCAGAGAAATATACAACATGTTATTTGTGTCCATATATTCACTCAGGAAAGCTCATGAGAGCAGAAAAACAAATGATCTGTATAATATTGAAATGGAAGTGGCAATTAATTACACAATGTATACACAAACACATAAAAGCACACAAAGATAAGTGCCAGACAAAGATAAAGCACTTGATAATGTTTGTTGAATGAAGAAACAAAAGAAAAATAAATGACTGCATTGGATTAAGTTTTGATAATATACTACTTCACAAAGTTACATTGAACAATTTTCAACTAACAGCATTAATACATGATGGCATTTCTAATTAAGAAAATATATATTCCTTCACTGTATATGCTTACTGTAGTTTATTACAATAAACAAGCCAAACTTCATCAGCAATTAAAATATCTATTTACTGTGCCTTATATTGTACTCTAAATTGCCTATTTATATTCATAAGAAAGTATAAAACCACAATTTTCCAAATATATTTTAAATTCATAAGCACTCGTTTCTTCA
Organism: Nyctereutes procyonoides; assembly: GCF_905146905.1. Taxonomy (NCBI): domain Eukaryota; kingdom Metazoa; phylum Chordata; class Mammalia; order Carnivora; family Canidae; genus Nyctereutes; species Nyctereutes procyonoides. The sequence goes on along the minus strand of NW_026575033.1, from coordinate 14,755,530 downwards.
AGGAATTAAGAAAATTCGTTAATGAGGAAAACTTGAAAATCACTAAGGTCCAAAAGTGATTCTATTCTCTCAAGTTATTCTAAATTTTCTGGTTTCAATAGAATTGACAACACATTTTTCTGATAATGTGGCTATTCTAGTTCAAATCAGAAATATTCTCATTAAAAGAATCAATAGCAAAATTATTATTATTATAAAAATTGATAGTTTAATGGGTTACATGACATCAGGTAGAAAAAATATAGTATTTCTGGAAATAAAGTACTTCATTACAGGAAATTAAAATTCAGTTACATTAATTGGCCCTATTTCTTTAAACCACACAAAAAAGTAAACTAGTATTACAAGTCAACAATGTTCTTTTACTTTGTCCTAAAGTTAGATATTTACAAATTAAACACAACTACCAAAGAATCCTTTGGGATTTTTAAAAATATTTCTGTATAGAAGAACAGCTATTAGACAATCTAGTCCATTTTTAATGAATTGTGTCAACAGTAAAAGCCACTTCACAAATAATTGCATAGGTACTACTACACAAAATACTTCTCCCTAAATGTTTGAGAAGAATAAAGAATCTACTGCATAGAGATTACACAATGTCCTAATCTTTTCATGGAATTCTTACCTACATCTGAATTAGTGACTACGGGGAAAGAGGACTAAATTCCTAAACATCAACACTGCTAAAAAGAAAAGACTGGAAATGCCTATGGTCCCCATGGTCCATGAAAAAAAATGCAAAAAAAAAAAAAAAAAAAAACTTAAAATAAATCACCCTCCTATGTAGAACTATATAAAATTACAAGGATGCCATGGATATGCTTACTCTTTTATGTCAGAAGGGCTACTCTTTCTCAAACATCTAAGTAATTACCCAGACTTCTAATCACATTGTAGTTCCATTACAAAATCAAAAATATGAATTTTATTCCAAAATCTTAACACATGACTATGCTACCCACATAAAGTTAATTTCACTTCAGTTTTAACTATGACAACAATTGAAAAGTCAAATGCATTCACTAACAAAAGTATTTTAAATTATTCCTAAAACTGAATGCAATAGCAATACCATATCTTTTCAAAAAAATCTTTAAAATAGGTATAATTGACATGGTGGAGTAAGAGTAAATAGATGGCCATCTTCGAAGAGGTACATTTTCAAACATAATTTAACAAACTTACCAGTAACTAAAATGCATCGGATTGCTGCAGGGCTCACAATAAACTTGCAAAATTCTGTGTACTGCCATACAAAATTTCTCTCCATTCTTGCCTATTTCCAACTCCCCTAGATACAAAGGCAAATATAAAGGATACTTCAGCCCATTCCTATATCTCCTACATTACCACTTCCTGTCTAGACACAACAGTTCATCTGTAGAGGATCTATGTACATAGGATAACCAAAAACCAATATCTGTGTTGGCCAAAACTAGTATATACAACATAGAAGATTCTCTTGAAAAGTATAGCTAGAAACAGATTTTCATAGGAATATTTTACTTGATAGACAAAAAGTATACTGACTTCACTCATAAAGTAAAATTGCTAAACTTTTCAATAGACAGTACTATAACATATCATGTTCTATATGTAGCAATTCTACTTCAGGAATAGTTAGGAGTGTTTAATAATCCTGTCTCCTTTTAAGGAAAATGACACTAACAATCTATAAGGTTAATCTTAAAAATAATTACCATCTTCCAGTTCTTAATAAGCTTCTATTAAATTAGAAAGTAATATTTAAGAACATACTCATAAAGGGCTAGACCTTAGGAAAAAAATGAATAGTATAATAATATCTCTAATGACTCAGCATACTTATTATCTCTCTAGAACTTTCTCGTCCATATTATTAAGGAATACCACATAATCTTGGCCCACAATCACCTGAGAATATATAATAACTATATATGAACATGACTAATTTCTATTTCTAATATAAAATATGTACTATATTTAGGTTCCATTAAAATTTCTATATAAATTTTGACTTGATTTTAATATAATTTTATTCATTTGAAATTGTCCATTATTTATTTTTTTTAAATAACTAATGTAAATAACTCATGCCATGTGATCCTAAAAGTTTTATTTTTGAGGTATTTGATTATTTAAACATATATCAAAAGACAGACCTAATGTATAACTGAAATGATTAAATTGAATACATAACCAAAGTTCAGTTCAAGACAGTTCCTAGGATTCAGAAACTGGCTTTTCAATCTGCTTTGTACTGAAACAAGCCATGTATCTCAGCTAGATGAACTGCTTAAGTATATTGAGAAGAATGGCATTCATAAGTTACAAAATTAAAGACTGCCCAAGATCCAACACTCCCTCCCCTCTTAAAAGGATATTTTTAATATCTTAAGAAACACTACAGACAATTGCCAGAATAAATTGCCAGAATAAATTCAAAAGGAGATTAAGTTTCATTAAAATTAAGGTACCAGGAAAGGGAGAAAATCTTTTGACTTTTTCATAAGGTTTCTTCTTTTATATAGCCTAATTTGGTACGGAAATACATTGAAATCTTGCAAAGGACGATTAAAATTATATAAAATATCTAATACCATTGTTTCTATGCTATTTCTTTGACTAGAAAACTTTTCTGAGATGAAGAGTGATCAAGCAGGAACAAAACTGTAAAAGAAATCAACTCAAGTCTCATACCCAAGGTAATTTCTCATTCAACAAAATTAATTTCTAGTGATACACATGCAAAAAAAAAAATCTCACAGAAGTTAGAAGAGTTAAGTTCCTTCACAGTTCAAAATTAGAAAGGTCTAAACCAAAGTTTCTAATTCCAGGTACATTTAATGGTTACTTTTAGACAATGTATTTCTGAGGATTCACTCTAAAAGAACACTGTCTACCTGCCTAATACACAATGAACTTGATACACAAACTGTCACATTCATCAGTTCAGACATCAAGTGGAAATACATGCCGAAATAAGTAAAATACATTTATCTGCAGAGTCAAATAAGGAAAACAGTGAGATGCAGCACAGTAAAATGTAAGGACACATGGAATACACTGGTAGCACATGAAATCACTAAGCCTGCCCTTAGCCATGATATCTCTCAGTAATGTCTACCTTTTCTTGCAGCCTGATAAGGAGACCGGCTTAGTCTTATAAACTGATTTTACTACCACTCTCATGGCTATTTAAAAGTATTCTTTAAAGGTCCTATTTTAAAGTTAATCAGGCTGTTACACATTTTTACCTTCCTCTGGTAACAGATTTTATGTTTTATCAGCCTATTTTATCTCTGACAAAATATAACCAAAAAAAAATCTAAGTTTATAAACTTGTGATTGAAATGTCTCAAAATCTGTCTTGATTAGGAAAAAAAATAACTTTTTTAATTTTAAAGGAATTTATTCTAAACTTCTGACACAGTTATATGTTAGTATATAGTATATCCTGGTATTTACATAGTTTGAGTACAAAACAGCCTTTTGATATGCTCCATTCATAACTCTATAAATAGCCAATAGATATTTACTAAAAAGACTCTAATGTAGAAGAAATAACTCTCAGAGCCTACTACTTTACAATTTAATCCCAATCGAAAAATGACTACTTACAATGCTCTATTGTTCTTGTCCCTTTATGAAAATTTAGTGGACATCCTACAAGTGGCAGCACCACTACAGTAACCACGTATAATCCATGGATACATGAATACTTTAGAAATTTAATGATATAACTTAACACCTAAAAAGTTCAAAATTTCAAAATTAAAATAGAGAGTTTATAATGACACATGTGTGACCTTAACTATGAGCATCCTCCAATGCCTTTCATGATCAAAATATGCCACAGAAGGGAGGCCCAATGGCATTTTCAGCCAAGCACAGCCTATTTAACAGAAGCAGGATTATAAAGTATACCCTGGAAGTAAAATTATCCAATAAAGAAATTATCCAATAAAAGAAATTATCCAATAAAGAAAACAAATATTAAAACAGCTGTATACAGAAGGCTGAAGTAGTTATTTGGTACTCAGCCTTAACAGAAATTTTCTATTTTTAATTATTTTTTAAATAACCTGGCAATAAAATTGACTTTTCTTATTTCTTATTTTGTGTGTGTGCACAATTCTGAAAATGTTAGATATGTAGATTTGTGTAACCCCACCATAATCAAGATACACATCAGTTCCATCACACCAAGAAAATCATCATTTATCCTATCCCTTTCGAGCTTTTTAAATCACATACTTCCAAATCCCATAATCTTGAATAACTTCTCATATCTTATTTTTCAATACAGATTTGACATTTCAAGAATGTCATACAAATCGAATCATATAGTATGGAACCCTCTGAGTTTGTCTTTCTGAGCTCAAAATATTGCCTTTGAGACACATCCAAGTAGCTGCACATGTCAGGAGTTTATTCCTCTAATTGCTGAATAGTATTCCATTTTATAAATGGATTACCACAGTCTGTGTACATTTGATTTGTATCTAGTTAACAATTACTAATAGGACTGCTATAAACATTCATATAAAGGCTTCTGTGTGAACACGGTTTTCATTCATTTCTCATAAATACAAACTGAGAGTAGAGAGAGTATGAATGAGTAGAGAGCTGAATTATAAGGTAAGTGTGTATGTTTAACTTTGTAATAAAACCTGCCAAACTGCCACAGTGGCTGTACCACTTGGCAATTCCATCACTAATATATTACAGTTGTTTCTCATCCTCCCCAGCACTTGGCACCATGAGTATTTTTTATTTTGGCCATTCTACAAAGTGTGTAGTTGTATCTTACACTAGTTTTAATAGATATTATCCTATTGATTAATAATGCTAAACATCTTTTCATGTGCTATTTTGACATCCTTATATCCTCTTTGATGAAGTGTCTGCTCAAGTTTGCCCATTTTTTTTAATTGGATTTTATGTTTTTTTACTATTTAAGTTTAAGGGATTTCTTTATATATTCTTGATATAACCTTTGCCAAATAGATTTTCTACCATCTTTCCTTAGGCAGTAACATCTTTTACAAACTAAAAAAATTTAACTTTGGTGAAGTCAAAGTCAAATTTATCAATTTTGGTCTTCTATGTACATGATTTGATTGTCAGGTCTAAAATGACTTTGCCTAGTGTAAATCACAATGATTCTCTCCTACATGTTTTCTTCTAAAAGGTCTATAGTTTTATATTTTACATTTAGAGTTAATTTTGAGTTAATTTTTTCAAGGTGGGAGGTTTAGGTCAAGAGCCATTTTTTTGGCATACAATTATCCTTCCTTCCTTAGACTGATTTTGCAACTTTGCCACAAATCAATTGTCCATATATGTGTAGGACTATTTCTAGACTCCGTTGCAGAGACATGTGTGTCTATCATCTTGCTGATATCACATACTGTATTCATTATTAGAGCTTTATAGTAAGTTTTAAAGCCCAGGCAAGTAAGATTCCTTCAACTTTATTCTTCTTCAAAGGCATTTTAGCTATCCTCGTTACTTTATCTTTCCATTTAAATTTTAGAATTACTTTGCGTATATCAACAAACAAATCTAACCAGGATTTAATTGGTATTGGGTTAAATCTACAGATCAATTCAATGAAATCTTTACTGTGTTGAGCCTTCCTATACATGAACACAATATACCTCATCATTTATTTAATACTTTCATTTCTTTCATCAGCAATTGCATATTTCAGCACACAGGTCCTTACATGTTTTGGACATTTATATTTTAAACATTTAAATTTCTGGAGCTTCTGTTAAAGGTATTTTTCATTTGGTTTCCTACTATACTTTGTTAATGCACAAAAATAAAGTTTACTTTTGCATAAGAAACTTGTCTCTTGCAGATTTCCTGAACTTACTAGAATTTTGTGTGTGTTAATTCTTAAGAATTTTTACGTAGACAATCATGTCATCTGTAAAAGGAATAGCTCTATTTTTTCCTTTACAACCTGAATGACTTTTGATTCTCTATCTTGCCTTACTGCAATAGTTAGACCTTTGATTGGATCAGAACCACAAAGGTACAGCTCAGAGTTGAATTCATACATTATGTTATTGAGCTACTTCCCAAGTTCTTTCCTTCGCATGATTTCTCTAATAATTTCTGATTGTGGGGCTCTTCTTTTCATTTCTATCAAAATGCTAGTGCTCCAGTTTCCTCACTGTGCTGAACACCTATAATGCTGCTCAAATCCAGGGCAAATCAGCAGTAAGAGAGAGAGAAAACAAACCAATATATAGGCTTCTGGTACTAAAAGCAAAAATCCTGAAATCCATGAGTCCATCATTTTTATCAAGTAAAAAAACTGAAAGGACTAATAAACCAAGAATTCTTCTAGGATCCAAAGAGAGGAGAGAAGAACAGGGCAAACTGATGCCCCCAAGAATGGGGAGATACAAAGCAAACTCTAGGGAATCATGGGTCATCAGAGCAGAGACACACAAGTGGAAATCACTGTGGCAGTGACCAGGTAGGGAAAATTGAACTGTAATGGAGACACGCTTTCAACCCCTCCAGTTATAGGTCCCTATATTTATAGTGTGATTTATTTCCAGGTGATTAACCAGGTTTTCATAATAAATATTGGAAAAATCCTCTCAGACTTGCAAGGGAAAAGAAAAATGAACTTGAAATATACCAGAGCAATCTGTTAACAAGACCTGCCTTCAGAAGAAACTAGTTTACCAATCCTAACCTGCTGAGGTATTATAAGAGCGTAACTGACCTAGAGAAGGGAAATATCCAACTACAGTCAACTACAGTCATCTTCTCCCACCAAAGGGGGTTGAAAAAATCCTGAGAAACACTTGTAAAGTTCAGGGTCTAAAGGCAAGGCTGATTAAAAGACTAATACCTGGGATCCCTGGGTGGTGCAGCGGTTTGGCGCCTGCCTTTGGCCCAGGGCGCGATCCTGGAGCCCCGGGATCGAATCCCATGTCAGGCTCCCGGTGCATGGAGCCTGCTTCTTCCTCTGCCTGTGTCTCTGCCTCTCTCTCTCTCTCTGTGACTATCATAAATAAATAAAAATTTTAAAAAAATAAAAAAAAAGACTAATACCTAATCACAGGGTTAAGGATGCTTTTTCTCCCTGACACCTCAGCACCACATTACTACAGGCCTATTTATAGCAATTCCTTTTACCAAGTACATAGTGTCTGGCTATCAAGAAAAATATTATGCTGAGCCCTATGCTAAAGGCTCTAATGGATAAAAGAGACACCATAAAAGAACAAATGGACAATGTAAAAGCAGAGAGATGGAATTCCTAAGAAAGAAACAAAGAGAAATGCTAGCAGTAAAAAATACAGTAAAAGAAATGAAGGCCGTGTTTGATGGGAGTACTAATAGACTAAATATGGCTGAGGAAAGAATCTATAAACCAGAATATATATCAGCAGAATCCTCAAAAACCCAAAACCAAAGAGAACAAAAACTGAAAGAAAAAAAAAAAAAAAGAATACCAAGGACTGGGACAACTACAAAATAATAGGAATACCAGAAGGAGAAGCTAGAAAGGAAAGAAAGGAATAGAAGAAATGTTAAATAAATTTATTTATAAATAAATAAATAAATAAATAAAACAAAAAACACAATGATTAAGAATCTCCCTCAAATTTTTGTCAGAAACCAAACCATAGATTCAGAAAGCTCAGAGAACACCAATCAAGATAAATGCCAAAATAAACTACCTAGGTATATCATTTTCAAATTACAGAAAATCAAACATAACAAAAAATTTCTAGAAGAAGCCAAAGGGAAAAAATACAGTATCATAGTGGAAATAAGAATTACATCTGATTTTCCTCAGAAACTATGCAACCAAGAAGAGAATGGAGGGAAAATTTTTAAGTGGTGAGAAAAGAAAAATCCCAACTTCAAGGTCTCTACCCTGAAAAATTATCCTTTAAAAGTGAAGGAGAAATAAAGATATTCTTAGACAACAATTGAGGAAATTTGCTGCTGGTAGACTGGCTTGAAAAAAAAAATTCTTAACAAAAATTCTTTAGAGAGAAGGAAAAAATATAGGTTAGAAACGTTGATCTAGGGACACCTGGGTGGCTAAGTGGTTGAGCATCTGCCTTTGACTCCGGGAATGATCCCGGAGTCCCAGGATCAAGACCCACATTGGCTCCCTACTGCTTGAAGCCTGCTTCTCCCTCTGCCTGTGTCTCTGCCTCTCTCTTGTGTCTCTCATGAATAAATAAAAAAAATTTTATTTTTTTTAATAAAAAAATTTTTAAAAGAAACTTTGATCTACATAAAGAAAGCAAGAGCACGAAAGAAAGAATAGTGAGGGTAAAATAAATTTTTTTCTATTTTAAATTGATCTAATACACAACAGTTTGTTCAAAATAATAACAGCACTGTATTCATTATATACATAATGAATGCTTATTCATTTTTGCATATATACATGCTTACGTATACTTACATATGAAATTAATGACAGCAAAAATACTAGGGACAAGAAGAAGGAATGATTATTTTGTTGTTATGAAGTACACACACTACACATGAAGTAGTATGCTGCTGACAGTAGACTTTAGTAGCAAATTCTATGGCAACCATTAAAAAGGTTAAAACAAGTATAACTGATACACTAAGAAAGGAGAGAAAGTGAAATTATATAAAATGCTTAAACTAAAAAAGGCAGAAAAAGTAGAAGACAAAAATAGGAACAAAGAACAAGACAACAAATACAAAATAGTAACAAATATGGTAGATATTAATCCAACTATATAAATAATCAATTTGAATGACAATGTCTAAATGCACCAATTCAAGACAGAAACTGTCAGAATGAAATGAAAATATAACCCACCTATATGTTGTCTATAAGAAACCCAGTTTAAATATAAAGACGTACAGATTAAAAGTAACTACAAAAAATATATACCATGCTAACAATAATCAAAAAAAGTAAAAGTACCTACATTAATTTCACACAGGGTAGTCTTCAAAGCAAAGTTATCAGATATTAAGAAGGGCATTATATAATGATAAAGGAGTCAATTTTGCAGGAAGACGTAACATTTTGTAGAGTGTATGTGCCTAAAAAGAGCAAACTATGTGAGGCAAATACTGTTAAAACTTCAAGGAAAAAACAGATGAATCTACTGTCACATTTGAAGACTTCAACACCCCTATCTCAGAAATAGACAAATACAGCAGACAGAAAATAAGTTAGGACATAGCTGAACTCAACAACACCAACAAATAACTGGAGATAATTGATATCTATACATGACTTCATCTGACAACAGATGAATACACATTTCTCTCAAGCTCACATGGAAATATAAGCTAGATCACATTCAGACCCAGAAACCACATCTTAGAAATCAATGCAACAAAAAGCTAGTTCATTGAAAAGACCAATAAAATATCATTAAGCCATTCTAAGAAAAAAGAGAAACGACACAAAATACTAATTTCAGAAATGAAAGAAGAGATGTAACTACAGATCCTATAGAATTTAAAGGATAAAAAGGAATACTAGAAATAATTCTATGCTCACAGATTTAATAACCTAGTGAAAAGAATGAGTTACTTAAAAGACAGAACCTGCTAAAGCTCACACAAAAAGAAACAGACATTCTGAACAGACCTATACCTATTAAAGAAACTGACTCAATAATTAACAATTTTCCAGAACAGAAAGCACCAGGCTCAAATGGGTTCACTAGTGAATTCTACCACACTTTATTTTTATTTTTTTTTCCTTTTTCCTGGCGTGTGTGCGTGTGTGTGTGTGTGTTTGCATGCCTGTGCATGCAACTACAAGTGTGTGAGCATGTGTGTGACTGTATATGTGCTTCTGTATGTTTGTATGTGAATTCGTGTGTGCGTGCAAGTTGTGTGTCTCCGTCCTTGTCTGGCCTCAGATGAATTACGGCTCTATCAAATGCACCGAACCCATCTGGTGTCTTTCCTGTCCTCCCGCAACCCTGTTCAGCTCTCAGCTGAGAACGCGGAACAGAGGCTTCGGATAGAGATTGCTCCGTGCCCTGTCGGGAGTCCACCTGTACACCGGCGGCGCCTGGCCCTGAAAGGGGGGCACCACACACCACCAGGAGTACTGGCTCAATCTTTGGCCTGGCCGACATACTCCGAAACAGATGCTCTCAAGGCCCTGCCAAAGCCGCCTAACGCAACTCCTACCACTTGGCTGCTGGCTGTCTGAGACGCCACCAAAGCCCAGCCATGTCATGGAGGACCACCAAGTAGAGGACTCCCACCCAAGGGAGAGCACACGTTTTCTAGGCCCTCAGCCCTCCGCCAGGCTCTCTGATCCCAAGGCCCTTGGGTGGAGATGGTGGTGTTGGTGGTGGTCTACCACACTTTAAATGGGAAGAAATTATATCAATTATCTACAATGTCTTTCAGAGGGTTGAAGCAGAGTAATTACTTCCTAACTCATTCTTTGAACATCACTCTAATATCAAAACCAGACAAAAACATTATAAGAAAACTACATACCACTATCTCCAATGAACACAAATGCAAAAAACCTCAACATAATATTAGCAAAACGCATCCAAAAACGTGTAAAAAAATTATACATCACAACCTAGTGGGATTTATCCACAGCATGTAAGGCTTGTTTAACATTCAAAAATCAATTAATATAATCCATCATATCAACAGGCTAAAAAAAGAAAAATGACATGCTCATATCAATAGATACATAAAAAGTATTTGACACAATTCAATAACCATTCATGGTAAAAACTCTTAGTAAACAAGGGGCTTTCTCAACTTTATAAAAACTATCTATAAAAAACTTACAGCTAGGGGCACCTGGCTGGCTCAGTTGATTAAGCATTGATCATGGGCTCAGGTCATGAACCAGGGGTCCTGGAATCAAGAACCGAGTCAAGTCAAGCTCCCCATTTAGCAGGGAACCTGCTTATCACTCTCCCTCTGCCCTTCTCCTTCCCCCCTGCTCATGCTCACTCTTCTCTCTCTCTCTCTCTCTCTCTCTCTCTCTCTCTCTCTCAACACTGGGGAGACTCTTAGTATTATAATCACTTTTCATTAGAAAATCTGGGCTTCTGAAAGTGAAGAGTCCAGCATATGGCAATAGTTCTTGTAAAAGTAAATAATATTTATTTTAGTTTTAGACTCTATGGTTATCATAAAATCAAAATGAATGAAGCATTTCTTTCTTACTTTCAAAAGGAACATAAAGACAGAAAAGTTAAATGAATGCTATTTTATGTGAAAAATAGCAATATTATGACAAGATTGAAATATCGAAGGAGAAAGGATATGGATATATAAAATAGAGGAAAATTAAGGTAATGAATTCACTAAAGGTGTGCTCATGGTTGCCGAGATTTCTGCAACAAATAATGTGCAGTTACCCCTTTGATGAAACAACTATCTTGAACTTTGGAAGGGCAGCAAAGGTAAGCAAAAGCCTTGTCTTTTACAGAGCAAAATTATCTGCTGTAAACTGAAATAACACAAAGCAATATAGCATTAAAAATGGATTTCACTACATTTAAAGGAAACTTTTTTGTAAGAATTATTGTAAAAAGCAATCACTCAATGTACAAAACACTTTAAAATAAACCATAAGACACCAGTTTATTTGAAAACTCAATGAATCCTAAGTCATAATTCTAGAATAAAACAAAATATCCATTCTTCTTGACAGCTGACAAATTTATTAAATTGCTAACTCCACGGAGTAAAGAGGACTTGCCTGACAAGAGGAAGCTATCTGAACATATTGTTTCCTTATGTTTCAGGTAGGATACTTAATGTATTTTATTTTTTACTTCTTAAAAACTACTTTTCACAGTAAATTCAATATAAATTCCATTTTAGTTTAATCTCACTAAATAAAATATTAATTGCTTTTTTCTCCTCTAATAGTAGTAATACATATATGTCAAATATACATCTTGTGTCTGTTTTACTTCAAATAATTTAGTAAAATAAAAAAGGTAAACTAGCAAATATATATATTAAGAATTGACACACATACACCCATTCTGAAAAAAATATAAAGGGATCTAATTCAATAGTTATATATTTAAAAATAAATACTTTTGGAAACCAAAATATTATATTCTACATATATTAATAATAACCTTCACAAGAGACACAATCATAAACAGATACTGATTTCACTTCTTTTGCCTACTGGAGTCAATCATGTACATTTTTTTGTTAGTTGGGTTAAAACAATGTAATAAAATTTTGACACTGTATGTATAATAGGTAACTTTTCCTGAACTTACAATCAGAAAACATGACTGGACAAAGGATTCTTAAGTCACTTCAAAATGTTAAGGGAAAATCTGCTTTGGTAAGCACTGAAATACTGAAATTTCCAGGCAATTTTGTTGGTTTACATATTACAGTAGTGCTAATCAGGACTTTACAATGAGATTTTTATTTAATGGAACCTGCTTCATTATTAAGGAGGTTATAAAATTCAAGATTTTATAATAAATCATTAGAATAACTGATGGGCAAAATATATTTTAAGAAAAAAAATCTTTGGGGCCCCTGGGAGGCTCAGTCGGTTAAGTGTCCGACTCCTGATTTAAGCTCAGATCACGATCTCAGGGTCCTAAGATCCAACCCTGTGTCAGGCTCCAAACTGGGCAGGAGCCTGCTTGGGATTCTTGTCTCCCTTGGCCTCTGCCATCCCTGTCCCTGTCGCTGTTCCTCTCTCTCTCTAAAAAAAAACAAATAAAACTTTTTAACAAATTAAAAAAAAAATCTCCATTTAAGTTCACTAAACTAATTGCTGAGTCACGAACATTTACATTATAAGAAGATTATTAATGATAGTCACTGATATAAATTCCTTATGGGATTCTCTAAATTTTTTATATCTCACATTCCATCGAGCATTCTACCAAACAACTTGTATCATAACTAAAAACAAAAAGAAGAGTTTTCTGAGAAAAATATTTATATACCTAAAAGAATTCATTTAAACTGCAACTTGAGATTGAATTTTGGTTTGTAAATTTTTTCAGAGTTAAAACAAAATTAAAAATAAATTTTAGTAATACAAAATTGTATCACATCTATAGGCTAATATTTACTGAAGAAAGAAAGAAAACACATTCAATGTCTACTATGTACCAGACACTATGGTAGATATTTTGCATATACTATCTAACTCACTTCACAGTCAGAAAAAGTTGGCATCATTAAAATCATTCCAAAGCTGGAAAAACTGATTCTCAGAGTTGTCCATAGTGGTTTTAGAGAGAGGGCTCTGAAGTCAGGCTTTCAGGATTAGGACCCTGGTTCTAGTCTACCACTTAAGTCTTATGGCTTGAGGAAATTACTCAGTTTTTCTCTCCCTCATCAGCAGGAAGTATTAGATGAAATAATACAGTTACAGAGACTGGCACATAGTGGTATTCAGTAAATGCCATGTACTACCACTACTACTATACACCTTCGAACATCCCCATTACCTAAGTTCAGACAGTATATAACAGAACATTGGTATGAGTCTTAATCTGTCTGACACAAAAAATGTCCAGCTCATTGCATCACACTGTCTCTAATGAGAATTTCTTGCTTAGTGTATTTTCAACTGTTTGATATATAAAAACCTAATTATATCTTGCACCAGAAAACATATTTTTTTTCAAAGCAAATTCTTCCCATATCATACAAGGAAGGTTTATTTTATATCACCTGAAGAATTTAATAACATATGTTCTGAAAAAAAGGAGGGTGGACCAAAGGAGAAAGATATGTATGTCATTCATAATTTATCTGATCATCCAAATCAAAGAAAAAGGAAATTTCTAATTTACTGAGTCATTCTGAGATACAAAATACAGAAAATATAATTATTTCAAGATCGGAGGTATACTTCTTGAAATAATTTATTCATCATTTGTTCATTCTTTTTAGTCATTAACTATTTATTAAATGTCTAATGAAAGGCAATTTGTTTAGTTCTTGCTCGCAATATTCACTGGACCAAGACTGATGAGTGCAATACAAAATAGTATTAGTTCCTGAGGAATGACAAAATATCCAAAAATCTTTGATCACCTGGCAGAATTGCTCAAGGTGATCACAGCGCTTGAGAATCATTATGAATGAATGAAATCACAATGGTAACTACATATTAGCCTGAGTTACCATTGTGATTACTTATCAAAAACAGGTAACATCCAAACTGTGTTGCCACAAGTTATTTATAACTCAGTTCGATAATATTTATCTACTCATTTTATTGCATTTTTTGTGCCATGATAAAAGCTAAAACTACACATTAAAGAAAGATGATAAAAAGTGTTATCCCTAGAGATTTAAGTACTAATGGGCAGCTACCCCAAATCCAAAAACCAGCTAAAGAAAAGACATCTTAAGCCCTTCCAGGCTTTCTTTGACTAGGTGTTGGCTTCAGAACTTGAGTTAACACATCCTCCATTTTAATCCACTATATCTAGAAAATGGGTAGTTCAAAACTAGTTTTCATCACTACAACTGAAGTTCAAAATATAAGCCCTAATTAACTACTTAAGTCTCTATTGTAAATACTATCACCTACAGAAAGAAGTTTAAATATAAGGTAATATATAAGCCCATATTATAACAATCGATTTCCAAGATTAATGATATATAATTTTTTAAATATAAAACCATAGTATTAGAGATACTCTTGTTGGTCATCCATCCCATTGTCATCATGATAACAAAAGCCAGCATGTACTGAGTCCTTACTATATTGATCTATGTATTTTACCATGGTTAAGCTAAATAATTCAATGTGCTACTATTACTGTAATTTTATAATGGTGGAATCTAAAGCACAAAATTGTTAACATATTCAAAAGTACACTAATAATACAGTAAAATTGAAATTTGACCCAAGTCTATCTAACTTAAAAGTCCACACATATAACAACCATAATACATAGCCTTCATGATAAAACAATGCCACACAAATTCTGCACAAAGCCTATTTTTATATGCTCCAGGAAATAAGATTGTTCCTTGAATAAATTATTTTAATACTAAGCCCCCTCTATAGAGTAAAAATCATCAAGATTTATAAGGATAGTGTAACAGTGCCACCACAGAAACAATAAAAAGTTTTATAAAAAAGGACTACAAGTGGAAGAAAGAACACGGAAACTAAATGCTTCAGCTTGAAACACAGAAGACAGAGAAATAACTGATTTTATAGCTTAGTTCAATTTCTCCAAAAATTAAAAATTAGATAATATTATAATTGTTGGCATATGGTTATTATGTAAACAGATTTTCAAAAAAAAGAATATAAGTAATTTTCTCTGGAAATTTAAAACTTCAAATAGAGTCTCATTTATCTAGAACAATTGAATAATAACTGAAAATAAGATGAGATATCCAAGGTCTCATTCATCTATATGAATTTATGATATAGCCAGAAAACAAGAAACCCTATTGACCCCTGCCCTACAGCTAAGAATCTAGGTTCTTCAAGTAGATGGAGAAGTTCCATTTAACTACTTGGTTTTAACATTTTAAAAGCCAAAAGACTACATCACTGAAGTACACACTTATCTGTGATGGCCCCCTTCAAATTTTAAATAACAAAAGACTGTATTACTAGTAGATACAACTGTCCATAAAAGACCCAGTCTCACACATTAAGGGCTTTGACACAATTACGGCAAAAGTATTAGATAAGAATTCAAAATAGCACATAACTGAATTGCAGGGTAGTTTGGAATTGGATATGTATTATTCTTAGCATCGTGATACTTATTTATATGTTTTCTATTGGATTTAAACTAAGAACATATATATCACTGCAAATTTGAAGTTATTTATTACAGAGAAAAATTTAGATGATATAGAACTAAAACAAAATGAAAATCAGAATGCTGACCTCTTACATTATCTTCTATATCCACGATGAAATAAATACAATTTAAATACCAAAATGTAAACATTAAAATGAGTTTTGAAGACAAGCAATGAAAAAAAAAAAAAAACCATGTGCCTTGGATGAATGGACCAGATAACCTGCTAAAATATGATTTTAGCACTAAGATTTTATAATGGCTATTCATGTAGGTATAAGTTATTATGATGGTTTTAATTAGAACATTTGCAAACTACATAACCTTTCTAATTTTTCTTCACAAAGCAACAAATTCCATTTCACGTTAAAATAATTATGGACAATATTAATTCATAAGGAATATTTAAATTACACATGGGAGTTTTCTATGGACTACCTCATCTCCAACTACTTTTCATAGATCTTACTAAGTTTTTAATTACTGATTACAATGTATATAGGTTTACTTTGATGATAAAGAGCAAAACATTTTGAATTTAAATCCAGAACTGAAATTTAAAGTTTTATCTTTCCACTAGGTTGATATGCCTCCCAATGAAATTATTTAAGATCTTATAGCAAAGTAGTATCACATTAGGGCAGGATGTCAAGATACCTTTTTACTTCAAGACTCCAACCTTTACATTGATATAAAAGAAAGCATGACCAATGGATTAGGAGCTGGCTGTTGTACATGTCATATTTATATTCATATTTAAACTGTACATAAAGATGGTCTCAATACAGGGATAATATTATTAGCAATTAAAATAGAATTTTGTTAATAGCTTATTTAATAATGTAAGAAAATCATGTTACATTTCAATGGACTTAAAATTTTTCCCATTTTTGCTTTATTCACTAGGTTTTCCAACAATTCAAAATTGGGTGACCCATGAAAAACTTCATGTATATGTGTATATACTAGTGAAGCGCTCCTATACTGCTTTTGGAGTAAAAATGAATGTTTACCTATATATTTTTCTCTTTAAATTCTCCAAACATAGCAATGTACACAGTAAAAAGATAAAAAGATAAAACTCACATTTAACTTATGTAAATGATTCTAAGATATAAAATTGTATCAGCATTTGATGCATGAGGTCTGTTTTAATAAAAACGAAGGAAGCTACAGATTTGTATGTGACATTGACCTAATGAGAAAATAACTAAATTTTTATATATACATGGATATCCCATGGGGTAGATTGCACTCTCATATATGAACTGTATGTAAAAGAGAGCTAATATAAATTAAAATTATGCTTGTCTTTGATAACAGAATTATAAAATACTAATATATAATATATAAACTATGTAACTGTTATCAACTACTGTTCTTCAGAATAAACCCTAGTAATTTTGTTTAAGCTGACAGGATTTCATGGATGATCCAAACCATAACCATTCCCAAAGGATAAGACTGGGACTAAATTTTTCCTCAATTTGTATAATAATCCCTATGCAACATCTGGTAAGAAGTTTTGATTTATTATCAAGGAAGTCATTCCTTAATGATTGTGTCAGGTTTTAATATAGTATAAATAGATATATGCCTTAGTCCTAAAGAAACTTTTATTAGTACTTCAGGGACAAAAACCAAATATTATAAAACATTTACACAGCATCAACTATACCAGGCATAATGTAAGTGTGTAAAAATTACAAGAAATTACACATTTAAAAAAAACTTACCAGACAGTTGTTTCCACTTGACTGTCATTGAGCTGCCTATTGTCCAGTTGGGCAAAGAGTGGAAAAAGCACTTGAATCCCTCCAATTGAATGAATTGCACTATGAATTGAATGTGTTACTATAGCTTTCACATCCTATGTTCAAAAACAAAAATGTTTATTAAATTCCTGAAGCATAAAGTTATCATTATTTCCTTGTTCCAAATAACTTTGTAAAAAATCTTAAAAAATAGACATCTTTAAAGCCCTCAATTATAAAATTTTTGATTCACATATAAAATAAAAACTTGATTATCTCTGTAAATCACTTTTATTTTTTTTTATTTTTTTTTATAAATTAATTTTTATTGGTGTTCAATTTACCAACATTGTAAATCACTTTTAAATTGGCATTTTAAATTGAGGTTTTTATACTGAAAATATGAAGCTATAAATCAAAAACAATTTAGAATAAGAAATACTATTAGCAGATTTAAAGTCATTCAAGTAATTTTTATATGGGGGTATAATAGTAGTACATTCTTAAAGCAAGGTATATTTTTGTATCTAACAACTATCTGTTGAGCTAGTCAACTGGTTTTATTTCAAAGGATATAGAACAGATAAGATAACAGAGCTGTCAGAATCCTTACTAAGGAGACTAGTCCAGGGTAAAGTATACTGCCAAAAAATAAAAATAAAAAAATAAGGGAGAAGGCAAAAATGTCACAGTACTAGAAAACAAAAAAAGAACTAGCAACTATAGAGCTATAGATTAGCTATGTTTAATGTTAATGCTCAATGAGAATATAAAACTAAGCTACTAATCACCTACCTGGAGCATTAGAGCATGTGGGGAATGCACAAAAATTGATGCATTTTCCTTTGGTGAGGATTCCAAGCACAGCTGAGCATCAGTGGCCTTAGCGTTATATGTAAATGCAATACTACTTGCAAGTTTCCCATCATACAGCACCTGTTTATGATGTTCTGCCAAATGAATGTCACTCTCAGATTTAAATTTGAAGGTACTCTGAAAAAATAAAACTAAATTAAATACTCATTTAAAGACAACCTAATAAAACTCTCAAGTCTTAAAGCATAGAAATATTTAAGGTAATAAACAATTTGTTTTGACCCTTTCAAGTGTCAGGCATTAGTCAATGGTATTACATTACTTTGTTTTCTCACTTCAGTTCTGTGAGTTAAAATTTTACTTATCATGTTAATAAACACACTTGGATCTTCATATCTTTGTTTTTATTGCATTTTGGATTATTTATAAAATATTTTATTAGAAAAAAATATAAAGCCAGATGTTATTAAATTTCTGGTAAAAAGATTTTGATTTAATGCCTAGGAACATTAATTTTTCTTGTTTAGACATTCAAAAGTATTTACATAAGTAAACAGTGCCTGGTACATTAATTACTTATATAGAAAAATGATCATCATTTAAGACTATGAAAAATATTTTTATGCAAAAAGATTTATGTCTCTACCATAAAAAGTATATCAACATATTGAGTAACAATACTATCCACAAAAGTATCAGAAAGTCATATTAAATCCAAAAGAAAAGTTCATTAAAACATGTCACCCTTTTATACAGAGAAATAACAAAGATGTAGTAGCTGTAATAAGAAAGATATTGTTAGAAATGGTTGAAACTTCTGATAAAGAGAAATAATATTTAACTTTTGCAACAATCACATGATATTATTATTATTATTTTCAGTTTATAACTATGCAAACCAAATGTTAATGAAATTAAGATCTGGAAGGGATAATGCGAGGACATAATGCCCTGTCTTTTGCTCAGAGTATTAATGTATTAATGGTGAAGCAATCTGGATTGTAATTCAGGCTCTACCTCTAATTATCTCTAGGCCTTTATTTAGTGTCAGAGAAATCATTTAACTAATGTGGCTCCTTTTCCTTACTCTGATGTTACAGTAAGATTAAATCAAATGTTCCAAACTCAGATTTTTACAGAAGGCAAATAGATATACGTATAAATTAAGCAGGCCTCATGGAGATTTCATAAGACTAGATAGTGCATGTCCTGTCTCAACGTATCCCTTACTGTTCTGCTCAAGTCAATTAATGCACCATGTTGCCAGTTCTTCAATACTTTCCAAAGAAACATGAATTTGGGACTTCCTTTAAAAACATCACAGAATTTGTAATTTAATGTAAATATTTAAAAACACTTTTCAGACCAAACATGGCAGGCCAAATTTAGCCCATTTTCTGCTTTTAAACTAGTATCCAGAGAGCCTTCCTTCCTTGAACCTGGACACAAACCATTGATCGGCCATGTATCAAATACAAGAGCAAAATGAATAAATGAAAATTTTTATTTATGTGACTATGGATGCCACTTTCTGTCTTCCAAATGTAAGCACATTTACATATTTTAATGTAAGAAAAAAGCTAACAAAATTACAGTACTTTGGATCAGATCTTGCTTCCTCTTCTCAATTAAATGGAATGTAGAACTTTATCTACCACCTCAGATTTTCAAAATTTTTGAGTTTATATAACTAAAAAATTCACACTGTCCAATCGTGAGGTAACAGTTGGGCTTAAAACATGTTCTAATTTAAAAATAAAGATTATATTTCAGTCGCTCTTGCACTAGAAAATAGATGACAATTACAATAAAAAAGAAATTTTTAAAAAGTTATATCTGAATGAAATTATGAGTTAACTATACTAGGTAGCAATATTAGCAACATAAAACTAATTTGCCTTCATTAGTTGCCTTGGTGTTATAAAATAAACATTTTAGTATGTATTTCAGTAGGATTATACATGTTCAGAATGTTTAATATTTATTTTCTAATCCAATCATTTTAAAATAAAATTTGACAAATATACTAGATTTTTTACTTATATTGCAAAGCACTGATCAAAAGTAGATTTAATTACTTTAGAGGAATAAAATATATGAGTTAGTTTATAGAAATAAAAGTATTTAATTGAGGGAGTATGGGAGAAGAGTATATATGACATTACACTGGAAAAGCAGACCAAATAAGGAAGAGGGGAGTCAAGGAGTTGGATGACCCAAGAGCAAGCTGGAGTTGAATCAAGTAGAGTAGTGGCGCTTCCTTATGTTAATGATATTATATGTAGGAAAGCAATGTGTAAATGATGGGAACAGCAACTGGAGAAAGAGGAACATATGCTCTAGCTAGTAGAGCTACCTTTTATTCAGGGTTTTTTTTTTTCTTTTTAATTTGACAAAAACAAAGGCAACAAAAGCAAAAACAAACCAGCAAGACTACATCAAACTAAACAATTTCCACACAGCAAAGCAAACCACCAACAAAATGATAAAGCAAGCTATCAAATAGAAAATATCTGCAAATCATATACCTGGCAAGGGGTTACTATCCAAAATATATAAAGAACTCAACAACTCAACAACAAAAAAAATGCTTAAAAAAATGGGCAGAGAAACTGAATAGATATTTTTCAAAAAAAAGACATACAGATGGCCAACTGGCACATGAAAAAATGCTCAGTATCATGAATTAGGGAAATGTAAATCAAAACCACAATGAGCTACCACTACACACCTGTTAGAATGGCTATTTCCAAAAAAGACAATATATAACAAGTGTTGTCAGACATGTGGAGGAAAGATAATCTTTTTGTACTGTTAATGGGAATAGAAACGCAGCAACTATGGAAAACAGTATGACATGTTCCCAAAAACTTAAATACAGGGGCACCTGATGGCTCAGTGGGATGAGAGTCTGACTCTTGATTTTGGTTCAAGTCATGGTCTCAGGGTCTGGAATTAAGCCCCACACTGGGCTCCATGCTCAGCATAGAGTCTGCTTAGGATTCTTTCCCTCTCTCTTACCCTATGTCCTTCCCCCACTCATGCATAAGCACACTCTCTCTCAAATAAATTTTTGAAAACTTGAAAAAATTATGTAAAAACCTTAAAACTAGAACCATATGATCTACCAATTCCACTTCTAGATATTTATCCCCAAAACCATCAAGATTTCCTTGAAAAGATATATATACCCCCTATGTTCACTGCTGCGTTATTTACAACAGCTAAGACATGGAAGCAACCTAAGTGTCCATAGATGTAGAAATGGATAAAGAAAATGTGATACACATATATGTATACAATGGGATGTTATTCAGCCATAAAAAAGAATGAAATCATGCCACTTGCAACAACATACAGACCTTGAGGGCATTATGCTAGGTGAAGTAACTCAGAGAAAAATACTATATGAGCTTACATATATGTTGAACCTTAAACACAGAAATAATGGTCAGAGGTGGAGGGTGGGGGTAGATAAAATGGGTGAACGTGGTCAATGAGTATAAACTTCTATTTATAAGATGAATAAATTCAGAAAATACAATATACAAAATGTTGATTATAGTTAATAATACTTTATATTTGGAAATTGCTAAGAGAGTAGATTTAAAAGTTCTCAGTACAACACTAAAAATTATGGCTATGTGAGGTGATGGATGTGTCAATTAACCTTATGGTGGTAATCATTTCACAATATATACATATATCAAATCATATGTTGTATGTTTTAAACTAATATATGTTATGTGTCAATTACATCTCAGGAAAACTTGAAAATAAAGCTTTGAAATTTAAAAAAGTAAAATACTGTATTGTTAGTTTTATATAGTGCAATAAATAGTTAACAACATTAGGTTCAAAATGACTTAGACTTAAGTCTGAATCCCAGCTCTATCACTGACTAGATGTGTATCCACCCACAAGTTATTTACCTCTCCTATGCTATAGATCTAACAATAAAATAGTAAGCAGAGCACTTTGAACAATACATGGACCTTTAAAAGCAACTGAAAATGGTAACTGTTATTACTGTGTCCTTTTCTACTAAGTATTATACAAATATTTCTCTATCTTCAATATTTTTTCATAAATATCACTCATAAAACATTTACCATAAATTTTATATAATGGTATATTGCACTTAAGACAGTGAACATTCAGATATCTGTAACATAGTTGGTTAATGAGGCAAAGCCTCAATGAGTAGAACCCTAATAACCCAAACAGGAATTACTTAGCGTAAATATGAGAAAATGTTCCAGAACACTACTAAACTCAACTAAATTAAATTTATCTAATTGCTACAAGAGGAGAGATTTGTTATTTTCTAATACTAATATCTAAACACTTCACCAATATCAAGAATATAGCCATTTTCCATTGAAATTATCTAAGAATGACATACATATGGCAATACTTATTGTTCTTCTCAGTATCATTATGTGACAAGAGTTACTGATTTTAATAGGTAATAATATTGCAACATTCCATGAATTATATTTCCTGATATATAAGAGAGCATTGCTACCTGTACTGTGTAGAATTTTCACTTCAAAATGAATAATCCATCTGACTTCATCAAAATTAATTCACTCTAATATCTACATTTCCAAACTTCTCTAGGAAAATACATAAATAGCATCAATCCATTCTCCTGCTACAGTTTTTTTTTTAATAATTCCAAATGACTGGAAAATCAAAATTCACTATTTTGATATTCAAAAGTCTTCAAAAACTTGGTTTCAGCCTATCATTATCATCTTCACATTCAACCATAAACTACTCAGCCTACTCTGTATTCTACTATGAAGCTACAACTGATGTGGATTAATCCATAGACGCATCCTACTCTCCCTTGTTTCTATCCCTGTAATCATGCCCTCTCACATTCTATCATCATGTCCTGTAAATCCTCTGAAATTAATGTATTTTTCAAGAACCTTAAAAAATTTCTTATTCGATGAAGAGTTCCTAAAGTTTTGTAGCTGAAATTAATCATTTTTCCACAAAATTTTAGTAGTATTTGCATTATATTTCCTTTCTGATATACATACTGACTTTTAAGTATAAACATTTACGTCTATAATTATTCTCATAAAGAGTGCGTAAGTTTGATCATTTTTAATCTTTACAGCTTAGAACACTTCCTTGAATATAATAAATATTTGATATACCTTATGAACAAGCTTAATGAAAACAATATAGTCACAAACATGCCAACAAATGACATACGAATCAACACAGAAAATTCTGATACATAAAGTCAGTACTTCAACACAGTGGATAATTGTTCACCCAATCAAATCTTTTTAAAGATTTATCTATTTGGGATCCCTGGGTGGCGCAGCGGTTTGGCACCTGCCTTTGGCCCAGGGCCCGATCCTGGAGACCCGGGATCGAATCCCACATCGGGCTCCCGGTGCATGGAGCCTGCTTCTCCCTCTGCCTGTGTCTCTGCCTCTCTCTCTCTCTCTCTCTCTTTCTCTCTCTCTCTCTCTCTGACTATCATAAATAAATAAATAAATAAATAAATAAATAAATAAATAAATAAATAAATAAATAAATGAATGAATGAATAAATTTAAAAAAAAGATTTATCTATTTGAGAGAGCATGCGGGCATAAGCTGGGTCAGGGACAAAGGGAGAGAGAGAATCAGACTCCTCACTGAGCACAGAGCCTGAGACATGAGGTTTGATCCATGACCCTGAAATCATGACCTGAACTGAAGTAAGACACTTAACCGCTTGAGCCACCTAGGCATCCTCACCCAATCAAATCTTTAAAAATTATGATAATGGCATGTATAAAATTAGCACAAGTACCAAGTATCAGCACTATAATAACTACAATATTTCAAATATTAAATAAAAGAAATGTATCACTGATATCAACCAATATCCAAAAGAAATATTTAACATAAGGATACTGAGAAACAGCTTATATCAAATTAAGCTGGCAAATCATCTGCCAATATCAATTTTGTGTAATTCATTCTCCTATATGAATAAATTTTTAACATGCATGCAGTTGCACAGAATGGATACTTTGATAGGCTAGAAATTTTAAAAATTAAACTGCGAAAGCAATCATTATAATATCATAAAAGATACACTTTGTAGAAATGATTTGGTTGGATACATGTATAAATAATTATAATCTAGTAATTCTATCTAGTAGAGTAAAACTCCAAAATTTCTATACCACTATTGCCATTCATTTGTATGAATGGCACTTCATCCTAAGCACTTAAGGATGTGGACATAAACTTTTTCTCACTGGACTAACACTCCATAGTCTCAAACAACTACGTAACCTCTACTACCTCTCTTCTAACATCTGCTTTCTGCTAGAGTTTATGAAGCCTCCAACTATAAAGAATGCACAGGAAACTATCAGGAAGACTTTTGTCCCTACCCCAACAGCTTGCTCCTGTTTCTGCACCCTGTTCCACATATTCTAGATATTTCAGCTGTTCTGAATTCTGATTTCAACCTCCTTAACTCAGCTGCCTCCAGAGCTGGAATATGTGGAAATATTTTTATAAGCCCTAGCCAGATATCAAGAATAAATGCCAAGCTCATCTTAAATATATTCCTACTCTCAAGGATATCAGACCTGTGGTATGTGTATTGACAAAAGTTAAAAACCAGATGTTTTGTAATTTTGCCCATTTTTATAGTTCTATACAGTATTATGGCACATTCAGTACCAGTTACTCCAGAATGGACAAAATCAGAAATCTGGTTGAATATTTTCTGAAATTAATTAAGACAACACTTACTTCTGGTCTTTTTTATTTTAGCCATTCTGACTAAACGTATAAAGTGATATCTAATTGTGGTTTTTCTTTGCATTTCCCGGATGATTAGTGATGTGTCTGTTTTCATGTGTCTGTTGGCTATCTGTACGTCGTCTTTGAAAAAATATTCATGTGCTCTGCTCATTTTTCAATTGGATTGTCTTTTTGGTGTTGAGTTACATGAGTTCTTCATATATTTTGGATATTAACGTCTTATCAGATATGTCATTTGTGAAATTCTTCTCTCATTCAATAGAGTGCCTTTTCATTTTGTTGGTGATTTTCTTCACTGTGCAAAAACTTTCCATTTTGATGTAGTCCTAATAGTTTATTTTTGCTTTCATTTCCCTTGCCTTAGGAGATATCTAGAAAAATGTTGCTAAGGCCAGTGTCTGAGAAAATATTGCAAGTGTTCTCTTCAGGTATTTTTATGGATTTCAGGTCTCACATTTAGGTCTTTATTCCATTTTGAGTTTATATTCAGCCACTGTAGAAAACAGTATGGAGGGTCCTCAAAAAATTAAAAATAGAAATATCCCATGATCCAATAATTCCACTACTGAGTATCTACCCAAAGAAAATGAAAACACGTATTTTCCCTACCAAAATAAACAACTCACTTATTCCTTATGAATTTCAAAGTAATCTTAGAAGCTTCTTACAATTTCAAAGCCTAGCTGAACTGGTTTTTAAAGCTATCTTTTCTCTATGAAACACTTCTCAGTTCCTACAATCAGAATCCTTTTCCATGATCCCAGTGGACTTACTGTTCTCAGAGAACATGGTATAAATTCAATCAACTTCATTTTTTAGCTTTTTGTATGTTTTTCTCCTTACTTGGTTATAAGTTCCTTAAAGGTAATTTATAGCTTTGCATGCTCCATAATGCCTGTGATAGTGTTCCATGCATAGAAATGCCTTAACAAATATTCTCTGAATTTTAAATTTGTTTGAGGAAATTCACCCAAACAGAATCATTTCAGGTTTTCCTCTAGTCATTTTAAAGCTACTTTTTATTGACTTTTCCTTATTCAGGGGAAATTCAGAATTTAGAATAAAATTATCCATTCCGCTTTTTAATATTTTGGCATTTTTATTTTTAAATCTTTTTTTGACAGTATACACCCACTTTATATTTAATTACGTACTTTAAGATTAAAAATATACTACCTTATTTCTTCCTTGATTTTGGTCTTCTTTTTGTATTCATTTCAATCTTAAAACCTTTGCTTTCTATTGCCAAAACCTACCACTCTTCAGTTTTTATTTCTTTAAATATCTGTTTGTTTCTTTTTTGGCTCTCTTTTGCTTCTTTTTTCTTTTTTAAGCCCTTTCCTTGTTACATATATAAAAAAGTTGGTTGCTTTGAGAAATACATCATCCATTAAGCATGAATATGAAATCACCAATGTTCTTTACCACACATTTAACTTAGAAAAAAAAAAGTATTTTTTTGGGCTGAAAAGTCTTATACCAATAATTATAATATAATTCATTCTTATAATCTTCAATGAATTTAAGTGAAAAGTACTAGAAAACACTGAAGATATCACTCTGGCTCATGGTTACTATTCTTTTAAAACATGTCAAAAACAGTTCATTAATTCTTATCTTTTTTTTCATATGTCTGTCATGCTTAAGAACTCTGCATCCTAAAAATGATGTATTGTTAAATACTATAATTAGCTTTTCCATGTTGGCATTTTAACAATTCTGAAATGTATGTACATTCTATTGTCTTTACTTTCATTTTATTCATATTGCTTACAATGAAATAAATAATGTTTAATATATTCTCTGGAAAGCTATAAAACAGTTTTGTGAAATATAATGTAATAAGTCTAATAAAACCTATTCTTATTTGAGGAAAAAATAAAAACTGGAATTAAGTTTTTCGGTCCACAATGCAAATATCACATTTCCTACTTTGGTTGTTAGGAGCAAGACACCCTCATATCATAATTAATTAAATATATCATTTTTAGTTTTTTAAAAAATTATGATGCAATTTAAGTGATTATAAAGAATCCATTATTAAAATATGATAATTTTCTTATATTTATTCCACTTTTGGTATTTAGGTTACTTCCAACACTTCAAAATTATATATTAAGATATGATAAGCATGCTTACACATAAATATCAATAGTCACTAAATCATTCCTTGAGAGATTTTCAGAAGCAGAATTTTTATATAAAATGGTATGAGTAAGATGGGGATGGGGATGAAAATGAGCAGTGACTGCCAATAGGCATGTGGAGTGATAGAAATGTTCTAAACTTGGATTGTGGTGATATCTGCACAACTCTGTAAGTTACTTAAAATAATTAACTTGTACACTTAAAAGGAGTGAATTGTATGATATGTAAATTGCATTTCAATAAAGTTGTTATAAGTTTTTAAGAGAAAAAGAGTAGGGACATTTCCCAACCAGACAATGAAAGAAATGGAACTAGACAGGAAAATATAACCCATACATATGGAAAAAAGCAGGCAACAGAAACTGCTAGTGAGAGCAAACAGTTGTCAGATTTAACAGAAAAAGACTCCAAATTAGCCATTAAAAATACAATCAAAGAACTAAAAGGAAACCATAGACAAGTAAATGCAGGTATGATGACAATGTCATATTAAATAGAGAATAAGGGGGGCCTGGGGGGCGCGGTCAGTTATGTGCCTGACTCCTGGGGTTTTGGCTCCGCTCTGCTCAGGGTGTTAGAGTCATGAAATGGAGACCTATGTGGGGCTCCCTGCTTAGCACAAAGTCTACCTAGGTTTCTCTATCCCTTTTCCTGTGCCCTTGCACTCTCTCTCTCACTAAAATAAGTAAACAAATCTTTTGAAAAAATTATTACATAGAGAATACCAATAACAAGAGAAATACTATAAAAACAATCCAAATGGAAATTCTGGAGTTGAAAAGTGTAACTGAATTGAGAAATTTTCTACAGGTACTCAACAAAAGATCTGAACAAGTAAAAGACAGAATTAGCAAATATAAAAATAAATTAATAGGGATTATGTAATCCAAAAACCAGAAAGAAAAAAGAGTAAGGAAAAATTATTAGAGCCTCAGAGAAATGTCGGAAACAACTAGGTATACCAACATATGCAAAATGGGAATAGCAGAGGCAGAGAAGAGAAAAAAATACCCAAAAACTTGAGGAACTGAAAACTTCCCCACATTTTAGAAAGCACTAAAATGCACATTCAGGAAGCCCATGAACTCAAAGAAAAATAAAAGCAAAGAAACCTACAAGCAGAAAAATCATAGTAAAAATGCTGATAGCCAAAGACAAGGAGACAATCTTAAAAGTAGCATGAGAAAATTAACTCTTCACCTAGAAAAGAATACCAATAAGATCAAGAGTTGACTTCTCATCTGAAAAAAGAGGCCAGAACATAATGAAATAAAACATTCAAAGTGCAAAAGAAGAAACTTTCAACCAAGAATTTATATCCAACAAACTGATATACATTAAAAAAAATGGAGATAATTTACTGCTATTTGACTCAACCTACAAGTTATAATGGAATCCTTCAAACAAAAAGAAATCCCAAAAATAATTTTAATACATATGCACACAAAGGGACAAATATTAAAGATAAAGTCAATTTAACATATATGATCTGGTCTCTGAAAAAACCAAAGCAAAGAAACAGAATACTAAACAGTATGAGAAAAATACACTATATTCTCGATATAGAAGAAAACAGATCCAGATTTAACCTAGCGAAGGTCAAGTTAAAACACAGCAAGTCCTCAATTTCACACTAATAGAAACTAAGGATTCTTAAAATAATGGCTGATTCCAGGACTGAAACAACAAAATGTTCAGGATGAGTCATCTGAAATAGCAAGTTATCAAAGACTACAGGGTTCGATCAAAGGACTAAGGAACCATCTAGAATAGACATTCATCACTCAAAGTTGGGACAATTTTAATATCAAAAAGGATAATAACTGCTACAATTAAACACTTCAAATACATTTAAATTCATGAGTTTATAATGAAATTTTAAAAACAATAATTAAAGATCTTTGAATAATGAAATGGCATTAGGTTATACATTTCCCCTCATGACTATTATTAGGAAGCATTATTAGACTGAGTCAAAGTAGAAACTTGCTAGTACATAAAAATGTTCATTAACTGGATAAAAAACTTGTAGGAATTACCCATTTTATTTTAAGAGCAGTGACTAAAAATTACCTGAAGTGGATAATAAAATAATTCTGAAGACATTATATGGGCCAGGCCAAGAGGCAGACAAGAACACTGGAAATGTAGAATACTTGTCTTACCACTCATCGAAATTCTAATACTTTAAATATAGCATAGCTTTAAAGTAATACACCTGATATTTTTTTAAACTTTATTGATTTGAAAGAGACAGTGAGAGGGAGAGGGAGAGGGAGAAGAAGAGGGAGAGGGGAAGAGGGGGGAGAGAGAGAGAGAGAGAGAGAGAGAGAGAGAGAGAGAGAACACAAGCAAGAGGAGGGAGAAAAGGGACAGACTTCCCACTGAGCCAGCCACTCAGGAACCCCCATACACCTGATATTTTTTAAACTCTTTATTTATTTGAGAGAGAGAGAGAACACAAGAGAAACAGAGAGAGAGTACGAGCGGGGAGGGGGTAGCAGAGGAGTGGAGGGAAAGGAACAAGCAGACTCTCTGCTGAGCAGGGAGCTGAGTACAGGGCTCGATGCCAGGACCCTGGATCATGACCTGAGCCAAAGGCAGACGCTTAAGTAACTGAGCCACTCAAGCACCCCACACCTGATATTTTAAAGCAAATAAAGCTAAACAAATATGATCATAAGTGATATGTTTTCCAAAAGAATCACCTTAGAAATACTTACAAATAATAGAGGTCTATTACTCAAAACATTCCTTTATGTATAGGATTTTTCAAACAAGATATTCACAATCTACAGAATTTTTAAAGACCTTTAACAGGTGCTTGCAGTTCGTTGACTTTTTTGAGAAAAATTAAACTGTAAACATTAGTACAAATTAAAAACGAGGTTCTTAAAAATCTCAACTTTTCCAGATATGGGACAATTTAAAAAACTTTACGAGTGTATTGAGGAAACCCAGGCTTAAAAAAAACTGTTTGCCATTTTCAAAAAAAGAGACATCTTAGGTAAAGATAATAAAAACTCCAGTCTGCAGAGAAAATGCAGAAAGTTTTAATTATCTGGTCAATGGACAAGAAGCAAGTACTTGAAGTCTTCAACTCCAACCTTCTGTTATTTATTTATTTATTACAGAAAGTTCATATTCACTTCCTCATATTGGATGACAAAACCAATGGTGAGATGATGGCAGAAATAGTAATCCTGTATTTACTCAGCCCCATCCTGCACAGCCTTAGAAGAAGACTAATTCTCCACTGGTGGACCAGCAGCTATGTCTCTTTGCCTTCTTGTTTCTTACGGTTTTCTGGCCTTCTAGGCTGTAGCAATTGAAGTTGCAGCAGTACGCTGTAGAGGTGGCTCCTGACTTTGGGTCTCATCTCCTTGATTTTCCTTACTTCTTTTCACATCCTGTTTAGGATGTCCTTGGCAAGGAGGGCCCCTGTGAAATGGTCATTTATAACCCAAAAGCATATTCTGTCTCACTGGTCTACTTGCTCTCCTGCACCCTGGCTATCAGCACCTTCCATCACTTCTCCCCACACAGGAAGGTGAGAATACTGCAGTCAACATCCATAGGGTCTCCACATGTAGTAAAGTGGGCACTGCAGCCTGTGTTAGGGCCTGCCCTTCAGGAGCTCTTGGCTATCCTGCATTCTTTTCCCCATTTTCACTATTCTGGAAATTCTACTGGTAATTTCATAGAGGATTCTTGCCATGTGGATAGTATCAATAATTTAACAGGTTACACAATCTTCTGCTGCACATGTGCTGCTTGCACTGGAAATCTCAACATTTGCTGCCTCTGCACCCTTTCTGTCCTTTGATAACAAACTCAATAGCCTCTCCATCTTCTACACTGCAAAGGTACTTCCTGGGGTTATTCTTTATGGTAGCTTGACGTACAAATGCATATTCCTTAGTGTCATTTCTTTTGATTAAACCATATGTTTCTTACACTGAACCATTTTACCATTCCCAAAATATTCCTTGTGATGAACTTGACCTTCACGCACTGCCAATATGAGGCCACCCTGGCTGCTGCTCGTGGCAAGGCTAGGTCTTGGCTTCACTGCTAAAGGTTGCAATGATGGTGAATGGGACAAGCAACAGCAGCTGTGGTTCCTGGTAAGCATGAGAAGGTGGACATGAGAGCTACTTGAGGCTCTCTGGGATCAGCTCTCCACTTTCATTATCAATCGAACTCTATAGCATTTTAAATTATGTTTTTGAAGACAAACCATCATCCTCAAGGGATGGATTTAATTTTTGTAGAAAGAAAAACAACCTAAAGCCATATGAATTAATAGGTGTCACAAAACCATTAATTATCAAAAATATAACAGCTCTAAAGTAAGAAGAACTGTTTTCTTGTGTCACTTAAAAATTGACCCTTTAAAAGCAATTGCAAAAGAACTGCAACTAACTAGAAAAATAGTAGCATACTTGGAGTATGTTCATGTCATCCAAAGGACTTAAATGAAAAATCACTCAAAGTATGACAGTTTAGGGGCATCTGGGTAGCTCAGTCATTTAATTAAGCATCTGCCTTCAACTCAGGTTGAAGATCCCAGAGTCCTGGGATCAAGCCTTATATAAGGTCCCCTGCTCAGTGAGGAGTTTGCTTCTCCCTCTGTCCCTCGTCCTGCTAATGGTTGTGCTTGCTCACTCTCTCTCTCAAATAAAAAAAAATTTTTAAGTGTGACAGTTTAAAAATAAAGCTTCACTATTTTGCAGAGAAAGTTCACATAACTATATTCATATGCACATAAATACATACTACTCAGAGGTTTTTCGTCCTTAAAATTTTTATTTATAAACATACTGAAACATAAATAAATACATAACAGTAAAAGCAAATAATCAGGAAACCAGAAAAAAAAAACAATTACATATAAACAGTTCTTCAAAAGGACAAAATGATGGAAAGGGAATTATGAAATATTACAAAGGCAGAGATAAAGTCTTGGTATGCAATGTACTAGAATGATACAAGCAAAACTAAACAACTACACTTTCAAACATAAATTAATGTTTCTCTTTCGATTCTGAAAAAATACTATTTTCATTAAATGAAAGATTTTTCCCCATTTTAACTAATTGTAAAGTGTGATGATCACGATTACCCATGATCTCCATGCTGTTAAGTCCATTAGCCATTTCTTAGTCCTGAATCTACTCAACCTCTTAGCAGCATTTGACATTTAATCACCTCCTCTTCCTTTAAAAATGTACAGGATACCATACTCTCCTCTTACCCCTTGCTCTTTTTCTAATTTTTCCCTTGCTGGGTTCTTTTCATCTCCACAACCTGCAAATATTGGCTTTTCCAAGGACTCATTACTCAGTCATCTTTTATCTCTGAACTCACTTCATTGTTATCTAAAACCAGTCTCACAGCTTTAAATCCTGTCTATATTCTACCAATGCTAAATTTCCATCTCCAGCCCAGACTTCTCCCCTAGACTCCATGGCTTTATCGCTTCTCCATTTAGATGTCTAATCAGCATCTCAAACATCAAATGTCCAAAAGCAAACACTTAACCTTCCTCCCCAAAATTTAGTTATTTCCAAATCTTTTCTATTTCTAAATAAAAAGCCCATCAATACAGTTGTTCACTGGATCACCTTTGAATCTTCTCTTGCACTTTTAGTCCACATCCATAGGGACAAAAAATCCTACTGGCTTTACCTCCAAAATATAACCAAAAGATGACCTCTTAAGAGTATTATTTTAGGTATGCCTTATCAAAAATCCAACCAAATTTCATTACTTTCTACTGCTATCAGCTTTATCTAAACTCCCTCTATCCTACTCACAGAAACACAATGACTATTCATTAATCTTTCAAGTAAGATCCTACTAAGTGGCCTTTATACTTGCTCTCTCATGTGTCCTGAAAGCTCATCCCCCAAAACCCACCAGGCTGGCATCAACTTCACCTACTTGAAGTCTTTAGTGCAATCTCTGCTATCACTCTAACTGTAGCCCACCATTTTCCCTCTTTTTATATGCTTTATTTTTCCCATAGCACTACCACCATCTAGCACACTATCTACTTTTTTATTGTCTCTCCCCTCCCATAATAATGTACATCCTCGTTCTCCCCAAGAAAGGAATGGATTTTATGGTTTCCCTGACTTTATTTTCCTCTGAGTTTACATAGTTCCTTCAATCTGTAAATGTGAGTTTGTTTTGTTTTGTTTTAAATGAAATTTGGGAAGTTTTCTACCATTATTTCTTCATATATTTGTTCTAGCCTTTTCTCTTATATGTTGCATATTAGATTTCAAAACCACCCCATACATCTCTATCATTTTCTTCTTTCCCTTCTAATCTTTTCTCTCTTTTCTAATGGTTCTGTCAGTATATATCCAAGTTTATTTATTTCTCTATCCTATCAATTTTGCTAATAATAAACACATACAGTGGATTTTTTTTAAAGCAGATACAGTCACCAGTTCTATAATTTCCATTTAAAAAAATGTTTGTGGCTGATAATTCCTAACCTTCAGCTCGTTACAAACAATATTTTTAACCTCACTAGTTATAATAGCTCCCAAGAAGTCCTCATGTGATAATTCAATGATTCTGGTTTGTCCTGAAGTTGCTGTGTGTTGATTTTCACTTTTCTTGAGAATACGTCACATTTTCCTGGCTTTTCAAAGGATGAGCAATTTTGGATTCTATGCTGGACATAGTGAAAATTATTCTGTAGAGACCATATTTTTCTGAAAAGTATTTATGTTTTTGTTTCATGGGGTCATTTTCCTGTTTAGATACATTACAGACTGTCATACCTCCTATGTGTGGTGTCTTGGATCTCAGTTCAGTTCTTGAACCCGTATTTACAATCTATTATCAGTTTTCCATGATCATGGTTTCAGGGGTTGGCAGATTCAAGCGGAGTTTTTTTTTAAAATACAGATTCAGATTCTTTCCTTGCTGTCTCTTATCCACGGCTGCCCATTAATCTCCATGGTGTTGACTGGCCAAGTGTTTTTTATCTTAATTTTTATGGCCAGAGTGAAAAATGGGGAACTCAATCCATGCTGACCACTTGTTTCATGTTTTGATACCTCTCTAAAACCTGACTACAATTATTCACTCTTAAAGCCCTCACATACCTGTTTTCTGTATTATGTGCAGAGTTTTAAGTGGTTACTGTGGGAATATCACTCTCTTAGGTTTGCCTATCCAAGCAAGAATCAGAAGCCCTCCAAAGTGATTTTTAATTTTGGAGATTGTTCTA
Organism: Nyctereutes procyonoides; assembly: GCF_905146905.1. Taxonomy (NCBI): domain Eukaryota; kingdom Metazoa; phylum Chordata; class Mammalia; order Carnivora; family Canidae; genus Nyctereutes; species Nyctereutes procyonoides. The sequence goes on along the minus strand of NW_026575033.1, from coordinate 14,720,971 downwards.
TACATTTTCTCTGTATCAGTTAGGCCTTTATCATAATATAATACTGATACAGAATCATTATGTTATTGTTTTCTTGAATGGAAGACAAAACACAAAGCTTAATATTGAAATATTTAGCAATGGAGATGAATTGCTTGCCACAAAGGGTTAGGAAATGTCCAATAACAATTAAAAAATATCAAAACTTTAAAATCTGTTTTGCAAGCTTATATCAAAAAACCACTATATATAAGACTTTTTACAATCTTGTAGACACTGAATTACCCCATCAAATGCAGCTCTTCAATACACTAACCTCACAGTAAATTTTTCTATACTAGACAAAGTTACAGTGAGAAATTCCGTGTTTTACCAATTACTTCCAAATCTAATGATTTAATTGATTAGTAATATACTCCTTTATTTACAGTTTACCTAAAAGAGCCTAGTACAAAATATTCACTGACAAGCCATATTGCTCAAAACCAGACATTTCAGAGAAAAATACCTAATATTCTAATTCTATTTCAACAAATCATAATTACACAGAATAGGCTGCATAGTATATATAGTTTGAGGACATTATTTTGGGGGGAATTAATTTATTTCAGGGCCCAGATGTTGACATGCCATCTACATTAAGCCCAGAATCACAGAGAATACCATCTGACCACTCTACTTATTGGAAGTTCCATATAACATGCATCAACAAGGGCAGCCGGGTGGCTCAGCGGTTTAGCGCCACCTTCAGCCCAGGGCCTGATCCTGGAGACCTGGGATTAAGTCCCATGTCAGGCTCCCTGCATGGAGCCTGCTTCTCTCTCTGCCTGTGTCTCTGTCCTCTGTCTCTGTCTCTGTCTCTCTCCTCTCTCTGTGTCTCTCATGAATAAATATTTTTAAAAATGCATCTATGAATATAAATATGTTATTATATAATATTTAACAATTCTAGATTTGTAATTTAAGCTAAATGGCAACTATTACATCCAAAACATTATAAAAATTCCACTGTAACTCGCTACCCCTTCAACTCATAAGAAAGTGACTTTACTTCCTACTTTACCCAAGAAAATTGAGACTATTATATGTGAACCACTTCAGCTTTTTTCCTTGTCATAACACAATCTGATCTTTATTTGCATCCTTTCTTCTTTCTCTTCATTCTCTGAATTTCTAGAAAACAACTTCAATGTCAAAAAATTTTACAGATGCATTTCCTAATAGCATTTCTACTATTAATACTTACAAATTGAGAAAATACATATACACTCACAGATTTACAGTCAATTTTCATTAACAACAAAGGGCTCAGGAGGCACCTGGGTGGCACAGTTGGCTGAGCATACAACTCTTGGTTTTGGTTCAGGTTGTGATCTCAGGCTCATAAGCCCCACAGACTCCACACTAAGCAAGAACTCAGCTTAGGACTCTGTCTCCCTTTGCCCCTCTCCCATACTTTCTCTTCCTCTCTTGCTCTCTTTCTGTCTCTCGCCTCCACTAAAATAAATAAATCAGCCATAAAAAAAAAAAAAACAAAAAAAAAACAAAAAAAAAAAAAAAAAACAAGGGCTCAATGGCTATCCTCACAGGCTGGGAACTTTCAAAACTTAATATTTTTTTCGTGAAATGCCTAAAATTTAGAGGTATTTTCTTTTAAAAGTTCCGACTTTGATAGAGGTATTCTATTGTCTATGATAGGAATACATTCTGTATCACATGAGTATCTGCATATAGAATATGGTGACACAGGGTTACTACTCATTTTCACTTTTGTTATGAAAGACTATGGATGAGAAAGAGCTATATGACAAGTCACTAAGTTTGCAAAGTGGCTCAAGACAATGTTTGCTCCTTTCCAAATAGGAGAATTACATAACCTGTTTATATTTAGTCCTTTTCCTTTTTCCTGCCAGGAAGCTGCCATCAATTCTAAAATTTCACTATAGCAATCATATTGGATTTACACTTTGCATATCTGTGGGGTTTTTTTAATTTTCTATCTTAATTGTGGATCACTGATTTTGATTCACTTAATAACATTCTGGCAGTGCTTGAAGAAAGCCACTTCAAATATTTTAGGCCAAGCTGAAGAAATATAAAAGGAGGCAGAATCCAAAAATCTAATTACAGAAATATTCCCACACAAAGCTAACACATGGCAGAACTAGAACCCAAACCCAACAAAAGGACTCATGAAAGAAAAAATGCTGTATAAGCACAAATTCATTTCTAGCAATGATAAAATAAAGTGTTAGGGACAAAAGATGGTAAGCAAGTATTTTCACCTTGACATAAAAATGACAGCATTATTGTCATTTAATATCATTGTGATTTAAAATCACTAGGGACAGAAATATTTTAGTACACCTTTTTCATAATATAATCTTCGCACTGATTATTTAAACACTAAGTTTTTTTAAAAAAAATAGCTGTTCAATGGAAGATATGAACTTCTTCAAAATTAAAAATACTTTGACTTACACTGCATAATTCTCTCAGCTCCAAAGAGTTTGGGATGTCACAGCTCCTTATGTGATTTAAATAATACTCATATATTTCCCTAGCCAGATATACTGCATATTAAAAACTCTTTCATATATGTGAATACAGTATTTTGCCTTAATAAGTCTTCATTTTGAAAGTTAAAAAAACAGGAAGAATATGATAAATCATATTAAATACTTGATTTTGCAAAATTCATATGGTCAGTATTGTACTACCTTTCTTATCTATTGTAAAGGACAAGCAAAAAAGTAAAAACTAAAACTAATTTCAGCCACATGTAATTTTATACTATTTTCCTTTTAAACCTTTATTCTTTCCAAACTATTTCTAATTTGAACAGTAATGGTCATTTCATTTGTTCATTATGTATTTCAAAATCTGAGATTTCAAATACCACATTAAGCAATATGGTTTCATAAAATTTATTATTTCAGAATGTCAACAAAAGCCATGACTCAAAAAAAAAAAAAACCTAATGTTAATTAGGAAATATTCTAAAGAATTTTCAAAGTTTGTGAATGGAAAATATTAAAAAGAAAAAAAGCACCTTTGAAACAAAATGAAATGTGTAAGAACAACTGAGCTCCAAAAAATAGAGACAACTTTTAAACCACACTGAAGAAAGATTATCCCTATATATTATATTGTATCATATGTCACATAAAATCCATATAAAACTTTCCAGAATTATAATAGTTTTATTACCTTATATCCAGGTCCTAACTGATGAATTGCAAATATCTGTGCAGGGTTGAGTGCTTCACTGAATACATACACGGCACCAAGTTGACCACAGAATACCCTATTTGCATCAGCAGTTTCTGAAGATCCGAGAAAGCACTTGTCATAGCTCTATTTTTAAAAAGTCATAAAAAAATGTATTATTTTGTAATGACAAAATATTTAAGGATACTTGCCTTCACTGACATGAAGACCTTACAGTATAACAATAATGATAGAAGAAAGCATCACTTATGACTTTATGGAGTATTTAAATAATAAAAAGGCCAGCTATAGATTTTTAGAAAAAGTTAATCAGTTAAATATTTTGTATCTATGGAAAAGCAAAAATAACCAATTATTCAATAATCATTTAACCACTTTCCAAATGTCATACTTAAAGACAAAAGGGCTTATAATTCTATTTATAAAAGTAAAACTAATTTGAAATTCTAATGATTTAATAACTGTCTATATAGAGATTCATATGGATCAGAGAACGACTATTCCAATTTTTAACCATAAACACATAGGCCTAATTTCTGAAACTATCTAATTTCTCCACACTAAGTCAAGGACAGAATGAAAACCAATTCCCTCTCTTCCATGAGTAGGCATTATGCAGAACCAAATAAACAAATCACTAAAGTCTGCAACCTAAAGCAAACGGTACAGTGCTCTCCATCTGGAGACTTCAAGACCTAAGAAGCCATATTTAACAAGCCCTTTCTCATCTCTACTTCTTAAAATCTCCCCTAATGGTAGGCTCCAGTTTCCCTCCCTCATCCTTATAAGTTATTCCACACCTTAGTACTGATCATCAAGACATTAAATACGTATGGAATTCCTTTGGTGCCTCAAGAGAATAACAAAATATTTGTGAATGAATTACAAAGACAGAAACTCCTTGTCAAATACCCAATCTGTAATTAAAACTATAAGAGCCTTTAGAATTTACTGCATAACGTATGTGTATATATGTGTTATTGCCCATGCCTCTCTATTTTTTGGTGTACTATTGCAAATAATTCAAAAATAAGTCTTCTTTCTTTATTCTCTTCCTTCTTTTTAAATATAACTGTAGGGCAGCCTCAGTGGCCCAGCAGATTAGTGCCGCTTCAGCCCAAGGTGTGATCCTGGAGACCCGGGAACAAGTCCCACATTGGGCTCCCTCCATGGAGCCTGCTTCTCCCTCTGCCTGTGTCTCTGCCTCTCTCTCTCTCTGTCTGTCTCTCATGAATAAATAAAATCTTTAAATATATATATATATTTATATAAAATGGTATCTATATAAAACTGTAGAGTTAGTGACAGTCAACAAAGTCTCTTAGGTTTCTTCCACTATATAATAAAAATCCTCTTTGGAAGGTAGACATGAAGCAGAATTTCATCTTTGCAAGCTACATGTGGTTTCTGTCATATAATCTTCTATTTTGTTTGTTTGTCTGGATGTTTAAAAAAATGATCCTTTAAAAAAAATCTTTAAAAAAAGAAGAAACTTTAAAATGAAGAAACCAAGATTCTTAGCTCTCAGGTCATGCAAAAACAGATCAAGGTTCAGACATGGTCTGCAGGGTATATTCTTCCAACTCATGACTCAGGGAAAAAGCTACGGACTTTGTACACAGTACTATTTAGAAGAATACCAGAGAGAACAAGAAGAGATCCTGCTCTTGAGTAAATTATAGTCTGGAGAGATATGGACAATACTGAGATGTGAATTTTGTTTAAAAGAGGCAAGTTTTTATAAAACCAGGTACCCTGGAATAGTTTTCTATTATTGGTTTGGAAATATTTTGGCATTAGAAAATATCTTTTACTCTGGGTCTGACAGGCCAGGATAATGACAAGGGAAAGTCCAGAACAGAGATCTTGAGGTTTTAACTCTAGATATTTTCTATCCAGAATTCAACTGTGTAACCTCTCTTACTACTAACAGGACAGTCAAAACTAATATTGTGTTTGTTATTATCACAATAAGTCATTTAATTGATCTCCTTGCTTCTGTTATTTTTTTCCTTCAAAATATTCTCAATTCTACAGCCTGATATTTTTAAAATATGAATCAGTATCATATCACCTGTCTGCTCAAAACTTTCCAAAGTTTTTATGCTGAGTAAGATAGAAAAGCCCAGGTATTATGTTAACACATGAGACTCTGCATGATTTCACCACCTACTATCTGCCTAACCTTATCTCTTAACATTATTCTGTCCATTCCTGGCTGCTTTTTTGTTTAATTAACTTTTCAGTTCACTTCATAGGCTTCGCACTCACTGCTTCCAGCAAATGGGATATTTCTCCCAAATATCCACATGACTTTTTCCCTCAACTCTTCTAAGATCATTTCTATACCATATAGCTTCCCCTTCCCTACACCTATAGCCTCTATACTATTTCTACTAAATTTCTTTTCCACAGCATTTATCACTACTTATCTAGTAAATAACAATGACTACATGTTATACTTATTCACATTGTTTAAAGTCTTCCTTTCACATCTAGATAAGATGCAAGACACAGTTTTTACTGCTTGAAATTCTGGAAAGAATAGAATACTGCATGGATGTTTTGATCTAATCCTTAATAATTTATTTGAGCAATTTTCCTTCTTTGTATCACTATTTTAGCAACTTAATTATATTAAACGAGACCTAAAAATTCACTTAACAGAAAAAAAACTTTCAAAGTACAACTATTTTCTACAAAACAATTCTATTACAAAATTCATGTTATGAACAATGATAGATTACATATTTAAATACATTAAAGCACAGGTTAAAGAAAAAACTTACATCATTTGTGTTAACATGCCAAGCCATATCACCATAGGATACCAGCTGTCCATTAACATAACACCGAATTTCACTGTTCCTCCACCGATTATAAATGTGGACAATGCTGATCATGTACCACTTAAATAAAAAAAAAAGATTTAAAGATCTTAATATGTCATGTTTAGTTATGGTCTAAAAAGCAATCATAACATTCATAGCACACTACAAGAAATGCTTGAAAGAATTAACAATTACACATTACCATTTCAAGTTGCACCTCTTATTTCTCATTTTGCAGATGAAAGAATTTATTCATAAAGATTAAATCTGTGATGGAGACAGACCTAGAACACTCTGAACTCAGGAATGCTATTCCTTCCACTATACTAAGATCTAAATATTATGGAAATACAATTATATTTGTGCTCATTCATTTAACAACATGTATATCCTGCCAGGCACCACAAATACTCAAGTTTGACCAGACAGAGCACATAGATCCGGCTATCCTGAAATTCATGATGTAATGAAAAAGACACAGATTAGACAAGTAAAAAAATATAAGATGATGAATAACCAAGATTACTCTGAGGGGAAAAAAAAAAAAAACAGTGTAAACTGAGGAAGAATAACCTAGGATTCTACTTTGGATTGCATGCTCAGGAAATACCTACCAAAGAAACAACATTTTAACTAACATTTATAATAAAATTTAAGTGATTTCAATTCCACAATTTAGATTTATTAGGTACAAGAATAATTACATATTTAAACTTACTAATGTGTGAATATACATTAAGAATCAAGGAATGAGTTTATATTAAGTTCTATCTTTATAGTTACTAGGGTCAACCAAAAGCATTTTAAGTGTATATTTTGATACAGAATTACTTAAACTCTTACCCTTTTGAAAGTTAATAACCTAAGGCTGAGAATACAGAAATATTTTTCTAAAATTTAAAAAAATGCAAATAATTTACAGATACTTGAACAAGTATGCCTTCAGGGATTAAGGAGGGAAAATTAGACTTAGTTTCCCCCCCCCAAAAAAAATAAAAATATGTAATGCAAATTTTGTTTCCCAAATTACTTAAGCACTATTCAATCATTCCATCTAGCATATTTTGAAAAACATAAAGCTGTAATAATTCTCAGCCACTAAAATATCAGTTATTTAAAGTGTCTGAAAAACACTGAACAAAATTCAATTTTATTAATGTTATTTAGAAAATAAAAATATGGGCAGCCCTGGTGGTTCAGCGGTTTAGCACTGCCTTCAGCCCAGGGTGGGATCCTGGGGACCCAGGATCGAGTCCCATTTCAGGCTCCCTGCATGGAGTGGAGCCTGCTTCTCCCTCTGCCGGGTGTCTCTGTGCCCTCTCTCTCATGCATAAATGAATAAAATCTTAGAAAAGAAAGAAAGAAAAGAAAAGAAAAGAAGAGAAGAGAAGAGAAGAGAAGAGAAGAGAAGAGAAGAGAAGAGAAGAGAAGAAAGAAAAGAAAAGAAAAGAAAAGAAAAGAAAAGAAAAGAAAAGAAAAGAAAGAAAAGAAAAGAAAAGAAAAGAAAGAAAAGAAAAATAGTGCACTGAACAACTCATGGAAGACAATAACATAAACACTGTTCCTCAAGTAAAAAAATAAAACGTCAGGTAAAAACTATGTAATCCCTAAAACACAAGTTATTTTAAATGTTTCATTTTAGATTATCTTTCATTATTGCAAACTGAATCTTCCACTTGATCAGGACAATTTGTATGTTTGTCCTGATTAAAAGCAGAAGAAAATCTTTAAAGTCAGTCATTTAACAACTATTTCTAAATACTACAAAATTCTCAAGAAGAAGCCATAAAAATGGTGCTTCAAATAAATTTAAGAAAAATCTAAGGCAGCCCGGGTGGCTCAGCGGTTTAGTTTACTTTAGCACTGCCTTCAGTCCAGGGTGTGATCCTGGAGACCCGGGATCCACTCCCACGTCGGGCTCCCTACATGGTGCCTACTACTCCCTCTGCCTGTGTCTCTGCCTCTCTCTCTCTCTCTCTCTCTCTCTCTGTCTTTCATGAATAAATAAATAAAATCTTTAAAAAAAAAAGAAAAATCTTATGGTTTATTTGCATGCATAAGATTTCAAATTCACCTATATTACCCTCACTGATTTTGAAAATTTTCTACCAGAATGCCATCTAGATAACACAGGAAATACAATCTTCATATTTTGGAGTAAATTTTTAAGAAATTTTAAATTTCAAAATAGAATACACATAAATAAATGTCTATAAATAGAAGAGGATTTCCCGCTATCCAAAGACAAGTTTAAGTAATATTAGATACATTATTATAGTTACTGACATACCTAATATGAGTTCTTATTTATTTAACAAATATTTATTGAGTTCTTTCTCCTGTATACCAGAAAATTTATAGTGTGCTAGGCTGGACAGTACAAACTTTAAATTCATACAGATATAAACTGAGTTCCCAGGTTATAAGCTCTATGGTTTCTGGCAAATTATTTGGCCTCTCTGAATCTACTCTCATGTCTAAAAAAGGAGAAATAATAATGCCTACTTTGTGGAGTGATTGGGAATATTACAGATAATACATAATATATAAAAACTATGAAGAACATGGTTCCTAATACATATTTGGCAGATATAAATAAGACGGAGTTAACTAAATATCTATTTTTTATCCACTATTTCCTCCTGATGAGATTTTTTCTGCTAAGATTGACATTATTTATTTCTCAGAGTCCATCATTCATTTAAAAAGTTTACTGAGCATCTATTTCATGCCAAGTATCCCCCAGATTGTGGGCATACCAAGATAACAATATACCTTATGGAGGTTTCACCAGAAAAACAAATATGAAAACAATTATAAAACCATGAAAAATATCTAAAATACAGATATGGGAGCAAAAGAAGGAATGATTAATTTGAGAGGGGGGAAAAGCAAAGACAAATGAAAGGAAGGCAAACAGGAAAATCACTAAAAGAGTAAAATGAAACTTAAGACTTAGCTTTAAGGATGAATACAAACTGTTACATAAACAGGGGGGTGGGGGCATTTATTCCAGGCAGAAGAATTCTAATACTTTATATAATAGCACAGAGGCATGACAAAACTTTTCTCAGTGTTTAGATCAAGCTGCAATAACAAAGACCAGCTTTTAAAGAGACAGGTAGGACACCTTTAGTAACTGGCCTTTGTTTCTGCATAACATGGTATCACTAAGGAATTCTGAGCAGGAAAGTAAAATGATCATCTTCATAGTTTAGGGAAATAACTGGCAGTATTGAGTAGGTAGAATAGTTAGGCAAATGTGGTTAAATATAAACTTGAAAACTCCTGCCAAGGTTCAGGTAAGAAAACTAATAAAATCTAAATTAAGACAAAGGCATTAGTAATTTAAAAGAAGGGGGATAGGGACTAATTCACAGAACTGAACAGAAGTGATGATATAGAAAAGGGGAATATAAGATGGTTTCCATTTTTTCACTTAAATGGGTTGTAGTACCACTAACCTGAGATCACTAATACAGTTAATATTGGTCAATTAATATTAATACAGTTAATAAGTAGGTAACTTGATTAGTCAGATAATAAGATGTGGAGTTACAATAAGGTTGATTTTGATCAAAACTGATAACCGATAAAAATGATGAATGAATAAAAGAATGCATGTTGAATGAATAAACTGATCTCAGTGAAGGTCACACAGTAGTTACAGGAAAATGAACCTTTCTGTTCTCTTGTGGTACATCTCTTGTTGTGGTACGTCAATCTATACTTTACATAATAGACAAGTGCCGTTTCAATTCAAAAGAGCACAACCTTTGACTTGATATTTTTGACTTATATTTTAAAAGAAATGGGAGGAAAATTGGAAACTGTGTGTATATTGCTATTATGTACATCTACTGAGATCTGCAAAAATAGATCTATAAAAAAGGAACAAGAAAAAAACCTGTAATAAGAATTCATAGGAAAATATAACATGATTTTTTTTTAGATTTTATTCATTTATTCATGAGAGACAGAGAGAGTCAGAGATATAGGCAGAGGGAGAAGCAGGCTCCCTGCAAAGAGGGTAGCCCAATGCAGTACTCGATCCCAGGACCCTGGGATCACGACCTGAGCCAAAGGCAGACGGTCAACCACTGAGCCACCCAGGCACCCCATAACATGATACTTATACAAATAATCAATAGTAGCTAACACACATTGAGTCCTTACTACATATTAGGTAATATACTAATAATTGACATGCGTTGTTGTCACAAGGAAATATCTGATAAGTGGTACAGGTAAAAAAAAAAAGTTTTAATATAAACATTTCTTTGTGAAAGGCTAAACACATTAAAGAATAACAATTTAGCTAGGGCATCTTCTGGAAATATAAAGAAAGAAAAGAGAATGTATTTATTTTGAATAACCAAACACTAAAATAAAATATTTATGGTTTTCAAAGATTATATGAGAATCCTTATAGGTTTTGCAAAACCTCCATCACTCTCTGGTCCTGCTCCTATCAAGACTCCTTAGAATCAATGTATATAGAGAGGTTACAAATTAGAATGTATCTCTCATAAGGAAACAGCATAAAGACAAAAAGAGTGAAAGAACAACAAATGGGTTAAACTGCTTTAAACTGATAAGTGACAATTTTATTTGGTTCTTAACTTCACCCTAATTTTCCTTATGTATACTCTTCAAATCACTGTTATCTAAACTTGTCTAATGAAAAAAAATCACCTAGAGCATTTGTTAAAAATATATTCCTAACACGAAAATTATAATTCTAAGAATTTGTATCTATAACAAGTTCCCACTGAAAGTCAAAATAATTTGGCACATTTGGACTCTCCTGGGTGTCATCCTAAATCCAATAAATCAGAATTTCTGGAGAAGAAACAATTGAATTTTATTAAAATAACTAGGATTTGTATCAAGAAAAAAAGAACTCCAATCTAATGTATAAACTTATTTAGAATCATTGCTCTTTGAGCAATTGTCTAGGTATATATTAATGCATTATTGTTACACTGACATTTTTAAATAAAAATAGTTATTACTATGGCTTAAACATAAAGCAAACATTTTTATTAGACTCAGGTAAAATATTTAAATGTATATTTGAACACCCCATCCTAAATCATGTTTTCTTTAATATATAGGAAAACATACATGGGATGGATCATAAGCAAATATGAAAACAAACAAAAAGAAAGAAAAAGAAATGACATTCCCTCTGCCATATTTAGGCTCATCATCTCTGTTTTGGTTGTTCCTGTAGATAAATATTCCTGTAGAGAAAAGGCAGATTGTGCCTTAAAGGCGGTAGACAATCTCATTGTCATATATCCAAAAAAAGACTATTGAACCTGGAGAGTAACTGACCTTAAACATGTGGAAATAGGAACTCCTATACTTCTTCCTTTGTTTTTTAAATTCTGGACTTTCAAATGGTTAGTTACTCTAACACAACGATGGGGCCTATTATATTATATATATATGCACACAGACACACACACACATATATATATACATGTTATATATAATATATAATGGAACATCTCTCCAGAAAAACCCCAGGTGATAATGAATTATATTTTATAATTCTAATTAATTAGTTGCACATTGCTCTGCATTTTCTCTTGTTATTTTTTACCTTTACAGCAAACTTTTAAAAACACATTTCAACTTGTTCTCTGAATATCCATATTCTACTGGATATTAAACAAAGGCATATTTCATGAGCCAAAACATTAACTGTTGAATATCTTCCTCCTTGCCAGTATTATTGAAGAAGCAGGAATCAGTGTAACTTTAAATCTCAGGAAACAAGACTCAAGACTAATAGAATGAGCTAAAACTCCCTCAAGTATTGCCAAATCTGGAGGCTTAACACTTGACCTTTTGAAAGAGCTAATTACCTATAAATTCATAGTGCATGACATGTACACATATATATACTACTGTGAAATCTGAATGTCCAGTCTAAAGACTGGTTCTATTATCAAAATCAAATGAGATTAGAGAAAGAGGGAAGAAGAACAAGAAAAGGAGGAGATGAGAAAAGGAAAGAAAGGGAAAATGAAAAGGATGAGCAAAAAAAGGAGTTAGATGTAAAGGAGGAAACGAGAATTTGAGGGGAAGAGGAAAAGCACGATAGAATTGTAATTAAAGCAAAATTTCTGCAAATGTTCTTCAAAACTAATTCTTCAGAACTATATAGTTAAAGTAACATAAAATTCATATAGATGTTTCCCTGTGAATAAACTTTAAATTAATAATGTAATTGTTAAAATTCTTTAGTATTGTTTCGTAAATATGCTGAAACTTGAAAAGACACTGCCTTATTTCTATAAAACACATAGCAAATTTATATACTATGTAAATTATTATATATGACATATCATATAAAATTATGTATCATTTATGCCAAAATTTTAGAATCTGAATAAAGATATAAGAATGTGTCAATAGTTGGCATTCTAACTATTCTTATTTCCATTAAACTTGTGCAAAACACTTTCTCAAAAAGCATAAAAGATCTCTCTTAATGCTCATGGATAATGCTCAAATCCTCTACAAATCCAAAACTTAACTTGGTTTTGCAGTGTACATTACTGTGCTGGAACAGCAAAAAGGGTTGGTAAGCTTTTGATTTTAAATGTGAATCTCACAGTAACAACCCATACTATCTTTACTGTGGTAACTGTTTCTTCCTCCTGCCACATGGAAAAGGTCCCTGGCATATAGCCCTACAAAGATACAATGACTACAAGGCCCAGGCCTTCTTTCTCACTTTATCAACAGTAACACCTCATTTATTTTATATCAATAGAAAATTAATTGCTCAATAGAAATTAGCTGTCCAGATAAATACAACCTACTCCTTCAGGAAACAAAAGGGTTCTTTTGATTGTTAAGGCATATTTTATTCATTTATCCAACATCTATTATTGGCAGTCCACCAAGTTCAAAACTCTATGGCAGGTATGTGAAGCAATACAAAAGATGAATCCAACACATAGCTTAGTCTCAATAGATACTAAATAATGTACATATAAATGAATGATAAAGATTTAAAAGAAATAATTGCTATAAGAAATACTGAAATAATATGCTATGAGATTCTATCTGAGAGCAAGGAAAATCAAGGAAAGATTCCATGGAAATGGTGTTATATGGAATGGACCCTAAAAATAAGGCAGGATTTGAAGATGTACAGTCATAAGTGAGGAGACATGTAAATGTTTTCATGCCAGAAATTGAACATTTGAAAAGGAAAAGATAAAAAGTGAAACATGTACAGTAGCTCAGTTTTGACACAATAAAGGATATAAACAAAAAGCTAAAAGTGAAACCCAAATCATGAAGGACTAGGCTAAAAATGTTAATTTACTCTGTAGTTAATGAGAAGCAAATGACTGGTTTGAGCAGTGGAATTATATGATCAAGAAGAATATAAATCAGATATTACTGTGTAACACAGTTTGGGAGAGGAAGAGACAAAGTATCCAAGGATAAAGAGAGAACAATATGAAGAAGTTAAGAAGTAAGGGAATTTTTAAAGACATATATTACAGAGATACAAAGTACAGAAGTGGAAAATTTCACTGATATCATTCATGATCAAGAAGGGGAGGAAGAACAAAGCCAACTCAAGTATCCACTATCATGAAGACTGTAGGCTGCTTGATAAAATCAGGGTACTTAAGAACATAATGAATATAGGACTGGAGATGTAAATTCAGTGTTACATAGTCTGTGAATGGACCAGAAAGACTTTCTCAGGGCAGTACCTTTTGGTAGATAAGGATGTAATAATAGAGCTCAGAGATAAGAGTAAGAGTGGAAAACTATCATGAAACTGAATAAAAATTCCCCCAAAATACAAGCTCCATAAAAGTAGAATGTTATCTGTTTTGTTCACTGTCATATTTGCAGTGCCTACCAACAGGGTCTGGGACTTTGTAAATTACTCAATAAGTATTCACTGTTAAGAATGCCACAGAACACTTTTTAAAAAAGCCCCAGGCCTAGAACACAGTAGCTTCCCTATCCCCACCACGATTACTAATGGAGTAGAATCTAAGATAGAGTTTTTTGGTTTGTTTTGTGTTTTAAGAAAGCTCAAATACCAAGGATAAGTGAAACAGATTTAGGGGTAAAAGTGACAGAACCAAAATTTAAGCATATTTTTTTTCCCCTCCAAACTGCCACAGTGGGTTTTGTTTAAGAGTCTTCCAATGATCTTTATGCTACTGCTGATTTTACAGTCTATTTTATTCTTATATTCCTTTACCCTATCTTAAATGCTCCCTCTTCTTTAAGGCAGCTTCATTTATAAGCCTGGCTTTGCATTCTAAGATAACCCTGAAGTGACTCTTGGGATTGAGATTCTCAAACTACTGTCATAGCAACTGTCTTTGTTCCCAAATAAAGTTATCCATTCCTGCTCCTTTAAAAAAAAAAAAAAAAGAATGCCACAGAACAGATCCCAGAGAGTGAGCAAGCAAGACAGACAGAGACTGCAAGTGGTCAAGAGCCTGATCTTTTTAGGTGAAAAGTTAGACATAAAAAGAAAAAGAAAATACAGAGAAGAAAAAGAGAAAAGCATTATGAGTCATAAGAAAATTAATAAAAGGGAATATTACAGAAGTCATAATAGGTGTATTTTAAGACCGTGGGAATGGCGAATTGTGTCATCCTCAATAGAAATATTAACATATACCTACCTTACGTGGTTGAAAATCGTATTTCACACAGTGCTGAAAACCTTTTCCTTTAGACTTCAGTGATGTGACTATTAAACAGTTGCCAACAAAGTGAGCAGAGTAGCCAACTCCTTTGCTAGTACGAAAACTGTAAAGAAAAACTAAGAATAGTACAATATCCTCTGATACAAAAAGCTATATCCAAAAATTGTTATATAAATAATATAAAACATTATTATAAAAACAAAACTAATTTCCCCACAGAGTAGAAGGGGTCTTACATGCACCAAATAAAGACTATATTATAAAAGGTTTAGAACCTTGAGAAAATAGAAGACTACAGAACCTTTTGAAATTTCAATGTAAAATAGCACAAATACACAAAGACAAATTAATGGCCAATAAAAGACTACCAAGTATTTCATTAATCTTCAAGGACCTCTGAAATTAGCAAACACAAAAACCATTTATACTATTACACTGCTGTTTTCAAAAACAAATTATTCCCAATTCTATTATACCCTTAAAAATAGCTTACAAATTATTAAAAAGAAAAAAGTCAGAGCTAAATTTGATAAATGATGTAGGTAATCAAACAAAGGAGTACAGTTTTAGAAGAAGAAAAAATATGTGTCTATGAAACAGTTATTTTCTTCTAATGGAGCACTCCTCCTAGCTGTGAATTTAAGCACAGTATTGTAAAAATTGTAAATGCTCTGGCAAAATAATAGTATTACTGAAATAAATGTATGATCTGCCAAAATCATTCTGAAGTTCAACCCATTTGTTTGGAAGTTCAGATGTTTGTTTAGAACTCCCTCTTATTACTATCCCTATGTGATCTTTTATAATAGAGCTTACAAGCTAATAATAGCTCACATTTTTTGCACTCACATTTTTGAGCCAATATACAAAAGCACTTAATTATTCTCTCATTAAATCTTATGTGATAAGTACTATTATTATCCACACTTTACAGTTGAAGACACCAAAGCATATCATTAATAAGTAATGAAGATAAGACAACCTCAAACAGCCTTATTTCAGAACATTGCAAGTATTAATTAAGGTAATACATGTAAACACAATGCCTAGTATATAGTAAGGCAATCATTGAAAATTTGATGTTCTCATTACTGTGCGTTATTGGTAAACTAAAATTACCAAGCTCTCAGTCCCTATAGGTCAACCTACTATTGGGTTTATTAACCCATTCTGTTAGTTATCTATCAAATAATTAATTTTTTATTTGATTGCATTTTCTTACATAGTGATTATCACTAATATTTTTAAATCATATCTTAATTATGATCATAGAACAAAAGAAATAAAAAGGCAAAGTAAAGAAATCGAAGGAGTTTGTTTTTTTCCTCCCCTGGATCGGGGACTCACATGTCCACTAGCAATCCCATAGTTAATCTATAATGATGTGGACCGGACAGAGGAGGTTTGTAAACCTTGAGTTTCAAACCATAATGAGAAAAAAAAAAAAACTAGGCTGACTGCCAGAATTAACAGCAAAACACAAATAAAATAAATTGACATGTATCTTTATAGTTTTAACATACAAATCTATATATACACATTCTATTTAATATGTTGCCTTGACACACATTTATAAGACTGACATACTAAGACAAAAGTACTAAAATTAAATATATTACTTACCAATAAAGATAAGGTTTATCCTTATCAACATTAATGTTATTTAATGGATCCATACGAAACCAAGTATTTAGGGTAAAGCCATTCTGATAAGGCCACTTTGCAATAGGAGGCAATGCAATTGCCTACAAGGCAATGAAAAAATATACCAAAGTATCAGTTAAAAAAAATACGGTATTAACCAAGGTCAAATCAGATCAAAAAACAATAAAGGTATAAATATCAGAAAATCATGGACTTATTCCCAGCCAATGGCCTTAGCACCTTCTGTATCATCAATTTCAATATCCAGTCCACTACACTCTAAATCAAAACTTAAAAGATGCATTAAACTAAGAGAGAAAGGAAAGAATTTAAGCCAAGCCGCCCTTCAAGTTTTCTAGACCTACTCTTCCACCAAGAAAAAACAGTTGGTCTAAGGTCATTTATGATCTCCACAGATATCTCCACTGAAAGAGCCTTAAATCCCATACAGTTGCAAAGACGAGTGAATCAAATTACAATGGAAAAAAAAAAAACTTACAAAAGAAAAATCTAACCTTGAGTGATAATGAAATAATAATACTCTTTGGTCTTACTACAACTGGTATACCAAACACACACCTGAGAGGCTCTAGAATAGCATTTTCCTCGGTTTCACTGCAGACTTCTAATAATTCCATGGATAAATAATGATCTTTATATTATGGCCAATCTCTTCAACAAGATAGTTACCTCTACTGAAAGACATTCTCTTAAATTTAGTATATGACAGCTAGAATGAATGTTTTAGGAACCTGAAATCGCCCATTTCTGGATGGTACTCCTCAATCTCTGGCTGCTACTTCTGTACCAACCAAAGCCTACTATACAGTATACACTGCATCCCCAGCCTTTTTCTACTCTGTTTAAACAATGCATACCTACTCCCTTAATCAGTGTACAAAAGCTAGCTGTGTATACTACTGCCAGATGTGAAACTCAGGCACATTTACATCCAAACCATCTGTGCCTGATATCAACACTCATTTCTAACACTCCTGCTAAACCCATGGTGTTAATGGTATATCCTTTGGGATACCTTTGTGATTTTGGATTTAAGTGGTCTTTACTCTTCCTTCATATTTCCTTCTAAAATATTCTGGTACCCACAACTGGATGTTCCTCACTGTCCAATGAGTCCACAAGACTCAAAATCTATATCCCTTATTGTCCCCTCATCTAATAGACTCCAAAATCTATGTTCCTATCTATCATAATTTGCAAAAAGAAACAATTCTGATGTTTAGATGGAATACTCTCAGTAAACTAAGTGAATACAAAAATTCACTATGTCCTAAATTCAGCAGATTCGTGAAACAGATGATAATCATGAAAGGCAGATCTAGTATAGTCACTAAAATCACAGATCATATAAAATGTCATTTTACATTTATCATTCACCTTATACAACTCACTCTATAGAATTTCATTCCAAATTGCTCATATGAAGGCAGCACAGCTCACAGAAAGGCACGTCCACAGTATAAAATATAATTCAGAAGGCCTAATATATATATATTAGGGAAAGTAAGCAGTATCATAATTTTAGTGATCCAAAGGCACTGCCATTGACAGTGGTCCCAGACAGTATGTACCCACTTGTTACTATCATGCTCAATCAGAAGTAAATTATCAAAAACACTGTAATGATAAGGATTTTAAAATCAACTCTTATCTGAATTTTTCAGTAGTTCAATAGTAGAGATAACATATCAATCTGTTGTTAAAAAACGAAACATAATAAAACAATGGACTTAAGGTCAGACAAATTTTATTTCAAGATGTGAGCCTGCTTTATGCCCCTGAAAAATATTACACTGTTTTTTGTTTCACAATTTTTAATTTTCCTATTTTGTTTCACAATTTTGTAACAATTGAAAATTATAACTTTAAAAAAGTTAGTAACAAAATATTAAGGGAAGAAATATAAAATTGGGGGAATGGTTGATGAAACGGGAGACTACAAAGATGCTTAAGTACTAATAATAAAGAGTAAGAAATGTTTATATGATGTTTAACAACTTATACAGGATTTAGTGTATTATTTCATTACTGGTTCACAGTAAAACTATTCCATGAAAAAGTGCTAATATTTTACATGAAAGTAAGCCAAGAAACATTAAGGGATTATCCTGCATAATAAGGAAGCAGAGAATTCAGAAATCAAAACCATTTCTTCTAGTCAAAAGTTATACATCCTCTCTACAATGCTACAATGATAAAAACAATGAAATGAAATTAAAGTTCCTTAAAAAGAAAACAACAACAACAACATGGATAAAATTTCAGCTAGATTAATCAGGAGAAAAAAAAATCCAATATCAAGAATGAAAGAGGAGGCATCACTAAATATCCTACAGCTATTAAAAGGAGAAGAAAGGGATATGATAAACATATCAATATATTCAAAAACTTAAATTAACTGGACAAATTATTGGAAGACAAAAACTACCAAAGCTCACTAAATAGGAAAGAGAAAACCTCCCTATATTCATTAAAGAAATTAAGTTCATAGTTTTAAAACTTTCCCACAAAGAAAACTCCAGGCCTAGATAGCTACAATAGTGAATTCTAGCATTCATTTAAGAATAAGTAATATCAATTCTACACACTCTTTAATGGAAAGAAATAAATAGTTCCCAACTCATTTTATGAGGATTACCCTATCACCAAAACCAGATAAAGATATTATATAAAAAAGGAAACTACATCCTGAAATCACTCATAAAAATAGTTGCAACATTTCTTAGCATTATATTAGCCAATCAAATCCACTGTTATATGAAAAGGTTAAAACATAGTGACCAAGTAGTTTTTATTCCAGGAACACAAAATGGTTTAACACTGAAATATCAATCACTGTAATTTACTATGTTAATAAAGACTAAGAAGAAAACCCATATGTTCACTTCAATAAAATCAGAAAAAGCATTCAGCAAAATTCAACATTAGTATCAACATACTAATGATTAAAAAACTTCCCAGTACACAGGAACAGAACAGAATTTTCTCTGACAATGGCATGTCTTAAAGCCTAATACTAAGCCTAATACCTTAAAGCCTAATACTAAAGCTGAAAATGAGCCAAGGATATTCCTGTTATTCTATACTGCCCTGGCGTCCTAGCCAGTGTACTAAGGCAATACATGAAATAAAAAGGCATACTGACTGTAAGTAAAAAAAAAAAAAAAAAAAGAAAGAAAAGAAAAGAATAAGACTGGTTTTATTTACAAAACCATCCGTAAGTAATCCTAAGGCATCTACTAAAAAACTACTAGTGAGTTTAGCAAGGTGTCAGGATATAAGGTCAATATACAAAAAAGATATCAATTGTACTTCTATATACTAGCAAAAAACAGTATGGAATATTTATGGATAAATTTAACAAAAGATGTTTAAGACTTTATACTTAAAACTGCAAGAGTGGAAAATCACAGAAAATTAAATAAAGGAAGAGGTATACTGTGTTCATGGACTGGAAGACACACTAATCTTCTCTCCAAATTGTTCTACAGGTTTAACAGAATAAAATCTAAATCACAGTAAGTATTTTATAAATTTTACAAGTTTATTCACAATATGTATTGAAATGCTATCTAAAATAGCCAAAATTATTTTAAGATGAAGAACAAAGTTGGAGTACTTACACAACCTGATTTCAAGAACTCCTTACTAATAGAACTACGAAAAGAAAGACAATCTGGGCAGCCTGGGTGGCTCAGCGGTTTAGCGCTGCCTTCAGCCCAGGGCCTGATCCTGGAGACCTAGGATAGAGTCCTGTGTCAGGCTCTCTGCATGGAGCTTGTTTCTCCCTCTGCCTGGGTCTCTGCCTCTCTGTCTCTCTCTGTGACGCTCATGAATAAATAAATAAAATCTTAAAAAAAAAAAAAAGAAAGAAAGACAATCTGATATTGGCATAAAGGCAGAAAAAGAAGACAAAGGAACCAAACACAGAAACAGATCCACACAAACAAGGCCAGGTAGTTTTCAAGAAATATGCCAAGGCAATTCAAGGTTAAAGGACTCTTTCTTTAACAAATGGTTATGAAACATTCCATATTCATATGCAAAACAAACAAAACTTTAACCTCCAACCTTCCTTCATATCATACTTTAAATATTCACACAAACAGAATCATAGACCTAAATATAAGAACCAAAACAAAAGAACTCTTACTAGAAAGCATAAGATAAAAATGTTATGACCTTGGTTCATTCTGATTTCTTAGATTACAAAAACATAATGCCATAAAAAAAGAAAAGTTTAATTGAACTTCATCAAAACTTTAATGTTTTGCTTTAAGAAATACTGTTAAGAAAGTAAAAGGAAAAGCCAGATTGGAAAAATATTTGACAAATATATATCTGACAAATTAATTCATATCCCAAATACATAATGAACTCTTAATAAAACCAATGTTTTTCACTGAACAAAGATTTGAACACAAACATCACAAAGAAGATATAAAAACAACCAATTAACATTTGAAAAAATGCCAGTATCATTGGTCATTAGAATAATACAAAATTAAAACTACAACATGGTACCACTACATAACCATTTAAATGCCTCAAATTAAAAAGATGGCCAATGTCTAGGATGCAGATCAACTGGGATTCTTATACACTGATGAGAAGAATGCAAAACTTTCCACTACAGAAAGCAATCTGCCTGTTTCTCATGAAACGAAACACACACTTAGCATAAAACGTGCCAATTTCACTTATGTTTTTACTTAAGAGATGAGAAAACATGCCCACAGAAGATCATGGGCAGTTTTACTTATAATAGCCAGAAACTAAAAACTCAAATATTGAGATGGATAAACTAGTGAATGGATAAACTGATAAAATATAAGACTACTTAGAGTAAAAAGGAACAGAATAAACTACTGGTAAGCTACAACATGGACAACCTCAAAAATATTATGGTAAGTGAAAGAAGCCTGACAGAAAAGATTACATACTGTATGATTTTATTTCTATGAAATTCTAGAAAAGGTAAAATCATAAAAACACAAAATAAGTCAAAAGTTGCAAGGGACAGGGGCTAGGGAAAGGGAACAGGTTTGAAAGAGACACAAGAGAATTTTGGGAAGTGATAGAATTGTTCAAAATCATGATTGCAGTAGTGATTATCAACTTTAAAATTCATCAGATTGTACTTTTAAATTGGTGACTTTTATGTGAATTATACCTTAACAGAGCTGAATCAAAAATAAATAAATAAAAATAAACACATGTATTTAAAACTTACCGCAGCACTACAACCAGGAAAATTGAAAAAAGTATCAGGACCATGTCTTTGTGGCATCTGATTAAGAACTGATAATAATTTTACTGCATGTCTTGGCTAAGGAAAGAAGAAAAAGATATGTCACTGTACAAATTCAACAAAAATACCTAATATATCATGTTAGACACTGGACTGTTTTCTAACTAGAGAGAAATTAATTTTACATCATTTACTAAACTCTTTAAGGGGAACAATTTCCATTACAAATTCAAGTTTATAGCTCTCTAGAGATAAATTGTTGAACATTAAGTATTAATGTACTAATATTGAAAACTGTTCCCTCTGACCACAGCTTACCCAGATTCCACTTTCTCCTCGAAGCATGCTGAACAAAAGCTTCAACTCCTTGACAGTGATGCTGTAGCTGGCAAGAACCCCCAACATATCAACTAGAAGATCTTCAAAGGAAAATAAAGTTATTCTGAACTCTAGTAATGACCTGCCATCTGTCAAGGTAATATACTTTTTGAAAGAGCAAAAGTTATCAATTCTCATTTCTACATATATACTTAGCTAAATGTCCTTATGAATAGTTATTCCAATTAACAATTTTTAAGTCATCAGATAACCAAAAACCAAATTAACAATTTTTAAGTCATCAGATAACCAAAAATCCTGAATTTTAGGATTTTTCTCATCAGATTTACCATTACAATTAAGTTTCCTTAGCAAATACATAAAATAGATTTTAAAATTCCCAGAAAACACACACACACACACACACACACACACACACACACACACACCTGCTGTGTACAGGGAAAGGAAAGCAAAAATATGCAAAAGTACAACAATTTAATTTTGTAAACTGGTTCTTTTCAAATAAAAAAGTAACAGTTGCCAAATTTATTTTAGACTTATCTGTTCTTAATAAAATATATTATTGAAACATCCCTTGCCCCATTAACAACAATTCTGAGCACTTACTCCTTGCCTGGCATTATTCCAAGTGGTTTACAGTTATTAAGTGCACAAATTCTCGTAACAAGCCTATGAGGTAAGTACTATTATTAGCTCCTTCCTAAAATGAGGAAAGTGACTAAAATGAGGAAAGTGAGACATAAATAACCTAATCATCTTGCCCAAGAACACACTGTTCTAAGTGATAGAGTCAGGATTAAAACCCAGGCGGTATGGCTCCAGAGCCCTTTCTGTTACCTACCAATCTCTAAATCAAAATGTGACATAAATATAGTCCTAGTGATATCCATTCTGTTCATGTGTTTATGTGCATATGAGAGACATCAGCTCAAGAGATGACAGAAAAATTATACATTTAGTCATTTGTTGATTTCTTTCTCATCTAGACATTGTGAGTAGTACCTCTATCATTCTTTAAGAAATTAAGCATCTAAATATTTACTTTATTAATTTCTAAAACACTTCCTAAGAATTAAAGATAGTACTATCTTTAATAGAATAGAACAGAATGCACAAATACATTCTGAATAATTTATCATCAATTAATTTTAAAAAGGTGTTAGGATAAGTTTAAATAGTTACTGATGCGTAATATTTATTATTCAATATTACAAATTAATACCTGGAATTTGAGATTTTAAATATATTTATTACATATCTATTTCAAATTAGCAATTTAGTATGGTTATTTTGTCAATAAACTGAATCAGTAAGCAATCCCTATGATTAAATTGTGACTATTAATATGTCATCTTTGAGATCTTTTAATGAAATACAATGTTTCATCACTCAATATAAAAGTTTATAGTTAGTACATATTAGTCAGAAGATTTGTTTCTAACAAAAAATTTTAGATGGAAATTAAGTGCCTTAAATCCCTAAATTAATAAGTAGTTTCAAGCAATTAGCTGCAATGGCAAATTCATAGATTTCTTTGCCTACAAATACTTTCCTAAAAAATTATACTTCTTTTCCCAAACCTTTATCTTATCTTATATGTGTACCACAAAAAGTGATCTATTAAATTTGTATTTAATTACATAATTATTAAAATTTCTTATTAATTGTACATATCACATAACCAAGTAGCTCAGTTTAATTTTAACATAACAGGTGTTTTTTTCTGGACAAAATTTTAAAGGAGAAAAAATACTCAGACTATGAAACTCTCTAATCAACTTAGCATAGATATTTAACTGCCTTCTAGTAATACCTACACATTAGTAAATGAAAAGTGCCTCTTTGAACTTAATATGCTATAAATATTCAGAATGAAAACTTAGTAGTGTTTTGGTGGTTACTGGTGCTTCATTAGTATGTTATCTAAATTTCATTTTCTATACTGAAAAGTAAGGTAGAGGTAATTTTCTGATAATGATAAAATAACAAAAGCGAAAGTTTTGTGTTACCAGTATTATTATTGAGAAGGAAGGATAATCAAGGAGCTTTGTATAATAGAAAACATGAACACATGAACTTTTTGCAGTACTAATCAAGCTTACTACCATCTTTTATCTCAAAGTTCATGAATTATGTACCAGTAAACTCTATGTATGTAATTATGACTCATTTTCTAAGGTGCACTTTATAAAGTGGTAGCCATTTTTATTTCAAAAACCAAATAAAAAACTTCAGGGACTAAACCCAGATATGAGGACTCAAAAATCACATGATGTTCTTCTATACTATATATATATATATATATGTATATATGTATATATATACATATATATATATGTGTGTATGTATATATATATACTTATGCAAACAAATTCCTGTTAAACAATGCTAGAATTTACAGAATGGTTTACAGATGGTTCATATCATCATTAAAAAGATGTTTTAAATTTGAATTTCATTTTTCATCAAGTTTACCATTAGTAACCAACACAGAAAATGTTAAATCACTCTAGAGATAGATGCCACCTTGAAAGCAATTAGAACTAATTTTAATATACTCTATTGGAAAAACAAAAAATTTTAAATATTATTTAAAAGACATTAATCTTTAACTTATTCTTAACTATTATTTCTTAAGGTTTTGTTCTACTAATATTAAAATTAATTGTGCATAAATCAAAATATGATAGAGGATTCTCTGGTGTCTGAACTACTTTTAAAGATTAGGCATGATATTGCAAGGAGTCGTATTAGCACTTTTAAAATTATGAAAACCCTTTTATATCAAAAGAGACTTAATGCAGAAGATTCATGGCCTAAAAGAATCAACATTTCAAACTCTAAACTTATTTTCTGGTAATAATGTTGCTCTGGGACAATTCTTTCACAACATTTCTACTGAAGCCCATCTAAAAATAAAGGAGAAAAGGAGAAAAAGCTTTCAAGGGAGGCAAAGGACTGACAATGAATAATCATAGATTTCGAAGTTACTTCAAATAACATAACAAGCACAAAAATTAGTATTTTTATCTTGAAATTCCATGCAAATTTCACGTTCTACTTTACATGTTTATTTTAACACAAAAGTTTCTCTAAAAGAATATCAAGTAAAATGGACACTTCCTAAAAATTCAACATGCTTATCCTAAGGATATTAGTTTCTCTTGTCATAGTTCCATATATGCCAAACTGAAATGCATGGAGCTTGAAAAAGCTGGGAAAGTGTTCATTATGCAGAATTGTAATATACATTGCAAAATGTTAATTATGTGAAGATTTAACTAAGTACTATGTAAAAAGGTAGTGTTTATTTTTCTGATAGATTTCATGGTTGTTTATCCCACATAATTAAGATTTTCTAAAGCGTGAAAAAGAAAAATCAATAATTATTTTTGTCTAATACAGAAGAAGGTGTCTTCCATTCTTCAAATTTTCCCTTAATATACAAGGCAAATATCCCATACATTTCTATTTATCTATTTTAAATCAAGTTAGCTTCAACAACTCTACATTACCCATAGACTCTAAAGAAAAATGTGAATTTTTATAAACATTTAAAGCATATTATCCTGTGAGATAACCTCATACCTGCAATCATGTCATCTACAGCACTCATTTTCAGCAATACTTGTTCAATTAGCCCAACTTCTGTGCTAGTCTGTAAATTCCGAACACTTTTTCGTAAAATGGCTGTAAACATGCTCCATATTTCTGCTTGACATGTTACATCACAGTGTTCCAAAAGCTCTGTCATGCATGTTATACTCTCAGCATCCTGGATAATAAAGTTCATCTCCAAGTCAAATTCTCCACCAACCAACTGAAAAACAAAAAAGAAACAATAACTAATGATAACACGAGAGATTATTTATAACAATATAATAAAAATAATAAAATAACTCAACTAGCAGGAGAGCATAGCTACTCTAAAAAATTTGTTTTTAAGCATAAAACTACTTTTGAGAAAAATTGGAAAGCTACAGATAAAGGTGCAATAAAAATTAAAACTAGAAAAATCAAGTTCTTTAAAAAATGGCAAAAGTTAATTACCAATCATGTGCAGAAAAATGGCACATAGAACTACTGGGTAGGATTCAGGACAAATTCCTATAAAAAAGAATTTGGCTCTCAAAAGTGAAAATCATTAGAAAATGCAAAATTCACTAAGGATAAATTTTAAAACATGAAGTTCATTTTCTTTGTGATATTACTAGATGGACAAATGAGATGTAACAGAAAACAACTTCTATCTCTATGCATATAAGATAAAGAAATACCAAAGTGATAATTGCAAACTTATAATAAATGTGGAAATGACAAAATCTATGTTAAAAATTATTAAAAGAAATACACCTCCTATCTATAATACTTAAGAGAATGCAAATTGCTATACAAAGATGACATAATAGCAATGTTTTGACTTGTGGCATTATGTCAAATGAGTCAAAAGTATTAGTGTCCTTCTCAAATGCTACTTTAAGTACAGCAATAGACCAATATACTTAGAATAAAAGATACTTTAAGTATGGCAATAGACAAATACACTTAGAATAAAAGATACTTTAAGTACAGCAATAGACAAATATATTTAGAATAAAAGATATAACGATACTCATATTCTCTACTGATCAAGTCACATATGCTGTATTAATTTTAAGTACCATTCTGAAAAAAGATCGAAAAACTGATACCTTTCTGGTCTAAAGAACAGAAAATTTAGGAATGCCTGGGTGGCTCCATAGGTTATGCATCTACCTTCAGCTCAGGTCATGATCCCACAGTCCTAGGATCAAACCTGCATCAGGCTCCCTTCTCTCTCTCTCTCTCTCTCTCTCTCTCTCTCTCTCTCTCTCTCTCTCTCTCTCTGTCAAATAAATAAATAAATGACTTTAAATTTTTTTAAAAAGTTCCAGAAATAAAGATGTATATATGTAGATGTATATACACTCTATCTATCCTCCAAAAAGTTGAAATTGGTTTGTAAGTTACATAAAGCATAAAAGAAGACATAAATTCTAAGTATTTCAGAAAATGGAAACAAAAAAGAAAATAAGATTAGGGGCAGAGAGGCACCAGATATTAGATTCAAGAAGCAGAATTTTTTATCAAAGAAAAATGTTCAATAATAAGGGTAGATGACCACATGCTATGGAATAAATATGATTAATTTAATAATACCATCAGGTACTTACATACCATTTGGTACTATTCTAAGGGATTTACATATATTAAATAATTTAATTCTCAAAAAACAATATATGAGAAAGAATCTATTATTATCTTCATTTTACAGAGAAGGAAGAATAGGCACAGAAAATTTAACTTGGAAAAGATCACAAAACTAGTAGATAGAGGATACAGGATCAAAATCCAGTAAGTCTTCATACAAGCCCATACAAGCAATAAAATCTCATTTAAGAATATTTTTTAGTCTTCTGAAATTTAATAATTTAAAAAATATTCTCAAATTTTTAAAACATTATTCTCTGTATTTTTCTCTGTAACAGGTCTATAACTCAACCTTATGAGAAACTATTCCTCATCCTAACTTCTGACCTTTTTTTTTTTCTTTTTTTAATGACCTATATACTCACTTGGGTTAAAGGCTGGTTTTACTTCTGTGTATGAAACAACTTCAACTCCTCCTGCTATTTGTCTTATTAACAAAAATAGCTACTAGAACAGTTAAGAGATTGTTTCTGAATTCAAACTTCCTGGATTCAGATTTTAGCTGTACCACTAGCTCTGTGACCTTAATGACTACTTGTCTAAGTCACAGTTACTTCATCTAAATATGAGAATAAAAATTCCTACCTAATAGTGTTTTTGTTGTGAGGATTAAATAAACTAATTAGGCTTAGGAACAATGTTAAGCATATAGCTAGCATTCAGTTAAGGATAGCTATTACCAGTTCTCTAATGACCCCAGCTCTAGCCTAAAAAAATAAAAGTAGTCACCTGAACAAGTAAGTTGTAAGTACCACAAAACAGCTAGCTTAAGCCTTGTTTCCAACAAATGCTAAACTATTGTGGATCATGTACTCTCTTAGATATTAATTGTAGAACAATGAGAATCAACTCAAACAATCTTTTCACCATACCATGGTCTTATCAAAGAACTGCTTACTTTTCCACTATTATATGTCCAATTGACTTGGGTCACTACTATGAACCTTATAGACCAGTGGTTAGTAACTCAGAAGGGGTGCCTAAAAGGCAACCATATAGAGGAAAAAGAAAAACAGGTTTGAAAATCAATGATGTGGATGCTTACTGACTAAACTAATAGAAATAGATACATAGGGTTAAGCCTATAAGTCTCTGAAAACACGTAAGAATTAGTATATACTAAAATGGGACAACATTGAGGTATTTTTTAGATTAATCTCCTAAATGAATTGTTAAGTGCTTTCAGTAAAGTCTGGCATAACCAAGAGCCATTATGTATTTTGTAAATAACAGGGATGGACTCAGTGGAAAGGAAAAAAAAATAGTCTGCATTTAAAGAAATCAACAATTAATATGTATAATTGAACAATCAGACTCTGTTATGTGAAGCTACGGTTCCATCTTTCACTATTTTTCAGTTAAAAAACAATGCTCCTTTCTACATATCATTTAATTACAAAAGAATACAGTTTGGCTCTCTGATTTCTTTGCCAGATCTGTAAGAATATTTATTGTAAATGTTGTAAAGTGGGCCTGTATTTTCAGATGGTCTTTCTAACCTTCACTGTAATTTTTAATACTTTAGTGTTAATAAGGCTAAATGCTTACAAAACTATGATTCCAAGATTAGAGAAATATTCATTCCCTACTTATGAGTGGTTCCATATTTACCAACTAAAGCATGTAAGAAAAAGGAGAAACAATTGGCTTTCATTATTTAAACTATAACAATCTTATGAGGAAAATGTATTAATTGTCTTCATAAAAGTGAAAATAAAGAGATTAAGCAGCATGAACAAGGCCACATATAAGTAAAGTGACAGATCCAGAATTCTAATCTGGATTGAAAAATGAACCTAAACAACTTTCTATTAAGTCAGAAGTATAGACTTAGGGCAGCCCGGGTGGCCCAGCAGTTTGGCGCCGCATTCAGCCTGGGATGTGATCCTGGAGACCCGGGATAGAGTCCCACATCAGACACCCTGCATGGAGCCTGCTTCTCTTTCTGCCTGTGTCTCTGCCTCTCTCTCTCTCTCTCTCTCTGTCTGTCATGAATAAACAAATAAAAGCTTTAAAAAAAAAGAAGTATAGACTTAAAAAATATAGAAATGGGATGTATCATAGTAGATCTACAAAGAAATCAGTGTTTTATGAACAGTGTGTAGGATAAAAGAAAGAAAGAGAAAATAATTTCTCTAAGAAATAAAACATCCAGGGACACCTGGGTGGCTCAGCAGTTGGGCACCTGCTTTCGGTCCAGGGTGTGATACTGGGGTCCCAGGATCAAGTCCCACGTCGGGCTCCCAGCATGGAGCCTGCTTCTCCCTCTGCCTGTCTCTCTGCCTCTCTCTCTCCCTCTCTATGTCTCTCATGAATAAATAAAAGAAATCTTAAAAAAAAATATATATATATATATATATATATATATATATATATATATATATATCCGGAGGTAGTAAATAAAAACTTTTAAATACAACCAATTTATTTAAGGTTATTTTCAGCAAGAAAGTAGAAGACTTTGAAGGCTCAATTACAGGAAAATTAGCAATAAACATTGAAAAAGAAAATTCACAGGGAAACCTTTTAAAAAGCAAAGAAAATGACATAACAAAGCTAAAAAGGCTAAACCAAAAAACAAGCTAAAATAACTGTTACCATAGTATAAAAGAGATTTATAAATCAATTAAGATTTCCTATAAATCTGAATACTCTATTTGCATAGTTAAGTTCTTTTCTTCTAGGCCTTTTCTTTAAAATTCTAAAAGGTGGGATCCCTGGGTGGCGCAGCGGTTTGGCGCCTGCCTTTGGCCCGGGGCGCGATCCTGGAGACCCAGGATCGAATCCCATGTCAGGCTCTCGGTGAATGGAGCCTGCTTTTCCCTCTGCCTGTGTCTCTGCCACTCTCTCTCTCTCTCTCTGTGTGTGTGACTATCATAAATAGACAATTAAAAAAAAAATTTAAAAAAAGAATCTTTCTAAAAAAAAAAAAAAATTCTAAAAGGTATTGCCTCTACAAGAAAAGTGGCCCACAATGGTGCTTCCTACTCAAGAAATGATCATAAAAGAATTTATATAAAATAAATATCATAGCTGAGCTTTTTAAATGAAATAACTTTTATTTACATAAAGAAATAAAAGTTACTATATAAATATCTGGAATATAAAATGCTGACTTGGAAAATACCTTCTGAAAGGACTAAGTTTGTAATTACTAGCAATGTTAAATACCTTTATTTTGAAATCTTAGATTATTGGTTAGAATTATATGGGATAATTCTTTTTCATTAATTGGATCAGACTGGACAATTATTAAGTATTTGGATTCCTTTGCATCTTATCCTTCTGGATAAACTCTAAACTAGATAGCACTGCCTATAAAGTCACCATTTAACACCCCAGCTCCAATTTCCTCTACTTCCCATTTCCTAACTATTGTCATAGGAACATTTCTACACTGCACATCTCTCACTTGACCTAAAATTTTTCATATATGGTATTCCCTATATATGACAGAGCTCTCTTTCAACTTTTACATTTGTTAACTTCCATTAAACCTCCAAATACCAGTTTAAACACCACTTAATCCAGAATGCCTTCCCAGTACCCATAAAGATGGCCTTTCCCTGAATTCCCATTACAACCCATGCATGCAATAGCAGTCATTGCACAGCATAAATGTTCACAGATATCCCAAATTACAATAAGCTTTTTAAGGGTAAGGACTATTTCTAACTACCTATCCATTATATATCTACACCTCCAGCACACTGCCAAACCTATGAAAAAAATTCAGTGTTTAATATAGAATGGGAAGATTAATTTAATACAGATGGGAGTGGAGGAGAGAGGGAGAGAGGGTCTATTTCATGGTCAGTCACCAAGTTGTAAGCCAGACTTTCTACTGTATTCAGGTTTTCTCCTTCAGCAATGAATTGCTCTTAACTGCCATACAACTTTTTTAATGTTCCAGTGATTACAAAGTCAGGGATGTGGGACACGTGGGTGGCTCAGGGGTGGAGCATCTCTGCCTTTGGCTCAAGACATGATCCTGAGGTCGCAGGATCGAGTCCCACATCAGGCTTCCTGCATGGAGCCTGCTTCTCCCTCTGCCTATGTCTCTGCCTCTCTCTGCCTCTCTTTATTATTCTCATGAATAAATAAATAAAATCTTAAAAAAAAAAAAAAAGCCAGAGATGTTTTCTCCTTTCTGACTATGCCCACAGTTGCCTTACTCTTTTTTCTATTATTACTTGGAAAATATGTAAGGTTTAATAAGTACAATTCAGAACACTTGTACTCTTGACTTGGAGCCTGCTTTTCCCTCTGCCTGTGTCTCTGCCACTCTCTCTCTCTCTCTGTGTGTGACTATCATAAATAGACAAAAAAAAATTTAAAAAAAGAATCTTTCTAAAAAAAAAAAAATTCTAAAAGGTATTGCCTCTACAAGAAAAGTGGCCCACAATGGTGCTAAGTAAACCACACACAATTCTTAGTTTTTAAAATCTGGCTTGAGGCGCCTGGGTAGTTCAGTTAGTTAAGCATCTACCTTCAGCTTGGGTCATGACCCCCACACTGGGCTCCCTGCTTATTAGCAGAGAGCCTGCTTCTCCCTCTCCCTCTGCCCCTGGCTTTTGCTCTTTCTGTGTCAAATAAATGAATAAATGAATAAATGTATAAATGAATAAATAAATAAAACATTTTTTTTAAATCAGGCTTAATTGTATTTCCACTTCCAGTTTCTAAATATTTTCAAGTGAAATCAGTTTACAACACATTCCTTTGAAAAATAATGACATCACCACAAAATGGCAGAATGGGCGACTCTATGGCTATGTTCTCTAGAGAAAACTAATGAGCTGGCAAAAACTGTCAAAATCAACTTCTGAAAAATTCTGCAATCAAGACAAAAATGTATACCAATCCGGGGATGACTCAGTGAAGAAGCAGCTATTATTCTCTGGTAAAAAGCACTGCCCCACCTATAATTCCCCACACCTTGGAGGGCAACAGTCATGAGGACAACCTCCTGCACAAGTGGTGAGGGTTTCTAGTTCCAGAGGAAGCAGCAGGAACCTTGTAATCAAGGTTGTGGGTCTCAACCTCCCTGGCAGCTCCCTCAAGGATAGGCGCAAAGAACTGTTTCTCACCAAACATAGAATATCTCTAGGGCTGGGGCACTTCTGCTAAAAGCATGTAAAGGCACAGATGTTAGCTACAGCAGCCTGAGCTAGAGACAACACTTGGGACAAGTAATAAATAGACTTGGAAGCCTGGGAAGGAAGACGTGGGGAAAGAGGTATATATATATATATATATATATGTGGGTATAAGGTCTTTTAAAAGGCTCTCCTGTTATATACAGGGAAATAGAGAGAGTCACATGCATCCCCAGGGCAGGTTACACATTCAGAAAAAGCCTAAAAAGACCCTAAGCTTTCTTTTTTATTTATTTTATTTTATTTATTTATTCACGAGAGACACACACACACAGAGAGAGAGAGAGAGACAGAGACAGAGACAGAGACAGAGACAGAGACAGAGACAGAGACACAGGCAGAGTGAGAAGCAGGCTCCATGCAGGGAACCCGATGTAGGACTCGATCCCTGGACATTGGGACCATGCCCCGAGCCAAAAGCAGACGCTCAACGCTGAGCAACCCAGGCGTTCCCAAGACCCTAAGCTTTCACTTGCAGCTGGCCTCTAGGTTCTACACAAGAAGGAAATAAAAGCTAGGGGAGAGATATAAACAGCCTGACTAAGCACTGCAAGAATACTCCAAAAGAGCAAATCTGCAAAGACAGTTAAGAGTACTTTTCGATTCTTCATTTTTTCTTTCCCTGGCTCCAGGCATTTAAGACAACTCTATCAAAACATCAGCTAAGGGGCACCTGTGTGGCCAAGCAGGTTAAGCATCGGACTTCAGCTCAGGTCATGATCCCAGGGTCCAAGCCCTGCACTGGGCTCCGTGCTCAGTGGGGAGTCTGCTTCTTCCTCTCTCTATGCCCCTCATCCCACTTGTGCTTTTTCTCACTCTCAAATAAATAAAATCTTAAAAAAAAAAAAAAATCAGCTGACCACCAAACAGAACTTCAGGGGCTATACATGACAAAGAGTACAGACTTAGAAACATATTTTAGAAAATTACTAAGTAAACAATCCAAAACAACAACAAACACAAGGGAAAAGAAAGAAGAATCTGATTTTCAGCATTTCACATGACAATATTCAAAATGTCCAGTCTTCAACAAAAAAGTATGAGACATACAAAGAAATAAGAAGTATGGCTCATCTAAAGAGAAAAAAAAATAATGTTCAAAATCTGATAACTATATTTGCCTTGATTATCTCCTTTCTCTATTCTGTCCTCTTGCTTACATTGTTTTTTTCCTCTTACAAGCCTTTTCTAGTAAGTTAATCAAATTATTTCAAGAAGCAGATACAATCCAAGTTTTAAAGGTATTGAATTATTAACCTCTAAAGAAGGAAATCTTTGAGATAAACTTGTATCTGTTATTTCACAAAGAAATAAAGTGGAAACATGATCATTAAGAATGACCATGTTGTGAACACTTATGTGTTCAGTAATTTATGTGTATAGTCTCATTTAATTCTCACAATTTTGTAAGACAGTATCTCAAACAAGGACATTGAGGTTAGCCTAAGTTAAGTAACCAGCCCAAGGTTCCAAAGCTAGTGTCAGCATCAGAATGTATCTTGTCAATTTTATATAGGATTAAGAAGTATACAAATACTAAAAAGACCACCCCCAATACATACATAAATATGTACCTGCATCAGTCATAGATCTGCTGCATGCATTATACATGACTTTCAGGTAAATTTTTAGTACATAAAGGAAAATACTTTATAATTTGGACATGAATATAATAAAAGTTAATGATTCTAAGCCCAGCTGACAAACTAAGGCAAGAAAAATAGAAAATTACTTGTTTCCTATTTCTTTCACAGCAGTCCTGTCTTCAAGTAATTTGAATCAGTAATCCTTCTGTGGTACAGAAATAACTATACCCAAGAGTATAACAAATGCTGCTAAAAATATAGTCCATAAAAACTCTAGGGAATGGAAGAGAAAACAAAGTGAATGACTATCATACAATTAAGTACCTTCTTTAAAATATATTTAAAACAACATGCAGTTTATCAAAAGTGGTATAACCACTTTTATGATTACTTAATAAGATTATAACAAAGCAGATGATAAGTACACCTGGCTGCTAGCTGCCAACTAATGAGTAAAAGGAAGTAAAAATTAAGTCTTGCCAAACCACTATATATTTTTAAATTGTAACCCCATGCCTAATACTGAAAACCCTAATCCACCTCATAAATAAAAGCAAAATAAAAACTTTTTCAGACAAATAAAGCTGAGAGAACTCATTGGCCGCAGAGTTTTACTACAAGAATTGTTAAAGAAAGTCCTTCCAGCAGAAGGAAAATGATACCAGATGAAAATCTGAAATGACAAAAACTGAGGAATGCCAAAATTGTTTTGGGGGATTTACAAACATGTAGAAGTAAAAACAATGACTGCAAGAGCACAAAGGACAGAAGAGGAAGACATATAAGTATACTTTTAAGAGGTTCTTAACATATACCTGAAGTGATATATTATTTGAAGGTAGAGAACAATAAATTAATAATGTATATTGTAAATTCTAGGAAAATACCAAATTTAAAAAAGAAACCATGTTGGGCAGCCTGGGTGGCTCAGCGGTTTAGCACCACCTTCAGCCCAGGGCCTGATCCTGGAGATCCTGGATTGAATCCCACGTCAGGCTCCCTGCATGGAGCCTGCTACTCCCTCTGCCTCTCTCTCTCTATGGTCTTTCATGAATAAATAAATAAAATCTTAAAAAAAAAAGAAACAATGTCAAAAACCTTAACAGACATCTCACTGAAGAAGATATACAGATGACAAAAGAGCATGTAAGAAAATGTTCCATACATCATATGTCATCAGAGAAATGCAAATTAAACAAGATATCACTTCACACCTATTAGAATGGCCAAAATCCAGTACACACTCACAATACCAAATGCTGCAAGGATGTGAAGCAACAGGAACTCATTCATTGCTGATGGGAATGTAAAGTGGTACAGCCACTTTGGAAGACAATGTGGTGGTTTCTAACAAATCTAAATATACTCTTACTATATGATCCAGCAACTGCACTTGTTGGAATTTACTGAAAGGAGCTGACAACTTAGGTTCACACAAAAATTGGCTCACGGATATTTATAGTAGCTTTATTCATAATTGCCAAAACTTAGAAGCAACCAGCATGCTCTTCCGTAAGTAAATGGATAAACCGTGGCACATAAAGACAACAGAATATTATTCAGCACTAAAAAGAAATGACCTATCAAACTATGATAAGGTGGAGGAACCTTAATTGCATTTCACTAAGTGAAAGAAGCCAATCTGAAAAGGCTACATACTGTATGATTCCAACTATATGACATTCTGGAAAAGGCAAGACTATGGAGACAATAAAAAGATCAGTGATTGCCAGGTGTTGGTGAAAGAACATAGGAATGGGTAGAACACAGAGAGAGGGTTTTTAGAGCGATGAAAATACTCTGTATGATTTATAATGGTAAGCCACAATGTAAACCACTGAACTTCAAATGATCATGATGTATCTAGGCACATTCATCAATTGTAAGAAATATCCACTCTGGTGGAAGATGTTGGTAAGTGGGAAGACTATGCACATGTAGAAGCAGAGGATATGTGGAAAATCTCTGTAGTTTTCCCTCAATTTTGCTGTTAATCTAAAACTGCTCTAAAAACTTAGTCTTAATTTTAAAAATTATTTTAAAGAAAAAACTAGGGACACCCGGGGGGCTCAGCGGTTGAGCGTCTGCCTTCGGCTCAGGATGTGATCTTGGGGTTAGAGGATCAAGTCTCACATCAGGCTGACTCTGTGGATCCTGCTTCTCCCTCTTCCTATGTCTCTGCCTCTCTCTCTGTGTCTCTCATTAATAAATAAATACTTAAAAATAATAATAATAAAGAAAAAACTAGGAATAGTTAATAAATCAATAGTAACTGTAAAATAGAATAATTCTCAATTAATCCAAAACCAGACATGAAATAGGAAAAAGAGAAACAAACAAAAAAAAGATGTGAATATAAAATAGCAAAACTAGCAGACTGAAATGTTGCCATAATGATTACATGAAATGTAAATAATATAAAACCACCACTTAAAATGCAGAGATTATAAGAATGTATAAAATATAGCAAAACCCAATTACATTCCACATAACAAAAAAAAGCTGTAGAGGTCAGCAAATTTCTTCAAGAGCCGAGATTTTACACTTCCAGGACCTTATGGTCTCTATCATTACTATTCAACTCTGTATCTGTAATATGAAAGCAGCCACATACAACACATAAATGACATGGTATGGCTGTGTACCAATAAAAAAAAAATGTATAAAAGCAGGTGACTAGCACATAGGCAACGATTTGTTGACCCCAGAATTAAAATACAGAGAAACAGGTTAAAAGCAAAAGGATAAAAAAAGATACACCATGCAAACACAATTAAGAAAAAAGTGGTATAGTGATACTGGTATCAGACAAAGTAGATTTTATAAAAGAAAAATAGAAGCTTTCCATAAGGAGGAAGGGGCAGATTCATCAGAATGACATAGCAATCCCAAATATGAAGGAATCTAATAAGAGAGCAAAAGAGAAACAGACAAATCTGCAATTTTAGTTGTGAATTTTAATACTCGTCTCTCAGCAACTGGGAAAACAGACCCCCCAAATCAGTAAGGATATAGAAGTCTTTTTAAAAAAAAGATTTTTTTTATTTATTCATGAGAGACAGAGAGAGAGAGGCAGAGACACAGGCAGAGAGAGAAGCAGGCTCCATGCAGAGACCCCGATGTGAGACTCGATCCCAGGACTCCAAGATCACACTCTGGGTCGAAGGTAGACACTCAACCACCGAGTCACCCAGGCGTCCCAGGATATAGAAATCTTAAATAAAATTAACCTAGCTGTTATGTAGGCATATTAAACACTCCCATCCAATAGCAGAGAAACGTTTTGAAGTGCATATCGAATATTCACCAAGGTAAGACTACCTGGGCTGTAAAAGAAATCTCAAAAAGGTTAAAATTCTGATCACAATAAAATTAAAATCATTAGATATACATCAGGAAAAAAATACTAAAGTATCTCACAACTTATTCTTGCTAACCTGTTGATCAAAGAAGGTGTCATTAGGGAAAGTAGAAAAAAATTTAACTGAATGTAATGAAAACATATCACCAAATTCATGGGATATGGCTAAAACAGTGCTTCAAGGAAATTTATAGTATTAAATATCTGTGTACTAAAGAATAAAAATTTCAAACAATCACCTCAGTTTCTACATTTAGAAACTAGAAAGAGTAAATTATACATAAAGACAAATAAAAAATTTAACAAGAAAAGAAAAATCAAAGATACAAAAACCAGCCAAAACAACATAGAATAATGATGAAACTAAATGGTTCTTCA
This sequence comes from Nyctereutes procyonoides, assembly GCF_905146905.1. Taxonomy (NCBI): domain Eukaryota; kingdom Metazoa; phylum Chordata; class Mammalia; order Carnivora; family Canidae; genus Nyctereutes; species Nyctereutes procyonoides. Next base: position 14,683,248 of record NW_026575033.1, on the reverse strand, counting down.
ATTTATTTAGCCCAATGAATCAAAGGTGAGGTGGCAGAGAGCTCTGGGAAAGGCTAAAGTGGAATACAAATTAGCATCAACACAAAAGAGTCATCACTATAGATTCCACATACACTAAAAGGATTAATAAGAGATTCTTCTTAATAACTTTATGTCTTCCAATGTGACAACTTAAATGAAAAACACAAACTATTTAAATGGTATAAACTGTCAAAGATTACTTTAAGAAGAAACAGGTCATCTAAACAGTCCTATGTCTACTAGAGAAGTTGAATTTGTAATTAGAAATCTTCCCAGAAACAATACCAGAGATCCAGACAATTTCACAGATGAATTCTTAGTTTAAAAAAATTATCATAAATTCTACACTATCTTTCTCAGAAATCTTTAAAAGAGGAAACACTTCCAAACTTAGTTTATGGGCCAAAAAGTACCATGGTAATAAAACCAGAGAAAATATCAGAAAATGAAAACTACAGCCAAATAATTCTCATGAACATAGACACAAAGAACCTTAATAAAATATACAGCAAATCAAATACAGCAGCATGTTAACAATAAGAACAACAACAAAAGAATTGTACATCATGACCAAGTACATTTTATCCCAAGAGTACAGGTGAGCTTACCAATCAAAAAATCAAACAATGCATTTCACCGTATCAACACACTAAAACAACAAAAGCCATTTGATCATCTCAAAAAGTACATAAAAATCATTTGACAAAATCCAAAAGTAGTCTTTATAAAAACTTTCAGCAAACTAGGAATATAAAGGAATATCCACAAACTGATAAAAAGTCATCTATGAAAACCTACAGCTAACATCATACTTAAGGCTGAATGACTGCATGCTTTTCAGAAATAAGCCAAGGATATCTTTCCCTCCAACCACTTCCACTCAGCATTATCCTAGACATCCAAGCCAATGCAAATTGCCAAGAAAAATAAATATATAAAAGGCATTACATATTGGAAAGGCAGAAATAAAACATTTATTCACAAACCTCATAATCATTTACATAGAAACTCCTAATAAATTTACTCAAAGCTTCTCAAATTAATAAAAAATTGTATTAGTCTCAGGATTTTAAGATCTGTACACATAAATCTATTGTTTTCTCTATACTAACAAAGAACAATTAGAAACAATTAAAACCAAAACCAGGGATCCCTGCGTGGCGCAGCAGTTTGGCGCCTGCCTTTGGCCCAGGGCGTGATCCTGGAGACCCGGGATCGAATCCCACATCAGGCTCCCGGTGCATGGAGCCTGCTTCTCCCTCTGCCTGTGTCTCTGCCTCTCTCTCTCTCTCTCTCTCTCTCTCTCTCTCTCTCTCTCTGGCTATCATAAATAAATAAAAATTTAAAAAAAATTAAAAAAAAACAAAACCAGTAAAATAGCATATAACATGAAATATTCAGACAAAAATTCACCTAAACACATGTAAGGTCTGTATACTTAACTACATGGGGTGCCCGAGTGGCTCAGTTGGTGGCTCCACACTCAGCAGGGAGTCTGCTTAAGATTCTCTCTCCCTTTCCCTCTGGCTCTCCCCCTGCTCATTCACACACGCAATCTTTCTCTGTGAAATGAGTAAATAAATCTTAAAAAAAAAAAAAAAAAAACAACTACAAAACACTGCTATGTTTGTTTTCTTTTTCTAAAAGGGGGGGGGGACCTAAACAGATATAGAAACATACCATATTCAAGGACTGGAAGATGTCAATTCCACTCTATTTTTATACAATCCAAGCCACAACTGTGGCTGTCATTTTGTTAGGAATTTTTTTCTTTTTAGGAATTTAGATATTCTAAAATGTATATGTAAAATAATGGGGCATATAAATAGCCAAAACAATTCTGAACCAGAAGAATAAACCTGAGAGGCCCTAAACTACCAGACTTTGTAACTTACTACAATGCCACATAAATCAAGACAATATGGTATTCCAATTAGAATAAAAACATGCATTAACAGAACATAACATAAAGTCCAATCATAGACCCACACAAATCAAAAAACAAAATCAAGACATGATCAACTGATTGTAGAAAAAGGTGTCAAAATAAACAATGGAGAAGGAACAGTATTTACAAATAGTGAGGAACAACTAGATATTCATATACCAATAAATGAAACTTATTTCTTTATACCATTCATAAACGTAAGAGTTAAACTTCTATAATATCTAGGAAAGAATCTTTTTGACTTCAGATTAGGCAAATATTTTTTAAACAGGCCACAAAAAGACAAACTACATTAAAAAACTGATAATTTCAACTTTTGTAAACTAATAAATTAAGAAAAGATAAACCACAGCCCCAGAATAAATATTTGCAAATCACATATCTGATTAAAGACTATCTAGAATATAGGGCACCTTGGTGACTCAGAGGTTGAGTGCCTGCCTTTGGCTCACGTTGAGATCCCGGGGTCCTGGGATCAAGTCCCACATCGGGCTCCCTACATGGAGCCTGCTTCTCCCTCTGCCTATGTCTCTGCCTCTCGGTGTGTCTCTCATGAATAAATAAAAATAAAATCTTAAAAAAAAAAGACTATCCAGAACATGTAATATAAAGAGATCTCACATCTTTATAATAAAAAGACATTGCACTTTTTTAAAATTGGTGCCTGAGTGGCTCAGTCAGTTAAGCATCCAACTCTTGGTTCAGGTCATGAACTCAGGGTCGTGAAATCAACCTGAGCATGGAGTCGGGCTTGAGATTCTCTGCCTCTCTCCCCCTCTGCCCCTCCACATGTTCATGCTCCTTCTCTAAAATAAATAAAATAGTTTTCAAAATGTCCTATAAGCCCATGAAAAGATGCTTGATGTTATTTGACATTAAGAAAATGCAAAATAAAGCCATAGTAAATTACCACTATACACCCACTAGATTCAAATAAAAAAAGACTGATAATGCCAAATGTTGAAGAGGAAATAAAACAACTGGAACTCCCACATGCCTCTTGTGTGAATGAATACTAACTAAGTAACACAGCCACTTTGAAAAACAATTTGGTAAGTTTTTCATAAGTTTAAACACATTTACCCATTCATCCTGACAATTCTACTCTTAGATATTTAGGAAAGGAAAAGGAAAACCTAGGTTCACCCACTTTTATTAATACTCTACAAATGGAAAAAACTCTCCTGCTTAATTCTACTTTCATCACTTTAGTAATAATCACTATGTAGCTACATAGTGTAGTGTAAACAAAGCACTACACCAGATCTCACTGTTTGCTCCCATATCTTTCCACTGCAGCCAGATAATCTTATATAACATAAATGTCACACATATAGCTTAAAGCCTTTCAACAACTTCCCCCTGCTCTTGTAACAGAATCCAAGCTATTCCAATTAAAATCTGAATAAATCTTCTCATCTGCCTCACAAATTTATCTTATATTGCTCTCTTTGCTCATTACAGGCTTCAATCACTCAGATTTGATCAGCTCCTAGACAGGCCTTGTTTCCACCCCAACTCCTGAGCCTTTTGCTCACTGTTCCCTTGGACTCTTTCACTGGCTAGTATACCTAAAGTGAGTCTCTGTTATTCTGTATCAAAAAACATTATTCCAGGGACAACTGGGTGGCTCAGTGGTTGAGTGTCTGCCTTTGGCTCAGGGCGTGATCCTGGAGCCCTAGGATGGAGTCCCACATTGGGCTCCCCACAGGGAGGCTGCTTCTCCTTCTGCCTGTGTCTCTGCCTGTGTGTGTGTCTCTCATGAATAAATAAAATCTTTAAATAAAAAATTATTCCATTCACAACACTAATTACAGTATTTATGTGTATATTATGTCTCCCATAAAAAAACACACACATCTATAAAAGAGTCCTAGTATTGCTCTTCATTGTATCTCTTAGTGCCCTCCTCAGTGCCTAGTACAACATGTAACTTTCATGCAAGAGGGCCAAGAAATTCAAGTAGCTAAAGAACCAATTACCTAAAAAAATGTGTTTCCCAATAAGATATTAATGCTTAGATTCTTTTTTTTTTTAAGATTTTATTTATTTACTCCTGATTGACACACACAGAGAAAGAGAGGCAGAGACACAGGCAGAGGGAGTAGCAGGCTCCATGCAGGGAGCCTGACATGGGACTCGATCCCAGGTCTCCAGGATCAGGCCCTGGGCTGAAGGTGGCACTAAACCACTGAGCCACCGGGGCGGCCCTAATACTTAGATTCTAATGTAAAGTAGTAATTTCTATTTTGTACAATAAAACTTAAAAATCTCTTCAAAATAATCATTAGATATTTTATGGTGTTTCTGTACATGTACACATACAAATACAGACATGGCAGTATCTATCTATAAGAAAACTGCATAGTAAATCACATCAAACTCTAATTTACAAAAGTTATATGCATTTCTCTTTTTTTTTGCATTTCATTTCTAAATTTTAAATCCTAATTGTAAATAACACTTGAAATCTGAAGACTTTTTTAAGAGCTGTTTACTTTGATACAAAAATATATATTCTAATTATTTCTTCAATTTACTTATAACTGTGTAATGAATGATGACTTTTACATGGATGAATAAAGGATAACCAAAGATTATATAAAAAGAAAAGCATCTATATTCCATGCTCTTATCTAAGTATCAAAATCCGGTCATAAATATACCTTCACTCTGTGAAAAGACAAAATTTGCACACATATATCTGTTATACATAGTCAAATATTAATTAAGTTCTCTAACAACACATAGAAGAATTTTTATAGTATGAGTCTTACTCATACATATCAAGAAGTTTTGGAATTTAAATTCTAAAATATTTTTACAATTAGAAAAAATATTTTTGTAATAGAACTGTTCTTGAGCTTCACAAGATCCTTCTTAAACCTGAGCCAATCTTCAAAGAAAAACAAAAAAACAAACAAACAAAAAAAAACCTGAGCCAATCTCATCTTTCTTAAGGCTTATTTTTTCATGATTTTTGTTTTTTCAGGCCACATGATGAATTAAATAGCATTCATCATATATCCTTTAATGACATTAGTTGTGATATAATGCTTTAGTTCACATAAAAGAAAACTAAACACTAAAATTGAAAAAGAGTAAAAAGCAGTTCTATTGGCTTTTAGTATTTGTTCTCTAAGCGTTCTTGGGATCAAATACAGAAACCAACACATCTCATGAACAGCTAGAATCATTTATAAAAATAAACATTTTTATTTAAAGATAGATTTATTTATTTATTTATTTATTTATTTATTTATTTATTTATTTATGAGAAAGAGAATAAGAGAGTCAGAGTACGGGCAAAGGGGCAGAGGGAGAGGGACAAGCTGACCCCGTGCTGAGCTCAGAGCCCAACTGCAGGGCTGGATCTCATGACCCTGAGATCATGACCAAAGCTGAAACAAAAAGAGTTAGACACTTAATCAACTGAACCAGATGCTCCTAACATCTACATTTTAAAGTAAATTTTGTATACATAAGTACAATGAAGCTTTAGTCTGTGATAGGAAAATACAAACATGTTTCATTATCACTTTATTATTAATGTCTTAGATGATTAAATTATCTTGGAATTCTAGAACTCCAAATAAAAAAAATTCACTAATTACATGTGCTACTTGGGTTAATATTATAAAAATAAAATTATTAATGTGTATTAATCCAAATCATGGGTTATTGGTAATCAATTATTACCTAAAATATCCTTAACAGAACAATCTTCTTGAACTGCTCAAGGTTTCACAAGACCTCACCAATCCCATTTCTTTCTTTACAACTTTCTCCCCCATGGAAATAAGATCTATATCTGAATGAAAAATTAAAATAGAAAGTGCAAGAACAAAAAAAGTTTTAACTAAACCGTAGAGTTGATTTTTAGCAGTACAGAATGCATATGTGTATTGGAACACATCCCTCAAAATTTCAACTTCTTGGAAAAGGGCTATCACCCATTCTGCAATCCATAGTGAATTAAAAGGAAAAAAAAATCTATCTCCCTAAAATTAAACCTTTTCCTTAAAAAGGAAACCTAATCTTCCCACCTCATACAAACTTCATACTTTTTTTCTTTTTAAGATTTTATTTATTGTTTCACAAGCAACACACAGAGAGAAAGAGAGAGAGAGAGAGAGAGAGAGAGGCAGAGACACAGGCAGAGGGAGAAGCAGGCCCCATGCAAGGAGCCCAATGTGGGACTCGATCCCGGGACTCCAGGATCATGCCCTGGGCCGAAGACAGGCTCTAAACCACTGAGCCACCCAGGGATCCCTGCAAACTTAATACTTTCATATTAACTTAGATTTTTCTGTTTTTTTTCTCCATTCCAATTGTCAAACCCTAGTATTTCTTCCTTGCTCTTCTATCTCAGTTTCAACCCTTCGTTTTCCCTAACAACTACATCAAGGAGTTTCAAAATCCTACTTTGCCTCCTCACAATATCTTCCTCCTTCAAGTCACCACTGAATACCACTGTCAAATTCATCTTCCTAAAACACCATTTAGATCATAATACTGTTTCTCGATAATCTTCTTACTAAATGAATTTTTACTTGTTATCTGAATCTACTATATGAAATCCTACAATAGCTTCTCACGGAAGTACTCATCAGGCCCAAAAGGAGAAAATGAGAGAGGAGACCTCTGCTGTTAAATCAAAGCTCTGCTAAAACCTCTGAGCAGAAGTACATTAGTTTAGTATTCCAGGTACATCAGTTTATTTCTCTCTGAGACCATTCCCACATCATTATATATAAAGGAACAGAGGAAAATTATCTCTAAGATCTTCTGGTTCTGGGATACAAAGTTCTACAATCTTTACTGAGAAGACAGCCATGTGTGCAACAGCTGTGGTATCATAAAGCAAGGACAGAATATAGAATCTAAAGATCCAAAGGGGGTAAAATAACATTTAAATTATTGTAAATAAGGCATTGGATAAACTGCCAAAATTACCTAATAAGATAAAAACAAAGGAAAAGATTCACCATTTCAACCAGTTTGTTTGAGAAAAAAAAAAAAATGTGACTAGAACAATAAAACATTACCCTCTGATCCCTAGAGTTCACAAAGCTGCTTGAGATGAAAAAAGTTTTATTGGTATCAACAACCAGGACAAGAACTGAACTTTCCAAATGAATGTTTATACCCCAATGAGAAGGCATTCCTACTTTAAAAGGCTGTAATTAAGAAGCAACAAAGAAAAATAAATGAATCAAGCATTCAACTCAAGAAGTTGGGAAGCCATTTTTAAAAACAAGCGTGAGATAATTATGGAAAAAGAAATTATAAAGGTTAAAGCAGAATTTCATGGGTTGGAAAACTTAAAAATTGTACATTTGGTTACAAAATCCATAAAGTGATTTACGGGGAAAATGAGTAATATGTGCAAAGAGAAAAGACTGAAAATTAAGAGTGAGATATAGCAAGTAAGTAGATTTTTAATCTCATAAGACATATGTTCAATCTGTACAACTAAATTTACACAGAGAGAAGGAACTGAATCAAAATGTTTCTCAAAAAAAATGTTTCTCAAAATGTAGCTCTCAGTTATGGGCTTATAAAATTTTATATTTACATATTTTCTGATTCTATGATACTTTCTAAAAATAATTTTTTACTTTTATAATCATAGAAAATATAAGATTAAGGAGGGTTTAATAACTCTCAGTATCAGGGGTTATATATAAACACTAGACTATAAACTGCCTGATAGGACCACATTTGTCCTACCGACCAATCCATGAACAACACCTATATAGCATACACTGAAATATCTGAAACTATCTTATATCTCTTAAACAAATATTGAATATAGTTATGGTGATATCAGTATACTTAAAAGGAGATTTAAAATAATATGTACATTTTCAGAGTTTTCAAATTTCTAGCCGTATGGCCTATTTGATAAAAGAAATTCTGCCAATTCTTCTACAAAAATAACCACCTATCTCTTAGAGGTACAGAATCAAGAGCAAACCTAATGTCATTCAACTTTCCAACTCCAGTTTCCCTCCATTGTATCCTAAGCAGTCCCTTCCTTATAAATCTCTTTCTATAACATGGAAGTTTATCAAGTTCCCAATCAGAAAATAAAATGAAAAATAATTAAAGGAAGGTGACAGATTCCAAGAAGATAATGATTAAAAAGACATTAAACAAGATGAGAAGAAACAATTCACTAGTGCAGGACTAGTGAATAAACCAAAATAGCTGTTTATTATTCAATATTATGTAAAAAAATGTTTTTTACTGACACAATTGATTATTGCACAAATCTTTGGAGATCCGCTAACTTGGGATCAAATCCTAACTCTGCCACTTACCAAATTCATGACGTGCCAGGTAACTTATCAGTTTAACACAATCTTTCTCACAGGGATGATGGATGATTAAAGAAGCTACTTTACATGAAGTATCCAACAGTTACCAGCTTAGACTAGGTACTCAATAAATGTTAAATTTACCTTATTTTTCCAATATAATATGGACTGCCAAAAAAATAAAATAAAATAGAGAATACTTACTAGCTCAGAGAGGAATAACATACATGACTTTAACTTTATCAGCACTATCAAGGGTCTGAATGAAAAGTGGTTAATATTACAAATATCAGGAGAATATTAATTTAGAAAACAAAAGATAGTAAAAAAAATCAAAGTAATGTGTTTGGGTTTTTAAAAAAATTTTTAGTAGGGGAGGGGCAGAGAGAGAGAGAGAGAAAGAGAATCTTAAGCAGGTTCCACACTCAGTACAGAGCCCTAAGTGGGGCTCGATCTCCAAACTCTGAGATAGTAACGTCAGCCAAAATCAAGAGCTGGATGCTCAACCAACTGAGCCATCCAGGTGTTCCGTGTTTGTTTTTAGAAAACACAAACACACATTACATACACAGGCATAAAAATTAGTAATTTTCCTTGTAAGTACAATGATATAACCATGAGGAATTAAGCTCAAGTAAAACATCACTCAGCCTAAAATGAAAAATTCTTGAAATGAAGATATATATACCTAAGCTCAGCTTCTGTAAGTATCTCTTAGAAATTCCTAGAAGTATTTAGTCTTTAGTTCACACAGGGAATTCTGAGTGGCCAATAAACTTTCTTAATATACAGCTTAAACTATGTATAGAAATCATTATCAAAGTTTTGCTAAAAACAAAGTTTGCATTTTATGTCACATTTACATCAACTAATATATACTTACATATAATTCAGTTTAATATTACATCAGTATCAAAGAGTAAATTTTACTTTTGAAAAATAAGTCACAGCAAATAACAGCAATAACCTATATGGTATTCGGGGTGTTGTTGTCAACACTTATTCATACTGAAGCAGATCATATAATGCCACCCAAAAATATGCCACTTTGGGATAAGAATTATTTTAACCTAAAGGCAATTAAGAAGCAAAAGTCAGAGGAAGAATATTCTGTCCTCCTGTAATCTGTCTATAAAAGCAAGACATAAATTTATATTTGTGAAAGGGGTATAAATATCCCACCTTTCCTGTGCTGAAAAGAGCAACTCTTCTCACTGGAGATGGAAAGCCCACACCAAAATGAGTCTGCATAAACAAACTTTACCAAAATAACCCTTATCTTCCATTAGCTCTCCCATGTATTTCCTAATCACTTCCCCACAATGCATTGTCTCTTGGATCCCAAAACCTCTTTCCTTTGTCAAGAAGGGTAATAACCCCTCTTTGAGTTTCACTTCATTTCTGTGAACCATGCATGTTAAAAATACCAATAAATTTTGTATTTATTTTCTCCTGTTAATCTCTTTTGTCAGTTAATTTTTCACAAACCCCAAACTGCTGAACCTTAGAGTAGAGGGAAAATGTTTCCTTTCAAACAGTATCATAATTAAAAACTTTAGAGATGGATCTAAACTCTTCCAATTTATACATAAGAAAGTGACATTATCTCAGTGCTCCTCTTTGATCCTACACTTCCCAAGTCTATTTACTTTCCTATATGATCATTTTATAGCTTCCCTTCTCTGCTTAAATTTCTAAGACCTGCCCCATCCTTACTCTAGTGATGGCTAGCTTCCTTTGCACTAACAAAATAAAAGCATTTAGAAAATGACTTTGTCATCCTTTATCACATCAACTCTCAGGTATACCCATATAATCTCCCTCCTCATCTCTCTTATGGATGAACTATCCAGACTCCTGTATAAAGCCAACTGCAAGAGCGCTAATAATACTATCTCTAGACTTCCATCTTCATGCTGGCTCCATGACTTCTCTTAGGAATATTACATATACCTTAAAAATGCCCTCCAAGGTCAGGATGGGAAAGACATGTTCTGGTCTTCCATGAATCTATCAGAGATAATATAGTTTTCCCCTTCCTGACTCACAGGTGATACCACAAGATCTAATTAAAGGTTAGCTCTCAACTAACCCTTCAATTCACTATAATGCTCTCTGTGTGTCCTCTCACTCAATAAAATATGTGAACTAAGGTCCAGACTTTGCGGAGAGTAACTATGCAGCTACCACGGATTGCCATCCACCTGATTACCTTGTCAGTAAATTACCCGAATAAAACTCTCTGTAAATGGTATGGAGTTTCCTGCTTCATTTTTCTGGTCTCAAAGTGCCATCTTAGTTTTGGGGGATACTTAACTGTTCCTCCCCCACCTTTTTAACAGCCAATGCTTCCACCTGTTCTCTCTATATTCCACACCCATTCCCTTTCTCAAGTAAATAGCTCCTAAGAATTGTTACTTACATCTGTATCACCTCTTTCATCAAGGACTGGATCATTCCCTCTACTGGATCAGTCTCATCAGCATGCAAATCCACTAAAACCTAAACCATCTTAAAAAAATAATAATCATTGTCTCCACCTCATCCTTCAAGTCACCAGAATATTTCTCCACTTTTCTTTATTGAATCCTCCTCATTCCTAGGACTTAAAAAGTTGAACTGCCCTTGGTCCTAGTTCTCGTATCTCTTCTCTGTCCATGCTCATTCCTAGATAACTTAATTCAATCTCATGGCTTTTAATATCAACTAGATACTACTGACTCACAAATGTATATCTTTAGCTCGACTACTTGCAGCTTCATATATCCAAATAATTCCTTGTCATCTTCTCTTATATGGATAATAGACATCTAAAGTTTAATAGAGTCAAGAACATATTTCTGATCTTCTCCCCCATCCCACCTCATATTACATCCTCTAGCAAACTTCCCAGTCTCAGTGATAACTCTCCATCCTTCCAGTTAGCCAGTCCAAAAGTTTCACTCATCCTTGACTCCTCTTTTTCTTATATGCCCAATTCCAAAATAGCTAGCAAATCCAGTTAGCTCTTTCTTCAAAAGACATCTAGAATCTAATCAATTCTTACCACTTGTACTGTTACCACCATAATCTGAAACGATATCTATCGCTTGTCTGGGATACTAAATCTCCTCACTGGTTTCTCCCATCTACCCTCACCACCCAAGGTTTATTCTCAATACCTATTTTAACAGAATCAATGTGAGTGTTAGGCAGACAATGTCTCTCTTCTGTTCAAAACATTCCAATGGCTTCCCAACTCAGTTCCAATAAAATCTAAACCTTTACAGCACTTTATATAACCTGCTCCATCCTTCATTTCTCGATCTCATCTTCACTCTGCTTCAGGCACAATCTTATCTTGACCCTCCATTCATTTGTGCCTACTTGCTGTTCCCTCTGCCTATCATGGTCTTCCCCTGGTATCCACTTGGTTCTCTCCCCTCAAGTCTCTCTTTTGATGTCTTATCAAAGAAGCCTTCCCTAAACTACTTTACTTAAGGCAACTAACACTCCAGAAATCTACCCTTATCCATATTATTTTTCTCCATAGAAAATTTCACCATCTGACATACTATGTGTTTCAGGTGTGTGTTTATTTCCTACTGCCTCTCCTTTGACTGCCACCTCCATGACAGCTGAGACTTTTACCTGCTTTGTATGTTTTCTATGACCTCTAGTACCTGGTATATATTTAACATTCAATAAATACCAGTTGAATAAATGAATTTAGTCCTTCAGCAAAATTTATAGAGCCCAATCCCACTGTGCTCCCAAGCAGAACTTTAAAAGGTAGACAAAACATAAAAACAATATTTGAAGATATCAGAGAGCAGCCAAGACAATGAGGAATTACAAAGCCAGATCCAGAGAGGAAGAAAGTTCACAGAAATAAGCCCAGCCCAAAATTAGAGGCATTTTTCCCTTCGAGGCAAATGCTCACTGCAAAAGCAACAGCCGAAAGGCTGAGAACCTGAACATAAATTATAACATATCCATGTTAAAACTATGGTTTAGAGACTTACAAGGAAAGAACTCTTTCAAACACCCCAAGCTTTTTGCTACCCTGAAGAGCTACTCCCCAGGAGTAAGTGTGGAAGAAAAAAAAATATCCCAACATGCTAAATGAAAGAAGCCGGTCACAAAAAGCTACACACTGCATGAATATTTAGAATATAACAAATGAATAGGGACAAATGATAAATTAGTAGTTGCCAGAGAATGGAAGACTCAGGGATTCGGAGGTACAAGAGGCTCTTTGAGGGATGATGAAAATATTCTGGAAGTAGACAGTGCTAATGGCTACACAATATTACAAATTTACTAAAAACCACTGAATTATACCCTTTAAAATGGCTATGATGAATTATATGTAATGCTAATTTTATATCAATTAAAAAAGAAACAAACAAGTCCTTACAGAGACCAAGTAGCAGTTCAAACCATCTCTCAATTTCTGATTGGATTCCGGCAATCTTAGACTGCTAGGGTCTCAAGCCTAGGTGCCACCATGAACCAAAAGTTATCACCTTTGGAGGAAGATAACAGCGACCAAAGCCTCAAATTAGCTCTACAACTTCCGATGTACTTTACTCGAGTCTCAATCAAAGATAGCCAGTCGTACTAGGAAAATATAAGAAGGGAATGAAAGCCAAAGAAAGGAAAAGACTTATTAGGTAACTAGCTAATGAAGTGAACACAGACATAAAGAGAAAATGGAGTTACAGGCACAAAATTTTAATTAATCATAACTAGTATGTTCCAGGAATTAAAAAACAAGACTGAGGATGGCAGCAGCTAATAGGAAACCCTAAGAGTATAAAACATACTTTCAAGAACTGAAAAATAACTAAATTTAAAAATTCAGTGCTGAGTTTGACAGCAGATTACATACAACTGGAAAAAGAATTAGTGAACTAGAAGATGTATCAAAAGACTCAGACATATGCAAATAGTAAAGTAAGGGAGAAAAGAAAGGGGAAGAAATGATGTTGAATACAATGAATAGGTCTATTATATGCCTAAGTAGACCTCCAGAAGCATAGGAAGAAGAAATGAAGCAGGAACACTATTTGAACATATAATGGTAAAGAAGTTTTCAAAGCTATTTAAAGAAATTAAGCTTGAAGACTGTAACCAGGAGATTTTCAACAAAGAAAGTATACTAAAATGTATTTTTTAGGCAGAAAATAATTCCAGATGGACCTTTCATTAATCAAAAATGTATAATATCCAGGGTACTCACTAAAAGAATAGCAAAAGAATATATTTCTAAAAGTTAGTAAGAGAGGGGTGTTGAATACTTATGAAAAATATTTAAATCCAAAATAAGTCAAGAAAGGTGAGAAAAACGCACTGAACAGACAAGACAAATATGGTATGTTTAAGTCCAAACACATCAATATTACATGTAAAGAAATTAAACACTCTAATTTTAAAAACAAGGATTGTCAAATTGGATATATTTTTAAGACAAAAAAACCTCAACTGGCAGCCTACAAGAAATGAAGAAATATACCTTATATATGAGGATCCAGTAGAATGAAACCTGTGGGGGATTTGAAATGGTGCCCATCTTAAAGGAGTTTAATATGTGATAGCAAGGGCAGCCTGGGTGGCTCAACGGTTTGGTGCTGCCTTCGGTCCAGGGTGTGATCCTGGAGACCCGGGATCGAGTCCCACGTCAGGCTCCCTGCATGAAGTCTGCTTCTCCCTCTGCCTGTGTCTCTGCCTCTCTCTCTCTGTGTGTCTCTCATGAATAAATAAATAAAATCTTTTAAAAAAATATGTGATAGCAAAATAACTCATAAACACAAAATGAAGAAAAGCCTAAGGCAATTATGTACATACATCCTAAGAGGTATAAACTTTTTCCCATCCCTGTCTTTTGCCCGGCTAGCTTACTCTCTCATCCTCCAGTTCTCATCATGTTACTTCCTCCAAAAGCTTTCCCGACTCCCTAACCAGGTTAACTGGATAAAATGCTCCTGTTAGTTATTCCATACAAACTGTGCTGCTTCATCATAACCGTTATTACAGTATACAGTAATTAACTGTTTTATTGTTTCCTCCACTAACAAACAAATCCCGTAAGATCAAAAATCCAGTCTCTACTGGGTCCAAAACTATGAAAGGTCTGTGATTTTCCCCTACTCTCAAGCTAACAAATTAGCCTATTTCTTAAAGTCTGGCAAAAGACAGGTGGTTCCCAGGTCACAGACAAAGATTTTATCATTCAAGCACAATAGGCTGTATAAGCTTCCTGCTTGCATTGGTTCCTTCTGTCCTCCAAATCCCACAGGGCTGATGCAGGGGCAAGCCCAAGTGGATAGGGCACACACAGAAACTCTCATCTTTTAAAAGGGCTGTAGCAAGCCTGAACAATTTATGCTTTAGATGGAAATACCTTAATTATCATGGCAAAGAAATAAGTCTGTTCTGTTCTCTAAATATCTCTCTCAAGACTATTTACTATACAAAAATCCTTGAGAAGATACTCTAGAACAAACCCTGATTAAAGAATTAAAAAAAAAAGTCCCAAAATAGAGTTCACCATTTTACCTGTAACAGCACAGCACCTCGCACACAGATAATAATCAACATTAGCAGAATGCATGGTATATAATAAATGAAGTAATGGAAAATTGGGAAAGACAATAAGTGTTATGATAAAACATTCAATCATTTTAATTCTCTTAAGCTTATTTAAAATAAAAATAATAGCTCTATTTTGATTCTATCATGTACATAACTGCATTGCATCTACTTTGCAAATTCACATACTTTGTTTTATTACTCTCTTTTTATGAGAAACTTCTAAGGTCTAGGTAAACACTATATTCTAACTTCTATTTGGATCTTCAATTAGCTAGGTCCTTTATCATGTCATGCACCCACTGGAAATACCATGACTGTTTTATTCAATGGTAGACTTGCTGAAATAAATAAGCTACTGTGTAAATCAAATAAGTGCACTAGTATTTTCTATAGAGGCAAAATATGGAGATATCCCTAACCTACAAGAATTGCTTCCCAAATGGCACAAGATGGCCTTAAAGGACATTAACAAAACAAGTAACTCTTCAAAAGTAACAAGCTTCAATAACAAAGCTTGTCAGGGATAGTGACATATGCCAATCTAACTGTCCATTGTTGAGTTTTTTCCTTTAATTTCCTTTCTCATCACAGCAAACTATTTCAAACATTCTGCAATTCACAGAAGATTTGGACACAGTCTTTTGATCTAGATTACAAGATAAAGCAACCTACTAACTCTAAATCAGACCAAAATTCAAGTTAAGGAATAAAATGTACGTGGATGAAAATTTCATGGTGTAACCATAAGGGAACATACAAACAATCACATACTTGGTGGAATTAAAATCACTTACATTCTTTCCACATGAATAAATGAAAATGTAATCAGTTAGTGACCACCTTTATCCTTTTTATCTTAAAGTCATATTTGTATATTTTTAATAAAGTTAGGCAGTGTTTTGGGGGGGGTGAAAGAGGAGGAATGAGGAGGACTGCTAATTATCTGGTTTATTTGCTATCCTCTTACCATTCAGAATATCTTGAAAAAGCATATACAGAATTTTATTTTATTTCTCACATTACAATCTCAGTCATGGAGGGACACCTGGGTGGCTCAGTGGTTGAGCGCCTGTCTGCCTTTGGCTCAGGTCATGATCCTGGGGTCCCTGGATCAAGTCTCGCATCAGGGAGCCTGCTTCCTTCTCTGTCTGTGTCTCTGCTTATCTGTGTGTGTGTGTGTGTGTGTGTGTGTGTGTGTCTCATGAATAAATAAAATCTTTAAAACAAACAACAAAAAAACCCACAAAAATCTCAGTCATGTAGTTATATACGTACACAGACACACTCAGAGTCCTGTCACTTACTTTGATCACTAATATATCAATTTTTTTCCTATCATCTATGGGGCTTTTTTATTGTTGAATAAATTTCTAGGCCCAAGATGAAATAAATTTCTAGTGGTGTCTGGGTGGCTTAGCCAGTTAATTAAGCATCTGCCTTCAGCTCAGGTCATGATCTGAGGGTCCAGGCATAAGCTCCAAGTCGGGCTCCCTGCTCAGGGGGAGGCTGCTTCTGCTTCTCCCTTTCCCTCAAGCTCTCCCAATTCCTTGTGATTTCTCTCTCTCTCTTTCTCAAATAAAAACAATCTTTGAAAGAAAGAAAAAATCATAAACTTATTTCTAGGCATTACTGCCCAGAACACCACTTCAGCAAACTGGAACTTTTGTGTTTGTGTAAATGCTACTCTTGACCAGAAATGCAGTATATCCAGTCAGCCCATCCCCAAATGCCAAGCCAATTCTGGACTCTACATTTATTTCTTTGTTCCTTAATTTTTCAAAATAAAGTCAGACATGCAACTCCAGCCAATCATGCCGTTTCCAAAACACAGCTATTAATACTCTAAAAATCCCTCTTAACCCAAAATTCCTCAGGAAAGGTGCTCCACTGTTTATGAGGTACTTTACTCCCCCAATCCCTGGATTGTTTTCCTTTGATTAAAGGATATCAAATTCATTACTAAATTATTTTAGTTTAACTGTCATTTGACAGTACTTATCCAGGGTTTTCTGTGAATCATTCTTCTCCTTGCTGTTTTTGGATTAAGTTTGCATTATTACTATTTCTCTTCTTTGGAATTCATGAGTTGGCTTCTAACACATTCAATGTTCATTTATGTTCCATGTGCACTTAAAAAGAAGATATGGTCCACTAATGCCAGGTTTAGAGTTTGAAAAGAATAGGATCCATTCTTGATCATAATTTAAGGTACTCAATATACTTGCTAAATTACATGAATATGACCTGTCTTGGATGGAGAAGGAAGTGTTAAAATCTCCAATTATTTATGCGTCTGTCCCTGTCCTTGAATGTACTACAGGTTCTGCTTTCTGAGAGCTAACCTGATGTGATATTGTGATTTATAATAAGAAATACATATATATTTATGCTTCATTCCAATTCTTGGCATAGAGCTCCTCAAACTCTTAGAATTTCCTAACAGAAGAGAATATTTAAGGTATCTTTTGTCCTGTTAATGAGGGGACTTGAGGAAGCCTCTAGAAACCTAATCTTGGGGACTAGTTGCCAGGAGAACCAATTTTGGAATTAGAGGGGATTAGGGCTCTTCAGTCTAGACCTCCCAGCCCTTCAACACATCTCAGGGGAGAGAAGAAGGGCTAGAGACTGAGTTCCCACAGGGAGCCTGCTTCTCTCTCTGCCTTTCTCTCATGAATAAATAAATAAAATCTTTAAAAAAAAAAAAAAAAGAAAAAGAAAAAAAGTATGACTATGTAATGAAGCATCCATAACACCCCAAAAGGATGTGGTTCACAGAACTTCAACATACCCAGAGATTCAGGGACAGTGGCACACTTAGAGACCAAAGAAGCTCCATGCCCCTTTTCCCACACCTTACCCTATGTATCTCTTCCATTTGATCATTTCTGAGTTATATTCTTTTATAATAAACTGGTAATCTAGCAAGTAAACTGTTTGTTTCTCTAAGTTCTGTGAGCCACTCTAGCAAATTAATTGAACCCAAGAAAGGGGTCTTTAGAGCCTCCAACCTATAGCTAGCTAATGAGATGCACAAGTGACAACCTGGACTTAACAACTGGCATCTGCAGGTAAGGAGCAGGCAGTCTTATAGAACTGAGTCTTTAACCTGTGGGATCTGACACTATCTCCACATACATAATGTCCAAATTGAGTCAACTGCTTTGTGGTATAGGGAAAAACACACATCTGAATTGGTGTCAGAATTCTAGTTGGTGGCAGAGAAATGAGAGTTGATAGAATAGGCATGGCTCACAGAAACCTGTAGTTTGGGAAAGTAAAGGATGAAAGGGTGAGGGATTAAGAACCTTTGATTCTTGGGTGGCCATACGGTCACTCATGGTATGGAGCAGCAGCTATGCTTGTGCTCAGATGCTAAAGAAAAAATTAACAAAGGAATTTACAGATGAATCCAACTCCATGGGAGGTGGTTCACTGGATGCATAAAGAAATGCAAACTAATAAGAAAAACACAAAATACTCAATCTCTTGGTTGTTGTTATTTGTAATAGAAAAAAAAAAAACATTAAAAGTGCTGAGACAGACCTTGATGATAGACCAAGTTCAAATTTTAGTCAGTCTGGGCTTAAGCCACCAGCCTCAAATCCACTCCCCAAAGGAAAAATTATGCAGAAACAACAGAGAGTACCTCTAAGATCTCTGGTCACCAAAAAGCTAGTCCACATGGAGGGAAGACAAAATGAGGAAAGTTCTAAAAATAGTGTGAGGTGGTATCATCAGGATCCTGAAGAACCTTATTAAAACAGATTATGAGAATGACTAATTTAGGAGTGTCTAGTCTTGAATGATAAACAGAGTAGTAGAGCATATCTGGGCTGATATAGGACCTACAGCTCACTATCAGTAATCCAGACACACACAGGAAGTTATTCTTGAGGGAACAGCCAGCATGTTAGACTAGATAAAAGCTACTATAAAGGTCTGTTTACTCTCAGAAAGGGGACAGCCTACAACATCGCATAAATGCCAAGTGGGATACCCCAGATGAAGCAGCTGATATGCTTCACATATAAACCATACTAGACTGGCTTTATGCTGACCAGGATACTCATTGCTGAATATACCCATTACCCAGGTCATGGAAATGTGATTAAGGTGGCCACCTCATATAACTGATTTCTGCAAAAGTGAAAAACAGTTCTAGAAGCTTTATTAAATTTGGTGACTCAGCTTTCCTTATGTGTTTTACAGATGCTAATCAAAATATCAGGTTAATGAGAGAATGAGAAGAGGCTGAAGGAAGAGTCAAGGGACTTTTCCCAACCAAGGCGGAAATTTTTAAACAGGTATTAAAAATATGAATAAAGCAAATAATAAAGCAGAGGGGTCTCTTTTCCCCTAGGACGGACTCAGAAACTGTGTGAAAGGTGCTGGATTCTACTGTCCCTTGTACAGTACCATATTAACAGTTCTTGACTGATCACCAAAGAGCTGCTTGATTCGTGGACAGCAATTCCAAGGTGAATGGACAATATGCTGTTTGGAAGATCATCACTGTGAGTGAAGAAAAGGTAAAAATACAGCAGTTTGGTAAGCTGAATTCCATTTTTTCCTAGCAGTGATAGAAGAACTGAGCATTGGTAAAACCTTCTATTTTCGGATATTTACTGACCGATATGCAATGGCCAATAGCCTGCCCCTGTGGTCAGGCCGGAGGGCAGTGGAAACATGGCCTATACGAGGGATATTCACATTGGACACGGCCCTATAGAAATCACTATCAGAATATCAGGGATGCATTAGAGTAGAACAAACTGAAGGCCATTAGAAGAAATCTCTTCCAGATTCAGAAGGTGACAGGAATTGATAGGCAGATATCACTATGTGCTCACTTAGTCTGGTTGGCCATCTGGGCCCATGAAATGAGGAGACATGGGGGCACTACAGCAATGAGAGATGGGCTGAATCTAAACACGTTACTCTTGAATCCTCTGAGGCATAAAATGACAATAAAAACTGTTCTGCTGGCCAAAGAGAGAGGTAGAGACTAGAGATGGCTATGTGGCAGATTCCCCAGTGGAAAGACCCTAATCACAGCTGGCAAATCAGAGTGATGTTAACAGTACTGGAGGCTACAAATGTGGGTCTTTACAGGAATAGACACTGCCTCTGGACTGGGCTACCCACTGATAGATGCAAATGCTCAGAGTGCTATAATAGAACCAGGATAGATGATATGCACCAATTTGCACAGCTGATGGTAATTTCTTCAGACCAAGGAATACACACTTTACAGCCCCTTAACATCCAACAATGGACAGAGAGGTATCCTCATCACAGTAACAGTTTGATGGAGAATTGGAATGCACAATTAAAACACTGGTTGTCTAAAACAGAGGTAAACAAAGGTAGGAAGGGCAAGCTTACACATCTTCACAAGTGTGTACTCATATTCAAGATATATGTATGTATCTTATAATCATGTAAAATTTTTACAAAAAGCTTCTATATACTAAATGCTTAGTAAAATGTATGCTATTGTTTTTTTTTCTAGCCAAATCTGATATTATCAAGTATATCTATCCTTCCCCACCAAACAGGACCAGAAACATAGCTTACAATTTTGTTCTCTTCTACACTTCTTCCTCTCCTAACTCCTGTGTAACTTTTTCAATTCTATTTAGATTTAACAACAAGTTTTACAGCTTTCTTTTGTGCATCATTACATCCTGTATCCCACTATTTTATCTTGATTCTTGCTAGAATACATCATTGGTAGTTCTTTCAGCAATGATCAACAGACAGGGTAGTAGTTTCTGAGTCCCTGTATGCCTGAAATTGTCTTTATCTCTATCTTATTCTAAAATGTTAATCTGTCTAGATAAGACATTGGTACATTCAAAGTCATTTTTCCTTAGTCATTTTATTAGTGTACAGTCGGATGTTACTGATAAAGAAATATACTGTCCATCTGATTCTTAGTTCCCTGCAGATATCTGTTAGTATTTTAAATACATGTGTGCATATATATATATATATATATATATATATATATATATATAGAGAGAGAGAGAGAGAGAGAGAGAGAGAAAGAAGATAAACACAGACATATCCCTGATTAGCAATGATTGTAAACACCATGCTAGGTCTGAACTTTGAGATGGACTTCCTGAGTTAAAATCTAGATGAAACTAAACTAGTTATAATCTAGATGAAACTGAAACTAAACTGGATGTATAACCATAGGCAAGTCACTGAAATACACATCTGCTCAGCTTCTACATATGTAAAGTCTGGATAATAATAACATCTATATCATAGTATTGTCCTGACGTTTAAGAAAGATAGTCAAATGAATAAATTCAAACCCATGATGCTGAGTACAAAACAAAACAAAACAAAACAAAACAACAAAAAAACTTTTTCTGAAAATCACGTATAGGCTGCCATTTTATAAAGCTTATTTTTAAAAATCATAACTGAGCAACAATCAGCTAATGTACACAGGTACATGTTTTTAAAACTATATGAAAGGGAAGAGGATGAGGATGATAAATTAGTTACTCTGAAGAAGATGAGGAAAATGGGACTGGGAAGTAACATACACAGAGCTTCAACAATACTGGTATTATTCTAGATCAACAAGTTGGGAGTGTGACTCATGAGTATTATTTTATTTTTGAGAATGGGGACTGGATGAGAAATAGAAGATAACTGCCAAATGCATAAAATCTGAATTTATCTTACTGCAGCACACCTGATCACCAGTCTTCACATACACTGGAAAAAGTCTGAGAGCATACACACCAAAATTAAAACCATTAAAAAATTATTGGGAGACACCAAGAAGCCAGACAATATTTAAAAATACGAGTTTCTAGTGCTTGCTTCAGCAGCACATATAATAAAAATATGGGCTTCTAATAAACCAATCAAGATGATTATGGAATTTCCTCCACAGCATGGCTAGGCTTACACTTAAGATATAGAACATATATATGTGTGTGTCTTACGGGATTATTAAAAATTAATAGTGCCAAGATCAAATAGCCAAAGACTCTCACATATGTGCATTACTGTAACAATATTTAATGGGATAAGGTAGAAAGAAGAATGAAGTAAAGAGATTTTAAAAACCATTATCAGGGCAAAAGTTAGGTTATAAGAAATGATAAATTAAAAAATACACTGAGATCAAAATAAATTATAACATTCAAGATTTCTAAAACAACAGCTCTGGTGATTTCAATGTTTGATGTCTACCTAGCCAGTTGCAAAAGTGGCATGAAAATGTAAATCACTCGAACAGGAATGAACTGAGAGAGGCTTGCTCTACAGGAAATTTTACCTGTGAGGTGAAATTATCCATGATGCTTAGAAGACTGGCTACAAAGGAAAATGGTGAGCCAAGTGACAAAAGTCCCTAAGGAATATTCTATAGGGTAACAGATAATGGTAAAAGGATGATATAGCAGGTATAGCACAGATTTCAAAGTAGAAAGGGACTGTTGGAAAAAGGTAACTTTAAAAAAGTGATCAAGAAGCAAAATACCTGGAGAACATCAGATGCTTTGCTCATCTTGGGCCACACTGAACTTGGAAAAAGAAAAAGCACTTAGATTTCATAAGGAGGTAAAAGTACTGGAGGGAAAGGGTGAGAATACAAAGAAACTTTTTTATGGAAAAAGACCCCATGAGAGAGAACAGGACAAAGAAGAAGTTATGGTTTCTCACATCTCTAAGCTTTTGCACATGCTTGAAATGCCCTTTTTAATCCCCCTGATCTGGGTAACAGGATTCAGCTCAGGAGTTATTTCTTAAAGGAAAATATTTTTCTTTTTTTTTTTTTTTAATACAGCCCAAATCCATTTTTTTATATTTATTTATGATAGGCACACAGTGAGAGAGAGAGAGAGAGAGAGAGAGGCAGAGACACAGGCAGAGGGAGAAGCAGGCTCCATGCACCGGGAGCCCGACGTGGGATTCGATCCCGGGTCTCCAGGATCGGGCCCTGGGCCAAAGGCAGGAGCCAAACCACTGCGCCACCCAGGGATCCCAAAGGAAAATATTTTTCTAACCCACCGCCCCCCCCAACTCAGTGCCATCTCCTAAGCATGTGTAAATATCTTGTGCCTATCTCTATGAAAGCATTTATCCATGTGTAATTGCTATTTTTCATTTTCTGTCTATAACTAGATTAATGTGATCTAGGTAAAGGCCAAGTATTTAATTGCCATTTCCCATCATAGTGCCTGGCCAATAAGCATGCAATAACTGGTGACCATATGCTGAATCACTGCACTAAAGCAAGCTGACAGGAGAGAAAACTTGTTTGAAGAGGTTGTATGTTGAGACCCTGAGAGTCCTGCCCATGGAAGAATGACATGTAGAACTGCAAGAAGTAAGAATATATTGGCTTAGAATTAACCTCCAGGTATCCAGTGTTACCAGTAGAATGGCATTTCTGTCAAACTGAATACAACTCATTTTTTTAAAAGATTTTAATTATTTATTCATGAGAAACACAGAGAGAGGGGGGGGGCAGAGACACAGGCAGAGGGAGAAGCAGGCCCTATGCAGGAAGCCCGATGCAGGACTCGATCCCAGGACTCCAGGATCACGCCCTGGGCCGAAGGCAGGCACTAAACCACTGAGCCACCCAGGGATCCCCTACAACTCATTTTAATTATTAAGTATATTTTAATTCTCAAATCTGAATGCACATTTTAAAAAGCTGCTTAATAAAAAGTAAAACTAAAAAACTGTAATAATAAAACTAATAAAAATATCAAAAGTATTAGTTAAAATGTTATTTTATTATTAAAGTATCAATTAAAATTGCTAAAGCAGTAAACTTAATTTCTATGCCCACTTTTTATATAGCTTTGTCAAACCTGAGTCAGTGAAGGAACACAAACAATGGGTTAAATAACTTTCATTAAGCAAAAATATTTTAAAATATTATTCTTACAAAGAAATTATTAAAGAATAAACACGTAACTAAATTTTACCTCAGTTTTATTTAATTTTTGTCAGAATAAGCATTTACAATATTTGTCTAATATCACACTGAGGTAAGAGATGTTTTTAGTTACACGACTTTATCAAGTCTATACTGAAAAATATCTGATAAGCATGAAACTAGAGATGCGTCTACAAAACAGAAATAAAAGTAAGCCAAAAGGCACTCTGCAAAAGGTACCATGATGTATCTCATTGGTTTCATTATAATAATGTCAGATGGAGTTGGCACTAAGCAAGAAAATCAAAATCTGTAAGAATACCAGAAAACCATTTTGTCGGTACTTAACCTGTTAGTAAGACATACAAGCAACAGATAGTAGAAACTGATTGATATGCTGCCAGAAATTACAACAATGAATGCAACTTTGCATAACAGCTTCATAGTACTCAGTCTCAAAAGTGAGAACCTTAAAAAGTAAAAACATTTTTTTATAACAACTTCAGTAATATTTGATTGTGAAAAGGTTGGTACAATACAAAGAATAACTACTTTCAGTTTTTCAGGCAATGGATATCAGGCAAAAGAATATGATAACTCTGTGTGATACCATGTCTGTAACTCATAAATTATTTACATTAAAATAACTATGTGCAACAGTTTTTGTTATATTAGCTTACTGGTCTGTAAAGCAAAATAGTTACCATTTGGGGAATAATAATAAGGAAGAAAGAGTTCATATCGATGTGCAAAGGAATCAGAGTATCAGCATTTTAGACTTCAAAAGTGTTTTTAACATCTTGTCCAATGCTCCCTTCATGGAAAGCTTAGGCCTTTATAGAGTCAAATGGGCAACACTCAATCTATGCTCAATACTTCAAAAAGTCTAACATACTATGTACCCTAGAATTAAAAGTGTCTTAGATAACCTAAACATCATCTTCCTTTGTTCTTCCCTGAGTATAGATTAAGACAGTATTGTTAAACTATTTATCCCCTATTAATCAATGTAATATTTATTTATTAAAAGTAATTTAGTAGAAGTTGGGAAAGAAGAGAGACTTAAAAAAAGGGATCCTTCATGATTAAAAAAAAGAGTAATAAAGAAACCCTACAAAAAAAAGAAAAAAGAAAGAAACCCTACAACTAAAACTGACAACTAAGGTAACTGACAGGCAGAACATACAGGTTTCCTTATTTGCAGTCCAATAGTCTTGCTTCCGCAGCACTCTGAATAGTAACATAAATAATGATATTAACAAACACTAAAGTGTTTACAATGATTAATATAGAGTGATAGATTAATTTTTAATTTCTTCTTCACAGATATTTTCAAAATGATCTTCAATAAACATATATCCTATTATAACCAGAAAACACATCTACACATTCTTACATACACTTAAGAGAAACCTTTTTTAAAACCAAATCTGTTAATTCTACAAATCATACAAACTCAAGAGGCACTTAAGTAGCTTAGTTGGTTAAGCACTGGCCTTTGGCTCAGGTTGTGATCCCACCCCCCACTTGTGCTCGCTCTTGCTCTCTCACTCTCCCTCAACTAAATAAAATCTTAAAAATAAAAAAAAAAAGACACACAAATCATACAAATTCAAAAGCATGATTTTCCCATGTGCCCCTATTACTCCATTCTCATAACCTTTGGATATGTTTCCTCCTTTATAAAATAAGGACAATAGCAGGTTCTCACTTTTATGTTTCATTAATTATTACCTTGACAACTCAAAAGAACAATTGCAAAAGTAAGTCTGGATCACTTCTAAAACAAAGCTGAGTTACACTAGAATACAAATTCCAGCATGGTCAAGATTACACAGATATATAACTTTTAAAAGGCTCAACTCTTCTACCTACCATTAGCATTCATTCAACATTTAACCCTAATTTTGCTAAAAGTTCAATAAAATGTGGCAAGCTAATTACCATGGGATGAAAATGAAAGTACAATAAATAATAAAACCATACCAATTTTTAATTTTATGCAACTTTATATTTATGTCCTATCGATTCATCTATTCAAAAATGTTTCTCCAAGTAGCAAGGGGTTTTTTTTAGATTTTATAGCAATAATCATACTTTGTTAAAGTATGAGGTTGAACTTAATTTTAAGATTCAATATACTGTTATATAGCTGAAAGCACTAGATTAGAAGAGAAGTAAGCATAAGACCTAGATCACAATTCAAAAATCATCTCAAATTGAAAATATGATCTTGGGCAAGTCACTTAATTTATCTAAGGTTAAATCTCTGCTTTTCCAAACCCCAAGAGCCTCAAGTAACAAAGGGTCAGCTTCCAGCCTAGCAAAGTATTAAGGACTCAGGTCCCACTAGCAAGTAAGACTGAGAATTAGTCTTTCTGCTTTGTGTTCTAATTTAGATATTCGGAGGAGTAAACTTTTAACCTCTAATACTCACTGGGTTTACCTAGTTCTCGAAAAATTAATTCTGCATTGGCTTCCTGAGCTAACTCTAGTTTCCCTGCCAGAAGCTCTGGGGCAGAGAAAACCTACAGCTGAGCTCTCCCAAACACCTAACAAAGCTCTCAAAAGTCCTTATCTCTGGATGCGTGCATTCATCTCTAGCCCATGAACTTCTGTTTCAATGTGTAATAATAATTCTTTGTAACCATTACACTACCAACTATTCAAATATAAACATTATCATTTGTTTATACTTCCCACCACGTCAGACACTTTGGGTAGCATAACTAATCTAAACCCAACTCAAATGCACGAGAAATGGAAGTACAGTGATTTGAACTTTTAGCCCTCTGCCAACAATCAAAATTACCATTTTCTACATTTCAGTTGAATTCCCTGTTGCACAAGGTCTCTTCCTATACCAACTCATCACTGAGGTAGATAACTGATGGTCAAGAATTGTAAGTAATGCTAATTATATACACACATATACATATATACACACACATATACATATACATACACACATATATGTCATTTTTCATATGTAATGGTAAAGGGAGTATTTTTTCTGAAATCATGGAAAAAATTACTAACTAAAATATGGTAAGCTGTAGCTGAAAAACAACCATTAAAACCAATTGTGCATAGGGGAATAAATATCAATAAGTATCGCAAATTGGGTTCCACATTGGAACATATAAGAAATAATTCCTTTGAAAACTGTACAACAGTTTTGTAAAACACATTTTAATATGTATGAAGAGCCTAAAAAGATATTTCATTATTCTAACCTATAAGTACTACTTTTTAAACTGAACTTCAAAAAAATAATCCTAATGATGGAAACATTTTTATGCACAAAAATGTTCTCTGAAGCATGCCTGTGCATGGCCAACAGCTGGAAACAATCTAAATATCCAAAAATAGAAAAAGTTACAAAAGGGCATTATATATATAAATAAGATATTATACATCCTTCTAAATTAGTTCATAAAGCTGTATAAGAAGTAAATTTTTGTACTATGTTAGCTAAAAATCTTAAATTCATATACACAAACACACACACAACTTAATTATACAAATAAACCAGTTCTCCATATAGGTGAAAATCTAAAAAAAACAACAAAAATATTAGGTTATAGTGTTTCAGTGGTGGAACAATGAGTCATCTTGTTTTCTTCCCATCCTAATTGCCTTAGAACCTAATTGGTTATATTAATTTTTTAAAAAATTCTAATGACATAATCCAAACCCACAAATCTTTTATATATATAAATATTGTATCATACATATATAATCAGATTCCAAAACTATAAAATAACCAAGTTTATTCAGTTAAAAAAAAAGAAAAGCCTAAAATGACTTACTCCCCAATCCTATATTGAACATATTGTTGCTTCTACATAACATAAATTGTTTTCATCAAAAGCATGCCTATTTGCATCACTCAAATATCTTTCATATCTTATACAAAATACTACAGAGAAAGGAAAGATAGGGAAATATAAACCAGATCTCAAAAAATGTATGATTTATTTGGGTTTTAAACCCAACATAAGCAAGGAAACAAATATAAAAACTTTAAAAAACAAGATATAAAGTAATTATAAAATTGCTATAAAGCAATTTGATACAGATGTATTAGTTTGCTAAGGCTGTGTTAACAAAGTACTACAAACTAGGTTGCTCAACCAACAAATTTTTTGTCTCACAGCTTGAAAATCTGAGACCAAGGTATCAAACACAGTTGTTTCCTTTGGAGGGCTGTGACAGCAGGATCTATGCCAGGCCTCCCTTCTTAGCATATACATGACCATCTTACGATCTTCCCTGTGTCTTTTCTTATCAGCTTCCCTCTATGCAGGTCTGGGTCCAGATTTCCTCTTTTTATAGAGATAACAGTCATATTGGATTAGGGTCCTCCCCAATCTAGAAGAAATAGATGCATTTCTGGAAAGCCACAAACTACCAAAACTGGAACAGGAAGAAATAGAAAACCTGAACAGGCCGATAACCAGGGAGGAAATTGAAGCAGTCATCAAAAATCTCCCAAGACACAAAAGTCCAGGGCCAGATGGCTTCCCAGGGGAATTCTATCAAACGTTTAAAGAAGAAACAATACCTATTCTACTAAAGCTGTTCCAAAAGATAGAAAGAGATGGAATACTTCCAAACTCGTTCTATGAGGCCAGCATCACCTTCATTCCAAAACCAAAGACCCCACCAGAAAGGAGAATTATAGACCAATATCCCTGATGAACACAGATGCAAAAATTCTCAACAAGATACTAGCCAATAGGATCCAACAATACATTAAGAAAATTAGTCACTATGACCAAGTAGGATTTATCCCCGGGATGCAAGGCTGGTTCAACACTCAAAACAATCAATGTGATTCATCATATCAGCAAGAGAAAAAACAAGAACCATATGATCCTCTCAATAGATGCAGAGAAAGCATTTGAAAAAATACAGCATCCATTCCTGATCAAAAGTCTTCAGAGTGTAGGGATAGAGGGAACATTCCTCAACAAAAGCCATCTATAAAAAGCCCACAGCAAATATCATTCTCAGTGGGGAAGCACTGGGAGCCTTTCCCCTAAGATCAGGAACAAGACAGGGATGTCCACTCTCACCACAGCTATTCAACATAGTACTAGAAGTCCTAGCCTCAGCAATCAGACAACAAAAAGAAATAAAAGGCATTCAAATTGGCAAAGAAGAAGTCAAACTCTCCCTCTTCGCCAATGACATGATACTCTACATGGATTAGGGTCCTCCCTAATGATTACATTTTAACTATCTTTCTAAAGACCCTATCTCCAAGGTCACATTCTATGTTATTGGAAGTTAAGACTCCAATGTACCTTTTTGTTATTGTTGTTGGGGAGAGGGCAGTAAATTCAACCCAAAGCATCATGGTTGCAACATCTCAAATACATACCATCATGAGTGAGGTATTTATTCTACCTAATGCCTACCAAAGAAAAAAGTAAAAGAACCGAGAAGGAACTGGATACCAACTTATAAATACTTTTGATTACACTATTATGGGTGACTATTACTTCTTAATACCCTGAGTTTTTCACTAAGGAAGCATGTTTTTAAAATCAGAAAAATGTTTAATTAAAAAATATTGTGACTCCACTGGTCTCTAATCCCAATCTATTTCTAATTACTAATATCTTCTGGCAGAGGCTCTTCTTTGGGACAGAAGTCCCAAAGGCTAAGTGCCCCCTCTGCAGCTATGACTCTCCAAAGAGAATAAAAATTATGTGAAAATCTTAAAATACAAGCCCCTTATGCCAGGCACTATATAAGAGAGAAAGTACAACACTTATGCAGGGGCAATCAAACTCTCCTGCGCACACATAAAAAGAAAAAAAAAAAGTGACTGAGCCAATAATTCAAAAATTCAAGTAAAAATACATTAAATAAAACTAGCAATCACATAATCACAACTGAAAATAACTGGAAGGGCTTGTCCAAGCTAGTTGTCTTTATTCATGAGATAAATATTTTTATGACTAATATTTTCCTATAGTTTTAAAACTTTTTTAAAGATTTTATTTATTTACTCATGAGAGACACAGAAAGAAAGGCAGAGACATAGGCAGAGAGAGAGAGATAGGTTCCATGCAGGGAGCCCGATGTGGGATCCAATCCAAGGACCCCAGGATCATGCCCTGGGCTGAAGGCAGACACTTAACCACTGGGCCACCTAGGCATCCCACCTATTTTCTTTTTAAAAGGTCTTCAAGAATGAACGGTCAACATCCCCACTTCCTAGAATATCCCTAAGTCTGTTTCACTCTTAACCCTCAGAATGTTTTTTTCTTTCATCTGAAATAAATGTTTTCTCATCTTTTCATTAAAGTAGGCACTACTTTATATAGGCACTTTAATTTTATATAGGCACTACTTCGAAGTATTTCATATAAGCTACCAAACTTCATCTAACTATTTTTAATAGCTTAAACTGTGTGATCTTTTACTGGTTTCTACACATCTGTTTACAAGAACCATAATCAAAATGGTGCTCAAACACCTCAGGAAAAACCTAAATCTTAAGAAATTTAACTTATGTAGACTTCAGAAAAAATTACAATACTTCTTATACATAACTATCTTTGTATAGAATGAGTGAAAAGTCAGACATAATTTATTCATTGTAGTTCAATTTAGTGTATACACTGGCATCATCTATACAATAAGTACTACAGCTTGGTAGGCATTACTCATTATACTGTAACCAGAGATCATACTCAAACAATAAGACAATAAATCTCTAAAAGGAAATGGTTATTTATTTCTAGAAATTTACCTCCTCACTCTAATAGGAAGTCGTAGGAATAAATTCATCACACTAATTTTTGGCAGATTTACTTCTCACTGAAAATTAACTAAATGAGACTGAATCATCAATTCATCTCTGGATTTATTCATTGAGGTATTCATGCAAATATTCACTGAGCACAAACCATATGCAAAGGCCTATATTATTCAAAATACAATAGTTAAGATGAGGGATCCCTGGGTGGCGCAGCGGTTTAGCGCCTGCCTTTGGCCCAGGGCGTGATCCTGGAGACCCGGGATCGAATCCCACGTCGGGCTCCCGGTGCATGGAGCCTGCTTCTCCCTCTGCCTATGTCTCTGCCTCTCTCTCTCTCTCTGTGACTATCATAAATAAATAAAAATTTAAAAAAAAATAGTTAAGATGAAAACTTCTGGTGCCATAACACTTACATTCTAGTAGAGTTAGATTATTAGTACATATAACCTTATTTGAGAGGCCACAAAATATCTGAAAAATTAATTTGGGAGAGGAAAAAGTAACTAAAAGAAGATAAAGGGAAATGAAAAAAAGAATTTAAGCAAGGAGAGTAGAGTTTACCAAAGCCCTAGAATAATAAGAAACTCTAATAAAGATGATAAAGGAGCACTAATATGGCTAGTGTGCAGAGAGCAAGGGGGAAGAGGAAGGAAAATGAATGGAAGAGAAGCTAGAGATAAGACAAGTGAGCTATGCTAGTATCAGATCATGTAGGGGCTTACAGGTCATGTTAAGAATGTTCACCTTTAGCTTTACTTCAAGAGCAATTGGTAACCACTGAATGGTCATTCCTTTCTCCAACACCTATTACTCAATCAAAAATTTAACACTTCCTGATTTGTTCATGTCATCTTAGATACTTTTCTCCCTATTTAAGGGACGCCAGGTTTAAAAATTATTTGAGTCTAATCCCTTCCTCAAATGGAAGGTTAATATTTTCTTGATTCTTAGTGCCAATGTTCTGAGGGACCCAGCAACTACTAATGTGGACCGTTAATCCAGACATTAAGATGAGTCTGGAACTATTAGCAAAAGTAGAATGAATAGGCCTCTAATGCACATCTGTTAAAATTGGTATACAAATAGAACAAAAATCCCTGACGCAAGTAAATGCATTAAAATAGACTAGCTAATAGTGGGACTTAATACTGTTGATTAATCAATTCTTAAACAAAAATTAATTCTTACCAGGAGCTTTCCTCTGTGATCAAGGTCCATTTGTCATCTCAGGTGTTTAAAGTGCTGACAGATTTCAGTACCAGGGTAAAACGTAAAGCTTTATTTACATTCTTCTTATCCCAGTAAAAGAGCTAATATTCAATATTTGTAGACCATACAGACAACTGGCCAGGTCACATTTGAATTTAATAAATTAGAAGGGCAGTTACCCAATGATTTAAGTAGGGAAAATCTTAAAGTCAGACATTACAGAAGGAGGAAAGTCAAGAGAAGATAAGGATGATTTTAAAGTTTTCAGCTGAACTTGGCTCTATGTTTTACATCATCTCTTTTGTCCCTATATGGAAACTTAAAAGCATAGTTCATACATCCTCCCTCCCTGTTTGCCTAAGAACGCCTATTAATCCTTCAAATATAGGATATATTTCTTTAGAATGCATTCCTTAATTCTCTACCAGTGTGTCCATATTGCCTAGTCCAGTGAGAATCAATCACTTTCTCTGCTACCTTCTTTCCAAGCAAGTATTTCTATTATTGTATTTCTCACACTTGTTTATATTTATTTCTTCTATGGACAGATGAAAACCCTGAGAAGAGGGGTATATTTCTTTAAGATTTCCAGTGTTTGTGAAGCACACATAAGAGATAATGTATTTGTTGAGTGACTAATGCCATGTTAGACTTTTTTTTTTTTTTTAATTTAGGATAGAGGCAGAATCTGCTAATAGTGACATGGTTCTCAGCAGAAATCAGAACCATAAACTCTGGACAAAATATTTAGAAACAGTTTTCTGAAAGTGCTAAGAGCAACCAAAGACAGACATGTAAAAGAATAGAAATGAAGCAGACAGGTATAAAAAAAGTAATGGCATTATATAAAATTCCTTATTTCTTAGAACTTTTTATTTAGAAAACACCCCAGTCGACATCATGAACCAGAAGTTAGGGACAATCCCAGCATTTGAACATGACAGAAGCAACTCTTGAAACAAAATCACTAGAGAGAAGAAGCCCCAAATAAATTCTGGACAAATGTCTGGCTGAAGCATTAACTACTCGCATTTGTGAGATTTAAACGCTGACAACCACTATGTTCTGCAGTTTGAGTTTATCCAAAGAAACACTTTAAAATTTTCCAACAAAATTCAGAAGAATATAACAAAATGCAGAATCTCTACACAGTATTATTTACAGTGTTCAGGATACAATCCAAAATTACTTAACCTCCAAATAATTAATCAAGAAAATGTGGTCCAGGGATCCCTGGGTGGCGCAGCGGTTTGGCGCCTGCCTTTGGCCGAGGGCGCGATCCTGGAGACCCAGGATCGAATCCCACATCAGGCTCCCGGTGCATGGAGCCTGCTTCTCCCTCTGCCTGTGTCTCTGCCTCTCTCTCTCTCCCTCTGTGTGACTATCATAAATAAATAAAAGAATAAAAATTAAAAAAAAAAAAGAAAATGTGGTCCATTCATGAGATAAAACACAATCAATAAAAACTAACACAGAGATGACCCAGATGCCTGAATTATCAAGTAAAGATTTTAAATCAACTAATATAACTGTATTCATGAAAGCTTAAAAAAAATCATAATGAATGAAAAGATCAGAAATCACAGTAGAGAAGTACAAAGAGCCAAATACAAAATCTGGAACAGAAAGTATGATATTTAAAGTAAAATGTTCACAAGATAGGCTGAACAGTAGATTAGATAAAAAAAGAGTCAGTAAAATTAAAGATAAATCAATTTATTTAACCTGAAGAAAAAGGAGAGGGAAAAAAACTGGAAGAAAACAAATAGAACCTCAGGAACCTGAGACAAAATCAAAGATCTAATATAGTTATAAATGCAGCCCCAATTAAAAAAAAAGAGTAATAGAAGAGTAAAAATATTTACAGCAATCAGTAATAAGGGGCTCCTGGGTAGCTCAGTCGGTTAAGCATCTGACTCTTGATTTCACCACAGGTCATGATCTCAGGCTCCTGGGATTGAGCCCCATATCAAGCTCCACACTCAGCGGGGAGTCTTCTTCTCTCACTCTCTCGCTCTCTCTCTCTCTCTCTCTCTCTCTCTTTGTCCCTCCCCCGTTAGCATGGGCGCTCTCTAAAATCAAGAAATCTTAAAAAAAAAAATCACTAACAGTAAAAATTTTAGGAATGCCTCCAAACACAATACACCTAATTCCTCTTATCAAAATCCTATCAGATGTTGTGAGATGAGCTAAAACAGTTCTTACAATCATACAGTGTTGCATTTTGTAAATTTAAAGAAAAACAAAACAAATAGAAGAGTGGAAATACATCACAGAATTCAATGAAATAAAAAACAATAAAAAAATTAACAAAGTCAAATTTGTCTCTTTGAAACGATGGATAAAATTGATGAACCACTAACTCAAATGAGAGAGAGAAAAAGAAAAAAATGTGAATTGTCAATGTCTGGAATGGGTTATCACTACAAATCCTACAGACATTAAATCCTACAGACATGTTAGAGAAATGTTTACGAACAACAGTATGCCAACAAATTTGATTACTTAGCTAAAACAAACAAATCTCTTGCAAAACACAACTTTCACAACTGATACAAGATAAATGAAAATCCAAATAGCCCATGTTTATCAAAAAGTTAAATCCACTAACAAAAAACTTTCCAATAAAGAAAAGTATAGACCTAGATGTTTTCATTGGTGAATTCTATGAAACTCATTCATAATATAGGAGGAAGAAATACTTCCCAACCTATTTTATGATAATCCCAATAGCAAACCCTGACAAGGATGTTACAAGAAAAAAAATTATGGACCAAAGTCTCTCATGAACACAGACACAGAAATCCTTAAATACTGTAAGCAAGTCAGATCCAGCAATATATAAGATCGAAAACACAGCAGAGTTATTCTAAGAATGTAAAGTTGTTTTAACACTCAAAAATCAATGTAGCTTTGCCACTGGGAATGTAACATGATACAATCATGCTGGAAAACAATGTGGCAGTTTTTTAAAAAGTTAAACACACATTTATCATATGACCCAGCAATTCTACCGCTACCTATCTACAAAATATATGTCCACACACACTTGTACAAATATATACAAAACAGCATTACTATAAAAGCTAAAAATTGGCAACAATTCAAATGTCCATAAACTGGTAAATTGATAATCAGTATGTAGTATATCACCACAATGGAATAGTATTTGACAATAAAAAGGAACATGAGTGAACCACATATGCTAAATGACAAAAGTCAAACATATAAAAGATGATATGTTGTATGACTCCCTTTATATGAAATATCCAAGAAAGGCAAATACAGAGAGAATAAATTAGGGATTGCTGCAGGCTATAGGTGCGAATGGGAAGTGATGTAAGTGTGCTTGAGGTTTTTCATTGGGGGGTGATGGAAACGTTACAAAAGTACATTATGGTTATAGATGAATGACCATGGAACATACTAAAAGTCATTTACTTTTATGCAAAAAACAGATTAATTTTCTGTAAGTAAATTATAACTTATGAAAGATACTTTAAAAAACATACTTATTACCATACTAATACTACCCAAAAAAACACATGAGCACATCAATCAACATATAAAATCTACCCACTCATAGAAAACTCTTAAGCGAATAGGAATAGAAGGAAATTCTTCAACTCTAAGTAAATAGTATTTACAAAAATCTGTAACTAACATATTAAGGAGGACTCTACTTAATGGTCAACTAATGAATATTTTGCTCCTAATATACTGAAAAAGTAAAAGATGCTGACTCTGATCACAAAGTCCACAATGTATTGAAGATCCTGGCTTGTATAATAAAGCATAAAAAAAAATAATGATCAGAAAAGGAAAAGTAAAACTGCCTATTACTAGAGACATGTAGAGACTTAACTGTTTACATAGGATATCTTAAATAATCCAGAAATAACTACTTAAACAAATATGTGATTTTAGCAAAGTCGGAGACTATAAAATCAATATACAAAAAATTGATTTTTTGTATCAAACAATTAGAAAGTGAAATTTTAAGTCTATTTATGATAGTATGTAGCATCAATAAATCACTTAGAAATAGATATAACAAAAATGTGCAACACCTCTAAACTATAAACTATAAAACACTGCTAGGGAGAAATTTTTTACAAACCTAAGTAAATAAGAGATACACCATGAATTGAAAAACTCGGTTATTTTTAGGAAGTCACCCCCCGCAACTCACAAAACTAAACTATACAATCTAACAAATCTATTTGTAATCCCCCAGGCCTCCTTATAGACTGACACTGGATTCTAAAAGGTTTATGTATATGAAACAACAACAACAAAATATCT
The DNA here is from genome assembly GCF_905146905.1 of Nyctereutes procyonoides. NCBI lineage: Eukaryota > Metazoa > Chordata > Mammalia > Carnivora > Canidae > Nyctereutes > Nyctereutes procyonoides. Next base: position 14,647,168 of record NW_026575033.1, on the reverse strand, counting down.
TGGAAAAAGAAAAAATTAACGAAAATTAATTCAAAGCTATCTTGGAAAAGGAAAATAGAGAATATACAAACTACCCAATTTCAAAATTTATCATAAAGCTCTAGTAATCAAAATATCATAGTACTGGCATAAAAACTGATAAACAGATCACTGGAACAAGACAGACTCATATACATCATTCAATGTTCTACATAGGTGCTATAAGAATCCAACAGAGAAAGGAAAGTCTTTTCCACAAATAATGATGAAACAAATGGCTATCAATATGGGGGAAAAAATAAAACCTGAATCCATAACTCAAACCACAGATAAGAATTAATTTTATATAGATTATCAATTAAGCAAGAGAATTAAAACTATAAAGCTTCTAGAAGAAAACAGAGAAGAATACATGCATCATCTGTGGTGAGGACATTTTCTTAAGGACATAGAAAGTAATAATCAAAAAGAAAAAAATGATGAATTAAATTTAACCAAAATTAAAAAGCTTCTGTTCATGAAAAGACAGCTATAGATGAATAAAAAATTTAAAGACTGAAAAAATTTTTCAAAAAACATATCTGACAAAGGAATGGTATCTAAAATATATAAAGGACTTCTAAATATTTTTTAAATTTGAAAATGGCAAAATATTTGAATAGTACTTCACAAAATATTTATAAATCACCATAAAAAAGTGTTAGCCATCATTAACTATCACAGAAACTCAAATTACAGCCACAATGAAATATTATACATCCATAAGAATCAGAAAAGTACTAACCACATAAAATGCTGGTAAGAGAAGGCAATCTCAGACAGTGCTGGAAGTAGAAAATGCTTTATCCATTTGGAAAAAGGTCTAGTAGATTCCTGTTAAACCAAATATACTCCATCTCTCTGACCCAGCAATTACACTCTTAACTATTTACCCAATGGAAATAAACTCTAAATCCCAAATGACTTCTGTAAAAATGTCCAAGGAAGCTATATTCATAATGGCCCCAAACTGGAAACAGCCCAGAGTTTCAACACAAGAATGGATAAACTATGGCATATTCACAAGACAGTCTGCTACTCAGCAAAAAATAACAAGCTGCTGAAAAACACAGGAATATGAACAAATGCTAAAGTACTATGTTAAAAGAAAAAAAGCTTTAAGGGCACCTGGGTGGGTGAGTTGGTTAAGGTGTCTGCCTTCGGCTTGGGTAATGGTCTCTCAGGGTCCTAGGATTTAGTCCTATGTTCAGCTCCCTGCTCCTAGGGGAATCTGTTTCTCTCTCTACCCCTCCCCCCTGCTCTGCTCTCTCTCTCTCAAATAAAATCTTAAAAAAAAAAAAAAGAAAAGAAAAAGAAAAACGCTTTAATGAAAAAAGTTCATACGTATTGTCAGATCCAATTTATACAAATTCTATGTATAGACAACACTATGGTGGGAAAAAACTCAAAAGTGGATGCCTCTGAGGATATGGGGTAGAGATTAACTAGTAGAGCATATGAGGGAATTTTCTGAGGTGACCATAATATTCTTTATCCTGATAGGGTTACCCATGTATAAGCATTTCTCAAAACTCTTTGATTATACTTAAGATTGATGTTTTCATGAAATGTAACTGAGGGGACAGGGAGAGGTATAAGGGAGACCATAACCAAATATTGAATTTTATTTAATAGGTATATATGTATGGCTACAACCTAATTTGAAATGCATACCAAAACAAACAAAAACAAGATGGATTGATGGATGAAACAAGTTTTGTAAAATGTAAATTGTAAAATCTAAGTGGCAGAATGACAGGCACAGGAAATGTGAAACAAAATCCTGAAATTCATGAACCTTGGTCAGGAAAGGAAAATGACTCCCAATTATCAAGATGGATTGTATTTCTTTGAAGTACCGGTTAATATTAGCACCTATTCTGCTTAAGATAATCAAATATAATTTACATCTACTTATATTTATACTTAAATACATAAGGAAAGGCACACAAACAAGCAGAGCAGAAGTAAGGAAGTCCTCTATAAGTAAAATACCATAACTATAAAGCCTCAAAATTATGAACATTTTTTTCTGGAGAAAAAAGCAGCATGGGATAGTTTCCAAATGGCCACAAAGAATAAATGGAGCAGCTTTATGACTAAGATAGATAACTCTTCATGTTGTGACCTGATATTCAGTGCCCTCCATACCCAAGACATACTTTATATTTTCATGTCATCTTGCATGTCTCCTTTATTATGAAGCTTTCCCTGTGGCTCTAATCCCCAAAAATGTTATCCATGCCTCTTTAGAAAGTCCATAATTCTTAGTATTTTACTTATAAGACTCATGAAATTTATGTCTACTAGGAAAGAGAAAACTGTTAAAAGAATTGGGCATCAGGAGGCCAACTCTACCTGTGTGACCTAAGATAAATTTCTTAATCTTGTTTCCTCACATATAAATTGTGGATAACAGGTCTTTATCTCATATGGTTATTATAAGGATTATTATGCTTAGTCTCCTGCAGAAAGTACTGAATAAAAATTACTATTATTATTATTCTATTATCTCCATATGAGCCTAACTCAGTACCAAAAATATTTAACAGATATTCAATTTTTAAAAATATATCTCAGTTGAAAGACCAAGTGAATAAACTATTCATGTGTTATTGACTGATAAACTATTGCTGTGGCCCATATATATAAACATACTTAAGTAACTGCCCTTTCTGTTTAAGGATGATCCTAGTAACTCACTATAGTTACAGATAAAAAAAAAATGAGCTTCACGTTGGTTCTTCTGAACTTTACTTTTATTTTATCCCAAAAATATTAGATTATTTTTCCATCACCCTCATTTTCATCATGATTTCTAAGCGTAATTCTCTTCACTCTCTACCCTAAACTTCCAGCCATAACACCCAAGCACCTGGGAAATAGTGAATCCAAACCCCTCCTCTTTTCATCCCTGTTACAATAGTCAGTTCTGGTCCACTTCTGATATTCCTTATTTAGAGGCCTTCCTAATGATCATCTTTATGCACATTTGAAACTTCAAACATACTAAGATATAAATTAACATGATAAATTGATACATTCTTATCAGCATAATTCTTTCAATGTGAAACCTCCAATCAAGAAAATATGCCTTTTATACTCCAGCAAAAAGGAGAAAGAAAAGGCAAAAACCAAAAGTTTTTAAATGTTCATGCTTGGGGCACATGTGTGGCTCAGTCAGTTGTGTATCTACCTTCAGCTCAGGTCATGATCCCAGGGTCCTGAGACAGAGCCCCACATTGGGTTCCCTGCTCAGCAGGAAGTCTACCCTCTCCCACTCCCCCTGCTTGTGCTCTCTGTCAAATAAATAAATAAAATATTTAAAAAATAATAAAATTAAATTAATATTCATGCTTTAATCTCCAATACACAGCAGTAAGTGCCAAATTTCTATTCTCTAGTTGCACAGCTCTCAAAACGTGGAACCAGCTCTTGGTTTTGGCTCAGGGTTGTGGGATCAAGCTCTGAGTCCGGCTTCATGCTTAGTGCAGAATCTGCTTCAGATTCTTTCTCTCTCCCCTATTACCCCTCCCTACTCTCATGCATGCGGCTCTCACTCTCTCTCAAATAAATAAAATCTTTTTTAAAAAACTCTATAAAGTAGTATAACCTCAACAAAAAATTACTGAAGGAAACAGAAGATATAGTTCAAATGTTATCTTCTCGGTGAAGCTACTCTTATTTTCCTAGAGCAAGAGTCTATAAACTATTGCCCACAGATCAATTCTAGCTTGCTGCTTTATTGTACATGAGAATTTACTGGAACACAGCCATGCCTATTCATGGATATATATTGTTTGACTACAGTATAATTAAATATATATATTTGGTCTTTGCCCCCAGTTTCTGGAACATACTTTCAAAACCCTTGTCATTTCATAGCCGTCTTTTGTTATCTATAATTAGTCCCTTTTGGTTATACTTAAGGTTATGCTAACAAGGTGACTCATGGTCAGTCTCAAGCATGTGACTAGAGGGCTGGAGACTGAGTTCAATTATGAAGTCAGTAATATGGTTTGCACTAACTCTGAGTTGTTAGTGTCAAAATTGAATTGAAGTAATGGACACCTAGTTGAGGTCAAAAAATAATTTTGCTACCTTTCCACTACAACTCAGAGTAGCTGTGATAGAAACACATGGCTACAAAGCCTAAAATGCCTGGATCTTTATAGATAATGTTTGCCTACTCATATTTTAGAGAATTAGTCTCTCACTGCCTCCTATTTCAACATTTATGGTACAGATCACTAACACATTACCCATTATGTTTATATATTTATTTGTCTATCTCCTCCAGGATATTACTACTTATGAACAAAAAATAGTTTTATCATTATATCTTTAGGACCAACTTCTTCACATACAGTTGACAGAAGTTTAATAAAAACACCATTTTTTTAAAAAAGCCTCTGAAAGCATGTTTCTATCCAAATGTATTTTATTTTATTTTTTACTTTAATATCAGACCTATGTTCTGATTCTAAAAAAAAAAAAAAAAAAAAAAAAAAGACCACTGAAAGATCACAGATTATTAGCATGCGAAAGCCTGAGAGGACCACAAACATTATCTAATTCAGTATTTTCAGGCAAAATAAAGTCTAGAACACTTAAATGACTTACCCAACTAATTAGTAACAAAACCAAGATTAGAATCCAAGTCCAAAATCAATGATCTTTTCACTAATAGCAAACCTTTTTAACAAGTGGAAAAAGAATAACAACATAAGTAAAACTACACTTTGTTCAAAAGGTACCACCCAAAAGTACTCTCTATTCATGCTATTCAGAGTATCAGCCAATGAATAAAGAGACTGAAACAGAACATCAATCAACATACTGCTTCTTTCATAAAGAAAGCTTTGTTATGGGAAAAAAAAAACAATTATCTGAAATAAACAATGTGCTTACAAAGTTGATTTACATTCTGGCCCAAGCTCCTTATCTCCTCTTAGACCAAGAAACATTTCACAAATATTCAGTCTGCTTTGGTGGCCACCTTTTCAATAGCAATGTACTAAATGAACATTTGGTACAGAAGCAGAAACAGTTGATAATATAATGAACTATCATATATATGATTCATATACACAGTTACCACTTGAAAGTAATAAAAGGGAAAATAACAGCTATTTCATTTCATATATATGTATTTTCATACATACACACACACACACACACACATCCAGTGTAGATACAAATATAAAGAGTAAGAGAAACAGAAGCTCAGAGAGATAGAGTACTTGGCTCAAGGTCACAAAGCAAAGAAAAGGCAGAGCCTGGATTTGAATTCAGATTAATCATACCACAAAGGCCAAGCTCTTTACAGAAAACCAGGATACAAAAACAGATTTGAGTCATATAGCATTTACACACTAATTCATAAATCTAAATATAGTCAGATACATCAGCTCATAGTATAAATGGCCTAAAAGGAACAGGTACAAGATGGAGCTAGAAGAAACACCCACTATTTATACACACTTCCCCAGTGAACAAGCTGTCCTCTCTGACCGAACTTCTTGTTTCAGGAGAGAAACACAAGAAATACTGAGAGAGTAAGACAACACTAGTCTATCTAATCAGATCAGCTTACATGGAATGTATGTATTGCTTTGCTCTTGTCACTCTTTCCAAAACTTCTTCCTCCACATTGCCCAAAGTCCTTAGCTTCAAATTCACCCAGCCCCACTGGTCTCATGTGTAATAAGGGTACAGAAGTGCCTGTGTCATGGAGTTACTGAATTAACGGAGTTAGAGAAGAATCCATAGTAGACATAGAAGCTTAAGCTAAATTCTAAATATCAGATAGGTAGTAATTTGCTGGGAGAAAAAAACACTGAAGAAAGAAGGTACTAGTGTAAACACACTATGCTGATTGAAATTTCCAGATGTAGAATGCTCTCACTCCACCCTATCTACTCAGCAAACTCCTGCTCACCCTTCAAAGACAATCTCAAAAGAATCCTTCACCTTAAAGTCTTTCCTGACTTCTGCAAATAGTTTGTCACTTTCTCTTCTAGGATATTGTATCCTAACACACATTTTTTTTTACTAAAGATCACAGGAGAAATAAAAAACAGAACCAGGATTTGAATTCAGATTAGTCAAACCACAAAGGCCTGATCACATTACTTATTATGATTTAATTTACACATCAGTCTCTCTTTTTAGAATCTGAAGTCCTTAAAGAAATGAATCATCTTTCCAATACCATTCCATCCCAGATTTAACCATACTATCCCTAGGAATAGGCAACTTAGCTCCCAAACACCACCGAGAAATAAAAATGTTGAAATTAATCTTTTCCTCTCCATCAACTATTTAGAACTCTTTCAGGGTTAAGAGCATCCAAGGATGCTGCTGATGTATATTCTAAAATTACAATGGAAGACAACACATACCACCAACTCTCAAAAACTAAACAATTATCCAAATGTACAGCACTGGCTTTTAGGCAAGTCAGCCCTAGAACACTACTATGATGGGTATTTTACTCTGGACATTGCTGTGAATCACCAAGAAGCTACTCACAACAGTTCTTTGCCCAATCCAGTATTTCTAGCACCCGTCAGTCCCAATTTTGTTCCAGTATTAATTTGATCCAGAGGGTATCAAGTGTTTGCCTACTAACTACCTAGTAAACTAAATAATGCTCTTCCCCTGGCTCTTCCCTCACAAGAAAGTGAATAAATAAATTTCTGTTGTGCAATCTATCCACTTTGTGGCATTTGTTACAACAGCCCTGGCAAACTAATACACTAGCCAAACTCAAGAACCTCAAATTGAGGGATCCCTGGGTGGCGCAGCAGTTTAGCGCCTGCCTTTGGCCCGGGGCGCGATCCTGGAGACCCGGGATCGAATCCCACGTCGGGCTCCCGGTGCATGGAGCCTGCTTCTCCCTCTGCCTGTGTCTCTGCCTCTCTCTCTCTCTCTGTGTGTGTGACTAAATAAATAAAAATTAAAAAAAAAAGAACCTCAAATTGAATACAATAGAAGTAATTGCTAGACTAGAAATTCAGAGACCTTTTATCTAGTCTTAAAGTATGGCAATTTAAAAACTGTGTAGCCCAGATTAAATCAGTAGCTTCCTTGGGGCTAGGTTTCAATGTCTGAAAACCAGATAATCTTTGAAATCTGAGCATTCACTAGCATTCCAGAATCCTAGTTTTTAATTCAGGGTCCTGTTTAAAATATGGTACTCCTGATAATTAATACTAAAATTAGCAATCTAAATAGAATAGGGGACCCTGATTCTGATAAATCAAGTAAATAACAAACCATGTATTCTCCTTTCCAGGTTAAGATAATGTTACTTCTCAATTTCTGGTTATGATAAATAGGACAAACATTAATTTCCAGAAAGTGTATCTTCACATATATTTTTTTAACAGTAACTCACAAAAAGCAGTCATGTATTTCATTAAGAAACAGTCTAGCCGGGGATCCGGAGCAGCTAGTAGGCGGTGAATAATAGCTCTTCAAGTCTGCAATAAAAATGGCCTCCAATAAAGCAACATTGCAAAAAATGGGAAAGAAACAGAATGGAAAGATTAAAAAAGTAGAAGAGGCGGAGCCTGAAGAATTTGTGGTGGACCGCCATGTAGTGAATGGGAAGGTGGAATATTTCCTGAAGTGGAAGGGATTTACAGATGCTGACAATACTTGGGAACCTGAAGAAAATTTAGATTGTCCAGAGTTAATTGAAGCATTTCTTAATTCTCAAAAAGCTGGTAAAGAAAAAGATGGTACAAAAAGAAAATCTTAAAAAAAAAAAAATCTTTATCTGACAGCGAATCTGATGATAGCAAATCAAAGAAGAAAAGAGATGCTGCTGATAAACCAAGAGGCTTTGTCAGAGGTCTTGATCCGGAACGAATAATTGAATAATTGGTGCCACAGACAGCAGTAGAGAATTAATGTTTCTCATGAAATGGAAAGATTCAGATGAGGTAGACTTGGTGCTGGCAAAAGAGGCAAATACGAAGTGTCCTCAAATTGTAATTGCATTTTATGAAGAGAGACTAACTTGGCATTCTTGTCCAGAAGATGAAGCTCAATAATTGTTTGTGTTGCATATATATATATATATATATATATATATATATATATATATATATATAAAATCTGGGTCTTTGTTTTTTGGTTTATTAGTGTGAAGAAATAACATTCTAATGAAAATCAAGTTGTTTTTTTTAATTTTTATTTATTTATGATAGTCACAGAGAGAGAGAGAGAGAGAGAGAGAGAGAGAGAGAGAGAGAGGCAGAGACATAGGCAGAGGGAGAAGCAGGCTCCATGCACCGGGAGCCCAATATGGGATTCGATCCCGGGTCTCCAGGATCGCGCCCTGGGCCAAAGGCAGGCGCCAAACCACTGCGGCACCCAGGGATCCCTGAAAATCAAGTTTGATATGTTTGTTTTGAAGTAGTACTGGGGGAGTTGTTGGGATTTTTTGCATCTATAGCACTGGTTACTTTGAACAAATAAAAGCTTTCTGTAGTTGTTTCCTTCATCAGAAAAGAATATTTGAGACCATGGCATATTATCCCCCTGCATCAGAGAACACCTTTTCTAAATGTTGGGGGAAATCTTCATAGTTGTTACTCAGTCAGAATTTGTGTTTAACTCCTATATGCCTAAGAACCATTCTGGGTTTTTTGTTTATTTAGGGCTTTTTGTGTGTATACTTAAAAGTACATACATAAGTGGTTTTCTTTTCGTTATTTTTGAAACATTCACCAAAACAAAAACAGCATTTTATAACCATGGATAAGACCATGTTTCTGGGAATGCTATCATTTTCAGCAATTTAAGAAATAAATCACTTAAAGTTACATTGAAATTTTTCCTGAAGCCTTAACCTTTCAAATTTTGTAATTAATTGGACAATTTAAATATAATGTAAAGAGTCTAAATTGGACAATTTAAAAGCAGCCATACCAGAATCAATATCCCTAGTTACAGTCACATAAATGGAAGTTTATTTGCAAGATCCCTGAAAGGAAAATTTTAATCACCACCAACAACCTCCCCACCCAAAGGGCAAAACTAGACAAGTTTTGGTGTACTTTAATTAGGTAAGCAAAACTTAGTTAAATGGATATTTAAAGGTTCCTTCTAGTGAACCATTCCTTTTCAAGAAGTTGAAAACCCTTGTGCTGTATTAACTAAAAGGTCATGATTCATGGAGCATCTAAGACTTCGTTCATGGAAACCTAATCATAACCAGGTGGTTAGAAATGTTCGCAATTTAGCACCTGCTGGAATAAATGGGTGGACATACTTCTATAATCCAAATTCTTGACCTGCATGTTTTTTCTTCACCCCAACTCATTCCTAACATGTAGGCTCAATCTTCTCAGTATTTGAACTACTGGTTCAGCAGAAACCAGGAAAAACGATAACTCTGTAGTCAGAATGTTATCCAACTGTATATTGTTTACTTTATTGTAAATACTGGTAAACAGTGGTCAATAAATAGTTTTATATTCCTTTTAAAAAAAACAGTCTAGCAAATAATATAAGCAAATATCTAGCAAAACACATTAGAAGTAATAGTACTTTCATCTAATTCCTACAAAACATATTCCTACATTTTATTATAATTGTTTCTTCAACTCTGAAGCAATGTTTTATAATTTGCCTTTCAAAGTACTTGCTGACAATAAAATGCATTTTAATTTGTTGCCATATTGATTTCCATGAATTATTTAGGCAATTTTTACCAGAGTAGGGAGAACAAGTTTTTCCCCAATGAAATGTGGTTTTTAAATTGCTGCTATTAAGTCAATGCATTAGTTAGGATGAGGTATACTGACACATAACAGGAATACCCAAAATGAGTGGCTCAAACAATATAAAGATTATATATATATGTGTCTATATGTAGAAGTATACGTGGACACAGATATACACATACATATAAAGAAAGAAAATATGCTAGCATATTAGTTTACTTCTATATTTCTAATGCTTCATTTATTTTTGAGATGTTTCCTTCTAAACCAGTGCTGCTCAATAATATAATATAAGCCACATATGTAATTTTAAATTTTATTAACCACATTAGAGGAAAACATAAATAGGAGATATTACGTTACATTTTATTTAACCCAATATATCTAAAATATCATTTCAACATGTAACAAATATGTTTAAATTATTAATTTTATATTTTTTTATTCAAGTCTTCAAAATAAAGTGTGTATTTTATGCTTTCAGAATATTTCATATGGTCACTGACCACATATGGCTGGTGGCTACCATATGACTGCACAGCTCTAGACAGGCCTCACCACCTTTCAAACCTCAACTCAAGCATCACCAGTTGTATGAACTACTCCTTTGACTTCAATAGTACATCGCCCCTTCAGTGTGGCCCACTATATCCTAATTTATTTCTATCACGGAGTTTATACATTTAATCGCCTGTATTTGTCACTCTCTACAGTACTAAAAACTCCAAGGCAGGGACTTGTCTTGATCATTGTATCCTCAGTGCCTAGCACTATATATGGTGAGTATTCAATAAATATTTGTTTGAACAAAATGAGTATGTAGTCAGATACGGAGGCTAGGCTGAAAATGAGTATATACAGTCAGACCCAGTAGACCATTATTTAGGGAATGGGAGTAAGGGCAAACAAAAGAAAAAAAAAAAAAAAACTAGATTACCTGCAAATTAAACATAGTACTCGAGAATCTTTAATCTAATTAAGTCAATTAGAAAACAAATTAGGGCAGCCCGGGTGGCTCAACGGTTTAGCGCTGCCTTCAGCCCAGGGTGTGATCCTGGAGACCCGGGATCGAGTCCCACATCAGGCTCCCTGCATGGAGCCTGCTTCTCCCTCTGCCTGTGTCTCTGCCTCTCTCTTTCTCTCTGTCTTTCATGAATAAATAAAATCTTAAAAAAAAAAAAAGAAAAGTAATTAAGTCAATTATAGAATGCTATATAATTCAGTAACAGTGCATATTAAACATTAATATCTGCCTATCACAATACAAAACAAAGCTTTTATAAGAACTCTGGTTTTTCTTCAGGAATAAACTATATTAATAGAGGCCCCTTTTTTAATATTTATTTATTTATGATAGACATAGAGAGAGAGAGAGAGAGTCAGAGACACAGGAGGAGGGAGAAGCAGGCTCCATGCAGGAAGCCCGATGTGGGACTCGATCCCAGGACTCCAGGATCGCACCCTGGGCCAAAGGCAGGCGCTAAACCGCTGAGCCACCCAGGGATCCCCAATAGAGGCCCTTCTTAATAATAACATATATCACAAATGTGATACATCTAATTATTAAATTGTATTCTAATAAACTACCTCTCTATTAATATATCTTTATTCCTTTTACATACATAGATAATAAATTAGAGCTCTAAGATACAAAACACTTTATGATATTGATCCAAAACCCCAACCACTCTCTCCTTGGAACTAATCTATGTTGTAAATGTCTATATCCCATATTTCCTAAGCAGGTCATCTTCAATTTATTTCAGAGTTTGGCAGCATAATTTTCAATGTAATTAGATTCAGCTGTCATTCTGAATGACAGTTTGTCACGCAGTAACTAAAATATATTAGTTTACCTTTCAGAGTGCAATCACTAATCAGGTTAAACATTATTTCTAAAATAAAAAGAGCCCAATATAATTAACTTAAATCAGTAAATCTGACTAAAATATATTTGCTCAACATAATTCCTATAGAAGTTTCTAAGAGTATTTTCACAGAGAAAAATGTTCCTTCAATAGCTACTCAACCCATCCCTAAAATAAGCCAATCATCCTAAAAATGAATGCTTTTGATCCCAGATGAGAAAATGTTAATAGTTCAAAACAATTTCATGACCATTTAGGCAATCTTGTTGAACTGTGACCAATGAGTTCACTCAGGCCCTGTGTGGTACCAATGAGACCAAGAAAATGGGTTATACTTCCATTTGAATCTAAACTTAGTAGAGTGAATGGTTAAAAGAATGAGCCTACAATCCCACTCAATTAGGGTCTGCTGCCTGCCAGGTGGAGATGATTTCAACAATAATAGCAATGAAACAAATATGTGAACAGATTAACCACTAGCAAAAAATAATTCACACCTTAGCATATTTTATTCATAGTAACAGATACTCCAAAGACAACAATGTGAAAAGTCAAACTTTGGTAAAGATGAACATTAAATCTCAACTCTTAAAAACCTAGACAAGTAAATATGCTACCTTATAAATAGTTACTGCATTTTTACATATAATAATTATACTTGACCTAACTTCTAACATTTTTTTTTCTGGAACATTCTTTCAATTCTGGAACTCTATGAAAAAACTATAATCAGCATCTTTTCAGCAGTGGGAGGGAACAGAATTTCCTTACAGAGGAAGAAAAATTCAAAACAGTACTTATACCAGACCGGTTAAAGAAAAAGACTTATTTATGGTGATCCTGATACTGAACTGTATCAAGCCAGCTTGAATTTTCCTCTAGATTTCAGAAAACCATTAACTTTACTTTGATAAAATTTTTAGAATTCTGATTTTATGAGACTGATGAAAATCAAAATAATTTCTAACATCCTCACTTCTCTTCCTCCACCTTCTCTCTTATTCATGAACTACAAATGCCCACAGAGATCTAACTCTTTCACCTCAAGAGGGTAGGCAATGAAAACCAAACTCACCTCCTCTCTCCAAGGGGCCCAAATTTACATAGGTGTAAACTACAGCTTTTACCCCGTAAAATATAGGTGTCATATACCCTACCATCAACCACCTTTTCAAATCTCAACCTAAACATTTTTTAAAATTAATATTGAGTACTTAGTATGTATGAGAACCTTCATCAGGTATTGGGAAAATCTCTTCATTGTCCCTTCCCTCAACCACAACTTTAAAATTTGAATCCATCATCCCCTACTTACTTAACTTATACTTACTAATATTTACTTATTAGAACATACTCTAAGAGTGAATCCTTTTGTCTTCAAAGATAAAGGGTAACTACATGGTAAGTTTAGGAAATCATGCAAAGTGTAATTTACTTCCCAAAGTTTTCAATACGAGACCTAATTACTGAGTTAGCTATATACCTAATAATTAAGATAGCTGTACGCAAAAAATAAAATAATGTGACCCTATATAATTTAAAAGTTTATCTGATAGCCACTTAAAACAAGTAAAATGAAACAGGTGAAGTTAACTTTAATATATATACATATCTTATTTATAATATAATAACCCAAGAGGCAACATGACCAAGATATTTTCATTTCAACCTGTAACCAATATTAAAATTAATGAGATAGTTTACTTTCTTTTTTTTTTCAGACTAAGTCTTTAAAAATGGTATGTATTTTAAACTTAAAGCACATCTACATTCTTACTAGCCACATTGTAAGAAGTGCTCAATAGCCCCAAAATGTAGTGGCTTCTACACTGGATAGTATAGCTACACACAAGCAAAGAAATGGCACTTCAAAACAAGTAGTAAATATATAAAAAGACAAACTTACAAGAGACAAAGTTTTCAGTAGACTTTAAAATGACATAAGTATAGCCATGATTAATAAATCTTTAGTAAGTTATTTAAGATAAGCTAGGCCTAGGGGCACCTGGGTGGCACATCTGGTTAAGTACCTGATTCTTGATTTTGTTTCAAGTCATGATCTCAGATTCATAAGATCAAGCCTCCCTCCCACTGGACTCCAAGCTCAGCATGGAGTCGGCTTGCCTCCCCCACCCCACCACACACAAGCTTGCATGTGCTCTAATAAATTAATAAATAAAATCTTTAAAAGAAAAAGATAAACTAGGCCAACGGTATAAAAGAAAATGAATAAATTATGTTATTTCTTTAAGACAAAGGAAAAAAGGGTTAAAACTAATCATCTTCAGAAGCTGTGTACCATATAAAGTGAGTTCAAGCAGATAAGGGCATGCTCTCTCAAAGCTTGTAACTAGGTAGATAACATGATAGATAAATTTTAGAGAAAAGGTTTTTTTTTTTTCTTTTAAAACAGATTGTTTAATGGAAGCACATTTAAAAAAAAACTCTTAAGGAAAAATAAATTACAGGTTTTTGTTTTCTTTTTAATGAAGGAGGAATTGAGGCAAAATCACTACTGAATATTCCGTAAGAAACTGAAGTCACTGTAACAAATTAGCTGCTGTCTTCCATAATTAATTAATTTTTTAGGTGACAGGAATTATTCACATGTGAGTGTTCTGGTCTTTGTTTCTCTATACTTACTCAAGAGAATTCTGGCTTGGCCTGCAGAAGTGAAGGCCTTCACTTCCCCCACCCTCTGAGACTGTCTTACCAATCTAAATGGAAATTATTTTAGGCTTTGTAATTTAGAAGAAAGAGGAATACTAAGAATTTACAGGGTTAGAACTATGGGCTGATTTTTTGACAAGTTCCAGGATAAAAGGATCAAAGAGCAACTGTATTATGGGAAAGAAGCAAATGAGAGAAAGAGAGTATATTTTTTTAAAAAAACTATTTACTATAGTCTGTACATCTCTAGTCCATGTAATATTCAAGAATAGGAGTAAAGAACCTGAATCATATAGAAATTACTTTTTCTTATTGGAGACGTGTTTTTTTGGTTACATCAACAAAGAAAGTGATGCATGCAGATCATGAATTTATAAATGTAACATACAAATATAGTCTCCAGAGTATCTTATCTGTGTTGTCAATGGAGACGGGCTTGAATAAAAAACTCTTATTCTGTGAAGACTTATGCTAAGTGCAATTAAGCCAGACACAAAAGGACAAATACTATATGATTACACTTGTATGAGGTACCAAGAACAGTCAAACTCACAGGGACAGAAAAGTATAATGGTGGTCACCAGGGCCTGAGGAAAAAGGACTGGATGTTACTATTTAATTGGTACAGAGTTCAATTTAGGAATATGGAAAAAAGTTCTGGAGATGGATGGTGGTGGTGGTTGCACAACAGTGCTAATGTACTTACTTGTAGTAGTGCCACTAAACTGCACACTTATAAGTGGTTATACTGGTGAATTTTCTCCTATTGTATATTTTATCACAATAATAAAGGACATAAAGACTTGGAATAAACAGAGTTAACTTTGAAATAAACCTAGAAGTAATGACATTTGAAAAAATAAAAATAAATTCTACTGACTTCTAAAGCCACATTTTACCACCATTAAAAATACATTTTCTTTAAGATACTCAAGCCTATTTGTTGAAGTGTGCTGGATGCCTAACATTATCTTTAAAAATTGACTAAAATATAGCTAAATTAAATATAGCATATCAGAAACAGATTTTAAATGTTAATAATAAAAGGATTTATTTGGAGATATTCATTTCCCAACAAAAGCATATTCCTTCCCAGTTGGATATAGTATACAGGAACATTTTTAAAATGTTATGGCTTTAAGAGAATACTGCATATAAAAACTACACGGCATCTCCCCAAAAATGATCTGTGGAGTTTCAGAGATTAGGATAGTAGGGGAACACATCAATTTGGAAATAACATGAATAACAGGTTTTAGAAAATACCTGGTAACATACCTTATGTCTATTCTCTTAGTCTCATGCATATGGCTACAATGTGTTAAAGGGAAAAGACCATTTCTTTTAGTAAGAGTTCAAATAACTGGAGATTTTGCAAACTATTTTTTTGTGTGTAGCTCTCCTTAGCTACTCATAAAACCCAACTTATCTTACCACTCATAGAAATACCTGCCAAGCTAAGCACTAAGGAAAACAAACATTATTCAAATGCACATATATGAAATTCATATCCAAATAATTAATTTGTAGTACGAACAAAGCATCAGTATCTTTAGAAGGACAGTAATTACACATTTCAAAAAGTACTAGAAATAGCCGGGACACCTGCACCCCGATGTTTCTAGCAGCAATGTCCACAATAGCCAAACTGTGGAAGGAGCCTCGGTGTCCATCGAAGTATGAATGGATAAAGAAGATGTGGTTTATGTATATAATGGAATATTACTCAGCCATTAGAAATGACAAATACCCACCATTTGCTTTGACGTGGATGGAACTGGAGGGTATTATGCTGAGTGAAATGAGTCAATCGGAGAAGGACAAACATTATATGGTCTCATTCATTTGGGGAATATAAAAAATAGTGAAAGGGAATATAGGGGAAGGGAGAAGAAATGGGTAGGAAATATCAGAAAGGGAGACAGAACATGGAAGACTCCTAACTCTGGGAACCAAACTAGGGGTGGTGAAGGGGAGGAGGGCAGGGGGTGGGGGTGACTGGGTGGTGGGCACTGAGGGGGGCACTTGTTGGGATGAGCACTGGGTGTTATTCTGTATGTTGGCAAATTGAACACCAATAAAAAATAAATTTATTATTACAAAAAAAAAGTACTAGAAATAGAAGTCAATGCCATCAGTTAAATTTTATCTATTCAGCTTAAGTTTCTCTTCTCAGGTACCATACACTCAAAATAAGTTTCCTCTATCCTCTGCCTATATGAATCTTTCCTTATTTTTTTAAAGATTTTATTTTTTTTAATAATTTCCATTCTCAATGTGGGGCTCGAACTCACAATCACAAGATCAAGAGTCACATGTTCTAGAACTAAGCCATCCAGGCACCCCATTCCTTTTTTTTTTATACATTATTCATCTAGCATTTATTGAATGCCTACTATGTGTACATAATTATTACACAACAGTATAACAAATATTATATCTTTCAACAGTCAAAAGAAAGTAAAAGTTGACAGGAAAAAGGTATACCCTTCTATGTTAAAGAGTCAACTTATCAGAGGTCTGGATGAGTACAAAAAAGTTACCGACATATACAGAACTCCTGAAATAATTCACTGAATTGGACTTTAATAAATGTTAATCTCCTGAGTACGCCTGAGAAGGGAAAAAAAAATGTGAACATTCATGGATTAAAACAGAGGGATTTCAATAAGAAGAAATAAGGTTGACCTAACTATAGATTGTAGTTAACATTGACAAAGCCATGGAAACACTCCCTAATGATCTGAGTCCTTATGTAAGCTATGCCCTCTTTGTAGAAAGCTTTTCCATTCTTCCCTTTTTTATCTTTGAAAATAGCTGCTTGTCCTTTAAGATCCAGTTCAAAAGTCACTTAACAATGTGACCTTCCTAGAATCCTTCAGGAAAAGTTAGTGGATCCACTGTCTCTATGGCATTTTATTTAAATCTTTGTAATATCCCTATTTAACACTGTAATTTATCTGCTTATTCTTCTATTTCCTGTGCTGAAACTTCAGTTAATTGAAGGGAGGGACTATGCAATTCTTTTTTATATGCCCAATGAGTATCTTTACTCTGGCAATAGAACACTAGGTTAGGATTACTCAGTAATTTCTTTAATCATTACTTTAAATATCCTGAGCCTGCGGGGGGGGGGGGGGGGGGGCAACAACAACAACAAAAAACAGAACAAAACAAAACAAAAGCATGCTTCTGTTTGAAATGAGCTGGGGCAAAGTGGAACAAATGAAAAACAGCACTGAACTAAGAGTCAGGGAATCTAGGTGTTAAGTCCTAGTCTCTTTAAAACCGCAGGATCTTAACCTATCTGGTTCTCTTTCCTTGCCTAGGCAAGTGATAGAATCAGGCTACTTCACCAGATCTGAAGACTCTATAATCCTTTTCAAATTTAAACTTTATTTTAAACATAAACCATGAATATATACACCTAAATATCTTTAGCTTTCCCCACACACACCGAGAAAAATAAAAATTGAAATGTTAAAAAAGAGGCAAACATAGAAATCAGGAGAATCACAAAAGCCTGCAAAGACAAAATTTATACCCAAGTCAAAAGTGACCAAAATAAGCAAACTATATCACATGTGAAAAAATTCTCATTCCAAAAACAAGTTCAATAAGCAGCACAAAATTCCAGATTCTACAATAAGTACTCATGATACCAAGGTGAATAACACAATGTTCTGATCTCAAGGGATTCAGAGGCTCTAGAGTAGTTTGAATATTTAAACAAATCTTTAAAATAGAATGTGCAAGTGCTGAATCTGAAGAATGTACAAAATGATATGGGAGAGCACAAGATGGCAGGAAGAGCTTTTAGGGAAAGATCAAAGAAGGTATGGCCTATGGAAGGGATGAGAATTAAATCTTGAAACACAAGTAGGTGTTCTTTAGACAAAGGTGGAAGAATAAGATGACTTGAGAAATGCAATAATTATTTAGCAAGTAACAGTCAATACAGTATAATAAAAGAAACAATTTTCCAGGGATTACTCATATCTCATACGATTTTTAAACTAATTTAAATAATTTACATTCAAGGACTTTGAAAGGGTAATCAAGTTATACAGAATTAGTACAAATCAAGTAAAATAATTTTATGACCTTTTATAATAAAATATTGCTTATAAGCTTATATTGCTTATATAACTCTTTTAGGATACTAGACTTAGTTTAACTCAGAAAGACAACTATTTTATTTCATTGAAGATTTTACATTTATCAAGATGATAAAATGAGATAATACACATCATATGCTTAACATACTGCTTCAGTAAGTGCAAGCTGCTATCACTGTCATCATCATCATTAAAGGCTTCTGTATATTTTAAAGAGCAATGAACCTGAAAATGGAACATCCAGCTTTGAGTCTCATTTCTGCAACTAAACTCTTTTTGCAAACTTGAACAAGCCACTTAACTTCAGCTGTCGTTTACTTATTATACTAAAGTAAAATCACAATTACTTCAAAGGTGCTGGGAGAGGATATTAAAAACATTAAGGTATGAAACCAAACCCAATCTATTAAATGCCAATTCCCTACCCATAAGTAAAAATTTTTAAGGTAACAGTAAAAATATGTATATGCCATCTTTAAATCAGCTGCAGGTTATTTCTCTAAGAAAAATGAAGGTATTTGCTAAAGACAAATATATCTAGACATTTACACTTCCATAAAATTTGCCATTTATCAATGTTTGCTTTACAAACTGGAAATTATGTTACCTAGGCTCTAGAATAACTCCTTCTATAACTCACTTGTTCTACCCAAACAAACATAATATACGTGAGGGTTCATTTAATTAATACTAATATGTAACAAATCTACTTTTTCTACATAAAATAAATATATTAATGCATGCTATTACTCTGGTTCAAGGTAATATCCAAAGTACCAACATTTAGCCTAAGAAAAGGTAAACAATTCAAAATTAGTTACCATTTATAATACTGTATAACCAATTATTCCCCAAAACTCAAAAATAAATAGTTCACAATATAGTTTTGCTAAAATCACTTTTGTATACAAATCCATCAAATTGTCTTGCATTCATTTTGATTTCCTGTAGACTGCTAGTCCTGAGTCATCCAAGGGCAGCATTCCCTACAACAACACCAACTCACTGAGGTTGGCTGGACCCTCCCTTCCAACATCATCTCTTCATATAATGCTGGCCTTTAGAATAATTTCTAAGTAGCTTCACTTTGTTTAATAATATAAAAGACTCTAGCTTTTGAATATGAAGGCATGAGTCCCAACTCTGCTGCTTAATACCCACATAGCCTTATCTAACTACTTCACATTTCCTGCAGCCTTAGTTTCCACATCTGTAGAGAAGGAATGGTATCTGAACAAGAAGTTATTCTGAGGACTAGTTAACACAGTACAATTTTACAAGTGTATTTTAAACAGTTAAGAGCTATTAATATTTTCCCAAAAAACTGATCACAAAATAGTTTTTAATCCTCTAACTTGCCCCTTAGACTTATTACTCAAGTAGTCTCCTAAATATTTAAGCTAATACTCCCAAAGGGAGGAATTATTTACTAGGATCACCATTTGTATCCTACTATATCTGTATGCAAAATTCAGCCATGTGAGGGAAGGAAGAGATAGAAGTGATCCCAGGCAAAGGAACTTGTGTTACTTCATGTCTGTTCCTTCCCCAGTTTTCCATCTTCCTTATACAAAACTAGGTAATTAGGAAAAACTACCTCAGGTACTACTAAAGACTATGCAGAATGCCAGAGAACAGACCTCCTGTGATTCACCAGGAAAGCCTGATCTATGAGTACCTGAGACCCCTTCTCTGACAGATTCACAGGGCTCAGGAACTCCAAACTAAAAGAGAATAGCTCGGTTTTATTTAGATCATTAACTTTTCTCTATGATCAGATTATCCTCAGATTCAAGATAAGAATAAAGGTAACAATGGTAAGCCTTAAATAAACTGTGTATCAAATGCTTTACATATATTATTTCATTTAATCTGCCCAACAACCTTGAGTTAAATATCCCCTTTTACATATAAGGAAGCTGAGGCATATAAAGTTTTAATGGCTATATGATATCATAATGTGGATGTAAAATAATTTATTTAACCTTAACCTTGTCTATCGTTGAACATTTATGTTGTTGCCAATTTCTTAATGTCATAAAATTACATTTATTGCTCATACTTGTCCACAGGTAATTCTTCCTTAGTCTAAAGAACTAAGGATTAATAACAAGAATCTCTTGAAATCTCTTAAGACATAGGTTAAAATGTCATTCAGAACAGCTGTTAACATTTTACATGCCCTACAACATCATTCAAGATTACTTTAGTGGGGCCCCTGGGTGACTCTGTAGGTTAAGCATCTGCTTTCAGCCAAGGTCATGATTTCAGGATCCTGGGATCGAGCCCCTGCCCCCGACCCCATCATCAGACTCCCTACTTAGCAAGGACTCTGCTTCTCCCTCTCCCTCTGCCCCGCCTCCAGCTCGTGCCCACCTATGCACACACGTTTTCTATTAAAAAAATCTAAAAAAAAAAAAAAAAATTAGCATGCCTGGGAAACAATGGTAATTTTCTCTTTAATCATTTGTTTTCCATAATCACTATTATGTTGTTGGTGAAAATAAATTTCTGTATTAGTTAGCAATATATATTTCTTCTTGAAATAGAGCAATTCCATTGGCAAGTTAATATTTTTCTTATGACTTGTCCTGTAATACCTAACACCTAAGGTTTTTGTTTTGTTTTGTTTTGTTTTAATTTAATTTAGAATATTGGTCAGGAATCACTGGGGTGCAATGGATAGAAACCCAACTCAAACTAGCTTAAAAAAATAAAACAGGAAATATATTTGCTTATTAATACATTGAAAAGTCTGGGGATATGTTGGGCCCGAATGGTTTCATAGATGTCATCCGTAATCTCTCTTGGTTCTAAGTGCCTCTGTGATAGGTCCATTCTCAAGTACACTCTGCTTCATGGCAACAGACTGCCAGTCTATATTTGACTTATATTCTAAACGTCGTATCCACTCCAATGGTATCTTTCTCTTCCTCTGACAAATGAAAGAAGTTACCAAGCTATTCAGATGTGCAGCTAGATTTTTAACCAAAAGTTGTTACTGATGAGCCAGGTCCAGATTCTGTTTCTGATTCAGGAAAGCTGAAAGGAATCCAGGGAAACTCCAAACCATATAAACAGAGTCAAGAAGGGATGACTCCTCAAAGGAGTGTTAAAAAAATCTAGAACTGTTAGCAGCAGAAAGAATGGATATTATGCAGCCAAAACCAATAGAAAATTGTAATATTCTAGCCCCATACACCTTATACAGTCACTTCCTTCTTATATACATAATTTTTAATACCCATGTTTAACAATGTTACTACCTTAGCCACAATACTAAAAAAAAAAAGGTACTCATCACTTTAAGGGGATGCAGGGTGAGGAGGAGGTAAGGAATAGACAAAGATAACTCAAGTTACTGCATCAGGCTACAAGTCTAATAAATAAAATCTTTGTGCTATGAATTGGTCAGGTCCAAATGTGTGTTCTTTTTGGTGGTATGTCATTATCTGACAACATATAGCTATATAACAAATTTATCTCCCTGATACTTAACATAGGATGATAAAAGAACATAAATAAAAATTCCTACTTAGAAGAGTGGCAAAGATAAACCATGGTCCTTAATCTGAAGCACAGCACATACACTACCAGTTAGAGTGGCAAGAATTTCTTATCCCAGCAATGAAGTTCCTTGTTCAGCCAGTTCAGATGTATTCATTTCTCCTAGATCAGAAGACCTCATTTGTCCATCTACCCTTATGGCCTTAGATTTTCTGTCCAGCAGCTACACTGCTTTAGCAGCCTACTTCCTCTTACCTAAGCTTAGAACTGCCTTAGAAGGAAAAGAACACAAGTCTTCATTTACCAGACTTACAGTCAGTTAAAGAAGTAGTTTTCCTAAAATCATAATAACCTTTTGACCAATTAACTTCAGTCAACTGGTTGAATTAGCATCAAAGCCAGAATCTTGTCAAGGTACAGTTTACCAATCTTTTCCCTGAATAGCCAGGGGAATATTGAAAAAAGAAAACCAGAGCCAGGGGCATCGCAATGCTGGATTTCAAGTTATACTGCAAAGCTGTAATCATCAAGACAGTGTGGTACTAGCACAAAAACAGACACATAGATCAATGGAACACAATAGAGAACCCAGAAATGTGCCCTCAACTCTATGGTCAACTAATATTTGACAAAGCAGGAAAGACTGTCCACTGGAAAAAAGATAGTCTCCTCAATAAATGGTGCTGGGAAAATTCTGTCATGTGTAGAAGAATGAAACTAGACCATTCTCTTACACCAGACACAAAGATAAACTCAAAATGGTGGAAAGATCTAAATGTGAAACAAGAATCCATAAAAATCCTAGAGGAGAACACAGGCAACACCCTTTTTGAACTTGGCCACAGCAACTTCTTGCAAGATACATCTATGAAGGCAAGGGAAACAAAAGCAAAAATGAACTATTGGAACTTAATCAAGATAAAAAGCTTCTGCACAGCAAAAGAAAGAGTCAACAAAAACTACAAGACAACCTACAGAGTGGGAGAAGATATGCAAATGACCTATCAGATAAAGGGCTGGTATCCAAGATCTATAAAGAACTTATTAAACTCAACAGCAAAGAAACAAACAATCCAATCATGAAATGGGCAAAAGACATGAAAAAAAATTTCACCAAAGAGGACATACACATGGCCAACAAGCACATGAGAAAATGTTCCACGTCACTTGCCATCAGGGAAATACAAATCAAAACCACAATGAGATACCACCTCACACCAGTGAGAATGGTGACAATTAACAAGACAGGAAACCACAAATGTTGGAGAGGATGTGGAAAAAGGGGAACCCACCTGCACTGTTGGTGGGAATGTGAACTGGTACAGCCACTCTGGAAAACTGTGTTGAGGTTCCTCAAAGAGTTAAAAATAGATCTGCCCTACAACCCAGCAATTGCACTGCTGGGGATTTACCCCAAAGATACAGATGCAGTGAAACGCCGGGACACCTGCACCCCAATGTTTATAGCAGCAATGTCCACCATAGCAACATTGTGGAAGGAGCCTCAGTGTCCATTGAAAGATGAATGGATAAAGAAGATGTGGTCTATACATACAATGGGATGTTACTCAGCCATCAGAAAGGATGAATACCCACCATTTGCTTCAACATGGATGGAACTGGAGGGTATTATGCTGAGTGAAGTAAGTCAATCGGAGAAGGACAAACATTATATGGTTTCACTCATACGGGGAATATAAAAAATAGTGAAAGGGATTATAGGAGAAAGGAGAGAAAATGAGTGGGAAAAATCAGAGACGGTGACAGACCATGAGAGACTCCTAACTCTGGGAAACAAACAAGGGGTAGGAAGGGGATGTGGGCAGGGGCATGGGGTGACTAGGTGACAGGCACTGAGGGGGGCACTTGATGGGATGAGCACTGGGTGTTATACTAGATGTTGGCAAATCAAACTCCAAAAAAAAATACCAAAAAAAAAAAAAAAAAAAGGTTTCCGACTTCTAAAAATTTCCTAACAATATTCAGTCTCCCAGCAATAGACTTTCATGGTAGTCATTCCCTTCACCCTCAGCTTAGTGATTTTCCTTGAAGCAATTTGAAACAATAACCTGGGTGAGGAGGCACAGGCTATACTGTTACTCATTCCCTGGAAGCGCTCTCTTTTAAAGCTCTTTAGTAACTGGATTGTTACTTTGGTCAGGAATGCATGAGGTGCTTGAGAGAAGCTTATAAAACAGAATTTTATGTGATTCTAATTTAACCTCTTGCCTTTCCTCTTACCAACTTTAGGATGGGGTAAAAAAAAAAAAAAGTCTTTTCAACCTTCAAAGTTCTTGATATTCTGATTCTCTGCTATGCAGAAAAGGCCACTCTTACTTGGCAAGACAGTATTTTCTCTCTCTGCTTTCAAGGACATCTGCCTGTACCAAAGCTAGTTGCCCTCTTATGAAACATTATCAATGAAGGCCACAAAAAGTGGCCAAAACACTACAATATCACTAAAGTTACCACCTCAGTAATTCCATAGGCAAAGATAACACAGGTGACAATTTAAAACAGGTGTTCTGCAATTCCTTAAAAGTAACTTCTAGGGGAAAGCAAAGTCCTCATTGCCTTATACTCCATTTCAACGTTTAAGGTCTGTTCCTGACAACATCCATTTCCTAAAGTCTATGCTAGTAAGGATTCTTTCCATTTACAAGTGACAAAGTTCCAATTTAAAATGACTTTAAGCTAAAATAATAATAAATTTTAATGATGGTTAGAAGATAATCACAAGCTAAAATAATAATAAATTTTAATGATGGTTAGAAGATAATCACAGGGAACTCCAGGGGCTCAAGAATGTTACTTCTGTCTCTCTTGGCTCAGTCAGTTAAACATCCAACTTGTGATTTCACCTCAGGTCATGCATGACCTTAGGAGATCATGGGATCAAGTCCAGCTCTGACCCAGCATTGGGCTCTACGCTCAACAGGAAGTCTGCTCCAGGTTCTCTTTCTCCCTCTGTCCCTACCCCTCTTCATGCAAATGCTCATGCTCACAGTCTGTAAAATAAATAAATCTTAAATATATATATATATATGTATATAATATTTCTCTCTCTCTTCATACCTAGTCAAAATCTAATATAGGCACTTCAATATAGCTATAGGATGAATCTACGTTCAGCATCCCCTATAGAGTTTCAGCACAAGTCCTATGACTGACCCTGTGACTCCTTTTGAGTTGAAATGTTCATCCCTGCACCAATCATAGGGATTCTAGCCATGCCTGTGTAAATATGCCCAACCCACCTAAACAGCTGAACCAAAAGTGGTGGATAAGTGGTTCCTCAAAGGCAAATGCAATATCTTTACCAAAAAGGGAAATATGTATGCTAGACAGACAAAAACAAGAGATGTCCACTACTCCTGGTAATATGACATATTGGAACACTTTTTAATTTCTACTCAAAGCACCGTATGCATTCCTTGCTAATAATAACATAATCTTTGTCATGTGCTTATATATTTGAATACATACACATAGGTTTATTGTAAGGAAAAGTCTTATCAGATTCTTACTTCTCCTAATATTCCAGTTTAAAATAACATTTACATGTGTAGTAAGGCCTATATAATGAATACATATTCTCAACACGCTTTTCTAGTCATAGAACTAGACAATACATTAAATGAGTCTCATTTATTTCAGGATCTTGGGTCTGGACCTTACTGTTGATCATAATTTCAGAAACTGGTCCTCTACTTCCTAATAATAGGGTCATGCCTACTCAAAATTCATTTAACTTACCCAAGAGCCAAAAACATAAAAAATGAATATGAATCCTCAAATCCTGATATTAGATCCTAATAAACCCATTTTAAGTTGAAAACATCAAAAGTCAAAAATGCATTTAATACATCTAACATTCCGAACATCACTGCTTGGCCTAGCCCATCTTAAAAATGCTGAGAATGCTTACATTAACCTACAATTGGGTAAGTCATCTAACTCAAAGCCTATTTTATAATAAAATAGTTAAGTTATAATATCTCCTGCAATTTATTGAATGCTGTACTGAAAGTACAGAAAAAAAAGAATAGCTGTACAGGTACAGAATGGCTGTCAGTGTATCAGCTGTTCAACATCATGATCCAGTGGGCTAACTGGGAGATATGACTTGCTGCCTAGCATCACAAGAGAGAATCATACTGTGTATCACTAGCCCAGGAAAAGATCAAAATTCTAAGTATGGTTTTTAATAAGTGTGTATTACTTTTGCACCACTGTAAAGTCAAAAAAATCATAAGCTGAATTCAGTTAAGTCAGGGACTGTATGTATGCATAAAATAGCCTCTTGCCCTCATGGCGTTCACAGCATAGGAGGGGCAACACATATAAATAATAGATAGATGATAGATAGATAGATAGATAGATAGATAGATAGATAGATAGATAACAATACTGGACATATAAATAAATAACAATACTGGAGAGTGATAGGTGTGTCTTTTTATTAGGAGATACTGGTTTCCCCACTAATCAAAAGTAGAGTGTTCCTATGAAACTTTTCATAAGCCAAAATGGCATAAAGCAAAGGGTATCTCCCACTCTCCAGAAGTTGGCAATATGCTACTTTGCTTTTACAAAAGACCTATTACAGCTACAGTAATGGCTTTTTTTGTAAAAGCAAAAATCTTCTTCAGATTTCTTTTGGCTAACAAAAATAGGTAGTAATGTAGATCTTTCGTAAAAATTAAATGGCAAAACACCAACTTTTGAAAAGATGTAAGTTGACAATGCACAAAATATGAAAAGTACAAGCAAGAAATTAGAAGCCTATGAGACCGATGCAAAATATTTAAAATAAACAGTCAAAAATGTAGATGGCTGAATTTTATGATACAGTACTACATCAGTGATCCAAAATGGGGATTGAATCTGTTAGGACCACACTGTGTTTACAGAAAAGCATGGCAAAGAGATACATTTATTTAACAGCACAGTATTTGCCAAAAACTGACTAGCAGTATATGAAATACTCAGAGTTAATATACCTTGTTCATAATCTGGCTATAGAATATTTGTTCTTTACTGTCTTTTTTTATTCAAGTATATTAACGTAACAGTGTCACATTAGTTTCAGGTGTTCAATATAATGATTCAACAATTCTATGCATTTCTCAGTGCTCATCAAGACTGCTTTAGTGTCATTACATGACTAAATTAATCTTTCTGTGGAAAATCTCAGAACTCTAGATAGTGCAACTTCCAAAGTTTACAAATTCATTCTTAATTTAACTTTCAATATCCAATAGCAAAAATAAAATATAATTCAAGTTAATATGAAAAGACTTACATGACAACATAAGTTAAAATGCAGAAAATCATCTTTAAATATAAGTAAATGTGGTTCTGTTAATATTAAGGACTTTCCTGATGCAACTGCCTATTTTCAAAATAAATTTAGTTCAGATGCAAAACATACCTTTTGTTTGCGAAATTCTAAGTATCTTTAAAGTGAAAATGATTCTGATTATCACGCTACAAATGAAAAACTCTAAGTTACTGTCACATTCAAGTATGAGAGAATCACTTATAAATTCCGTTTTAACAAAAATACTATAACCCATATGCACAGCAGTAGAGGAAATTTGCTCACAAATCCCAGGAAAAGTATCTTGTATTGCTTTCAATACAATATGCCATTCACACGTTAAAAAATGAAATGATCAGAGGAAATATTTTCTACAAGTAAAGATAACTAACATTGCACTGTAATTTGCAAATAAAAATTTACAAATTAAATGCTATAGAATTATACTACCCGAGACAGCTATTCAAACCTGGTGTGAATTCTTCCATTAAGTAAATATCTGTTCTCTGTTTTATCTTTTCTAAAACTATATTTATATTAAAATCTTTGATAAAAAGAAACTTTCATGTTATAAACAAACAACACATGATACTTACATAGCATTTACTTTAAGGACAGAAAAATCTTATATAAACATATGTTAAGGGCGTTTACAAAGGAAGCACTGGATTAAGCAGTATGCCTATTTTCTAACTGAAACAGGCAACCAAATGCCTTATCTACAGTTAGTCTCTCTTATACCACCTCATTAAATAATTCTTCCTAAAAGGACGCCTGGGTGGCTCAGAGGTTGAGCGGCTGTCTTTGGCTCAGGGCGTGATCCCAGAGTTCGGGGATCGAGTCCCACATCAGGCTCTCTGCATGGAGCCTGTTTCTCCTCCCTCTTCCTATGTCTCTGCCTCTCTCTGTCTCTCATGAATTAATAAATAAAATCTTAAAAAAAAAAAAATCTTCCTAAAGCCAAAGTTTGTTGATGATCAGCTTCTCTCACAGCTACACTGCAAAATTCTTGACAGTATACTCTCACTGTAACACTATTTACAAATTAATTTACTCATCTTCCTGATGCTATAGTAAGTGCTATATTTTAATGCTTCAAGTTAAAAGTATCATTATACAAAAAATATACCCATCTACAATAGAAACTATTCATTCTATTTATCATTGCATTGATGATTCTTCCACAAATTCACAATCCACCTGAGTAATGGAAATAGCTCTACCTTTGGCAAACAAAAAGCAGAAAAATTACAGCCATGGCTGTGTAGAGTCCTATTTTTCACTGCATGCTTAAACTTTACTCAGCAAAACTTTTAATTCTTTGGGCAAGGTTAGAGAGAAATAGCACCTGAAAACCAAGTATTAGTATTCTCATACAGAGATAAAGAACGTACAAGAAAAACAGAAAAATATTTGGCAAAGGTGACTGAGACTGTTTAACATAGAAACTGTTTTGTTTTCAAGTTTCATTAGTTCCTCTCCCTTCTCTTCCCCTCCGTTCACTATTTCCACCACTTTTTAAATTCAATGTTTTAAATTAAGATTGAAAATTGTAAAAAAAAAAAAAAAACTCATTTTAGAGATAATAATACTAATAATATTTAGAGGCTTCCAAATTCTAACCAGTCACTGAGTTCCCCAAATGGATTGTACTGATTTATCTTTTAAGTAAATAGAATTAAGTTTTGATAATTATTTTTTTAAATGCCTAGGATTTCCAAATATTTTCAGAATCAGCTTAAATTTTCACATAACATTTCTATCATGAGTATATTAGAAAGATAAAGCTCTAAACCTACGGTTCAAGAAATATTACCCTTCAAGTGATCAATTTGTCTTCCGAAATCAATATAATTAACCTAACAGTAAATAGCTCCTTTTGTCATATATTCTTTTCTCCAAAACTTTCCATTTAAAGACCTATTGCATTCTTTAAATACGTACAAAGATATTTTAAACCTAACCTTTTTTATTCCAAAATCAATGCAGTTACAAGGTTTTATGTGGATTTGGGATGTAACCTTTCAGCATTACCTTATTTCTGATTACTCTAATTAAGCTTAACAGTAAAGTTAGTCTCTGACATAATGTTTGCATACTGAGACTTCACGCCAGATTTTCATTGCACTGAGGGAGAGTTAAATTTCTTTTCTATCTCAAAAGAAGTATTTCGCTTCCTTTCTTAACCTACTGTATATCTATAGAACCCCATCTGTTAGGAACTGATCTGGCATACATCACTAGTGCTGCAGAGTCCAAACTGGTTACACATTCAAATCAGTTTCCAGCTTGGGAGAGCTCTATTGCCTCTCATCGTGTTAAAATGTATTTGTATGCTAAGTAAGCATACAAATACGTATTAAAATAACCTAATATCACATCATCTAAAGTAAAAATGGTATTGGTTAGGTGAAAGCTGGAAAACTTTAAATGTGTTCTTTCGAATTTACAGAAATACAGTACCTGCTAACATACTACTGTATTTTGATATTTCACCTTGTTTATTTTTTTTTCACCTTGTTTATTTTAAGAAAAGGCAAGTACTGACCTTCTACTTGCTGCTGGTTAAAATCAAAACTATCAAGAAACACTATTTCTGGTATTGTTTTGAAAAGAATTAGGTTATATTGAGGTGACATTTCCCCAAACTTGCAATGACTTTTATAGTGATTTATTTTAAGGGTACATAGAGTTAGAAAGAGGTGTATTCTATTTAAACAGTAATAAATATAACAAAGCAAAGACACATTCTCCTATCTCTGACTTGAGGTACTAGCAAAAAAAGAAAAAAAAAAAAACCAGCTTTAACTTTTCTGTGAATTTAAGAGGTTCATAATAAGCCATAGACATTAATCCATATCTCAGGACACCACTGCTGTAGCTGCAGCTTTCTTTCAGTTTTCCAGTAAATCAAATAAAAATAATTGCTTGGCTGAAAAATCAGACTATTATAAAATCTCCCTGTAAGCATATTTTTATATTTCTGTGACTCCACACCAAATACAACAATCAATAGACTGGTCTTGATTTAAGCCTGGTCTTCCAAAACCCTGCCTTAACAGTATGTCAAAGACTAGATATTGCAGAGGAAACTGTTTTAAAATCTTTGCTGCAGCAAAAAACTGCATTTGCAAAACACTAAAAATGAACTACTCTTAATTATCCGCAGTTTATGATTCTCCTCTATTTCTTCTCATTTCTTCCCCTGACATCTTGAACACTCCTCAGCCTCTCTGTATATAGCGCAAAACATTAAGTCATACACAGTTCTGCAGTAACTCTTTCTTCTCACGAAAGAAACCCAAACCTATGGCTGCATTTACCACCTTTCCTCTAGCCTTTATCCACATGCCACGCTCTGAGACGGCAACGTAGAAAACCAACCTGTATGATTCGGTGCCCTCACATCTCGGGTGCACAAAAAAACAAAAAACCGCGACAACAACAAAAAGACTAGGAGGTCAGCATATTCAGGGCCATATTACAAGGGAAGAAGGCTGCCTAAGAGGAGACGGGGCGAGGGGGTGGGGGGTGGGATGGGGATGGGGGTGGGGATGGGGATGGGGATGGGGATGGGGATGGAGCCACAACACTCTCCTTGACGGCCCTCTGGATATATTTAAAGGCAGATGCAAAACTGCATCATTTTTCTCATGCAAAAACATCACACCCCAGCTGCTCAAGTTAGAGCTAATGCGCTTCTCCCATTTCAGTAGCACGGGGTAATTTAGGCTCCAGGGGCAAGGCTTCCATCCTCGGAGAGCGACACCACAGACAATTAAGAGTGTACAAGAAAGAACCCCCAGAGAAAAGGAGGCCTCCTCTTCCCCCTAACGAAACTCTCAAGCCGACCCAAAACCTGCAGGGCAAGGAATGATTTCTACTCGTAGCCAGGAGAAGTGATAATAAGCGGTGTCAAGTTGGGCACCGCACTCAGGTGGCAGGAGAGGACCCGAGAGGCGCAGGGAGGTGGCGCGGCTACGGCTGCGCGCAGGCAGGTCACCCGCTGGGCAGGCACTACCCGCCGGACGCTCGGTGCTCCCGGGGACGCGCGGCGAGGGCGACCCCGGGGTGGGGGCGCGGGCGCGGGTGCGGGGTGCGTGGGAGCGAGAGGCTGGGGAGCACGGCGATGGGGGCCGGGGGCCAGATGGGGAGCACGCCTCTTCCCTTACCAGGTTGAGCACCGTCTCCACGATGTCCCTGTTGCTGACCTCTCCGACCTGTATGAGTCCAATCAACACTGCGAATTTCATCCGGATGTTGCGGATCGGCACCGAAGGGTTAATCATCCCCGCGGGCAGCACCACCGAGCCGGAGCCGGACGCCCCCCTCAGCTCGCCCATCCCGCTGCCCCCGCCGCCGCCCCCGCCGCCGCCGCCGCCGCCTCCGCCTCCGCCTCCGGCCCCGACGGCTATGAGCCCCACGGGCTGAGGCTCGAGCCCCGGGCCCGGGCCCGGCTTCTCGCTCGCCATTTGACCCCCTTCTGCGGAGAAGGCAAGAGCAGAGGCGCTGCCTCCGCCGGTTCCGTTACACCTGCCTCGGCCCCCGCCCCCCGGCCGTCGCCTCGGAGCCCGAGCATCCACCAGCGCCGCGGCGCCGGGCCCGCTCCCGCCTGCGCGTCAGCCCGGCCCGCTCCGGCGCCCTCCCCCGCAGAGGCGGCGGGTTATTCCCGGGCTTATTCCCGGCGGTGGCTGCGCCGCAAACCGCTGCCCGCCCGGCTCGCGGCAGTGCCCGCCCAGCAGCTGTGCCGGTGCCGGTGCCGGTGCCGGTGCCTGTGCCTGTGCCGCCGCCGCCGCCGCCTCGCTCTCCCCCTCCCGGTCCGTCCGGCCCGGCCCGCCCCCCGCGGGGATGCGGCCGACGCTCCGAAAAGCCCTGGGGCGCGAGCTCTGGCCACGACGCTGGCGGGTGCTGGAGCTCGGGCTGCGGCCGACGCTTCTGACGCTGCTGCCGCCGCTGCTACGGGCGCCCCTGTTGTTGTGCAGCCCCGACGCCGCCGCTCACTCCGCCATGTTGCCGCCCCCTGCCTGCGGTAGCGGCCGCCGCGCCTGCGCAGAGCCTCCGGGGGCGGAGCCCCGCTGCACCCCCTCCTCCGCCCTGCCCTCCATCCCTTCCCACCCACCCTCCCCGACACCCCGTCCCTCCCCCAACCACCCAGAACGGACAGACAGGTGAGCAGGTGCACGGGGACCGCTGCCAGGCCCTGGGGCGAGCTGGTAGAGGCGGGGCGCGCGGTGGCTTCCTCGCACTTTTTCCCTTGAGGGTGGATTCCCCCTGTGGGGAAGGACACAGTGAGCGTGTCTTGCCTTCGCCGCCTCCTCCTTCTTCCCTCAATATCCTTTTGCTAAGAGGAGGTTCGTCGTCTTCGTCTTCATCACCGCGTCCAGCAGCTGCCACGGCCAGGGCCACATGCCTTGGAAGGTAGGGGAGTGGCAGGCGGCCGCTTTCCGCCGCTCTTCGCCCTCCTCGCAGGTCTGCCCGCCTGCCCCGCCCCCTCCACACACGCACCCCCAAGCCCCTAATTTCCCAAATGAGAAGGGGCCGGCAAAGCAGAAACCAGCGCGCCGGCCGTGGAGCTAGATCTTGCATCGTCGGGGAAGGATGCAGATGGAATGTAATGGGTCTTTTTCTACAGCCATGAAAGAGGCTGACACCTGCACACACAGGCACGACTTAAAATAGAACTTGTCCAACGGTGAACCGCTCTGGATGGAGCTCTGAACAACAAACAGCTCTCGAGCTCACCTACCAGCCTAAGAAGGCTGCACTGACTGACACTAGAGGGTAGTTCGGTGGGAGCTACAGATCCCACATTTCAAAAATCCCTTGCGATCTTCAGGTATGATGCCAACTAATGATGCTTCCCTTCTCCTTAGTCATGCACAGTTCAAAGATTTTTGAAATTATCTAAGAATATAGGGAATCTTCATGGCCACCTTTAATCTTGAAAAAAGTAGATTGGGGATCCCTGGGTGGCGCAGCGGTTTAGCGCCTGCCTTTGGCCCAGGGCGCGATCCTGGAGACCAAGGATCGAATCCCACGTCGGGCTCCCGGTGCATGGAGCCTGCTTCTCCCTCTGCCTGTGTCTCTGCCTCTCTCCCTCTGTGTGTGTGTGACTATCATAAATAAATAAAAATTTAAAAAAAAAAAAAGAAAAAAGTAGATCGCTCTATCTGCATAAATGTCAAAGCGAAAATATTACTGCTTAAGAAAATTAAAATGTGTATAGTAATCTGGCTGCTAGATTACTAAACAAGCAGGACTGCTGTTTTCTCCTTTGAAATGAAGGATGTGCTTTCTTTAATATTTCATGAAGTATGCCCTTTGCAATAAAGATATATTACACGCCACCAGAAATATTCCGTATCTTGAGGTACATTCAAGTCATTCTACTTGTCATCTCAAATAAAAAAAGAGTCAATATACAAATCTATCATAATTTGTTTTGTGATTATTCACATTTAATTGGACTAGCTAGTCAAGTTATCTGTCAGGATACTGGAACATGGTAAAGTTCTAAAATAGTATAGGTTATGTGTAATGAAGCTCTTCAAAACCAGTACTTATGATTAGTTTTTAATTGTGTATGAATTTGTTTAAACTTGCACTGAATTGATTGAATTATTAAGCAAAAAAAAAAATCCTTTGGAAAGAAGTGATAATTGCTATGTCCATTTATATTTAATAACAATTGAATTACAAAATCTTATAATGATTGAAACTGTAGGGGAAAGCTTATAAAACCAATAACTTTTAGTAGTCTGACTTAGATATGCTCTAATTTAAAAATCCTGTGACACATAGCATTTGTGCTATAAATGCCGGTAGCATTTATGGTGTTATCTATTTTTGTGAGCACCATTTTCATTTGTAAATCTAAAATAATATATCTTGAATATGTAAATCCAGATGGAAAGATCATCACACTAGCTTTTTTTCACCTTGCTGTGTGTAAAAATGGCACCAGGTTGTACCTCTTGTTGTTTTTAGATGTCTTGCACGAGTGCTTTGAGAGACAGTGACAGCCTCAACTTTCTATTTCCTTTCCCAATGAATAGCTTAACATCATTTTAATATCTCCACTTTAATTTTCCCTGTTTTGCTTCTTAAGCACTATGTGTGGCCCTTTGGTTTTGTTTTTCTTGTTTGTTCATTTCATATTTGTTCATTTTCCTTTAGCAGAGATAGGGAGTGGGTAAAAAGAGTGTTACTTTTTCAAAGTAAGAAAACCCAGCTTCTGTTGCAGATTTAATTCAATATTAGAAGTATTTAAAAGAGCTTACCAATTAAAAAGCATTCCTCAGTACACTGTCAGGTCCTTGAAGACAGTGTGATACTATGGAAAGTGCACAGTCTTTGGAATCATCCTCACAACTTACTACCTGTGCAGCCTACTCAATTCATTGAGCTAAGCCTCCTCATTCACTAACAGGAATGAGAATACCTATCCCATAGGAAAGGGAGAATTCAGTGAAATTACTTGAACTCAGCAGCCAGCACATCGTAAATGTGTCCTCGTATCCTTAGTATACAGGCACAATATGTGTTGAATGACCTGTAAACATGTGTAAAACCAATTACAACTACATACAAGTCTTTATAATTGCACAGTTATATGTTTTCAATACTAACCCCGAAAGCATAAAGTTTAGAAAAGACAGCAGGTTAGTTTCCTTTTAGCCTACAAAGCCTATTTCCCTATAAATGTACAAATAGATTAGTGTTTGCATTAACAATATTCTGAAATAAAAGATCGTTACATAATAGAAGCTACCTAAAAAGTTCATATTTTTAAATCTCCAGATTTAAAATGTTTTATGCAACAAAATAAATAAATAAATAAAATAAAATAAAATGTTTTATGTGGTGAATATTAGTTTTGGAAACATTTTTATTTTAATATATGCATGCCCCTACTTCCAAAGGACATTTTTCAGTGATAAGCCCATGAATCTGAGGGTTTTTTTAAAAGATTTTATTTATTTATCCATTAGAGACACAGAGAGAGAGAGGCAGAGACACAGGCAGAGGGAGAAGCAGGCTCCCTGCAGGGAGCCTGATATGGGACTTGATCCCAGGACCCCGGGATCACAACCTGAGCCAAAGGCAGACTCTGAAGCCACCCAAGCGCCCCATGAATCTGAGTTTTAAGAAGCAATATTTTTTTTATTTTAATTCCAGTATAGTTAACATTACATTGTTAGACTAGTTTCGGGTGCACACTGTAGTGATTTGGCATTGTAAATGATGTATCAAGAAGCAATATTGCATAGTGATTTTGAACACATGCCCCAGGTTTAGTAGATCCTGAGTTTGGATTCCAGTTCCTGCAGCCACTTATCTATGTAATCTTGGGCAAATGACCTCCTCAAAGCCATAGTTTATCCTACCCAGAGTTGAGATTCATAGGATTAAAGGATGAGAAGAGCTAATGTATTTAATGTACTAATGTAGTAGCAAGCTTCAATAAATATGTTTTTGTTCATTGGCTGTGAAAAAACACAATGTTGTAGTTATTTCTGTGTCTTCAGCACCTAACATGGCTGACTTATAATTTACATTGAATAGATGTGTTCAAAAATGAATAAATAAAAAATAGCAATTCTCCAGGCTAAATATCCCGATTCCCTTGACTTGTTCTTTAAAGAAAAGGTTTCTAGTTATCCTCTAAATTTTATCTGAAAAGTATATAGTAGGTTTAGATCAGTACAAAACAGAGGGTAACTCTTACCCAAAACTCAACCTTTAGAAATATAACTCCTGTTAATGTAACCCCATATCTTCATTATGGTTTGGTTCTAGGTTTTATGGCAACATAATGCTAATGATTCCTGTTTGGCACATAGTAAGTTCTTAAATAATTTCAATTCCATTATCCTCTCATGTTAAAATTCTTATCAACTGGAATATCAAGATTTTTTTTTCATTTTTATTATTTTGTTTTGTTTATAGACATGCTGCTGCTAAAAAGCAACACAACCCCTACATATAGATTTTGAAATATAAAGTGCAGAATTGTACATGCATATTCAGATTTAGTTTAATTCCATTATTATCTATTCAATTTTTCTATTTAATTTTCTATTAAATTTAATTTGCTGGGGGATCCCTGGGTGGCGCAGCGGTTTGGTGCCTGCCTTTGGCCCAGGGCGCGATCCTGGAGACCCGGGATTGAATCCCACGTCGGGCTCCCGGTGCATGGAGCCTGCTTCTCCCTCTGCCTATGTCTCTGCCTCTCTCTCTCTCTCTCTCTCTCTCTCTCTCTCTGTGACTATCATAAATAAAAAAATAAATAAATAAATAAATAAATAAATAAATAAATAAATAAATAAATAAAATTTGCTGGGAATTTCTTAATCCTATTTATATCACGCAAAAATTTGTCTTATTATTAGATTGTCAGCATACTTGAGCACAATTCTTCTATGTCTTCAACCAAATATTTGATTGAATAGGATAAAAACAGCTCTATATTCACTAGATACATTGATTGAAATCACTTTACATTTTTCAAACCATAGTCCTCAACCCATTAGTGAGCCATGAAATAGATATAGTAGGTTGCAACCAGCAGTTTAATGAAACAGAATGGAAAATATCAAAATGCATCTATTATTTTAATTGTATACACACATATATACATATTTATGTACATGTGAGCTTACTAGGTAATCATGTAAAATGTATCTTTTACTGTAAACATAACCAAAAAGTTTGAAAATCACTGATTTAAGTTGTTTTTAAGCACCTGTTTGGCATAATCCTTCAACTATTAAACAGCTACCATCCTGTGCTAACAGCTAGCTCATGTTTCTCTAACTTGTGCAGGAGAATATCATGAGAGAACTCGACAACTGGCTAAAGTCTGGATACGCTGTCTCTGTGGGCAAAATTAAAGTAAATACTATAGAGGGATGTGAATTGTTACTGTTTTTTCAAATAACTACAACATAAACAAGAAAATGTGCTTAATATTATGACATGACTTACTGCTCCCTTTTGTAATGAACCATTCTATAATCTCACCTGCAGGGAATATTAAGCTACCTGCTGTGATTATTCAAGATTTATCTCCTCTTTCTCCCCTTTGGCACTTTAATCTGTGGCCCTTCCCCAAGACTTCTCAAAGACCCCTGAGAATTGTTCAACATGATCTAGTTTTCAGATTCTTTCAGGATCAATAATTATAATTTGTCCTGCCTTAGGAACTTGAAATCATTTAGACTAGCTCAGTGCCTTTTTACAATTTCTTCACCAAATCTTAATTTCACTTTCCTCCAGCTATGTAGTTCTACCTTTTTCACCCCACTACTTTTTCTCCTGAACAGAAAACACAGGCACAAAATAGAAATTCAGTATTTGTTAACAAATTTGACCCAGATTTGTAATGGCTAAAATGTTGATGCTTACCAGCCAACACATATTTGAGGGCCTACTGTGTACAAGAAAGTAGACCCACCAAAATGAATTATTTCAAATTGTCCATTTAATTAGCAAGTCAATACATTAAAAGTATCAAATGAGTGCTACAGAAATAACAGGTACTCTTGAATTTCGAAGGATGTAGACATCATGCAAACAGCGTACCGCATATGTATACCCTCAAATATCCGCATAAACATACATACAGATTCACATCCACATCCATGTTCACCATCAGATTAGTCATACTTCTGCCCCTTCTTCCTCACCAACATGCCCAGCATGTATCTCATTCTTTTCATTCTCAGTGAGATCCTGCTCACTTCATAAGTGCTCTTGTCTCCACTCTCATTCTTCGCCAGTCCACCCTGTACACAGTAATTTTCCTAAGGCTCCATCCTGGTGGAAGAAGTAGTGTGGTCAGAATTTTTAACTTATTAATCATAATAACTTCTACGTGCATACATGTCATCTGCTCAAAAAAATCACCCATAATTCTCTTTACCTAATAAATGAAGCCGAGAGTCCATATCTTAGTACCCAATGCCCTCCATTCTTAAGCTTACTTTCTAGTTTACCTCATTCTGCTCTGGACAAAAAAACCATGCAGCAATAGCTCTTAACATTTTTAATTATTTTTCATGAAAAAGAACCATAGTCTCCTGGACTCCTACCTGAGAGATTTATTAATTTAAAATCCATCGAGAAAAATACAGTATTGAAAAGCTATTTTCAATAAAATAATGCTATTCAAATAATGTTTACATTTTAAAAATCACAACATTTTTATATATTTGAATGCAAACACACACACACTGTGTTGTGGGTTGAATTGTGTTCCCCCCTAAATAATATGTTCAAGTCCTGCCCCGTGTACCTGGGAATGTGACCTTGTTTGGAAGTAAGGCCTTTGTAGATACTATCAAATTCAGATGAGGTTCTACTGGAGTTAGGTAGGCCCTTCAAATATGACTGGTATTCTTATTAAAAAAAAAGGGGGGGGAGAGATACACAGCTGACTAGGCACACAGAAGGATGATGATGGGAAAACAGGCATAGGAAAGAAGCCATGTAAAGACAGAGGCAGAGATTGAAGTTACACTGCCCTGATCCTAGGAAATCTAAGGATTGCTGGCAACCACAAGAAGCTAGGAAAAGGCAAGGAAGGACTTTTTTAAAAGTGATATATACTTGACATACTATGTTATATTTGTTTCAGATGTACAACATAGCGATTTGACAATTTTATACATTACTTTGCTACCATAATATAGTCATCATCTGTCACCATACAACATTATTACAATATTATTGGCTTTATTTCCTATGCTGTCCTTTTCATTTTCATGACTTACCTATTTTATAACTGGAAGTTTGAATCTCTTAGTCTCCTTCACCTATTTCTCCCATTCCCCGTATACTTTACCTCTGACAACCCCAGTTTGTTCTCTGTACTTAAGTCTGTTGGTTTTGTTTTGTTTGTTCCTTTGTTTTGCTTTTTAGATTCCACATATAAGTAAAATCAATGATATTTGTCTTTCTCTGATATGGGAAACAGTATGGAGATTCCTCAAAAAATTAAAAAGAGAAAAATCATATGATCTAATAATTCTACTATTTACCCAAAGAAAACAACATACTAATTCAAAAAGACACATGCACCCCTATGTTTATTGCAACATTATTTACAAAGCCAAGATATGGAAGCAATCCAAGTGTTCATCAATAGATGAATGGATAAAGAAAGTATGATATTTGTCTATCCAATGGGATATTAGTCAACCATAAAAAAGAATGAAATCTTGCTATTTGTGACACCATGAATGGACCTAAAAGGTATTATGCTAAATGAAATAAGTCAGACAGAGAAAGGAAATATTCTTTTCTAGAGCCTTCAGAAAAACCTGGCCATGTTGATACCTTGATTTTGAACTTCTAGATTCCAGAACTGTGAGAGAATTAATTTCTATTGTTTTAAGCCACCTAGTCTATGGCATTTTGTTACAGCAGCCCTACAAAACTAATGGACATATATGCAAGATAAATGTGTTTGCATTTTGTATTTGTATTTATCCATAAACAATACCTGATGTATATAAGCATTCATGGATCACTTTCAGTAATTCTGAGGTCCCCAGGTAGGGAAATAATGCTTTAACCAAACTGAATCACTATATTCCCAATTAATACATTATGCTTTCCTATTTTGGTAGCTTCCTCATGTTCTTCCTTCTATCTATAGCACTGTCCTCCTTACCCATCCTATTGAAATTCCTTCCAGCCTAAATGCCACCTTCATGAATACATTCAAAATACCACCTAGGTGAAAGGGATCTGAAATTGGTAGCCATTTCCAGCATTAAAAAAAAAAAAAAAAAGAAACAGATTCTGACTTCTTTTTTTTAAAGATTTTATTTGTTTATTCATGAGAAACACACAGAGAGAGAGGCAGAGACACAGGCAGAGGGAGAAGCAGGCTCCATGCAGGAAGCCCGATGCAGGACTGCAGGATCACGCCCTGAGCCGAAGGCAGACACTCAACCGCTGAGCCATCCAGGTGTCCCAGATTCTAACTTTTTTGTTGTTTTCAGGTAGTATAGTTGACAAATTTTCACCTACATAGTTTCCATCTTCTCTATCATTTTCCAAAAGTAAGAAATTCACAGTCCGGACTATATATATATATATATATATATATATATATATATATAATATATATATATAATCATATATAATCATATAATCCCTATAATTCCTTCACTGAAAAAAATTTTTAAAAGAATATATGTAATTATTTTCACACTAATAAACATTGAAAGTATGTTAAAGATGGAGTTTATGGTTGATTGTTGTCAACCATTATAGCTATGATAGACTGTTGATCTACTATCTGCATGCACTTTTACATGTACTAGTACTAATCCTTACTACAGTCCTGCAAGTAAAATCTCATCATTCCCATTTTTCAAATGAGGAAACTAATATGAAGAGATTGTGAGTTGGGCAAAGTCATACTTTAAGTGACAAAATTGGGATTTGATCCCCCCAGGTATAGCTGGCTAAAGCCTCAGGTGTATTCACTATCCTACATGTTCTACATTGGGACCTGGACTGAGGCCATTAGTTCATTTCTACCAAATTTACAAGAAGAAAGATAATGAGATTGGCGAAGTTGATTTTTAAAGAACAAAGTCATCTCATTTTTGCATGTTTTGTTGAAAGCTACCCACCAAAAGATCATCTCTAGAGTCCATCTGATTTTATAGCTCTATGTCTATGAAGGTTAAAAAAAACTCCACTAGCCTTTCTGTTTCCTGGGAATCACTTTAATTCTAGACAAAAATTACATGGGATAAATAAATAGTTTTTAAATTATATTCATTAAGATTAACCTAAACTTAATTTAATAGCCCCATTAATATATCACTCCTTATTATGCTTTTGTGGCAAAGGATTTGTTACGTATCTCACTATTAATCTCCTAGTCCCTATTGAAAGTATTATCATTATATGTCTATCTAATTGTAACAAAAAGCATATACTCTGGGTACAAGCAGGAAATGAATGCTATGAGGAAATGTCCAAGAGTCCTTTGGAATAGTTATCTTCTTAATAGAATTTCTTCTAAGTGATAGAATTTTTAGGAAACTTTAAACCAATCAGAAGACGGTGTATAGAATCAATTTCAGCCCAGTACTAGTGCATGAAATTTTGGATTACAGCCTTTCTGTATTGGTGCCATCAGCTATGGATTAACCAGTGGAAGAATGGCTTGAAACAACTACCTCATTCATCAATTAGCAAGTAGTACATCAAGACAATCTGAGATTTATGCTTTGATTTCCTGAGGCTTTAATTTATCTCTTTTCACTTCTTCCTGAGAGTTTAATCTTATACAATTTGAGATATACATTGTATATAGCCTCTTTATTGTTAGTGTGAAAACAATTCTTAAATCTCATAATCATAAGGTTGAAGGATATCTTAAATGATCCAGATGCTTAATCACATTTAGCATTTGAGTATCTGTTAAATATGCATGAGTGTGTATATTAAACTTTATTTCTGTTTGGCTAATCTGCACTCATGAGAAGTAGATGGAATGTCATTTGTTGGCCATAGCATTATCGCTAGTATTTTGGTTTATATTAAAATAGACTCAGCCTTATTTATTTTGCAGTAGCAAGAAAACATAATAGCATGTTTCAGGACTAGTCACATTCAGCAAGCACATTAAGGTCATGGCCACATGATTTGCCCTCATAATTCATATCATAGTGTTTTCTTTCATGAGCACAACAGAAAGCTCACATGGTTACCTTATAAAATACAGCATTTCTCCCAAAAATAGTTTATTGTTTTACCATTTCCACCCTAATTCCAAATAATCCTTTGCAGTATGGGATAGTGGCTAAAGGGATGGTTTTGGAATCAGATAGATTAGGTTCAAATCCAGACAAACTGCCTCTGAACCTATTTTTGCACCTGTAAAATAAGTGTCACATAGGTATTGCCTGGAAGATTTAAAGAGATAAAGCATATAAAACATTGAAAGCAATGTTTTTAATAAGTACTCCACAGATGATAGAAGTTCTGCTTCTATATTAATACGAAAAGATTTAGTAGAATTCTGAGTTTTCAGATTATATAATTAAGTACACTAAAATCCACTTGTATCTTTTTATCCATTGACCTGACCTCCCTTTCTTCAAAGAGCAAATATGACAGCAGTATCTTCTTCAGTTTTTTAAATAAATAACTATGTATATACATACACACATACACAGAAAGACATACATATAATAAATATACTATATTTGTTTACTTCATAAGGCTCTTAACAATTTACTTTTTATCTCAAACTTAAGTCTTTGATCTTTGTTAAGAACACAAAACCAAATTAACTATATATTTTTTCTTTGTTTTTCACTGGGCATAACAAGAGAAGACATATTATGAAATAGGAATCTTTCTCTGAGACCTTATAAAAGTAAGAAAGCCAAAAGAATAAGCAAATAATAACAAAATAATCCTTTATAATTTACTAAGCTACAGAAGTAAACAATTAACCAAAATGCACCAGAGTTTTAAACTAGACTTTTATTTCATTGTTTCAATATCTGACTTTCTCTACCTTTCATTTTCATTAAACTTTTGTGTTATTGCTTTTTTGGTAAATTAAGTTTAGTACTTTAAGTTCTTGCCAAGACAGAGCCTTCCTTATTTTTATTTTTTAAAGGGACAGTGAGACTTCATGGGATAAATTTTTCCAAATTATTTCTTATGTGTGAGTGTTTAATTTTAACATTGGTAGAAACCCGTAACACGATTGGCATCATTCATGTGCCATAAATTTCCTAGCTATTGCTAAATTTACCCATTTGGCTTTCAGGTATTGAAATGTGAACTGATAATGGATATTTCTATAATTCTACTTTCTTGTCCTACTGGTTCTTTGGAATTGTCCTAACTCAGAATATTTATAAAATTTAAAATGTCTTTTATTGTCTCAATACCTCTACTAATGCCTGAACTGAAAATGTGTTATACTGAATCAATGTAAAACATATATCACCTTTTCACATGTAAACAATACTGTTAATTATTTTGAAAGCTAACTAGAGAGACATAGGTTCAGTACTCTGGAATTGTAAAATGTAATTTATTTAATGTTTAAATAAGGGAAATGCCAAAGGAAATAGAATCACCTAAAAAACAGAACAGAGCTGAGATGTAGTGGAAGTTAGAATACGGCAACTATAAACATAAAATAGTGAATATAATTTAAATATCAATCCTTTTAGCTTTTTGGCCATCTACTACTCAATAAGCATTAAAAGAAAATGAAATTTCATACAACTAATAATTTTATAAGAACTTAATTCTCCAATATTATTATGTAAACAAGTAGCAACTCTATAATTTCATTACAAAATTGCCTTTAAAAAGCAACTAAATAGTATCCAGTAATGAAACCATGAAGTAGGACAACTTCAAGGAGACATTATATACTTCTAACAGTAAATATTTCTCATTAAATAAATGAAAGGTATTCTATATTTAAAAGATTGTATATCTATCAGATAATATAACACAAATGGCCTGTTTGATAAGGAGAGAAAACTTAAATAAGAAATTTAAAAAATCAAAACTTTAGGAGAAA
Source organism: Nyctereutes procyonoides (assembly GCF_905146905.1). Classification (NCBI taxonomy): domain Eukaryota; kingdom Metazoa; phylum Chordata; class Mammalia; order Carnivora; family Canidae; genus Nyctereutes; species Nyctereutes procyonoides. The sequence continues at coordinate 14,603,342 of NW_026575033.1, read as the reverse complement.
TACTTTGAATTTACATATTTGATAGTCTTTATTCACTAGAAACCCTATGGTCAGTTATTTTTTTAAAAGCCTAAAAGAAAAGGAACATCTTCTTTTCTTAAAAAAATAGATTTTATTTATTTTGAGAAAGAGCACATGCACAAGCAGGGAAAGGGGCAAAGGGAGAGAGAAGCAGAACAGGGAGCCCAATGCAGGACTCTGTCCCAGGACCCTGAGATCATGACCTGAGCCAAAAGCAGATGCTTAACAGACTGAGCTACCCAGGCACCCAGGAATATCTTCTTCCTTACTCCACATATCTATTGTGTTCTCTAAGCCATGGATGGTTCCCAGGCACAGGAAATATACTGATGAATAAGACAAAGTCCCTGTCCTTATGGTGCTTACATTCTAATAAAGGACACAGACAATAACTTAGCATAATTTATGTAAATAATATGCTGTCAGAAGATGACATTTTTAAATTAAAAATATGTGGTAGTATAGTCATTTGTTATGTGTGTTTTCCTCATTGGATTGGCAGCTACTTGAAGGCAGGGACTATATCTTTCTTAAAAATCTTCCACATGTACTATGATCATGGACTGAACTGATACGTGGTAAGTACTCAATAAACGTTTGGATGAAGGAAAGGAAGAAATAAATTAAAAGGCAGAAATTTAATAATTCAATAAATTCAACAATCTGATGCAATAATTGCTTATCTCAACAATTAAAGAAGAACAAAGACTTCAAATCAGAATAAAATCATTTCTCTAAATGACTGTTAAATTCCTCAGGACATGAATTTTGAAGAAGGTTAAATTCCTTAAAACTAGCACTCACATTATTGAATATTCACTATTTAGTATTAAGTAAACTATTTCTTGCCAATAAAATGGGAATGAACAACTCTTGTTCTACAATGTGATTGTTGTTAAGAACAAATGAGATAAATCATGATCGTGCTTTGAAAAGTAGAGTTTTCGTTTTCAAAGACCCCATTTATTTATTCATGGGAGACACAGAGATGTAGGCAGAGGAAGAAGTAGGCTCCTGCAGGGAGCCTGATGCGGGACTTGATCTCAGGACCCTGGGATCACGACCTGAGATGAAGGCAGATGCTCAACCGCTGAGCCACCCAGGTGCCCCTGAAAAGTAGAGTATTACAGAGGAAACAATAGCATTAATTCTGGCAACAATCTGGAATGAGTACTACTCTCTCAGTTCTGGAAATGCAGGCAATAGTGAGTCATGATTGTGGGCTCAGAACAGGAAAACTGATTTCATATACTTTATGACAAGTTGTGGGAGTGGTTAGAAGGAGGATAGAGAAGCTCAATGCCCAGAGCTAGTAGTCAGGAATCAAATGGTTAGAAATCAAAATTAGTGAGATAAACTACAGTTGGGGCAACTTGAAAAGGCAAGTCAAAGCAACCATGAATCCTCAAGAACACATCAAGAAGACAATCCAAAACTGGGCAAATGGCCACAAATCTGAGAACATAAGACCAAATTTGAGATTCTCAAAATATCTTAAAGCACCTTTATGCCTCAGTTTCAATGCATTTATATATTTCCTTTGGAGGAAAACATGGTCCCTCAGGAACAGATACTCAGGAGTACATGGTTGAGGTAGGGAATATAGGTAAAGCCAAACAGCCAGTTTCTCTCCAGAAAGTTTTTCCAGTAAATATCTTAGCTAGTTAGAGGACTCTTTCCTATAATCCATTTTCTAATTGGACAGCAAGGTAAAGCTTAGTCAAATTTCTAAATAGATTTCCTCCGGGATTTGCATCATGTTTTCATGATACTATGAAATATTTTGAAAGAAAAAAAGCCCTGTAAATTAGTGATTTATGCACTCATTACTAGATGCTCAATATGTATGGTTTCATTTCAGATTGAAATTGCTGACTCTGCTCATTTTCCATGTCCCAAGTTTACCAACTTACTGGTGAAAAATAGTTGATAGATAAATTGTACCGTAACACTGTGCTGTGAATGCGAGGCAAAACCCTTGTGATCATGCCCTTTAGATAAGGACAAATTACTGACATCAGGTATCTGTCTCTCCATTAAATAGTGAACAACCACTGCCACTCGCTAGATGTTTGTACTGATCACCAATGAACTTCAGCCCAGCCTCACTGAGGATTGGTTCTCACCAGGATGGAGAAATGTCATGCCACGAAGGGTCAGGCCTTAGTATTAAGTTTTTTCTGCAAGTATTGTGCATCTATTCCCCCCAAAATTTTATGCCCCTCAGTTCATGGGATATTTTATAGGCTGTTGGGTTCATGAACCATTGGCTTGTATACCTTTGCGTTTACTGAATTCTGACCATTCCATCATGTATTCCTGGCAATTGGGTTTTTGAGTACTAGTTTCCCAGATCCAGTATTACACTTAGATGCCTGTTAACTATAAATTGATAAAATAACCATGATATAGCAACATAGATGTGGATCCATCCATTACAAATATGTTGGGTATTGATGGCCTCAAAAATTTTTTATATTCGTTGTTAGTATAAAAACAAATAAATGGCCATGTGCAAAATTGTGCAAAACCCAGATTACCTAGTTTCTAATGATGAATATATACTAATTCAAATATATCTATTTATATATTAATGGCTTTTTTTTCCAAACTGGTAAACTTTTTCAGAATAATTATACATTAAAATTGCATGAATTTGCAGTCATTTTGGGGGTTTGCATTAACACCTCTTGATAATTTCTGTAGATTATTAATATATTTTAACTTTCTAGAGCTTTTGGTGTTTTTTTCACCCTCATTTAGAAATACACATGATATTAAATAACATACTACAGTTCGTCAACAATTCACTAATTGTTCTATTTTTCAAAGCATGCAGGGAAAACATACCAGTGAAAACTCATGAAAATTTATAATACACAGGAATCTTATGACTATATTTGGAAATATAATATTCATTTAAATTATTTTATTTTTTTCCTTTTGCAATGAAATTTAGTTTGATTGGAAAATTTTAATTCATGATTTTTATGTTTTTTTCTTTCTTATATTTGCTAGTATCAAGAAATGGTGATCGATTGTGCTGTATTTTTAATTAATATTTATAAGACAATAAATATTTAATTAAAGTAATCAATTTTCCATATTTTATTCGTATTTGTAACTAAAGAAATATAATCATCTTTTTATTGCAACAACAAAAAATTGTCCTCTGTGCCTGTGCTCTTAACTATCATACTCACTCTTATAAACCTGGCAATTAATTTGAATTTAGGCATGGAGCATTTACTCATCTGTTTCATGGTATTCAGTGTTATCTGGGAAGATTACTATCCCTGGTGCTCAACTGCTCTATGTAGTCCTTGCAGTTGAACAATGAAACTGTTTCTCTTAGTCATACCTTTAATTGAAATTATGAAGGATAAATGTTAATACCTTAACAGAATATTAAATTTCATACATTAACATCATGATTAATGATTATGAGATTAATATTTGATATTCTACTTATTCTTACCATCTTTAGTATTGGAAATTTTTCTGGAAGATAATTAACAGTTCAAATAAATTTTAGTACATATGTTAACTAGCATTTGATTTAATGTGTCAGAATTAAAGGATTTGTTTTAAAAATAAATACCTGCAATCAAATTCCCTAAGTGTATAATAGCCCACTTGGTTACAGGTAGTTAGCACTTGTTCAGTGCTTATAATGACTTAGAATTGTGGTAGAATGGGCTTCCCCTAAGAGAATTGTTTTGTTGATTCTGAGTAAGGGTCAGGAGATAGCGATGCCTTTATGCATTTCAATAAATAGAAGTATATAAACTGTTAGGGTCATTCCTCCATGGATAGGTAAACCCAGAGTAAGCATGAATCATTGACATAGCAAGAATAGAACATTACAGATCTAGTGAGACCCTATCTTGGTCAGACAGCGTCATCTGCATTTATATGCCCACATGGGGATTTTAGGAGGCAAGGGACTCTATACTGGGATATGCAGCAGTTACTCCTGCTTGATATGAACACCCAGTTTTGCATTCTTGATTAATAAAATCATAAATATAATCTAATCTCTGTGTGTATTCTCTTGTGAATTTATACCTTACCTAGAAGGTATTGTGTTTGGAGTAGGTATAATATATAAGTTGAATGTGAATGACATTAAACCAGTTATTAGTTTTATCCAATAAAATGTTAATTTAGGTGAGGTTTTTTTTCTATAACTAAATTACTTGGTAACAGGAATTTTCTTTTTTAACTTTAAACCCCAAGCAGAATTTTCACCCTTTCAAATAGAATAGTACTTATATTTTACAACTGAATACATTAATTTATGTAACTGTTTTAACATGACATAAGGTGCTTTGCTATATAAGCACCGTTTTCAAAGCTTTTTCAAAACCTCTATTTCCTACCTCTTGATTGGCACCACCAACCCCTCCAGCTTTCTTCCGTTCCCTGTTAGTCAGGTCCTGCTGACACTACTTCCTAAGTACTTTTTAGGCTTATCTTTCCTCTTCATCGCCACTGACTAAGTTCAAGTTCAGATCCTCACGGTATTTTCCCTAGGTTATTGCATTAATTAAAGCGTTAACCTCCTTGACTCGGGTCTCATTTCTTCTGATCTTTTTTCATGCTGATATCACAAAGATATTTTTTTAATGAACTAGAGCTCTAATTTTATACAAAACAAATACACACATAGATACACACTTTAAATCGCCAGTGACGTTCCCAATTATATTTAATAGGAGGCACTTAATGATCCGGCCTTGACCTTTCAACTCAAACTTGTCTACTGTTACTACTTCCTTTGCACATTATATTCCAGCTATTTCAGAATATGTAATATTCATGGAGCTCTCCTTGGGGCTCAGTCATTGTATAAAATACTTTATATATATTATGTATTTTAATCCTCAATAACTTTACTAGGTAGGTCCTATTATTACCCATACTTTATAGTTAAGAAAAGAGGTCATTTTCTGTGCTAAAGTACTTGACATTTGTCATAAGTCTGTGTGTCTTTCACATGCTCCTTCCATTGTTTGGAAAGCCTTTCACAACAGTTTCTTTTTTTTTTAGCTTTATCTTTATTTTTATTTATTTATTTTCTTATTTAAATTCCATTAATTAACATATAATGTATTATTAATTTCAGAGGTAGAAGTCAGTGATTCATCAGTCTTACATAACACCCAGTACTCATTACATCATGTGCCCTCCTTGATGTCCATCACCCAGCTTCCCCATTGCCTGTCCCCTTCCCCTCCAGCAACCCTCAGTTTCTTTCCTATGATTAAGAGTCTCTTATTGTATGTCTCCCTCTCTGATTTTGTCTTGTCTTCTTTTTTCCTCTTTTCCCCTATGATCCTCTGTTTTGTTCCTTAAATTCCACATATGAATGAGATCATATGGTAATTGTCTTTCTCTGGTTGACTTATTTTGCTTAGTATAATACCCTCTAGTTCCATCCATGTCATTGCAAATCACAATGTTTATAGCAGCAATGTCCACAACAGCAAAACTATGGAAAGAGCTCAGATGTCCCTCGACTGATGAATGGATAAAGATATGATACATATACACAATAGAATACTACACTACCATCAAAAAGTGAAATCTTGCCATTCCCACCTGTAGGACTCATGCTTATCCCATGAGACTTGACTCCAGCTATCCCATTTTCTTTTTTTTTTTGTCAAGATTTTATTTATTTATTCATGAGAGACACAGAGGGACAGAGAGAGAGAGAGAGAGAGAGAGAGAGAGGGAGAAACATAGGCAGAAGCAGGCTCCATGCAGGAAACCTGATGTGGGACTTGATCCTGGCACTCCGGGATCACGCCCTGAGCCAAAGGCAGACGCTCAACCGCTGAGCCACCCAGGCATTTCAGCTATCCCATTTTCATGGAAGTTTCTCTATCTCTTTCAGTAGAGTTATAATCTTGGCTCCTGTGGAACTTTGCAAAGTTCAGGTAGGTCACTGGGTGTGGATAGAATGCAACTGTGATTGAGACAAGCCTGAAATGAATTTATGGCTCTGTTGCGTATTGGTTTTGTGACTTTGAGAAAGTCACTTAATTGCTCTTAATTTTAGTTTGTTTTGGAATTAATATTTTTTCCAAGAAGTTGTTATAAGGATTAAATGAGTTAATTTTATGAGTCACATCAACCACAGTAACTGGGACATAATGAAAACTCATTAGTTCACTCATCTCTCAGTCCACTGCAGCCCTTGGAACCAGAATGGCAATCGTTCCTCTCATATGGCAGTGAGGCTACTTCTCCTTTCATCTGTGGCTCTACATTGACTGGTAGGCACTAGTGAGATGTATAAAATGAATGAATGAACAACTGAATGTTTAGTACTTCATGGCATCATTAAATGAAACTAATTTGCATTTTATGGCCTGCAAATTAGTATAATTAAGAAGTAACAACTGGCAAAGAAAATAAACTCCAGCTATATATTGTGCTTTCCTCACCTAGTATCTAAAACTTTTTCCTCCTGATTAAAAAGTAACTAAATGGTCTCTTTGAATATGACTCAGATTTTCTTTTAAAGATTTTAAATAAAATCTGTGTCCTGTCCTTTGCAACTCACTCTGCACTCTTTGCCAGCTCCTCCTTCCCAGCAGGCTGTGGCTAAGCTTCAAGGAGGCTCTTGTCTGGATGGTACAGACTAAACCTGGAGTGGTAGGTCAGGCCAGTGGTTATGCGCTTAGGTCACTGTAGCTCACAAAAACTCCACTGCACCCTTGCCCTACTTCATCCCAACCTTCCCTGAGAAGGGAGGAGAGCGGGAATCCCACAGCACGTGCACCAGCACTGCATTAGTGAGCAGCAGCTCCATCCTGTTGGGATGAAGGGCTTTCTTACTATCCTAGGAAGGTTTAAAGAGACTGCTCTCTAGGGGCCATGGATGTTCCCAGTGCGGTGGGACCCCCCTACTAGGGTCAGGACGTGGACAGTAACATCTGTGCAAGTGTTGACTGGAGCCTGATGTGAGACTCCATTCTGGGACTCCAGGATCATGCCCTGGGCCCAAGGCAGGTGCTAAACTGCTGAGCCACCCAGGTGTCCCTGACTCAGATTTTATGCAAATAAAACAAATGATTGCAGACCAGTGTAGCACTAATGTATTGTGTGATTCTTAAAATCAGTTCACAATCTTATAGTTTTGGGATTAAAAAAAATATATATATATATATTTGTATATATGTATATTTATATACTACAATCTTCAAGTAAGTTGAAGCTACTGCTTTTCTGAGGCTACTCATTATTTCATTTTTAAAAATATTTGGTATTGCCTGATACATTGGTTATAGGTATTTTTTATGACCAGGAAAAGAAACATACCATAGACAGCTCCCTAGAATTTTGCATTATGAAATATGAAAGTAGAAGTGCAAGAAGTCAACCAAGGTAGAGTGTTTGAGAACACTGTGTGTTATTACTTCTTCCATCAACTTCTACCCTCCCTTTTTCATACTTGTTTATTATATATTTCAAGCCCTATGTATTTGCGGGCTCTTAAATCCAAACCATCTAATAGTAGAAGATACCATAGATGAAAAAAACAGAAGGATATTCTAAAAGTGTGAACAAGTTAGAGATCTACAAAATTAGAGATCATTAAAGCTAGAGTCCAGACTGACTTAATTGCTTTTCACAGAAATTAAACCATAGTCAGGTTGAAAATGATCATGATTTCTAGAAATAATTTTATGTAAACTACTTATGTAAATATATTAAGATATGAATTATTTGCAAAATGAATAGCAGGACCTCTGAAGAGTCCAACATGTAAGTATATAGTAAGAGCATGGGTTTAGGAGCAAAATTCTTATGAAGCTCCCTGTCATGGCTTCTTTTCTTTTTTAGGATTTTATTTATTTATTCATGAGAAACAGAGAGAGAGAGAGAAAGAGAGAGAGGCAGAGACACAGGCAGAGGGAGAAGCAGGCTCCATGCAGGGAGTCCCATGTGGGACTCCAGGATCACGCTCAGAGCTGAAGGCAGGCACTAAACTGCTGAGCCACCCAGGCGTTCCCCTGTTATGGCTTCTTCAGTAAGATTCCTCTGTTTTCTGAAGCTATCCATTCCATTCCCATTATAAACTTTGTACTAATGTAAAAAAAATAAAAGTCTGTTCCTTTTATGTTTCATGTAGTCCCTGTTCTCCAGTGCTAGGATGTTAAAAATAGACAGAAAACCTAAAAGTGGGGTTTTTGGTGTAGGGTGTAGGGCTAAAACAGGATGTGAGGTGTTGAACTTAATCTGAGGTCCCTTCTACTGGTAGAGTCCCATTATCCTTCCTCAGGCATACGCAAAAATAGAAGATGAGATGGCATGTACCCGAGTAACTTTTTAAGTATATAAAAGGTCATTAAGTTAACAATAGAATTGCACAGCATCTATTAACACAAAAATGTGCAATCTCAGTTCTCAAAGAGTTTGGTGTATTAGGTCAGCCCCATATATAATTTGTTTATCATGAGGGTTGAACCTTATGTAAGGAAAATATACAGCTTGAGGGGCTTGTTTTGGCTAGACAACTGAAATACACTAAATTCAATAGAGGAAATCTGTGAAATAGCTTTTCTTAAAGATGTTTAAATGAAAATTATCCATATCTTAAATGCATATTTGCCTAGAGACAGAGGGAAGGACTAAATAACATAAGGATGGCGGGGTTTTTGTTCTTTTTTTTAAATTCAGTTATTAGGGGACTCTTTTGGAAATAAAGTCAAATCCAGATCTTCCTATCCTGCTGACTTCTGCCTGTCATCTCTGTCAGACTGAAACTCCAGCAAAGTATCAATGAATAGAATGGAAAACATTCTCTAGTTTTGTTTGTAGGTGTTTTTTTTTTCTTTTCTTTTTTTAAGATTTTATTTATTTATTCATGAGACACAGAGAGGGAGAGAGAGAGAGAGAGAGAGAGAGAGAGAGAGAGAGAGGCAGAGACACAGGCAGAGGGAGAAGCAGTCCCCATGCAGAGAGCCCCACATGGGACTCTATCCAAGCAATCCAGGATTGTGCCCTGGGCTGAAGGCAGCGCTAAACCGCTGAGCCACCCAGGCTGCCCTATTTTTTTCTTTAATGTTCCAACTCACATTGTTGTTACTCCTCCCCACTCCCACCCACCCCCAAATTCTGGCTACTAGAATGCACTGGGTTTCTCCAGCCTCCTTGAAGCTTCTCAATACTCATGTGACCAAGTTTGGTGACTGGTGTATGTCAGGGAAGTGTGTCCTTTTTCTCTTTTCTGTGGGTAGCATGTAGATGTGATGGTGAGCTCTTTTGTACCACAAGAATCACACTCTAGTATTGGGATAAAAACAGAACAGAAGGAGTCTGAGTACTGACCACCACATGAAGTTTCACTGCCTTACCTGCTTGTTTTATTATATAACAGGAAAATAGTCTTTTTTTTTTATTTAAATCACTCTTCCTTTGAACCTCTGTCATAACCGCAAAACCTATATCATAACTAATATAGAACTTGGGACTTGTAAAAGGGAATGAACAGAACAAGAACAGAATCTGAAAAGTATGGCATTAGTTTAGAGTGCCCCAGAGGTGAAAATGATACAACTGGTGAGTCTAGCTAGGTTATGAAAAAATATTTGGTAAAACTATTGCCTGTGATGTCATAGAAGGCAGTCCACACACCACCTGAGCCTATAACTCCAAAGAGAGCAGATAGAACCATTCCTGATCTTTGAAGTAAGCTGCTGCTTCTTGCTGCTTTCAGCAAAGCCTTTCAAAGAGAGGAACTCTGGCTACAGCTAGTCAACTTGAAACAGGGCAGATTACAACCACTAAAAGGCACTCTGCCCATGATCTGCCATCTAAGTTGACTGAAAGTCTAGAAGGAGCCTCACAGCATCCTGTCAACACTTCTGCACACTGAAGCAGCCATGACAGGTGGCCCCTAAAGGGAACCTTAGCAGAAGATAAAATTGTGGCTCCAAGCCATGGCAGCCAAACAGTGAGATCCAACTCAGGAGTGAAAAATTAGTTTAAGAGAGTTAAAGTATAGTTTAAGAGTGCCATCCCACTCAAGACAATTGTTTCATCTGGCCTCAAGCTGCTGCCTTTACATTTGTAGGTGCAGTAAGAGGGGGACAGAACCCAAAGCCCAGTACATAAAAGTCAAGAAGTTCTCAGGCTTAAAAATGTTACTTAAGATCTTTGGTTTGTTTACATAAGTGAACAAAAGCAAACAGATTGGGAGTCTGCTACAGTTTTGAGAGAATTATATTGCCCAAGAAATGACAAATCTACCTTTAAAACCTATGTTGATAGTTAGATTCCCTAAAGCAAATGAATACCAAATTTGCACCATCAGGAGGCAGCTAAAAAATCTGTGCACTCCCACCCTCCTTTACCAAGGATCTATTTCCTTTGTCTATTCAGATACAGATATGATGGATAATGAACTCTGGGAGCCCATAATAATGGTTGTACTCTGAAAGTAAAACCAGGAATCATGGAGGACAACAGATGAGCAAGTTCCTCCAGAGAATAAAACCAGAGATGTAACAAGGGATTCTACTACATGTCCAGGGCAAGACATTAAAGGAGTTGATAATTTCAAGACTTTTATAATTAATAAAAACCAGAGCTGTTTTTATGTTTCCTGGTCTTTCCTTTCCAAAAGGAGTTATTACAAGCATTGTATTTATACTATATGATTATTATATATGGTTGAATATGGACAAGAGCTGATAATTTATTCTTTTAAAGAGCCACCTCTGGACTTTATAAGGAGACTATAAATCACTGGGAAAGACATTCTTGTATCCTATATTTAGGTACAAAGGGAAGGGATTGAGTGAGTGGCTAAAGAGGTGCTGTAACAAGTAAGTGTCAAGATGTGTTTTCCCCCTTCTTTATAGTAATAGAACCCCAGTTTTTAGATGGGTTCCTGGGTATTCAGAAGAAAGATTCCAAGTCTTAGACTCTCCTCAATTACTATGCCATGAGACTACAAAGAAGTGTGACTCAGCGGTTTAGCGCCACCTTCAGTCCAGGGCCTGATCCTGGAGACCTGGGATGGAGTCCCATGTGGGGCTCCCTGCATGGAGCCTGCGTCTCCCTCTGCCTGTGTCTCTGCCCCTCTCTCTGTGTGTGTCTCTCATGAATAAATAAATAAAATCTTAAAAAAAAAAAGCATTCTAGTAAAAGTTAAAAAAAAGTCCCTGGGAAGGATCTCACAAAGCAGAGACTTCTCATACTAAATTTTCCGTTACTTTTTTAGAAGTATTTTCTGGACTAAGGGCAAAACTAGAAAATTGAGAACACATAAGCATTTACTTCGCAGTTTACAAGTTCATCTGGCAAAAAATAACTTTTTTCCAAAGATCTATCTATTCCTGGATATCTACCCTGAACAGGATTAAAAGTGAGATTTGGGGCACCTGAGTGGCTCAGCCAATTAAGCATCTGCCTTCTGCTTGAGTCATGATCCCAAGGTCTGTTTGTCCCTCTCTGTCTGCTACACACCCTGCTTGTACGCGTGCTCTCTGTCAAATTAATTAATTAATTAATTAATTAATTAATTAAAACAATTTTTTAAATATGAGAATGGGGCTGGGAGAAGCAGTATGGGATGAAATGATTCTTGTCATTCCTGGGGGGTGCTGATGAGATTAGAGATTGTGTATTTGTAGTAGCATCAGTTTCTTGGCTCCTAGATGTTCCCTAGCAATACTCAGCAGTATAAGAAGGGAAGCATTGACAATAGTATCGATGCAGAATTAGGACTCTTCCAGGCATTCCACATTAGATGATAAGAGAAGGTAAAGATATTTAGCTTAAGCACAGTTGTATCAGGTGCTGTGTTATATATTATGCAATTTAGTCAAATAAGAAATTAATACAGGGACGGTTGATAAATTTGGAAAATAGAAAAAAGGTCTAGATCACTTTCAGCTCAGAAAGCAAGTTAAATTGTAGTAAGGAATAAGATATTTTGAAGGATCAAGATAACAATCAAAGAATAAGGATACTATAGCTTATAAATTTTGACATGGAGCAGTGGGGGTGATAAAAATGTCTAGGATACAGGTGGTAGGAGGCTGAATTCAAGAAGTATAGGTTGTCAAAGCTTAGGGAATCAAGGAAATATGAGATTAAGATGTTAGATGAGTTAGCCATATGGGCATAGAAGGAAAAGTAAATAAGACAATGATGGGATTTGGGAAGAAAGGAGGCTCTGGAAATTAATGTTGGTGGTTGTTGTTAGAAGATGACACAGCTGGTTGGAAAGATCCTCAAAGAAGGAGTTTTTACACAAAGGTGAGGAACAATGACTTGAAATGATTAGGAATAGGCAATGTTAAACTAAAAGCATGCAAGCCCATTTTAAAATTCTGTGTAAATAACAGCAAAATTGTCTTGGATGTTATTATAAAGAATAAAGTAATGTCACTTTGTAAATAAAGTAGCATCTTTTCTACAAAGAGTACTGACCCAATGTCAATTTTATGGCTAGTTTTAAAATTCTGTTATACCTTTCCATACCACTTAGCTGTGCCTTTTTCAGTCAAAGAAAAGTGCTGCCTTCAGGGAGCACACCTCCCAAGAGATCACTAAAATCAATGAGAAATCCAATGTCTATTTGTCAGTAGAGACATGTGAAGTTTGATGGATCTTTTGGGACTAGACCACTAGTTAAAGATTCTAAAACAAAATTAAGTGGAGCATAGATGCCAAAAATCTCAAGGGATCCTTGAAGACAGAAATGTGGAAGATAGAGACAAATTTCAAGACTGCTGCTGTTGTAGACCTGACCTTCCAGAAGAAGATGGAAATGGAATAGCATACACACACACACACACACACACACACATATACTCTCACCACCCCCAATATACACAGACAACAAAAGAGAATGCTAGTCCCTATCAACAAAAGGAATACAAAAAATGTTGAAGAAGGATCTTTAAATGTGTGCAAATGAATTAAATGATGCAATTTGAAAAGAAATATCCTTTTGGTACTTAAAAAAAAATCACTCTTTAATAGCTAATGCTATGATTGGGAAGCCCTTTAATGAGGACTTACTTCAAAATGATTATTCAAAAAGGCAAAACTTTCTTTAATAATGCAAATTAGGGGAAGTATTTATCATTTTTAAAATATAATATTAAATGTTTAGAACAACTTATAAATAATCTGAGACGGGTGTTTCTAGACCCCCTTCATCCTAATGATCCCAGCCTCCCAAGTTGTTATGGCTGCAATGCACATGTACTCATGGTGTCTCCTCTTAGGATCCAGTATGCCTTAGAGTCCTCTTTTTCTCATTCATAGGTAATAAACTATAGCCCTCTTTTGTTAGAATCATTAAAGAAGAAATATTACTTACTTAAAGTGAAAGACCAAATTAAAGGTAATCCTCTTGTCACAGTAAATGGGCTCACCCTAGCAACTCTAAAGTATTAAGAAATTTAACACAGTTTAAAAGTGGGTAACACAGTTTGAGTCCAGACTTAACTAGGCAATTTACAAACTGTGCAGTCAGGGTGTTACAGAGTCTTGGTCACATCTTTCTGCAGGCAGCAACGACTGTATCGCATATGGTTCTTTCAGATATTGTATTTTCCTGTAATAGTAGAAGGGATTCTTGAACTGCAGTAATGGCATACCTGTTTTTTTTTGTTCATATTCATACTGCTAAATAAGATAAAATCTTTAACAAAGAGATCTAGTCATTGAAGAATCTAGTCATTAAAGAATCTAGTCATAGAAGTTGTAATCAAAGCAACTCAGCTTTGAAAATAAAGGACAGTGGATTTTTGAGTTATTGCTTCAGGATTCACCAAAGTGAGAAAACTGCTGGTAGAGAAAAAAATCCCACAAAGACATGGTCACTTACCACATGAGTCTGTATTTCTCAATGTGCAAATCCAAATTAGAGTAAATCCAAAGGTTTTTTGCAAATGTTTATTGCAACCTCTTCTTGTCCCTTGGCAATGACCTGCTTCCTTTATTCAGTCAACAAATTTTATTGGAGGCCTACTTGTTCTAGGGCACTAAGTGTCTAGTGGTGCCTAAGACAGAGGAATTCCTTACTCTCATGGACCTAACACTCTATGGGATCAGACAACGAGCAAATAAATATATCAGACAGTGATTTGTGTGATGAAGAAAGTGAAACATGATGACAAGCTACAGAGTTATGGGTGAGTTGACATTCCTTTAGATTGGAGTGTCCCTCTGAGGAGGTCATATAAATAGGGAATACCTATAGGAAGTAAGGAAGGAAGAACTGCTGTAACAACATACCAGGCAGAGGGAATGGTTAGTGCCAAGACCTAAAATGGGGGTCAGTCTGGCTTGTTCAGGGGAACTAAAGGAAGGCCAATGACTAGAGTACTGACTACATACTAACCTATCAGTTGCCTTAAGTATCATACATATTACCAAATTTCCCAGAACTGTCTCAACCATGGAAGAAAATATATATTAATTTTATTTCAATAGGCATTATTGAGGTTGTGCAAAGCATTGGGGATGTAAAGATGCATAAATCATGATTTAGGGCTTTATGTAACACGAACATAATTAGGAACAAAAGATCTGAGAAGAGCTTTGTCAGAAGTGGTATAAAGTGTGTTGGGGACAATTACGTGGAATTCTGCCTGTATGGGTTAGTAAAAGCAAGCATCTGAGTTGGGCTTTGGGGAATAAATAGGAGTTTACTGTTAGACAAAGAAATAAATGGTGTAGACTTCTTACTGAATTCCTGACCCATATATCAATGGCCTCCTGGATATCTTCATCTGGATATCCTACCTCATCCAAATTCAGTATCCTATCAGAAAAAAATTTTCTTGCCCCAAACATGTTCCTCATCCTATCTGTGCATTTTAATGAACAGGTCCACTCTGAAAACTGGTAATCAGCTTGACTGCCTCCTCTTCCCGGTTTCTGCATCTGCTTTGTAACCAAATATTGCCAATTCTACACGTAGATCATCAACCTTTCTCTTCTTCACTGTATCCCTCATAATTTTTCATATGGATTCATTTTTTCCAGGATGTATCTCACACCTCCAAGTCAAATTTCAGTTCAAGACACCCTATAACACTATTTATGACCACTTTTGATCAAAAAGTACATAAAGGCTTAAGATGTAGGGCATGAAAATTCTTCCATTCATTTTTCAAGGCCTGTTTCTACCAACTCTCTTCTTGGCTCTCAATCTCCCAGAAAGAAGAAAGAAAATGAAATCTCAAAAGACAAAGTCATTCTTTAGATCATAGTTTTCTACTGAGCAGAATTACTACAGCATTAGGAAACTCTACACTTAGGACTAGGAATTCAGCCTTGTTCACTGTCTTGTTCATTCTGTCTCTTGCATTTCTCTCTACAATGTAGACTGGAAGGGACCTGTGTCCCTGGGCTGCCAGACTCACGTCTTTCTTTTTCCATTTCTGATTCATTCTACAATTGTTTCTGGCTAATAAATGAGACCAAGTTAATAAATCTAACTAAAACTCATCCTAGCTAAATAGCCAATATCTTCCTTCTTTTACTTTCTTCCTCAATTCAGCCACTTGGACAGTTATGTCTTTGTGTATGGGAGTGGAATAGGAATAGAAAGCTCAGCATAGGCTACCTTATATAAACTTTAGTCTCCAATTTGAACTCTTAAGAACACCTCTCCTTGATATATCAGGCACTTGTTTAGCCATATATGAAGTGATATTTTGGCCTCCAGTTTGCTATGGTTCTTTCTGTGTTGCACACATTTTGTGGGGTAGAGGGCAGAGAGGGAGCAGGTTATCTTGATTGATAAAGACAATTTGCAAAATGCTTATGAAGCCCTTGGGGGGGGGGAATAGTATGCTGAGCAGGGAGTGACTAATTGAGGATCTAGGTCTGAATTTCTGCCTTCCTGAACCACAGCAATAAATCTATTATCATATCAACAAGCTTCTCTCAATTTCTCATTAAAAACAAGTATATATATATATATATATATATATATATATATATATATATATATATACAAGGCATGATGCTAGACTGTAAGGGAAATAATTTGATTCCATTCTGCTGAAGTATTTGGCCCTCTGTAATAAAACACCTACAAATAAAGACATCAAAATAAAGCAATATTTCTCCATGAAGTGGACTATTAGCAGCTTAGATGAGAAAACTATTGTTGGAATATTCCCCCAAATTGTAGAACTTTTAGCATTACTGGCCCTGCCCTCCACTCTCAAATGCTATTGTAAATGCTATTTACCCCAAAATCATTTTGACAACACAAACCACTACTCATTTCCATTTCCAGATACCTCCTGTGAGGGTAGTACCACCTCAGCATGGTGAACTACCATAAGGAGAGAAGCAGTCATGAATCTACTTTAGATTTTTAGGCTATATTTGGAAACAGTATGTGAGATGAGAAATGGATGCCAGGGTATTAAATCAAGCAAATTATCGAATAAAAAAATAAGTCTAGAAACACAAAAGAAAGCAGAGTCAACCTAACCAATTTTAGGAAGATCAGAAGCCAATGAAGAGAGGTGAGGAAGATTTATAGGCTCAAAATGAATAAGGTGAGATGAGCTTATTACCAGCACTAAAGAGAAATGAAGCATCTTAAGTATCCCAAGGCTTTTCTTCTTCAACCTGACCCAGATTCATTGGTGAACCCTGCTTGCTTTAGCACCCTAGTTTACCCCCAGGGGGTACTCTGGTATTTTGCAAATAGTCTGATCCTGTATGAAATGTGTTTTAATCCTCCACCTCCAGGATCTGAAGGAGGTAGATGAGACTAAAGCAATCCATCTAGTTGTGTGGCTTATCACTAAGGTAGTTTTTGTTAACTCTATGGAGAAATATGTATAGGAATAAAAGTCATTCAGTTCAATGAGAATTTCAAGGCTTACTACTCACAGATTCTTTTTTTTTTTTTTTGAAGTAGAATTGACATGAGTATCCTATTTGCTTCAGGTGTGCATCATAGTGATTCAGTATTTTTTACACATTATGAAATGATCCCAAGTCTATTCACTATCTTTACCATGCAAAGTTATTACAGTATTACTGACTATATTCCCTGTGCCATACATTGCCTCCCCATGACTTACTTATTTTATAACTGAAAGTTTGTATCTCTTAATTCCTTTCATCTGTGTCACCTGCCCCTGTCTGGTAATCAACAGTTTGTTTCCTGTATCTATTAGTCTATTTCTGTTTTGTTTATTTTTTGGATTCCACATATAAGTGAAATCAGACAGCATTTATCTTTGTCTGACTTCTTTCATTTAGCATAGTAGCCTCTAAGTCCATTCCTAAGACCCAAAATGGCAAGATTTCATTTTTATGGCTAAGTAATATTCTATTATACATGTATATATATAATATATATATACATGTTTTAAATATATCCCATATCTTTTTAATCCATTCATCTATCAATGGACACTTAGGTTTCTTCTATATCTTGGCTATTATAAACAATGCTGCAGTGAATATAGGAGTACATGTATCTTTTTGAATTGGTATTTTCATTTTCTTCAGATAAATACCCAGATGTGGAATTGCTGGATCATCTGGTAGTTCTGTTTTTAATTTTTTGAGACACTTTCCTAGTATTTTCCATAGCGGTTGACTGATTTGCATTCCTACCAAATCCTAAAATTCCTGGAAGAAAACATAGGCAGTTAGCTCTTTGACATTGGTCTTAGCAATAGTTTTTGGAACAATTTCCTCAGGCAAGGACAAAAAAAAAAAAAAAAAAGCTAAAATAAACAAATGGGATTACATGAAACAAAAAAAAAAAAACTTTTGCATGGTGAAGGAAACCATTTAACCAAACAAAAAGGAAAACTATTGAATGGGAGAAGATACTTGCAAATCATCCAGTTCCTCGAAGATGTTTGCACCCTGGTGCATCCATGTCTCCTCTATGGCACGCTTCCACCTACACGTTCCTTTCCCTCCCTCTCCCTGTCTTTCCAAACCTATCCTGCAAGGTTGAGCTCTGAGGACACTTCCAACCAAAGCTATTTCCAACCTCCCATGTACTTGGCTTTTTAAATTTTATTTATTTATTTATTTATTTATTTATTTATTTATTTATTTATACTTGGCTTTTAAAAAAATCATGGACCTTGAAGTATCTTGCTTCATTTTATAGGGTTTTTTTTAAAGATTTTATTTATTTATTTGAGAGAGAGAGACAGAGATAATGAGAGAGAGCATGAACAGGAAGGAGAGAGAGAAGCATACCCCCCAGGGGGGAAGGTCCCTTGCTGAGCAGGGATCCCAATGTGGGGCTCCATCCTAGGACCCTGAGATCTTGAGCCAAAGGCAGAAGCTTAACGGACTGAACCACCCAGGGACCCCTATTTTATAGTTTTTATATGTAGGTCTTGTTTTCCTAACATGGATTGGAAATGCCTTGAAAATAAATAAATGTCTGATTCATTGTATTTGCTGCCACACTTGTGATCATCTGATGCTTCAGGGGATCTCGGTGGGTATGCTGAAAACCTTCACAGGTATGCCACCAACTTTTGGACGATGTGTAAAAATTATTTTACTGTATAATTAAGGATGCATATTGTAATAGGAATGTCTAGAGATGAAACAGAGTTGAGTGCATGGGACCCTACAGTAAAGGGCAAGGTATCATTTGCTGCAAATAAGAGGCTTGACATTATCAAAACTGCATCAAAGAAAGATCATATGAATAACTGAAAGAAGAAATGATCACTTAAAACAAAAATTGACTACAACTGCTTTTTCTATCTAGAGCAGTGGCAAAATTCATTTCTCGGGTAGATGGATATTTTATTTTTAAAATTACCTTGACAGGTAAGAGTAAGAAAACAAAGAAATCTGAGCCACTCTGTCAAGTGAAGACTGGTTTGCAGTCTTCCTGGAGAAGAGGAGACATGGGGCTGCAAGGAAAAAAGACAGGTGTAGGACCCTGAGCACAGAGGAACAAGCAAGGCTGAAACCTACAGTGTGACCACAAGAGAACCCCTATGAAACTGTTCATATTTATTATTCCCCTTGGTTTGTGGGAATAATCACAATTAGTACCTAACTTTGAGATTTTCTCCCCTATGTTATTATATAAATTATATAAAACCTTCAAAAAAGTGTGCTGCACACAACAGCTTGCTTTTAGTGGGGTTTGGGGAATAAAAGAGCAGAGCTGATGTCCCATGTGGGACAAGTTATATGAAAAAAAAGAGAGTAATCATAGGGGCTGTTCTGGTTATGTGGTTGTTGGCTCTCTGCCCCATTCCTATCTCCTTTGAATCACGGGGGATTGAAAGATGGCAAACGATATTTCCCAGGTTCTCTTGCTTGAGAGCTTATTCAAAAGTCCTGCGTGTGGCCCACGGAAGCCACTGGGTGGGTGATTGGATGAAGGGTGGAAGGGGAAAGAAGCCATTTTTTCCCTTCTTATGGTAGCACTTCTGGACAGAAGCAGCAGCAAGCACGCAAATTCAGGCTCCTGAGTTCCTGCCCAGGCAGTGATTTCAGCAACATAGTGTGTATGGGCTCTGGCTTCAGTAGCAGAAGCAGTGATGGGCATCTCCCAGGGTCTGTGCTCCTGTGGTGACAGTGGGAATGCAGATGCTTGGTTTCCTGTAGAGTGGAAGCAGTACAACTTACCAGCAGCAATGGCCATAGCAATTCCCAGAAGCATGTTAATCTATGTAACACTATTTCCCCTTTTGTTCTTCCACCCATGGATAAACAGATCTTTCCAACTTTGTTCCTTTACCTCTGCTGACATTTTTGTGACCAGTTCCTTGTATTACATTCCCTCTATTTGAGAAACCGTGGTGGTTAATTTTACATGTCAACTTGATTGAGTTCCATGGTGCCTGATATTTGGACAAACGTTATTTTGGGTGTGTCTGTGAGGGTGTTTTAGGATGACATTAACATCAGATGGGTAGACTGAGTCAAGCAGTTTGCTCTCCCTTGTGGCTGGGCCTTTTTCAATCAGTTAAAGCTCTGGATGGAACAAAAACGCTAACCTCCCTGAGAGTAGTTGGGGCTCTTCCTCCTGACTGTCTTAAGTTGGGACATTGGGCTTTTCTTCCTATTGGACTCCAGCAGATATGTTGGCTCTTCTTGGGTCGTGAGCCTACTGGCTTTTAGATTGGAGCTCTCCTGGTTCCTCAACTTGCTGACTACAGATCTTGGGACTTCTTGGCTTCTATAATCATGTGTGCCAAATTATAATAAATGTATAATGAATTATATATATGTACATATGTATATAAAATATATAATACATAATTTTGGTACTGGGAGATATGATGCTGCTGTAAACAAATACCTAAAAATGTACAAATGACCTTGGAAGTGGGGAGTGGGTATTAAGGCTGGAAGAGGTTTGAGGTGCATACTAAAAAAAGCTGACACTGCCATGAATAGACTATTGGTAGACATTGTTATTCTGCATGGTGTGATGACTATATACTTTTTTCCAGTTTTACTGAGATATGATTATCTCAATAGTTTCAGGTGTACTAAAGTTATTGTCTATACACTTATTAGTTGAGTATTAGTTTTAAGTGTGCTGTAATGAACACGGGAGTGAAAATATCTTTTTGAGATAGTGATTTAGTTTCCTTCAAATATATACCCAGAAGTGGAATTGCTGGATCAATCATATGGTAATTCTGTGGGGGTTTTTGGAGGGTTTTCTTTCTTTCTTTCTTTCTTCTTCTTCTTCTTCTTCTTCTTCTTCTTCTTCTTCTTCTTCTTCTTCTTCTTCTTCTTCTTCCTCTTCTTCTTCTTCTTCTTCTCTTTTTTGAGAAACCTCTCTACTGTCTTCCATAGCACCTGCCCCAATTTACATTCCCACCAAGAGTGCACAAGGGTTTCCTTTCCTCCACATTCTTGCCAACACTTGTTCTTTTACTCTTTTAATAAACTACCATCCTAACAGGTATGAGGTGATAATGACTGTATACTTTCATAGTACTATGGGATGTCATATTCTGGGATAATATACTGCAGAATGATTACTGCTAACTTGCATGGTACGTTTAATCTCTTCAAATGTATTGCTTAAAATAGCTGGCTTTCAAGTAGCCCCTCAGGCACAAAAAGGTTGAGAGCCATAGTTTTACATAGTGGACAATTTAAAAACATTTATTCAGTAATTGCTCAACTTTGCATTATCTAAGTGGTTGGAGAATACCAACAAAGCATCATTATATCTTTTTTGTTACCTAAAGAATGTTTCAATTTATGCCTTGCTACAATTGACATTTACAGTGAGCAATAATAATGTTATGTCACTGTGAAAATAAAAAAATATAAAATGCTATTAGTTACAGTGTATCATGGCATTAGAATGAGGAGTTAAAATGTCTATCTTAAAAGTTTACCTAATGGTCAAAAGGAACATCTGAATTTAACTTAAAATAGTGCAGGTTTTTATTTTTATTGAATGAGCTAAATTGAGGATTATAAACTAAGAGAAATTATTTAAAGAAAATTGAAATTTAGAGCAGAAATAAAAACACCAATGACAATTATAGTTTTTAGAGTCTGTGAATGAATGGTTACAATACAGCAGAAGACTTCTGGGAAACTGGAGGAAAAGAAATGTAAAAATGCTTTATATAAGCTATTAAAATGGCTGGCTACATAATCCTTCATATTTAGAAATGTGATTTTATTTGTGGACCTTCTAATAGCAACAATTAATAACCCTCACTGGTTTTTTTTTCCTGTTGGTAATAATTTTTGGTGAATCGCTTTTTTTGTATACATTTTTATTACAATATAATTCACATGCCATGAATTGACCCATCCAAAGTGGTACAATTCAGTGGCTTTTAGTATATTCACAAGGTTGTGCCCTCATCACCACTACATTTTTATTAGCCCAAAAAGAAACCTGCACTCATTAGAAGTCACTTCCTATTTTTCTGGCTCCTGGCAACCATTACTCTACTTTCTATATTTGTGGATTTGCCTATTCTGGACATTTCATATAAAAAGAATTATATAATATATGACCTTTTGTATCTGGCTTCTTTCACTTAACATGCTATAGCGTATATCAAGATTTTATCCCTTTATATGGTCATGTAACTTTTTTATTACTGATATTGCTTAAGTATCTCGGCAACTAGCTTAATTATAAAGTTTATTGATGTTTTCCTAGCTTAATCCTGCATAGCATAGCTCTCAGTTTTCCTTCCCTATAGATGCTGGATACCCACTTAATGTTACTTGAAGATTGCAAAGAAATCTTAGCAACTTGTCTTCCCCACCTAGCAATGCTACACCCCTCCTACTGCTATATTTCTTTAGGTCTCATGAGTAAACAATCATTTCAATGTCTTAACAAGTGCTTCATTTGAAAATACAGATATCCTTTAGATATATATTGAACTATAATTATCAGGTAACTAGCTCAGTTTCACCATTGACAGTGAGCTAATAGCACAGCTTAGAAATTGGGATTTTTAATAGAGAAAGGAATGAGATAAGAATAATTTTGAAGATGTTTTTTGGAAGCAAAGTTGGCCTGGTGTCTCTGAGCACCTGATGAAATGAAATGATTCATTTTTTTTTAATTCACCCAACAACCATTTCCTGAACCCCTAATTCAGCAGCATCAAATCTTATTCTTGGAACCACAGACAGAATGTTGAATCTTATCATTAATAATCATAGTCTAATGCAGAGTATTAAGTGCTGGGATAAAGGTATCTATAAAGGGCTATGAAAGCACAGGGCAAGCTAAATTAGACTGAAGTAGAAATGTTAAGGAACGCTTCCTGGAAATAGTGAAATGAGAAGAGTTTCCGAACTGAGTGTGTGTTAACTAGATAAAGAATGGGAGATAGGCATTACAAGCAAAGGAAGCAACGTGGTAGGAAAGCGAAAAGAATCAAATCACTAGCTTTTTCCACAAACGTCAAGTAGACCAGTATGGCCAAAGAAAAGGGAAGAAAAAGTTTAGAAATATGGTAGTAATAACATCTATTAAAAATAAGTTGCTTATTATATGCTAGGCACTGCCATAAGTACTTCACATGCCTCCTCTCACTCAATCCTTGCAATAATCTTATTACATAACTGCTGTTTCTATCTTTTTCTCATGGAGGAAACTGAGGCATAGGAAGGTTAAGTAACTTGTCTGTATTCTTACCTCTAGTAAGTGAAGTATGATGCTGGAGTATTAACCTCTCTGCCGTTGGATCATGACGGGCCTCAGGTGCTAGGCTAAGGAATTTGATCTTCATCCCGAAAGTCATGGGATACTGAAGGGTTTTAGGCAGGAAAGTGACCTAACATGAACAGATTGACCATTTTAGAAAATCACTCTGGAGCTTGGGTAGAAGAAAGCCTTGTGCAATCTAGAGGCCGAGAGGCAATAATCAGGCAAACAAATGATGAGGGCCTGAAATCAGCAATGCAGTGAAGTTGAAGAGAGCCCAACATATACGTAGGAGGGAAAATCAGTCTCTTAGGAGGTGGGGACAGAAGTGACAGAGTCTAGAATGATTGAAACACTAAGTTATTGGGTAACTGATTATGCCTTCAACTAGGAGAATACAGTGGAATAAGAGATCTTAATTCAGGTTGAGTATGAAGTGAGTAGGTAACACTCAGGTAGAAATGTCCAATATAGAGCAGCCTTTGTGGGTCCCCTTTGTGGGTCCAGAACCCAGAAGTGATGTCTGAGCTGAAAACAAGGTGTCAGAGGCATTGGGTCATCAGTGGTCATTGAAGGAAAGCAGAGCCTTAAACACAGCCACCCAGGAGGCTATATATGGCTGGAAGAGCACAGAACAAAGAGTCAGGCTCTGAGCAGCAACAGTAGCATCATGGAGGCATCATTGGGAGATCCTGTATGCAAGAGACTGAAAAATGGTCAGAGAAGGAGGTGGATGAGTGGGTAAGGGTGATGTCACTAATGCTAAGATGAGAGTTTATTTTCTTTAAAATTTTATTTATTTATTCATGAGAGACACATAGAGAGAGGAAGAGACACAGGCAGAGGGAGAAGCAGGCTCCCTATGAGGAGTCTGATGTGGGACTCAATCCCAGGACCCCGGGATCACGACCTGAGCTGAACGCTGATGCTCAACCACTGAGCTACCCAGTGTTCCCCAAGGTGAGTTTAAAGGATGGAATGGACAGCAGTGTTGAATACCACAGTGAGGTCAAATGAGACCAGGATGGAAACTGTTACTGAATTTGACAATCTGAAGATAAATGTGACTTTATAGAGAGGGGTTTAAGGGACTGGAATCAGACTGCAGCAAAGGGTGGATGTGAGCAGAGGATATAAAGAAAGTGAGCGCAGGCTGCTGTTGACACCATCACTCACTGGGAAGGGAAGCTACAGGAGGGAATGCAAAGGAGAAAAAAAAAGGCATCTGAGTGCACATGTATCTGCCCACACATCTACACAGAGGGAATATGCTCTAAATCATCGCTCTTAGGTTTGCAGCAACTGGCAAATAAGTAAGGAACTGACATACCATTTCTAGAGTTTTCTGAGCAACAGAATTTGCAAGGCCCTCTGTTGCCTTTAGAGCAAGAAGGGTCCTGATGAGACAGCAAGGTGAATCAAGAGAAGGCAGAGATCACTTTCAGCTTTCTCTATAGTCAAGTTCAGCTTGGGGATATTTGGAGGTTTCCTGTAGACTTGGAGTCAGCTAGGGAAAGTAGCTGAGGTCTTTGCTGGCAACCTAGCTACGCTACAACGAGAGGCTTCCAAGGTGAGACAAGGCCTCATATGATAAGCTGGTGGTGTAGACCCACTCATTGGGTATTATCCAACCAGGAAGCTGCCCCAAGCCTTTTCTTCCTAAGCTGCTGTAGACCATCTATAGGACCATTCCAAGGAAGCAGGAGTAATAA
Source organism: Nyctereutes procyonoides (assembly GCF_905146905.1). Taxonomy (NCBI): domain Eukaryota; kingdom Metazoa; phylum Chordata; class Mammalia; order Carnivora; family Canidae; genus Nyctereutes; species Nyctereutes procyonoides. The sequence goes on along the minus strand of NW_026575033.1, from coordinate 14,578,448 downwards.
AACACCGCTGTCAGTGCACAGACGAAATAAGGATACAGCAGTGATACATAGCTGTAGAAACGTCCGGGTACCAAGTGCAGTAGGTCATGAAACTGAATCTCCTTTCCTCTCTGGCTGCTGCTGCTGCTGCTGCCATTGGGTATCTTAATTCCCTCTTATTGATCCTGTTGGTGAGAGGATTCCTGCTTTACAGTTATAGGGATGACCAAACATGGGACACCTGACACTGGCAGCTGAAATGCCAGTAGTGAATTATTTACATGTACTCAACTGGGACTAGAATAGATAGTGGGGAGGCAGGTGGGAGGCAGCCCTTATAGTGTCGAGAAGATGAGGTGACCCTGGTTCCTATGGGAAAATGTGATTGGCGTGAATACTTCTGGGGACAGGCAGGGAACAGAATTACCCACTGCTCAGGGATAAGAAGCAGCTGTGCCTGGTCCTCTTAATAAGGAGGGTTTTCGGCTAGGGGACCTTATACATGAAGCAGAGGAAGCAGAGTAGGGAGGAGAATTTGTAGATTAGGTTATCTGAGGCCCTCCTAATTTTATCACATGTCACATGTAATATTGGGTCTTAATTTTGGGTTTTACAACCAAAGGGGTGATGAGTAGGAGCCTCTCACAGGTGTCCTGAGAGATGAATAAAGACTGCCTCAGTTCATTTGGTTGTTATAACAACATACCACAAACCAGGTAGCTCACAATCAGCACCCATTTCTTTTTTTTTTTCTTTCTTTTTTAAAAAAAGATTTTGTTTATTCATTTATTTATGAGAAACACACACAGAGGCAGAGACATAGGCAGAGGGAGAAGCAGGCTCCCTGCAAGCAGCCTGATGTGGGACTTGATCCCGGACCCTGGGATCATGCTCTGAGCCAAAGGCAGATGTTCAAACTCTGAGCCACTCAGGCCTTCCAACACACATTTATGTCTGACAGTATGGAAGCTGGAAGCCTGAAGTCAGGGTCCCTGCATGGTCAGTTCTGTGTCTGGTGAAGGCCTGCTTTCTTGATCATAAATGGCCATCTTTTCACTGAGTCCTCATGGGGTGTAAGGTTCTAGGAAGCTCGGGGGTGGTGGTGGGAAATGTGAAGGGGAAGATCTCTTTTATAAGAGCACTAATCCCATTCATGAGGGCTCCATCCTCATGACCTAATGGCCTACCGAAGACCCACCTTCTAGTACCATAACATTGGGGGTTAGAATTTTAGCATATGAATTTTGAGGGGCCACGGACATGCAGTTCATAGCAGAGGAGGATGATTATAGGCAGAGAAACATGGAACTGGACAGTGATCATTGTTGATAATTACATCTGATTGAATATTTACCTGATAGTTCTCAATTTTAAATCACAAGCAACTGGAAAATTTACTGGTTTGGGTTAAGATTTCTGATTGGACCAAATTTGCTTTTTCTGGTATGAGCTTGTCAGAGAAAATGTGTAGTCATAAAAATAAAATGAGTTTTATGTTTCCACAGGGCTTATTTGTGACATTCAATTCATACTTGCCATGCCCATTGTTAAAAGCTGCAAAGGGGCTATAGAGAAGGTTAGGGTCCTTCCAGGAGAATGCTGAAAGACTGTCAAGAAGGCTCATAGGAGACATTACCTTTGGTGAATTTAGCAAGGTACCCAGTCTGGCCCTCAGCTCTGTCATGTTCTCTGAGTTGAAAAGCCTAGGAAGATGATTCATGGCAATCTACTCACAAGAGACTTAAGTAATTCAGTGTGAGATATTTAATTCTAGTTACTGGAATTTGTGCATTCTCTATCTGGGGTGTTCCTATGCTGGAATTAGGATACTCAGAAAGATAAAATGATAATCAGAGTATTGATTAGTGAGCACCAGGAAAGATTTCATTAGTCTGTGACAAGGCCTGATCAATCATCTCTCCTCCACTTAGAGAGATGCTTTTCCAGTGACTGGAAAGTTCATCTTGGCCACATTTGGTGCTTCTCTCTGGATCATGCTGAATAAATGCTGCTCAGGTGTCCCTGAATGCTACCTTTCTTTATGCTCTGCACTGATGCAGACCAGGATCCATATGTCTCTTATAAGTTGTCTTAGCATGCTCTGATCATGTATAGATCAAAAGTGTATTTTAGTTACCTGCTTACTTGTACATCCCCTTCATGACTATAATACCTTTAGAGCAAGAGTGCTGTCATCTTGCCAATCTTGCTTGCATTTGCTGTTTCCAGACTATTCACACTCAACCTTCAAGTTATTCTCACATATCCATGAAAGTGTTCTTGTCTCTGGCTCTAGGTCTTTCTCTTCACCCCTAATTCTGCTTTATTCTGGGGAATTTTTATTTTCTGTGGCTAGTCAATTGATGGTCTTTACCTTCAGTTTCAGTCCTACATCACTGCAACTCACTGCTTTCACCACACTATGGATTTCTCCATCATCTGGAATTGCTCTTCCTACTTGAAGGCAGGATTGAACTGAGTGAGAGGCTGCCCTGGTAGCTGATGTTGGAGGGACTGCAGGTTAAGCTGAATTGGAAGGCAGGTTTACCAAAGGAAGAATTAGGCATGAGAACTTGGGACACTGGCCCAGTCATCCTGTTAACATTGATGTTACACGAGAGAAACTCTTTGCGGACTTAGAGCATGAGCTTTGATTAGCTAACTTTGCCTGGGGTGATGAATGCCATAGAGGTGAATTTGTTCTTGGATGGGCCTTTAAAAGAGATCTTCAATAGTGAGACACACACGGGACCCTTTGGTCTGAGATATGAATGTGTTAGTGTACTGGGGCTACCATAACAAAATACCACACATTGGATGGCTTAAACAATAGAAATATATTTTTCACAGTCCTGGCCAGAGATACATATCAAGGTACCATCAGGTACCTTTAAGGGCCATAAGTAAAGGATCTATTCCAGGCCTCTCTCCTTGGCTTGCAGATGACCATTGTCTTTCTGCTTCTTTGTATGATTGTCTCTCTGTGCATGCATTGTACCCCTGGTGTTTCTCCTTTTGATGATGATGCTAATCATACTGGATTCAGGCCCCACTCTGATGGCTTCATTTAACTGAATCACTTCTTCTTCTTCTTTAAAGATTTTATTTATTTATTCATGAGAGACACAGAGACATAGGCAGAGGGAGAAGCAGGCTCCATGCAGGGAGCCCCACGTGGGACTTGATCCCGGGTTTCCAGGATCATACCCTGGGTTGCAGGCGGCGCTAAACCGCTGTGCCACGGGGGCTGCCCCCGAATCACTTCTTTAAAGACTTCAAATATGATTACATTCTGAAGTACTGGAGATTGGAACTTCAACATATTTATTGGTTAGGGGAAGAGTCCACAACTAGCCTATAACAATGAGTAAGATCTGAACAGAACAATGCTCAATAATTATCTGTTTAATGTTTCTTTCCCCACAAGTTGTTTATATTTTTACTTTGTCTAAACCATGAAGTGAAATAAGATTTATATATAAAAAAGAGTGGAAACCTGCTCAGTGGCAAAATAAACTTTTTAGGGAAAAATTTTGCAACGGAAGTTTTGATAGGATAAAGAAAATCACAAAAAAAAAAACCCACATTAGGGTTGAAGGCTTAATTTTCTTTTATCAATGTGAGTAAATATTGATATTACTTAATAGGAATTGTATTACATTGATCTAATAGGTAAATACTGCTAAAAGATAATTTTCAAAAATAAGGAAGATCATGACTCTTATACAAATATAAAATAAACATGGGTTAAAAATCTTAACTCATGGATCAAGAAAAAACAGATGTTATAAGCAATTCAAAGAAGAATCCAAAAGAATAGATACATTGCTAGATAAGGACTGTTGAGATGAATATATCAATGGAAACAGATTTTTTCCGTAGGTGGGAGGGTGGATCCCTCCATCAGAGTTTACTTGTATGTCTACAGACAAGAATTATTTTGCAGTGCTGTCAGTTGCTTACCGCTTACACAATTGGAGATAAATCTCCCATAGAGTCAGAATCAAGTAAGTGGAAGAGTATGCTACAGACAATGCATAGTTTTCTATAGAACTGCAAATTTTTCCTTAACGCCTCAAAAATACTGTAATTTAAAAATTTTGACACTCCAGATTAAATGATATTATAATAAGAAATTGTTAGAATATAGTCAGGGGCAGCCTGGGTGGCTCAGAGGTTTAGTGCCAGCCTTCAGCCCAGGGCGTGATCCTGGAGATCTAGGATCGGGTCCCACATCGGGCTCCCTGCATGGAGCCTGCTTCTTCTTCTGCCTTTGTCTCTGCCTCTCTGTCTCTCTGTTTCTCATGAATAAATAAATAAAATCTTTAAAAAAATAATAAAAAAAATATAGTCAGAAAGATTCTGATCCATGAATTTCAGGCCTCGACAGCATGTTGATGGGAAAGAGATTTGGGGGTTTGGAAGAGGATTTGTTATATCAAACTACTTCATCATAGAGGCCATTACCACCTACTCAATTTACTCAGGGAGTTTATTTCAGTACTGAGTTAGTAACTATTGGAAATGGAATTTGTGGACCTTCCCTTATTTTGAATAGAATTTTGGTAGAGGTTTTATTAGAAGGAAAACTGAGTGAATTAACAGATAAGAACCTATCTGATAGGTTTGCTGCTGTTTTTCTATAAAGAAATTCCTTCTGGAGCTCAAAATAAATGGATGTATGTTTAAAAATATATTTTTAAACACTAAAATGGCCTTACCTCATAGAGGATAACATTTTTCAATTACTTTTTTGATTTCGGTCTCCCTGTCAAGAATTAAAATGCTAAAAATAATTGTCTTTGGGTTGCCTTCCAGTATTGGATTTTATTGTTTCTCTTTAAAATAAAAATATTTGGACTTTGTTGTTTTAATGTGCATTCTAATTCTAAAGAACAACTCGTTTTTGTAAAATAAAATCAGCTAGACTATCAACACAGATTGAAATATTTAATGATCTGACACCCAATTAGTCTAGAGGAGTGAAACTCTGCTCGGATAGTTTTACATCACAAGAACTCTGAATAAATTATATCTTAGGTGTTTTACTGATAGATCACATTGATTATCCTCCATCAGCTCTAGTGCTGCATGTGTTAGCTTGATTTGTGCATCATGAATTATAAGCAAAGGCACCTGATTGTTTGGCAGGGCTCTTGTGTTTATTGAAAGTCAGCACTCCATTTTCCCAGGCTCTGGAGAACTTGAGAGAAACACACCTAAACTGAAGAGTTAAGGAAGTAGGGGCAGCTGAAAACATTTATCCTACCATCATCATAACCATCCCGAGAGAGTCTGCCTGAAGAATGGCAAACACATGTGTTGCACACCATCGTTCAACGCTGATAATGCAACACAGTACTTTCTCTGCTGACCTAGAAATAGCCTCCGAATCCTAAACACAATGCTTAGGGTAACCACAACTAATATATCAGAGTTGGTGTGTAATTTAGAAATTATTTGATATCTTTTTTTAAAATTTATTTATTTATGATAGTCACAGAGAGAGAGAGAGAGAGGCAGAGACACAGGCAGAGGGAGAAGCAGGCTCCATGCACCAGGAGCCCGATATGGGACTCGATCCCGGGTCTCCAGGATCGCGCCCTGAGCCAAAGGCAGGCGCCAAACCGCTGCGCCACCCAGGGATCCCTATTTGATATCTTTTTTAAAAAATTACTTCCTATCATTGCTCTACCTCTAGTTTTTGAATTTCAGTCTGCCATGAATGCCATGAAATAGGCAGCGACTGAAGGGATCAGTGATCATTCTGCATTTTTTAAAAATTACTAGTTGCCAACATTCAAATGTCAGGAAATCATACAAATACTTGGATTTCTGTCTTTTCTTTAAAAATCCGATTTGGCAACACTGGGCTTTATTCTCACATGGCAACAACTGGCTGGATCTTAGAACTGGCATTTTCCTAAAGTTAAGTAAGCTCACAAATTTGCTGTGGATACCACTCATCCAATTTGGCTCATTTACATGCTGAATTTCGAATGTATACCTCCACCTTGTTCTACTGCGACTCTAAGTCCCCTGGCCCTTCATGCTGTTTGATCTCAGAATTTGCCGGCTCAGAAGTAAGGAGGAAGGGTTTGTAGGCCCTTTTGTGGTGCTAAGGCAACTTCAGAGGTGAGGAAGGAGAGTAATAGAAACTCCTTTGGTTAGCTTCTTCCCCTGTGGTTCAGACTGTCAAAGTAGGGCACGCATTTCTCAGCCAGAACTGAAGAGTCCAGAAGGCCGAGATCCCCTCGGGGTAAGAATGATTTCATTTTGGTGAGATTGGCATGGGGTCTGCAGCCTTGCAGCTGTCAATGAGATGTCACCTCTAAGCAATTAAGATCACAGCAGGAGGTAGGGAGAGGGGGCTAAGAAAACCCAAATAGATCCAAAAAGTGTTTTATTATGGACTACATATTTAGGAGAAGTAGACCTAAAACGGCTGCTTTTAGAATAACTGGCCTAAGCTGCAGGAAAAGTTAAAGCAAGGTTTCAAGGCCCTCTGTGTGCTAAGGAGTTCTTAAGACAGCTCAGTGATCTCACATACAATAAGGGTCAGGAAATCTTAAGAAAATGTGAATTATCTACTTTTATCTTATGTCATGTTTTTTCTTGATTTGAGGAAAGTATTAGTCATGGGAGATTTAAGTGCTGTAGAGGCAGAGTTCTTATTTCTGGCCCCCTCACTTGGTCTCAAGGCTTGAGCTTGCTGTTCCCTTTGCCTACAACTCACTTTCTCCCTTTAAGGCTTGGAGTGATGTCTCAGAACCATCAACACCTCGCCTCCCCATCTCCCTTTCCTCCTTAATGTTTTCCCCTAGCGCTTTTAACTATCTATCATATATTTAACTTAATAATCTTGTTTGGGGTAGGTGTTCCTTCCATTGTTGGATGAAAGGAGAAGTTTTGTCTTGGTTGTTCATAGACGTATCCTAGACAGAGCCACAAACAGAGAAATTACTCAACAGACATTTGTTGAGTGGGGATGAAAAGGATGTGGCTGCAGTGCATCTCAAGGACTTTGTATCAGGTTTCCCAGACCCCATGAATTTTGAAAAAATCTTGGAGCAGGATGACAGAGTATAATGTCCCTAATCTCTCAAATTTCATTATTTTATTAAGTGGGAGATGGAAACTCCAATACAGCTCCTACGCTGTTTATTATGGAGATTAACATTTTTAAATTATGCAAATATAAAGAAAACATCTTGTAAAATAGAGATGTCGGCCAAAGGAGCTTACATTGCTTTGGGAAGGAGCATGTGGAAGGGCACAGTGATCTGGAGCAGACTTGTCACGTTCTCTGCTTGTTGGAGAAAGAGGCAGGAGATCTTTTTATGAAAGACAAAATAAGCCATTTAAAAGCAAATCAAACCATGGGTGTCGCCCATTTTAACCTCTAGAACAGGGTCTATATTTTATAGTTACTCCAACTGTTCTCTATAGTTTGAATGAAGAGGAAACACAGTCAGTGAGAAAGGGCACTTCAGCTTTCCTGCTTACATGGCCACATAGCTTAGGATTGAAGCTCCACCATCCATAAGGTTAAAGGTTGAGCTCCAACTGGTTCAGGAATGTCCCTTAACATCAGCACTCCAACTGCCAGCATCAAGGCAAGGGATGGTAGCCGTACTGAGCTCTAGCTAAGAAAAGTTGCTAGGTTGAAAAAGATTGCCTCTAATTTACCTGGAAATTCTATGTGTAGAGATCTATGAACATGAATTATCTTATAGACCATTATCATTTAGTGTCTAAACGTTAAGCACCAGGCAGTTCCTGTTGAAAGACTAAAAAATACTTATAATATGATGTGTTCATCTATTTTAATACACTGTGCAATGATCATCATAAGAGGTTAACAAGAAAAAATCAAGCATGACTATAAAAAGAAATCACTGTATTTGGTGATACATGATGTTCCAGAAAGATGGTGCAGTGGAAGAAATAGCACCATAGCATTAGAAGAAAGAAAGAAAGAAAGAAAGAAAGAAAGAAAGAAAGAAAGAAAGAAAGAAAAGAAAGAAAGAAAAGAGGTGCCAGCTAAAAAAGAAAATAGCAGAATTCAAGATTTTATCCTCCAAAAACAATGAGGCATGTTCAAAATTCCATGCTCTGTGAACAACTATTGCAGCATCAAAGGGGGAAAAAAGAGTCAACCTGGAGATGGAACCTGTGATGCCTGAAATAATTACTGAAGACTGACCTGTTCTTGTAAATGAGTTAATACTCACTATTCTTGAGAAATAATGAAAGAGAAAACAAGGATTGCAAAGAAGTAATTAGCTATGACAATGAAAGACAAGTTCTAAACCAGTTAACGCTACAGATAAACTACACATATTTCTGGAGGCTGTGAAGAGCAGTATATAAAGCAACTAAAAAAAGCTGTCCAGAACAGTGTGTCCCACCATGGATACAATACGTAATTACAATGACACAGGAGAATATGACAGGCCTAGAAAACAGTTTAAGAAAATTTAGTCTACAGGGAAGCCTGAGTGGCTCAGTTTTTGAGCGTCTGCCTTTGGCTCAGGTAGTGATCCTGGGGTCCTGTGATCGAGTCCCACCTCTGGCTTCTCCCAGGGAGTCTGTTTCTCCCTCTGCCTATGTCTCTGTCTCTCTCTGTGTCTCTCATGAATAAATAAAATCTTACAAAAACTAGTAAAAAATATTATAGGTGGCCAATGAAAATTTAAAAATTCTGTGGTGTAGGAAGTCTCATTTGAGGAAAAATTGAAATTTTTCTTGAGCTGGAAGGAGTACCTGGACCACTTGAAAATATCATTGTAGATAATAATGATGTATTTGGACATATTACTGACATATAGCAAAATAACCATATAACTAATACAAACTTTTACTTAAAAATATTTTTAATATCACTATTTCTGTATGTGAGATTACGAATATTCAGAATCTATGTAAGAAATTGTCAAGAGGGGAAAGAGATTTTAGAATCTTAGTTTCCTAAAGAGTGATGGCATGCTTCCTTTTTGTGTGTGGAAAGACACAGAAATCCAAGGTAGGCAGAGAGGGAAAGTTTAGGGCAGAAGATTTTTCTTTTTTTTTTTTTTATAAATTAATTTTTATTGGTGTTCAATTTACCAACATACAGAATAACACCCAGTGCTCATCCCGTCAAGTGTCCCCCTCCGTGCCCGTCACCCATTCACCCCCACCCCCCGCCCTCCTCCCCTTCCACCACCCCTAGTTCATTTCCCAGAGTTAGGAGTCTTTATGTTCTGTCTTCCTTTCTGATATCTCCCACACATTGTGTGGAATCAGAAAAGACCCCGAATAGCCAGGGGAATTTTAAAAAGGAAAACCATATCTGGTGGCATCACAATGCCAGATTTCAGGCTGTACTACAAAGCTGTGGTCATCAAGACAGTGTGGTACTGGCACAAAAACAGACACATAGACCAATGGAACAGAATAGAGAACCCAGAAATGGACCCTGAACTTTATGGTCAACTAATATTCGACAAAGGAGGAAAGACGATCCACTGGAAGAAAGACAGTCTCTTCAATAAATGGTGCTGGGAAAATTGGTCATCCACATGCAGAAGAATGAAACTAGACCACTCTCTTGCACCATACACAAAGATAAACTCAAAATGGATGAAAGATTTAAATGTGAGACAAGACTCCATCAAAATCCTAGAGGAGAACACAGGCAACACCCTTTTTGAACTCGGCCACAGTAACTTCTTGCAAGATACATCCACGAAAGCAAAAGAAACAAAAGCAAAAATGAACTATTGGGACTTCATCAAGATTTTTCTTTTTTTGAAGATTTTATTTGTATATTTGGGAGAGAGAGAGAGAGAGAGAGAGAGAGAGAGAGAGCACAAGCAGGGGGAGCTGCAGGTGGAGAGAGAGGGAGAAGCAGACTCCCTGCCACAGAGCAGAGAGCAGGATGCAGGGCTAGTTCGGAGGACCCTGGGATCATGACCTGAGCTGAAGGCAGTCGCTTCTAGGACTGAGCCACCCAGGATCTCCTAGGACAGAAGGTTTTTCAAAATGTTCATGATGTGCAGTAAATGGACACTGTAAAGGAAATGGGTTGTGTTTGTGAATGGTGTGAGCCAGAAAAAAATAAAACATACAGAATATCTGGTTTTCACTCAAGAAAAAATAGGCATTAAAAGAACACCCTTTGACAGTTTCAGAGGCAGACTGCTTTCTCGCTGTGATACTACAGGAAAGGAGGAAAAAAGAATAGGAATGCAGATATCACAGAACACTAAAATAACTCCAGGAATGTTTGGGCTATGGCTACACTGGCTGGAAGTCAGAAAGTATATCCTTGAGGCATGTGTCCCTGAAATGCTCCAGGAAGATGGCTTAAAATCATGCACTTAAAATTTAGCCTAATGGTGAATTTGATCTTTTCTAAGGCTTGTAAAGGGATTTTTTTTTAAACAGGTGGTAGGAAATGTAGAAATGTTTTTTTGGTGTTAAAAGAATAATCCATATTTTAGTTATAGTGAATTCTGAATGGTGACCAATTTGGAGAGCAGGGGATTGAAACAATAAAATTGACTCTAATAACTTCATATGTTATAGTCAATTACATAGAAATAATCTAATGAATAGAAGAGATAAGAGCCATTCTGAGAAATTCCTACTCACTGCTCTGACTGTATTTGCTCAAAGTTTGCAGATTTGAGTTCATCTAAGACTTTGAATTTAATTCTTACAAAAGGTCTTCCATAGTTTTAGAGGTTGAGTGAGAAAATCAGTTACTTATTTTGATTAATTCTTCATCACAAAAATATATATATTTATCATTCTTTATTAATTTATTTATGTTATCTGTTATACAGGATGCAGCAAAAGTACCATTTTTTTTAAAATAACGGAAAAGGAACCTGGGTAGTTCAGGCGATTAAACATCTGATTCTGAGTTTCAACTCAGGTCATGATCTCAAGGTCATGAGATGGAGCCCTGCACCAAGCTCTGTGCTCAGTATGGAGTCTGCTTGGGATTCTCTCTCACCTCTCCCTCTTTCCCTGCCACCTACTCACTTGCAGAGAAAGCTGTGCTCTCTCTTTCTCTCTCTCAAATAAATAAATAAATCTTTTTTAAAATTTTATTTTATTTTATTTTTTATTTATGATAGTCACAGAGAGAGAAAGAGAGAGAGAGGCAGAGACACAGGCAGAGGGAGAAGCAGGCTCCATGCACCGGGAGCCCGACGTGGGATTCGATCCCGGGTCTCCAGGATCGCGCCCTGGGCCAAAGGCAGGCGCCAAACCGCTGCGCCACCCAGGGATCCATAAATAAATAAATCTTACAAAAAAAGAAGGGGAAAAATAGGCCATATTACCATAGGAAAAATAGAAAATATGTTAATGATGATTTTTGTGTTACTAAAAATTGAAATAGTGCACAAAACTTCTAAGCAAAATAAGGATTCATAATGATCCTAAAAATGTATCTTCTATACTTATAAGACATTTTTTATTCTGTTTTGTTTCTTTCCTTGAAGGAAGATGCTCCATAGGTAGAAAAGATACTTATGAGATGAAAATAAGGACAAATAAGACTTTTTGTAAATATCCTGGGATGGAAGGAAGTGAAACAAAAAAGTAAGTTACTAAGGAACTACAAAGTATGATTATTTGTTGAGGAAAAGACTTATAGTTACAGATTACATTTTTGAATTTAAAAGAGCTAACCAAACCTTGGTGAAAATAGAGATATACTGGTCCGAGGAGATTTAAAAGGAAATCTTGAGTCATAAAAGAGGAGATCCATAAAGAAAGGCATACAGTAACAAGTTATAAATGAGATTTGTCTATACAGTCAACATATATGCTCAGTAAAGTCACTTGGGAATTTTATGGAATATGCAAATTATATTGGAATTTGAAAGTTAAAAGAGTTAAAATGGGAATAATTTATATGAAAAAAGCAAATGTGAACTATTATTCTATAAGAGGAATAGTTGAGCTGTGAGTCTTGGCTTTTGCACCAGAAATAGCTTCAAATTTATTTGTAGAGCTTGCATTGGTAATGTTTTGGGCAGAATAGACTGATGTTCTTGTCACAGAACAGAGAACATATGCTGGAATCCAAAGGCCTCAGCTCTTTGCCATTAGCTGAACTGTATAATTCTGGCCTTTGTGAATTTCAGTTATAAACCAATAAACTGAGGGAGCAGGGCTAGATGGTTTCTAAGGCTCTTCTTGGGTGTGATTTTCTGTGTCTTTAGTTTATTTGATCAATAAATAAACATGGACTGACACAAACATTCTGAACTTTGTTCATGAAACCAATAAGAAGACCCTCAGAAAGAAGTCTCACTGTATTGCCTCCTGGAGTCAATAATGATTCAAGAATATTCTTTTTTAAAAATCAAGGTCTAGGGTTGATCTTATAATCGCAGAAATAGATTATGAGTACTCTGCATGGCACAATGCTTAACATAACTACCTAGATTGTTCAGTTTCAAACTTTTTTACCCCCAGCTGGTTAAACCTCTTTAAAACCTTAAGCACACTTAGTTTTTTCTGGTGGGACTCCAAGGTTCAATCACCTGGTATTTAAAAATCAAAACTGTACACTTCACAGCTACCTGATTATAAATGGAATTCTTTGCATAAATCCTAAAACCATAACACTATATTTGTTTTTATTGCTCAGATCTTTTAAGCTGGGTCAAATTCATAAGAAGTTTCTTTCATTTAGCCTTGACTCTTAAAGCTCCATCAAATTCCCCTATTCTTGTTGGCCTACTGAACTCCTAAATTTGTGTTGATTTACTTTTTTGCCTGTCTTAAGGCTACTCCCACTGATGTCCTCTCCCACACATGCATAAAGAAGTCTGTTAACTTCTTTGTCTTCTCCCAACAACCTCAAAAATTTCCTAATCCGGTGGTATTCCTCTGCTCCCAATAGCCTGATTTGATCACCATGTAGGGATAAAGAAGGCAGTTTAAATGCAAATAGATAAAACTTAGAAGTTAGGTCATTACAAAAGTTGGACTAGAAATTTGACTGATTTTAATGATAGCCCTAATTAAGTGCTTATCAGTGTACAGAAGGGAGAAATATATTAGATCTTTAGAGAAACAAATCTTTCTGGTATCAGATTCTGAGGAAAATTTCCAGAGTGTAACATCACACTGAAAAAGTGTCCTGAAGTACAGTATACCTTTTATTCTATTATTCCCTTGATGTAAGTTAAGGACATCTAGCTCAAGTAGAACTCAGTGAAAGAATTTCTGGGGAGCAAGACAAATATCAGCTTATGAAATCTTCTGTGTTTTGATTTGGCCTAATCTACAGAAAAATAGAAAGTCTATTCTTTAGGCAGGTTTCTGTATCATTTCTCTCACATAGGGTTTTGATAGAAATTGGGAAGCAAACTGAGGTTGCTCAGGTCTATACTTGTGATCCACAACTATTATGAAGAGAATTCAACACTTCTTAAAATACCCCCCTCTGTCATCCATTTGCTTTCTCTCCTTTTGCAGGGGCTCTTAGACTTATCTTTTTAAAAATCTCCCTGAAACTCTTGTTCCCCAGCCTTAATCTATGTACCTCTTCTCTTTCTGTCTTTTCTGATTCTGTACCATCAAATTCCAGATAATGAACTAGGCAAAGACTGAATCCTCCTTGAAGGATAAGGAAGAGAAAGAAGATGAGATAAGAAGACAAGATCCTCTTCAGCAAGTCTACTGGCAAAGAATAATCCTTTGTTATTTTTATTCATTCATGTGTATATTATCTTTGTTAAGCTTCATAATAATCCAGTGTAATATTTATTGGTTTTTCTGCTTACAAAAAGGACTCTAAGGTTCAGAGGTTATAAGATTTTCTCAGTCTTATAACTAGCAAATGCTTCAGCTGGCATTGCCAACTCTGGTTTTTCAAGAGCTTGGAGGACAAGCTTTCTGTGTGACTGGTTAAGGACAGATCCACATACTGTAAAGATTGGATAAGCCAATGGTAGTGTTGATATCCTTTCATCAAAATGGGGTCCTGGCTGAAGGTCTCAGCAGTTTCAATGGCTTGCCCACTGCACATGTGGGCTTGGGAACTTTTCACTTACATATTACACACAAACAAATGTAATATGTACAATGATCATGTGTGTACTCTGTGGAAAAGTTACTAATCACAGTCTTACATTTTCCCATGAGGTATATTTTCAAAAAGAGCTATGTCTTCAGGGGTCCCCAAGATCACCTCATTTTCAATGATTTGTAGAAAAGCTCACAAAGCCTGGAAAAGCTGTATACTCACAGTTATGGTTTACTACAGCTAAAAGATACAGAAAAAGTGAGCAAAAGTAAGAGAAGAGGCTCATAGAGTAGAGTCAAGAAGAGAGCAACAGTAAACTTCCAGCCATCCTTTTCCAGTGGAATCATGTAAACAGTGCTTAATTCTCTTGGCTTCATTCAGTCTCCAGGACCTCCAGAGGTCACCCTGATTCAATATGGTTTCACCAGAAATCACACTATTAGCATCAATTTTCTGGCAAGTTCCAAGGCTGTAGGTCTACAGACACTTTTGCTAGACAGGATATTTCAAGGCTTTAGACATTATCTCCCCAGAGCTGGTCAGAGGACAGTTGTTTCTTTGAAAGGTACAGTGTTTGAATATCCCAAGCCTGCTAAGTTAACTCTTCACTGCACAGTTAAGATAAATCTAACAGAAAAAAAAAAGATAAATCTAACAGGTATACATAGAAACTAGATGAAATAAAATTAACAATATAATATAATGTGGCTTCTTAGAAAAAAATTAATGACTTATATAGTAACTGTTTTGAGGAACATGAAATTTGATTTCCAATAGGAAAAGTTTATTTAAGACAGTCATTAAGAGAAAAATATAATCTTTTAGGATATTTTATATTCTGAGAAAACTCTTTCAAAGCCAGAATTTACACAGACCAGTGACTTTAGTTTATTTTCTAAAAAATATTTTATTTACTTATTCATGAGAGACAGAGAGAGGCAGATATAGACAGAGGGAGAAGCAGGAACCTGATGGGGGACTCGATCCCGGGCCCCGCGATCATGCCCTGAGCTGAAGGCAGACGCTCAACCGCTGAGCCACCTAGGCATCCCAGACCAGTGATTTTAAAGATAATGATTTAAGCTTTCTGAGGCATCACTAGAGATGTGAGTTTGGAAAGGGAAATTGGTGGGTGAATAGGCAGGTTTGGGATCTGCCTACTGTTTCTCCAAAGAGAGCAGTTCTGTTTTAAACTATTTTCTGGTTGATACTCTTGGGTAAAAGGTCCGATGAGGTCATTCTGCAGAAGGCAGTATATAGTGGCTCCTTCATCCAATATGACTGGTATCATTACAAGAAGGGGAGAGTGATCCACAGGGAGAAGGCAGCTCTGTGAAGGAAAATAGAGGCAGCACTTTAAGCAGCTGCAAGCCAACAAACCCCAAGGAATGCTGGCAAACACCAGAAGCCAAAAGAGCCAAGGATAGATCCTCCTCTATGAGTTTCAGAAGAAGAATAGCCCAGCTGACACCCTGATTTTGCACTTGTAATCTTCTGGACTGTGAGACCATACATTTATGTTGTCTTAAGCCACCTAATATTTGGTACCATGCTACGCTAGAAAACTAATTATACCAATCAGTCTCATTTCATCCTGGTGGGCAAAAACTAAGACCTTTTTAGGTTAAGCAATATTTATTTATTTATTCATTCATTCATTCATTCATTCATTCATTCATTTCAGAGATAGAGAAAGAAAGAGCATGAGAAGGAGGACGGGGAGGGAGGGAGGGAGAAACAGACTCTCTGCTGAGTGGGGAGTCCTATGCAGGGCTTGATCCCAGGACCCTGGGATCATTACCTGAGCCAAAGGCAGACGCTTGACTGACTGAGCTACCCAGGCACCCCAATAGGCAACTTCTTAAAGACTGAGAGTACTAAAGAGTTTAAGAATCTACTATATCTCTTTTCAAAGAATATTTTCTAATTCCATGTGTTTTAAATGAATTGCATTACTCAGTTAAAAACAAAACATCTCTTTAGAGATACATCTCTTAAGAAACAGTCTTTACTGGATCACCTGAGTCCGGCTCCCTGCTCAGTGGGGAGTCTGCTACTCCCTCTCCCTTTGCCCCTCCCCTTGCTTGTGCTTTCTCCTCAAATTAATTAAATATTTTTTTAAAGAAACAGCCTTTATCAAATCAGCAGGTTATATACCTTAAATATGTATAATTTTTATTTGTAAATTATACATCAATAAAATTGGACGAAAAAAGAAAAAGAAACAACCTGGCTAATGACGTTAGATGGCTGATAACAGTGCAAATATTGCAACTGCAATAAGGTGTGGAATTGCAGGGCAATTTTGTTCGCCTGCATTAAAAGAAAGTAGGCAAGTAGATTCTTAATCCATCCAAGTGCTCATTCATTTCTATTTTCACTGGAGGGAAAAAGAAATGGGGGTAGAGGTGAAGGTGAAGGTGGTGAGCAATGTTTTTAATTATTGACTGAAATTTTCAGTGGAATAGGCAAAGCACATACAGGAAAAGAAAGTCATAGTCCTATACTGGATGTTAACAGCCCTATTTAGAGAATTTATCTAATGTTACATATAATCTTTAAATCAATTAACTGTTACTCTGTGGCTTAACAAAAATAATGCATTGTTGCTTGTATCTGCAGGTCACCTGGTAGTTGGGCTTGACTAGAGTGGCTCTGCTTCAAATGTCTTTCATGCTGCTTAGACCAGCAGGAGAGCTTCAGAGTATATTTTTCTCATTATCAGTGGAAGAGCTATAAGAGGGCTAGTGGAAAAGTGTGAAATTTTTTAAGGCTTGGGCTGGGGACTGGCACACAATTACTTCCAGCTATGCATCACTGGGTAGAGCAAATAACACGGTATATTAGTTTGCTATGGCTGCTGTAACAGAGTACCACAGACTAGGTGGTACATGGAAATTTAGAGGCTAGAAGTCCAAAAATCAAGGTGTTAACTGGGTTGATTTCTTTTGAAGGCTGTGAGGGAAAGATGTGGTCCAGGCCTCTGTCCTTGGCTTGTAGATGGCCATCTTCATACTCTCCCTGTGTGCATGTCTGTCTTCAAATTTTTCCTTTCTATAAGGATGCCAACCATATTATATAAGGGCTCACCCAGTCATTTTAACTTGATTACCTCTGTAAAGACCCTATCTCCAAGTAAAGTCACATTCTAAGGTATTGGGGGTTAGGACTTTAACATATAAATTTTGAGAGGAGGAGCAGACCACAGTTTAAGCCATAATATATATTCAAACCCAAAGTAAAGGGATTATACACCCTCCCACAAATGAAGACATGACAAGAGTATGAATGCAGGAAGGGGTTAATAATGGGGGTCGTACTAGTCTAAAATTTAAATCAGGCACAAGGGTTGACAAACTATGACCCATTGACCAGTTTTTGATTTTTTTATTATTTATTTATGATAGTCATACAGAGAGAGAGAGAGAGAGAGAGAGAGAGAGAGGCAGAGACATAGGCAGAGAGAGAAGCAGGCTCCATGCACCGGGAGCCCGATGTGGGATTGGATCCTGGGTCTCCAGGATCGTGCCCTGGGCCAAAGGCAGGCGCCAAACCACTGCGCCACCCAGAGATCCCTGACCAGTTTTTTATAAAGTTTTATTGGAATACAGGCATATTCATTTTTTTAAAGATTTTATTTATTCATTTATGAAAGACACAGAGAGGCAGAGACATAGGCAGAGGGAGAAGCAGGCTCCATGCAGGGAGCCTGATGTGGGACTCGATCCTGGGACTCCAGGATCATGCCCTGGGCTGAAGGCAGATGCTCAACCGCTAAGCCATATGGTGTCCCAGCATATTCATTTTTTAATATATTAATTGTATTTTCTTTTGTGAAATAACAGAGTTGAGTGACAGGAACCTCTGCCACTTTCAGGCTTTATGGCCTAAAAAGCCTAAAATGATTATTATCTGGCCCTTATAGAAAAAAAAAAAGTGCTGATCTCTGATCTTGCCAGAGCATCAAGGCCTATGGATAAAAATGAATACACTTTTCTTGAATCCAAGTAACTGTGACAATGGAACAATGGGAAAAACACTGTTTTGGAAGTGGGAAATATTGTCTTATGGCATCAATTCTATCATTAGTTGGTTTTCTGACTTTGAGCTTTAACTTCCCTGTTTCTGTTTCTCATATAGGAAATCAGGGAATTGGTCATGGTGCCTCCCTAACTTTGCTTCTTAATTATAACCAGATAGTAAACCTTTAATTACCTCCAAATACTGCATTGCAATGTTACCGCCCACCCCCAAACCAAAAATCAAACATAGTGTAGTTGTAGAAAGATATAGTTTTCCCCCATGGGCCTTAATCTCTTATTTTAATAAAATAAAAGTTATATATTTTTTTCTGAATTGAAATCCTGCTTACCCTGGAATTAAATGAGACCTAAAATCTTTTCTTCTTTTTAATATTAGGGCTGTACAAAATCAAATATGAAAGGAGGGTAAATGTGTGTGATATACTCAGACAGAAATGAGCTTCATTGTGACAGAATTTTATTAAACCAACTTCTTATCCATTGAAGCTACTGTGGGCAACAGAATCTTTAGATGTGTCAGAGAGGCCATCTGGTCCTCCTATCCATAATAATTTGAAGAGCTTAATTTAGGATTTTATGAAGGAACAGAAGAATGTATTAAATAAAGCTACAGCTTCACCAGGAGCATCAGATTGAAAAGATGTCTCCAATATCTTGTAGAGCTACCCATCAAAAGCTACCCATCTTGTAGAGTCTTCTTTCCCACCCCCTTGAATCTTACTTTGATTAGAGGAATGTGGGTAAAGTGGTGAGCAATTCTGAATCTTAGGCCTCAAAGGGCTTGCAGCTTTCAGTTTTGCATTCTTAGAATATCTCCAAAGACCCCCATGTAAGGAAACTGGTCTAATGTACTGGAGGATGAGAAGCCACATGGAGGAGAATCAAGGTTGCCAGGTGATAATGCCAACTACCAGTTCTGAGCGTGTGGCTAAGGAAAAAGTTGCAGTCCATCTGAGTCACTTTTTGTGTGCCCCACATTTCTCTAGTTTCATACCAGCTGCCCAAAGATTTCTGCTTCGGGCTTTGTTTTATATAAATGGTAGAAAGGTTTTTGCTATTTCCTTTCACATGAGCTCAAATTATAGTCTTTAATTCCAGAATTTGTACCAATCGATTTCTATGGAATTCTTTGCTCTTCTCCCAATACTCCGTGAAATGCCGACTACATGCTTTGGATAAGATGCAGCTTGCTGCAGTTTTCTGCATCTCTAACATGCACATGCAGCTCTATGTTCCCTCTGTGAGATCAGCACACTTTTCCTGTGGTGATGGGAAGGGCGTATATACCCTTGGAGAGAAGAATAATTTCCTGCTTGCTGTCTGAGCTGGAAAAAACATCTCCTACTAGGCTGAGAACGTCACAGAGATTTCATCCTGTCTGCTAACTGATTTGTGATGACTGCCTAGAGCAATATCAGGAAATATTGTGAGGCCACATCTAGGCTTAGCTATAACTGATTGGCAGTGTTTTTCCTGGAAAGGGAAAGGGCCTCATGAATACTGAGTATTTCCTCCCATTGACCATGGTACTTTCTACAAAAACAAATAGTTCATTTCCTCTAGTAGTCGTAGCACTAGGTAATTTCTATTTAATCACTTTATACCAAGTAGGCATACTTTATAAAGTTATATTAGCCAGGCTAGAAATGAAATTTACTAAATGTAATGAAATTCACTAATAACTGACATCATTAAAGATGGTAATCTTATCAAAAGTTCGGAGGTTATTATTTTGGTCATTCTTAATTATGCAATTTCTTTAATAATCATGTATAATAGTTACTTATTTAGTCCATGGCAATATTTTTGCAAGAAATAATATTTCAAAACTATAAAATAAAGGCACAACAATAAAATTGCACAAGGCTGCAAGAGTTGAATTGCAAGGTGATATACTGCAGGGTTTAGCAAACTATGGCCAGTGGCCAGCAAGCCAAATCCATCCTGCCACCTGTTTCTGTAAATAAATTTTTTAGTGGAACACAACTAGGCCCATATGTTTCATCTGGTTGATGGCTGGTTATGCAGTACGATGACAGGATCAAGTAGTTGTGATGGAGACCAACAGAGTTTCTACAGGATCCAGTAGTTGTGGCAGAGACCTTATGACCTGCAAAAGCTGAGATATTTATTATCTGACCTATTATAGGAAAAGTTTGCCAACCCCCAGTGGGTTGAAACAGTTGAGAATCTAAGTTATTGACCACTCTTCATATTCAGGGAAAAGTGGTGGACAAAGCCCTTTGAAAGGCTCTTTTCTATTGAGAAAGAAAAGATTGTAGCAGAAGCCGTGGTTTTTAATTCTGTCTGCATGTTAAAATCAGCTGGGTAGAGTCATCAAAATTACTAACACTAGGACATGACTTGTGTGGGACATGGGTATTGCATGTTTTTGAAAGCTACTCAGCTGAGTCTCTTGTGCAGCAAGGTTATAAAGCATTGATCAAGGTTCTTATTTTATACTTCAGCTATTGTTCTTCTAGAGGTTAGGTGGTATAACTATCCAGTTTGACTTACAGTAACTATTCAGTAACTATTCAGAAAGTAAATCTGAAATAGCTTAACAAAATGAAAAATCAAAATTTCAAAGAACATTGGGTGTTCATTCAAATTGGGTGAACCTCTGAAAGTCCTAAGCTAAAGGAATTCTTGCTGGCCTAACATCCTTGTAAAGTATCGTCATTCCCTCCACAAATATCCAGATTTCAAATGCATTTTCAGGTGTCAGGTTAACAAAAAAAAAAGTCAGTTTTTGATAGTCTGTTTTGATAAGTCTGTTTTTGATAGTGGTCAGGAGGCTTACTTTCTTACCACTCTCAAACCATCTACTTCAGAAAATAAAACTTCACCTAGCTATATTCTGTCCTGCTGTCAGAATTTTTTTCACATTGCAATACTCGGAAAGTACTTGAGAAATTGGGTAAAATACAAGAAGATTAATTTTGGTTAGCTAAGATGACTTTTTCTAGTTTAACATTATCTAGTTAACATTATCTAGTTTAACATTTTTCTAGTTTAACACCGTCCCCAGAAACAGTGGACCAGGAAGCTCTCTCTGGGTTTAAGTATTACAAGGGTGTATAATCTCATTGTCCTGTCTAGTGGACCACTGATTTTTTTTAAGGGCTTAAATAATAGTAATTGAATAAGTCATAAACCAAAATTTTCCATAGCTATCTGAAAATAAGGCTTGTGTGAATTATTGGAATTACACATTAGGGAGAAATTATTTATGGGTGGAGAAAGTCACACTTTAGGATGCTTATCCCTAAAATAGATGTTGAGAATTTCCTAGGCAGGTTAGTGCACCAATACAAAAATTACATGTTTATAAATTAATATTTTACCAATCCAACAGCTAGTTCAAGCATATGCAAAGATGAAAATTTCCCCCCATTTTGCCAAAATCACACTTTCATCATTTGCAAAATCTATCTTGGCTCCACTCACCCTTTTTGGTGCCAATTCTTCTCTGTTACTATCTTCTCGAAGCCTGAAATGTCCTCTCCCAGAAAACTAGGACAAACGGATATCTCTCCAGGAGAGAGACTCTTACAGATCCTTAAAAAATTGCAATTCAGACAGAGAGAATATAAGGATGAGAAGATTCTATCATATTTTCAAAGATTATTCTTTATTCTCTCTTTACACTCTTCTGTTCTTATTTTCTATAGAATTGGCAGTGCCACGACCGTTAAAGCCATTCTGACCTTTGTGGCCCATAGATTTCTGTTTTCTACTGAGACTAGTTTTTCTTTAAATGACACATAATACTTTTCCTTTGCAGAATACTTCAAAGTCCTGGGTCTGCTTCCCTGAATTGTCCCTATCTTGGAGCAGGACCCCAGATCATACCAGAAGCAATATTCTCCACAGTGAGATAGATACATATTTTCCTGCATTACTGTTACTCTCATTTTTAAAGAGAAAGTACTAAGAAGCACAATGCAAATATGTACTGTGATATCAGGAAAGAAACAAATATTTATTTAGTATTTAATATACACAAAGCACTGATAAGCACCCCACATAATGTTATTTAATCATCATAGGAAACCATTATGTAGGTATTTTTCCCACTTTTTCTGATAAGTAGATAAATTTCTAAAGGTCACACAGCTAGTAAACAATGCTTTTTAGAGTCTTGTATGGCTAACAAGTGATCAATTAACATTATGTATGAATCACTGGATTCTTAATTAATGAGCTTTTGCTCATTAAATTTGGAAATCACTTTTAATTTTCACATATATGTCTCAGAATGTATCACTGGCTTTTACTGATGGGCAATTTCCACTTCCATGTGAGGAACGTAGGTGACTTTCCAAAAATATCTAGAAGAGCTTCCCACTACTTCCTAAAAGTGAGTTAGGTCTCTTTACAATGTCAATCCTCTGAAGCTCAGCCCTTTTCTTTAGTGGAAGGGTGCAACTTTGAAAATTAGTGCAGTTTGATGTCTTACCACTTATTGCAGTTCTCTGCAAGTTCAGACATTTTCTGAGGTGAACAGAGAGTACAAATGTAGCTAAGTGTTAATTAAAAAGAACATCTTGAGTGTAAACATTAAAAATTGATCACCTTCTGTGAGCAATTTAATTTATGAGCATTAACATATTCTAAGCTGATGTCTTGAATTTTACTAGAACATATCTTGGTGCATAATGAACAAGAAGAAGGAAGAAACCTTAACATTTAAATTTCTCTTTTCTCAGTCACCGGGGGTGTGCCAATTCTAAGGCCAAAGAAGCAGCTCCTCCAGTGTGGCTCCAGCAGCAGCAGCAGCTGCACAGGGCAGCCGCAGCCCTCAGCAGCACCCCTGCAGCCCGGGCCTCCCGCAGATGGGTTCCTGCTGGCAGTTCTACCTACCCCACTGTAGTTGGTCCGGGCCAAGTGGGAGACTGGTGGAGTGGCTCTGGCTGCTTCCCTCTCCTTTTGAGTCACATTAAATCATTAATGAATGTATTTATTTATTGCATTTTCAGCTTGTTCAGTAAGGTGCAGCAGAGTGTGCATGGGAGAGAACGTAGAAAAGAATAAATTACATTTCATTGCCAAAGTTAGCCAGCTATCTACATGAGCTTAAGGAAATAACCCACCTCCCCCCTTCCTTAGTTCCAGGGTCTGTCCTCTTGATCCTGATAGACATTTTGAAAATGTCACTAAATAGGATGAATACTGTCTGAAATGTGAAGACAGCTGAAATTGCTTGTGGGTTTCTCTCTAGGTCCTTCTACGCTCCCCTTGTAGCCTCTTCCTACTCTGAGTCTAGAGGTCCAGGGCTTTCCTGATGGTCCCTGGCTGCTCAAAAGTTCCAGGGGATCATTCTGAACTTTCCTTCCTGTCTCTCCAATTTTCTACCAAAATGCCTCGATGCCCTGTTCCATTCCTTTAGTATTTCATGCTAATAGGAAATCTGGTTTGTTAATCCATGACCAAGTGTTAGCAATTGACAATGATCATGCAAGGAGCTACAAAAGTGCCCACTCTCAACAGTATTAGGTGCTTTCAATTTTGAAAGATGGGGAATCTTCAAAATCATATTGTATTGACAATACTTTGCACAGATAATTGAGTCTACAGTCCCTGTATATTATCTCATGATTAATCTTTTTGTGAGATGGAAATAAGTTCAGAACAATTCTTAGATTTAGCTTATAATAACCAAAAAAGCTTTCAGAATGGGCTTGGAAAAAATTTCTAGATTTGTTTCTTTTGCTTCATATGCTATTATTTTAATGAGGAAATTGTGGTTCATGAACACAAATAAGAAGATTTAATAAATATCAGGATATCTTATGGGCAACAAATAGCAACATTTGCACTTTAAAATAAAGCTTTAGTGAATAGTTCATCAAAGTAAAAATGCAGTAAGTAGTGATGGCCTCTGGCTTATTTTAGCAGGTGACTTAGTGAAAGCTTGCATTTGCAAAACTCTTGGTATCAGTCTTCAAAGACCGACACACACACACAAAAAAAAAAACAAGACAGTATTCAAATGGAATTCTGAGGGACAAAAATATAATGGAATTGGAAAGAGAGAGTTTAGTTTTATTAGATTGTCAAGAAAATAAAGTGCAGTGAATTTCAATATACATTTAATCATCAGTGAAATTTTAAATTAATAGTATTTTAAATGTTCTAATCCAAATTTATTATTTCTTTGGCATATTTTAGGGTAATGGAGCAAAAAATTATTTCTTTCCCCTAAATCCCACAGCTTTAAGGACCAATCTCTTAGCAGCAAAGGAAATTCTTCATTTACAAATAAATAGTTGCAGTTTTCTGAATTTTATTTTTGCTCAGGAGACCTGCATACTTAAGAGGAAGGAATCTAGATGAGAACAGTATTTCTGCCTATCATCTGATGAATACCTATGTCTGTTATTTCTGTAGCTATTTCCAGATATTTTTGCCACTTTTGAAAAATATGCATTTATCCACTGCATTAGAAAAAAAACTTGGCATGATTTAAATTTCTTTAAAAATCTGATTATAGCATTAACTTATAAAAAATTGCATATTAAAATTAAACTCTAGCTGGGTAATAAAATTTATGCTATGATTCTAATTCTCCAAAAAAGATAATTAAATAGATTCATAATTTTTGTGTGGGCATTTTCCAGTTGGTACCTCAAGGGAATAGAACTGGAGCTGGTGGCTGATTACAGTGCCACTGGCATGGGGTGGGGCAAGGGATGGGATTCAGAGGGAACAGGAATTGGAGATGTGGAGTGGTGCCAGAATGACATTCCAGGTACCAAATCAGTCACTTTGTAGCTAATCAACCGTGGAACACCACTGCAAAATAAGGATGATAATACCCACTTCCCAGAAATAGCAGGAGGGCTACAGGAAACCATGTGAAGAACTGTCACAGCAAGTATTCTGCAAATGAGTTATATCGTGGGAAAGAGTAGGGGATAATAGGACAAGTCAGTTTTGTCCTCCCTGTCCCTAAACACACCAAACCATTTGGTCAGGGATGATTTGTGTACAGGACAGAAATTTATCAGAATAGCTATATTAATGAAGATGTTTTTAGCTGTGACTGGATGCAACTTGTTTCATTTTAGAAACAAAATGAATTTATGGGCTCATGTAACTAGAAAGCCTTAGAGGTACTTAAAATACTTCATTGGGAATCTTTGTCACTCAGAATCTCTCAGCTTTGCCCGCCTCTGCGGTGTCTTCATGCTCAGGTAAGCTGTCTCCAAGTGTGGCAAGAGCGGTCCTAGCAGCTCCAACCTTATAAGGTCCGTTGTGTTTGACATCCCAGTACAGAGACTCTCGCAGTTCTCTTCTATCAGTCCCCTCAAAATGATTCTGAGTCACCTGGAGAAGCAAGGACAGTTCCTAAGATGACACCATTCAAAAGATGACAGGACAGATGAAATGTATCAGATATCTAATATACTGGTTCAAGTGAAAATAGAGCTTATTCTTAAAGAGATAAAGAGGAATCTTATAGATACCAAAGGGCAGGAAATAAGATACAACTGGGCCACAGAGGGATTGGATCTGGAAAGTCTGACCAAGGGCTATATCAGGTTGGGTTCCCCAGTTTTATGTTCCCATAGCATTCTGAACTTTCCCTGTCATAACATTTGTGAAACTTCATCATGATCAGTTTCTACCGCTCTTTCTTATAGGACTTCAAGCCCTATGAAAGCAACAACTTTTATTGTCCTATTTGCTGTTAAATCCTCAAGAAATATTTGGTTTTTTTGTTTTTTTGTTTTTTTTTTTTTGCTCAAGAAGTATTTGAATGGATACATAGATAAATGAGGCTGCCCTCTTCATTTCTTATGGTACTAGATAATCTGTCATCCTTGCGTGCTTGTTCCATTCATCTGCTTCTTTGTGCGATGCATAGGCCCTTCTGTTCTCTCAAGTTATGGTTGTCATTGGTTTTGTCCTGCTGTAGCAATGATTTGGTCCTGATCTTATATGTTCTTTGGCTCCAGAGTCTCTCAGTTTCCCGATTTCAAATTTAATAAAGAGAATAAAGTCAGACACATCTGGGTCTGGTGTCCAGGCCTTATCTTCAGATCAAGGGTGAGGGGGATGGGTTGTCATAGGCTATAAAAGGTTGTGTAAACCCAGCTCTTCAGCAATAGCTCTAGTTATAAGTATATTCATCCATCAACACTCAAGTGTTCTTCTTTTTCGAGAGAAAAAGTGATACAATAAATCTGTCTCAAATCAGACTTAAGTATGACATATCCCAGTCCTTAAAAGTCCTCCTATTCTCTTAAATAATGTAAGTGGCCTAGCATCTTGAATATAATCTAAGTCTAATGTAGACGGTATCTAGATCTTTCTCATAACTATGATACTTCCTGTCATCTATTTATATACTCACTCAATAAGTAGTCCTTGCAGTAGATTCTAGATTCCAATCTCTAGAAGTGGAGGAAAACACATATGAAGTAAACGATGTTGACTGTATCCTTGAGAACCTTATAAGGGAATTGTTCATTCATTCAATCAATATTGATTGAACTTTGAGCCCCTAGTATATGTTTAGGAGCTATGCAGAAGCTGGGGATGAACAAGATGGACAGTCCCTGATCATACATGCATACACATTAATGGGAAATATAAATAATTAAAATAATTATTATAATATGCCAGATCTGTGGTAGAGTGAGAAGATGTAAGGAGGAAGACAAGAAGGGACCTAACCTCAGCTTGAGCACTAGGGAAGCCTTCCTGAGAAAGTGGCCTACCAATTTCCCAATGGGCATGGCAAAGAGAGAATTGGAGGAAAGAGTATTCCAAACAAGGAATGTCATGTGCAGAGGCTAGAGGAACATAAAAAATACACACATAGACACACGCACACACAGTTGATAGTACCCAGGGTTTTTAGAGAGTCATTTTCAAGAAAATGATATTCTATCATATATTGTTTACTGTGCTTTCCTCATTTAACTATACATATTGAAAAATCCCTCCAAATCAATTAGTAAAGATCTCATTCATTCTTTTAACAGTTTGCAGAGTATTTCATGTTGTAGATGCACTTTAGCTTGTTCAGCTATTCCTGAATGGATGGGTCTTTCTTTGTTTCCATCTTTGCCACTAAAACAATGTTACATAAACATCCTATACTGGAAATGTTTGCTTTGTAGGATTGTTGCTGTTGGGCCTAAGATGTGTATTTTAAATTTTAATAGACAAACCTGTTGTAGTGTCAAAATACTATAACAGTTTGTATTTTTACCGATTTGTTTGAAGGTAACTTTATATGGGATCTTTAACAGCAGGAGATATCATCACCAGTTTAAATTACTGTTAATTGATTATTACTTTGGATTTTAAAAAGATTTTATTTATTTATTTAAGAGAGAGAGAGAGCATAAGCAGGGGGAATAGCAGGCAGAGGGAAGGGAAAAAGCAGGCTCCCCATTGAGCAGGGAGCCCAATGTGGGACTCAATCCCAGGACCCTGGGATCATGACCTGAGTTATAGGCAGCTGCTTAACTGACTGAGCCATCCAGGCGCCCTTGGTTATTACTTTAGTTATATTTCCCTGACTTCTTTGGAGGCTAAACATCCTTTCATATGTATACTAATGATTTTATTTGCCTTTCTGCAAATTATTTGTTTGTATTCCTTTCCCATTATGTTTTCATGAATTTCTATGAGATCTATATTTAAGATATTAATCTGTTATAAATGTGCAGGGTTTTCTTGAGACACAGAACCAATAAGATAGATGGATGATAGATTAGATGGATAGATGATAGATAGATAGATAGATAGATAGAGTAATTTATTACAGGAATCACTCACATGTTATGGAGACTAAGAAGTCCCATGATCTGCTCTCTGCAGGAGAACCAGTGGTATAATTGAGTTTGAGCCCAAAGGTTAGGAGGTCCAATGTCTAAAGGCAGTCATGAACATGTCAGCTCAAGAACAGAGAAAGAATTTGCCCTTCCTCTCACTTTTTGTTTTATTTTGGCCCTCCAAAGTTGGATCACTTCCACCTACATTGGTGAGGGCAGTTCTTTCGTGTACTGGATTCAAATGCTAATCTCTTGTGGAACATCCTCACAGGTATACCCAGAAATGATGGTTTACGAGCTATCTAGGCATCTCTTGATGGTTATTAAAATTAACCATCACACTTAGATATATCTATCTTTACTTTTAGAGCTTTGGACTTTCTATTGGTTTAAAAAGTCTTCCCAACCCTTAAATTCCTCTTTATGAAAACATTATTATATTGTTTTTACATGTAAGTCTTTTATCCATTTTAGATCCTGTTTCAGGGTTGTATGATAGAGGTCTTTATTTCTTTCAGATGGATAATCAATGTTATGTTATTAGTTGTTTAAGCTATGCCTTTTTCACAGAATTGAAATGCTATCTTTATAATAGATAAATTCTTCTATATATTGTATGTATTTCAGTGTTTTTTTCTTCTGTTTCACTGATTTATTTGTCCATTTCTGTGTCAATACTATCTTGTTTAATTACAGTGGCTTTAGGGCCATTTTGTGGCAGCGAGACCTGCAAATAAAGGGGAGCGCCGGGGCGGCGCGGCCTGGCGGGCGGCCTGGGCTGCAAGCGGGCGGCGGAGCCTCGGTCTATGTGACTGGCGATTCAAGATGACCAACGAGCAGCCTCTTCCCAAAAAGGTTCGACTGAGTGAAACAGACTTCAAAGTTATGGCACGAGATGAGTTAATTCTAAGGTGGAAACAATATGAAGCATATGTCCAAGCTTTGGAGGGCAAGTACACAGATCTTAATTCTAATGATGCAACTGGGTTAAGGGAGTCTGAAGAAAAACTAAAGCAACAACAACAAGAGTCTGCTCGCAGAGAAAACATCCTTGTAGTGCGACTGGCAACCAAGGAGCAAGAGATGCAAGAGTGTACTACTCAAATCCAGTACCTCAAGCAAGTCCAGCAACCTAGCGTTGCCCAACTGAGATCAACAATGGTAGACCCAGCGATCAACTTGTTTTTCCCAAAAATGAAAGGTGAACTGGAACAGACTAAAGACAAACTGGAACAAGCCCAAAATGAACTGAGTGCCTGGAAGTTTATGCCTGATAGGTAAACAAATCATACTCCCCAGTCAAGACTTCCCTGACAGTCCCACTACGAGAAAGCTGTGGTGGGACAGCCAAGGACTCGTTTCCACACCAAGACTCAGACTTTTTGAGCCAAAAAAAAAAAGCCACATTCTTATACTATCCAGCTTGTAATGGTTAATGTAAAACTTACCAGATGAACCTTGTGTTTCAGCTTTTTTTTCTTCCCCTCCCCTTGCTTCAGAGGCCTGATGGCATCGGACTGTTCGGAAGAAGTGGCCACCTCCGAAAAATTCCCCTTCTAGAACATGTAGACACTTGAGAAATGTTTCTGTTTGAAGAAAATAGAGGGAGAAACAGAAGTCTTAAGTCTGTGGCACACTGTGTCTTCAGTTTGGAGGAATGAAAACCTAGAGATTTAAAATCATGAATTGAACATGTAAAATTCCAGTAAAATGTAAAAATGGAATATGCATCACTCTTAACCTTGAGCATAGTGACTTAGGGACACTGTATCTCAGGTTTGCCAGTAAGACTGTGGACTTCGTGATTGTTGTTGAACTTCTGGGTCAAAACTCAAATGGGCCAAACAGGCAAAAAGTTAATGGCGAAGTGTCGAATGCTTATCCAGGAGAATCAAGAGCTTGGAAGGCAGCTGTCCCAGGGACATATTGCACAAGTTGAAGCAGAGTTGGCTTTACAGAAGAAATATAGTGAGGAGCTTAAAGCAGTCAAGATGAACTGAATGACTTCACCATTCAACTTGACGAAGCAGTAGAGGGTATGCAGAGCAACATTCTAGTTCTTCAACCACAACTGAAAGAGACGTGCCAGCAGTTGGCTCAGTACCAACAGCAGCAGTCTCAAGCTCCAGCCCCAAGTACCAGCAGGACTACATCTTCTGAGCCTGTAGGACAGGCGGAGGCCACAGGTAAAGACTGCAGTCGGCTGGCCAACGGACCAAGTAATGGCAGCTCCTCCCGGCAGAGGACGTCTGGGTCTGGATTTCACAGGGAGGGGGACACAGCCGAAGATGACTTTCCTTCTTCTCCAGGGAATGGTAATAAGGCCTCCAACAGCTCAGAGGAGAGAACTGGCAGGGGGTAGTAGTTACGTAAATCAACTCAGTGCAGGGTATGAAAGTGTAGACTCTCCCACGGGCAGTGAAAACTCTCTCACACACCACTCAAATGACACAGACTCCAATCATGACCCTCAAGAGGAGAAAACAGTGAGTGGGAAAGGTAACCGAACTGCGGGTTCCCGCCACGTTCAGAATGGCTTGGACTCAAATGTAAATGTACAGGGTTCAGTTTTGTAATATTTTTTTCCAGCAAATTTTTATACAGTGTCATTTAATTTGGGAGAGGATACTGTCCAGAAAATTAACGCATACTTTTGTCACAATTTGCCTTTTTTTGTGGGTGTGGTTTTTTTCTTTCCCTTTTTCTCCCCCCTCTCTTTCTTTGCTTCAATACCTCTGCCACTTTGGAAATTCTAACAGTTAATTACCTTGAATGTTGCTAACAGGACATTTTGTGTAGGGTCAAGTTATTTTTATATGAGTTAATGTGAAGTCGTAAATGGAAATCTTTCCTTAAAGTATAACACAATGATGTCTGTATAAATCTGTGTCTGTCCTAGAACCTGTGTTGTGTAAGGGCATTCTTACTCATGCTGTTATTATACTTATGCACCATTCAGACTTGTTAGAGTAGATATGGGTTTATGACTGCCAAGTTTGCCCGGTACAGTAGTTTTATCACTAAAAGTTGGACTTGCTGATGGAGTCCTATAGTAGTTTCAGTGTTAGATACAGTTTTTTCCACCATACATCCGTGCATTTTCTCTTTAGGTGACTGAATGTTTAAGAAATTTGTGTGCATGGTTACTCAGTTTTTATGAACTGTTGTATCCTGTTAATGCATATTGCTCTGTGACTCCAGTATATCTTACCTGTACTGACCAAACCTAAATAAAGATTTTTATTGTAAAAAAAAAAATACAGTGGCTTTAGTATATATTTTTGTATCCACCAGTTAGACAAACTCTCCCCTTCATTTTCCTTATAAATAACTTTCCTCATTATTCTTGGACATTAATTCATCTATGCTGACTTTAATATTATATTATACAAACTCATTATCCTTTCAAAATTTCTTGTATATATTTATTTGAAGAGATTTGGCATTTTAACGATACTGTGTTCCTATCCATGGATATAAACTCAGAGCTATATATCATTCAATAACATTTTATAATTTTCTTCATGCAGGTTTTATGTTCTTGTTAAATTTATTTCTAAATGTTTTATTACCTTTCATTATCATTGTGAATGGAATATTTCCAGTAGCCACTGATAATGGAGGAAAAAACTAGTATATACTATTTACATTTATTATTTATTACATTTATTATGGATTCAGCCTTACTTTCATTTATTATGCATTCATCCACCTTATTATATGTCTTACTAAATTCTATTAGTGTTTTACTGGGGTCTCTTGGAATCCTTAGGTATACAGTAATGTCATCAGTAAATAGAAACCAAGTTTTTAATCTCTCCTTTTTCAGTTTATACTGGTTATTTCATTTTCTTGTCTTATTACATTTTCTAGAATCTTAAATAACAATGGTATTAATAATTAGTAATAATAATCTTAAATAATGAATAACGATGTTATCAAGCATCTTTATCTATATTTAATGAAAAAGTCTATCATTTTATAATTTTGAAATCATATTTTGTGATTAGCCTTGATAAGAAGTTTTTATCATATTCAAGTTGTTTCTTTTCATTGCTATTTTACCTAGAGTTTTTCTTAAGAATAGCTGCTGAGGGACACCTGGGTGGTTCAGTGGTTGTGTCTGCCTTTGACTCAGGATGTGATCCCAATCCCAGGATTGAATCCCACATCAGCTCCCTACGAGGAGCCTGCTTCTCCTTCTGTCTATGTCTCTGCATCTCTCTCTGTGTCTCTCATGAATAAATAAATAAAATCATAAAAAAAGAATAGCTGCTGAATTTATCAAAGTCTTTACAGCAACTACTGATAGAATCATCTGTCTTTTTCTCCTTTGTGTAAAGAATTATATGACAGGGGAGTATACTCTTTCAGTTTAGCATAACTATTTGATTTCAAGAATCTTTATTTAAGATAAATTTTACACATTTTGAGTTATTATCCATTTAAATTCATAAAATTTATAAAATCCATTAAATTTATATTATATTACATACTAATCCCTTTTAATTTTGAACAATTCTTGAAATCCCAGAATAAATACTACTTAATCAGAGGAAATTACTTTCTTTTGATACAATGCTGGAGTCTATTTGTTAATATTTTAAAATGAATTTTTGCATCTCATGTTTTATATTTTTCTTCAGAATTTTATATATTATCATTATCATATTTTATTCTTTCATCTCACTTTGGTAACATTAATTTTGTTCTAAGATTTCTTTATTCTTTTTCCTTATTTTTTGTGACTTGGTGATGTTACTTGATGAAGTTACTTCTCACCCCTGCCCCTTGTATTTAGAGGTTCTCCTGCAATTTTCCACTCAATTAGTAGTTATCCTTCTCCCAACACTAATAAATGCCTATTTATATATTATTGTGTGACAATAAGAGACTATTTCCCCCAATTACTCCAAGACTTTTGCCCCATGCAACAAGCATTTTTAGAATGTTTTTACTTTTCTCACGCTAGTCTCCCCCATATAAATGGAATATCCAGAAAACTTTTATCTTACCCCTTTCTTCACTACCACCTCACGTCCTTGATTTTCTGGAGATAATTTTTTACTTTCCAAACTATTAGGTTTTCACTTGTAGCATAACTGTTTTTTTCTCCTGAAATATCTTTATATAGGATATATTTTACACATTCCTGATTCTTGTCCATTTAAATTTAAGTATGCTGTTGCAAGGTTAAAATCACCTTTATCTTCATCTTTCTTTTTCTTGAGGTCTTCCTCCTTAATAATTTTGCTCTTTGGTTGTAGCTATATATCTAGTACTCTTTCAAACGGAAGTCACCTGAATTCCTTCTTTTTGGCAAATATCTTTCCTTTAACCTAGCTAGTTAGAGGAATCTTGGAGGACTTTAGGATTCTTGGGTTGGTGTCCTTTTCTCTCTAGATTAGGTGATAGTAATCTATTATTTTCTGGGCTCCTCTGTTATGTGTAGATGAGAAGCCAAGTCTTCCTAATATTTTGTTTTTAACTTCTCTTAAGTTAAGGCATTTTACTTGTATATGTTAAATGTATGCCCTGCTTGCAACTCAGCAAGCCCTTAAAATCTATTCTCTTCCATCAGCTCAGGGACATTAGTTTTCTTTTATGTGAACAACTACCATCTCTCCTCAATCTGTAACTGTTTTCCTGGAATTCCTATCATTTTTGTGTTAGTACCCTAAGTCTGTCTACCTAGTCTCATGTTTTCTTTCATAATTTCTAGCTCTTTGAATAGAAATTTTCCAGCGATTGCTTCCACTTGACCTTCCAGGTTATCCATCTGGGTTTCATTTTTTTAAAGTTTGAAAATCATAGATTTGTGTTCTCTATGTCTTTCTTTGGGAAGTGGAGGAAATGGTGAAATTGACTTCTCCCATGTACTGCTATAACTGTTGTTGGTAGTACCATTACTGCTGCTGGTGGTGGTGCTACATATACCTAGATATCTATATGTACCTCGCAGGTGCATATCTAGTAATAGCAGTAGTAGTAATGTAGTAATATTTTGGCTTGGGTTGATTGTTGTCTTCATTTGCAGTTCCATTTTGCTAGAAATCTTCTCTTCTGGATGTTTTTAAAAAAATATTTTGTTTACGTATGCATGAGAGACACAGAGAGAGGAGCAGAGACGAAGGCAGAGGGACAAGCAGCCATGTAGGGAGCCCGATGTGGGACTCGATCCTGGGACTCTGAGATCATGACCTGAGCAGAAAGCGGATGCTCAATCACTGGGCCACCCAGGCATCCCTCTTCTGGATGTTTTAACCAAGCTTCCTCTCCCTGATTCCTGTGTCATCCTTGGATAGATGTGTTGTTTTCTTCACACCATCACTGGGCTCAGGTCCTGCTGCTGGGCTACTAAACTTCTCTACTTCCACATCTCCTTAGCTTTAAAGGAAAATCCTTGGTTAGTCTCAGAGGCATGGAGGATTCAATACAAGAGAATTAATTATTATAGTCTTAATAGGAAATGCAGTTGAATGAAACTTAAACTAATGTGTTCATTTCTAAAAACTGAAGAGTAAGTACCAAATAATTTCCCATTTCATGTTGTTCTAGATGTACTACTGAGACTGCAATTAGGTTTTATCTGCATATTATGGACTCCTATATAAAGCACTGAACTCCAGGATGAGTTCGAGCCCAGCCTCCACAGCTAACAAGCAAGGATGGGCTGTTCCCTAACCTCAGCATGCCCCAGTTTCTGAATCTTTAACAAGGGATAAGAATACCTGTCCTACTTCCCTCATAGACTTGTTTTGTGACTAAAATGAGACATCAGAACAAATTTTAAAGTGGTGTGACATATAAGGTATTGACATTATCATAGGACTTCAGCTTAGAGTATTTTAAATACAAAAATTCTTTTTTATGTGAGGTTTCTATATTTTACACAACTATATTCTACTATTAAAGTCTTCTTGCTCCTTTGTGTTAGCCTGCAAATGAGAAAAAAAAAACTAATGTGTGCTAAGTTTTTACTATATGGCAAGAACACGTTGGTGCAGATTATCTTGAAAAAAGTAATGATTATCCACATTTTACACACAAGAAACATTAGCAAGTGCCAGAGCAAGAGTTTGAACCCAACTTTTTTGATTTCTGAGTCGTGTTGGTACTTGCTCTGCAATCATGCAGATTCACAACAATCGGTCCCTTCCTCTGACTTCCTCCATGCCCCACTGGTACGGTCTGTTCCACATTGGTTCATGTTTGTTTTGCACGGCTGTCTTAGAATTGCTCTCCAATTATTATCATGATGCCTCATCTTCTCAGTTATACCTTATCTTCATTATATGTCTTTCTCCACCTGTGCTTTCTCTCTCCCCTACCCTTGACAGGTAAACTTAGTGGATGCCTTTCTGTACTTGGTCTCTCCTTTTCTTCTCACTCTTTCTCCTCTCTAATTTGTATACTATTCTTGCTGTGTCATTGAAACTGCTCTTTCCAAGGTCACCACTAGCCTCCATGTCCTTAAAATGAATGAACACTTTTCAGTAATTATCTTATTTCATTTTTCAGCAGTATTTTATAGTGTGGACCACACCCTGCTCCTTGTGATTTTCCATACATTTTACTTCCCTGACTGGTCTTGTCCCTTCTGGTAGACTCTCCTTTACTTCTCCAAAGGCTCCTTTGTTCTCTAATTTTTTAAAAAAATATGGATCTTCCTCTGGGTTCTGGCTATTTGTGTTCAATTCATTCTCCCAGGGAGATGCTAGGATTGCAGTCTACATGCTGATGATACCAGAATCATTTATTCTGCTCAGATTTTTCTCCCAACCCCAAACATGAATGTCCAGACCACCAGACATCTCCACTTAGAGGCCTCATGGGTGCCTCAACTTCACAAGGTTTGCAATTGAACATCCTATGTCCTGTGTTCTCTAGTTCAATAAATGAAACCGCCACCTACCAAACTGTTTAGATCAAAAGCCTGAAGTTTTCCTTGATTCTTCCTTCTCCTTCATCACCCACGTTCAATTGACCCCTAAAATTCTGACAAATAGTTCTCAAATCTTTATTCTTCTCTTCTCCTCTGTAGCCACCATCTAGTCCAGGCAACCACTGCCTGCTTGCTGCTCTTGTTTCTCTCAAATTCATCGTCATTCAGTATCCATTTTAGCTTCCTAAAGTACTGATCCTAAGGGAACCAGCAAGTACCTAGGGGCCTACCTGCATCTTTCAGGTCCAAATGGAGACAGTTATCACAGGGGTTCCTTCCATCTGGGCATATAAGGCTGGAGCCAAGAGGGGGAAGATCAGAACACAATGACTTGGAATTCTTGAGGTCAAGGGCAGGGTAGAATGTGAGTTTGTAAAAGGATCTGATGCTCATTCTGGTCCCTGGAGGAATTATATGAAAGCTGAAAAGGTGATTTGAATCTTCCTTGCTTCTGAGACTGGCCAAGTGTGAGCCTTTGCAGCCAAAGAGATCTGAGAACAGAGAGATTTAGTCCTGCTACTAAACAGCAGGGCCTGAGACCCAGTGATAGAAGATTAACCTATATAAAATGAGATTTTCTCTTTTCTTCCTATTTCTTTTTTCTGCAACATCAGAATTTATTGCTACATTTATTTCCAGGCAAGCCATGGTAATAGGTTTTAGTTTCAGGTAAAGGGCATCATTTCCAATTAGATGCAATGCAATGCATGCCTTTGCATATAGATCCCACCTTCACCCCCTCTCCTCTCTTCTCTCTTTATGAAGGCTGCATCCCAGCCTCCCTAGTCCATCTCTCTGAACCCCGTGTAGCCCTCAGCTTTAGTACAACAGATTTTGAAATTTAAACGTCTAATGCTTGTCTTTTTGAAACCACCCTTTTACAGTCTAAAGTCATGTCAGGCTTCCCACATCTCCCATAGGAGCTTTAACAATTGCCCGCTTAACTGGTTTCCCAGTGTACATCCCATTCAATCTACTCCCCTCTTTGCCTCCAGAATATTCATTTTGATCTGCAGATTGGTTCCTTCTAATCCTTCAACAGATATTCTTCACTTACAGAAAGAAGTATAGAGGCTTAGATTGGCAAACACAGTCTTTTATCACATCTTTTACCATAACACTCTATCATCTATATTGAACTACCTGGAGCTCCTGATTACCTCATCCTTGCTCCATGTGTCTGTACCTATGAATACTTCTCTCTCTGCCTTGAGTTCCCTTCCACCACCACCACCCCCTTCGGGGAAAACTCTGTTTAACTTAAAGAGCTTGACTAAAAGATCACACTGAAGAGCCTTCCTACACATCCTGGTTACATCTAGATTAATCCCATGTTTTCTTGCAACTTGATATTGATATAATGTTGCAGCCATCACACACTGGGTAAATACCTTTTTATTAACATGTCTGTGTCTTCTACTAAATCATATGCCTTTTGAACTTTAGATAGGGCCTGGCACATAGTAGATGCTCAATAAATGCTTGTTTTGAAAGATACATAGAAATATAGATACAAACATAGGTATATAGATGTAATAAATGAAGGAATAATGTGTGACTTGTCTCCATAGTGTCTTAAACGTTAAAGACTTTAAGCCTATTTCCTGAATCATTGACTATGCTCTCCAAATTTGTCACACTAAAATTTAACAAGGTATTTCTAATAATGTTTAAGTTTGCCTTTATATTCACCCAGAAAAGTTGGGCCTGATCAGAGTAGGAAATGGCGCAAAAAAAGTAAAAATCAGAAGGGGAGAATTTACTCCTTTCTGGAGCCCAAGTCTATTGTAGAAGAGACATGCTATAAAGTCTTACCATTTGGCCACGTAGGAAAAGAAAGCCTATGTCTATAGTTTTATGCAATATACCAAGGGTTGCATACTATGTCACTTCAACTGAATAGCTACCAGTACAAAGTGAGACGAAAGTTTCCAACTGAGAAAGGCCACTAACATAGAGAACCATTGCACCATGGCCCAGGTTCAGCCTTACATCTGTCTGTACATCTCCTCCTCCTCCTCCTCCTCCTCCTCCTCCTCCTCCTTCTTCTTCTTCTTCTTCTTCTTCTTCTTCTTCGTACCTTCTTGTCCCACTTCTGTTTGTTTCATGTATGTCTGCGATGCTAGTTTGTACCCTTGCACCTTCTGGGGACTCAGAAGCCTGCTGCCAATTATGCTATCTTCCTATGGTTTCATTGAGCTTAATCGGTACCTGTTTGGCAGCAGTTTCAGGACAACATAGGCCGAGGTATTTAAGCTCTTGCCCAGCTGGCCAGATGCAGGATCACCTACCTCACTGTAAGTATAGAATCATATCACATGATACAGTGTGACAATGTAAATGAAACAATTTCTGAATCACTCATGACTTGATCATAAGGAGATGATTTAAGATTTTTTTCCCTTACTAAATCACAGTAATACCTAGATATTAATGGAAAAAAAATAAAAGAAGGGGGAAATTTTAGGTTTACTATTCCTTTTATGGAGAATGATGTCCACTGGTGAAAAGACTGAATAACTGGAAAAGCATAATTTCTGTCAAGCAAATTATAAATATTAATAAATTTATTCTAATAGAGATAAGTATTTATTTTTAAAGGCATACACAGGTGACGTTTAAACATTTTTAAAATATTCTTTATTTTAGATAAGCTTTTCTTTTCAGTGCACCATAATGACATTTTTAACTGTAGTCACAAAAAAATGGCTACCCTTGGGACAGAGAATCAAGTTTCAGCAATATCTTACATACATATATTTTGGTGGATATTACATAAAAATTTTTAATCTCTCCAAAGAAAAACTTTCTTTATGGGGGGAGGTGGAGAATTTTTTTATTTGGAAGACATTATATATCATTATTTTAATTTTTTAAAAAATGTGAAAAAAGTTTTAAAAACACACAAAATTCACCCAATCCCAGAAATAACCTTGTTAACATTTCTGTGGATTTTCTTTCAGTTTTTTACAGCAAATATTGACTATTAACCAGTTTGAGATTATCCTATGTATATAGTTTTATAACCTTAGAGTAATTATTATGATATTGTCTGCATGTTTGCTTATTTAAAGTCTATATAATTATCATTTTAATGGCTACATTAGAATGCATAATACATATAATAATGTGTAATGTACCATTATTTACACGGTCTCCTCTATTTTATGGACATTTAGTTGCCCCTTTTATTATTACAAATAATATGTATGAATACTTTTCTAACTAAGAATAGTTATCTATATACATGATCATTTAATTTGAACAAACTCCTGAAAATGTACTGGATCAAATGGCATGAGAACACTTAAAGTGCCAATGTATTTGGCTAGATTGCTTTCCTGAATGGTGGACACAATTTACACCCCCACCAGCCAGGTTAAGTATTATATTTATACAGCCTACACTGCTTTTTTCCATTAAAACATAATTGACAAACAATATGCTACTAGTTTCAGATGTGCATCAGAGTGATTGGATATTTTTATACACTATGAAATGATCCCCATGAATCTAGTTTGCATCTATCATCATACAAAGTTATTACAATATTACTGACAATATTCCCTATGCTGTTCATTACATCCCCATGACTTACTTATTTTATAACTGGAAGTTTGTAACTCTTAATCCTCTTCACCTATTCTGCCCCCTGGTAACCAGCAGTTTCTTTCCTGTATTTATGAGTCTGTGTTTTGTTTTGTTTGCTTGTTTTGTTGTTTAGATTCCACATCTAAGTGAAATCATATTGATGAGGGACAGAAGCAGAAAAATGTTCACCTTTAGCCCAGAAGGCTGACTTATAGCGTGCATAGTTTTGATAAGGATCAAATAAGTGCTGGTTGCTATATTCTTTTTTTTTTTTTTTTTTTTAAGATTTTACTTCTTTATTCATGAGAGAGACAGAGAGAGGCAGAGACAGAAGCAGAGGGAGAGGCAGGCTCTCTTTGAGGAGCCTGATGCAGGACTCGATCCCAGGTTGCCAGAATTACACCCTGAGCAGAATGTAGACATTCAACCACTGAGCCACCCAGGTGTCCCTGGTTGCTATATTCTGAATGACTGCCTGTAAATCTCATTGATAGTTGATATTGAACTGAATGATAGACACCAAAGAAATCTTGCAAAAGTACTTTTATGGGTAAAATTTTCGAAGAAGACATTTATAATCTTATAGTCCCTGCAAATCCCCTCCCCCTTGAGCACTAAGCAGATAACCACCAGCTTCACACAACAAGAGTACAATCCTTTCTTCCCACTGGTCCTGTCCCTGTGCTACTTGAATAAACTTACTAAGTTGCAGAGAAAAATGTCTCAAGACTTCTTTCTTGACCATAGCACGCAAAGATCCTGAAACAATACGGCCTCTGTCTTTCTCTGCCTGACTTATTTCACTTGGCATAACATCCCCTAAATTCATCCATGTTGCTATAAATGGAAAGACCTCATTCTTTTTTATGACTGAGTAGTATTCTATCATGTACATATATACCACATCTTTATCCATTCAT
This sequence comes from Nyctereutes procyonoides, assembly GCF_905146905.1. Taxonomy (NCBI): domain Eukaryota; kingdom Metazoa; phylum Chordata; class Mammalia; order Carnivora; family Canidae; genus Nyctereutes; species Nyctereutes procyonoides. The sequence goes on along the minus strand of NW_026575033.1, from coordinate 14,538,138 downwards.
CTTGGTGGACATTTGGGTTGCTATTGTAAATTCAGGCTTACTTCGGAAAGATTAGAGGTTCAGTTCTAGACTCCTGCAATAAAGCACATGTTGCACTAAAGTGAGTCAAATGAAGTTTTTGGCTTCCCAATGCACACAAAAGTTACGTTTACACTATACTGTGGTCTATTAAGTGTGCGATAGCAGTATGTCTAAAAACAATGTACCTATCTTTAAAAAAAGATTTTATTTATTTATTTGAGAGTGAGAGGGAGTTTGAGCAAGAGAGAGAGAGAGAGAGAGAGAGAGAGCATGAATGTGGTGAGGGGTAGAGGGAGAAGCGGACTCCCTGCTGAGCAGGGAGCCTGATACAGGGCTCAATCCCAGGACCCTGGGATCATGACCTGAGCCAAATGCAGATGCTTAACCTACTGAGCCACATAGGTGACACACAATGTACATATCTTGATTAAAAATATAAAAATGCTAGCCATCATCTGAGCTCTCAGTGTGTTATAATCTTTTTACTGTTGGAAGGTCTTGCCTCAGTGCTGATGGCTCCTAACTGAGCGGGGTGGCAATTGCCAGAGGTTGGGGTGACTGTGGCAATTTCATAAAATAAGACAACAGTGAACTTTGCCACCCTCAACTGCTCTGGGGATGCAGAAATGTGGATGCTGTAGGGTTAGAGTGAGTAGATTTCCTTTACTTATAGTCTAGCTGTCCTTTAAACTCATTCTTTGCTGTGGCTCAGGTCAGGTGAGGCTGGCCCTCAGTGATATCTCTCTCCACTGCAGGTTGCTGTATAGGGGGTGAGGTTCCCCTTATTACCATGTCTCCATTTTTTCTACCCTTCTCTATGTGGTCCTTCTATCATTTGCTGTGCTGAAGCTGTTCAATCAGCCCTCAGTTCTTCTGCAGGATTTGCTCTATGTATAGCTGTACATACTATGTGTCCATGGGAGGCAAATTTGAAGTCTTCCTATGCCTGCATCTTGGACCATGCTTTCCTGAAAAACTTTCAACCTAATAAGGGAGCATAGAATGTAGTTTTCATGCAATTATATTTTTTTATATAAAGCAAAATATCTACCTTATGTATTTCATCAAAAATTTAAGTAAGTGCAAAGCAAGACTTTTCATGTTTCATTATTTGAGCTTAGATCATTTTTTTGAGAGTCCACAATTTGGAAATATAAATATTTCTAAAAGTGATGTAATGAAGCCCATGCAATCTCTTCACATATTGTTCTTTTGTCCATTCATGAATAGGGAGGAGTAGCCCAGTGCCTCCACAGAGGAAACATGTTAAACCTGCAACGGATAATGACATGGTAAGGAAGAAAAGATAAAGGAGCCTATGCAATGATGCAGTGAGAGTCCTCACTTTGGGAAGTATCCTTGGCATATTTAGGTGTTCTCCAAGAAGACAGCAGTTATTGGGAGCCCATTCAATAACTACTTCTCACAGTCTATTTCTGTGCCCAGTACTGGTGGTTAACAGTGCCTTAACACTTAATCTCAATGTTCTTGGGAACATAAATGCATTATGAAGGAGCAGAGGAATGCAAGCATCAGCTGTCAGCAAGGTGACAAATTTACTCAGCCACAGTCAAATAGGACTTAATAAAAGGCAATATATGATTGTCATAATGGATTTTAGTTTTAAGAGAACTGGGTGAGGATTTGGGAAATTAGAGCCAGACATCGTCCCCTAAAACTCCCTGTGGTCAGCATTGGACATCTTGCCAACACTGTCCACTTCTGAAATTTGGGACAATCTCACTTAATTTACTTTTAAAAACTCAAATATCACTGACTCTTTGGCTGCTAGTTAACATCCTAATTATCAGCTAACACCTTAGGAGGGGTTTGTACACTGTCATGTGGGAGAGAGACCCAGTAGGAAGGATGGCCTCCCGTCGACTTATACATCTTGCATCTTTTACTCAATTTATCCTCACATATCCTGCCCTGGAGGACAGTAACACTATTTTCTCATATTAGCAGTGTGGAAATTCTGAAAGGAAACAGAGAAAATGACTTGTCTCATGTCGCAGAGCTAATTAAAGGGAGAGCTGCATCTGGGCCCTTTGTCTCTGACTCCCTGAAGCTTATGGCTTCCAATTCTGAGACAGCCTCTTAAGGTGGAAGAAATTCAGACAAGAAACCATACCCGTTTCCTCCCTCACCTGGTAATTACTCTCTGCAAAGAAATCAGAGCTTTGAAAATATCAAAATCAGCTTCGAGAGTGGGGATGACTGAGCAGTATACAAATTAGTAAAGCAAAATAAAAGTGGCATTAATTGTTCAAAAATTTTAAAAGCTTGCCACAAGACTGGCCTTTTCAAAGGTGGTCTTATTAGTTTCAGGACATTTGGCTATTTATACTGACAAAAATTGATTCTTTTTTTAGCTCATTCATAGAAATCTTCCTTCAAGTGCTTGGATTTCCATAGGAGACAAAAGGTCACATTCTTATTCATAATCAAATTTAAAGACATTTTGAGCTAACCTGTACTGGGAAAGATATTCCTAACTAATAATAAATTTACCTCCCAGAAAAAGAAAAATGAAAGCACCTACAAAATCTCTTTAGAATTTATTTGCCTGTTTTTATTCCTTTACTGCTGCCACCTTCCCCAGAGTCAATGCAGTATGTTGTTAAAAAAAATCACTTGAACAATTTGAAACTCTAAAATAATAATAATAATACAAAATCAATATGTACTCAGTGTAGTAAATTTGAAAAATACCAAAATATTTTTAATAAAACCAAATCACCCTAATATCACAAGATAAAGATATTCACAGTTACAGTGGAGTGATTTTACATACATCCACGTGCACACACTATGGCACAAGTATATGCTAACAAATGATTGGGACTATGTTGCTTATACTAGTAGGGATTGCAGATACAGTGCGTATGTGCCACTACTTCCTACCTTTAATGCCCATGGCAGATATTACTGATCACAGGCTTCTTTCCTGCAGAGCCCAGACACTATGTCAGAATATACCTCAGTGCAGCACTCCAGGAAGCCATTACCGAACCATTTCAAAAGCTATCTCTACTGAATCCTGTTTTGTATCTTGATTTTCTTGTTAATTTTTTGGTATGAATTTTCTCAAATCACTAAAATTATTTGAAATTTTTATATGACTGCATAATATTCATAAGAAACACAAAACTAGGGATCCCTGGGTGGCGCAGCGGTTTGGCACCTGCCTTTGGCCCAGGGCGCGATCCTGGAGACCCGGGATCGAGTCCCACATCGGGCTCCCGGTGCATGGAGCCTGTTTCTCCCTCTGCCTGTGTCTCTGCCTCTCTCTCTTTCTCTCTCTGTGACTATCATAAATAAATAAAAAAATTAAAAAAAAAGAAGTGGATTCACAGGATCAAGGATTGAAAACATTTTTATTACTTCTCATTTATTTTAGCCAAATTGCTTTCCAGAAAAATTGGACCACTTTCATCAGAAGGTTATTAGAATCTTGGTCTTAACATTCTTCACCACCATAAAATATCAACATATTTTAAAATCTTTGCTAATTTGTGGAGGGAAAAAATGTACATAGTTTAAGTTTGCAATTCTTTTTTCCACTAATAACAATTTATCTGTGTCTAGTTCTAGACTATGTTTCTATTCAGATGCTAGAGTTTTATTTTTGGTTAGTATGTTATGGACATAAATACTTTGTGGATGATGTTTCTCAGTTTTCATCTAGATTATGGTGTTTCCTAACATAAGGAAGGTTTCAATTCTTATGGAGTCAAATCTGCTTTATCTTTTCCTTTGTGACCCCTTTTATATCTTTATGCTTAGAAAGTTCTTCCCCACCCAGAGAGAAGGAAAATATTTACCTAACTTTTCTTTCAGCATTCTTCTTGTTACACAAAGAATAAAACATGGAAAAGAAACAGTTTTTAAAGAAAGCCATGTCCATGTCTTGTAAAATCTGTAATCATCAGACCAGCCTTAGAGGAAAGTAGCCTCCTGTGTCATCTGTGGTTTAACTGAACTAAGAAAATCTTGCATTAAATGGCAATCTCCTCACCCATTGTTACATTATAATAGATATATTTTGTTGGGCCCTTTTTCTTAAAGTCCTTCTTCATTACTGAAAGGCATTGTCTCAGAGCTATTAGCTAACATATTCATTGCAGATTAATATTCTTTCAGATTTTCTGGCCTAATAATCCATTAGTGCAAGGTCTAGTAAAAATAGTACCTACCTAAAACCTGTACTTTGGGTGCTGAGAGAAGAAAGAGGAATAGATGCTGAAGGTTGAGAAATGTCTTGATTCACAGCTGCTGGGATGTTGCTTGGTTCACAGCTCTTGAGATCTGATGCTAACAGGATGGTGGCCAGAATATATGATGATTTAATGCTGTTCTTACTCTAGCTCAGAGTGTATATGAACAGACTTTCAGGAATCCCTTGCAATCATGGAACTTTTAGTAACACACAGTCCTTTACTGTTTGACCGGTGCTAGGCCTTAGCATTTTGTTTATTGCTATCACCCCAACCCTGCATGTAAGCTCTCTTTTATTGGATTAGAACTTGCTCATTTATACTTTCTGTCCCTGGTGGTGTCTTGTTTCATAGCAGTGTAATCATCATCATCATCTGCCTTTTATTGGGTATGTGTTATGTATTATTTAATCCTAACCATCAAATTATGAGGTTGATATCGGCTGTTACCATGGTTTGTAGGGGAAGCTCTAATTCTAAGTGTTAAAAACCCTTAATATTTAAGGAAAGATACAATTTCATAAGATATTTAGAGGGTGACTTCTCAGTCCCAGGCCCTGTTGTAAGAGCATTATCTCATTTAATGACCACAACAATCTTCTCAGGCCATTCTAGGAATGGGGCAGCAGAGGCTTACACAGATTAAGTATCTTGTTTCAGATCACACGCAGCTGGAGGGTGGGAGATGCGATTTAAACCCAGGCACACAAACCCCGAAGGCTTCTCCACTTCCCCAATAGGGGCTGTGTTAGCATTTAAGTAGCAGAGATGAGACTCAAAACAAGCTCTGCCTATTTCAAAGCTCATGGTCTTAAACAGGGTAGTGTTCTAGATGTGATGAGTAAGCAGTGATATTTTGCAATCACTTGTGAACTGTGCTGCATCACATTAATAACTAAAGCTAATCATTAAAGCATGTAAGTTTGTGAATGTTGTACTTTGGAATCAATTAGAATTAATTAAAAGTGTCCTATAATGTCATTTTACTAATTTTCTTTCTAATGTACCTTCTTAAATGGGAAAAGGTGGAGTAATTCTGTTCAGAGGTTCTGTGGGCCAGGAATCCAGACAGGGCAGAGCAGGGATGGTTTGTCTCTGCTCCATGATGTTACGGTATTGCCAATGGTTGCTGACTTGAATCATCTACAGCAGTGGTTCTCAAATCACCAGGAAATTTAGATAAAAATTATCTAGTCTCATCCCAGATGTGCTGAATTAGAAACTTTAGCAGTGGTGCTCAGTAATCTATGTTTTTAATAGTCTCATAGTTGACTCTAATGCATACTAGTATTTGAGAACCACTGATCTAGAGGATTCTTCTCTCACATATATGCATCTCAGCTAGGATGACTCAAAGGAAGAAGTCAGATGGGGGCTATCAACAAGAGTGCCTATGCATTGCCTCTTCCTGGATTTGGGCTTATCATTACATGGCCCTTGAGGTCTTAAAGAAACTCTAAGAATTCAAAAGAGAATCAGGTGGAAATTGCCTGGCCTTTTCGGTTCTAGTCTCTGAAGTCAGGATCATTTTCGCTCTATTCATCTTGATTGAAACATTCACAAACTTACTCAGAATCATAAGGTAGGGATAAAGACCCCCACTTCTTGACACGAGACATGTCAAAAAATTTGGAGCCAATATTCAAAACCTCCAGAGGTTGCCCTCTGCCTTCTAGCCTAACTGACATATGTGAAATACACTCCACCACTTGCATGCTCCCCAGATGTCTTACTGCATTTGACATCAGGCTCAGACCCAAAGTCCATAGGATCATGATGTGACTAGTTCATGGTGAATATTTTATGGTTGAAAATACATTGAGAAATGCTTTTCTTTATCATTCAGTTATACTTTCCTTAAAAGGATAAGATTTTTTTTGAGTACAGGACTCTCATAAATGTGACTTTTTAAAAATAAATATATAGCAAAGCATAAAATATGTACATGAAGCGTGATCTCAGTCAGTTATTACTGAATTGAGTTTTAAACTTTACTATTTGAGGGGTACCTGGGTGGCTCAGGGGTTGAACATCTGCCTTTGGCTCAGGGCGTGATCCCGGTCTCTGTGAGGATCCTGTTTCTCCCTGTCTGGGTCTCTGCCTCCCCCACTGTGTCTCTCATGAATAAATAAATAACATCTTTAAAAAATAATAAATAAAATTTAGTATTTAAACTTCTCCTGTATTCTATCACATATATGCTTGTAGGTTAGTACAATGTTCATTCTTCCCTTTTCTGTATTTAACACACCGTAACAAAGCACAAATCTCTAAGAATTGCGAAAGACATAACATAGAGAAGCTATTATCCTGGCTATCTCCCCACACTATATTTCTTACAAATAATTTTTATTTGGAGGTGAAGGAAGCAGTGGTTACCATAGTCTGAGAGAACAGAGGCTGGTAGACCTCTTGACTGGATTGTTTAGGCGAAAATAACTACTCATGTGCTTTATAGTCACATTTTCTAAATTCTAAATGACAATTTAAATTTGTCTTCTCTAAGGCTTATACATGAATTTTTGGGTGTTCAGTTTTTATACCAATTCTCTGTTTGATTTTATAACGCGATCTAAATGAGTTTGTTCAAGAACGTTTAGCAAGAGCTTATTCCATGTCCAGGGGTTAACTTGGAACTTGGTTTTGATAATGAAATAAAATTTGAGTATTTTTTTTTTATTTGGTCAGTGGCTTTATTAGCCTGTTTTTTTATTTCTAGTGGCTGTGCCTTTGAGTTCCAAGAAAACATTGGTGTCTCATTCCTTTGGCTTTCTTGCTGTACTCTGAGAACAATGCATCTCCATTTCTTCCTCGAGTTAACTGGATAGATCCTTTTAACTCTTAACACACCTATATGCTTTATTTTTAATTGTTAGGTTTTATAGAACCCAAAATAGATATTTAGTTGTGTCGGGTAAAGAAGTAGCATAAATCTTATATCTCCAGTTTATATGTTGACATGTATTTGGAAGGGAACATGGAGCAGCATTGGAGAAGACAGTGGGAAGTAAAACATTTTCAATAGTCTGTTGAAGGAATAGAAAATTACATGGGGATTAGATTTTAAGTCCAAGTATTCTACATGGCCACCATCAAGGCAAAGGACTTTTCAGACACTGAAACACAAATTATTCTGTATAGGCTACCAGTGATTTCTACAATAACTGCAAAAGTACAAGTTGTTCAAAAGCATAGTTGTTGTTCAAAGCATAATTCAAGCTATTTAGGGCACTTGCAAAGGAAGTCTTAAAGAGTGTGAAAAATTGTGGCCAACTATAATGTTATGTTGTATATTCATGCATGTGTACACACATGTGTGGACAAAGTACAAATGAAAGAAAGGAAGGCTCAGTAAGGAGGGCAAAAGCCTCCTGAAATGTTTCCAAATAATGTGTCATAGTGAGTCTAAACTCAGATTGTACCTGTTCTTCATTAGTTTCCATTAACTTTTCAATTTTGTTTCTTTATTCTTGTCCTTCAGTTTCACCTAAATGAAGCTGTTTCTTAACAATCAATCCATTTACGTGTTCATTCATTCACTTATTTGTTTATGCGGACATCCCACCAATAGCACCAATTGGGAGGCTGAAGGTACAAAGATGAATAAAACATGGTTTCTGATAAATAAAATCTTAAAAAAAAGAAAAAAGAAAAAAAAAAAAAGAAAAGAAAAGGGCGGCCCGGGTGGCCCAGCAGTTTAGCGCCGCCTTCAGCCAAGGGCGTGAACCTGGAGACCCGGGATCCAGTCCCACGTCAGGCTCCCTGCATGGAGCCTGCTTCTCCCTCTGCCTGTGTCTCTGCCTCTCGCTCTCTCTCTCTGTGCCTCTCATGAATAAATAAATAAAACCTTTAAAAAACAAAAACAAAAACATGGTTTCTGTTTTCTAAGAGCTCATGTGCATAGATATGTAAACAAACATATGAAAGCTATGATGGTGGTAGCGACAAGGGCTGGGACTGGGATGGAATATGTGTTTTAAACTGTGCCTATGAGTTGGGGATAAGGAAAAGCTTCACAGATAAGCTGGGGCAGAGCTGAAAATATTCTTGAGGTAGAATAGAAACATGGGCATTCATATCATTCCTTGGGAGAAATCTTTCTCAGTTCTGATTCTGTCATCTAGCACATTATTGCGCTCTGCTAAATTATCTACATGTGCTATGCCTTCTGTGTTGATTGCAAAAAAGTTCAGCAGAAGAAGCTAAAAGCAAAAAGAACTCAGACATACTACCATACTTCCTTCCATTATGTAACCATCTTTTAATGGGCCCAATTAAATTATTTGCCAACCCACATTTCTTCATTGAATATACAGGAAAATATTGCAAGAGACCTTTCAAATGCTTTGCTGTGATAAACATATATTCTGTAGTAGAGTACTTTGGCTAAAAAAAAGCCCAACTCAATTGGCTTAATCAGTAATAATATGTATTATATTACATAATAAAGAATCCAGAGGCAAGAGTACTCCAGGATTGGTTAATTCAGCCACTCAATGATGTAAAGGATCTGGGCTTTTTCTGTTATGCTCTGCCATCTGAGTATATTGGATCATCTTTAGTGGTCACAAAATACCTGCAGTAGTTCCATTGCACCTAGACAAAACACTGTTGAGTAGAAGAGAGTATTTTTTTGTGTCTTTTTTTTTTTTTAATAGGCTCCTGGAGCCCAACTTGAGGCTTGACCTCCTAACCCTGATATCAAGAGTCAGATGCTTAACCAATGGAGCTACCCAGATACCCCTATCTTTTTATTTTTTTTTTTAATCAGTAAAGAATGCTCCACAGTGGACTTCTATCTTCTTTCATTGATCAGAATTGCACCACATGCCTATTTCTAAAGCAGTCACTGGCAAAGGGTTACCATGATTGGCATGGACTAATGAACTTTTACTCCCCAGCCAAGAATTAGACTATCCTTCCTAAGCACTTGACTATAGGAAATAGGGCAGGCCAGTGAAAAAAAACAAAACAAAACAAAAAAAGGGATCTTTCGGGAAGGAAGATTGGGGAAATAGATTTTTGGTAGATAACCAAGACAGATTGCTTGCCTATGGCATAGCATGTTCCAAAACATGAACATATGGCATGCCTCCTATATAACATGATATGTTTTGCAAAACAACATACGTTACATCATTACTTTCCAGGAGCAGTAATTTTTGTAGTATAAAATATTATATCTCTGCCTATTTCTATGTCAAAAGCAATACATATAAAATTTATAGGAAATCCTATTTCCAAGTTTTTCCACAATTATTTTTTAAATTACCATCTTGCTGTCTGCTAGTGATTGGTTGTAAATAAGGGTAAGGCTATCAAAGATTTTTTTAAGTAGAGTAGAGAAGTTCTGTCTCTATATATCTTAATTATATATCTATACATATCTTAGATGTATCTTATATATCTATAAATATCTTAATTTTCTTGTGATTTTTAGCATTACATTCCTTTGATATTATGGGGCAATATAGACCCACTACATTTCAGTAGTAGTAGCTACCAAGTTGAATTGAGTTACTTATACAGACATCTCTATGTATCAGTTTCTGCTTCTTTTTCCTAGTGCAATTCTCATATATGTCCAAGCATCTTATTTGGTTGAAGAGTTTATGCTGGAGACATGAGTGTACATATTAGAACATTTGCATTTTTGAAATTGGGACCAGAAAGCCTTACAGAAAAGGCAAGAACAAAACAAAACAAAGAACCCCAGGCAAACAAAAATAAGCACTTTAAGTGTGGTATTTCACACATCAGTAAGTAGAAATGAGGTTGGTCTCAGCCCTTCAAAATTTATGTCATGTAGGAAGCTTCCTTTACTCACTGGGTAAGGACAACAACCTTGTTGGGGATAATTATAAACTGACCAAGAAGAGCCCAGATTGTCCAGAGAACACTGGGGCACCACTTCAATGTCTCCTCCAAATTTTGAAAAAATAATTCTACACTTAGAAAGTCAATTTCTTTTTTTTCATTTTTATGATAATGGAAATGAAAAAGCAAGCATTCAAATGATTTCAACCTCTCATTGGAATCTGAATGGTTGCTGATTGCTGTAAGCTGAATTCTATTTTATTTACCTAGTATTACTGCTGTTACTAGGAAACCACGCTTCATAGTTTAGCATTTTATTGTGAAGAATAAAATGTCCAATTATTGCAAAGGTATCTTGATATGTGATTTAGCCTGTTATGTTGAAAGCCTCTTCATGTTTTTCTGAAGGTTATTTTATGATGAATTAAGGGCACATATTTAATTTCTTTTCAAAATTATTTATATCAGCCTCCCCAAAGCTGATTTATATTTACATCTTAGCCAATTTATCTGGTTTTTAAAAAATATTTGCAAAACTGTTCCAGAATTGAGGAACCTCTCTGGTGAGTCACTGGATGGTTTTAAGGTGGTTGATATATTCCTCTCTACTTGCCTCTGTGGAGCTGTTTGGTTATAAACCCTAAGTTGAACTTTTTGAGGAAAACTGCATGGACCCTGAAGCATTCACTGTGTTAAGTGCAAAATTTATCTGTTGTATCTGATTTGTAGTGATTTATTATTTTTACAATATAGTATATCCTTGGAAAACTACTTTCCAAAAGCATTAATTTCCATATCTCTCTTGAAATTTCCTATAATATTGCAGATGAACTTGTGTGTCATTTTCCAAACCTACTCTTCAGAGTGTCCAGAGAGTGAAACTATACTGTATAATAACAGCAATTACATTAATATCCTAGATTTATCTTTCTGATGAATTATCTCACTTGACATTGTGTTTATAATAATGTGCACAGTATGTGATTGAGATGTTATTCCCATTCTTACAAATAAGAAAAAAGATATTTGGGCGAGTTAAATGAAGTTTCCAACTTCAGACAACTGATCAGTGGTAAAACTGGGATTTGAATTTAGTTTTTCTTTTTTTTTAATTTTTTTTAAATTTTATTTATGATAGTCACAGAGAGAGAGAGAGAGAGAGAGAGAGAGAGAGAGAGAGAGAGAGGCAGAGGGAGAAGCAGGCTCCATGCACCGGGAGCCCAATATGGGATTTGATCCCGGGTCTCCAGGATCGCGCCCTAAGCCAAAGGCAGGCGCCAATCCACTGTGCCACCCAGGGATCCCCTGAATTTAGTTTTTCTGACTTGATATCCATGCTGCTTCCTTTCTACTTGTACAATACTGTTACTGTGTGTTTAAAGTATATGCTTGCTTATCTGGATTCTCTGAATTATGGTGAAAAGTGTTCTTGTTGTAGAGATTTTATCTGAAATATTTATTTGTAATCACTGACAATGGAAATAGATTTAATTCAAATATTTATTGGGTGCTTACAAAATGCCAGGTTCTGTATTAGGCTCTTGTATATATATATATGTATTTCACCTATATTAACCCACTTAGTACTCTTAGGGTTCTTCTAATTCCCTTCCAATTCTAAGACTGTCTAATTGTTGAGTGTCTGCCATGGGAAGACACACGTTTGTAGAGACTCAAGCTTCCAGATGATGAAGCTAGTTAGGTTTTAGTATTAATTGTGCTTAGAAGTTAGGTCAGCAGCTCTAAATTTTATAATTTAAATGACTTCTTTGAAGAATTCTATAAGCTTGTATTATTAAGCCTTTACTTTCTAGTTCTCAGTTTCTGTGTTTTGAGTTTTATTAAATGTTTAAAGGTAATCTGCAATGGAAGTTACAGTGGTGTTGAACATTTACATGTTAGTCTCCGAATAAAGATTTGGAATCAGGACTTGAATTTGGCTATTTGGATTTCATTTGTTTTATTTAAAAGGAAACATGTATTGATTTTCAAAATATTAATATTGGTCATGCTTTTCCCAAATGGTTAAGATGATTGTGAGTAATACTACTTTTTAGATCTATCAGCATATCTTTGGCCATAAAAGCACAATAAATTTTGGCCAATATATTTAAAATTTGAATTTGGTTCCTTGCTGTTAGGTTACCAGGGCATAAAGAAAGGAGTCAGAGATTCAGAACCTTTAGTACTAAGGAAGGTAGCCATCTAGGAATAAAAACATTAAGGAACATTTATTAGTAATAATAATTAGGAGCTACTGACCACCACTATAAGTGGTCCTGTGAGCTATCTCAAAAAGGATGCTAAAATTTGCTGATTCATAGGTATGTGTGTGTGTCTGTGTGTGTGTTGGGGGGAGGCATATACTAAGATTTGACTCCCTATTAATAGATTTCATAGGAAATAGCTATCTGTCTATATCTGCAGCATTGTCGTTGCAGATACATTAACCTTGATCAAGTAATGCACACAACAGAGAGAAGGAAGTGATCAAGACTATGCTAATCATGGTTGTAATGTTTATCTGGAAATAGGATTGAGAAAACTTTAATAAATAGTTACTGAACGGCTGTAATTTATTTAATTCATTAACAAATATTTCTAAGGACCTAGTGGCTATCAGTCACTTTATTTGACCTGGGGAAAACAATAACAAAATGTCTTCTGACTTAAAGGACCTTTTAGTTTGGTGTGAGAAAGACAGATACATAAAATAAAATAAAATAAAATAAATACAGTAAAGTATTAAAAAATAAGTCACTGTTATCAAATCAGATTATTCCAGGAATTCAAGGAGGATTCAGTAGTTGAAAATATCTTAATTTAATTTAGGGGATTAATATATTAAAAGAGAACAATCATATCATCCTTGCTGATGCTGAAAAGCATTTGATAATAACTCAATGTTTATTTTTGGTAAAATGTTTTAGTAAAATAGAAATAGATGGATACTTTTTTAGCATAATAAAACATACATATGTCAATGCTAACTCCATTGTTACTCTTAATTGAAAACATTAGAAGCATTCCCATTAAAGTCAGGAATAAACTAAGAAATCTTCACACAATCATTATCATTATATATCACTGTTCTGAGTGGTTCTACCAATGCAACAAGACAAGAGAAAACTAGAATATGGTACGAAGGATCCTATGACAGTTTCTGGGCACAAGTCTTTTTTTTTTTTTTTTTCTGAGCACAAGTCTTAAGAAACTAGCATCTTCCTCTTCCTGTCTCTTGAATGGATGCTCTTGCTACCTAGCCACCATACCATCAGGAAACCTAAGTCAATTGCACTGCAAGGGAAGGAGCTCCATAGCCCTGATGAGCCTGTAGGTGGTGGCTAGCATCAGTTTGTCATCTTGAAAGTGGGCCCCCCAGATTTCAGTCAAGCAGCCCCAAGTGATGCTGTGAAGTAAAGATTAGTTATCTCTGAAAATCTGTGAGAAAAATTAGTGTTTGCTATTATTTTAAGCCACTAAGTTTTGGAGTGATTTGTTAATGCTGTGATGGATAACCTGAGTGGATTTTGGTACCTAGAAGTGGGTACCACTGTAACAAAACCTGAAGATGTGTGGCACTGGCTCTGGGACTGTGCAATCGTCAGAAGCTGAAAAGGCCTTAAGGAAAATGTCAGCAAAATCCTCAAATATGTCGAGGAAAATGTCAGCAGAATTCAGAAAGCCCTAGTGGGTTGGTGGTGAGGGAATACATCATAGTAAGAACATCCTTTCCCCAATTGTTTATATCCAAGGAAAGAAAATTACTTAGTTGGAGGCTTCTCTGTAGTGGCTAAGAGCAGAAACAACATTTGGGTTCTGAGCAAAAATGGCCTACCCTTACTTCATTCCTGATTATAGTAGTTCTTAGCTTTTCAAAATAGTTTCATATATGTGATCTTATTTAATATTATTTTTTTTTAGATTTTATTTATTTATTCATGAGAGACACAGAGAGAGAGGCAGAGACACAGGCAGAGAGAGAAGCAGGCTCCATGCAAGGAACCTGATATGGGACTTAACCCTGGAACTCTGGAATCACGCCCTGAGCCAAAGGCAGACACTCGACCACTGAGCCACCCAGGCGTCCCCTATTTTATACTTTAAACAGCCGATTGAAGTAAGCAGGTCAGATATTACTATATGATCCCATTCTAAGATAAGAAGCTGAGCCACACAATGATCTAGAGGCAGGGGCAGGGGCAGCACTAGATCTGTCTCCCATTATCCTGATTCCAGAGGGTGGCTTCCCCCAATGAGGAGAAGGTAGCATTTGCTACCACTTGCACAGGGGCAGGAGTAGTCCCAGGAACCAGAGAATAATCAATATGACTTTCAGTCTTTGACTACATCTCAGTATTTCATTCAGAACACACATTCTGGGAGAAACAAAATACTGTGGTCGTATTGACTTGTTTATTTTTTTTTCCTGTCCTGGCTCTTTATATTCTGAGTATAGTTCCAAATAAATGTTTCAGGTTCTGGAGGGTTGGTTTTGGCTCCAAGAACTTCAATATTTGATGAGTTTGGAAACTGAGAAGCTGATAAGAAACACATCTAACACAAGTTCCTATTAGATTGCTTTTATACTGTCTCCCTAAAAATTATACTTAAAGGTGAATCCTGGATACAATTCACTGGTCCAATTACATGCAGTATTTTTTTTGAATAGGAAGAACTCACAGGGGAGTTTAGCAATAATTTGTGGGTGGGGCTTTAAAACAGTCACCTTTGTCAGGCACCTGCTTCTTTAAAACACATGTAAGAAGAATACAAGCTACTTTTCAACTCCAAAGTCATGCACATATGGTAGTTATTATACAAGATTTTTAAGACGATTCTATTTATTTGTTAGGAGAAAGAGAGCACGAGCAAGTGGGGGGCAGCAGCAGGGGGAGAGGGAGAGAGAGTCTCTGAGCAGACTCCCCTTCCAGCTGAGTGCAGAGCCTGACATGGGGCTTGATCTCACAATCGCTGAGATTGTGACCTGACGTGAAATCAAGAGCTGGACATTCAAATGACTGAGCCACCCAGGTGCCCCATTATCTAAGGTTTTGAACCATAGTGCAAAAAATCAAGAAGTTTGAAATAAGGAAGAGTAAGGAGCAAATTTTTGATCTTTGGTTAATCAGGAAACTACAAGACAGTTTTTGAATTGAACTGTATTAATCTCTTAAGTTTTCTGCTTTACTTTAAAATGAGGCCATAGCTTCTTCAGCTCCCTGAATTCCCAGAGTACTCCTCCCATCTTGAGAGTTTTCCTCCAGTAAACACTAGGCTCACCTATAGATTTATTTTTATCATTTAAAACAATCAAAATTGAATCATGAATCATGTGTTTGGCAGCCTTCTGTCTTAAAGGAGCAGCACCAGCATACCTGAGACCCAGGTGAGCAGACTTCTGGCCTCAAAGCAACCGAGATGCAGCAGAAATAGGAACATAATGCCTTGGAAGGGAATCCTGTGCAGTGTATGTGGCCACCATAGATAGCCACATGACACGATGGTGTCAATGCAGAGCACTTTGTAAACTATAAAATGTTCTACAAATACCCGTAGTTAAATAAGTTAGTCTCAATGAGATGTTCTGAAAGTTCAGGCAATGTTTATGTACTCTGGAGCCAATTCTCATGTATGCTAACAATGAAGATCAAATATGAAGACAACTACCATCAGTGACATCAACTACATCAAATGAGTAAAGTAGTGGCATTTGCAAAAAAGCACAGAAGGGCAATATGCCATTTGAAGCCTATTTAAGTAAAAAGTCAGCAAAATACTACACCCCTCCCCCACATAAAAAAATTTTGAGCAGATTGCTTGCTTGTCCAGGTTTTGAAGATGAGGAAATGAAATGAAGAAAAAAATGAAAGAGTTTATTGCTAGAGATTGTATAAACAGTTATTGGAGGTAAAAATCAGGTATATATGATCGTTAGACTCTCTCCTGGCTATAAGCTCCAACTTTTTGCCCAAGAACCTTCTCATTATTTACTAGGATCCTTCTGAAAGTCTCAAAGAATGGGTCAGATTTTGTGGATTCTAAGCCATGGCACTCCATTAAAAGAGAAATCTTGGGGCAACCTTCAAATTAAGCCAGGTAGGCAGCCACCTACTTTGTTAATGTATGTTGTTGTTTCATTGGTTTTAAGGTAGGTATTATTTAGATCAATGCCTTGAAGAAACACTGTAAATTATTATCACTTGGAGAGCTTTGTATTCTCTTCAAAAAGCAGCCCTAACTTCATTGTAACAACCTTGCTTTTTCTAGAGACTATGCCCCTAGTAACAATTTATGTATAACATCATAGTCTCCTGTATCACTTTTGTTGTAATGTAATCCAGTTCATGTTTATTCTATTTTACAATTAACTTGGGGAAACACAAAATGGTTTAACCACCGGAATGAATTAAATGTATAAGAAAATTTTCATTTTCAAGAAATTTATCCTGAAGTGTATTTCTTTAGATTCCTGACATAGTTGAATCAAAGATTTAAAGACACCAAAGTCATTGTCAGTTATCACCAGGAATGCATTTAGAAATATTTTTCAATTTGGTGATAACAAAAGAAATTTGACATACATTTAAAAACTGTCAGTTTATCATTTTGTAGTTATTACCAAGGATAAAATACATTGTATTTTTAAATGGCAGAGTGAGTTATAAAATCAATTTTGCCATTGTCTTTTTTTTTTTAATAAATTAATTTTTATTGGTGTTCAATTTACCAACATACAGAATAACACCCAGTGCTCATCCCGTCAAGTGTCCCCTTCCGTGCCCGTCACCCATTCACCCCCACCCCCCGCCCTCCTCCCCTTCCACCACCCTAGTTCATTTCCCAGAGTTAGAAGTCTTTATGTTCTGTGTCCCTTTCTGATATCTCCCACACATTTCTTCTCCCTTCCCTTATATTCCCCTTCACTATTATTCATATTCCCCAAATAAGTGAGAACATACACTGTTTGTCCTTCTCCGATTGACTTACTTCACTCAGCATAATACCCTCCAGTTCCATCCACGTTGAAGCAAATGGTGGGTATTTGTTGTTTCTAATGGCTGAGTAATATTCCATTGTATACATAAACCACATCTTCTTTATCCATTCATCTTGCCATTGTCTTTTGGGTATGGCAAATACAAAGATCATATTAAAGTAAGGGATTTATATAATCTTTATAAAGAATTCTGGGATAAAGCAGGTACGTGAATTTGTATGACATATACACCAGATATCTGTCTATGGTTTTTTGTGGATGAATGGTAGAAACATTCTGATGTCTTTAATCATCTCTCAGGCCTTTCTATCATCATTTTGAAGATGGTATAGATGATGACCATGTTCTGTTGTATGAGAGTGGCTATATTTTCTGGTGTTCACAGAGGAAGTTTCTGCTTGGATGTTTAAAAGCATTAAATTAAAATTCAACATATGAAGTGTGATTTTACTTGAATTTAAAAAAGGAAAAAATAAAGTGAAACTTAAGAGTTTTCTCTACTTGAGATAAATGGTTTTCTCCTTTTCCTAACAAGTGCCACTGTGTCCTCAGAGATTCTTCTGGCTCTGGTTCAAGAAAGAGAACTAATCATTTCTTTATGCACGTTTTTCACTAAATTCCATGAAGATGCTAGTTAAAACATATAAAAGGGAATAGAGTCATCATAGGCAGAGAAGAAGGTGATGTAGGTTAGGGCAACAGGCTAGTCAATTTGGTAGAGAATTTCTAGAAGATGAAAAAAGATAGGGTTATACAGAGAAATAAACTAGACTGGAGAATTCTTCATGCCAAATATGTGCCAACATCTGAAGTAGAGAATTATCCTTGGAGAGAAAGAACAGTTCCTCAAGCAGTCTTGGAGACAGGATATAGCCAGAAAGAAAGGTGAAGGAGGGGCCCACTTAAATGACAGATGCAATATACAGAGTTCCTGGCCTCATCTGTTTACCCTCAGGATAAACTGCACTTAAAAGAACTTAATTGTTCTGTTGAGGTGTGGGATTGGTGAAAGCAAACAGGATATAGCCCTCATCAGTTCAGCCTGATGACAGGGTTCTGTGGGTTGGTAGGTTTGGGAGAAAGCTTATTTGCCCTCCCATTAAAGGAAACAGACTTTAAAATGAACAAACAAACAAATAAATAACAGAACAGAATAGAACAGAAACAGACCTTTGTACTTGCAGAGATATAGGATCCTAGCTGCCTTCATTCATAAACATAAATGGATATCTCAGGACAGGCAGATATTTGAAGAAACAGCACAAGGAGAAGCAGCGGAAGCTAGTGGCCAAAAGAAAAACAAACAAATAAATCTTGGATAATTTTAAAAAACCATTTCTTCCATATTCATTCAACCAATATTTGTTAAATATCCAATGTCTTCTAGATACTATTTTAAGCACTTGAGACACATCAGTGAATGAAACAAAGTTCTCTGTCACATGGATCTTATATTCTAGCAGGAGGGACAAATAATGCATAAATAATAAACAATAAATATGTAATTTAGGTAGGATGGTAAAGATGAAAATATAACACATAAAGTTACATAAAAAAATAAAAGTCCGGGATCCCTGGGTGGCGCAGCGGTTTAGCGCCTGCCTTTGGCCCAAGGGGCGATCCTGGAGACCCAGGATCAAATCCCACGTCGGGCTCCCTACATGGAGCCTGCTTCTCCCTCTGCCTGTGTCTCTGCCTCTCTCTCTCTCTGTGATGACTATCATAAATAAAATTTAAAAAATTCTTAAAAAAAAAAAATAAAAGTCCTGAGTGGGCAGAATGGATTAGTTTTAAATCGGGTAGTTAGGGCAGGCTTTATTGAGAAGATGACAATTGAGCAAAGAATTGAAGGCAAGGAAGTAGCGAGTATGAAAGAGCTCTCTAGGATGATGAAACAGCAGTGCACAGACCCTAACACAGGAGCACGTCTAGCATCTTTCAGATAAACAAGATGTATCACTTCTTTCGTGGCATAAGGCTGAGGCAGAGAAAGACGAGGGGAATAACCCAGGCCACATCTTGTAAGGCTTTGTAGGCCATTGTAAGAGCTTTGGCTTTTATCTGAGTGAACTGGAAAGCCCTTACAGGAAAAGGAGCAGAGGAGTAACAGGATCTGACTTTGAATTTAAAAAGATCCTTCAGGCTGCTATAGTGAGGGGCAGGGTAAATGTAGAAACTGGAGACCAGGACACTATAAGGCTGTCGCTGAAATCCAGGCAAGACAGGATGAGGAATTGGCTAGGGTGTTAGCAGTGGAGAGGGTGAGAAGTGATTATAATTGAGAGTATGTTTTGGAAGTAGAGAAGGCAAAGGAAAATTATACCCTCCTTAAGAAGCTACAGTGGCCTGATGGAGGAAGTCCATAGATCAGTAACCAGGTAATGCAAGCTAACAGAAGACTGAAAAAATTTTACCAAAAAAAAAAATATATATATATATAATATAAATATAAATATATATATAATATAAACATATATATAATGAGAACTCTCAAGGAGATGCATTAAGATCATAGAAAAAGACTTTCAGGGTATCACCCAACCCCTCATAATTTCCAAAATTATAAACTTGCTAGATGAACTGGAAAAGAGACCACCCATTGCCCAGAGTTCTGGCATATAAATGAAGGAAAAATCTCACTATGTAGAGGAAAAAAGAAAACCACAAAGAGGTAGGCTCTTTGGATTCGGAAGGTAGGTTCATTTAGTATCAGACTGAGAGTGAGGAGGGGGATAAAATGAGGCATAAGCACCCACCTGTTCTCCATGATTCCCCCCACAGTGGGGTCCTGCATTTCCAATAACAATGACTCTGAAATTCACTCCGACTTGTGAGTCCTTCAATGTCAAAAATGCTGTAACCTTCTGAAACAGCAGGTCTCCAAGCTTTTCTGTTTGCAGCATACTTTTGAGTACCGGACTTTTTTTTTTTTTTTTTTTTTTTGTACACAGTTAAGAGATTTACATATTTGAGATGGGATATTTGCAAGGTATTACCCTGGTTGTTTATTTTTCTCATGGAGAGCAACCTTAGCATCAAAACTAGTGGGACGGCCAGACATTATGTGCCTCCTAATGTGCTGCAATATGAAATTCAAGCATCGCCTACAAAGTAATCTTGCCAAAAATGCTTAACTGAAATTTATCTAGTTCTTAGCTGTAACTTCCATCTTTGAGAAAATACAGGGTAAAGGAAAAAGTTACAATATGCTGTATGCTCACTTCCCATAGTCCATCACTGTAATACTGCCTTTCCCTATAACCCCAAATCCCTCCTTCTTATGTCTCTTCATTGTACTCGCCTGGCAAAAACCCACTTTGGTTAAATCCAATCCTCCATCTGCTGGGCCAACTACAAGCCTACCTGCTTATGGCTGGTAGAAAGCACACAACCATGCCAACCGGTTTCATTTTGAATCTCTGACCACAAACCTCAAGTGAGCCCTTGGGACTCCTTGGCAATTTCAGTCTTCTCAAACCTCCAAAACCACTTTCCTCTACCTTACTGTCAGCTGATCAGCTGGCTTCTTATTTTACTGAGAAAATAAAAGCAGTCATTAGAGAACTTCCTCATTTTCCCACCACAAAAATCTATTCTTCTACCTGCATCTTTACCACAAGTTCAGCCTGACTTTTTAAGGATAGAAACTAACCATGTTCCTATCTAGGGTAGACTCCTTCTTCCTGTGTATGGGCCCATCTTCTCGCAGCAGTTATGGACTATGCTCCTTCATCTTCTCCTCCTTTTCATGCATCAGATTTGCCCATAAATTGGATTAGGATCAAGAAGGCTGTACTACCTCTCATCCCTCAATCCTGTTGCCATGTTCCATATGACAGCAAAAGAAAGCCTTGTCTAAATTCAATGTTATCAACTTATTAACCTCCCATTTGCCCACCTCACCCTGATATAAAGAGATAACAAAGTGAACATCTATGTCCCTGCTCCCCAGTTTCAGAAGTAAAATATTACAAATACATTTAGAGCTTTTTTACATCTCTCCTGGATTATATCCTTCTCCCGTATAGCCTAGCTCAGAGATAGCCAATGTGACACCCATGAAAACTAGACCACCCAGATCCCTAGCTGCAAAAGCATAGTGCTGATGGTCCAGATGATTTTCCTCTGAATTAACCACTGTATTTGCTTCTCCCAGGCTGCTCCTAGCAATGGCTGAGTTTGGTGGAATACAGGTTCAGGCCCATTTGTGTGCAGGGCAGGACTTCTTTAGCAGATGACTCTGATTTAAGGACTCTTCATTGGCCTGGCTACAACATTCTTAAATGCTGCTGCATTCTGAGCTTTTCCCACCTCGTCCCACTTTCCACAGGTGAGTCGTGGTGTGAAATCCACCTGCCTACTCCTATTCCTTACTCTTTATCCTTCACAGCCATTTTCCCTAAAAAGTGTCTGGCTATCTAATCCCAACTTGGCGTCTGCTTCTTGTGTGGTTGGAGAGATGGTGGGTGGGCAAGAACCAAAGTAAACACAGACACTGTTCTGATTTTGGTATTCATTATTGTCATGTCTGTCTGTCTCTTTTTTACATATTCATATATTTTTATGTTATTAAACTGTGTGCCTAGTTTTCTGTAACTTGCTCTTTTTCTACACAGTGACATTTGTTTAAAATTTATCTACGTTGAAATATGTAACTCACAATTCATTTTTACTGCTATATTAGTATATTATACAAATATATTATAACTTATTCATTCATTCTCCTGTTCATGCACAACATTGTTGTTCCAGCTTTTTAGTATTGTAACTCACAGCAAACACTATTTTGTGTATCCCCATTGTGCACGCCTGTCAGAGTTTCTTTGGGCCTCATGTACACTCCTGTAAGAGTTTCTTTGGGATATATAGGAGTTAAATGCTGAGTCAGTGTGTACACTCATCTTTGACTCAACAAGATATTTAGTTGTCAAGAGAGGCTGTTCCAATTTTTCACTCCCGACTAGCAGTGAATGAATGTTCTTGCTTCTCTACCTTCTTGTCATCTCTTGATAATGTCAGATTTTTTGTTTTTTGCTAATATGATGGGTGAAAAGTTATCTTAGTATGGTTTTAATATGCATTTTCCTGATTACTAGTGAGACAGAGCATCTTATTATATGTTTACTGGCCTTTTGGCTGTCCTCTTCATTGAAATACCTACTTAAAGCTTTGGCCCATTTTTCTATTAGGCTGTTTTTCTGATTGACATGGAATTCTTAATATATTCAGAATATTATCAGTTATATTCATTGAAAATACATTATTCTGGTCTGTGGCTGCCTTTTCACTTTGTTTTTGGCATCTTTTGAATAACATAAATTTAAAAATTAGAAATAGTCAAATATTTCCATCTTTTCCTTTATGGCTCTTTCTCTCTCCGTGTGTGTGTGTGTGTGTGTGTGTGTGTGTGCGTCTCTCTCTCTCCATCTTCTTCCCTTTGATGTGCTTAGTTTCAGAAATTATAATGTATCTTAAGATCATAAATATATTCTCACAATTTATTCTAGAAGAGTTAAAATTCATCTTCCACATCTAAGATTTTAATGCATCTGGAATTGATTTTTGTGTATAGTTAGGTAATTAATTCATTTAGTCTATTTTCCATGCAGCAATTGGAGTGATTAAAAAAAAACAACAGAGATACAACCCAGTGATTCTCTTGCTCAAAACTTTCTGATGACTTTCTATCACACTTTGAATACAACTCAATGTCTTACTTTGTCCTACAAGATCTCACATGGACTTACCCTAGACCACTTCTGACCTTATCTTCTGTCACCCCTTTATTTATTTTATTCAAGCTGTACTGGCCTATTAGCTATTCTTCAAACATACCAAAGTTGTGTCTACCTCAGAGCTGTACTATTTCTTCTGCATCTAATGTTCTTTTTCCTTGGGTATATTCATGAGTCTCTTCCTCTGTTAGTTTAGATCCCTACTCAAATATTAATTTATCAGAGAAAACTTCCCTGTCCACTCTATATAAAATTCCTGTCCCCTCCCTACTTCCTCTTACCTTGCTTTATTTTGATTTTTTTGAATTTTCTTCATAGTACTTACAACTCTCTGACCTATATTTTGTCTAGTTATTTATTATTTGTTTTCTCAACCAAAATATAAATTCCTTGAGGAAAAGTGCTTTCTATACCTATACCTCTGCATTGTTAGTAACTAGGGAAGTGCCTAGAACATAGTAGGGGCTCAGTAAATGTTTGCTGAATGAATTAATGAGTGATGTCTCTCAGAAATTACAAAAATATCTACAATTTGTTTCCTTGGATCTGTTTGCTTTTTGAGTCTATGTCACAATTTGAATAGAGCAGTTTCCTATCCTGTATAATTTATAGCAAAATTCCCATCTGTTTTAGTAAGTACACACTTTTTCTTTAGTCATAATTGGATGATAACTATTATCTCTTTATTCACAGCAAGTTTTATCTTTGAAGTCCAATCTGTTGCATTGCCTCACAATCCTTTTAACTCAACATTTCATTTTATATCAAGGACTTTGACTGGAAAAAAGAAAAGTTTACTCAATGGCCAAATTTGGTGGCACACATGCAAAGAGTTGGCTGTCTAGAATGTAACCTAAAGGAAAATATTCTTAATGGTAAAGTCTCATTTCTGAGGATGTTAAGACTGTACAACTGAAAATGAATGTTTTATCACCCAAAACCACACTGCAGGAAAGCAATGAGGGTGTATTCGTTTTTGGCTTTTTTTTTTAAGATTTTATTTATTTATTCATGAGAGACACAGACAGAGAGAGGCAGAGACAAATGCAGAGGGAGAAGGAGGCTCCCCACAGGGAGCCCTATGTGGGACTCTATCCCAGGATCTTTGGATCATGCCCTGAACCAAAGGCAGAGGCTCAACTGCTGAGCCACCCAGGGGTCCCCGTTTTTGGCTTTAATATAGTTGTCTGAAGCCAATGATCTTGGTTGATAGAAGGAAAATCTCCAGGTGGTCTCTTTGATTTATAGACTTCATGCCCCGAGCATTGGCTGTCTTTGTAATCATTTTGTAGTTGGCCTGTGTATTTACTCACACTATGTCTGAAATGTGCAAAGAAAAATGTAATTTGATTCCTAAATGCTTTACTTCCTAAAACAGATCTAGTCATCATCATGAACCCTACCGTGTTGCAGAGAAAGTCTTAAACATGTAATAATAAGTGATTTCCCAGTGTTTCATCAGATATCGTGTATAGAGTGGTGCCTCTGTGTCTGGAGCATGGATTATTTTAATTATGGATTTTTAAAAAGTATTTGCTATTAATTGATTTTATAAATGATTGAGAAGGCTATTGCTTGTAGATAAATGTTCAAATTTCTTCCTTCTGAGTGGATGTCTTTATGGTGATTCTATGTGTAAGCCTTTGTGTTACCCTCCAGGTCCCTGCTTCCTTGAGGTGGGCTTGCCCTCCATCTGCCTTTGGGCCACAGTGTTAGATAGAATTCTGAAAGAGAAGCCAGATTTCTGATGACAGGAGATCTAAAAATCTTACTATATTATATTTGAAAGCCATAGTACTACAAATATTTAATTGTATTTTATTAAAATACAATGCTAGGTGTCTTGACAATTTAGCATCTACTCTATATAAAGGGGAGAGGCTAATAAAACTGCATCAAAGGGATGTTGTGAGAATTCAAATTAGAACAGTGGACAGAGCCTGGGAGAAGGCCTAGCTCATAGAAATTGGCTCAGAACTGGCTCATTGCCTATTTCCCTGGGAGAGTAATGGAATGGGCTTTGTTTCTCCCTAAAACATTACTTGTTTTAATTATAGATTTTTTAAAATGTTTGTTATTAATTCCTTTCTATAAATGATTAAAAAGACTGCCTGCCTCCCTTCTCTGTGCACTTAGTTAAAAGCTTTTCATCCTTAATGTAGACTCTACCATAGGAAATGTTTGAAAGAGCGATCGTGTAGAGGAGATGCCAAGAAGCTATTATTGGCTAAGTAAAGTGATACTCAGTGTTATTAAGATCCACAAGTTTTATGAATATCATCTCACTAAATCACCACACTTCTTTATTAGTTAGGAAGCAAATGCCTTATTTTCAATATGGAAAAAACTGTGAAAGAAGTTACATGCTTTTCCCTAAATCAAGGAAAATAGAATATTAGAACAGAATCTCTCTACATTGATTTATAATCTGGGGTTCTTTGCTTCTACAATCTCTTGTACTTTGCCTGTACTGGAAAAAATATTGAATTTGGCCCATGTTTGAACTAAATAGGAAAGTAGAACATTATGATTATTTTACGATTTGGGGCTGTGTAGTGCTTATTTTGATTTTGATATTTAACAAAAATGAAGAAAATCTATAACTATCAGAAGGAAGTAGTGCTTGACATAATTTCCAGAGCTTGTACCTACCCACTTCCCCAGGCACTTCGTTAAAAGCATTTCAAACTTAATGTAGCCTACAGAAGAAAGTGTTAGAAGGAGGAATCATGTACAGGAGATGCCATTAAGTTATTACTAAGGATCTGCTCCAGGAAAATTGAAACTAGCTGCCTTCTAGAAATTGTAGAGTTTGGAAGAAGCAGCAAATGTATTTTGCCCTCTCTTAGTTGAGAACAGTCAGTGCTAGACACTGAGATTCCCTAAGTGATTTGATTTTTTTTTTTTCTGCTGAGTGGGAGTAAATTGGGCTAGAAGGACAATTGTAGTGTGTGGTTAATTCTTGGGGGAAAGACTGTTAAACTATGCTTGAGAGTTAGGTCAGACATTTAGATAAATATTCAGTTGCTGCCTTTCCCACAACACGGAACAGAGATTGAATTCCAATGATTAGAGTGGGTCACTCATTAGAATAATTCAATATTTATTCATTAGTCAATCATGTGTTCAATCCTTCAACAGATAACATGCTAAGTGTTGAGGACATCAAGTAAGACACAAGCTGTTCCTCTGAGGATGAGTTTCTATGTGTGCCAAAGATTATCTGGAAGAGAGAAGGTTAAGGTATTAAACGAAGACATTGCTTATCTGAAATAGCAGCAGCTGTGGATGGCTTCTGGTTGCATAGGTAGGATTTTTGATAAATGAAAAGTCAAATCTGGACCTTTTTGGGCAATCCAAGGGGTATACTAAGTACCTTCATGGTCCAAAAGAGAACACCTCCTGGTTGAAGATGCTGAATCACAGCACAGGTAAACAGAGACCAACATTAGTTATGTGACCTAAATTCACATCTCAACTAAGGTAACTTTTTGGAACAAAGAGAGTAGAACATATTTTGTAGTGACCACTCCAGCAGACTTTGGCTCATGGAAGAACTTACTGCTAGAATATTTCTCATACCAAGACAGTAAGTGATAAGGAAGGATATGGTTATAAGTGTCTATAGATAATACATAATATTATCTATCTATCTATCTATATTAAAAATTTCATTTTTAGTCCTAGTGAAAATATCCTTCTGAGAAGTCTGGGAGAATCCTATTGGTTTTTGAGTAGAAGCTTTGTCTAAAGCCAAGTATGATACCATCACACATGTGTGACACAGAATTTTATAAGGAAAATCAGAAATCTGCACTATATATAAAATTTCATAAATTTTATTCATTATTCCATGTCTTTATTCATCAATTCATTCAGAAATATTTATCAAGCATCTCCTCTATTCCAGACATTGTGCCTCCTACTGCAGATACAGCATAGGTACACCCTAACTTAAGAAGTTTGTAGTGTTGGGCAGCCCAGGTGGCTCAGTGGTTTAGCGACGCCTTCAGCCCAGGGCGTGATCCTGGAGTCCCAGGATTGAGTCCCACATTGGGCTTCCTGCATGGAGCCTGCTTCTCCCTCTGCCTGTGTCTCTGCCTCTCTCTTTCTCTCTGTGTCTCTCATGAATAAATAAATAAAATCTTAAAAAAAAAAAAAAAGAAGAAGTTTGTAGTGTTGCTTCCTCAACTATTGATTTAGGCCCAGGATCAAAGAATTTTTGTGAATATTCTTTAAAGAAATACATAGGAAGACAGAATGAACTGACACCTCAAGATATCTGTGCTTGCATGGTGGTAAATGGGGAGAGCCCAACAGAAAAGGTATAATTTTAAGTGTTGCCCTCATAATATTTTTTTGGAAAAATCCTAAAAATAGTAGTAAAAAATAACTAAAAATTTTTAGCTTAATGTACAGCATGATGACTATAGTTAATAATACTGTATTGCATATTTGAGGGTTGCTAAGAGAGTAGATCTCGAATTCCATCACAAAAAAGCATATGTAATAATATATGTATTACATACATGTATACATGTATACATGATAGTTGTTACCTAGAGTTATCATGGTGATTGTTTTGCAATATTTACAAATATCAAATTATTATGCTGTACACCTGAAACTAATATAATATTATTCATCAACTATACCACAATAGAAATTCTTCTTAGTTGGCCATAGCAACATCTTCATCTTTCTAGATATGACACCTGAATTAAGACAAACATAAGCAAAAATAAACTATTGGGACTACATCAAAATAAAAATCTTTTGCACGGTAAAGGAAATAATCAACAAAACTAGAAGACAACCTACTGAATGAGGAAAGATATTTGCAAACAACATATCTGATCGAGGGGTTTTATCCAAAATGTAAAGAATTTATACAACTCAACACACAAACAAATAATCCAATTAAAAATGGGCAGAACACATGAACAGATATTTCTCCAAAGAAGGCATTTATCCACAGATGGCCAGCAGACACATGAATAGATGCTTAGCATCACTCATTATCAGGGAAGTGCAAATCAAGATCACAGTGGAGATAGGACCTCACAGAACACCAGAATGGCTGGTGGAAAGGCTAAAATAAAAAACACAAAAAACAACAAGCATTGATGAAAATGTGGAGAAAAAGGAACCCTCATACACTGTTGGTGGGAATGTAAACTGGTGCAGCCAATGTAGAAAACAGTGTGGAGATTCCTCAAAAAGTTAAAAGTGGAACTATCTTATTATCCAGTAATCTCACTACTGTGTATTTACCCAAAGAATACAAAAACACTAATCAAAGGGATACATGTACTCCTATGTTTATTGCAGCATTATTTACAACAGCCAAAATATGGAAGCATTCCAAGTGTCCATTGATAGATGAATGGATAAATATATATAATGTTATATATTATATATAATTCAGCCATAAAAAAGGATTAAATCTCGCCATTTTCAACACCATGGATAGAGCTAAAAAGTATAATCCTAAGTGAAAAAGTCAGAGAAGGATGAGTACCTGTGATTTCACTCATAAGTAGAATTTAAGAAATAAACGAGCAATGAAAAAAAAAAGACAAACCAAGAAACATTTTTAAAAAAGATTTTAAGTAATGTCTACATCTAGTCATGGGGCTTGAGCTCACAACCCTGAGATCAAGAGTCACATACTATACTGACTGAGCTAGCCAGGTGCCAACAGACTCTTAACTATAGAGAACAAACTGATGATTGCCAGAAGGGAGGTGGGCAGATGGATGGGTTAAAGAGGTGATGGGGATTAAAGAGTAGACTTATCATGATGGGCACTGAATAATGTATAGAATCGCTGAACCACTGTATTGTATACCTGAAACTAATATATCACTGTATGTTAACTCTACTGGAATTAAAATTAAAAACTTAAAAAAAAGTTTTGGTTTTGACAAAAAAATTCAATCAATTGAAGTATACATTGTATTTATCAATGCCAAAGTACAATGCAAGAACAATGGATAATTGTGAGAGTTGTTAATTTTCTGGACAAATTTAAGAGCTGTAAATAGTTAAATAGGAGAATAAATCAATATTTAATGTAAATATTAAGAGACAGTGTGTTGGATATTAGTTTTTTAAAACACATAATACCTTGTTGAGCCAATAGATATTTACAAAACTTAAATATACAAAACAGAAAAATGGAAATTAGATATCACTAATCTTTGTAAAATTATCTGGTGTTCTGTATTTATAATTTTAAACAAAACAACTGTTTAATACTGTAAAATAATAAAATAAAAAAATAATTCTTAACAGGCAGAAAGATTATTAGTTAATATTTTGATTAACTATTGAGTGCTGGGAAAGGCATAGGGCATGACTTTTTTCCTTATTGAGTCTCTATAAATGATATGAATACACTGTTTTTTTTTATGAGAGGGATATCTTTGTGGTTTATCATTGTTATTTATAGGGCTAGTATTTTAAAATCTACCATTCTGGAGAAAAATAGTTTCTCTTTCATGATTTATGCTTAATTCTTAGTGGAAGGTTATTTCAAAGACTCCTGATATTCATATGTTGAGAGTTTGGGAACTCACGAAACCAGTCAGAAGGCATGCTGAAACTTTTTTCAGTTAAGTGCAGAGAAGAATATAAACTAGGAACACAAGACTGGGACTCTGAGAACTCACCCAGCAATAAGACTGACTCCTATAGTCCCCTGACAATTTTATCTTTGCAGCTTAGTATTCATTCCCTCTTTCTGTGATAACAACATTCCAGATGTGGTTTGGAAAATCACTCCTTTTCTATAGGATATAGTCAGTAGTGATACCTGCCTTCTTCTGGCAATGGGTGGGCATGTGGCATAAGTTTAGCCAATCTGATGCCTTCTCCCTAAACTTGAAGTACTGGAGAATGCGTTCAAAGTAGTAGAAGTATAGAGAGAATGTATTCATCTCAGTAGTGGCCTCTTGAAGAGATTGTCCTTTCATTCCTACTTACCTCAGTACCCAGAACCAGAACAGCTTTGGGTTTCTGGTCTTTCTGAACTTCAGTGTTTTTTTCAGTTATTCATTCATTCATTCATTCATTCATTCATGAGAGACACAGAGATAAAGACATAGGCAAGGGAAAAGCATGCTCCA
Organism: Nyctereutes procyonoides; assembly: GCF_905146905.1. Lineage (NCBI taxonomy): Eukaryota > Metazoa > Chordata > Mammalia > Carnivora > Canidae > Nyctereutes > Nyctereutes procyonoides. Next base: position 14,508,215 of record NW_026575033.1, on the reverse strand, counting down.
TGCAGGGAGCACAATGTGGGAGTGGATCCCTTGACTCCAGGATCACGCCCTCAGCCGCAGGCAGATGCTTAACCGCTGAGCCACCCAGGCGTCCCCTGAACTTGTGTTTTAGATTTTATTTCCTTTTTGAGCTACACATGTTCTTTCCAATTATTTTTCTTCCATTAAAGAAGCTCAAAATGATTTGTATTGCTTGCACAACTGATACACATCCCCACCCCAAGTGAGGGACATCTAGCAGTGTCTGCTATATTACTATGTTTATGAGGATGAGGCTACTTTTCTGATGAAATGGTATTTGTTTCCTTGAGGTTCAGTTGGATGGATTTTCTGGGCCCTGCCCCATAATGCAAGTTATGGGTCACTGGAAACTTTGATCCCTGGGAAGGGTAGGAATGAGATTGGGAGAATTTGGCAAGGACCAGACAGAAGGTCAGGGAACTGGACAAACCGGTTGAGATTCAGGAAAGTGCTCCAGTCTCACTGGAAATTGAAATTCACTCCTCAAATCAAGACAGCAAAAAATTGAGAGTAATGGAGATAACATTATACATTGGGAAGCACAATCCTTGGGGCTCTTTTAGGCTCATCAAGTAAGGGATTTAAGAAAGCAAGAAAGACCAACTCAAGAGTGAGCCAAATGGGAATAAGAGAGTAGCTAGCTAGCATTATGCTACAGAAGAGTCACATAGAACGGGGTTCAAAACTTAGGTTCAAAATCTGGGTTCTTCCTTCTTCCTGTGGTAATGGTGAGACTATAGAGAAGTTCTCAAGGGGTGAGATACTTGTATCTTTCTCTGGATTGCTTTCCCTGTCATTTTCCCTTTTTCCTTCTTTCCACCCTACGCTGGTTTTGATGCTCCTGCTATGTGCCCCAGTAGTAACACCCACTGTCTCTCTCACGGTGTCTGTGAACTTCATGTTATTCGTCACCCCAACCAGACTGTCAACTCCACAAAAGAATAAACTTGTCATTCTAATTCGCTTTTGTATCCTCAATGTAGCCACAGTGCCTGACACTTAACAAAAATGAATGGAGCATTGAATAAACAAAAAGGAGGCTGCAGAGCCTTAAGAGAGATGGAAGGAGATTCTGTGATAAACAAGGTCATGGAAAGCCCTTTTAACATGTTGTAGCAATGCATTAAGTAATGTATTTTCAAAGTACTATATGTGAAGTTGATTCTAAATGATAAAAATAAGAGGTCCCTTGGCAGTAATTATGGGATTTTTGATAATAATGTAAAACTTCTTTAAAGCCTGTTAAATCTTCTCACACAGGGTATTTTTCTTTATTATACTAGGCCAATCATCTAATATATGTAGGAAAATGTTTTGCTTCACAATGACATATAACAATTTTAATAGCACCTATTAAAGTGCTTTACACATAATAGTTGTTCAGCAACTAATTGTTGATGGAGCAAATATATTCAGCAAAATTGGCCTCTTTTTATAAAGCACTTTTAAGGCTAAGAATAACTACTTGTCATATAATTCTATAATAGCTCACATTACAGCAAAAGATTAAATGAGAATAAAAAAGAAAAATATATTATTTTTCTTGATATAGACTTGCATTATAACTTATTCTTGCCTATCCAACCAATGAGGTGCACATTTTGAAATGAATTACAACACATCTTGTCATCTGACACATTCTTTCACAAAGAAGCTTTGATAAATCTAACTTGCACATATTTGCTTTGTTAAGGTCTTAATCCTACATGAAAAAATATCTCTGTTTACCTAGTGAGAAAGGATCATTTTCTTCCTCCTGGTAGAAATTAAAAGCTCATAGCATTTGAAAAGGTAGACTCTGCCAATGTACTTCTGTCTCTATAAATCGTCAGAGACAGTGATTTCTTGCAAAACAGGTTTCATGTAATATTTATGTAAGTGGCACATGACTCTGACTGAAAGCAAGGGTTAGAAGAAACCGTGTTCTTATTGTTCAACAGAATGCTTTTCAATTTTGTCAGATATTACTTACTTGGGTCATATGTGATTTTTTTTTAACAGAATGGAAGTTGTTTATTTTAAAGCTGAGTTATGGAGAACTGTGACATTTCTTTTTAGAATCAATACTATTTTATCTTGTACTTGTAAAAGATTTCTGTAAATAAGCAAAAAGGAATACCAGCAACAAGCTGGGTATAAAATAAATGTAGATGAGTAGAAAATTAAAATGTCCTCTTACCATTCACAGAATTGAGTCTGGAGGAATCATGAGAGCAGATGGAAAAGATCAGATGTCTGAGAGGTAGGGTGCAGGTTGCTGTGTTTGATAAACATATGCCCTTTTCCAACTTTGCTACTCTAAAGAAAATCTGTCCAGTAAGGATAGGATAGGTAGTATTACTGAGTTCTGTCTTGGCCTGTAGAATTTATTAACTGTGTGACCTTGGGCAATTCATTTAGCTTCCCTGAACTTTTCATTGCCCATATAATAATATGTAGGGTTCTTACCTGGGTTACCTGATTATAAAGCTCCTCTTACCTTTCCTACTTATTGCTCCCTTCTTAGCACTTAAGCTCCAGTCATATTCAACTCCATATCATCTCCTTTTATTTTCTTCATAGAACTCCCTTGAAATGATCTTGTTCATGTACTGTTTTCCTTCACTAGAATATAAGTATCATGACAGGATGGATCTTGGGTGTTGTTCTTACCATAGACCAAGAACTGCAGCAATGCCAGGAAATTAGTTGGTGCATAAAAATAATTGGTGAATGATTTCTAGGCGTATATCCATAAGAAGCGAATGCAGGGACTGGAACAGATACCTATACACCCATGTTCATAACAACCTTATTTACCATAGCCAAAAGGTGAAAGCAAATTAAGTGTCTATTGATGAATAAATAGATAAGCAAAATATGGTATATACATACAATGGAATATGATTCAGCCTTTCTGACACAAGCTGCAGCATGGATGAATCGTGAGGATATTATGCTACGTGAAATAAACCAGACACAAAAGAACAAATGCTGTATGATTCTATTTACATGATGTACCTTGAGTAGTCCAATTCACAGAGTAGGGAAGTGAAATAGTGCTTGCCAGCAGCTAAGAGGAGGGCGATGGGGAGCTGTTCTTTAACTGGTACAGAGTTATAGTTTGGGAAGATGAAAAAGATCCAGAAGTAGATGGTGTTGACAGTTGCACAACAATGTACTTAATGCTACTGAACTATATACTTAAAAGTGGCTGAAATGGTAAATTTTATATTATGCGTATTTACAACAATAAAAAAGAAACTGGTGAATCAATGAGTGTGGAGGTCCTTCACATAAGTGGTTCTCACTCCCTGGAGCACTGTCCTCTGTCATTCCTCCAACCTTGCTCTATCCTCCCCTTTCCTTTCACCTCGCTGATACCTAGTCACATACCGTTACTCAACTTATCAAGGTTTCTCGACAACAGCACTGTTGATGTTTTGGATCAAATAATTCTTTATTGTGGGAGGTTGTTCTGTGGGTGAGTCTCTAACACTTCCTATAGTTTATTTGCTATAATTAAACAAAGTACTAGATCTTACATAGCTCACTTGTATTACGCAAGAAGTCAGTGGCTGAATTGGGATAGAGTAAGTCCTATCACTAAAGCCTATTTTTATCCTTAGAAGCTCAGTCTGGGTACATAAAAGCCATGAGTTGGAAATTCCCTGCAAGATTTCTAATTTTGGGCTTGATCTTGGGGAGACAAAAAGTAAAACACAGGTAAAAAATGAATTTACTTTGGCTTACGAATTTTGAGAAGAGTTCTATACTTAATATACTGAAAATAGATAATTGTTATCTCTAATGTGCTATAAAGATACCAAGTACAGAAGAAGAAATCGAAATTATGTTCAATTGATCTGTTCTGATAGAAATAACTTAGAATTATGATTTCACATTTGAGAGAATCTTTTGTTGTTGTTGTTAGTCAGAGTCATGTGTTATAATCAGAGGGTTCATGTTCTCATACAAATAAAAAGGAATGCAATATATTTCAAATCACAAGCTAACTGGAAAAAACACATAGATGGTATGAGCATTAGGAAAATTTAAAAATAAGTGATATACTAAAGACAGAGCAAAGGAAATAATTGCCTGAAAAGAAGAACATAAATAATATTTTTGAAGAAATAATGGTACATTTTGTTAATTAAAAGCTAAATTTGGGGATCCCTGGGTGGCTCAGCGGTTTAGCACCTGCCTTCAGCCCAGGGCGTGATCCTGGAGTCCCAGGATTGAGTCCCACATTGGGCTTCTTGCATGGAGCCTGCTTCTCCCTCTGCCTGTGTCTCTGCCTCTCTCTCTCTCTCTATGTCTCTCATGAATAAATAAATAAAAATCTTAAAAAAATAAAAATAAAAAAAGCTAAATTTGAATTATTTAAATAGCAAATATAGAGGAGATAAGGTGACCTTCACATTTCAATCTTCTATCTCTTCATTCCTTCCTTACCATTTATGAGGCATGTATGTGAGGAACTGCAAAGCAGCTCACTCATCACCCACTCCTGCCCCTTTTAGCTTGGCTTGCTGAACCATTGAGGCAGGAAGGTTAAACTACATTTTCAGACTCCTTTGCAGTTAAGATTTCACATGTGAGCCGTTTCCTCAGCCATGTGTAACTCGTGTGAACTGAGCCTCACTGTATGGCTTACCGGCTTTGCGTTATGTGATGACACTTTCTGGAATTCTGCATGGTCTCTATCATGTAGCTGAGACTGGAAGGAAGAAGTGAGTAATGAGTGGTTGGTATAAATATGCAGGGAGAAAGAATCCTCTGGCAAGTTTGGCAGTGAAATGTTTGGTTCTTCTGGGGAAACTTTGACAAAGGAACTACAAAGGAACTACAGATCCTATCATTGGCCTGGGGCAGTGAGGTTTCAGCCAGAACAGGGACTTTAAGGAACTGAATGTTCTACTCAGTTAACTGAGTATTGTTGGTTGAGCAGTAACCAAGCTACACAACCTGCCTCTCCTAGACATTTCATTAGCTGCCTAGTTATAATAATAATAATAATATTCCCTTGTAATAATTCCCTTTTGGCACAGACTAGCTAAATGAGATAACATTTCCGGAAACTATGGATTTTGACAGACACAATTTATTATGGTCAACATTTGTGATAGGTATTATAGATAGAGAAATAAATGTATGCCCCAATTTTTCAAAGTTGCTCATGAATGATCATTCTGAAGGGCTTTGCAGTCTTGTGGAGGGAGCCAGAAATAGGCATGTAAACAAACAGTAACAGTACAATTTATTAGATAGCCTTTTAGATGTGTAATACATGGTGAAATAGGAGCACAGAAAATGAACAATGGACTAATAGGGTAATCAGTCAAGAAGGGTAATTGGACCAGAGAAAGTCCGTAGGAAGGGTAACATTTGCGACTCTATCCTTAAGAATGAATGGAAGTAACTCAGCTAAAGAAAGTGAGAAGGATATTCCTAGAAGAAGGAATATGGAGTGAGGAAACAGCATAGGGCATTCAGCAAGTGTAAGGGTTTTGCTATTTTTATGGGGTAAAGAATTGAGGTCAGAGAGGTGAACCCAGGGGAAAAAGGGAGAGCCATATATGCCAGAATTAGGAGTTTGGCTCTGAGGATTTGGGGCAGGAGAATATCACATGTTTCAGGAAGATTACTTACTTGGGCAGCTGTATGTAGAATAGAGGGAGGGTCCTTTTGGAGGTAGGATGCAGGGAAGATGTAAGAGGCTATTTCCATAATCTAAGAGAGAAATGGTGAGGCCATGGCACAAGGAACTGAGTAGAGTGGATGGATTAGAGAGATTGTAGTTGCTGATATGAAGCCCTGATCAATAAACACTAACTGAATGAAATGCAACGAGGGAAAGTTGAGCATGATGAAGAGTTCTTGGCTTGGGTGAATAGAAGGAGATAGAACATACTTTTCTGTAAATACAGAGAGTATGCCAGTGGTGCTAGTATCTACTTCTACTAGAAAGTAGAAAATACGTGATGATTGACCTTATAGTGTGTTTATTCACTTTCATCCTTCCACTCACTCCTTCACTCAACAAGTATTTATCAAGAACTGTTGACATGGTAACACTGAACGAGGCACTGTGGATTTCATAGTGAATTTTCCAGGCTAAGTGGAATAGCAGACATAAAATGAATGATGATGAAATAATTAATTACAGTCATGATGAGCATTCTACAGGGTGTTCATGATAGGAAAGGTTTAGGGTTATTTGAGACAGAGGGGGAGGTGCTGTGGAATAGTGAGTATTATTGATGCAGTGAGATTAAAGCTTGTTTTTCCAAAGAAGATTGTACTTTTAAATATATATCATGCTACCCAGATTTCATAAAGGCTGTTCTTATATCTTTAAGGCATTATGTTATGGTGTTGTTGGAAATCTTTCTCTATGTGGGGCAGATCTACTCATTCATTTTCCCTTCTGCCACTATTAGTAAAGACTCTTCTGATTAATTATTAACTAGTAAATGTATCTCCAGAACTCTACACTAAGCGGTAACATATTAATGAAGATGGATTTGAGGTCCTATTCACACTTCTTGAGGGAAGGGAGCTGGACTATGCTGACAACCAATCCCATTAATCACTTTCTATTAGATTTACTGTGTGATTTAGTTTGCTTTTCAGTGGGGATTCTTTTCTCCATTTGAAAATAGATACTTCCTGCAGATAAAGGAAATGCCTATAAGATTAACAATGACACCAACCATACTAATTTATAGAGAAAGTCTGCATGGGTTACTAGGAAGAACATTTATGGGTTGGTAGACCAATATAAGTCATATATTGGTCTTGGCTATCACTTCCTAAGTGAAACAGTCTGTCCTTAGATGTATCAAATTAATTGAAGAAACCTAAAGTACAATGTTTAATTGGCTGAGAGTAGTGTTTTTCAAACCATAGATTGCAACTCATTAATGGCTTGTGAAATCAATTTAGCGGGTTGTGATCAGCATATTTTAAGAGGAAACAGAATAGGATATATAGTAAAAATAGAGAATATTGTGTATAGAAAGAATAAGTACTGTTTTGTATAACTTTTATTTCACTTATATGCATACCTAAAATATATGTAGTATTGCATATGTGCATATCATGTGTATATTAAGTATAAAATATATGTAAACTTATTTATGTACATCCTAGGTCAATATGTGAAATGTCAAGGAAATTTCAAAGCCGTAGATCTGGAAAAAAGCATTCCAGAAAAAGTTCCCTTCAAGTCTTCCATTAATATATCAATTCCAAGTTATTTATTGTTGCTTAAAGCACATTGGAAACTATTGAAACTGTTGGGATGGAGAATTATTTAACCAAATTTTTGCTCTGAATAAATGCTGGGTAAAACAAGAAAGTAAGTACTCTTGATTTGTAAAATATATATTGTATATACTAAATAAAGGTGACCTAAAGTCTGGGGGGTTACCGATTTTGTTGTTTACAAAGAGTTCTGCAGTACTTACCCCTTATCCATGGGGGATATATTCCCAGACCCACAGTAGAAGGCTGAAACCACAGATAGTATATATCCTGTATTTTCCTTTTTTTAAAAAATATTTTATTTATTTATTTATACATAGAGACAGAGAGAGAGAGAGAGAGAGAGAGGCAGAGACACAGGCTGAGGGAGAAGCAGGCATCATACAGAGGAGCCCCCCCCCCCCCCCCCGCGGGACTCGATCCTGGGTCTCCAGGATCATGCCTTGGGCTGCAGGCGGCGCTAAACCGCTGCTCCACCAGGGCTGCCCCTGATTGATCACTTTAAATAGAAATACCATCATTCATTTTATTTATGGTATTTTGTAAAAAGTTATTTCTTTAGCATAGCATATAGGCATTATAGTTTTCAAGGCATAAATATTGGCATTCTTTTCCATTTCTACCATGTATAAAATGCAAAGCTATGGTTAATGTTCTGTTCTAAACAAATAATACACGTTTTCCTGTGAATGTCACTATACCCATTCTTCAAAGAATCCTGCCTTTGATTTTTAACCCTTTGATTTTAAACCCGTGCAGTTTCATTATGTTTTTCCCCCAGTTTTATTGAGAAATAATTGACATACATCACAATATAAGTGTAAGGCAAAGGGCATGGTGGTTTGATTTACATATATTGTAAAATGATTATCACAATAGATTTGACCAGTATCCATCTTCTTATATATGCACAATAAAAAAGAAAAGAAAGAAGAAAAAAAAAAAGGAAAAAAGATTTTTTTCTTGTGATGAGTACTCTTAGGATTTCCTTTTCTAACAACTTTCAGCAATGTTAGCTATAGTTATCATGTTGTATATGTTGTACAGTGCATCCCTAGGACTTACGTATCTTATGACTAGAAGTTTGTAACTTTTGACTACCTTCTTCCAATTCCCCTCCCCCATCACCCACCTCTGGTAATCACAAATATGATCTTTTTCTATGAGTTTGATTGTTTGCTTGTTCTCATACAAGTGTGATCATACAGTATTTGTCTTCCTCTGCCTGACTTTTTCATTTAGCATAATGCCCTCAAGATCCAGTGATGTTGCAAATAATAGGATTTCCTCAAACTTTATGGTCAATATTCCATTCTGTGCATATATATATATATATATATATATATATATTACATACATATATATTACATGCATATTACATGCATATATTACATATTTATATATATTACATATATATATTTCAGCTTCTTATTCATTCATTTATTGAGGGACACTTAAGTTGTTTCCATGTCTTGGTTGTTGTAAATAATGCTGCTATAAACATGGGAGTGCAGATATCTTTTGAGTGTTTTCATTACCTTTGGATATATTCCCAGCAGTGGAATTATGAGATCACATGGTAGTCTTATTTTTGACTTTTTGAGGGTCCTTTATACTGTTTTCCATAGTGGCTGTGTTAATTTACAATCCCATTAACAGTGCACAAATGTTTCCATTCTCCAAATCCATGTGAGCATTTGTTATCTCTTTGCTTTTTGATGATGGCCATACTAATAGGCATGAGGTGATATATTATTGTGGTTTTAATTTGCATTTCCCTAATGACTAGTGATGCTGAGCTTCTTTTCATGTACCTGTTGGCTTTATGTATATCTTCCTTGGAAAAATGTCTACTTAGGTCTTTTGCTGATTTTTTAATTTGGTTGTTTTTTGCTATTGAATTGTATAAGTTCTTTATATATTTTGGATACTAACCCCTTATCAGATATATGATTTGAAAATATTTTTCCCATTCCGTAGGTTGTCTTTTTACTTTGTTGATATTATTCTGTTGTGCAGAAGTTCTTTGGTTTGATGTAGTCCCATTTGTTTATTTTTTATTTTGTTTCTTGTACTTGAGGTAACATATCTAAAAATCATTACCAAGACCCATGTCAAGGAGATATGTTCCTGTGTTTGATTCTAGCCCTTTCTTTCTTCTAGTCCTTTTTTTTTTTTTTAATTTTATGCACATCCTCTAGTCCTTTCATGATTTCAGGACTTATACTTAAGTCTTTAATCCATTTTGAATTAATTTCTGTGAGAAGTATAAAATATGGGTCCAGCATCATTCTTCTACATGTGAATATCTAGGTGTCCAAGCTCCATTTATTAAAGAGACTGTCTTTTCTCTATTGGGTATTGTTGGCTCCCTTGTCAAATATTAGTTGATTATATATGCTTGGCTTTATTTCTGGGCCCTCAATTCTGTTCTATTGGTCTATTTTTATGCTAGTATCATACTGGTTTGATGACTAGCTTTATAATATAGCTTGAAATTAGGAAGTGTAATGCCTCCTAGTTTGTTCTTCTTTATCAGGATTACTTTGGCTATTCAAGGTGTTTTGTGGTTCCATATAAATTTTAGGAATATCTTGTCTAGTTCTGTAAAAATGTCACTGGAATCTTGATGGAGATTGAATTTAATCTATAAATGGCTTTCAGTAGTATTGACATTTTAACATTATTAATTCTTCTAACCCATGAACACAAGATACTTTTCCACTTTTTTGTATCTTCTTTGATTTCGTTCATCAGTGTCTTATAGTTTTCAGTATAGAGATCTTTTATCTCCTTATTTAAATTTATTCTTAAGTATTATATTGTTTTTTATGCTATTATACATAGGATATTTTCTTTATTTCTTTTACAGAAATTTCATTGTTAGTGTATAGAGATGCTATTGGTTTTTGTACATTAATTTTGTATACTGCTACTTTATTGAATTCATTAATTATATCTAATGTTTTTTTTAGTTGAGTCTTTAGGATTTTTCTATATATAAAATTCATCTACAAATAGATGATTTTGCTTCTTCCTTTCTGATTTTGATATATTTTATTTCTTTTTCTTGCCTAATTGCTCTAGCTACTATTTTCAGTATACTATGTTGAATTGGAGTGCTGAGACTGGGCACCCTTGTCTTATTCCTGATCTTAGGGGAAAAACTTTCATCCTTTTGCCATTGAGGCTTGTCTTTATTATGTTGAGATAGGTTCCTTCTATGCCTAATTTGATAAGAATTTTTATCATGAATAGACGTTGAATTGGTTGAATGCTTTTTCTGTGTCTATGAGATGATCATAGGATTCATTTCTTTCATTCTATAAATGTGGCATAACACATTGGTTGATTTGCATACATTGAACCATCCTTAAATCTCAGGACTAACTCTCACCTGATCATGGTGAATGATCCTTTAAAATTCTGCTGAATTCAGTTTACTAGAATTTTATTGAGAATTATTGCATCTATACCAACCTGGGGATATTGGCTGCCTATAGTTTTCTTTTCTAGTAGTTTCCTTTTCCGGTTTTGTATCAGGAAAGTGCTGGCCTCATACAATGAGTTTGGGATTGTTCCCTCTTCATTTTTTTTAAAGAGTTTGAGAAAGAATGGTATTAATTCTCTAAATGTTTGGTAACATTCACCAGTGAAGCCATCTGGTCTTGGGCTTTTTTTTTCACGGGCAGATCTTTGATTATGGATTCAATCTCCTTACTAGTTAATTAGTCTATTCAGATTTCCTATTTCTCCCTGATTCAGTCTTAGTAAACTGTATGTTTCTAAGAACTTTTCTGTTTCTTCTAGGTTGTCCAGCTTATTGGCACCCAGTTGCTCACAGTAGCCTCTAATAATCCTTTGAATTTCTAGGGTATCAGTTGTAATGTCTCCTTTTTCATTGATAATTTTGTTGATTTGGGTCCTTTCTTTTTTCCCCCTTGATTAGTATAACTAAAGGATTGTCGATTGTGTTTATTATTTCCTTGCTTCTGCTAACTTTAGGCTTTGTTTATTCTTATCATCCTTAAGGCAGAGAGTTAGGTTTTATTGCTATGAGCTTTGCTATTAGAATTGATTTTGCTGCATCCCATATGTTCCAGTATGTTCTTTGATGTATTGGTTGTTCAGGAGAGTTTGATTTCTTACAGAAATGTATTTCATTACTTTATAACATCAGTCTCGTTTTCATTCTTCACTGCCTGGTCTCAAATTCAGCCCTGCAAGCTAACAATTAAGCCTGATAAACAAGTAGCTATTTCTATGTAAGTACCCACAGTTTATCCTGTTCCATAATATACAGACACTGACCATTTTATTCCTTCTTACAAATCAATTTTAGATATCTTGCTACATACATAGTCCAGAAGGGGCAACCTTATTGACATATGATTCTGCCCTTGACCAGAGCTGACTGGAAAGGGATGGAGACTTGACCCACAATGGGCCAATCAGAATGGAGGAAATGTTTGGTATAATTAGTTTTAGAGAGCTTGAGTGGGAATCTGTACCATGTAGAACCAGAACCACCTACCTGTCAATGATTCAGAAAAGAAGAAAAAACAGTTCTGAAGAGAAAATTAGAAAACTAGAGAAGAGAGCAAAGAAGTAGAATTGAGGGAAACCATGTGGTTTGAGAGATGAAGAGCTATCTTAGTGCCCATCTTCCATTCCCAGTGCCCATCTTCCATTCCCAGTGATCTTTTTGTTCCCTAGATCCTGTGATACCTCTCTTTATTTAGGCTACCTTGAATAGATTTACATTTCTAGATATGCCTAATTAAACATTTCCCTTTGTTTAATTCACTTGGTTTCTCTCCCAACCCTATCTCCTCATGCCATTCAACTCTGATCCTTTCTCTGGGATTCACAACCATCCTATTTCTTCTGTAATTTGTCTCTGAAGTCCTGTTTCTTGGCAGACCAAGAAATATTGACAATAATAGGGAGCCAAAATAAAATGAGAGAAAAATGCTTATGTTATTTTAGTCAATGTTGAACTGAAATGTGTTTAAATTTTGAAATAGGAAAAAAGTAGCCAAAGTTCACCATTTATTTAATATATGATAGTAAACTCCATCTTTCTGTCTTATTTTGGTTCTAGTATCTATCCCAGGTCTTTGGTAAACATCTTGCTTACCAAACTACAATCAATCAAACTACATAATTTAGGAGATATTCCCTACAAAATAAGATTGTACAGAAGAGTGCAGTTTTCAATTGGGATTGATTTTTTTTTTCTAGAGTTCAAAATCATAGTGGCTTTGGACAGGATTTTGCCTTAAGAAGGGAGTTGATTTCATACAATTTTAGTATGAAAATGATCATTTTCTCAGAATAAGATTTTCTTTTGGAAAACAACTGGTGTCTAAGAAATATGATTTCAAATAGCTTGATATGTTAATGGTTACTAATTAATTACAAATATAATGAATATTTTAGTAGTTTTTTTGTGGCCTGGTAAATATTAAGAGATAACTTCTTAAAAGAAAAGTCTAAATCTTCTGTCTTAGCATTTAAGAATGATTAATAATGCTCAAAAAACTCCATATATAACCAGATTTATGATAATGAAACTCATAAAAAGGACAGAATTTTTAATCCATTCATCAGATTCTCTTTAACTGTTTCAAAGGTCTTAAATAATTATGCAATTAATTATTTTATTCTGACCATTTGGTGAAGAATATGGAAACATATGATTTCTGGGAAAAGATTCTGATAAGACATTTATAAGGTACACACTTTCCACTGAGCAGATAATATTCATTCTATGGTTCTAATTGGCCGAGACCTCTATGTGCTATATCTACATTTATGAAAATGTACGTTAGAAATTCTGAACTCAGATATCAGTGATGTCATAGACTTACATATTAGTCTAAGTTATTTTTCTCTTTGTATCTCTATGTTTTCACTTATATAGGGTGTAAAACAAAATATATTTCTCTCACATGATAGAAGGTACTTTGATGATAAGAAACATAACTGTTAAATATTTGCATTGGGGTGTAAGAGTGGGGAAGATGTGATTTACTGTTTGCATGCTTGAAAAAATGTTTGCATTGCTCTTGTGTGGAACAGAACTAATAAACTGAAATGACTTAGTTGGAATTAAAAGCAATAGATACATACCTAGACATTCCTTAAGGAGGTGGTATTTGCAGTTTGTTGTACATAAACAATCATTGTGTGATCTATGTATTTTCTTTGCATAGTCCTTGATTATGAGGTTGAGAAACCTTTTAAGTGTCAGTGTACAAGTGGCTGGAATTGGACTCCAGAAGATCTTCTGAGTATAGATGGTAATAGATGCACATTGAAATGAGCTTTGTGAATGATACTGATGAAATCCATTACAGCAGCATATCTAAAATAATTTTCCCACTCTTAAGAACACATTTCTGAAGAACTAGCCTTGTACATACCAAAGAGACAGAAAAAGTTCGAGGCTCCTAGTTCATCTGTATTCATTGCCAAAATCTGGCCATTATTATAAAGCATTCCCTTAGTAAGGAGAAAAAAGATGTTATCATTGCACCTGTTTTATTTTATTTATAAGCACATCATCCTGGATTACATCTCTATTCACCATGATACAACGTGCAGTTCTCCTGGTGCTCTGTCCTTAAGGAGAAAACTGTATCCAATTTATGACATTCTGTTAGAAATTGTTTAATGTACATTATTGAATGGACCCGCCTTGTATTTTTTTTCTGGTAATGTTGGAGGCTAGTGTCTAGAAGTGAGTATCCTGAACCACAACTAGTGCAGCTCACCCAGAGTGGGACACTTAAAGAATACTGATAATGGAAGTTGATTGAATTGTGGTGATTACAAAGATGCTGTAGAAAAGAAACTTCTAGGGTGGATTCCGGACATGAAGATGATCTTTTTTGTTTAATTTTTGTTTGTTTTAAAATAATCAAAATGACTATACTTGAGAGACAAAGTCCTGTTAACAACAGCCTTTTCATATGAAGGAGAGAAAATGCATTCGCTTTGCTTGTTTAAATTGAGAGCTGTGAGCTTTCTAAAGGATAAAACCGGAATTCCCCTGAAGCAATAAATACTGCTGTGGATTAAAGAAAGAAACATTTCTTTTCTCAAAGTGCACTCTTTATAAATAGGAAGCAGATGCAGCAAAGAAGAGTGAGATATTACTCTTTCAGAGAAGTGGGGCTCAGTTGAGATGCTCCATGACATCAGAATTCAGAGATTAAGGCAGAAAAGAGTCAATGTGGTCAGAGATCTTTTCTTCAACAACAGATATTCACACTAGCGGGTAGGCTCTGCTCCGTTTGCATGATAAACATCTAAAGAGAATATTTATGTTCCCAATAGAAGATATATTGTCTTCCTAGGAGTTACAGAAGGGAACACATTGCCTGGTCACTTTTGTTCAGACACTTCAGTTTGTTCCCAGGCTCTGACAGAGAGTGCTTTAAAATGGCTGTGAACTGAAAATACTTTTTGGTAACCAACATGCAAATGACACCCCAAACATTCCTCCCTGGTGCAGAATTCAGTGTGGGTTGCCTGGAGTGCTTATTTGCATGTCAATCACTATCGGCTTCCTGCTCCCTGTTACTTCACTTGATAGCTAGGTTTTAGTTCAAGGAGTAAATTGGTGATTTCTGGGAGGAGTATTACAGCCTTAGTGTCTCTTCTTTATCTTGTAGTAACTTCCCTGTTAACTTAATCTATTGTAGGTGTACTACCTGGTAAGCACCTAAACCTTTCAGTTGTCTTGGAGTGTTTCCCCCTCTTTATTTTACTGTCCATCAACATTTCAGAGTGCATGCACAGTTCTGGGATATTTCAAATGGATATGAAGCATGCTTGTCATCCTATCTCCAATGATTTAATAGTACCCCATCAGATCATTAAAGGATTAGTCTTCTAGAAACGATTTGAAGGGCTTGTTTCACTCAAGCATGAGTAATTAAGTATGTCATCTGTCCTTATTTAAAGTAGTCTCTGACATGTTTTCATTGTACCTTTTATAGTAATTTCAGCTAAATGTTTGTTTCACATCCCATGATGTTGTGATATAATGAGATACATATTTGGTCTCCCTGGTTCCTGGCACAGAGCTGCCCAAACCCTTATAATTTTCTGAGAGGGGTGAGAGGAGTATCTTTTGCTATTTATAATAAAACCTTTTCAATTATATCTTAGTTTATGTTAATGAAGTGGCCCTTGGAGGATGAGGACTGCCAGAGGAATCCACCAAGTAATTAGAATTTTTCACCCACCAACCTCCAGGAACAGGAGCAGGGCTGGAGATTGACTTACTCACCAATGTCCAAATGCTTCCTCAGTCATGCATATGTAATGAAGCCTCCTTAAAAACCCCCAGACCATAAGGTTTGTAGAGCTTCCAGGTTGGGGAAAGCATCCCTGCGCCAGGAAGCTGATGCACAAAAACTGCATGGGACAGAAACTCTCACACTCAGAATTTTTCTGGTCCTCTCCCTAGTATTTCTATCTAGCTGTTCATCTGTATGTTTTATAATTAAGAAGTGACATAAATAACTGTTCGGTGAGCAGTTATAGCATATTATTGAATGTGAGGAGGAGGCTATGGGAATCTTCAATTTAGTAATGTAGGTGGCAATTTGGACTTCTGACTGGTGTTTGAAGGTAATCTCTTGGGACTGAGCCCTTAACTTATGGGATCCTCTTTAATTCCAGATAGGTAGTGTCAGAATTGGATTGTAAAATACCCCCTGGGTGTCTGGTTGGGAAATTCCTTGATGTGAGAGAAAAACCTACACGTTTGGTGTCTGAAGTATTGTGAGTAGAGAAAACAAATTTTCCTTCACATTCTGTTAACTATTGGTGGGATGGCATTATCTAACAACAATTTAATTATACACTCTATTTATTCACTTACTGTTCCTTTCTAGAAAGGAATTGGGTGACAGAACTGTCTCTGGCAACTATGAATTATCCATTCCACTCATAATGCCTATGAAGTATTCTAGGCTGGGGTTTAGTTCTCTTTGAATTGAAAGTGACCTTTGAGGAAGTTAAGTGTCTTTGGTTGACTACTTTGGATGTTAAAAATATTAATGCATTCATCACGAGAAAAATTAGAAGCTTATTATAAGTATACTTAGCAATTGTTTGGCATTTTCTTTGGAATATGAGAGTGGGGGGTAAAATGAGGGTATGAGTCTCATGGTTTCCTCAGGCTACGGGTTCTGGAAAGTGTTCCATGTTTGGGGGATGGTGTTATTTGTGTTCAAATTGATTTTTAAGTATAAAAAAGTAGTGTCTAGCAATTTAAAATTGTAGTACATTGTAAGCTCAAACAAAACAAGACACAGATAATCAGTCTGAAATAACTCGCCCCAAACCTAGCACTAGCTAAGTTAAAAACAAACCAATTGACTTTCAGGTAAACTAGAAATCACTCTAGGTAAATGTTTATCTGAGTTTGGTGTGGAGAGGGCTTTTTAAAGTGCTATTATGAAGAAGAATGGTAGGTCTTGCTGCATTAAAAAAAGTTCTGTACTCCAAAAAATTATATTCAGTATTAGAAAGTAAATATCAAATTGAGGGAAAATTTGCAAAATTAGAGACAAAAAAGAAGATTGATGCCTTAAAAATATACAGTACTAACCAATCATCAAGAAGCTATTTAAACATGGTGTATTGAATACAGACATTTATCTGTTTCTTCTTGAAGCACCTTTGAATGACAATAAAGGAAGGTACAGGAATGAAACACAAGGACAAAAGGAACAGGAAAGTGGACTGCTGATTGGAGATGTGAATCACATTTTGAAAGTCAGGAAGCAGATGGACAGGTGATAACTCACTTTGCAAAGCAGAGAAAGTGGATGCCTATCTGGCTGCAAAAGACAAGAGAACTAGTAGATACCATTGGCCTCACGGCCAACACTGCAAACTAGAAGATGCTGGGGTTTGAAGGACTAGGGCTCAAGGCTGAGGCCTAGTTGAGAACAGGGCTCAGAGGAACTTGAGTGAAGTTTGGTTGCAGAGAGAACCTTTATAACCTAGTTGTTTTATAAAGTGTAAAATAAAAATTTTTAACACAGATTCATTTCCATATCTGTATGAGAGATATGATTTCGTCTTTCTCTAAAAATTGTTTTTTAGTACAGACAAAGCATTTCCTGTAGTGTTGACCAAACACATCTAGGACAAATACTAACTGAATTATCTTTTTCAAAGCTCTGAATTCTCAACATTTTGAGAAAAGAATAATGTTAGTTTTTATAGCAAAATATTCAAATACAAAAGAAATACATCTTATAAACAACAGAGCAACAATTATAGTATATCATTCCTCCCATACATAGCCACCAAATTTAACAAAATTAGTTTTAATTAAAAAAAGAAAATAGGGGCTCCTGGGTGGCTCAGTTGGTTAAGCCTCTAACTCTTGATTTCTGCTCAGGTTGTGATCTCAGGGTTGTGGGACTGAGCCCTGTATTGGGCTTTACACTGAATGTGGAGCCTGCTTGAGATTCTCTCTCTCCCTCTGCTTCTTTCCCTGCTTACTGTTGTGCTCTGTCTCTCTCTCTTTCTCAAAAACAGAAGAAACTAAAAGAGGGAGACTTTGTGTGTAACTTATGCATAAAACACATTCACACATGAGGAATACTTCAGGAAAGAGAAGGTTTTAAATGTTGATTACGCTATTTCCATTTAGTAAGAAAATAGTTACCATGGAAATAGTGAGTATATACAGTATTTCACTTCCACATTAAGACAGCTTCTAAAAGGAATGCATTTAGTGAACACTTGTTCTTGACATAGTTTGAAAGAAGAAGTGGCTCATAAAGAATACAGCATTTTAATTTAGATGCAGTATATTAGTTCGGCTATTTCATTTTTCCATTTCATGATAAAATAATTTGAATAAACTTGAGGGATTTGTGATAACATTATGTGGTTTGAACCCTAATGTAGGGCCATATTACTCTTTCAATTATAGATTTTTTTCCTTTGGAATATCAGGTTCTTGGGGGGATATCTACTCTCAACTTGGGACACATACATAAGGTTAATTAATTAAAAATTGTTTGATGAAGATGATCCAAATTCAGAGGACACCTAGAATGTGGGGACTCAGATTAGGAAATGAGATTTCCTGAATATTTCCAAACTCACGGTTCTTAATCATAAGGGCTCAGTTATTAATTCCATTTTTCTTTTTCTTTTCTTCTTTTTTTAAAGATTTTATTCATTTACTCATGAGAGACACAGATAGAGAGAGAGGCAGAGACACAGGCAGAGGGAGAAGCAGGCTCCATGCCGGGAGCCCAATGCGGGACTGGATCCCGGGTCTTCAGGATCACGCCCTGGGCTGAAGGCAGGTGCTTACTGCTGAGCCACTCAGGGATCCCTAATTCCATTTTTCCACTCTTCCTTGGGACAAGCCATACTGCAGGTTTGAAGGATTGGCCTGACCGAAGCTGGCCCTCTTGTCCCTGTTCTACTGCAGGTCTCCCTCTCCCTGGCTTCACTTTTCCATCTGTCAGCAATACTCAACAACACTCACTCAAGATCTCTTTTATGTTATCTCCAAAAACAATCACTCCTCTTTGTCAGGGAATATATTGATTCTAAGTAAGCAAGTAACTATTAATTTCATGATATGGACTCTAATGTACCTTGGGGGATAAGGATGGATGGCTCAACGTGTGGCTTCTTGGTGTTCTGTAGATTTTTAGAAGGCTGTTTTAAATACTTAGAAGTATACACCATGTTGAGAGGTCAGCAGTAGCATAGTCTGGTGAAACGGTACAGTATGAGGAGGGTATCATACCTCTGCTGCCAATTAGCTATGCTATTTGGGTAAGTCACCCCATTGTGCCCATGAAATGGGAGAGCTTTGATGCAAGAACTTTCTTCCAAGAACTTGCAAGAACTTTAAGAAAGCTCTAGATAACAGAAGGGAAAAAGATGTTAATAACACCTACCGAAGTCTTCACCATCCAAAACTTCAGGGCTTGTGATTACTCACTTCATAAAGACAATTAACATAGCCTTGGGCTAGTGACTAATGTTTGAATGGCTAAAGAATGAAGAGGAAAAGACAATTTGCTTCCTAAATACATCTAAAATGTGTCACTTCTAAATCTTTGCTGTCACTGCCCTACTTTAGCCAACATTATTTTTTTTTTCTTGTGTTGGCAACTAATCTCTTATGAGATCTATTTGCCCCATTACTAAACTGACACTCCATCTGCCTCCTGGACATCAAGTCCTTATTTCTCAATACATTTACTATACTGCTCAATATCTTCCCCTCCTCTCCCCCTACCTCAGTGCAGAACACCTGTATCTACAGAGTTGCCAAGCACAAAAACTGGGAGTTAACTGCCAGTTCTTTCTCATCCGAGCCCTTGTTTATTATATTCTAATTAGTCATCAGTCCGGTTAATTCTCTCCATCCTTAATATCTTTAAAATGTGTCCCCCTCTCTTGACCACAGCAACTGCCTTAATGAAAGCCACCAGTCTCCCAGGTATTACTGTAACAGCCTTTGAACTTGGTATCACTTCCTCAACTTTTTGCTCTTTCTCCTTCTGTGACGATGCCAACAGGCAGCCTCGACTCTAGAAGAAGTTATTCTGTCACCCACTGAAAACTCTTCAATAGCTCCCTTTCCCGAGTTGATGAAATAAGTGCAAGCTCCTTAGGGTGGTGTTAAGTTAATTAAACAAGGAGGCCATTAGGTAGAGGTGGCTCTAAAGACACGATAGTCTATGTAAGCAAACAAAAATTTAAGCCAATAAATGCCTAAGGACAACCAGTCACAAACAGCCAAGTAGGCTTTATGCAATAACCATTCAATAATTTCCTTACTTTGCTTCTGCCTTTTCGCTATAAAAGTCTTTGCCTGAGCTCCTAGTGGTGGAGTGAGCTCCTAACTGCTTCTGGTTTGTTGCTGCCTAATTGTAATTGATTTTTGCTTAGATAACTCTTAAAATTTAACATGCGTCAGTTTATCTTATAACAATGGCCTGAGTCCTGCAGTTCACACCTATTTGCACCCATAACTCCATGTAGCTCTTCCAAATACAGATTATAAAATCTTATATTTTAGGTGTCCTTTCTGGCAGCATTTGCTTCCTAGATGTTCTTTAGTCATCAGCTCAAGTGTAAGATCTTTTAGGCTCTTCTCTGACCACCACACCTGCCTCCCACAGGTGCTCCAGTTCAGGCTCCCATCATACTTTGTTCACATTTCCATCTTTGCATTCAACATGCTGGTTATATAATCGCCTGCTGTTTGTCACTTTCTCTGACTGGGTTGAATGCTCCTGAAGACAGGTACTGTGTTCTTTCTCCTGGCAGAAGGAATAGCCTTGGAGGAGAGCTCTGGGGGAGTGGAGGGGCAGTGGGGGGACTAGGAGCTGATTGGATGGTGGGACTGCCAGAAATTCAGTATACAAGGAACTGAAAATTGATAGGGGGTGGAGGAGTAGGGGGATGAGATGAGGCTGAAGTGGTGAGCAGTGGTCAGACTCTGAAAGCCTTCTTAGCCATGGCCCCATTTCTGAATTATTTTTTCTCTTGTTAACTAACAAACATCGTTCGGCTATGTTTTTCCAGAAGACAATGATGTGGATAATAAATGCAATGTTTTTTGCCTTTCTTCAGAGTAGAAAAAGAAAATGATTTGCCTCTTCATTTGTGGAAAAAAAATCAGCTAACAAAGGGAGTGGTTGTAAACAATAGACTTAATTGCCTCTCCTAGGACTATTATTTGCTGTCTATTTAAGGCTACTAGATTTTAATTAATCCATTGTGTACCTTATTTGCATATATTTGCATGCATGTACGCGATGCCTTTAAGGACTCTAAGATGACTTCAGCTGACTTCAAACCTTGCCTTTTGAGCCTAATATCACTGAAATAGAAAGTAGCTTTTAAAATAGTTTACAGAGAACGGAAGGAAGTGCCTTAGGGCAGAGATAAGATAGGGTTAAGGATTCTCCTTAGGGAAAGTGTAGAGAAAAGGCCAGGCTCCTGAGCACCAGGGTCTTCTTCACTCCCCAGTCTGCACACTACTTTTGAGTGGCCCAAACTTTAGGGTGCTTGTCTAATTGGATAACCCCCTGAATGGGGCTAAATTATTAAAGTAACACTGAGTTTCATTCTTTGTCACCAACGGAGACATGAGCCTTTAAGAGGTTTATTACTTCATGTCAATATTTTCTTTTGAAGCTCAGGGTCCCCAAGGAACCAGCCAACTGGAACCTCAGAGGAAGGGTACGTGAGACTCTAGAGGCAGTCCCTGGGGAAACCACGCTCAGCTGTGAAGAAATTAGTGGGAAAGAAGTACTTCTATTGGGATTCCTTAGTACTAGTGTGGTTAAAGAAGTCTTTTCAGAGGAAAAAAGGAATTCACACTTCCTAAATGAGCTTAGAAGCCTACAAAAAGGGAAAATGTGATGTCCTAGGTGTCAAAAAAATTCTGAAAGACTTGGAAATGGGCTAAATATATAAATTAATGATGATTAAGTATCCTTTCTAGTGCACCTTTCAGGGTTATCTTCACCTTTCATTGACTGAGCTATTTACAACTCTGTTAGTTGTGATAACTAGCAATGCAAATGACTTTCTCTAAAGCATGCAAATGAATTCTGTCTTGTGGAGAGACAATTGATTTCCCATCACCGAGCCTTATACCAAAAGAAGCCAATTTGCATTTATTTGTAACTACTTCAGCATCCTTCCTGTTTACATATATGTTGGCCTTCGAATTTTTCTTTGACACTGTTGGAATATGTTGCTAATCTCTAATTAATGAATACAGTAAGTAGAATCTTTGCTATATGTTCATTTTATATTTGTATGAGGGTTATGATTTTACTTTTAAAAAAGACCACAGCAAACTATATACAGGGCAGGGGAGTTTTCAAGTTATCATAAATAGGGATTATTTTTGATCACATACACAAAAAAAGGCTATCACTTTGTGTTTTGGCCTGATTAATTTACATAGCTTTAGTAAGAAGTCTTATTTAAAGATATGAGCCACTGAGTGTGGTTAGTGAATCTAGACTTCCAGGTGCTGAACAGTAACAAAACCACAGAATTAACTTCAGTCTAGAAGTAATATAAGGAGTCTCAGGTGGCATCTTCAATAGCTTCAGTTATTCCAAAGATTCAGCAAAAGGTCTTACTGGTTCTTATATTCTGACTCTAGAAAACCAAACGTAGGAAATTAATCTCCACCGTTTTAACATGCAATATCTATAAATTAGGCTAAATTCTTGTCTCCTGAAAGTCTCCTCAATCTGCTAAGATCCCTGATCTTCTCCACTGCTATTAAGACTAAGAACCTAAAAGCCATGGGACAGGTACCAGACCATTTCCTAAGAGAGATTTGTGGGCATTGCTTCCACACATGAAGTACAATCCTTGTTCTTTAATGATGGGCTTGTCAAAGCTCATTAAATAATGTTTTATTCTCAAATATGGCCTAACTCTAGTAAGGCCTGATTATAAATATTTGTTAAATGATTTTTTTGTGCAAAGAAGGATAAATTTGTATTGACTTGATGCAAATAACTACATTGCTATGAAATGGAGAGTCAATTAAATTATTTGTTACTGAATTCTGAAGACTAGAATTATAAAATCTAGAACTATAAGAACTAGGTACTACTTAAAGAATCTTAAATTTCAGTCTCAGTTAAATTTCAGTTTGCAAAAGCATAATTAGAGAATTATAGACTTTTAAAAGATAAAGGACTACCTTATATCTGTATCAGATAACAGAACATTAAGACTAATACCAAAAATATCCCCCCCCCCACCAAATACCACATGACATTTCCCTCATTAGTTTGACACATCCTACTTTCACTTAAGTCTTATTCTACTGGATCTTGTTTGGCAGAATGATTTTCCTGGAAGTCATCTGCTTCTGAACTCAAAATCATCTAAGATATTCTGATTCAGTTTTCTAGCAGTTTCATGGT
Source organism: Nyctereutes procyonoides (assembly GCF_905146905.1). Taxonomy (NCBI): domain Eukaryota; kingdom Metazoa; phylum Chordata; class Mammalia; order Carnivora; family Canidae; genus Nyctereutes; species Nyctereutes procyonoides. The sequence continues at coordinate 14,484,966 of NW_026575033.1, read as the reverse complement.
CGACTAATGTTAAACTACAAAGCCTGTTCCCATGAGTACATGTCTTGAAATATCAGTAGTTAAAAAAAGAAAGAAAAGAAATATCAATAGTGAACAGTACCTGGTTCAGTTCTTTCTACATGGCTCTAACACTGGATTTTTCAGAGTTAATTTCTGTGTGTAGTCTTTACTTATTTCTTTAGATAAATAAAGAAAAGCAGAAACCCTATATTGATGGGGAGGCTGAATGAATGTAGCTAATTTATTTCTGTAACCAGTAAACAGAATAAAGGAGATTAAAGGTCTCTGCTGGAGAATATATACTACCTAATTCTTCCATAAGGATTTGACCAATGTTCCCTCTGGCTTAAGAGCATAGTCACTGAAAATCTTCAAAATCTTTCAATCTGCCTTGTAAAAATATAAATCTGAATAAATGGAAAACACTGTTAAAGCTAATTTTTAAAATGAAAAACTAAATGGAAAGAAGCATGTGAAATTTAGAGATAAATGCTCTTAAGTTAAAAGAGTATATCATATTGTAATATGTAGCAATGTGCTCAAATTAGAAGATACAATTTAGTAATTGTTTGTCTAGTGAACTACAACATAAAAAGGAGATGAAATATAAATACTTCATCTAAGCTATATTGACATACAATTGCACCATGCCTCTCCTTTAGAGAAATGTTATTTACCCTTAGATATTGTTTATTGTTATCTTACAAATCTGCATTTTATGATTTAAGCGTCAGATTGAGGGACGCTTGGGTGGCTCAGTAGTTGAGTGTCTGCCTTCTGCTCAGGGCATGGTCCTGGAGTTCCAGGATCGAGTCCCGCATGGGGCTCCCTGCATGGATCCTGCTTCTCCCTCTGCCTATGTCTTTGCCTATTTATTTAATAGTAACACTAGTCACACAGAGAGAGAGAGAGATAGGCAGAGACACAGGCAGAGAGAGAAGCAGGCTCCATGCACCGGGAGCCTGATGTGGGATTCGATCCCGAGTCTCCAGGATCGCGCCCTGGGCCAAAGGCAGGCGCCAAACAGCTGCGCCACCCAGGGATCCCCTCCCCTATAGCTTTTACATTGATGTGGAGCTACTTAAGAAATATGGAGTTTACCAAAAAAAACTCTAATTATTTCTGATACTTTTTTTTTTACAACTTATTTATTTATTTGAGAGACAGATCACCACCTGAGCTGAAATCAAAACTTGGAGGCTTAACTGTGCCACTGAGGTGCCCCATCCTTTTTTTTAAGATTTTATTCTTTAGAATGATCTCTAAACCTATAGTGGAGCTCAAACTTAAAATTTCATTATCAAGAGTCACACTCTCCACTAACTGAGCCAGGGAGGCTCCTCTCTGGTACTCCTCTTTAAATAAGTTTTGGTAGACTGAAGAACAGGTCCACCAAAGATCTTTGTATCCTAATCCCTAGAACCCTTGAATATGCTACCTTACATGAAAAAAGGTACCTCATAGACATGATTAAAATAAGGATCTTGAGATGGAAGTTTATTCTACATTATCCAAGTCTGCCCAATATGATCATTAGGGTTATAAGATAGAAGAGAAGAGAATGTAATGGGATGATAGAATTGAAGTGATGTGTTTTGCAGATGGAAGAAGGAGCCATATGCCCAAGGAAGATAGGTGGCCACTAGAAGCTGAAAAAGCTAAAAAGTGGATTCTCCCTTCAGAACCTCCAGAAAGAAACATTCCTTTCAACATCTTGATTTTAGCCTACTGAAACTCATTTTGGGCTTCTGATTCCAAGAACCGCAAAGGAATACATCTGTGTTGTTTTAAGCCACTATAGTGCTTTATTACACTGGCAGTAATAACATTAATACATTAGTTAAATAAAACCCCAAATCTTTGTGATTTCTCACAAAAGATCCTAAAGGTAGTTTAGGTACAAAAGACACTTTGAGAAGAGATGTCCAAAATGGTGGTATAGGAAGACCCTGAATTTACCTCCTCCCATGTACACGCCAAATCTATAGCTGTATATAGATCATTTCTCTCTGAGAAAGATGGAAAACTAGATGAACTCTTCTCCACAACAAAGGATAAAAGGACTACACTGGGATAGTAGGAGAGGTAAAACATGGTGTCACATAAAAACCCATCCCTAGAATGTCAACAAAATAGAAAGGATCTTACCAGACAGGAGGACCACGGGATTTGTGCCCTATACCAGGCACCCCAGCCCTAGGATCTGTACCAGAAAGATGATCCCCCAGAATGTCTGGCTTGGAAAACCAACCTGCTGATGTTCAGGGGAGGAAACCCAAAGTGCTATGGGAAACTGAGATTCCCTTCTTGGAGGGATCATGTGCAGTGTCACTCACCTGAGACCCGGTAAAAAAAAAACCCAGCAGTTTGAAAAGCACCTAAATTATATATGAAGGTGATTCATTTGTTGAGCTGTGGCATTGGTTGGAGGGGCAGAGGACAGGTGAAATGCTCCCCAGAGACAGAGGCACAGGTTGATGCTATTGTTGCAATCTCTACATAGCCTGCCAGTATAAACTCAGAGACAGCATCTTCCTGCCACCTTACTGGGATGGGCAGGGGCCAGGGGCTATAGCATTTGCTGAGATTGGAAAGTGCGGGTCGTTGCAGTGCTCCCCCACTCCATAAAAAAACAAATGGAACTACATCAAACTAAAAAGCTTTTATAGAGTGAAGGAAACCCATCAACAAAAAGAAAGTACAACTCATTGATTTGTAAATCATGAATCTCTTAATATTCAAAATATATAAAGAATTCATACAACTCAATAGCAACAACAACAAAAAACGACAATCTGATTAAAAAATGAGCAAAGGAAAAAAAATGAGCAAAGGATTTGAATAGACATTTTTCCAAAGAAGACAAACAGATGGCCAATGGACACATGAAAGGATGCTCAACATTACGAATCACCAGGGAATAGAAATCAAAACCACAGTGAGATATCACCTTACACCTGTCAGAATGGCTATTATCATGAAGATAAGAAATAACAAGTGTCAGTGAAGATATAGAGAAGAGACTTGCTCATGCACTGTTGGTGGGAATGTAAACTGTTGTAGCCACTATAGAAAACAGTATGGAGGTTACTCAAAAAACTAAAAATAGAGCTACCATAAGATGCAGCAATTCCATTACTGGGTATCTGCTTGAAGAAAATGAAAATACTAATTTGAAAAGATATATGCACCTTTATGTTCCCTGCAGCATTATTTACAATCAAGACATGGAAAAACCTAAGTATTCATTGATGGATGAATGGATAAAGGAGAAATGGTATATATATTGGTATATATATAACTCAGCCATAAAAAAAGAATGTAACTTTACTCTTTGTGATGACATAGATGGACCTTGAAAGTATTACACTCAGTGAAATAAGACAGAGAAAGATGATCACTATATGATTTCACTTACATGTCAAATCTAAAAAACAAAACAAAACAAAGCAAAACCAAGACTCATAAATAGAAAACAGTTTGCTGGTTGCCAGAGAAGGTGGTTAGAGGGAGCGGTGGAATGAAGGGGATTAAGAAACAAACTTTAGTTATAAAATAAGTCACAGAGATGTAATATACAACATGGAGAATAGAAGCAATAACATTATATAAATGTTATAAGGTGCCAGATGGTAACTAGACTTATTGTGGTGAGCATTTGGCAAAGTATACAAATATCAAACCAAAATTAGGTTGTACACTTGAACCCAATACAATATTGTATGTCAATTATACCTCAATTAAAAAAAGACAGTGCCTTCTGCCTGTGTCTCTGACCCTCTCTCTCTCTTTCTCATGAATAAATAAATTAAAATCTTAAAAAAAAAGGCACCTTGACATTTTGTTACTCAATTTTAGAATCCAATACTGAAAATACAAAAATGAAAAGAGAGGAAGTCGGGCCATTGCTTAAGAGAATCAGATGCCTGAGTACACGGATAGTTTTAGCTAGACTACTTATTAATCAAAGTGACAATGGAATATATTAAATTAAGTACAGAAGAAGTTATCAACGATCTTTTAAAATCTTCCTCACTGAAGGAGGATTTTAAAAAAATAATCAAGGACATGACCAAATCAGCCAAAGCACAAAAAGTTTTTCTGGTGAGACATGGAATCTCCAGTATCTGAACAGAGTACATAGACAATACTAATAATCTTTCCTACTCCTGGTTGAGAGCAGATCAAATACTCAATTTATTTATTTTTATTTTTTTTTTAAGATTTTTATTTATTTATTCTTGAAAGAGAGAGAGAGAGTCAGAGACACAGGCAGAAGGAGAAGCAGGCTCCATGCTGGGAGCCCAACATGGGACTTGATCCTGGGTCCCCAGGATCACACTCTGGGCCGAAGGCAGTGCTAAACTGCTGAGCCACCCGGGGTGCCCTCAAACATTCCAATTTAATGGAAAGATCAATTTTAATGGAAAGAAGACCAAAATCTAATTTTATGTTAACATAACATTTGGCTGTGAAGGATTAACAGAATTTTTCTTATTTCTAAATATGAATTATTTTATCAAAACTGCCCCAACTGGGCAGCCCAGGTGGCTGAACGGTTTAGTGCCACCTTCAGCCCTGGGCGTGATCCTGGAGACATGGGATCCAGTCCCACATCCGGCTCCCTGCATGCAGCCTGCTTCTCTCTCTGCCTGTGTCTCTGCCATTCTCTCTCTCTCTGTTTCTCATAAATAAATAAATAAATAAATAAATAAATAAATAAAATCTTTAAAAAAAACACAAAAAACTGCCCCAACTTTGCCAAATTGTGAACATAAGTCAATGCTTATGTTTAAGTTCATTTTTCATATTTATTATAAACCAAAGCAACAAAACCATTTTCTGCATTCCTTTTATCATGTTATCTATCCATTCAAGTTTGAACCTTTACTCTTGTCATTCATATTCTGGAACAGCAGACTTAATTTTAGAGCAAAATTCCTTTTCCTAACAAAACTCTCCATTATCTTTTAAACACATTGTCATTTCTCTGCCACTCTTGTTCCTACCAGTCTTAATCACTCATACTAATTTTAACTCTTAACTGAATTACTAACTTCTACTTTACAGAGAGAACAAGGTGGGAGGATGGGGAGTAGATCTGTCGCATTTGAACATTTTAGAAAGTCAGAGTAAATCTAACATGACTTCCAGCAGTCACAGGGATCATTTTACCACATGGTTAAAATGACAAAAATGAACACTTTCATTAATAAAGTAGATCTCAATTTTTCTTCCAGGGGATATTTTTCAATGTTTGGAGACAATTTTGATTTTTATGACTTGGAGGTAGTGGGCAGTGCTAATGGCTATAGATATTCTCCAATGCATAGGATAGTGCTCTACAACAAAGAATTACGGGATCTGAAATGCCAATCGTAACTCTGTTGAGAAACTGCTTAACATGACCTCAAAGTATAGCCATATTGCAACACATTATAATAAGAGGCAAAGCTGTGTTTGTAGGTATGTATACTTGTATTGTTTATACGTATGTGTAAATACATACACACATATATAACTATGTTTGTTGGCCAATCTTATAGTAGTCTGTCCTATTGGAAATTATCCAGATATTCAAAGATTATTCATTAACTAACTCTACTTAATAATATCTTCAGTTCTTAATGTAAACTAAAGGTCTTGAAAGTTATATATAAGCTGATGTACTATAAAACACAATCATTGTAAAAAAAAACACAATCATTGTAGATGTAAAAATTTATCAGAATTGTAACTGTAATTTAATACATCATGTTATATTTTTCATAACCCAAAACCTTGTGTGAAAATATGTTGTCTTCTCTCATCAGTAAACCAGTACAAAACTTTTGGGGAATTCAGATTAAATAGTATATTCATGAGAAAACAAATAGAGACCTATTGTGACATGTTTTCTCATAATATACTCCACATAGAGAAAATGAGGAAGCAGACATATAGCTGCTTTTATTTATTTTTGAAAGATCTTAATTATTTATTCATGAAAGACACAGAGAGGCAGAGATATAGGCAGAGGGAGAAGTAGCCTCCCTGTGGGAAGCCCAATGGGGGACTCGATTCCAGGACCCTGGGATCATGACATGAGCTAAAGGCAGATGCTCAACCACTGAGCCACCCGGGTGCCCTTTATATAGCGGCTTTCAAACCAAAGTGATCAAACAAGTTTAACATCCTGGGATTCACTTTGATTACATGAACTTGGGTTTTATATAAAAGTTGTTCTGAGCTAGCAGTTGCTGAGTTTACTAGTGGTGATCTCAGAATTATGAGACAGAGCCCTGCTTCAGGCTCTGTGCTGGACCTGACCCCCACTCTCTCTCTTAAAAAAAATGAAAATGTGACTATTCTACAAATAAAGAGTAAGCATATGTTAAAGATTTATTTAACTCATTGATGAGAGAACCAGCAGAGTGATAGAGCTGGTTCAAAATGCATTTAAAGGCAAGGCAGAAAAGAAGATTGCTAGGTTAGATATAAAACTAGATTAGGTCTGATGATGCAATAAAAATGTAACATTTGGGGTTATTTTTTCTTCTGTACAGAAATTATTTAATCTCTCTCCAACAAAAATCTGATTGTTACCATATAACTTCATAGACTCTGGACCTTAATCAATAGTAAATGGTACGACAAATCAAGATACATGGCCCTGGAGAATTAAACAATCTCTGCATGGATCTAACAGACAATGATTCAATATGACATTGAATCAGGACAAGCAGACACTCTTTCCCTCTTTCCCTTGGAAAAAATTTCCAAGTTTTTGTTAATTTTCTTAATACAAAATGCTTTTATAGTTGGCCCCAGGGAACTTGCAAGGAAATGTGGACTTCCAAATTTAGGAAGGGGAAGGTCTCTTTCATTCATTCAACAACAATATATGACATTTATTAGGTATCGGGCACTGCACTAGACCTAGGGCTGTAGTAATGAACAAAGCATACAAAATTCTCCTGTGGTTCTGACATTCTAGTAGAGGGAGGTAAAAATTAATAAGCAAGGTAAGTTTATATATTCAATGGAGAAAAGGGCAGTTGGTGATATAATATGTTAAATGATGGAAAGTGCTAAGGGGAAAACTCAAGCAGGCAGGGGAGTAGGGAATGTTAGTAAAGGAAACCAAGAAAACACTCATGGAAGTGACATTTGAGTAAAGAGCTGGAGGAGGTGAGGAGGGAGGGTGCCTTGGGGGAGAGTGAAGTGGGGGAAGAGTCCTTGTGTTCCAGACCCCTGCTGAGTTCTGGAAACAAGGAAGAGGGGGACTTGGAGAGAGAAACTCCTCACAGCCAAGTGTGGGCCTGGATGCCATTTGAGAGCTTTGGATTTATTCCCATCATCATAACCATTGTGTGGCTACATTCAATATGATAACCATACATTAAGTCCATTGCATGGTTCTAGAGAGGTTTTGTAAGATTAGGGCTAGACTGTGGCTGGTAGGTTTGGAGCTTACATTAAAAATGTGATTTAAAAAAATAAATAAAAATATGACTTTTGAATCATAAATTATATTTGGCTAATTGTATATGATAAAAAACATTTCAATGGCAAAATAATCATCATATTCTTAATGGCACAGATGCTATTCTACCTCCTGGCTCAAGCCCTTTTGGAAGGAAAAGACGGGTGATTTTTTTTTTAAAAAATGCGCCTTATACTACATTATGCCTTAGTCTTTTCCTCTCCTTTATAAGCCTGTCTGGAAGTAAAGTGCACCTGTCATTGATTTTGGTCTCAAAAAAACCCATCTTTTCCCATAATTTCATTTCATTTCTATACTTAAAGTACCACTTGTAATATTGTATATGTCATGCAGAGAAAAGTGGAAATATTAATTGCTGGTGCTTCAGTCCAATTTGCGTGTCTCTGAGAAATGTCAGTGATAGGCAGCGTGTGCTTCTGATGATGATGGTGAGTCAGCAGAACAGAGCAGCTTAAGCAGAAACAACCCAAGCCCCTGACAGAAGATATGCGGGAGAAATTGACAAAGTTAGTAGGGTAGTGCAACCAATTAGCTTGATAATGTGAAGAAGATACCTCAGAAGAGGGTCTCATCTTAGAAATACTAATGGAATAAAGTAGTCTTAAGACAGACCCTTTACATCTTTCACTATGAGTTTTCAGAAGCCCCAGGTCACAGCCTCGGCAGTGTTATGGTAGCAATAGATCTGAATCAGCAATCCGAGGGGAATTTCAATTTCAGTTAAAATTCCTGCTGGACCTTCACCTCTCCTCTCTTTTTCAAATCAAATTGACTCAAGCTATTTTCGTACTTACACAATTAGAAACTCCTTGCAGGCACCTGGGTAGCACCTAGTGCATCACTCCAGTTTGCTGAATGGAGTACAGCACTGCCGCTAAATGAAATGTGACTCATGGACACGAATCATGAGTAACTGTTCCTGAGTGCCAGACACTGTGAAAGGTGCTCTGTACGTGTGCTCTCACCTAATTCCCTCAGCAATTTTAGGACTCAAATGTAAAGATAAGCCCACGACTCCAAAACTTGCCTACTTTCCAAAGCTATGCCACTTTTGGAAGTCCTCAATTTAGGGTTCGAATTCTCTTTCTGCCCCCCTAGTTACTCTGCCCTCAGATAATCTTGGCAGTTTTTCATTAAAACCAAACAAGCAACAGGAAAAACAATTTTAAAAGTCCTTTTCATATTGTATTCTTAGGTTAAAGCCCCAAATAAGGTCGTGCATGGAAAGAACCTTTAGCATAGATTGAAAAATGAGGACTTTTTACTTTTAGAACTGTGCCCCACTTAGAATCACTTTTCATCTAAAAAAAAAAAAAAGAAGGAAAGAAAGAAAGAAAGCAATTTCATGAAGTGCTAATTTTAATCAGCTTGTGTCTGCATAAGGACCTCCAGCCCTGCTCTTGTATATGCCATTATATAATTCTCCCTTTCTGGGTTTGACAGCACTAAAAAGATTTATACCTGGACTTGTAGTTCCATATGCCAGTAAAAACGTTAGGTTGTTTTTTCCCATTTCAAATAACATCTCTTTTTCTGAATATTAGTTATACAAGGGCCTCAGTAAGTATTGCAACACATACTAAATTAAGTTAAAAGTCAGAGTAAATCATAGGTTCTTTTGGTCTATGAGAAAAGTCTGTTTCTCCTGTTGGTTTTCTCCTAATATAGTTACAAATGTCTGAGTATCAGTAGTTTCTGAATTGAGGTAAGTAGATCAAACGTTTTATTTCCTAGTTTTTCTCTTTGCAATTCCAACATACTATAGAGGCTACTGGAATGGTTTTCAACAGTCAATACAAATGTTACAGTTTGATGTGGTTGTTTTTGCTAAAGCGAAATGGCTTTTACTGCCCTAAAATCACTTTGCTAAGGCTCAGAACTGAAGCTTTTTTTTCCCCCCTCAGGAACAACTTTAAAATGCACCCTTGAGTTTCCATGGTTAGGGACCACATTAGTTCCCAACAGATATAAATGAAAACAGCCTTTTCAGAGGTACAAATGTCCCTTCTAAGGAGTCCTGACACTATTAATGTATTTAGAATCAGAGTTCCTACTCTTGCATCATGAGAGCATACCAGCCGGATGCAGAATGTGTTCAGCAATCTTTTTATATGATGTGTCTATTCCTATTAGGTGTATCAGTCATAGTTCCTTGTGAAACAGATGGCACACCCAAATAGAGTAATTGAGGGGCATTTAATGAAGGGGCTAATTACCAGGATGCAAGCAGCATTGGGGAAACCAACGAAGGATATTGAAGGTTATTAACTGGGGGAGTACTTACCATGCCAAAGCCTCTAGGGACAAAGGGATGAGAATAATTATTAGGGGAGCGCTATAGCTGTCAGAGAGGCCTCTGGGGAGGGATGGTGGCTTCAGTAGATGAACCATAGGTAGAGTAGCCTCTGGCACCTGTGACCTGGCAGGCAGACAGCTGGGGAACTAAGTGCGTCCCTATTATTCCACTATGTTCTGATCCCTTGCTGGGACTTCCCCACTGGCTGAATCCGACCAGAGATGGAGGGCAGGGAGCTGGTGTGATGCATTCCAGATAAGCCTCCTGAGATCCAAAGCAGAATGAAGAAGGCGACAGGGTAGGACAGGATTTCTCAACCCCTAAGGCAGGTCAAGGCAGGATTTCTCAACCTTGGCCCTTGCTGACAGTTTGGCCGGCTAATTCTTTGAGTGCAGGCTAAGCTGTGTACTTGTGGGAGGTTTAGCAGCATTCCTGGGCTCTACCCACTGGATGTCCCCCTTCCCCTAGTCACCACAATAAAAAAAAAATGTTTCCAGACATTGCCAAGTGTTCTGTGGAGAGCATTCTCAGTGAAACCACTAGGTGGTGGTTAAGAGTGGATATGTGATCTCAAGAATGACTCTTCATTCGTTCATTCAAGGAAAAATGTGTTGTTTTTATATTCTGGCCCAACTATTAGCAAACTGTGAAGATAAACACTGGAATCACAAAGACAAAAGGACATGATCTTGCTTTCTAGAAGCTTACTATTTTATAGAGGAAGGAAGATGATTGGCTAATCACTAATAACAAAGTTATAGCATAATGCTATTTTTTTATTATAAATTAATTTTTATTGGTGTTCAATTTACCAACATACAGAATAACACCCAGTGCTCATCCCGTCAAGTGTCCCCCTCAGTGCCCGTCACCCATTCACCCCCACCCCCCGCCCTCCTCCCCCTCCACCACCCCTAGTTCATTTCCCAGAGTTAGAAGTCTTTATGTTCTGTCTCCCTTTCTGATATTTCTCACACATTTCTTCTCCCTTCCCTTATATTCCCTTTCACTATTATTCATATTCCCCAAATGAATGAGAACATACATTGTTTGTCCTTCTCCGGTTACTGTGGCCAAGTTCAAAAAGGGTGTTGCCTGAGTTCTCCTCTAGGATTTTGATGGAATCTTGTCTCACATTTAGATCTTTCATCCATTTTGAGTTTATCTTTGTGTATGGTGCAAGAGAGTGGTCCAGTTTCATTCTTCTGCATGTGGATGTCCAATTTTCCCAGCACCATTTATTGAAGAGAGTGTCTTTCTTCCAGTGGATCGTCTTTCCTCCTTTATCGTATATTAGTTGACCATAAGGTTCAGGGTCCACTTCTGGGTTCTCTGTTCTGTTCCATTGATCTATGTGTCTGTTTTTGTGCCAGTACCACACTGTCTTGATGACCACAGCTTTGTAGTACAACCTGAAATCTGGCATTGTGATGCCCCCAGATATGGTTTTCTTTTTTAAAATTCCCCTGGCTGTTCGGGGTCTTTTCTGATTCCACACAAATCTTAAAATAATTTGTTCTAAGTCTCTGAAGAAAGTCCATGGTATTTTGATAGGGATTGCATTATACGTGTAAATTGCCCTGGGTAACATTGACATTTTCACAATATTAATTCTGCCAATCCATGAGCATGGAATATTTTTCCATCTCTTTGTGTCTTCCTCAATTTCTTTCAGAAGTGTTCTATAGTTTTTAGGGTATATTTTGAGAACCATTTGAATGGTAAATGGTTCTCCAACCTTTTATTTTCAGGTTGTAGGTGTCCTTCTGTCTAAAATGAGTCTCTTGTAGACAGCAAATAGATGCGTCCTGCTTTTTTATCCAGTCTGAAACCCTGCGCCTTTTGATGGGGTCATTAAGCCCATTCACGTTCAGAGTTACTATTGACAGATATGAGTTTAGTGTCATCATGATATCTATTTAGTCCTTGTTTTTGTGGATTGTTCCACTGAACTTCTTCTTAAAGGGGAATTTTAAGAGTCCCCTTAAAATTTCTTGCAGAGCTGGTTTGGAGGTCACATATTCTTTCAGTTCCTGCCTGTCTTGGAAGCTCTTTATCTCTCCTTCCATTTTGAATGAGAGCCTTGCTGGATAAAGTATTCTTGGTTGCATGTTCTTCTCATTTAGGACCCTGAATATATCCTGCCAGCCCTTTCTGGCCTGCCACGTCTCTGTGGAGAGGTCTGCTGTTACCCTAATATTCCTCCCCATGAAAGTCAGGGACTTCTTGTCTCTTGCTGCTTTAAGGATCTTCTCTTTATCTTTGGAATTTGCAAGCTTCACTATTAGATGTCGAGGTGTTGAACGGTTTTTATTGATTTTAGGGGGGGATCTCTCTATTTCCTGGATCTGAATGCCTGTTTCCCTTCCCAGATTGGGAAAGTTTTCAGCTAGGATTTGTTCAAATACATATTCTGGCCCTCTGGCCCTTTCGGCGCCCTCGGGAACCCCAATTAAACGTAGGTTTTTCTTCCTTAGACTGTCATTTATTTGCCTTAATCTGTCTTCATGGTCCCTTAATTGATTGTCTCTTTTTTCCTCAGTTTCCCTCTTTGCCATTAACTTGTCTTCTATGTCACTCACTCGTTCTTCCACCTCGTTAACCCTCGTCGTTAGGACTTCTAGTTTGGATTGCATCTCATTCAATTGATTTTTAATTTCTGCCTGATTGGATCTAAATTCTGCAGTCATGAAGTCTCGTGAGTCCTTAATGCTTTTTTCTAGAGCCACCAGTAGCTGTAGAATAGTGCTTCTGAATTGGCTTTCTGACATTGAAGTGTAATCCAGATTTTGTAACTCTGTGGGAGAGAGGGCTGTTTCTGATTCTTTCTTTTGAGGTGAGGTTTTCCTTCTAGTCATTTTGCTCAGTGCAGAGTGGCCAAAAACAAGTTGTATTGGAACACGGGGGAGTATCACTGGTCCGTCCAGCTGGTCTTCTGGGGGAGGGGCCTGCTGTGCTGGTTTTCAGGTGTTAGCACTTGGGGGAGCTGCTCTGCCCCTGCCTGCTGCAGGGCTCAGCGGGGGTTGTTTACCCCGTGGGGCCCCAGGAGGAACAGCCGCAGTTGCTATGGCAACTCTGGAAGCCTGGATTCAGCCTCCGCAGGAACTACGGGCTCGGGGCTCTCGGTTCTCCGTCCGCAGGGCCTGGAGGCTCCGGGGCGGGGCCGCTGATCTGCTCAGCTCGGGGCAGGAGCGTCCTCGCTGTCCTGGGCCCTCCCGGCCTCTGCCTGTCCCGGGGGAGGCCGGATCCCGGGCTGTGTCCCGGCGCCCTGTGCTCCGGGGCCTGCGCTGTGGGATTCGCGCTCCCGCCCCGCAGCCCCCTCCGCGGAGCCGCTCCCGAGCCCCTCCGAGCTGCTCCGGTCCCGCCGTGCGCGCTGCAGCCCTTAGGGAGCTCGGAGCACTCTCCCGGCGCGCAGGTGTCTGTTAGTGTCCCCGGGAGCCCGAGGGCATCCCCGCCCTCCTGGGTCCTGCTCCAACTCCCTGCGAGCCCCTTTCCGCCCGCCCGGGAAGGTTGGTGCAGCTCCTGCTCCTCCGGGACGGGGCTCTCCTGTCCTGGGGACACTCGCCCCGGCCTCAGCCCGGCTCCTCGCGGGGCCCCTCCCCCTCGGAGGCCTTTTGTTCCTTTATTTCTTTTTCCCCGTCTTCCTACCTTGATAGAAGCGCGAACTCTTCTCACTGTAGCGTTCCAGCTGGTCTCTCTTTACATCTCAGGCCGAATTCGTAGATTTTCAGGATGATTTGAAGGTTATCTAGGTAATTTGGTGGGGACAGGTGATTTGGGGACCCTGCTCTTCCGCCATCGTGCCCCTCCCCCCTAGCATAATGCTATAATAAAGGTTTAAGCAAAGTGCTACTGAATCTCAATTAAGACAAAGAGGTGTCGACTGTCAAATCTCTGAAACGATGTGTTGATTAAGCAAAGTTAGGTTTACAAACAGAGTCAAACTAGCAGTGTGCAGGGTTTTACAACATAATAGTTTTGGATTGGTAAGCACAGTGAGGCAAGGGGATTGAAATGAGTCTTGATGAGTAAACTCTGTCTTGATATGTAAACTATTTTAGTTGGCTCACAGTCATATCTTCCAGGAACAAATATTTCCTAGAGCAGACAGCTAAGTTATTTTTGCTTGTCTCAGTATTTTTTAACATCATCACAGGAATATATGCTTGGTCCCAGGCTTATTTAACAAAAAGACAGGAAATTAATTTAGTTTCAGTCTCTGAGTTCAGAAGGGAACACTCCAGTTAGCAACCAGGTATGACTGCATGCTTTTATCCTTACACTGGCCCTGAGGAGTTAAATACTATTATTCCTGCTTTAGAGATGGAAAAAGGTAGGGCTCCATAGCCCAAGTTTACAAAGCAACGGAGAGTGCTTTGTGGCAAGACTATCCAAAGTTTTCTCCATCACAGAACATCACAGCAATATTCATAAGGCACATTGAGGAGAAGAATTGTAAATATTCTTCACACTGGCCCAGGCACATTGCAGATGCCTTCAGGATGGCAAGCCGCAGGCGTGGGCCACCCGCTGCACACCCTCCTGCGGGTGACTGGCCATCGCTGGCTTCCGAGAGGGCCTTCTCAGTGAGGCCTTCCAAGAGGCCTCCGTGTGTCCCATACGGTGTGATCCTCCTTCATCAGTGCTCCCGCTGGCTGAACCTACCTGTTTCTGCAGTGATGGCACGGTGTTGAAATGATTCGCTCGCCAACCTAGACAATGCATTTTCTTAAATCTCTGTATGTGTGCCAACGAAAGACGTAATTCTCAGCTTTGCACATTTGATTCTTTGAGAAAGGCATAGGCTATAAAAGGAAATCACAATGTGATTTCCCCATAGGGATAAGGAGTTGTGGGAACATTCTAAAGGGAGAGGATACTGTGGATCACCTCAAAGATGAAGAGGATTGCAACAATTAGGGAAGACAAGATGGGTGGGAATGAGAATACATTCAGGGAAGAACAGCATGAATCAAGAGCCGGGGTGTGGAAGTGCCCAGAATGTTTTAGGGAACAGGCCACAGGAGAGTTTTAGTGGGAGATTCACATGGGTGATGAGGAACCCTAACTTAAATAATTAGAATTAGAATTAGGGCTCATGAGGGGAAACACTTTTCTCCCACTCTTCGTTTGATAATAGGGACTCTACCAACACTTCTAACTTCTCAGGAATGCATCAAGGAAATAGCATCTCTGGCCTCTACCTATCAGTTGCCAGTAGCCTCTAAACTTGAACTCTTTCACTCTCTCCTCACAGGAAGGAGTGGCCAGCCTGATGTCTTCACTCTTGCTCTCTCACTGACAACAGAGCCATGCATTTTCTGCCTGCTTTTGCAGCCTTTGGCAAGCATCTCCATGCAGAGAGAAGGCCTGGGTTTCCCTAGCTGCTTGTTTCTACTTCTATCCCAGCTTTGAACAAGGCTTTTATCACATTAAATGTGTGATTAAGTTAATATATAGAATAAAACAACCATTTTTAGGGAAGCTTACATGAAATAAGGATGGTTGCGACTAATTTTCCTCATTTCAAACACATGTGTTCTCTTAGATCTTTTCAGCCTCCAGAGTACTTGATGAGATTTCTGGTTTTTGTTGTTGTTCATTTGTTTTCTTTCTTTCTTTCTTTCTTTCTTTCTTTCTTTTCTTTCTTTCTTTCTTTCTTTCTTTCTTTCTTTCTTTCTTTCTTTCTTTCTTTCTTTCTTTCTTTCTTTCTTTCAAAAGCATGTGCTCTGATACTATCTCATTGTTAACTTGAACAGAGTTCACTGTTTGTTTGCTCCAGCTATGGAATTCAGTGGACTGAAAATAAGCTAAGGTCTCAGAAATAATTGAATTTGAAAATCATCCTGATTCTTTCCCTGAGTCATGCAATAAAGATCTCCTGCCAAACGTGGGCCTTCATCATCCTCTGGGTATGTCTTTGATCCTCCGCCCTCCCTCTCCTACCCCTTCCTCCTGTATGTAACAGACAGGAGACCTGCATAGGCATTCTGCTCTGCTCTGTCACACCCACTCACACCCACACCCACACACATTACTTCTAGGCAGGTCACCGATAGGTAAAGAGCAGCCTTTTGGAGCAGCAACTCATTCTTTCCCGTCGAGGCAGTGAGCAGGCTGGAGAATGAGCTTCAGAGGAGGGCTGGAAGAGGTCTGGGTTTGCATGGGCAGTTGTTCTCTAATGACTGACTCTGTTGTGTTTCATGCTATACTCTACCTTCTTGTCCAATTGTGCATCTTCAATCTTTTCTTAGATCCATTTGTTTTTCCCTGCCTGACTGGTAGGACAATCGATCTAAATGTTCATAGAACAACTATGGCTATTTGTTTTCAAAGTAAGTAGTTGATGTTATAGGCATAAATTAAAAATCAGTTAGGTAATTGCTGGTTGACAGCTGTAAACCTGAGGATGATTTAGTCTGGTTTATATTTATTCTCAAGGACTAGAAATTTAAATATAAACTTCTTTGGAATGTTTAAGACACCAACATATGATTCTTTGCTAAAGCTCCAAATAAATGATGTCCTGCCTGTGTTTACAAAATCAGTAAAAAAAAAAAAAAAAAAAAAAAAAAAGGACTACAGGTGATTATCTGGCCAATTTAGCGAAATCAGGATACATTGCTTTTAAATTAATCTTTATATCATTCCTTAGGAAGATGGATTTAATGCTCCCCCTCCCAAATGTGTATTCTTGTTAACTTTATGATCTTAGTTCAAGTTTTTCATCACTCAAAGTAGATATACAGCATGCCTCTTTTCCTTTCCTTTTCACCAACATTTAAAAAGCTGTTTTAGATGAATTGAATTTTACAACTGTGTAAGAAGTTTGAACAATAATTTGGTTATTTTGTTTACCAAAGCCATTGGAAATAGTTAATTGTGAATATACTGGGATATGAGCCATTTCCAATTAAAATGAGGAATCACAGATATTTGGGAGAGATGTGTGGCAAGCTGTGATAAGGGATAATAGTGATCACCAGCATCATTAGGCATTTACAGTTTCACTTAAATAAGACAATAAACTTTTGTTTTCTAGACATAAATATTTACATAGAACAAGCATATCTTCATTTGTTTCATTTATCAAACAGTTACAACTACCACTTATTTTGGGTTTTATATGTATTGTCAGGCTGGTTACTCTTATTATTCCCATTTCATAGATGAGAAAACCAAGGTGCATATCTCTCATTTTATTCTCAGTTCTACTTCTGAAGAGTAAAATTCACAATTTAAGATTTAATGGAACCATCTCTGAAGTACCACCTCCTACTGTCAGGAAATAATTTTTTTGATTTGTGAAATTTGTGTCTTCAACTAACCTGGAGTTTAATTAAACTCTAGAATTGACAGAGCTCAATAGGCTAATAGCTTCTTGTGACATATATGAACTTGAAAGAAAAGTGCTCTAAATATGGAATCAAATGTACAACAGAATTAGAATCTGTAGTATTTTATCCAGTTTTGAGAGTTACAGTAAGTTTCGAATGTAAAATCTTCCACTTCACAGTGGAAGACTGTACACTGTTGGTATGAATAGAACAATGTTTGCTTACAATACTGAGTTTTACATATTTTTGATGAAAGAGTATTTTAGAAAAAAAATCTGACATAGATAATTTTATCTTTAATAATTTTACTTTATCTTTATTTTCAGAAAATGTCATGAACACAAACTTACAAAAAATTTAAAATATAGAAAAATGGAAAACAAGTCTGCTTTCTGCTACATATTACAATTCCCAGTTCCCCTTCTTAGAGTCAACCACTATAAGCAAGGTGCCATGTATCCTTCCACAACCTTATGCATATACAAGTATCTGTCTTTGTTTTTTAAACACAAAATAGAAGCAAGCTATTCAAACTGCTCCTCACATTGATTTTTTTGCTAAACAGTGTATCTGGTAGATTGTTTCATAGTAGTTTATAATTTGCTTTTCATCTCTTTAAAAATCTGTAAAATATTCGGTTGTATGAATGGACCATAATTTATCTAACAGGATTTTGATTTAATAATCATGCAGATAAATAAACAGAAACACTTCCATTTTTTTCTCTCTTCCTTTTATTTTGTGTGGTGGGGTTTGGCTCGTCATGACGTGTATGTCACTTCTCGGCCACACTCTGCCCCAGCAAACAATCTTTATGACATGGGGTTACTTTTCTTCATTTCCACAATCTCAATTATTTGCTAACTCACGTTGACAATGAATAGAGGATTTGGGATCTTTGTCATAATTTGTTGAAAACTAAGGTGAAGTTCATTGGTCTAGGAGTCTTGAACCACTGTATCATGGAAATCGTTTCCATCTTGTCACTTCTGCCCAGGAGGGAGTCAGTATTTTGTTATGACTGTCTCCATTTGGATAAATTAACTAATCCACACAATTTTTAATAAAATTGCTTATTTATTCCACCGATGAGCTTTGTCAGAGTCAACATATAAATATCAGCATGTAAATGTCTGAGTTATGAAAATGCTCTATAACTTCCTCTTCAATTCAGCAAAAATGCTTTTAAGTATCTGCCCTGTTGCTAGTGACAGGTTAGATGTGGAGACACAAAGGTAAGTGGGGCATGGTTTTTGTCTGCATAAGATTTGCTTTAAGGTTTCAGAAATAGGTACAGATCTTGTAATTTTAGATATAGCAACTTGTACTTTTTCAAAGGAGGATGCTTGATTTTGTTTTATGGGGTTTTACATTTGTGGAAAGCTGGCGTACACCAGAAAACTAATCACGTTAAACCATGGTAATTGGGATCTAGTTGGATTATCTCAACCACCTCGATGATTATAATCCTCTAGTTCAGACCTATCGGATGGAAAAGTACCTTGTGTATTTCAAGTATGCTATGAGGCATGCTCAGAAGTCACAGGGCAGAAAGGTAAACAGATCAAATTACAATGCTTGAGTCACATGGTTTATTAAATCAATTTAAAACATACAATAACAAGCAAGGCCAGAGAGAAGAGGCAAATTAACATTCCTGGATTAGGGTATGAGCAGATGGAGAAACTCTAAACCCTGAGTCCTGGGAGTCAGACATATCCTTTCTGTCTCTCTCTACCATCTTCTCCTCCCTGCTAGCAAGTTGTGTTACGAGGACCAGAGGTGAGGTCTGAGATAGGGGTTCACAGAAAGAAGGGATCCTGGGCCAATGATATGTATTCACTCTAGGGAAGCCACTCAGGGCTAAGAACATCCGTAATGAGCTGTAGCTTGTCAATTAGCCTGCTAAGTAGCCATAAGTCTTACGTGCATTTTTTGGGTAGAGTGTACGTGGGGTCAGCATGAGGCTATCCTGAATGTCACCACTGGGTGATTGATTTTGAGAGTGACATAGTTGTCATCTCAGGGGTGGCTTGATTTGGTCTTTTTTTACACCTTTTTATTTCTAAACAAAACTCTTGATTTTTATTTATTCCTTTAATTGGTTGTTGACACATCTTACAGTTTACTAACTTACTGTCTAAATTTAACATACCACATGAATTCTACCTATGTCTCACAAATTACTTGCTAACTTATTATGTGCACAAAATAACATATCCTATGAGTTTTGCCTATTAAAGTTTATACTATACCTAACATTTCTTTTTTTTTAATGATTTTTATTTATTTATTCATGAGAGACACAGAGAGAGAGAGAGAGGCAGAGACACAGGTAGGGAGAGAAGGTCCATGCAGGGAGCCCGATGTGGGACTCGACCGACCCCGGGGACTCCAGGACCACGCCCCAGGCTGAAGGCAGGTGCTAAACTGCTGAGCCATCCAGGATTCCCCTATACCTGACATTTCTTATGAGTTCAGTACACCCTATTTGTTTTTTCGTCTTCCACAGCAGAACTGAATATTCTCAAACAACATGGGACGTGCACATGATAAGACCTGGATCTTGAATTCCAATTCCATGTTGCACTTGGGTATTGAGACTCAATATCAGTAGCTTCAAGCTGAACTCATCAGCTTTCACTATAAAAACTTCCTGGATTATGTCTATAATGATTAATGACACGAATTTCTACCCCAATCTGAAAATGCTCTTTATCTCTCCTCTCTCTTTATCAGAACCATGGAAGACTTCTGCTTATATCTCAAAAATACCTTTTAAGTTTTTTAGCTCCTATTTCCATTGTTGCAGGATGTTTCCACTTAGCTGGTTTTTTCTGCAGTACAAACTGATTTCTGACTTCCTATCCAGCATCCTCCCATCCCGGATGGGATGACTTGCCATTTTTCCTAAATATCATGCATATTCATACATTTGAGGATTAGCATATTGAAATATTTTTAATTTTGAAATATGGATTCACAGGTATTTGCCTATTTTTTTTAAATTTATTTATTTATGATAGTCACAGAGAGAGAGAGAGAGAGAGAGAGGCAGAGAGAGAAGCAGGCTCCATGCACCGGGAGCCCGATGTGGGACTCGATCCCAGGTCTCCAGGATCGCGCCCTGGGCCAAAGGCAGGCGCGAAACCGCTGCGCCACCCAGGGATCCCCAGGTATTTGCCTATTTGACAGAGAGCTCCTGTGTATCCTTCATCCAGTTTCTGCCAGTTACATTTTTTTTATCTTTTCACTTTTTTTCTTGAACTCTAAGTGTTTTATTTTAATTCCAGGGTAGTTAACATACAGTGTTGTATTAGTTTCCAGTGTAAAATATAGTGACTCTGCATTTCTATATGTTATTCAGTGCTCATCATGTTTTTTTTTTTAGATTTTATTTATTTATTCATGAGAGACAGAGAGAGAGAGAGAGAGAGAGAGAGAGAGAGGCAGAGACACAGGCAGAGGGAGAAGCAGGCTCCATGTGCAGGGAGCCCGATGCGGGACTTGATCTGGGAACTCCAGGATCATACCCTCGGCTGAAGGCAGGTGCCAAACCGCTGGGCCACCCAGGGATCCCAGTGCTCATTATGTTAAGTGTATTCTTTAGTCCCCATTATCCATCTCACCCATCCCTCTACCTACCTTCCCTCTGGCAACCATCAGTTTGTTCTCTCTAGTTAAGAGTCCATTTCTTGGTTTCTCTCTCTCTCTTTCTTCCTCTTGTTCATTTGTTTTGTGTCTTAGAATGCACATATGGTATTTGTCTTTCTCTGACTGACTTATTTCACTTAGCATAATATTCTCTAGTTCCATCCACGTTGTTGCTAATGGCAAGATTTTGTTCTTTTTTATGGCTGAGTAATATTCCATTGTATATAGATGTGCCACTTCTTTATTCATTCATCTATTGATGGATGCTTGGGCTGCTTCCATAATTTGGCTATTATAAATAATAATGCAAAGAGGTACATATTCTTTTTATGTTTGGAATATCCTTTTCTTTCTAATTACCTGGCATATTCTTCATTATCCTTTAATATCCAGCTCGAAGTCATAAAGCTTTCCCAACTTTCTTCCCACTAGTGCTGAATTAATCACTTCTTTTTTAAATGCTTTGTTCCATATTTTATCATAACTATCTTCTCTGACCATCCATGACCTCTTTAAGGATAAAGACTGCATTATATCCATCTTTGAACTCCTAGGACCTAGCTCAAAGCATGACATATATCAAGTATCTGATAAAATATGGTGAATTTAATGTAACTTATATTTCAAGTAGGGATGTAAAAATCCAATCATACAAAATAGAGGCATTTGGCAGGTGACGTTTTAATGAGGGATATTACTATAGATTCCTTCTAATATGATCTTTCCTAGAGAATTTAAAAGATAATTCAATTTTCAAAAAAATGTACTATTATGTTCATGAATACATTTACTAAGTAATAGGAGATTAATACTGGAATACATATTCCATTGGAAAATTCCCATCTAAAATGAGGAACCAGCTTTATTCTCTCTCTCCTTGTTCCAAATATGTAGTAATAACATCACTCCTAGATTGGGGATTCCCACTTCATGCTCTGGTTCGTGCTTCATCCTCCAGTCGAAAAATTGCATGAGATCTGAATGCATGTAGGCCCCTCCAGGCTTTGCATATCAAGGAGGAGGCCACATGAACATGTTGGCTGACCTCAGTCCCTCTTCAAAATCTCTTAAACCTTGTCTCACTTGTGCCCTTGATCAAGACCTCTAATCTTTTGCTTCTCTGCCCACAGCAGGAATCTTTACCCTGGAGGCATCTGGCTGCTATGGCTGTAGGTAGCACTTGTGAGAACTTCAGTGTGTTAGGGTGGGAGCACAACACTCTTTTTGTCAGTGTGTCCATTCTCATCTTCTAGCTCACCAGTGCTACACAGAGGTTGTGATGGAAACAGTGATTTCCAGCCATCACATTCTCCAAAATTGTTGATTAATAACTTTAAAAAACAACAGGTATTATGCTGACACTGGTTGTTAAGACTGTGATGGCAGGAAAAAGAGGAAGAAAGTGTTGGCAAGATACTGATATAGACAGAGGAAATAGGTACATGTGGTGCTTCCCCTATGTATGCTCACTCCTTCAGCCACCACTGATTGAAGGACCCACCACCACCACCACAGCAGGCTGCCCCTGCTTGCTCCATCAAGTCTTAACCTGGTCATGTCTCTGGACACTGGTGGAGCCACTTTCTATTCCTCACACTCTCCAGCTTATTACCAGAATCTTATAAGCTTCTGCATCCAAATGGCATTCCCTTCCCTTCTCTTTTTTAAAAAAATATTTTATTTATTTATTCATGAGAGACACAGAGAGAGAGGGGGAGTCTGGCAGAGACTCAGGCAGAGGGAGAGGTAGGCTCCATGCAGGGAACCCAACATGGAACTTGATCCCGGCCCTCCGGGATCACGCCCTGGGTCGAAGGCAGGCGCTCAACCGCTGAGCCACCCAGGCACCCCCTTCCCTTTTTTAGGAAGGTTAGTCTGAGTCTCCTAGATGGGTTGGGATTAGATACCATTTTATCTTCTCTCTCTCTCTCTCTCTCTCTCTCTCTCTCTCTCTATACACACACACTCTGTCTTTTCCAACTTTGTTTATCCCCAAGGCCCCTGCACAAACTCTTCTCGTCTTCATCAATCCAAGTACTAAAAGCTGCCATGCATATCACTTCTCACCTTTGTCCAAGTATTAAAAGCCTCCAAGCAATTGTACATTAGGCATAGTTGGGAGGTCCTGCTGCAGGTTACAGGTAGAATGTAGGGCTGTTATTCCCATGATCATGCTCCCTATTAATGAGTAAAACCATGTTCTGAACATTTAACACAGCTTCTTTTTGCCTTTGATTTCTTGATAAGTTAAAAAATCATAATAAAGTATGGATTTTTTTTTAACAAGTGAAATATTTCTTTACCTGTGAATCAGAAACAAGAGAATTAGCCTTCATGTTCTCCTGTTGACCTCAGTAGCAACTGGTATTGTTTGGAAATGATCACACAGGCATTTCTACCCTGGGCACTGAAATTACTTTTCTCTCTTTTCATTCTCTGACATCTTAGAAGTGAAAACAAGGACTTTTCATCTGTTTAGGGACAAAGAAGCAATGGAGTGAGTGACACAGCACTTTTATTCTTGGCAAGGCTTGACATGGAAAGAGCAGTGGGAGATAACTTTCAAGTGGGCCTTAGGAGGAAATCCAAAGGACTGCCTTTCTGCAGGGTCAAATATCTCTATCCTGAGTAAATCATTCAAAGCACCAGGGCTAGAGGCAAGTCGGTGCTGTCAGCTGGCACATGCTGTTAGCTGTCACCTTCTGTTCGGTTAAGCAGAAGAATTTACAAGAATAGCGATTCATTGAATAAAATAGTTCATTAAGGTAAAATTAAGTGGCTAGGAAATCAAGTCAGCATTTTAGAACTGCTACAATAAAATGAGTACTTTGTAATATGATGCTTTAGAATTCATATTCTAAGCAATATTATCTTGATTATTTGTGGAGAGCCTGTCAGTGAAGAACCTTAGGAAGCAATAAGAAACCTTTATTCTGTAGAAGCCTTTTTTCATCGATTTTTATACCACGCTAGTACTCTTGGCTGATTGTGAAGGTAAAACACTAGAAACAGTTTTCCTCTAAAGAAATAATAGAAGGGCCCAAGTTTTTGTTCTATAAAAGGGGTTATTTTGAGTCAAATTTTATCCCAAGTATAGTTATTGTATCCCACATAGGCACCATTCTCTTGTTGATTGTGCTATTTGGGGCCATCTTGCTCTGCATATGTACAAAGTCTTCTCTTTGGAATCCATGAATTTCAGATAGAGAAAGCAAGGAGAACAATGGGATTTGAACAGCTTATTTCTGTATTTCTTGTTAGAGTCCCTAAATTTACTAGATTTGTTGGGGGTAGTCAGAATGATTTTTTAATCTCATTGAAATATCCTGTACACAATTTACATTTATTGATTACCACTGCTGTGGTGGTAGGTTTCTCTGAGCAAGAAAGTACTCTGAGATACTCCAGATTAGTGCTGTCCAACAGAGATACAATGCAAGCCTCACATATAATTTAAAATCTTCTAGTAGTTACATAAAAAAAGCTAAAAAGGGATACATAAATTTTAATAGTGTATTTTGTTTAATCCAATGTATCTAAAATATCATTTCAATATGTAATCAAAATGTAAAAAATGGAGATATTTTACACTTTTTTATTGCACTAAATCTTCAATATTCAATGTGTATTTTATGCGATCTAAATTTGGACTAGCCATATTTCAAAACCACATGTGGTTAGTAGCTACCATGTTAGATAGCACAGCACTGGAGGATAATAAGTGTAATAAAATTAGTGCAGGGTCTAAATATATACGTAACTATAAATAATTTTAAAACATTTCCTACTTCTAACAATGTTGGATTTTCTGAACATGAATGTTTTGTTTTTATTTATATTCTGAAGTCTCATAGGTAGTAAGCATGTTATAGGTGATGGTTATATGAAATAAACTTAATTTAAAAATGCATTAAAATATAGGCACAACTTTTATTTTTTACATGTAGGCTTATTTACATCTATCAACTGAGTTTCTCTGTCTTTTCTTAATTTTGATCTATAGCTATTTTTGCAAAAACTTCATCACCTCTTAATAGTTTAGGATTCTTAATTTTTTAAAACATATATTGAAAGAATGAATTCAAGAGCCTAGCAATTTTAGAGGCAACATTATGAACCTTTCACTATTTCACTTCTGACATGTGTGGTTTTTAATTTACATTTAGAAACACAATCACTTGCTTTTCTCTTTGATTATCTGACTGCTGTTGAGCTAAATGCAGGACATTCTTCATTGATCTCACTTTTTCTTTCCATTTAAAAATCCCTTCAAGTCAAATTCACCTTTGAAAACTTAGACTGACTTATCTCCTAAAACTTCTCTAGAATAAACCCATAACATTTGTGGATCTAACATGAAATCTTATTTTCTTTAAATATTGTAGACACATGTTCTTTAATAGTGATGAAAAGGCACTATTTCTAAGTGAGCTTTGAAATCAGGGAGTGGACTTAGAACTTCACTGGTTGTGAGACTAGGTGTGGCAGTCAGTCACTAAGAAGCACTATGAGATGGTGCCTCACTGTCCTGGTTTTCTGAGCTCCCCTTTGTCATGCACTCATTCTGGGGAAGAGATGATAGCTTTCTTTTTGTGAAAAATAACCCCTGGGTTAAGTGGCCCTTGAGTGCAATTCCTACTAGAGAGGGAAGTGAGGAGAAGTTAAAAAGTTTTAAATAGTTATTTGATAGAAAAGAGAGAATTTGGATAAATTGATAATATGATATGGAATATTAATGCAGAGATGTAACAAATGGCCATACGGAAGCAAAAAAAAAATTAAGTGATATATGAAATTAGTTCAGTTAGAGTTCCTGTGGGTGAGAGGCCTCTATCTTTTAAGTCAGAGGCAAGTAAGCTTTTTCTGTAAAGGTCCATACAGTTAATATTTTAGGCTTTGTGGACCATATGGTCTCTGTCAGAACTATTCAACTCCGCTGTTGTAGCTCAGAAAGCAATCCTAGACAACACACAGATGAAAATGGTTGTGTTCCAATAAAACTTTGTTTATAAACAGGTGGCTGTCTGGCTTTGACCCGTGTAACCCCAGCATAAGAAATAAACATTTACAAAGGGCTGCCTGGTAGCTACGCCGCTACCTTTACCTCCTCCTATAGCTGTATACTACTTTCACCTCCTGCTGCTTCTTGGGAATATCCACACAGTGGAAATGATTTTCTTCTAAATCACACTTCCTATAAGAAGGTATGTGTTTCATGGGCACATTTCCATACCCCAAAGTAACTATTTTATTAGGTAAGGTATGAGTCTTTAACAGAGACCTGAAATTATAGTAGCATAAGCAAGATAGTAACTTTCCATGTGTCGGCAGTGTATGGCTTGATATAGTGACTGCAGGTGTTACCTCACCGTCATTCCCTCTTGGCTCACCCTCACCCAGTTGTCCTTGGAACCAAAAGGAAGGGGGAAGAGTACAACCTGGAAGATGCTCCCATAGCTTCCTCTGATAGCTCATTGGTCAGCACTTAGTCAAATAGCCCCATCTATCTGCAAGAGAGGCTGAAGGCAGAGTACTTATTCTGGGCAGCTGCATGCCCAATAAATTTCTAGGCTAGGCTTCTACTGCAACAACTACTACTACTACTATTACTACTACAACTACTATCACTACTATTACTACTACCCAGCAGATGAATGTAGCTGCAACTCACGTTTCTGCTTTAATCTTATATTTATACAATAATTAAGAGCCTGAAAGAGTGCTCGCTTCGGCAGCACATATACTAAGAGCCTGAAAGAAGTTACTTCCATTTTAAAGTTCTATTTTACTATATTTCAGGTGACAAATGATATGCTGTTGTACTGAGAATAGAGGCTGTTCTAAGTCTTTAGACACAAATAACAGGAAGCCACTATACACAGTTAGGATACTGTTTGATGTGGCAAATATCTTGCATACACCACCAGTCTTCTCCTTTGAGCCTACAGGAGACAGGACTAATAAATCACAGCATTCCTTCCCCCGAACTCAGACTTGGCTTAAAACCCTCTATAGCCTTCTCTAGACAGCCTCTACCAATCAGGTAGTATTGCCATGCCATCAGCGATTTATTTGCCTTTCTTGGCTTAAAGTTTTACAATTTTTCTTTTTGTGCCTTTGACACCAGTGTTATCTAAGGATGGTAACACGGCAAACAATGAATTGAATGTTGCTTTTTGACTTTTAAGACAAATATCCTCTCAACTTTTGTCAAATTTTCATCTTATTTCCAGATCTTGTTATTTCCATGATTAAATCTCATTTTTATATAACTAACTTTAGACACAAGACCAAAGTTAGAATAATTTTATTCAATCTCTTAACTATAACTAGAGAAACTGAAACCCCCAAAAAGATGAAATAATTTACTTATGGGCACATAGCAGCATTGCAATGAGGCTCCTGAACCCCTAACTCCTATTTTAGTAGCTTTACTTTGCAAAGGTCAAATCAGAAGTGACTACAGTAATTAAATATCAGTAATAATTGTGATAGCAATTGGGTGATATTAATAATGGAACTTCAATTTCTCATTTCTGTTTCTTGCATTTATAGGCAAAATCCAACATATTTTACCTTTTCCTATGTAAAAGAAGTGGTATCCTAAGCAATCCTTACTCCAATGTTTGTTGCTTCTAGAACTTTCCAAATTTAATAAAATGGATTTGACATTGTGAAAGATAGGATTTGAGGACTGCTTTCTAGGACATTTATATTTTGGTTATGCTATAAGGAATGGTGCAGTTGTTCTTGTAATACCTTGGCATTTCCTGTTTTAATAGGATGCTTTTATGTGAGATTGAAAGCACTGACTTCTGTGGAATATTTTCCAGATGAATTTCTAATAGCAATTTGAATTCTTTTTAGCGTATTTTGACCCATGGGTCTATTAGGTTATGTTGCTTCTCATTTTATTCAGATCCCTTTGTCCATCCAAAATTGTTTGTGCTCTCTCAGGGAAGGTTGTATACTTCAGTTCCCCTTATATGCGAACAGTTTCTCAGCAGGAGTGCTACTTAAAAGATGACTGTACATGAAAACTCTCATCAATAGGCAGGTGGAGTTAGATGATCTCATTCTTTCAAGAGAGGAATAAAACAAACAAAAAACTCAGCAAAAATAACTTAAAAAAAGAGAGACCAATTATAGACCAAGCAAATCTAACTATAGTGTCTATAGCTAAGAAATTATATATTAACTAAAACCAGATTTTAAAAGATTAACAAAATCTTCCCATTACAAGTCCATTAAGTACCAAAAATTATGGCTTTCACATGACAGGGAAAATTAGTCTAGTATAATAGATCAAGGGAAATTTTGATAAGGGGAATTTCTTGATTTAACTATTAATTAAAAAGTTTGAGACACAAGGATTTTCCTCTTTTCATCTTTCAGTGTGGAGGAAGGAGCTTGAAAGCAGTAAAACTTCATGACCATAACAAAAAGGCAGAAAATTTCAGTGTGATGGACCCAAACCTTGAGCTTAGCTATATTTACCAGACCTGGAAGGTTCATTTTTTAAAAAAACAACTATTTAATGAGCATTTACTATGAGTTAGGTAACATGGCACCCAAAGTTGGAAAGTAAAAAACATAGCCTTCAGAAGCCCACCATTTCATGTGCAAGGCAAACAAAGGAGCAAATAATCTTAATATGACATAGTCAAACTGCTGTGGAAAAAGCAAGTTCTGCTTGAATGTTGACAAAGGAGACAGTGCTGGAGCTGGCTGGATGGCTCTGGCAGTTCATGAAGCAGAGGAAGTGGGACAAAGAATCAGCGGCTAAGCAATGTTTATAAAGGCATGGAAGTGTGAAAAAGCATATGGCCTTTAACTGTATAGTGTGGCAGGGGTAAAGGTGACAGAGAGTGTGGCAAGGGATTGTGTTCAATAACTTAGTAAATATGACTTGGGTGACTATTTAGCCTGGGCACTGTGCAGAGACACGTATAGGGTGCTGGGATAAATGCAACTTAGTCCAGTACTTGAGGCATTAACAAAGGAGACACAGGTCACAGATAAATTACGTTTGGGTGAAGACGTAGTAAGCATAACAACAGAAGAAATGTTGGGTTCTTTCTTTTCACAAAGAAGTGAGAATCTGCTCCCATGCCAGGCATCATCTTGTTGGCAGGGAAACCTACAAAGGTGAGAAATAGCACACACTGCCTGTTTGCAAGGACCACACAATTTAGTGATTTGGCCCGTGACCTTCCAGCACAATGTTCTGCAGGTCCACTTGGGGATGATAAGTTTCATTGACAAGCCACAATTATGGGACCTAATGACAGCCCATATCAAGGTAGTGTATTCTTTCTGACAATTCATTTTCCTACAGACTACCCCTTCAAACCACCTGAGGTTGCATTTACAACAAGAATTTATCATCCAAATATTAACAGTAATGGCATTTGTCTCGATATTGTAAGATCACAGTGGTCTCCTGCTTTAACTATTTCTAACGTTCTTTTATCCATTTGTTCACTGCTATGTGATCCAAACCCAGATGACCCCCTAGTGCCAGAGATTGCACGGATCTATAAAACAGACAGGGATAAGTACAACAGAGTATCTCGGAAATGGACTCAGAAGTATGCCATGTGATGCTACCTTAAA
This sequence comes from Nyctereutes procyonoides, assembly GCF_905146905.1. Taxonomy (NCBI): domain Eukaryota; kingdom Metazoa; phylum Chordata; class Mammalia; order Carnivora; family Canidae; genus Nyctereutes; species Nyctereutes procyonoides. Next base: position 14,455,577 of record NW_026575033.1, on the reverse strand, counting down.
GTCAGAATAACCTGCATTATAGCTGGAATAAATTTTAAATTACTGGAAAAAAAGGAGTTTTTTTAGTAGCGAGGGTGACAGACAGATCAAGCAGTTACAACAACATGTATACACCAGCAACTGTGACGAATGTCATCCAGGAGGTACAGAGTCCTTTAGAACCTATAGTGCAGGATTATGTTCTAATCAGGCAGGACAGGGAAAATGATATTTATCACCCCTCTTCTTACATAATAGTTTTCCATGCTTGAATTCTTAATTTGCTTGATCAAACTTGGAGTTCATCTCAAGTAGATTTGAAAGATTACCTGGGTAACAGCTTGTCAGAGCCCTTGCATCTCCCAGAATATTTGTCTTCCACTTTCATAAATGACCAACAGCACTTGTACAGAAAAGTCTGAAGTTAGAATTTCCCTCTTTTAAAGCTCTTTTAGAATTTGAGTTCTTGGGACGCCTGGCTGGCTCAGTGGTTGAGCGTCTGCCTTCGGCTCAGGGCGTGATTCCATGGTCCCAGGATGGAGTCCCACATCGGGCTCCCTGCAGGGAGCCTGCCTCTCCCTCTGCCTCTGCCTCTACCTCTCTCTCTCTCTGTGTGTCTCTCATGAATACATAAATAAAATCTTAAAAAAAATAATTTGGGACACCTGAGTGGCTCAGCGGTTGAGCATCTGCCTTTGGCTCAGGGCGTGATCCCGCGGCTCAGGGAGCGAGTCCCACACTGGGCTTCCTGCAGGGAACCTGCTTCTCCTTCTGCCTACGTCTCTGGCTCTCTCTCTGTATCTCTCATGAATAAATAAATAAAATCTTTAAAAATAAAAAATAAAAATAAAAAAATAAAAAAAAGAATTTGAGTTCTTGTCATCTGACAATATGATTTAGAACAGATGTTTTCCCCTTTACATAAACTTATTACTTCTGTCTGAATCTTTCAGGTTTTTAAAAAACGATTAAAAAATTCATTTACGAGAGAGAGAGCACATGAGTGAGGGGTAGGGGCAAAGGGAGAGGGAGAAGCAGCCTCCTCAGGGAGCAGGGAGCCCCATGCAGGGGCTCAGGCAGCTTGATCCCAGGACCCTGGGATCATGACCTGAGCTGAAGGCAGATGCTTAACCGACTGAGCCACTCAGGCTGTGAATCTCACAGTTTTTAAATTAAAGAAATTCTAGCAGTTTCTATAAAAACTAAACATACTGTTAGTATATAATCCGGCAATCTCTCTCTTTAGCATTTCCCCGAATGAACTGGAAACTTACATCCACACAAAAACCTGCACACAAATGTTAATAACAACTTATTTATAGCTGCCAAAACTTAGAAGCAAGGTGAATGGATAAATAAGCTGTGGTACACCTAGATGTTGGGATATTATGCAGTGCTGAAAAGAAATGAGCTATATCAAACCCTGAAAAGATGTGGAGGGAGCTTAAAGGCATATTACTAAGTAAAAGAAGCTGATGGAAAGACTAATCATTATATGATTACAATTCTATGACATTCTGTGAAAGGCATAACTGTGCAGATAGTAGAAGGATCAGTGTTTGCTAGGGTTTGTAGGGAGGGAGGGAGGAATAAGCAGAGCACAAAGGATTTTTAGGGCAATGAAACTCTCCTGTATGATACTACAATAGCAGATACATGCCATTATGCATTTCCCAAACCCATAGAATATACAACACTAAGCGTGAACCAAAATTTTAACTATGGGTAGAACTTTGGGTAGAAATGATATGTTAATGTAGGTTCATTGATTGTAGTAGACATACTACTGTGGTGTGGGATGTTAACAGTGCGGCAGGCTGTGCATATGTGGGGACAAGGGGTATGTAGAAATCTCTATGCCTTCTGCTTAATTTTGCTGTGAACTTAGAAGTGCCCTAAAAAATGTCTTCTTAAAAAAAAAATACAAACCAGTGAAATTCCTTGTACATAAAAAAATATCTACTAGGATATCTATATTTTGCCTAAAGTACTATATCTTCATAGATATTTTGGCAATAACCTGGAATTGCTGTTTTGGGCAAACTTAGATGTAATCCTCAACCCAACCTTCCCTCTACTTTTATAATCATCTTTATTATGATGTAATCTTTACGTCTCTTGAGGATGCAATGCAAGCCCTAGGAGAAAGCTTTCAGTGTTTTTATAACTGAATTCATTTTCATTCTACCTATAAATCTTTTAAGAAGGGGGTCCATGAATATATAGCTCTTTCATATAATTTATGAATTATTTTCTGTGTAAGAATTATCAGTACATTTCAAATTAAGATTAATGTACTCTTAGTCCTTGTTGCCAACAGATGAAATTTTTCTTTTTAAGATTTTATTTATTCAGGAGAGACACAGAGAGAGGCAGACACAGGCAGAGGGAGAAGCAGGCTCCCTTCGGGACGCCCCATGTGGGACTCAATCCCAGAACCTTGGAATCATGTCTTGAGCCAAAGGTAGACGCTCAACCACTGAGCCACCCAGTTGCCCCCAGATGAAATATTTTTAAGTGACATATGTTTCTTGCTTTGCATCTTATCTTGGAATCTTGTGTCTTTCCCCTTTAAATATGTGGCATTTGGCTCCCAGATTACTTTTTCACCTTTATTAAGATATAGTTCACATACCATAAAATCTGCTCATTTAATTCTTTTTTTAAAAGTTTTATTTCTTTTATTTATTTATTTTTTCAAGATTTTATTTTTTTACTTATTAGACACACACACACACACACACACACAGAGAATGACAGAGGGAGAAGCAGACTCCATGCAGGGAGCCTGACACAGGACTCGATCCCGGGTCTTCAGGATCACGCACTGGGCCCAAGGTGGTGCTAAATCTCTGAGCCACCGGGGCTGCCCAAAATCTGCTTATTTAAAATATACAATTCAATAGTTCTAGTATATTCACAGAGTTGTGCAATCATCACCAAAATAAAATTTTAGAACATTTTTTCACCCTCCCCTGAAAATCTTATACAATTAAGTAGTCACTACCCTTTGTCCCATTCCCAATCAATATTGATTGTTGGCAATCAATAATATGCTCTCTGTCTCTATAGATTACCTGTTCTAGGCATTTAAATGGATGGGACCATACCTTGTGTAGTCTTTTGTGACTGGCTTCTTTCACTTAGTATGTTTTCAAGATTCATCTCTTCTGTATAGCATTGCTCTTTTTATTAAGTGATATTCCTTTGTAACAATTTGAGGAATGCAAACAGTTTTCAAAAGTGCCTGTACTATTTTGCATTTCTGCCTACAAAAAAGAAGGGTTTTAGTTTATCTGTGTTCTCATCAGCACTTGATATTGTCTGGTTTTTGTTTTTGTTTTGAAGTTATTGTTCTAATCATCCTAGCGAGTAGAAAGTGGTATCTCATTGTGGTTTTGATATGTATGTCCCTAATGACTAAAAATCTTGAACATCTTTTTATATGCTATTGGCCAATTTTATATTTTCTTTGGAGAAATGTCTATTCAAAACCTTGGCCTAGGGATCCCTGGGTGGCTCAGCGGTTTGGCGCCTGCCTTTGGCCCAGGGCGCGATCCTGGAGACCCGGGATCGAATCCCACGTCGGGCTCCCGGTGCATGGAGCCTGCTTCTCCCTTTGCCTGTGTCTCTGCCTCTCTCTCTCTCTCTATGTGTGACTATCATAAATAAATAAAATTTAAAAAAATACCATAAATCCTTGGCCTATTTAAAAATGTCATTTATAGGGGTGCCTGGGTGGCTTAGTCCTTTAAGCATCTGCCTTCAGCTCAGGTCATGATCCCAAAATCCTGGGGGGTTGGGGGGGATGGAGCCCCATGTCAGGCTCCCTGCTCAGCAGGGAGTCTGCTTCTCCCTCTCCCTTTGCCCCTTCGCCTGCTTGTGCTCTCTCTCTCAAATAAATTTTTTTAAATGTCTTTTATATTTTTATTACTGAGTTTTAAGAGTCTTTATATATTTTGTAAGGATGTTTACATATGATTTACAAATCTTTTCTCCCAATCTGCAGGTTCTATTTTCACTTTCTTTGTAGTATCACTTGTAGTACAAAGGGTTTAACTTTATGTAGTTCAATTTATCTATTTTTAAAATCTTTTCTCACTTGTGTTTTGGTGTAATATTTAAGAAACCATTGACTAACCCAATGACGTGAAGATTTACTCCTCTGTTTCTTTCTAACGGTTTTATAGTTTTAGCTCATACATTTAGATTTTTGATCCATTTTGATTTCATTTGTATATAAGTGAGATAGTCCAACTTCATTACTTTGTATGTGGGTACCCAGTTGTCTTAGTACCATTGAAAGACTATTGCTTCCCCTTTGAATTATGTTGGCAGCCTTGAAATACAATCAGCCATGATGAGTTTATTTCTGGATTCTCTGTTCTTTTGAATCCATGTACATATCTATTCTTATATTGTTCTACATTGTTTTGATTACTGTAGTTTTGTGATAAGTCTTGAAAATTGGAAGTATGAGTTTTCCGTCTTTGTTCTTCTTTTCCAGGATTGCTTGTACTGGGTACTTTGGATTTCCATATGAATTTAAGATCAACTTGACAATTTCTGCTAAAAGACAGTATTTTAAGAATTCCAGTGAATCTGAAGATCACTTTTGAGATTTCTGATATTTTAACAATAAGTCTAGTGGTCCATGAATATGGGATATCTTTCCATTTAGATCTTTTCTGATTTCTTTCAGTAATGCTTTGTAGATTTCAATGTAGAATTCTTAAATTTCTTTAGTTAAGTATATATCTAAGAATTTTTTTTTCTTTTTCACAGTGTTATATATGGGATTATTTAATTTCATTTTCAAATTGCTCATTGTTCATATATATAGAAATAATTGATTTTTTGTATACTGATCATGTATTTTGCCTCTTTGCTGTCATCATTTATACATTGCACACAAATAGTTTTATTTCTTCCTGTCTAATTTGGAAATCTATTGCTTCTCTTTTGTTGCCTGGATATAAACAGTACAACATGGAATAAAAGGGGCAAAATCAGGAAAAAAAAAATCCCTGTTATGATTCTGATTTTAGAAACAATCCAGGTTTTCACCATTAAGTATGATTCTAGGTGTAGATTTTTCATTGATGTTCTTTATTAGCTTGAGGAGGTTTGCTTCTATTCCTACTTTATTGAGTGTTTTTAATTGTGAAAGGGTGTTGGATTTTGTTGACTGCTTTTTCCACATCTATTAAGTTGATCATGTCATTTTTGTTTCTTATTTTATTAAAATGGTCTATTACATTGATTTTCCTATCTTGAACCAACTTTGTATTCCTGAGATAAATCCCCTTGGTAATGGTGTATGTCCTTTTACATATTGCTGAATTTAGTTTGCTAAAATTTTGTTGGGGATTTTTGCCTCTGTATTCACAAGACATTGAGATGTAATTTTGTTTTATTTATGTTGTCTTTTTCTGATTTGAGCAAAAGTAAAATATTGGCCATACAGAATGAATTGGAAGTGTTTTCTAATATTTTTGAGTGAGTTTGTGAAGGATTGGTATTCTTTTTTTTCATGTTTGACAGAATTCATCAGTGAAGCCATTTGAACCTAGGCATTCTTTGTAGTATGTTTTAATATTATTCTTTATGTCTGTTTATTTGTTATAAGTCCACTTGAAATTTTCATTTCTTCTTAAGTTTTGATAGTTTGTGTCTTTTTAGAAATTTGCCTATTTTATCTAAGTTATCAAACTATTGACTATTTTATCTAAGTTATCAAACTGTTGACTGGGAAGGCTGGGTGGCTCAGTGGTTGAGGTCTGCCTTTGGCTCAGGGAATGATCCTGGGGTCTGGGATCGAGTTCTGCACCAGGCTCCTTGCAGGAAGCCTGCTTCTCCCTCTGCCTATGTCTCTGCCTCTTTTTCTGTGTCACTCATGTTTAAATAAAATCTTAAAAAGAAACTGTTGGGATCCCTGGGTGGCGCAGCAGTTTGGCGCCTGCCTTTGGCCCAGGGCACGATCCTGGGGACCTGGGATCGAATCCCACATTGGGCTCCCGGTGCATGGAGCCTGCTTCTCCCTCTGCCTGTGTCTCTGCCTCTCTCTCTTTCTCTCTCTCTCTCTCTCTCTCTCTGTGACTATCATAAATAAATAAAAATAAAAAAAATAAATAAAAAGAAACTGTTGACAATTTTTCATAGTATACTTTTGTAATCTTTTTTATTTCTGTAATGTCAGGTTTATTAATTTGAGATCTTCTTTTCTTTAAGACAGGCATTTAAAGCTATACATTTCCCTCTGGGCATTGCTTTCTCAGCCTGCCATAAGTTTTGATATATTGTGTTTTTGTGTTTTGATATATTTGTGTTTTGGCCAGGAAAGGAACTGAGAAAGAATGGGGTGATGAGATAGTAGGAAACCTAAAGAGTCGGTTTCATGAAAGCCAAGAGATAAACATTTCTCATGGAGAAGAGAGTGCTAACTCCATAGACTGCTGTTGAGAATAACATGAGGTCAAAGAAATGAAGATTTTCCTTAGTATTACATACATTGTTGATGGTTGGTTATGAGCAGGCATGGTGGGTTGGAAGGGAAGACAGAAGTCCCAGTGAAGGGGTCAAAAGGATGACTAGAAGTGAAAACAGAGGCAATGAATATTAGAGAACTACTTTCATAAGTTTTGCTGTAATGTAAGGCAGAGAAATATGAGCAGTCTTTGGGGAGGGATGCAAGATCACAGGAACACTTGTTAAAGTGGGAAGTGGGAATTTTAGAGCATGCTTGCATGCTGATGTATGTAATAAAGACTAAAGTTGCAGAAATCCTTGAGAAGGAAGGAGAGGTTGGGATCCAGAGCATAAAAGTGTTAGTTAGCCTTTGATGAGAAGATAAAAACTTCTTCTGAGGTTACAGGAAGAAAGGCAGAACATTTGGGAATAGATACAGGTAGAGGTGATCCCTATATGATTGTAGCTAGCTTGAACTCGGATCAACAGTTAAAAGTTAGAGTGGATTAGAGGGAATATTGGAGGTCAGAAAGCATATAAAAAGGCGTTAAATGGACCCCTTGGGGAAAATTTGCTTCTAAAATATATGCTAGAATTGCTGGGTTTTTTTTTTTGGGTACCCATTTTGAATTTAAAGGGAGCCCAGTTAGCACAGCTCTGTTCATTTTCTAAGGGGCAGGCTCAGAGTAGGTAGACAGTTTTAAGTAGAGTTGCTTATTTTCCCAGGTGAGTGAGTAGAGGATCATAAAGCAATGATAAGTTACACACATACACACAGAACTTGACATATGCGTACACCCCCCACATGCATATACACTTTCACACATCACATTTCTATACACACACTCATCACACTCAGAAGCACTACCTCACTTAATTTTTACAATAACCCCCCTAAGAGCATTTAATTACTATTTTTTAAATATCTGAAGATTGAAGCACACTTGTAATTTCCTCTATGTGACTCACTCTCCCCTCTGTTCTTCAAAAATTTTAAACATGATCACGATATAAAGCAGAGCCACTGTTGGGATTCCATTTGAGTCATCCCTTAGGTGTGATTTGCCTTGGAGCTTTTTCCTCTGATGCCTAGCCTACTACTGTCCTGGCTGTCCCCGTGACCGCTTCATGCACTGTACCTTCTCCAGACTTTTCTCCACACCCACAGACAACCTGTATTCTTTTATCGATAGAGCTGGATTTGAGGCTTTGCTCCTCATTGGCTGTGTGAACTACTATGTAATTTGGGAGCAATACTAATTCATTCTGAGGATTAAAAAATATAACACATGGAAAGCCCTCAATTCTGTGTACATGGCATGCATTCAGTAACTGTTTATCTTTCTTCCTTAATCTCAATATCTTTTTACCTATATTATTTGTTCTGGTTATATTTCCTGAAGGATCTTCATTCAGCTAACCATTTTGTTTTTGTTTTTTCCTACCCAAATTCAATTAATTCTTGATGATAGAATTTTAGGTTTAATACTTTTAAAAGAATTATTTATTTATTTATTTATTTATTTATTTATTTATTTATTTAAGAGAGGGGGGGAAGGAGAGAGGGAACATGAGCATGGGTGGCGGAAGGGCAAAGGGAGAGAATCTTCAAGACTCCCCACTGAGTGCAGAGCCCTACTGGGGGCTGGATCCCCTGACCCTTGAGATCATAACCTGAGCCAAAACCAAGAGTTGGGCACTCAGCCAACTGAGCCACCCAGGTGCCTCTGGAATGTTGAGTTTATTAGGGTTCTTCTGGAAATAATGTCAATCTACAGTTAACTCTAATAGGACTCCTGGTGGACAAAAGAGTTCTATTTGGAGCATGTAGATCTTGTCACTTGACTCAAATCATACAGAAGGACTGACTTTGATTATTATGAATTAAACTAAACTGCAACATTGAGCACAAAAAATTAGATTATTTTCATGTCTTGGTTGTTAGAGTACTTCCTAAGTAAATGAATTATTAGGCCTTTTGTAATATTAGAGGTCTGGCTGCATCCAAGGAATCTTCACAGTGTAACAGAATGGCACTGCAATATCATAAAAAAGGTGTTGTGTCACTGACATAAACTCAAGGGCATCTCTTTAAAAAGCATCACCTTGGGAATGTGGTTGGGACTATCACTTTCCTTTCACTTTCGGCTACCGTGACATTTGCTGTCACACAGGCTCTTCACGTCCCAAGTGGTAAGTCACACTCAGTCTCATAGGACAGAAGGTTTTAGATAAAGGTGCCTCATTTAGTACCTTACTTTTCCTGCACTGATTATTATTCACTGTTTTATATTGAGAACAATACTAATGGCTAAGGTTAATCCTGAGTGGCGGAGGAGCAAAATGAACATATTCCTACTTTTAAAAGTACTGTTGAGCACATTTGCTTTCTGTGACATGTGGCATGTAATAGAATTGTTCAGAGGCAAAACTGAAACCTTGTGCTTTGATCTTTTACAGTTCCCTTTTATTCCTCAGTTCTTAGAAGTGGGAACAAATTATATGTTATTGAAGACTTTATCTTAGCATTTGCAAGCAATATTGTACTTCTATTGATTAACAGGGGTAGCAGTTCTATGTAGAATAGAACTGCTCCATTGCGACGTTATAGTCATGTGGTATTATGCATGCAAAGCTATGTTCCTATGTTTTTGATGTTATGGGAAGTAGCAGACTGTTTTCTTAATTCCATAAATTGAATTTCCCCCTAAAGACTCATTAGGAAAAGGCATGTTGAAATGTGTGGTGTCATTACATGATTGTTCTCACTTGGTGACAAGCAACAAAAGGAGAAAAATGTTCCTGACAATTTCTGAAATGTGATCATTAGAAATCACTCTCTGAAATTAATGAGATGCTAGAGAAAGCCAAGAGCTTAATAGATCATATCATGTGTGCAACTTGACGAGGGCTTTAAGTGGGGATGTGATCATGTGCCAAGTGAATGCAACAGTTTTCATGATCATCTACTTGCTCACTAATGCTGCTTAATGAAAATCAAGCAGATCTACAAGGATAAACATTGCAATGATTATTACAGAATATTCTGACCCTGAGGAAATTATACGAAATGAGGTGAACAGCTAAAGCTTTAGTTTTACTCACCTAAGGACAGTCTTGTTTGTTTTCTTATTTTGAGATGAGGAAATATTTTTAAAATCAGCTAGAGGGTAAATTCTCTCCCCCAAACAATTGAGGCTCCCACTTAGTGTTTCTTGGTTTTTCCCATCTGTTGACTCTTGGCATCTCCCCTGCTGCTCCTGGTCCCCACCTGGCCCCATCTTGATTCTTCTCCTACATGTCTGTCTCCATGGAGACAGACTGCTCAGAGGAAGGAACTGGGCACAGTAGCCAGAGGCATGCCTCACCGGACCTTCTGTGGGAGCAGCTTCCCTTTGATTGCAGTGCAGAAAGGCAAAGATATCCCTTCTTAGAGGAGCAAAATGTGTTTGGGACCTACATTCTGCCCCTGGTGGTTCTGCAGATGTAACTCGACAAAGACCTGAAAGGAGAGATGGGGCCCCATTTGTTTTCCATTTTTCAGTGTCAGGAGAGCTGCAAAGATTGTCAGGAAGACTCAAAGGGAAGGAGAGAGAGAGAGAGATAGAAGATAAGATTTAAAAAAAAAAATGAAGGTTTTTCCAACAAACTGACACCAGCAGTCCAATTGTACAAGGGAAAGGTTGTTAACTAGACACCTGAGAAATATATGGCAACTCTGTATATATTTCCCCATAAAATACATAATTATTCTGAACAGAAAAGTACTAAAATCCATAAAGAATTTGTTTCTTAATGACTAGAGGAACTGGGCCATTAAAAATGCCACAAAATTGCTTATTTTATAGAGAAGGCACCCGGGTTTATAGGAAAGCATAAATTTGCCGACAGCCCATTGCTATGGAGGGTCTCACACTTTGAACATTTCAGCCTTTTTTTTGTTTCTACCCATAGCGGTAGTTCTCACACAAACACATCTGCAAAGTTGTCTCATTAGATTTTTAGACCTATACATTAGATTTTTAGACCCAAACTTGCCTATGGAATAGATAATAGGGTTGAAATTTAAAGAAAAAAATAATTAAATGTGATAGACATTGCACAAATGCCAATTCTTATCATTTCTGGGTGTCAAAAATCACTCTGATATTGGAGACACCAGAACTGAGAGCCAGATCCTTTTGTTTTCTAAACACACTTGTGCAGAAAGACATTATTAACTTCCTGGTGTGCACTGTTATCTCTGGACACCTAGCTAAATCCAGGATTTGATTTTCACTCACTCTATCATACTGGCATTCATTCCAATTTGCAGTTATGTCTTTTAGAATTACTGCTTTTAAATTGGACATTTTCCCTGCAGTTTAGATGTCTACCTTCTAGATTAACAAAAAGAAGCATCTATGAAACAGTAATGAAAAAAAAAAAGGAAAAAAAAAGAAATAGTAATGAGTAACGTACAATTTGTCGTATGGTTTACAGAGCCTCTCATGATATACCTGGTTTCATCTGGGTCTTACAGGAAGGCTGAGCGATGGGAATAGTTATTTATAATGACCGAGGTCCAGAGAGGTTCAGCAATTTGCCTAGGATCACACAGCTAGTAAGTGACAGATCTCAAATTCAGTTCTTTTCACTTCAGAGCCTGTGCAACCCTACACGCTCATTAACAGTTTCTTAATGCAAGAGTCACTCAAGTGTTAGATTGTAAATCACTAGGGGACCGAAATAGGATTCTATGGTTCCCTGGGAATGGTGCCTCAGTATATTTGCTGTGTGCTTTCCAGGACAGAGAGAATTCCAGCTGTACTCATCCACCACAAGACACAATAATTCCTATGAATTTTCTAGGAATGAAGATGAAAATCTCTTCAATTTCAGCACTGTTTCTTTGGAATTTATGCAGCCTGCCAAAAACAAGTAATCAGAAATAAGCCTCAGAATCTTGAAGATCTAACAAAGCTGTTTTTCTCTTTGTGTTGGTAGAAGGAGAGGGTGCGTTACTGAGGTAGTCCTGTTTGGGCAGGCTTATAGTCTCCAAAGGCTAGAATGTCACCCCAGCGTTTCCGTGTGAGTCTGTAAGTGATCTTGGGCCAGTCATTCATATCTCTGTGCGTACGAGCGCTAGTAGTGAACAACGAGAAAGCCTGTCCAATCAGCTAGTGACTAATAGGGCTCATTTAGTCTCCCATTGTTAATAATTTAGAAAACATCAATCGAATATTAAGGCCTGCATTAAAGAGTCTATAGTCCAGAATATTTGCCACCATATGAACTTACAAATCTTACCACTGATGGCTATATCCGAGATTTTCAAAAAGAGAAGCTGAAACACCAGGAAGTCATTAAAACCTGGCTGTTTAAAATCATCCAGCCAGCAACAAAGCTAAGAAACAGATCTAATATGTCCACCATGCCGATCTCTACCACTTGACTACCTTGTAAAAATGATTGCATCAAAAACATGATTGCATCATTTCAGGATGAAGAGTAATGCTGATTATTGTCTAATTTTGGCTTTCAGTGCTTCATTATCAAATGCACTTCCTGAGAGCTCTGTATTTCCTGGTGTAAGTGTGGTGCATGACGTACTTGTAACCAAGGGACTGGGCTCAGCCCAAGTACTTCTCCCTGACTAATAGGGAGCATGCCAAGTAAACAAGTACTTTACTGTGCTGTGCATAAGAAAAGGAATGCAAAGGTTAATTCACTGGCCCTAATATCTTTAATCCAATAATTCACAAACAAACAATGCCATTTGGATTTCAGTAACTGTAATAGTATAACAGTTGTTGTCTTTTATTAGTATGTAATTAACTCTGTAGTGTGTCAAGATGACAGTTGCAATTTTGTGTTCATTCAGAGATGCACAGGCCTCAGTATTTTTTTAAAAGATTTTATTTATTCATAAGAGACACAGAGAAAAAGAGAGGCAGAGACACAGGCAGAGAGAGAAGCAGGCTCCATGCAGGAAGCCTGATATGGGACTTGATCCCAGGTCTCCAGGATCACACCCGGGGCTGAAGGCAGGCACTAAACCGCTGAGCCACCCGGGCTGCCCAGGCCTCAGTGTTATAACTAGTTTGTGATATCCTTTTAACACTTTGATGGCTAGTGCCAACATCTGCGATCATGTTGACAGCGAGCAGTGATGGGTGTATTTATTCCATTGCGCAAAGTATGCACAGTGCATACGTATGTATGTATTGTATTTGTATTCTTCAACTGGTTTCAAGTTCTGAGGCAAAGCTGGAGCGTGGGGTTTGGAGATGGTTACGGCGGGGTGCAGGGAGTGGAGCTAGACAGTCCATCAGGCCAGTACTCTCGATTCAGGACTCTATTCGCTGGCCTATATTTCAGCTGGCTGACATTCCAAAGATGATTTGAATCAATGTACCATGCTTCTTAGCCAAGGCCTGTCCCAAATGACCTGGTTACCTCTTTCCATGACAGCTTTTTGCTATTCTAGGGCTGTCCATTCCTGAGCTCACCAGAGCATTGCTGCTGCTACAACTTTCGTCACTGTCACGGAACTGCTACGTCCATACTGACACCAGCTCCAGGCCACTCCCAGAACATGGAATGCCTTCCTTGCAGGGCTCATGTCTGAGCAGCCTCTAGCACACAGGGACCTCTCCCTCAAGTCTTCTTCTACTTCTGGCCTCTGAGCTCTCACAGGTTAGGGGTACCCTGCAAGATACCCTGGGGGATCTTGTTTCCTGTTGTATCTCTTCAGTGCAGGGCACAGGCCAAGCCTGCCACATGCTATACCTGTGATACATTTTATGCCATCCTTAAACCTGAAGGCCTTTTAAGTCTGGCACAGACCATAGGTCCTAGTTAGGCTGAAAGGAGACACGTCTTTTCTCTCTCTCTCTCTCTCTCTCTCTCTCTCTCTCTCTCTTTAAAAGCCTCTCCTTTCTGTTGTAGAGGCTGCTTTCACTTTCCTTATTACCCCTGTAAGATGAGTTGCCTCTTCTTTGGGCCTCATGTAAATAGATGGTTAATTTCCAGTCTCTCTCTGAACCTTGGGCCACACATACTGTTCATAGGAGGCTAGAGAGTTGTTTTTATAAATGGTGGTTCCAGTGTTCACAAGTGTGTAATATGCAGTTAGTAGTCCTAGAATAGAGTGAAAGTTATTAGCGGTGAGGGCCTTAATTGAACTTGGGACTTTAACCTCATTAGCTTTGTGCTCGGAGCAAGAGGCAACTGCCTCATAGATCAATCTAAAGTTTGTTAAATTCTTGAAAACTTTGAGATCATTTGGTAAAAATGAGCAGAGATGGAAGCTTAGATTGTTTTCTGGGTAATAGATCTTGTTTCCAAAGCCTTTTTTCCCCCTAGTGCAGCTTGAGGACCACCTGACAGTAATTAAATTATTCTAACATCTCACTCCCACCTCCCACACACATTTTCCCCTTTTGTTTTGTTATTTGGTGGTGTGTGCAATTATCTTCTTTTAAGAAACAAGCACAGCCACCCACAGCTACACGTGCTAACTGTAAATCTGAACTCGTGGCTGTGGGAAGGAGGCATCCTTTTCCCATTTTCTCACAGGTTGTAAACTGGTTATTCACATTTTCTTTGATGAGAATTTTAAGCACCGAGTACCATCTTCATAAGCACATGCAGCAGATGGTTAGGAATATCGTGTGATAAGGAACACTGGCCAATTTCTTTAGCTATTTTCACCTCCTGAACACATTCCAAAGAAATGCAATGGCATATTTGAGGGTGTGTCTTTACAAGACCTTTTTCCTTAAACATGAATATAATTTGCTGATGTGTTCACTTTAAGATATATTCATTTGGGGGATGTCTCTGCCATAAGTGATCTTGTAGCATTTTCATATAAAATTAGACTTCTGTTGAAAGCTCTCCTGGGTGTTGCTGCCTAGGAATTAACCCAGCTGTTCCTTCTCTTCATTCAGTCATATGATAAGACAGGAGGAAATGAAGCAAGATACTTAGATGACCCCTAATGACCTTCATGCACATTATTTGTATGATGAGATAATCCGCCTAGAGGAGGAAAGCAATTTCCAGGTCAGTCAACTTGCTCTGTGAACTAACTCCACCATTTACTAGCCTGGGGGCTCTAGGCCTGTTGCTTAAACTCCACATCTTTCTGTAAAATGGGGAATAACCAATACTACCTCCTTGGGTTGTTGGGAGGATAATAAGACATTAGGTAGGTAGAACTCCTCTTTTTTTTTTTCCATAAAATTGTTTAATAAAAAGTAGCGAAGCTGCTGGAAAAATGATAAAGAAATATTCACACATGTCTTGCTGCTATGCCCAAGGGCTTTCTTCCTGAAGATATAGCTCAAAGTTTCCCCTTTTAGGGAAAGTCCTCTGCTAGCCAGCACCCCAGCAACTGAAAACACTCCCTGGACTTTCCTTCCTAACATGCTCCTTCATTTCCAACAATTGCATCCAGAGAGCATGCAGAGTAATAAATTGACTCCAAAGTTGTAGTTTCAGGGATGATGAGAATAACAGAGCTCTGGGATCAAAAGAGAGCTCCTAGTGAAAGTGGTAATAATAGCTATAGCAGAAGTAAATTTCCAGGGAAGCAGGGGGATAGACAAGTGACAGGATGACATCATTCACCATTTTGGATTGTTTCAACTACTGGCAAATTCAACAATCAATGGGTAAAGACAGGGTGCTGTTTTACTATCATCACTATTTCCATTAATCAGCTATGTGTGCGTGTGTGTGAGTGTTTGTAAGATACTCGGGCCTCCTCATGTCATGATTTTTATTTATATCATTCAGCATAAAGGACTTTCAGAATTCTTTGTTTTGGTTTATCCATTTACATATATATGTGTATATGCACATATATAATATATACAAATCTTAAAGGGACAGAGTATAATTTCTTGGAATGTGACTTAAATTCTTTGTATAGGGGCACCTGGGTGGCTCAGCGGTTAAAGGTCTGCCTTCGCCTCAGGTCATGATCCCAGGGTCCTGGGATCGAGTCCCATATCAGGCTTCCTGTAGGAAGCCTGCTTCTTTCTCTGTGTCTCTGCCTCTCTGTCTCTCATGAATAAATAAATAAAAATCTTTAAAAAATTCTTTGTATAGATATGTCCTTGGATATGCTCTGAATATCCAAATAAGGTTTCAGATGACCTCTGGTAAATTCATTTTTAATTGTTTCATTTGTATAGACATTTCATCTCTCCAGTTCAATGGTTGTATATATAGATTTTTACATTTAAAATGTTTGGATCAATTTTCTTTAACTTTGGAAAAGTGGTAATAATTCATCCATTAAAACATCAATACTAGAAAGAGAGGATCAGTTGCTTAAAAAAAAGCAAGAGTGATTTAGAAGAGTAATAAACCAAATACTTTTTCTGATGTGGATAGTGATAAATAAGCTGATGCAAATACAAATTCAGAGTGGAAGGAAGTCATGGAGAAAGTTAAAAGTTTTTATTTCCTAGTGACAATTCTAATCTCCCATGTGTGGAAACTAGTTCTTTTTTTTTTTTTTTTTGTTTGTTCAATATAAGGTTCCTATTCCCTTCATCCCTGAACCATAAGGTATTTAAGAGGCCACTGTTAAAATGCAGATGGCTTTTGCATTATAAAGCCTAAGTTAATGTCTTGGATGACTTAAGGCAGGTAGAGAAAGACCTCTGTGGTCCCAGACTAGAAGTTCTGAAGAATCTGAAGTGTGAGGCTGGTCTGTAATTCTAGGGCTGCAATGTCTAATGTAGTAGCCACTGGCTAGATGTGACTGTTGAAATTTAAAATTAATTAAGATTAAATTAAATTTAAAATTTTAATTGTACTAGTCCCATTTTCAGTGCTCACCAGACATTTTTGGCAAGTAGATATCATATTGGACCATGCAGAGATGACTATGTTTATCACTTCAGGAAGTTCTGTTGGACAGCACTGCTCTAGGGACCGACATAAAGAGTCATAGAACATGGTGGAGTGTGATTCAGGAAACCCTTTAAAAGGTAAAGATAGGGGAACCTGTGTGGCTCAGTGGTTGAGCGTCTGCCTTCAGCTCAGGTTATGATCCCGGTGTCCTGGGATTGAGTCCTGCATTGGGCTCCCTGTATGGGAGCCTCCTTCTGCCTGTGTCCTCCTTCTGCCTGTGTCTCAGCCTCTCTCTCTGTGTCTCTCATGAATAAATAAATCAAATCTTAAAAAAAAAAGATAAAGAGAGAGGAAATACAGTATTATTGGCTAATCCAGCTAAGGCCAAAGTTTTGGATGTTTATCAAGCAGAAGCAGTAAGAAGTCCTCCAGGTAGTCCAGGTGGGCAGGTAGCTATCACAACAAACAACCTGTGAGTATTGTGAGTATTGCAACCTATTCAGCAGGGTTCTGAGGCATGCTAGGTCCAGCTTTCAGAATGGCTGGAAGCTAACATTGCATGGCACCCCCACTGTCATCTCCAACCTTGTGATTCTGAAGCCACACTTGGTATCTAGCCTGAAGTAGGACTGTGCACCCAGAGGTCAAAGCTGGGATGGACATGTGGCAGATCACTGCTGGGAGAATTCACTGACAAAGCTAGGAACAAAACCAAGAAACTGGATACAGGGGAAGCCTCTAGAGGGTGGGCTGGTCATCAGACTGGAATGCATAAATATGTGATGCAGAGAGGCTCATGACTTTGCTTAGTCTTTTGCTTAGTATAAGACTGGATAAGACTGAAAGAAGATTGTATTACTCCACGATACCACCAAAGAATCTTTTTGATTAGACTGCAGCTCTTTGGAACTTTTGGAGACATTCTACCCTCCCCATATGTTATCATTCATTTGCTCACTCCTTTACTCATTTAGCAAATACACATTGAGTACCTATTTTGTGCCAGGTATAACTTATGCAGAAAACAGGCAAGATTCCTGCCTCTTACTAGAGGGAAACAGGTAACACACTGAAGAAAGAATTGGTAGTGTATCAAATGGTAATAATTGTGGTGGAAAAAAAGCAGGACAAGGAGAGTTGTGGTTTTTAGCAGTTGTAGAAGGCACACTGGTCTTGAAAGACGTCAGTGAAGTGAGGTAGGTGTGTGCAGAGCCCTACAGCAGGCAAAGAGACAGTCTGTGTAGATACGTGAAGAATATGAGCTCTAACCTGAGGAAAGAGCTGGATGGTAGCGTACTTAGTTTTATTCTGGGAACCACAGTGGCTGTGCAGCTGTGGTGGATGTGAGGAGGACGTGATAGCAAAATATGAGTGAAGATCACAGCTAATGTTAGTAGGCCAATGAGAACTTCACCCTCTGCCTTAAACGATTTTGGAAGGAAGCCTGTGGAGGATTTTGATCAGAGGAATGACATGACCTGATTTACATTTTAAAGAGAATCTGGATGTGGTTTGGGAATACAGTGCAAAGAAACAAGATGGGAACAGGGAGATCTGTGAGAGGTTAGCACAAAAATTCAGAGAGTGATGATAATGGCTTCGAACAGAGTGGCAATAATGAGTCAATATCTCTCAAACATTTTGGTCTCAGAGCCTATTTATACTCACTCCTGAGAATTATTGAAGAAAGCAAAAAGTTTTTGTTGATGTCGATTACATCTATCAATATTTACCATATTAGAAATTAAAGCTGAGGGCTTTAAAAATACATTTATTGATGGGGCCTGGGTGGCTCAGTTGGTTAAGCATCAGACTCTTGATTTTGGCTCAGGTCATGATCCTACAGTCTGAGATTAAGCTCCGACTCAGGCTCTGCCCTGAGTTTGGAACCTGCTTGAGATTCTCTCTCTCTCCCTTTGCCCTTCCCCTGCCTCATGCACTCATTCTCTCCCTCTCTTAAAAAATATATATGTCTATTGATTTATGTAAAAATGGCAGTAATAGATCTATAACATACCAATATTATTAAGAAAAATAAATGTATTTTCAAAAGAAAAATAATTTGTGAGGTTATTGGCCTTGCCTTAGAATTTTGCAACTCTCTTTAGTGTTTGGCTTCATTAAAGGTAGCTGGAGTCTCATATTTGCTACTGCATTCAATCTATTTTGATATGTTGTTCTGATTGAAGTCTATGAAGAAAACCTATTTTTATAGAGCTATATACTTGGAAAATGGAAGTTTTCCATTAGTAGTGGATATTCTATGATATTCTACCAAAATTTGTAAGTAATAGTTCTTCAAGGATAGCTGAAATATGCAATTTAGTTTCATTGAAATTATGTCAGTGAAGTTTTTGTACTCTGTTACCTTAAAACCCATTGGTCTGTTTCACACTGTGAATAAATCTTTACACATGCCTGATTAGAGAACATCATGAAGTAGTCATTTGGAAAATACTGAATATTAAGTTATGCAGATTTTCCAAAAGTTGATGCACTTTTTTACTGTACAATATGAAAATCGTATTCACTAATAACATCACCAATCTTATCAAAAATTTTTTTAGGCAAGCATTGGGAAGATTTTAAGACCACAGTGATAGATCTAAGCTTTCAGAAATTCCAATTTCCCTCTGAAATCTTCAATTTTACCATTAGCACCAATTTCTGTGGTTTCTTTTCCTTGAAGTAACAGGCCCACTTTGTTCATTTTTCAAGAAAATATCTACAAATAACCAATGTGAACAACAGTTTGTCTATCAGTTGATCTCTTATTTTTTTAAAGATTTATTTAATTATTTATGAGAGAGAGAGAGAGAAAGAGAGGCAGAGACACAGGAGGAGGGAGAAGCAGGCTCCATGCTGGGAGCCCGACGCAGGACTCGATCCCAGGACTCCAGGATCGCTCCCTGGGCCAAAGGCAGGTGCTAAACCGCTGAGCCACCCAGGGATCCCCATCAGTTAATCTCTTAAATCAAAGTGGTGTTCCATGAAAAAAGTGGTTGGTTGAGTTTGTGACAAATAATTATACAAGTGTATTTCAGTGTTGTATATAACAAAGTGCTTGATGTATATTTTCCATTTTGTCATTTAGCATTTATTCAAAGGTTGATACTTAATAAAATTAAAATTAAAAATTGGTATTGTTTCTTTAAGGGCATTCTTACATGAAACTGACTACCTCTTCCTTTCCTTTTCTCTGAGTGTGTGGCAGTGAGGAATTCAAAAGCACTAGTACCATATGGTGCCGCTGGTTTGATTTGTGTGAAGGCACCAACAGTTTTATCCACCATTGTCTTTGCATCATCATTGCAAGCATCAATGTGGAGAAAAAGCCAAACAATGTTTGAGTGTTAGGAAAATTTTTCCCTTGAAATGATGGGCTTACTCTTTTGGGCTGTCCCTTTAGTGGACACATTGTGGACCCTATAAACATCTTGAGGACTCCCAGGAATTCATGGACCAAAATTTGAGAACCACTGCAGTAAAAGATGAGATACTGTCTGCTACTGAATACATCTTGAAGGATTTGAAGACGTGGGGCATAAAAAAAAATACAAGAGACAAGTATGATTTCAAGGTTGATGGCCTGAACAACTGGTGTTATATTTGCTGAGATGGGGTAGAGTGGGAAGGCTTCTAGAGAATAGAGCAGGAAGAAAGTATTGGTAGAAAAGATTAAAAGTTAGATATTGAATTTTCTGTGTTGGGAAACTTTGTGTTCCACTTTCATTTTAATGTTTTTTTTTTTTCATTTTGAAAGTTTAAAATAGGAGAGGATTTAAGCCTTATTCTGGCTTTTAAGCAGCTGCAGTATTTCTGATGACTTAATAGCCATCTTTTGTAAGTTTTGGAAGCCATCTGACTGTTCTTCATAGCTAAATGAGGCTTCTTAGTTCTCTTTTTAAGAACCTTTCTTTCATTTGGAAAACTCTTGGCTTAGGATTCTGTAGAGCAGTTGCTTTTAATGTAATTATTTGGGTCAAAGAGCCCTTTGAAAATCGGACAAAAGATATGAATCCTTAGTGTATTGTAGTACAATTTTGATGTTAACCATCCAGAGTTACTGTCAGACTCCACAGGGTTAAAGGCACCATCCCCACAAAGCTTCCTCCCTTCAGACGCCCATTGCAAGCTCAGAGACCCCAGGCCACCCATACTTCTGACCAACTGGTTACAAATTTAGGGATTTTGATAATTCACTAGACTAAAACAACTTATAGAATTCAGAAAAGTGTTGTAATTACAAGCACAATTGTATTATAGAGGATACAAATGAGGATACAATTGAGGACCAGCCCAATGAAAGGACTCCTAGGGCAGTATCTGAGAGAATTTCAGACATAGGTTTTGATTGTCTTCTTCCTACAGAGTCAAAGTACATCACCTCCTCCACATCGATGCATCAATGTATTCTACAACCAGGAAACTAACCTATGGTTTAGTGTCCAGAGGGTCTTTTTGATATTTCATTACATGAGCATGATTGATTGAATCATTGGCCATAGGGCTGAACCCTATAGCCCTCTTCCTACCCCAGAAGTTGGGCTGGGTCCAAGCCCACAGCCTTCAATCACATGGCTGTTTTTTTCTGGTAAGAGCCTCCATCCTGAGTCATCACATTAGTAGAAACTCAAGTGTGATCTAACAGGCTCATGAATAATAAAGACATTCTTATCACTCAGGACTTTCTGAGTTTTAAAAGCTACGTGTTAGGAACCCAATGCAAAGCAAGACAAATTCTTTATTATCTTTTACTCCAAATTTTGTTTAAAATGTCAAGGGTTAATGGATATCTAGAAAACCCCAGGAGAAAAGCCCCTGGTCATGAAGTCAAAGACAAACTTTTCAAATGCAGAATTGAGACCAGTATCCAATTCACTCTTAAACATAAAAGAACGTGTAAAAATTTCCAAGCTCATGGTCCAAAGACAGCATTCAGAGAGTCATATGAATGTTTTCATTAATCCAACCAAGGATAATTTTGTAACATTATTAGTTTTTATGCTGTGATATGTAGTTTAAGAAGAAGCAGTAATTTGTAGGACAAAGTTGTTAGCGGAGGCTTTTAGGAATTCTGATTGATCCAAATGTTAAGGGTTACAGAGTTTCTGAACACACAGCTTAAAGTCAGGGTTTTTAAGCAGGGATACAATGCTGAGTTTAACTACTCCGTGAGCAGACCCTCCTTCACACAAGGCACTAAGTACATTTTCACTGATTTAGTACAGGAGGAATTTTTGGTAAATGAGATGGAGACTATTCTTTCCACTAGCCTGTAGCTGGTGACTGGTCATGTGCATTACAGAAGGGGTTGCACCTGACTTGAGAGGACCTTTTCTTGAGGCGATTTGTACTTGAGGCCATGAGTAGCTATTGTACTCCTTAACCTCATGGGTCTTGTGGCACATTTTTGAAAAAGCTCTAGTGTTAATTTAGCTGGACTAGCAAAATTCCAGGCAATCTAATTACATTCCTCCTAACTTAAATTCCATTAATTTTCATAAACTCCTATGAGGTAGGCATTTTTAATACTTTATTATTTTTTAAAATTTTATATTTTAGAAAACAGACACATTACATGGTGAAGTGAAGCAGAGAGTGAAGATTATTATCTTGGTCAGATAATTGACGTACAGTTGTTTTAATTTTGCTTGAATTACACAGATAATGAGCTTACTTCTTAATTTTTTTCCTCACTCAAGAAATAAATTCTTTCTGTCTAGAAGTGTAAGATAGATTCTTTAAAAATGTGAGGAAAAAATCTCACGGATACTACTCTATTGAGGTAAGAATGGTAGGGTTCAATTAAAGAGAAGGTACTTTTTTGATGGTTTCATGCAGTAAGTGCTTCGTTGGCTTAATGTAGTCTCATTAGAAAGTCTTATGGAAGTGAACATAGCTCTCCATATCTTCTCTATCAACCAGGATTTTAATGATTCTCCACAACTTAAATAAATAGAGTAGTCCTTTGAGGGGAATTTATCGTCTTATGAGAAATAAAATCATGTATGTCCACAGAATATGTGATTATTTTTCTCTCCTTTTCCTGATTTTCAGAAAGATTGTGTGTGTGTGTGTGTATGTGTGTGTGTAAGACAAGGCACCTCTGATAACAGTAACTTCCATCTCCCTTGCATCATTCCATTCTCATCTGGTAGGGTCCCTGCCCTTTTAACCCAAGACTGTATACCCTACTGATGTGGAACTCATACTTGGGGATCATAAAACTTAGTTGCTACAGGATCTTTTTTTGTAGCAACTATATATTGGCTGTATTGTTTAGAGGGTGCTGATGTCTCCGACATGATGAGCTTATTTGATCAGACCAGTACGTTTATGTGCCAATGCATGAGTGGACTCACATTTATTCAGTACAAAAATGAAATGTGCATCATTTGTTTTTTTTTCATGGATAAGCATTGATTTAGACTTTTTTTTTCTACTTTTCACTTGTTTATCCTAATGATGTTTTTGACTTTCTTGGCATTCTGCATAACTAAAGATTATAATAGTAGAACAGTCATAATTTAACTAATGTGAAGTCGTGAGCCTGGTGGTGGCAGGTAGCCTGCTGCTCCTGCCAGAAGAGTCAGTGAAATGGGAGTATTATTTTAGGGGAATTTCTTTTCTCTTTTCATGACCCAAATAAGCATAGAGATATGGAAGAGTTACTTTAAAATCCTTTAAGATAAATACTTAGTAACTATTTTAGCCATTTATTTTTTATTTATATTTATTTATTTTTAAAAGATTTTATTTATTTATTCATGAGAGACACAGAGAGAGAGGGAGGCAGAGACACAGGCAGAGGGAGAAGCAGGCTCCATGCAGGGAGCCCGACGTGGGACTGGATCCTGGGTTTCCAGGATCACACCATGGGCTGAAGGCAGCGCTAAACCGTTCAGCCACCAGGGGCTGCCTGCCATTTATTTTTTAAACAAAAAGGGACCACTTTGCTGAAGATCATTTAGGGACTCTCCCTCCCTCTTGGAGTTCCTTATATTTTACTGCAAGTAAACTCTGAGCTTTTGAGGGCAGGGATATAACATTTTTAATTCCTATAATGCTCTTAACTTAGATATAATTTAATACTTAGAGATTCTTAGTTGATGAAATTGTTAACTCTTGAAAACAGAGCTTTTGGACCAAATGAGATGAATGACTGATAGTGAAAGGTTAGTTTTCATAAGAGAAAAAAAATTGTCAAGAAATTCTACTCCATACTTTTAAGTCACACTGCTCTGATCATCCTTGAATTAAATACTTGTCTCTAAAATCTTGGGCATGCAAGGAAATCTAATGTTCAGATTTTTCCAATCTCTTGAGGACTCACATTATCAAAGGCAATAATGGCATTGGATGCAAATTTGATTTTTTAAAAAATCAAGCAGAAAAGTTATCATTTAAATCTTGTCCTTTTAAAAATTGAATTTGAGGGGTGCCTGGGTGGCTCAGTCAGTTAAAGTGTCCACTTCTTGGTTTCTGCTCAGGTCATGATCTCATGGGTTGTAAGATCGAGCCTCACATTAGGTTCTGTGCTCATCAGAGAGTCTGCTTGAAAAAAAAAAAAGAGAGAGTCTGCTTGAAGACCCTCTCCTTTTGCCCCGTCTCTCTGTGTCTCTCAAATAAATAAATAAATCTTAAAAAAAAAAAGTAAAAATGGGATTTGAGAGCCTTTTTGTGCATGTGGCAGGCAGCTTCTAAGATAGGCTCTAGTGGTTCTTAACTCCTAATATTCATGACTTTGGGTGGTCATTTCCCCTTGAATATGGGCTAAACTTATTGATTCATATTCATCCCACATTTCTGGGATGGGATGACACTTCTGAGAGTAGTATATAAAAACAACTGTTTATGTCTTCAGTGTTGTCTCTAGCTATTTCTTCTATCACTTGCTCTGAGGATGCCAGCTGGTTGCCATATTGTGAGACATTCCTCTGAAACTTAAGATAACAGCATCTCTGGTCAACACCTTGACTGCAGCCTCATGAAAGGTAACTTATCCATTTAAACAACTCTCAGATCCAGATTCACAGAAACTATGAGATAATAAATGTTTATTGTTTTTAGCTGCTAAATTTTGAAGTAACTCGTTACACAGCAATAAATAATTAATAGATATTAAGCCCAGCAGTTGAAAGAGAACAGATAAGCAAAGCTCATGAATCCATCTTTCACTTGGTTTGTCCTCACCTGAGCACCTGTAATAGTTATATTGACTACTGAGTTATATTGAGTTCATTCATTTATTCATTCATGAAACATTTATTAAGCAGTCTTCTGAGTCAAGCACTTTTAAAAACCCCGGGGATATAACAGGAAATAAAACAGAGAGGAATTCCTGCCCCCATGGAATTTATTTTCTAATTGGGAGATAAAGACAACAGAAAAACATATTCTGTCTGTTGCTACAATAATGCTGTATGATAAATTACCATAAAGCCTAACAGCTTAAAACTACCATTATTTATTATTACTTCTCATGCACCTAAGAGCTGTCAGAGTTGAGCTTGGCTGTTTTCACCTGGGCTTGCTCATTTGTACAGCTCTGATCTGTGCCAAGTCTCTATTCATGGTGAAAGCAGAAGAGAAAAGCCAAGTGCATTATGCCTCTTGAAGACTTGAAACTTCCTCATTGTCATTTTCTTTGCATTTTATGGGCCAAAGCAATAATTAGGGTCTTTGGTACAATCAATACAGTACACTAAATAAGTAAAATACATAGTGTATCAGATAATGTTATGTGGAAACACAAGGCAGAGAATGAGGTAGGGAGTGAAGGTGGGTGATATTTGGGAAACCTCTGAAGAAGAAAAGGAAGCAAGCTAAAAAATGTTCAGGCAGAGCAAGTCAAAGGACCTGAAGTAGAAATGTGGTGGGCATATCTGAGTAGCAGAAAGAAGCCCAGCATGATTAGAGTGTGATAATGCCCTGAAAACCATTGTAAGAATTCTCACTTCTATGAGGAAGCTATTGGCTATACTTGAACAAAGGAATGACATAAGCTGCTGGGGGGCTGTGTTAAGAATAGAGGATAGGAAGGGCAAGGGAAGAAGGAAGAGCAGTTGGAAAAGTATTGTAATAATCCAGAGGACAGATGATGGTGTTCGACTAGAGTGGGAACAATGGAGGTGGTGAGAAACAGTGAGATTCTGAATATATTTGGATCATAGAACTCATGACTTAGTCACTCAGTCACTCTTGTATTTGTTTAGAAATAGAACATAATATGTGTAAAAATAAGGCAGTTGATTATTTTTTCCCAAATATGAAGATCCCAAGTATTCTAAACAAAACATTTTTTGGTACATTTTGAGCTGTAAGTATACTTAGATCTATGTATATATATATTTTTTAAATTTTTATTTATCTACGATAGTCACACACACACACACACAGAGAGGCAGAGACACAGGCAGAGGGAGAAGCAGACTCCATGCACCGGGAGCCCGACGTGGGATTCGATCCCAGATCTCCAGGATTGCGCCCTGGGCCCGAGGCAGGCGCCAAACCGCTGCGCCACCCAGGGATCCCACTTAGATCTATATTTTAAGATTTCGTTTGTCTCCTAAACATGACATATTTCTTTAAATTTGTTAATATATGTGTTCATCTCACATAGCAAATTCAAAGTAACTTAATGTGTGTTACCTGTTTGAAAAACAAAAAGATTGCTTTTATGTATATAATAGTGAAGATTTAAAAATAACTATTAAAATATTACCCTTAATGATCTATTGATTTCTTAAAATTAGCTCTAATTTTTATAGCTTTTTGGACTTATGGTCCACAATGAACTGTACATATTTAAATTGTGCAATTTGATGAATTTTGATGTGTATCTATATCTATCTGTGAAACTATAATCACAATCAGGATAAAATCATATCCATCTTCCTCAAAAGTTTCCTTGCACTTTTTTGTAAATCCCCCTTCCTCCTCTTCCCTGTCTTCCCTCAATCAACCTCTAATCTGTTTAACATGACTAGAAATAAGTTTGATTTTTCTAGGATTTTATATAAATGGAATCATGTGGTATGTACTCTCTTTTGTCTGACTTTTTATGTACAGCATAATTATTTTGAGATTCATTTATGTTATCTTCATATATACAGTTAATTCATTTTTGTTCCTGAGTAGAAAGTATATCATTGTATCAACATTTGTTTATTCATTGCCCTGTTGATAGACATTTGGGTTATTTCCAGTTTGGGGCTATTGCAAATAAAACTTTTGTGAATTTTTGGATACAAGTGTTTATATGGATTTATGCTTCCATTTTTCTTTTGTAAATACCTATGTATGGAATGGCTGGATCATGGGTTAGGTATATATTTAACTGATTAGGAAACTACCAAACAGTTTTCCAAAGTGATTTTAGCATTTTACATCCTACAAACAGTGTATGAAAGTTTTAGTTCCTCAGTGTCCTTTCTGATGCATGTATCATCTACTTTTCATTTAGGGTGGTTTTATTGTAGTTTTAATTTGCATATGCCTAAGGACTAATGGTGTTGAACATATTTTTTTAAGGTATTTGGATTTTATTATTAAAGTTTTATAAAAAAATCTTTCACATACTTATTTGCCATCCATACATCTCCTTTGGAGAAGTGTACACATTTTTAGCCCATTTTAAATTGGGTTTTGTTTACTTATTGAGTTTTGAGAGTTTTAAATATATATTCTGGATACAAGTCCTTTTTCAGTTATATGAATTTCTAAATAGTTTTTCCAAGACAAGTGGTTTGTCTTTATTCTCTTAGTAGTGCCTTTGAAGAGCATACATTATAAATTTTGATAAAATCCAATATATCATCTTTTTCTTTCATAAATCATGGTTATGGTGTCAAATCTAAGAAATCTTTGCCAAATCCAAATTAAGCAAAGATTTTCTCCTATGTTTGTTTTTCTGGAAGTTGATAGTTTTCTGTTTTACCTTTAGCTCTGTGATTCATTAATGATGACAATGGATATTCTCATTTTAATCCTGATTTTAGGAGGAAAGCATTCAATTTTTACAATAAAGTGCAATGTTAAGTAGGTTTTGTATAGCCATCTTCTACCAAGTTGAAGAAATTCACTTCTATTACTTGTTTGCTGAGAATCTTGTTGTTATGATAGATGTTGGGTTGGAAAAATTATTCTATAGAGCATATGGTTTTATTTTTTTAATGTTATTATGGTGACTTACATGATTGATATTCAAAAGCTAATTACTTGGTTTTGATTGTTAATACATTGTTGGAATCAATTTCTAACTTTTTTTTTCAATTTTTGCAACTTCATGAGAAATATTGGTCTGTAGTTTATTTTTCTTTTAATATTTTTGCCCAATTTTGGTGTTAGAATATTAGTCTTCTAGATTGATTGAGAGTTATTCTCTCTTCTCTAATTTTCTGGAAAAGTTTATATATACTTTGTATTATTTCTCCTCTAAATGCTTGGTAAAAGTCATCACTGAAGTTGTCTAGGCCTGAAGTCTCTTAGTGAGAAGGTTTTAACCTACAAATTCAATTTGTTAAAAAGACATAGGCAGCTTTAGAATTTAAGGAATTAGAAAACAAAGAATAACTAAGCCCAAACCTAGAATAATAAAGGAAATAATAAAGAGTAAACAGTGAATAACAAAATAGGCACTAGTAAAACAATAGAGAAACAATGAAAACTTAAGTTGGTTCTTTGAAATGGTTAATGAAATTTACAAACCTTTAGCTGGATAGCCTATGAAAACAAGGGAGGGCAGCCCCAGTGGCGGACAGTGGCTTAGCGCCGCCTGCAGCCCGGGGTGTGATCCTGGAGACCAGGGATTGAGTCCCGAGTCGAGCTCCCTGCCTGGAGCCCGCTTCTCCCTCTGCCTGTCTCTGCCTCTCTCTGTGTCTCTCATGAATAAATAAATAAATAAATAAATAAATAAATAAATAAATAAATCTTAAAAAAAAAGAAAAGAAAACAAGAGAAAAGTCTCAAATTACTAAAATCAGAAATGAAAGTGAAAGTATTACTACTGATTCTGCAAAAATAAAACGGATTGTAAGAAAGTACTATGAAATAAATTGGATAACCTAGATGAAATAGACAAATTCATAGAAACACAAAACCTAATAGTAACACAAAACCAAATAGTAAACCATGTAGAAATAGAAACTGAATAGACCAGTAAGTGGTAAGATCTCCCAACAGAGAAGAGGCTTTAAACTAATGGCTCACTAATGAATTCTATGAAATATTTGAAGAAGAACTAATACCAACCCTTCTCAAACTTCCAAAAATGAAAAGAAAGAAGCATTTCTTAAGTCATTCTATGAGGCCAGCATTACCCTGGAACTTGACCAAAGTCATACAAAGATGCTATAAGAAAACTACAGACCAATATACTTTATAAATATTGATGAAAAACCTCTCAATGAAATGCTAATGAGCTTAATTCAGCAGTACATTAAAAGGCTTATACACCATAACTAAGTAGGATTTATTCCTAAAATGCTATTATTCAAAACTTTCTTTCATAATAAAAACCCTCAACAAACTAGGAATAGAAGAAAATTACCTCAACATAATAAAAGTAGTATTTAACTAACTCAAGTAAACATCATATTGCAATGGTTAAAGACTGAAGGATTTTCCCCTAAGCTCAGGAATAATGCAAGGATACTCACTTTCACCAACTCTGCTTAACATAGTACTAGAAGTTCTAGTCAGAACAATTGGGCATGAAAAAGAAATAAAAGCAATCCAAATTGGAAAGGAAGTAAAATGATCTCTATTCATTAATAATATAATCTTATACATAGAAAACCTTAAAAATTACACAAAACTTGCTAGAACTAATAAATGAATTAGGCAAAGTAGCAGGATAACACAAAAGTTAGTTGCATTTTTTATACTGACAATAAACAATCTGAAAAGAAATTACAAATACAGTTTCATTTATAATAGCATCAAAAAGAATAGAATATTAAGAATTAACCAAGGAGAGGAAAGGCATACAATGAAAACTGAAAAATATTTCTGAGAAAAATTAAAGAACACACAAATAAATGGAAACATATTCCATGCTCATTGATAGAAAGACTTAATATTGTTAAGATTTTTTTTGTTGTTAAAATGTTAATACTACCCCAAAATAATGTACAGATTCAATGAAATTACTATCAAAATTGTAATGACATTTTTTGCAGATATGTAAAAACCCATTCTAAAATTCATAAAATTTTTCAAGAGGACTCTGAATAATCAAAGCGATTTAGAAAAAAAAAAAAAAAAGAGCTAAACTGGAAGACTCACATTCCCTGATTTAAAAATTTACTACAAAGCTACAGTGATCAAACTGTAATACTGGCATAAAAACAGACAAATTAAACCAGTGGAATGTAATAGAGTCCAGAAATAAACCATATATAGCCAAATGGTTTTTGACAGGGGTGTCAAGACCATTCAATGGAGTAAGGAACCTCTTTTCAACAAATGGTTCTGGGAAAACTGGATACTCATATGCAAATAAATAAATAAATAAATAAATAAATAAATAAATGTTGGGCTCTTATCTAATACCACATAAAACTTAGTTTAAAAGGATCAAAAACTCAAATGTAAGACCTAAAACTATAAAACTCTTACAAGAAAATAAATAAGGCAAGAATTTTATGGATTTCAGATTTCAAGGCTTTGGGAATGATTTCTGGGGTATAACACCAAAAGTGTAGGTAACAAAAGAAACAAATACACAAATTGGACCTCATGAAAACTAAAAAATCCTGTCCATCAAAATCAACAGAGTAAAAAGGTAATCTACATAAATGGGGGAAATATTTGCAAACCATATATCTAATGCGGGATTAATATCTAGAATGTATACAAAACTCCTATACTCAACAACAAAGAAACAAACAACCTAAATGAAAAACAAGCAAAGCACTTGGATAGATATTTCTCCAAAGCAGATATATGTAAATGGCCAATAAGCATGTGAAAAGGTACTCAACATTACTAATAATTGGGGAAATGCAAATTAAAACTACAATGAAATATACTTCTCACTCAGTATGGCTAACTATCAGAAAACCCTCAGAAAATAACAAGTATTGACAATGATTTGGAGAAGGAATATTTGTGCACTATCGATGAGAATTAGAAAAGGTACAGCCATTAGATAACAGTGCTGTGTTTCTTCAAAATGTTAAAAATAGAATTAACATATGATCCAGTAATTCCACTTTAGGTATATACCCCAAATAATCAAAATTGGGGTTTCAAGGAGATATTGTTTTTTTTTTAATTTATTTTTATTTTTATTTATTTATGATAGTCACAGAGAGAGAGAGAGAGAGAGAGAGGCAGAGACACAAGCAGAGGGAGAAGCAAGCTCCATGCACCGGGAGCCCGATGTGGGATTCGATCCGGGGTCTCCAGGATCGCGCCCTGGGCCAAAGGCAAGCGCCAAACCGCTGCGCCACCCAGGGATCCCTCAAGGAGATATTGTATGTCCATATTTGTAGAAGTGTTATTCACAATAGGTAAAATGTGGAAGCAACCCAAGTGTGTATTGATGGATAAATGGATAAGCAAAATGTGGTATATATATATAAATAAAATATTATATCTAATACTACTGAACTGTTCTCTTAAAAATGGTTAATATGGTAAATTTTATGTGTATTCTACTATAACAACGAAATTAGAAAAGAAGACAGGACTATTCAGGTTATCTATTCTTTTTTTTTTTTAAAATTTTTATTTATTTATGATAGAGAGAGAGAGAGAGAGGCAGAGACACAGGCAGAGGGAGAAGCAGGCTCCATGCACCGGGAGCCTGATGTGGGATTCGATCCCGGGTCTCCAGGATCGCGCCCTGGGCCAAAGGCAGGCGCTAAACCGCTGCGCCACCCAGGGATCCCCAGGTTATCTATTCTTAAGTGAGCTTCGATATTCTGTGTCTTTCAAAGACATGGTCTTTTTTTTTTTTTTTTAAGATTTTATTTATTTATTCATGAGAGACATGGAGAGAGAGAAAAAGAGAGAAAGAGAGGCAGAGACACAGGCAGAGGGAGAAGCAGGCTCCATGCAGGGAGCCTGATGTGGCACTTGATCCCGGGACTCTAGGATCACGCCCTGGGCCCAAGGCAGGCACTAAACCTCTGAGCCACCCAGGGATCCCCAAGACTTTGTCTTTTTAATTCAAATTGTTGTTATAATATTTCCTTATTTTAACATCTGTGAAATCAGTAGTGATGTCAGCTCTCATATTCTTGACAATGGTAATTTGTGTCTTCACACTTCTTCTTCTAATCAGTCTAGCTGGAGATTTATTAATTTTATTGGTCTTAAAAAACCAGAATCTTTTTCTGTTTTATTTCATTGATTACAACTGTGATTTTTATTTCCATTCCTCTGCTCACTTTGAGCATCTTTTATTCCTCTAGTTTCTTAAGGTAAAAGTTGAAATCATTGACTTAAGATCGTTCTAAATTTCTAACGTAGTTTTTCTTTTAGTAGCAACCCACAAATTCTGATATGCTGTATTTTCCTTTCCATTCAGTTCAAAATACTTTCAATTTTCCCTTTTGATTTCTTCTTGATCAATTGGTTATTTAGAGATGTATTGTTTCCAAACATTTGGAATATTCTAGATCTATTTCTATTATTGATTTCTAATTTTATTTCATTTTAGCTAGGGGATATACTTTCCATTACTTGTGTACTTATGACTCTACTGAGAATCATTTATTTTAATACTTAGAATATTATCTATTTTGACAAAATTTCCATGTGCTCTTGAATGTGTATCCTATTGTTTTTGAATGGTGTATTCTAAATATGACAATTAGGTCATTTGTTTGATATAATTTTCTTTTGCCTTGTTCTTAGTTATTGACAGGGGTATTGAAATATTTGACTATAATTGTGAATTTGTCCATTTCTCCTTGCATTTAAATTAGTTACACTATCCACCAAGGCTATCACTGAAATTAGAAGGAGAAATAATAAAATTTCTGACACAAGAAAAAGTTAAAGGAACTTATCACTACTAAGCCAGCCTTATAAGAAACATTAAAAGGAATTCTTTGAGTGGAAAGAAAAGGCCCTAATCAGGAGTAAGAAAATTAGGAAAGGAAAAATTTCACAGGTACATACAACAAACATAATAAAATAGATTAGGGGATCCCTGGATGGCTCAGCAGTTTGGTGCCTGCCTTTGGCCCAGGGTGTGATCCTGGAGTCCTGGGATCGAGTCCCACATCAGGCTCCCTGCATGGAGCCTGCTCCTCCCTCTGCCTGTGTCTCTGCCTCTCTTTCTCTCTCTCTCTCTGTCTCTCATGAATAAATACATACGATCTTTAAAAATAATAATAATAATAAAATAAGTTAATCACTTATAAAATGAATATGCAGTTTAAAGCACAAGCAGAAAATCAATTATGTCTATAAAAATCAGTCAAAGGATTCACAAAATAAGTAAGGATAATAAAAGAAGGTGTGAGATCATATACATAAAATGTGGAAGGCAAAAATTTAGTATTTTTATAATGAGTTTAAACTTAAGTAACCAATATCCTAATATAGGCTGAAACATGCATAGCATGTTATATACAAACCTAATGGTAGCTACAAATCAAAAACCTGTAATAGATGTGCCAAAATAAAGAAAAAGGAATCCAAGCATATCACTAAACAAAGCTATCAAATCACAAGGGAAGAGAGCAAAAGAAAAAAGGAACAGAGAATAACTACAAAATCAACTGTAAAGCAATTAACAACATGGCAATAAGTGCATGCCTATCAATAATTACTTTGCATGTAAATGGGCTAAATACTCTAGTTGAAAGACATAGGATGACTTAATGGATGAAAAAAGAAAGACTCATTTATATGCTGTCTACAAAATACTCATCTGAGACCTAAGGACACATGCAGATTGGAAGTGAAAGGATGGAAAAACATTTATCATGCAAATGGAAGCAAAAAAAAATTAGGGTAGTAATACTTATATCAGACAAAATAGATTTTAAAACAAAGACTGTAATAGGAGACAAAGAATAACACTACATATTTATAAAGGGAACCATCCACCAAGATCTAACAATTGTAAATATTTACGCACCCTTTATGGGAGCACGTACAAAATACATAAAGCAACTATTAATAGACAACAAGGAAGAAATTAAAAGTAATACAATAATAGTAGGGAACTTTAACACCCAATGGACAGATTATCCAGACAGAAAATCAACAAGGAAACAGTGCCTTTGGATGACACATTGCACTAGATGGATCTAACAGATATATTCAGAACATTCCATCCTAAAACAGCAGAATATGCATTTTTTTCAAGAGCATGTGGAACATTCTCCAGAATCAACCATGTTAAGGCACAAAACAGGTCTCAATAAATAAAAAATCATGCCATGCATTTTTTTCTGACCACAATGATATGAAACTAGAAATAACGAGAAAAAATCTAGAAAGAACACAAATATATGAAGTTTAAATATAATGCTATTAAACAATGAATGGATCAACAAGAAATCAAAAAGGGAATTTAAAAATGCATAGAGACAAATGAAAATATGACAGTCCAACATCTTTGGGATGCAGTAAAAACTGTTTTAAGAGGGAAAATTATAGCAGTACAGGCATACATCAACAAGCAGAAAAATATCTCAAACAATGTGACCTTACAACTAAGGAAGCAAGGCAAAGAACAAACAAAGCACAAAGGTAGTAGAAGAAAGGAGATAATAAAGATTAGAGCAGAATAAATGAAATAGGATAGATCAATGAAACCAGGAGCTTCTTCTTTGGAAAGATCAACAAAATTGATAAAACTTTAGCCAGATTCACACACACAGAAAAGGACTCAAATAAAAATCAGAAATGGAAGAGAAGAAACGACAACCAACACCACTGAGATACAAAGGATTATAAGAGAATACTATGAAAAATCATATGCCAACAACCTAGAAGAAATAGATACATTCCTAGAAACATATAACCTCCCAAAACTGAATGAGGAGGAAATAGAAAATTGAAACAGACCAATTACTATCAATGAAATTGAATCCATAATCAAAAAACTCCAAACAAACAAAAGACCAGGACCAGAGGGCTTCACAGGTATTCTATCACATATTTAAAGAAGAGTTAATACTTCTTCTCAAACTATTCCAAAAAATAGAAGAGGAAAGAAACCTTCCAAATGTATTCTCTGAAGCCACCATTGCTCTGATACCAAAACCATATAAAGACACTATTTAAAAAAAGAGAACTATAGGTCAATATCTCTGATGAATATAGATGCAAAATTCCTCAACAAAATATTAGCAAACCAAATCCAATAATACATTAAAAAATCATTCACCATAACCAAGTAGGATTTATTCCAATGATACAAGTGTGGTTCAGTATTTGCAAATTTATTAATGTGATACATCACATTAACAAGAGATAATTTTTAAAAAAACCCTATATGATCATCTCAATAGATGCAGAAAAAGCATTTGACCAAGTAAAACATCCATTCCTGATAAAAACCCTCAACAAAGTAGGTTTAGAAGGAACATACCTACATGTATAAAAAACCTACAGCTGACATATTCAATGGTGAAAAACTGAGAGTTTTTTCTCTAAGATTAGGAATAAG
Organism: Nyctereutes procyonoides; assembly: GCF_905146905.1. Classification (NCBI taxonomy): domain Eukaryota; kingdom Metazoa; phylum Chordata; class Mammalia; order Carnivora; family Canidae; genus Nyctereutes; species Nyctereutes procyonoides. Next base: position 14,420,635 of record NW_026575033.1, on the reverse strand, counting down.
ATGAGGTTATCCACTCTCACCACTTTTATTCACATAGTACTGTAAGTCCTAGCCACATCAATCAGAGGAAAAAAGACATAAATGCATCCAAATTGGTAAAGAAGTAAAACATACGATTTGCAGATGACATGGTACTGCATATAGGAAACTCTAAAGATTCCACCAAAAAGTATTAGAACTGATAAATGAATTCAGTAAAGTCACAGGACACAAAATCAATATGCAGAAGTCCATATTTTATACATTAATCATGAAATAGCAGAAAGAAAAATTAAGAAAATAATCCCATTTTCAAATGGACTAAAAAAATAGCCTTGGAATAAACTTAACTGAGGAGGTAGAAGACCTGTACTCTGAAAATTTTATAATACTTTATAGTATTGTTGAAAGAAATTGAAGATGCCACATATTCCATGCTCATGGATTATTATTGTTAAAATGTCCCTACTACCCAAAACAATATGTAGGCTTAATGCAATCCCTATCAAAATACCAACAACATTTTTCACAGAACTAGAACAAATAATCCTAAAATTTGTATGGAACCACAAAAGACTCAAATAGTCAAAACAATCTTGAAAAAGAAGAACAAAACTAGGTATCACAATTCCAGATTTGAAGATATACTACAAAGCTGTATTTATGTATGTATTTGTAAATGTGATAGAAGTCTTGGGGGTGTGGGAGTACAGCTGCTACTCTTAGCCAGGTCTGCAGTCCTGACTTAAGCCCCTTCTCACTGTAGCAAATAAGCCCTTTCCCACTTCTGCCTTCAGGCCTTCTGTAGAGCCTCCTAGCCAGCGGGCAGCTGGGAGCACTGTCTGGAAGGGCTGGTTTAAGGCAGTTTGGGTACTGAGGTCAGGTACCAATGAAGAATCACGACTTATCTTACTCCCTTGTAAGCCATTATTTGAGTTTCCTTCCCTGTGTAATTACTTTAAGCCTTCTCGAGGAAAAAAAAAAATCATAACAATATGGTACTGGCACAAAAAAAGACACGTAGATCAACATAGATCTACACAGACACATAGATCAACAACAGAATAGAGAACCCAGAAATAAAGCTATGTTTATATGGTCAATTAATTTATGACAAAGGAGGCAAGAATATATAATGGGAAAAAGACAGTCTCTTCAAAAAATGGTGTGGTGGTGGGAAAACTGGACAGCTACACACCAAAGAATGAAAACGGACACTTTCTTACAGCACACACAAAAATAAACTCAAAATGGATTAAAGACCTAAATGTGAGATCTGAAACTATAGAAAATATAGTTAGTGATTTCTTTGAATTTAGCCATAGAAACATTTCTAGACTGTCTCCTGTGACAAGGGAAGCAAAAGCAAAATTAAACTATTAGGTCTATACCAAAATAAAAAAGCTTTTGCACTGTGAAGGAAACCACTGACAAAACAAAAAGACTTAATAGGAGATGAAAGTACACAGTATATATCTGATAAGGGGATATTTTTATATCCAAAATACATTAATACCTTACACAATCAACATTAAAAAAATCCCTAAATTATCCAATTAAAAATGAGCAGAGGATTTGAGTAGACATTTTTCCAAAGAAGATGTACAGATGGCCAAAAGACGTATGAAAAAATGCTCAACCTCATTCATCATCAGGGAAATGCAGGTCAAAACCATGATGAGATACCAGCTCTGAGATAACACCTGTCAGAATGTCTAAAATTAAAACACACACACACACACACACACACACACACACACATACACAAGAAGTAACAAGTGTTGGTGAGGATATAGAGAAAAAGGAATCCTTGTACATTCTTGTTGGAAGTGTAAATTTATACAGCCACTGTGGAAAATAGTATAGAGGTTCCTCAAAAAATTAAAAAATAGAATTACCATGAAATATCTAGTAATTCCACTGCTGGATATTTACCAAACAAAATGAAAACACTAGTTCAAAACGATATATGCATCTCTATGTTTATTGCAACATTACTTACAATTGGCAAAATATGGAAGCAACACAAGTGTCCATCTGTAGTTGAATAATAAAGACGTGGTATGTGATGTACACACACACACAGAACTACTACTTAGCCATGAAAAAAGAATGAAATCTTGCAACATAGATGGGTCTAGAAGGTATAACTAAGTGAAATAAGTCAGAAAATACAAATACCAAATTATTTCACTTGTATGTGGAGTAAAAGAAACAAAATAAATGAACAAAGAAAAAAAGGAAAGCAAACAAACAAACAAACAAACAAACAAACAATAAAAAAAAACCAAACTCTTAAATGTGAGAATAGATTGGTGGTTGCCAGTGGGGTGGTGGGTGCAGAGGTGAGTGAAATAGGTGAAGGGGCTTAAGAGTACACTTACCATTATGAGCATTGAGTAATGTATCACATACATTATAAGCTTATCACATCATATTATAAGCCTGAAACTAATATAATACTATACTTACAGTATTATACTGGAATTAATTAAAAATTAATTGATTATACTTGAATTAAAAAAAAAGAAAAAAGGAAATGGCTATTCAGAGGTCTACTGACACCAACATATAGGATAATTGGGAGATAGTGGGGAAATGGGTAGCCCTGAAATAAATCAGATATCAGAAGAATCAGCTCTTTTAAAAAAAAATTTTTTTGGAATCAGCTCTTAATGAATAACTTGTTGAAGATAATGTACAAAGTAGTTACAGTCTGAGCACGGAGCAGGTAAAACACATAAGAACCCAACAAACATATATATATATATATATATATATATATATATATATATAGTAAGATAAGCAGATAGAATTTCAGTGCTGACTCATATTCAGTAGGTGATTCACAATTATCCTAAGATCTCTTTTCAGTGGAGTTATATCAACCAGTTATTCCTTTCATACTTTGCTTCCTTCCATACCCTTCCCACCTCAGTATAAAAAGATACCCTCTACCATGCTTTATTGGGTGTTTGATACTTCTATTCGTAAAGTTACACTTAAGCAGAAATCCTGGGTTCACACCGAAGTAATTGACTGGCTCATTACTCTTCTGGGAATGTGGCCTTAGATTAATCATTATAAATATTGGGAAACCAGATAAGCTCATTCTTGTTTCAGAGCTTGAATCCAAAACAAGGAAGAGGAAATAGTATTATTTTTATGGTTTTAGCTTTCCTCACTTTCTAGATGGTGCAGCTGTGTCCTCATTGTATTTTATAGGCAGAAAAAAAAATCATCCCTCAGCAGTTCCTATAATTTCAAATTTATAACTATGTCCAGGGTAATTCACCCGTAAGCCAACTAGAAATAAAAATAGAGGAGATAGGCCCATCTGTTGGAGTGATTTCTTAACTGCAGAAAACATTTTCCTTTCTTTAAAAGCAAAGCTGTAAAATCTGTATAAATTCCAATTCGTAAACCATGAAACTCTAATTTTTCCACTTCTCTAGTCACTTTGAGTAAATGATTTTGCATATGTGAGATGTCAAAAATCAACAAAATGGTCCAAGGGACTGTGAGAAATTGATTTAGACTACATGAAAGTCTTTTAAGTGACAGCAAAAGATTCCAGGTAAATTAAGGCCAAAAATATTTTTATGTTACTTGGTGCTGAAACATCTATATCTTCAATGAGCATTTTTTTCTGCTATGTAAGTGTATTTCAGCATTTTATTTCATTGTTTTTAGTTAACTGGTTATTTCTTTAGTGATTAAAAAATTAACCCTCTTTCCCTTAAGTCTTTTAGATTTGTTAAAATAAAGCCTCACTTAGAAGTAGTGATAGGGCTATTTAAATAGGCCTGGTAAAGCCATTATTTAAGGGGAGAAATTTCTTATCCTGAATAATTCAGACAAGTAATTATTTTGTTTGAATATTCTCACTATGATTCTATCAAATTCCCTCTTGTTCTTCCTGTGTAGAATAAACCCTAGCCAGCAAAAACTGTTCTGTATTTTATGAAGAGTGTGACCATTATTTCTTATGTGATAAATCAGAGGTTAGGTCATATGGAGTAGTTAGCACTTGTGTAGCTAGAACTCCTCTGGTTGAAACTCACACATGTATATCTTGTGAAATGAGAAGTTTCACCGCAGAGCACCACATAATAGCAATCTTTTCATTTTCCACAAGCCAGTGAAAGCAAACACATTGAAACACAAGGGCTTTTCAAATAATGTCTTATACCACCACGTAATCATTCCCCATTGGTCTCAGACCTTCTCACTGTGATGAGCAAGAAGGCTGAAACCCAAAGCAGGTTCACTTGACACTATTGGAAGAGATAGATTGGAAGGTGCTACTTTTTAATGCAAGTGCCATCACTCTTCCTAGACATTCTGGACGTCATATTTTATCTTACCAAGTGAAGGGTCTGATGCAAAGGACCTTTAATTTTATTTAAAGCCTATATAGCTGTTGAACAGTCACTTACAGTGAATGATTTTACTATAATCAGATTGTTTACTCACCAGGTTGCTTCCACTGTTCTTCATGCTCTTTTCTTTCTTTGTCTTTTACTTATTCATTTGTTCATTCTCCATAGCTTGGAGAACCTAGATAATGTTAATAGAATTCAAGACCATCTGAGGAGGCTTACTTTCTTTTTTCCCCAACTTGTCAGAAAGGTAATTGGGTTGAGTTTACATTATGGATTGAATTTTAGAAATGTCATTAAACACTTAATGAATTAATTAATTTTAAGATTTTATTTATTTATTTATTTATTTATTTATTTATTTATTTATTTATTTAGAGAGATTGAGCAGGGGGAAGGGCAGAGAGAGAGAGAGAGAGAGAATCTCAAGCAGACTCTACACTAAGCCAGAGCCCAATGCTGGGCTCAATCTCATGACCCTCAGATCATGACCTTGAGCTGAAAACCCATCAGATGTTTAATCAATTGAGCCACCCAGGTGCCTCAACATTTAATTTAAACACAAGTATATATACAGCAAATTATAATTGTTGTAAAGATTTGATTATACATGTTCATTTGGATATCAGCTGCAATCTCTGCCTGAGACTCAAGTAACTGACGGAGCATAGGGTTTAGGATTAAAAACTTTGGGGAGTAATTCTGCTAACCTTCCAGTCAATGGGAATGCAGGCAAGACTGCAAATAAAGAGAAATTTGTCCTTGGCACATCCCAGATTGCTTGCATCCTTTCCTCCTTTTGTGATGGATTCCACCAAGTTCTTAGAGTCAGCTGTGCAATAGAGGAAATTTTTTCAGATAAACGTTGATAACAGATATTTTTACTCTTGTGTGAACTTAGATCTGTATATTGCCTCTTCCAGAACTATTTGCATTTTAACAGGAATTTAGAAATGAAAACCGTCTTTTATTAAAGGAAATTCAAGAATGAATAACTGTATGAGGAAGCCATTATAGATGGGGATGTGGATCCATTACCAACACCAGCAATTGACTTCTTTATGTAGGCTTAAGATTAGCCCTCCCCACAGCAATCATTGATGGGTTAACTGGCATAATGGGATTAATTTCATTTCTATTTGAAGTGAAGCCAACCCTAGGGATCACACAACTGTTTGCATCTTCTTTAAAATAGCATTTGATGAGAGCTATTCAATGAAAAACATTTCTGAATAAGTACAAAATATATGATTTGTTATAGATTTAAAAATAATGGCAGAGATGTGTTACTAGAATGACTTCAAGGAAAAAAATGATTGATTGTAATTAGAAAACAAACCACATACCAAGCACTCAGTCATCAGAATTCTTATAGACAAGGAAACCTCTATTAGGACATAATTACACCCACGCTTATGTACCTGTTATCCCATTTATAGAATCTTTTGTCTTTGAAAGAATGACTGGAGAGATACAGAAAAAATATATGTATGTTCACACAGGAGACAATGGGAAATAGTAGCACTTTAGCTAGTCCTGATTATCCAAAAAATTCTTCTGCACAAGTTAGTTTCCTGGAACAGCAGTTTTACCTTCATTCAACTGTACAAAAACTCTCTCATGTGCTATTTTTGTATATAAAAAATTGTTTTATTTGTTGGTATCCTCAGTGCCCACAACTTAGGTTCTCATCTAGTGTTTCTCAAAGGCTGAATAAAAATATAACTGTTGAAGAGAGTCACCCAAAATTTGTGTGAATACTTATAGAAAAAATTAACATGAAGAAAAAAGAAGCAGAGAATTAATGAAATAAAATAAATTCTACCTACCTTGAAATTCAATGTATCTCCTTCATTATCTGAAATCTCTGAGGCGGAAAATATCAAAGTTATCAAATAAATTGATATCTTAGGATAAATTTTGAGTAGGGAATGCTAAAAAGCAATTAGATTTTTAATAGATTAGTCTCTGATTTTTCTTATACACACAATTTATTAATTTCTCTCAAGCAATCAATCACCCACAGAGTATGCATTTTACACTTTCAGTTTGCTCAGCAAGAATGCACACATACCTAGGAAGACTATGGGGCTCCCCATCTTTTTTACATCAGCAAAATTAAGGCCATTGAGACATAGCCTATCAAGACCCAATGTGACAAATGGATGCTACAATTTGTAAGTTACTTTTTATCTCACTGACAATTTCCTGAACCTCTTTTAACTTGGGTTTTTTATCGTCCCTCTCTTTTTTTGTTTATATTAATTCATAGTAAACTTTTGTTTTGAAAATTTGTTTTCCGGTTGTAAATCACTTTGTAGCTAATCAAATCTAATTCTTTGCTTTCAAGTAACATTTGATAATTCATTGTATGAATGTGATTTTTATCATCCCAGTGGTAGGACTACCAAAGTGTTAAGTGAATAATAATAACCAAAACACTGTGCCAAATACTTGAGTCAACATGAAATGAGGCACTGAATATTTTAACAAAGAGCTAATGGTTTCTAAAAAATAGATCCCTTCTTTGGTTGCACAGTCTTCCTTAGCCCTGGAAAGCCTCAACTGTAAAATTGATTATTTGAGCCTTGGAACATTAGATTGCTGAGACATAAAGCTTAGAGAGGTGCTGGCAGTTTACAGAAAGGTAAATTTCTGAACATTGTTTTATTATATTATTAGAGTCAACATTCTATACTATACCAGCTGCTATATTCAGCTTCCTCTATTTTAAGAGAAGGAACCTACAAGCATTATCTTTTGATGTTTTGCCGGAGATTCTGTATTAGTCAGACAGTCAACAGGTATTTATTTATTAACATCTGTTCTTCATCCTTCCCTGCATTTTCATTTGGTGTGGTGGAAAAGCCATGTAAGAGCATGCCAGGCTTTCCATCTTTCCATTACTTGCATCTTGCCATCTTGTTGAGCTAAGACCTATATGGTGACATAATCAGGGACCAATTAATGTAAAACTATATGATACTTATTGTGCACTTGGAATTCAGGGGGGATAATGATAACACTTGGTGAAGTAAACACATGCTTTGTGGGAGCATGGATCTAAGCTAATAACTACTGGTGGAGTGTTGTTGGGCAGAAGGAAGGAAAATAGGCATTACACGTGGGGAGACCATCAGAGGGACTATGCCTGGCAATGAGCAGAAGGCATGGGGAACCAGGGTGAAGAAATACTAATTGGAGGAAAGTTGCCTGTTGGGAGCTATGGGAAAATATTTCAATTGGCAAAGTTGTGTCTGATTAGGGAGCTTTGGAATCTAAATGAGGAATTCAGGATTGATGGGGCAGCAAAAAGAAGACACCACAGGGAATAAAGAGAGAGGTAACATGATGGAAGCCATGTCAAAGGGAGACCAGAGTGGCAGATGCAATGGTGGCTAGAAATCAAGTATAAAGCACTATTAACAACCAAGGTATTGTGTGTAATAAATAACCAAATACACCATGCTGTGCACCAACTATGTCCTTTGATTTCACAATGATTTATTTATTATACCACCATCCTCATTATCTAAAGCAGAACACTACAATTTCATATACCATCTGTGAGCTCCAAATGGTCATAATTAACAAACACAAATGTTCTAAAAAGGTGATGTGCTAAAAATAGCCTTATCGTTCTTGTCAGCAGGCTGCTTCTGAGAGCACCATGACATTCGATGAAAGAATGACTACATTTTGTTATGCCTTCACCTGATTATATTTCTTACACAGATTAAGAAACTATGAAAATATGCCTTTTTAATTAGACATCTTGAGGTTTAATATTTTGACTAATGGTGAGTTAGGGTAAAAATAGCAAGACCATACCAAAAATTAAGTTTGCTTCAAATGAGAGTTGGCTAGTGTCATATCTAGAACATATATAAAATGCTTATTGAACAAAGGAAAAAATGTAAATTATTTTGGTGTATTTGTGGCTATTAAGAGATATTTTATTTTGTTACCAAATAATCCCATTCTTTAAGGAGAACCGTATTATAGGAGACCATGGTTTGGTGCTGAAGGAGAACTACTGCCCTTTGGAATGTGTATACACAATGCCTGGAGAAGCCAGTCTCAGCAAAGTTAGGATTGAGGGTTTGGAGTTTAATTTTCACCACTGAAAATGGCTATACTTCTTAATCATACTTGAGGTTGTCTAACTTGTTACAACTAACAAGAACTGCAAGGAGCCAAAAAGTACATTATTTTTCATCAAATTGAAGGTGCCACTGATTCAAAGATGCAACATTATCTCATTACTACTAAGGAAGATAAAACATTTTAAGTTAAACTATGGCACAATGCATCTGTCTGATTTTTAAACATTTATTTTGTGCTTAAAGATACTGAAGAGACTTTTAGACTTAACATAGTTTTTAAAAAAAATCAGGTATCACTCTTTCTTTTATGAAGGAAAGTAAAATGAAATGGATTGCTTAAAGTATTCCTAAAACTCTTCTCTTTCAGGGTCTGACTTCAATAACTTTTGACTCAGAATTATCAACACCTGTGTTTTCCTTTACAATATCTTTCTCTATCCCCTCACGAGCCTTTTTTTTAAAATTTTTTTAAATTTATTTATGATAGTCACAGAGAGAGAGAGAGGCAGAGACACAGGCAGAGGGAGAAGCAGGCTCCATGCACCGGAAGCCCGATGTGGGATTCGATCCCGCGTCTCCAGGATCGCGCCCTGGGCCAAAGGCAGGCGCCAAACCGCTGCGCCACCCAGGGATTCCCCCCCCCTCACGAGCCTTAATGATGCATTGTTTCTTAAGGAATTCTCCATTATTTTCTCTGGGATTTTCTTTCAATCCACCACAAGTTTGATATTATCATTCTATTCCTTGCTATAATTGTTTACACATATGTCTCAAAAACCTCCAAAACTAACGCTTGATGGGTTACTCAGCGCTTCTGGTCCTCCTTGATGGAGTTTAGTCTCCTGTCCTCCATCTGCTCAGCTGTTGTGCATCTTTTTTGAGAGGAATTAATGTTCTTTGGGGGAAATTTCATGTTCTTAGATTTTTGTGGCCTATAGTTAAATATGGAGTCAAACTTTTGGCCATTGGTAATCTTGTACAGTATTACAGCAATAAGCTACTCTTTGTTACCCAAATTCACAATTTTGATTTCTTGATTTCATGGCATTGATAATGTAATTTCAAAACATGCTGGTTTCATTAGGGTTTCCTATTTGATTAAATTCCATTTCGTGTTTTTCTGAATTAAATCACTTGTACTGGAAGTTAAGTAGTTCCCATTCAAAGTCAGAAGGAAATGTCTGACAAAATAGTATTTGTACCATAATACTAGTCCTGCTGGATGCATGAGTCACACACATTACCCTCTCATTGCTTTAAAATTTTCTTCATCCATTCTGATGGTTTTGGCCATTTCTCCTGCCTTCACATGCATTGCTTGGGTGTGATTGTCATCAGTTCTTTTCCACATATCTCAGTAACAAAATGTAACATAGATTCATTTATTTGTGGGTGTACTACTTTCTTAGTTCCTACAAAGAACTTGGTTGCTGTTTTGGCAAGAAAATATAAATTTCAGTCATCCACCAATGACAAATTTTTGCTTTACTAAGATCAAATTTATGTTCCATTGCTTTTTTATGTTCCTTTCTTTGTACACAATAGCATTTCATATCAAAGCTGAATCATAGTATAATCTTCCCGAAGACATCCTAAATGGCAGTTCAACTCAATATCCTTATATAGCAGTGCCCATCACTTAACTGAAGTGACAAAATATGAACAACTTTGACCAAGATTGTAAGGCACAGCTATGTCATTATCGACCAACAGCTATTATAAGACACAATCAATGTAAGACTTAGGTTGAGGCTCAGTAGCCTCTTGTAGAAAAATATAAGTTGAACCACATCAACTTTAGACAGTTTGGGTGGGCCCAAGGAAGGGAGCTGGGGGGTGAGGATGGGAGTTGGCCAGTAGAAGTCACATTGCCAGAAGGGATGATGAAATCCTTGTGAGAGAGCTCCCCCATAAGATCTGGCCAATATAACCAGATTCAGGCTCAGTAACAAAGCATCTGGGTCAATGGAGAGAACCTAACAAACCTGCTATATGGGCCCCTCCACCTTACCTAAGTATAACAGAGGAGAAGAAGATTTTCCTCATTTTGTATTGGCTATTGTGGTGATAAAGTTGGGCCACAGCTATGACCTTTGGTAGGTAGATTCTTGCAGAGAAAAATGCTAGTTAGTGAGAGCATCTTGACTCAGATCAAAAGAGATTACTGGCTGACTGGACTAATTCAAGGATTTAAGGCACCTCATGGGGACTGTTCAAACAAATATTTATCGAGCGATTTTTACATGCAAGGTGTGGTACTTTATTAAAATACCTGAAATTCTTGCCAAATTCCTTCATGGATCTAACAAGGATATAAATGTAACATGGCCTCCTTTGTAGCCACGGAATGGTGATGCTTGAGAAGAGTTGGATTACCCCTTTCAGTATTAACTCTCTGAGAATTTACAAAGAGACAACACAGAAATGGATTTTTCTCTGCCTTTATTTTCTCCTCATGAGTATATTTTGCAACTAAATCCTGAATTTGAATGCCGCCCTTATATATAGGTGATTCATCTATGAATGTAGGGGGGAAATGACAAAAAAGCTTCAGACTCCAACCTATCTCTCTACCATTGTGTGGTTAATGCTTAAAATTTCTCCATCAGAGATTCCTTCCTACCCCTTTTTCTGGTTTCTCCATTACTTAAAAAAAAAAAAAAAAAAAAAGATTCTGTGAGAGGTTAACACAATACTTAAGTAGCCATTGGAATTCAGTCATTAACACCATAGAGGGAATTATTTTAATGGATGGCTATCCTCTGGGATGGAGGAGTGGACAGATACAAGGGCATAGATTGCCTTAATTAAGGTTAAAGGAATAGAAGAGTGTATGAAAGTAGAGTTGATGACAGCTGAGATAAAACTTAATTTTAAACTTGCTGTAATAAAGAGACCCCAAAATATAGTTGGTTCAAGAAATATGTTTATTTCTCTTTCACATAAGATCCCACGGTAAATGTCCAGGTTTATGGGGTGTTTGGTTTCATGATGATTTATTCAAGAACCAGGCTCCTTTCATTATGTAATATATATATGTATAATATAAAAATAATACATGTATATATATTAGAACTTCCTGCGATGAAGGCAATGTTCTCTATCTGCACTGCCCAAAAAGTAGCTACTAACCACATTTGACTAATTATACTTCAAATATGGTCATTGTGACTGATAAATTGAATTTTAAATTTTTTAAAATTTAAGAAGCTCTCTTAAAAAAAGAAAAAAATTTAAGAAGCTCAGCTCCATTTGGCTGATGCTACCTACCATATTGAACAGAACAAAGCTGGGTAATATTAAATTGTAAGTTTAGGAGGGTGGGGTTTACAGGTGTCCTCCTGTATTCTAGTGTCTTTCACAGTGCCTGGACCTTGAAAGAGGATTAGTTCACCATATAATCTTGCTCTTGAATACAAATTCAGATATGATCATGAAACCTTGATTTGCTGGGGGACAAGACTTTTTGGTAGAGTGTGTTGTATAGTACTTGAATTTCTTCTAACTTAGCTACCCTGTTAGCAGGTGTGAATCCTAATGTGAAAGAGGGCTAGAGCTGTCCATGATTCTTTTTCTTACTTCCATTCTTCATCCTTTGCAGGTTCTGTGAAAGTAACCCATAAGATAATATTAAATTATTGCTTTCGTCATTCTAGTCTTAATGATATGGCAAATTGAGGCTCTGCCTGTGTTTTAGTCTGTTAGAATCACTTGTGTTTTATTTTAAAGTAATTTATACTGGGAGAAAAAAATTGTAATGTGTTTTATTTTCAGAAAACGTGCACATTCCCTTAAAGGAGTAATTAGCACTAGTTTGGTGACCTCATAGTGACATATAAATTGGTAGTTGAAATTCACCTCCTATTTCAAATGTGGTTTACCACATAATACAACACATAGTTTTTTTTCTTTAAGTATAAAAAACAATTTAAATATATAGTTTCCTATAGAAAAGTCTTGAGTCAGGGTTACAAATTAACAGTTCTTAGAACTATTAAAGCAAACTCATGTATTAGGGCTGTTCTTTTCTCTTGGGAGCAAACAGGCTGACACAGAAATTCAACTTTCTAATACCAAGTTAAAGAATATGCATATATTTATTTTAAATTTTTCGGTAACAAGTGTGTAAAACTTCACTAGCATTTTCCTTGTCAAATGAGACATAATGGCTAAGCATTTTCTTTCTTGAAGAACCAAATTGAATCATACTTCACTGTTTCAAGATTTTGTTAAAACTGAAGTTTCAGGCTTCAGTTACACTTTTTAGATCAATGCCATATCATATCTGGGAGAAGTATCAAGGTAACCAGGAAAGGGTACAAATAAAGTGAGAGGCTAAGTATAGTCAACAAGTGCAAACAAAATAAAAGCAGGAGTGACAATACACATTTCTAAAATGTAGAATTCAAATTTCAAAGAGACAAATGAGATATAGAAAGTGATAATATTATGATGAAGAATATAATCTACAAAGACAAGATGTTACCATCATTTTTAAACCTTTATGTAACAAACAATGTAGCAGAAAACATATAAAATCTCCTAAGAAGTGCAAGAACTTGATAAAGCAATCAGAAGTACACATCAAGTTAAGAAGACAAGAAGATACAAGGATATATAATATTTAAATTTCTTACTTTAATTTCAAATAAAATGTAATATGTGCTTACTCTACAATAAGTTTAAACAATGTTGAAGTGTAAAGCAAGAAAAGAGAATACCTCCATCACCCTTCTCCAGTTCTACAACTTGCCCAGAATGACTTCTATTGTTTTCTATGTAACCTTCCAGACCTTTTTCTTAGCATTCATAGATCTTATCAATCCCTAAAAATAAACTTCCTTGATCCATAGTAGGAGTTTACCAATTTTTTAAAATGATTCCCCTGGTGATAGATTTTAAATTACTCCAAAAGTTTGTTACTATAAACAATGCTCCAATGAACATCTTCATACAGATATCTAATGTGCTTGTGTGACAAAGGACAAGGAAGTGAATGTTTGAGTCAAAAAAAATGATGTGGGGCAAAGCCAAATTTGACAAGTGATTGTCATGAGATGTGAGCAGTAAACCTATATTCTTGTAAAAAATTGAGATTTAGAGGTCTTTTCTGTCACTTTAGCACCACGTGGGGTATGCAGAATTTATTTTATTCTTGAAATTAATAGCAACTCTTCTAACATTTCACTCTGTTTGCTGAAATCTTCTGCTTGTTGCCCATTATCAAATTAGCTTTTGTGATTAAGGAAAGACAAATTCATTTAAAGGTATTATTGAATTCATTTATGGTGTCTTATCCTATATTTGCTCAATCAATTAGTACTAAGATATAATTCCTCCATCATGAAAGTGAAGTGAAATTTATTAAATGTTTTTTATCATCTTTCAAAATAATCTCTGAGTCAGATGCCTGGGTGGCTCAGTGGTTGAGCATCTGCCTTTGGCTCAGGCTATGATCCTGGGACCCCAAGACTGAGTCCTGCATCAGGCTCCCTGCAGGGAACCTGCTTCTCCCTCTGCCTATATCTTCACCTCTCTCTTTTAGTCTCTTGAGAATAAATAAATAAAATCTTAAAAAAAAACACTGCAAGCTTTTTTCCTTTAATCTGTTCATGGAAGTTTTTCTAATATTAAAACATCCTAGGATATTCCCCCCTTAGTTATTATTATTTAATAGAAGGGTGAAAGTAATTTATTATTGTTTAAAGTACTATGTATTTGCACTGTCTCCCAGTTTGTGTATTTGTGTTATGCTAGACTTGAAAAATTAGTTGGAAAATTGTATTTTTCACTTTTCTGTAACAGTTTAAATATGATAGGAATTATCGTTCTTTTAAGGAGAGCTCTGTTGGAATGTTATCTTTTTCAGTATTGTTTATGTTTAAAGAACATTCAGTTTTTCTATTTCTTTTAAAATCAATTTTGATAACTTTCTATTTTCTATTTCTCAGAAATAGTCTTCTAGGAATACAAATTATCAAAATTGATCTTAAGTTTAGAAGTTTTAATACATAACTTTCTCATTCATTTTTATAAAATGTTTATTCGATTTTTTCTTTAATAGAAGTAGTACTCAGAAGAATGTTTTTAGCTTTCCATGGTGTGCCTGGGCTGCTCCATATTCCTTGCCTCCCTTACCTTTTGTTCAATACACTGCAGTCAGGGAATGTAGCCCCCAAAACTTATTAACCCAGTAGCTCTTAGCTTTTCAAGTATGAGAATCTCATTTTCACAATTAAAAAGATTGCACCCTTCTAAGTATGAAGGAATTATATTTTAATACTTCCTGAGAAAATATAAGATACTATAATTGAATTTAGGAATACTTTTAAATCAATATGAATTTACATAATTATAATAGAAGTTAATACATTTGAAAAATACTATTATTGATGTGTAGGAGTACTCTTTGGTCTATCTGCCAGGAGCCTGATACTCAGCTAGATTTACAAACCTCTTACAGTAGCTGTGTAGTTAGTGGCTGGTCCCAGGCCTGCAGCCCTAGAATGCCTATCCTGACCTTCTACTCTTCTTCTGTGAAGACTGATTGATTATCTGTCCCCTGCTATTTATGCCACCCTCCCCCTTAGGGAATTTTAAGCTCAGTAGTAAGGAGGCATAACTGACACATAACACTGTGTGAGTTTAAGGTGTACTACGTGTTAGTTTGATATAGGTTGCAAAATGCTTACCACAGTAGCATTATTTAACACCTTTATGTCACATAATTACCATTTCTTCTTGTGGTGAGAACTTTTAAGATTTACTCTCTTAGCAACTTTCAAGTATATAAAACAGTACTATTAATTATAATCACTGTGCTGTACATTAGATCTCGAAAACTTATTCATCTTATAACTGGCAGTTTGTACCCTTTCACCAGTATCTCCCAATTTCTCCCACCCTTCTGTCCCCATTTATTTATCATTCTACTCTCTGTTTCTCTGATTTTGGCTTTTGTGGATTCCACATATAAGTGAGATCATATAGTATTTGTCTTTCTTTTGTCCGTCTTACTTATTTAACCTCAAATCCCATCCATGTTGTCAAAAATAGCAGGATTTCCTTCTTTCTTGTGGCTAAATAATATTCCATTGTGTGTGTATCATATATCATATATATATGTGTATATACATACAACCACACACATGATTTAATATATATATATATATATATATATATATATATATATATAGTGTGTGTGTGTGTGTGTGTGATATAACGGATATACCACATCTTTATCCATTTATCAAAATCTCAATGAGATATCACCTCACACCTGTTAAATGTCTATAGTCAAAAGACAAGAGGTAACAAGTCTTGGTAAGGATGTGGAGAGAAGGGGACTCTTGTGTACTGTTGGTGGGAATGTAAGTTGGTGTCGTCACTGTAGAAAACAGTTTAGAGGTTTCTCAAAAAATTAAAATAGAACTACCGTATGACCCAATCCTACTTCTGAGTATATGTGTAATGGAAGTGAAATCCAGATCTTCATTCTCATGTTCACTGCAGCATTGGAATGCCCTTCTTATGCTATCTGCTATCTATATCCTAGGATCCTTTATGATCCATGCCAACTCCTCCCTGAGTCCATCGCTGGTCATTTTAGTTTTCCACAATCTCCCAGGTTCCTCGTAAGAGTTCTGTTAACACTTGATCATACTTAGTTCAGCAAGTCCTATCATGCTGATGTTACTAGCTCTTCTATGATTTTATAGCTCCATGTTCCATGGATTAAAAAACGCTCTATAGGTATTAACTATAATTATTCTTAAATTAAGAAAATTTTCAAATGCTGCATAATTATGAAGTCACAAGTAAAATTTTATTGCCTACCTTCAGGCCCATCTCTTCTTAACTTCTTCATTTCTATCAGTACTAACATTAGCCTACTTTTACATAAAGGTTTATAAAACTTACTTTTGGTTCTGCAAATCTGAAGTTAAATCATTTGTACTTTGTCTCTAACTTTCTCCTATGTCAGAAGCCAGCAAACCGTAGTCCATGCACCAAATCTGGCCAGTTCTTGTTTTTGTACACCTGTAAGCTAAGAATAGTTTTTACAATTTTAGATCATTTAAGAAAATCAAAAGATAATATTTCATGATACATGAAAAACATATAAAAATTGAATTGCAGTGTCTATAAACAAAGTTTTACTGAAACACAGCCAGTATCATTCTTTTATGTATTATGTATAGCTGCATTTGTGCTATAATGGCAGAGTTGAGTAGATTACAACAGAGACATCCAGCCTACTAATCCTAAAATATTTACTGGCTGGGGCTCCTGGGTGGCTCAGTTGGTTGAGCATCTGACTCCTGATTTTGGCTCAGGCCATGGTCTCATGGGTCATAAGATTGAGCCCTGCAAAGTCTGCTTGAAGATTCTCTCCCTCTGCCCCTCCCTCCACTGGCACACGTGCCTCTTTCTCGCTCTCAAGTAAATAATTAAATCTGAAAAAAAAAATTACTGTCAGGCCCTTTAGAGAAATTATTTGTCATTCTTCTTTCATGGTAACACAAAGGTTTTTGTTTTTTTTTTTTAAGATATTGTATAACTTGCTTACCACACTGTTGAAATAAAAAGACCTTTTTTTTTTTTTTTTTTTTTTTTTTTTTTTTTTTTTTTTAAGATGGTCTTCTTAGCAGAGTTTAATTGAGGTCAAGAAAATTTTAGGTCACATCCACTTCTTTGTGGGCTCTAATATATTTAAAAAAATTGGCATATATATGACACTATACCTTAGTAAAACCCCATAACACAGAGTGAACCCTAATGAAGACTTGGACTTTAGTTAATAATAGTGTGTCAATATTGATTCATCAATTGTAACAAGCAAACCACAGTAATGTTCATAATAAGGGAAATTGAGTGCTTGTGTGTTAGGGGTGAGGGCGGAAGCATGTATTGGAATTTGTACTTCCTGTTCAATTTTTTGGTAAACCTAAAATTGCTATAAAAATTAAAACCTATTATAAAAAGAAATACCCAAATTGAGTTATTTACATAATATTTTTCTTACTAGTAGAACTATAATTCTGTTGGCATGGCACTATACCTAGTTTTTTAAAAATGGCATTGCCTAGCTTCTGTTACAGACCAGGAGAGAGGCTTGCTCAATGAGATGTACATGGAAATTGTCTGGAGGAAATCTGTGCACAGTTCTTTAAGGGAGAGCAAACTTTTTTTTTTTTGAGGTTTTTTTTATTATTATTTATTTACTCATGAGATACACAGAGAGAGAGGCAGAGACACAGGCAGAGGGAGAAGCAGGCTCCACACAGGGAGCCCTACATGGGACTTGATCCCAGGTCTCCAGGATCAGGCACTGGGCTGAAGGTGGTGCTAAACTGCTGAGTCACCGGGCTGCCCCCAGGGAGAGCAAACTCAGTTAGCATCTGTCCCTTGACCTTTTTCTCATTCCTTTTTTTTTTTTTTTGCCTAATATATTGCAGTAAGACTTTAGCAAGCTCATGAGGCTAGGCATTCCTGGAGTCCTCAACCTGGACTCCATTGAGCTACTACAGTGGCTAGCCTTAGGGGGTGCCAACCACAGGGTTTTTTAATTTTATAAGAAAAAAATTAATTCCTACATTATTTAAGTTACTGTTATTTAAGTTTTCTGTGAAGGAAGCTCAAATCATCAAAAAATTTTAAGAGTTTGGTCTCATCAGTGTATCTCTGTGACCACGTGCACACCCTGCACGTGGAGGAAGGAATCAGCACCCCTCTGTGAACAAGAGGCCAAGACAGGGAGCCATTCTCCCTCCTCTCTCTGGGAGTAGCCTCCTTATACTGAGTCCTAAAGCATCCTGGATGCACCAAGGCCAGTAGATTTCTAGGTGTGCTGTATGGCTGGTTATGCAGGATTTCATTTCTTTTTGTTGAACTCCTGGGTTATATTGTGAAACTAAAGTCTTTCTAGTCTTTCCATTTTTTTCTTTTGGTGGAACACATCTTGGAGTATTTTTTTGTACAGCAGGTAAACGTTTTTATTGCCTATATATATGTACATACAAATATACATATACATATACACACACATATATATATACATATATATGCATTTCATTTTATCTTCTCATTTGAGTGATATAGAATTTTAGCTTCAAAATATTTTGCCTCACCAAATAATGTTGAAGATTTTGTTTACCTCCTAGGTAGTGGTATTTACTGGTACCATTGGTACTCAATTCTGATGAAAATTATGATGTCAATCTGATTATTATTCCTTTGAAGAAATTTGTTTTTTTCACCTTTCTAGAAGTTTTTAAGTTATTGTTTTATCCTTGGCAAACTTCATGAGGATGAAGGCTTTGACATACAAAACACATATTTTAAGATGAAATGGTGAATCTTCAAATTGCTAAGTCTATACAACCTACAAAGTTAATGAAAGTGCAGCAAAGGTGAGACCCAATGAGTAGCTCTTAATGTTAGCTTTCTCCATATACATGTACATACATTATACTATATATATGTGTGTGTGTGTGTGTGTGTGTGTGTATTTTTTCCCTCCTTTTCATCTTGCTCCTACTCTCCATCTGACGATTCTTAGGTTTTCTTCTAGCTCCAAGCATAGATTTTGCCTTTGGCTTCAGGGCCAGCCAGTACCTTAAGTTTGAGAAAAGGTAGGCTGACACATATTGCCAAAGGGAGAAGTTACTAGACATTTATATTTCTTTGTGGTCAAGAAAGAGTTTTTAAAGGATATCAATGAGAGACATGAGAGGGAAGTTGAAGACTCTTTTTAGAGTTTGACAGAACTGAGATTTGGGGGATGTCTGCCTGAGAGCCATGAAAATCGAGTTCTGGGCCTCTTCCTACTTAAAAAGTCTGCAAAAGATTTCACATTCTACAAGATGGGGATGGGGAAACATGATGGCACTGAAGATCCCCTCCAGGGATCTAAAATTCTACTCAGTGGTTTTCTACAGGGGGATGCCACTGCCATTAAGGAGAGTTTGGAAACATGGGAAGTGTTTTTGGGTTGGCATAATGAAAGGACATCACTTTTGGCATTTAGTATGCAGGCCCCAGAAATGACTAAAATTTTAGAGTAAATGGTAAAGTCTTACAAAAGAAACAATTGTCCAGAAAAAACAAGAAGACAGTAGTGTCCTACTGAGAAACACCATGAGACAGAGGGCTACCACCTCTGAGGTGATGTCGCCTGCTTCCTGGAGTCTTCTATTCTGGCCCTTCCTGGGAGAAGAGAGGATGTGACAGGATTCCTGTAGCCAGTTGACAGAGAGTCTAACCTGGTTGTTTCCTAGTCTCACAGGTGGCTTGAATAGAGCCATTTCGTCCCTCTGACTCGACTCAACCCAAAGACTATCGAGCCCCGATGTTATTCTGCAAGACTGAAATGGAGGAGACATGGTGTAAGAGGCTGGCTCTTTCTACTCGCAGCCCAGGGAATATCAACAGCAGTTTAGATTAAGGAGGCCTCTGAGCAGTCCAAGGTCTTTGATATAAGGATTTTACATGTGCTCAGCATACTTGAGGGAAAGAACTTCAGATCTGTGAGGTAAAGTGCAGAAGATTAAGAGCTACTAATTGGGTCTTGCCTTTGCTGCACTTTCATTAGCTTTGTAGGTTGTATTGACTTAAAAGCAATTGGAGATTCACCATTTCATCTTAAAATATGTGCTTTGTATGTTGAAGCCTGCTTGGTTCAAACCCTCCTTAGAGACACATTTTAACAGAAACAGGTCATTCCAATGGAAATCTAACTATTCAGGAATAAACTCCCGCAATTCTGTAGATAGTACAAACTGAGGATCTGAGGAGTGGGGAGACAGCAGCCCACACACATACCAACTGCTTCTGCTTCTGGTTTGTCCCTGCTACCCTGGCTTCTCTATGTTCTCCAGCTCTGGGCCTAGTCCACAGGCCTCCAGGGGTCTGAGCTTGTCTATCTCTAGGGTTACTTCCTCTGAACCCTTTCTCCTCTATTCCATTTTAGTTTAGTTATACTGAAGTGCCACAGTTTCACAAATGAATTTTATCTCTCAAAAGTTTGGCCAATTCTGTTTTTCTGTGGGAATGGTTCTGTCTTTGTTCCCACCTTTTCTTCTTAGGAAACTCCAGTGGGTCCTATAATCCCCAGTGTAGGAATCACATTCCAAGGAACTCCTCCTTTCTGTTTCTCAACTTGCCCTTATTATAACCTGTCTCCAAGTGTGGTCTGAATTACCCCCAAGAAGACTTAAACATGCAGATTCCTGGCCTATAACCCAGACTTACTAAATTTGAGCTCTGGGGTGGGACCCAGGTATCCACTTTTTTCATAAGCTGTATAGAATATGGAAGAGGGCTTTTGAGTGTAGTTCTCTGTCTCTTACTAATTCATAAACATTTTTTAGAAGTATTTATTTATTTTAGAGAGAGCGAGAATGAGAAAGGGAAGGCACAGGAGGAGAGGGAGAGAGAATCTCAAGCAGATTCCCTGTTAATCATGGAGCCCAATGTGGGGCCCAATCCCACATCCCTGAGGTCATGACCTGAGCCAAAATCAAGAGTTGGGCTGCTTAACCAAATGAGCCACCCAAGTACCCCTAAATTGTAAACATCTTGATGGAGTCATGTTATAATATTTATATCCATAGTACATAAACAGTGCCTGACACACTGCTGGTATTGAACATATCTTTTTGTTGAAATAGTGGTCAAATCACACCACAAGGATGATTTAAGATCTGGGTTGGGTCCTGACTACCACTTGCTGGATATATGATTGGGACAAGTTATCAAAAATTTTTCTCACTTTAATTTGTAAATTAGAGATAATAATACCTATGTGCCAGTGCTTCATGATAAAAATGAGACATACATCATTATTAGCCTGATATTTTTAGGTGGTTTAGGGATGCCTGGGTGGCTCAGCAGGTGAGTGCCTGCCTTGGGCCCAGGGCATGTTCCTGGAGTCCTGGGATTCAGTCTCACATCGGGATCCCTGCATGGAGCCTGCTTCTCTCTCTGCCTATGTCTCTGCCTCTCTCTCTCTCTCTGTGTGTGTCTCTCATGAATAAATAAATAAAATCTAAAAAAAATATTTTTAGGTGGTTTTAAATCTCCAGTACTGAAAGACTGTGAGGAAACTCCCCTGAATTGAGGAATTTCTACGGGAAACTTTTCAAAACACTGTATGAATTCAAAATTTTAGCATATTAGACCCAGAACTGGAAGGAATGAACCTCTGGGTTATTCCAATTCTCTTGCAGTGGTCTGCAGGGCTGGTGTTTCTCTGGATATCTTCTGGTTCAATGTGTCTGGTATTAATAATCTTTCCAGACAGATAAATGATGGTGAACAGATTGAATAGAAGACTTGTGTCTGCATCAACTGAGCTATTTGCCTGTAGGCACCAAGTTTTCTTTTATTTCAACAATGTATTCATCTGTCCACCCCATCAGCATTTATTGAGCATCTACACGTGTAAAGCAGTAGTAATTACCATATTTTTGGGGTATTGATTGTGTGCCAGCCCCTGTGCCATGAAATTTATGTGCTCTCTCTCAATTTCCATGACAAACTTACAAGATGGTGTTGTTAGTTACCCCCATTCTATAGAAGAGGATCTTGAATGTATACTTTTCCAAAATATTAGAAAGAAATTGTGGAAGCAACATTTAAACCTAAACCATCTTACTCTAGAGAACTCTCTGTTAAATTGCCCTATTGCCCCTGGCATAGAACTTCTCATATGGATTCGGGAGGAAATGCATAGTGCAGGAAGAAACATGACAGGAAGAAACACAGCAGTGACCAAACCAAAAAGCAAAATCGTTCTTTCTTGATTTAAAAATATCCACTTTCTCACTAACTTTCCAGGGATTAACAAAGTCAGCCTCTTGTTCAGGTTGTGCTGCTGATCTTCACATCATTGAACAATTTTCTTCCAGTAGGGCACATTCTTGTTTTTAGTGATGGGTTGAGAATGGTAATTGTTTATAAAGGACTTGCACTATGTAGAAGAGACATAGATATTTGGAATGCATAGCTGACCTCACAGTTTGTAAGATAGGACAGCAGTAGCTACAGGAAGCACTCAGGAAGTCTAGTATTAATATGTGTCAGAAAGGGCTTTGTTGGGATTAGTATGTGTCAGAAAGGGCCTATTCTGAGAGTGGAAATAGGCTTATATTTATTTTGACTTTAAGAGTGTTTCAGACTGTTTCATCACAGCCTCAAGAATGGCAGAGATCATTATGTTGACTTTTTAATTTTAAATCCTATAGCCTTTTACTGTTCTGGCTATGCTTAGTACTGTAATAAGTACTACTGAATGGGATGGCTCTGACATATTCTGCCAATTCCAATTTGCTCACCAGGTCCAGTTATTTTCCCACTGTTGTGGTCGAAAACAGTTCCCTAAAGTTTCACCAGAAGTGGTCTGTCTATTCTTTTTTTTTTTTTTTTTTTTTTTTTTTACACGCTGGTCTGTCTATTCTTGATGAGATTGGCTCTTCATAGTCTAGCCAGGGTGTATGGTGATTGTTTCTTAAGAGCCTTGTTCGGTTTACCAAATAGAAAATGTTGTCACTTATTGGGGATTTCTGAAATGTCATAGGGATGATTAACATCTTGCTTTCTGAATTCTGTATATGTAAAATTTCTCTAAAATGTGGAGCATTACTCAGGTGTCTGGGGCTGCATTTCCCTAATAGATTATTTTAAGCTTTTATCACTCATGACAGAATAGGAGGGGTGAGGTTATCTTATAAATCTTTAGTACAGATTGAGGTAATAAATTAAAACAACATAGTGAGAAGCTTCCATACTGATTTAAAATATAATTAAATGATCGTAGGCAGAATGAACAATTCCGCAGATCAATATGCAGGCTTCAGAAAAACTGGTACATTAAGTTCCAAAGCTTACTTTTAAAAGAAAAGAAAGTAGTCATTTTCCCACCAAAGTGTTTTTCATGTATTTGAAACTGTGAGGAATAAAATAGCTTGTTTATAATCTTTTTTTCAAGTGAGTAATAAAGAATAAATGAAAGCTATTAGGTGCTAATATATACTGAGAAGTAGAAAAACTATTATCAATGAGTATTTATTGAATACTAATGAATCCTTAGCACAATGACTTAATAGGGCATTAATTACTTATCATCACATCTCAAAACTTGTAGCTTGAAGGGGAGAGTACCTAATCTTCAAAGTTTCCAAATAAAAACTGGTCACATTTTTATTTGGCCTTATATAGAAATTGTTATAAGGCTATAATAAAATATGATTTTACTTTTGTGTTGTTTTCATGTTAGAGAACATGCCATTAAAGTGTATTTGATATTTATGAAGGCACAATCACTACCATAGGATGATCTATTAATATTCATGATAGTAAAATTAATGAGGTTTTAGGATTAATCTGACTCATAAAAAAATAGTCCAGCAGCAATTGGTATGAATATTCTTGATTTTTACTGTAGATTTGTTAGCATGTAAGCAAATACTTTTCCAGAATAAATAAGACTATGATCTTTATCCTTAGAAGAATAAGCCAGAAAGAATGAGTTCTGACATGGCTAATTTGAAGGCTTTCCAGCAAAGCCAGTGCCATGAATAGGATGCTGGTACTAACCAGCAGGGCTGATACTGCCATGGATGTTGCCATAAGGAGTTCTTTATGGTTTAGAAAGAAATCAACTCCAGTTCACAAATCAGAAAACATGTTATGACATGGAGGGAGTGGGAAAGGTAAACAAAGAGATTTATTAAGCATTAGTCATGATGAATATGCAATTTGCAGAGGAAAATTGATTTTTCACATAAATTAGTGTGTTAAACATGATAGTCTAATAGGATATTCTGTCTGATATTTCCAAACCACACATTAAAATTGTGTGTGTGTGTGTGTGTGTGTGTGTGTGTAGGGGAGGACCTTTCATATTTGAATAAAGATCTGTTTTTCCAAGGATTTGCAGTGAATTTATGTTATGCAATTAGCTTTGTTGCTAGGCAGCCCCAATAGCAGTTTTGATGTGTAATTTGCTTGAAACTATTAAAAGGGTTTTGCTGAAGGTTTGAAACCATCTGAATTAGCCTCAGAGAGCATTAGGTGTTGCTGTTTTAATGAACTGAATCTTTACATTTGAGATTAAGTTCTACTGAAACCAAAATAAAATGGCACTTTGGGAAATGAAATGTGTTGAACCAAGTTGAAGGAAGTCTAATATTCACTCTATCTCTTTGGGCTTCCTGAGCTTTACCCACTAATGTCCACTCCATATCTTAATTTGGGGCCATTTTCTCTCAAAGTGAATTCTCTGAAGCTGCTGCCTAGAAGGCCGCCTTCTGTTTAAATCTGCTCTGTCTTTGCTTCCTCCCCAACCCCCAACAGTGAAGGTCATGGGTACAAGGAAGAACCAAGTCAGGGAGTGTCAGCTTTTCTTCTAGCACATCTTCTCTGCTCCTGTCTTGGTGGTTGGAGGGCCAGCCCAATGTCTTGCATAGAGTTTTCACCTCTATGGCTAAGACTGGTCAGACACTTGATTTAGACTTAAAACTCTGACTGTCCTAGAAAGTTGTTTTTTGATCTCCTTTATGTTCCTGTTTTGAGGACTCTGACTCACCCACCTCACCCTTGGGCTCACCCTCCCAAACTCCCAGCACAAGTATGACTGGGCTTTGGATATTCCAGGGGTACAATTGGGCAGCTTCTTTCAGTTTATTGTAGGAGGGGATTTCTGGATGACCCTTGGCTGTGGATGACCTATAAAAAACGCTAATAGAACTTCTGATCTGAGAGGTACCTAGAGAACTCTGCTTTCTAAATCAAAAGATTTTTTTTACTCCATTAGTTTCATCTTGAGTGCATTTATTACATTTTTGCTTAGCAGCAGCTGCTTGAAATATATACTATCAGCTGCTTCTCCTCTGCAGTTTTGCTGTTTAAAGGCTGACATCTTACCACATGCAAAGGTTATACTTAGTTGAGGCA
The DNA here is from genome assembly GCF_905146905.1 of Nyctereutes procyonoides. Taxonomy (NCBI): domain Eukaryota; kingdom Metazoa; phylum Chordata; class Mammalia; order Carnivora; family Canidae; genus Nyctereutes; species Nyctereutes procyonoides. Next base: position 14,395,212 of record NW_026575033.1, on the reverse strand, counting down.
TATAAGTATATACTTAGTGAAGGGTGTGAATATATTAAGATATTTCTTTAAAAGTTGCCTTATCAGAGCCTTGAGTTTTCTTGTGAAATGGAAAAATGGAAAACATAAATATGGTTTAGGACATTAAAAAAATACAACTAATTTCCCCATGATTGCTGTGATTTCTGATGGTAGTAGTTTCACATAAAGTGATCATATGTTTTTGTTATTGTGAATTCCGTATCACAAATGTTTAGATTAAAAACTGTGATCTACCAAATGATTATTTTCTGAATACATGTGGCTTTGACCAGTGTATCATCTGGATAGAGTTGATGAATGCCTGAGTATTTTACTGTGAACAAATCAGGGCAGAATATTCAGATGTAGAGATAAAACTCATACACTGCTTACTAATCTAAAATTAGTAATTCGTTATAGTGCATTCAGGCTTTTATTTCTGACTGACCTGTTAGTATGCAAATCTTCCAGTATGATGATGTCTTAGCCTACCAGCCATTAACATCTTAGTAGAGTTTCACTTATCAGATTGTTTTCTAATATAAGCACTGGCTGTGATGGGCTAGTACACACAAGTAGAAAGCTCTCAAGAGTGTGAGAGTTGACCAGTTAGCTTCATATTTTATACTTCTTATACCTTTTTAAAAAATGTACTGAAAATAGATCTTTCATTCATATTTGGAGTTTCCTACAATATCCCTTTTCTTCTGTAAAAGATTGAAAGTCCTTTAATGCTAACAGTCAGAAATGGACATGACTCAGGCTCTTGGTTTTATGTAGCCAGATTTTGAACTTCTCAGTTTGGGAAGGCTTCAATTTCGTTTTTAGCAATTTAATGCTTTGTTATAATTATGTAGTGTTTCTCTATCATCCTGTGAGCTTCTGTGAGTCCCTGGTTGGTAGGGAACCCATGACATCTAACATAGCACATAGCCCACAGCAGATGCTTAGTAAAAAAGTGTGTATGAGAACACACTGCCTGTCACTGGGTGCCTGAGCAGAGGAACATTTGGTGTGGTATCTGTTTCTGTGTGTGTGAATACAGAGCATCAGATCCAGGTGCTGTTGTGTGGGGCAAGAAGTTGAGGCTATGATGTCCATCAGTGAAAATATTCTCTTTGGACTGAGAAGTCCTCTCCTGACATCACTGCTATAGTGAATAAGGATTTCCTTGACAAATATTCTCTTAAATCAAATAATCAAATCTTGACTGAAGACAAACACTAGGAACTGTTTGGTGAATTAAAAAAAAAAATTCAGTTGAATATCATCCTGATGGCTCTACCCAGAATTCAATTAAAGTGACTCAGATTATTGAAGAAGCAAATATTGGGCAGCAAATATCAGTTCAGTGGAGCTATTTAATGGAATAACTGCTAGATGCTGTGACCTGTAGATCTATAATCAGATGGGATCTATGATAACAATTCAGTCATCATTCAAATATTCAAAGTCGTCTTCTTAATTCTTTAGATTTTTCATTGCTATGTACCTTGTGTGATATCTCTGTTTTGTTTGATACATATTTGAAAATATTTAATTCTTCTGAAAAGAAGAAAAAGGTTAGATAAAATTTATAGATAGATGAACTGATAGCCTACAAGACAGAGACAAAATTCATGGGATATTTTAAATATAGATAGTAAATAAGAAACTAGATTGGGAAACAGGCAAACTTGCTAAGATGTATTAAAGATAAATATTAAGTTTGTAATCTGTTAGATTGTAAAATACAGAAAAATAAGAAACTGTGTGTGTGTGTGAACAAACAGGACTTTATTTCTCTGGTAAACATCTTAGTGTGACTGGTCCAGGAACTGAGCTGGGAGCAGAGCCTGGCTTCTGCTTTTCTTGCCATGAACTGTGCACCAGGAGCATAGCAAGGAAAAGGGATAGAGGTAGAAGAACCTGAGGCCAGCAAGGAGTCTTTGTGAGTAGGCACCAATGCCTTGGACAGGTGGGCCTCACTGGAGCTTAAACTTCAGTACAAGAGGTGAAGGGACCATTCCTTTCTCCTGTTCTCCTGGAAATAGCCACACAATCTGACATCTTTTTTTCTGCAAATGTGGCCCAGAAAACCCAGCCATGAGAGCCAGAAGAGGCAGAGAGGCTCTGAGAAAGAGAATCTCAGGTTTTGCAAGCAGAAAGAAGAGGTGAGCTGACCTGGCCTTTGACCTTGATATGTGGGACCCAAGGAATTTAACAAAAATCCCCTACCCCTGGACAAGCAGAGCAGGACTAACTAAGGCACTCCCCCATCCTAGTCAAGCCGCTGAGCACACCCTTACCAGAAGCCGGCTCATATAGGAATGTGGAACCCCTAGCCAGAGAATGTAAACCCTGTCTTTTGTCCGCCAAACCTGCACACCAATTCTGACCAGAGTGATAGGCTAGTTCAAACAGTCACTATAGGGTAGGTTGTAATTCAATTGGCCACCTGCGTGTGAACCGACATGACTATGCAACTTTCTGTGTGTGTTACAATCTCATTGGCCACTGACCCCTATAAAACTGCTACGCCTCTTAACCTCGGGGTCCAAGTCCCTGCTCCGCTGTGTCGAGTATACTTGGACCCAAGCTCAAGCTTGCAAATAAACCCTCGTGCGCTTGCATCAGTGTCTGCTCCTTGGTGGTTTCTTGGATTCGCAATCTTGGGCACAACAGATTGAGAGGTGTTTGGAATCACCTCCAAAAGAAAGGAGGAAGGACCTTGAGAAAAGACCATACCCTGGTGGCAGCCAGCCTGTCTACCTTCCCCATTCCCAAGTGAGGAATTCCATGAGCTGACCCATGGTAGAGTCCAGAAGAAAATGCTGGCCCAAAAGGATTTATTAAAAAGTTAAGTAACATTGAATGCACCCCAATGTTTATAGCAGCAATGTTCACAGTTGCCAAAGTGTGGAAAGAGCCCAGATGTCCACCAACACATGAATGGATAAAGAAGATATGGTATATATACAATGAAATATTGCTCAGCCATCAGAAAGAATGAAATCTTATCATTTATATTGATGTGGATGGAACTGGAAAGTTTTATGCAGAGTGAAATAAGTCAGTCAGAAAAAGACAAATTCCACACACACACACACACACACACACACACACACAAGAATATTACTTGGCCATTAAAAAGAATGAAATCTTGCCGTTTGCAAAGATGTAAATGGAACCTGAGGGTATGCTAAGCTAAGCATACTAAGCTAAGCAAAATAAGTCAGAGAAAGACAAATATCATATTATTTCACTTATATGTGGAATTTAAGAAACAAAACAGATGGAAGGAAAAATAAAATAAAATGAAAACAGAAAAGGAGGCAAATTATAGGAGACTCTTAACTATAGGAAACAAACTGAGGGTTGCTGGAGAGGAGGGGAATGATGAAAGGGGGTAATTGGGTGATGGGCATTAAGGCAGGCATTTGAAATAATAATGAGTACTGGATGTTGTATGCAACTAATGAATCATTAAATCCAACCTCTGAATCTAATAATACAGATCTATGTTAATTACATTGATTTTAAATACAAATGTTTTTAAAGATTTTATTTATTTATTCATGAGAGACACACAGAAAGAGACAGAGACATAGGTAGAGGAAGAAGCAGACTCTCTACAGGGAACCTAATGTGGGACATGATTCCAGGATCCCAGGATCATGACCTGAGCCAAAGGCAGATGTTCAATCTCCGAACCACGCAGGTGCCACTAACTACAAAATTTTTTAGAAGTAAGTAACCCTGAGTCAATGTAATCACACTATTGAGTTTCTTTTCCACTGAAAATGTCCTCAGTGGTGAATAAATACATTAGCTTCTAAAACCTTTTTATTCAAAACTTCTGCCCAGAACAAGGCAGCCTCATCTTTAAGTTAGTAGCTTAGTCGTTCTTCAAGAAAACAGCTTTATGATATCATATAAATACAGGCAGAACTTGATTGTCCTACCTTTCAAAATGTGATAGATTGCCTCTTTCCCTGAGAGGTGAATAAATCATCACAACCTCATAAATCTTAGTAATCAGTTTTCCTCCTAGTTTTAAGAATGTCCATGAAGAGCTCACAGGGGGTCCATTAAACAAAAAATGGTAGAAGAGAAATAGGGAAAAATAAAAAGTGAAAGCCAGAGTTAAAGTACAAAATGAGGAAAGTATGGGTGAGCCTTTGTGTGTGCCCGGCTGATGGGTGTGTAGCATGGTCTCTAGGCCCATCTTTATGAAGTGGAATTTGGAAAGAGATTCTCTTACAGGGAAGGAACTTAACTGTGTTAGGTTACCAGAAACATGTGCTTTTTGGCTCTGTTTATTGCAGAGTTCTAGCTGGGTGAATTTGGGGTACTTTCCACCTTTGTTGTGGGAGGAACAACTATAGGAAGATTTGGGCCCTGTTGGATGAATCATCAAAATCCCAAAGCATATTTCTAAGTTAACACTCATCTTTGGTGTCACGTAGACTTGGGTAAAGAGAAATATTGCCATATGGTGTCACATAATTGATATTAAAAGATATGTATATTATGTTTGGACATCCTTTTTATCTGTGTGATGGCTGCTGCAAGGCTTATTTCTCAGAAGGGGGAAAGAATGGGAAATATAAAGTAGATTTTCTCTAACTATATTCCTTATACTTTTTCCCCCCTTTTCCTTTGGTGTAGCACCTAAATCCATATGACACCAAAGATGTATGAATTTTTGTTATCAGGGAACATTTAGGTGTTTTCGGTGATCACTGGCTTATTTCACAATAGCAGAGTTTAATGAAAGAAATGCATTTTTAATTGAGGATGTGAGATTTATTATATGCTATTATATGCTAAAGTGATATATGCCTTTGTCATTCAACAATATTCATTGAACAAATACTTATGAATAGCCTATGATATATCAAACCCAGTACTAGGCTTTGAAGATTGAGATGCAAATAAGAAAGATTGTATTTCTGCCATCCTGGAACTTTAACTACTATGGAAAATCACAAACAAGTAGTAGGCAATCCTAACAATTGAGTCTGCTTTGTTTAGGGCTTTACTCCCATACTTTCAATAGAGACTGATGTATGATTGGTGCTCAGGAGATGTTTGTTAAATGGAGACTCTCGAAGTAAGTGCTATGGCAAGGGGGAGTAAAGGTGCCACGGGTAATCAGCAAATTCTTTTTTCCCCCAGCTGTACTGAGGTATAATTGACCAATGACATTGTAATATATTTAAAGTATACAACGTGATGATTTGTCTGGTAAGTTTTCATATTACTACTTAGCATCCTTTCTTTTCAGCTTGAAGAACCGCTTTCAGCATTTCTTGTAGGGAAGATCTAGTGGTGATTAACTCCCTCCGCTTGTTCGGGAAAATCTTTAATATTTAATCTCTCCTTTATTTCTGAAGGAAAGCTTTCCTGGATGAAGTATTATTGATGGTTTTTTTTTTCTTTTAACATGTTGAATTTATCATCTCACTCTCTCCTGACCTGGCCACAATCTTCTGTTCCTGATGAGAAACCCATTAATAGCTTTATTAGGGTTCCTTCGTATGTGAGAATCTTTTTCCTCTTGCTGCTTTAAAAATCTCACTTTGTCTTTGTTTTTAGACAATTTTGTTATAGTGTATCTTATAGAAGATGGTTTGAAGCTAAAATTTTGGAGGGACCTACAATCTTAATGAACTTGGTTGTCCAAATCTCCAGATTTGGGAAATTCACAGCCCTTATTTCTTTAAATAAGCTTTCTGTTCCTTTCACTCTCTTTTCTTCTGAGACTCCAGTGATGGATAGATTCTTCTTTTTTTTTTAAGTTTATTTATTTTTATTTATGATAGTCACAGAGAGAGAGAGAGAGAGAGAGAGAGAGAGAGAGAGGCAGAGACACAGGCAGAGGGAGAAGCAGGCTCCATGCACTGGGACCGCTGCGCCACCCAGGGATCCCGATAGATTGTTTTCTTACTGGAATCCTGTAGTTCTTGTAGGCTTTCCTTACTCATTTTCAGTTTTTTTTTTCCCCTCTGACTGGATAATTTCAATTGACCTGTCTTCACATTATTTCCTTTGCTTGATCCAGTCTGATGATGCTGGTGTTTGGTGCATTTTTCATTTTATGCTTGGTTCTTTCTTACGACTTCTTTCTCTTTTAAACTTCTCATTTTGTTATATATTGTTTTCCTGATTTTGTTGAATTGCCTTCTACGTTTTCTTATAGTTCACTGAGCTTGCTTAGAACAACTATTTTGAATTCTCTCTTTCTGTGGGGTTGGTTACTGGAAAATGACTTTATTCCTCTGGCAATGTCATGTTTTCCTGATTTTTCATGTTCCTTGAAGACTTGCATTGCTGTCTTGGCATTTATAGAAATAGTCACCTCCATCAGTCTTTACTGACTGGCTTCTAGAATCTTCCCTGTTAGGGATTCTGAGGCTTTCTCAGACCTTTCCAGTGGATACCTGCTCCACACTTTTTATTTCCACTTGGAGGGGAATTTGTAAGATTATTTGCCTTCTGTCAATCGTGCAAAGCCAGGCTGGGCACCAATAGCCTTTTGTCTGGTTTCCCTAGGGTGATACTGAGTGCTGAAGCTTGTGTTTTCTACAAACACTGCAGATTTCGGCTAACGTTCTGCACGTGCTCACTAGTTGTTTCCAAAGGCTCTTTCTCTCCACCTTTGCCCTCAGGAACACACAGAGAGAGCTGGCCAAGGGGGAGGGTGTCATTAAGGTGAGGTACTCAGAACACTGAGGTGTCCATAAGCCAATTGGGGGAATCAGCAGGTGTGGCATTGCTAGTGGCTCTTAAGCAGGTATCCTGATGGAATCTGTAAGGCAGTAAGTAGGACACGTGTCCTTTGATATGTTCCATGCTGAGTCCTGGCTGCTATTCTCCCAGCTGCTCTCTACCTCCCACTCCTACAGTTTGCCACTTAGTATTCTCAGTGGGATGGGGAAGAAACGGGTCTTCCGGGCAGTGTCTCACACAGCTAGGAAAGCCAGAAGTTCATGCACACACCCTCATTTTCCCCTGTGGTAAAAATCATGGACAGAGGAGGTCTCTCTTGCATTGAGCTCTGTTACCATAGGGGAAGGATAAAATAGGTAAAATGAAAGTGTTGCTCTAACATTCTTCAGTGTGCCCCATCTTGGATCTTATTTAGCTCCAATGATGTTCCTGAACTTTCTCCATTGGACTGTCAGACTTCCACAAAGGAATCCTTGTCTGTGAGTGATTGTCCAAAATCAGTGTTCTTTTGGAGGAAATGGTAGAAAACTACTATACTGTCATTTTACTGATATTGCTTTGGGAAGAGATTTTCTTCATGTGATTTTAAATATGATGTGGGAGCCATGTAGTATAGTACGTAGGGGCTTCTGGAGGAAGGCTACCTGGTGTTTATCCCTAACTGCCCTTTTTAGCTGGGTGGCCTTACCTAAGCTTTCTGGGACTTTGTTTCCATGTCTGCTAAATGAAGATGATGATAGCACACCAAAGGATTTTTTGAGAACCTTAAATGAGCTAATAAATGCAAAGCACTTAGAACAATGCTTCTTACACAGGAAATAATAAATGTTGGCTAATAGATTTACATGACAGATGACTAAAAGCTTAGGGACAAATTGAATATATCTAAATTGTTACTCCAATTTAGTCCCTGTTCTTACTCCTAATTCATATATGTTTTATTCAGGCTCACAACTCTTTAAATAAATCCTTAGGTCCACATATTTTTATAAATTGCCTCACTTTAGTTTAGGTCAGTTTTTTTTTTTTGTTTCCATTGGACTAGTTATTGGTAGAAACTTTGGTTTCCAGAGTATTTGGGAACCTGGAATGCAGATAAGAACTGAAGACATAGATTTTGTGTTTCATGGGTTTGCTGTTATCTTGTGTGTATTCAAACACAAGAACATGGTATGTGTAGACCATAATATCAAAAGGAAAGTACAATCTTTTCCTCCTTAAATAACTCCAAGCGTAATATGATGGTTATGGCAGAGATACTTGGTGATCAGCAAAAATCCATGTCTCCCGGCATTTTCCAAGCTCCTTTGCACTTAGTTTGGGCCAATGGACTATAAGCAGAAAAGATGAAAATCACTTCTTGACAAGGCAGGTAAGAAATATGTGCTTCTCCATTACTCTCTTCTCCTTAGTTGTAATAATAGGGATATACCAGCAGAAAATCAAGTCTCAATTTTCTCCCTCATTGAGAAACATATAAATGTGCAAGTTGGATGGTTGAGGGGAAACATCCATAACCCTTCTCACCCCCAGCTCCTGCTTACTACTTCTGGATTCCATTAGTAGGTTATTGCCCACATCCTTGGAGGCAATGTCAACTGACCAGCTCTCTCTGTTTCTATTTCAAAAGTATACAGCCCTTATTCCTTCTATATATACTAAGATACAAACCAATTCCACGTGCTTAAGAAAGAACATGGCTTTCTTCATGGATAAAGTATGTTTAAGGCTGTGAAAGACCACGAAGGAAGAACCTTTAAAATGTTAAGCTCTGTGAAAGAAGCCAGACACAAAAAGACAACTAATATATGATTCCACTTAGGTGAAGTACCTGGAATAGTCAAATTCATACAGATAGAGAGTAGAAATGTGGTCACTTACATTTGGGAAGAGGGAGATGGGGGAGTTATTGCTTAAGAGATAGAGAATTTCACTTTGAGGTGGTGAGAAAGTTCTGGAATTAGTAATGATGGTTTCACAACAATGTGAATGTACTTAATGTCACTGAACTGTATACTTAAAAATGGTTAAAATGGGAAATTTTATGTTATGTGTATGTCACCCACACACAAAAATAGTGAAGACCAAAACTAATCACATTTAAGATATGGTGAATACCCTGGAGTTGGAACAAATCACTTCCCCTAAGGCATCAAGATCTATGCTATGAGACTGCAGGTGGGTGGGTGTTACATCATATCTTCTGTGCATCTGGCTGCTGATGATAGAAGGGCCCCACTCATTCTAAAAGGGAGGGGTCAATGGAGAGTCTTCTGAGCACTCATCTCGCCATTACATCAATTTCAAAGAGGAAAAAATTTCAACATATATATACCATTTTCCTTTATTTTGTATCTAAATAAATTAGGGGCTAAACGAGATGATAAAAATTTCATTGATAAATTATTAGTCATTAGATAATAGATACCATAAAAATAGTTCACTAATGCTTTATTAATCCAATTTTTGGCAAGGTTTTTTTTGCTTGAAAAATAATCTCTTTTCGCATCTGGTAATATATGGCCATGTTGCATAGAAAGCACAGGGAGCATCAACTATGGTAAGTACAAATTTCCCTCTTTAGTGTTATAGGTACTCTAGCTGTTAGTGCTTATGCTCTCAGAAGTATCTTCCACACTTCTGTCTGTAATGTGATTCTTCATGAGATTCAGTGGATCATGGTTTCTAGTGTCAAAGAGTTACAAATCAGAAGTCTAGGAAGGAAAACTCAATATCATCCTCTTGAAAGATTTATTTGGCTCCAAAAGTGTTAGGCTGTCAGAGCAAAACTTCATTGGTCTTCCTAGCTTCTCCAACACGTCTTTTAGATCGTTGTCTCCCTTCCTCCATCCTGCTATTTTCCTTGACTGGAATGTTTTCCCAGCTTCTGCTTTCCTATTTAAATTCTTTTTTTTTTTTTAAGATTTTATTTATTTATTCATGAGAGAGACAGAGAGAGAAAGAGAGAGAGAGAGAGAGAGAGAGGCAGAGACATAGGCAGAGGGAGAAACAGGCTCCATGCAGGGAGCTCGATGTGGGACTCGATCCCAGGACTCCAGGATCATGCCCTGGGCTGGAGGCAGGCTCTCAACCACTGAACCACCCAGGCATCACTCCTGTTTAAATTCTAACCACACCTCAAGGCTTGTTGGAGGCTCATCAGCATTAAGACCTCTGCCCTGGACTGATTAGCCCAGTCCTCCTGCAATGTTCTCACATAGCATCTATTTTCTGAATCACTCATTCATTCATTCAATCATTCATTAAAGCTTAAACTTTTTCACAAGTAGCAACTATTTTTTTTTTACTTTATTTATTCACGAGAGACACAGAGAGAAAGGCAGAGACAGAGACATAGGCAGAGGGAGAAGCAGGCTCCCTGTAGGGAGCCCGATGTGGGACTTGAGCCAAAGGCAGATGCTTAACCACTGAGCCACCAGATGTCCCAGTAGTAACTATTCTAAACAATGCTCTCTGAGAAAACTGACGCTACTAATTTTATTTCTGTCTGAGTTAAACCAGTTGAAGAGAATAATTTGACCATGGACCTAAAACTTAGCAGAAGCTGAGGCAAGACCTTGATTTAGAATAGAATCCACTAAGTCAATGTTTTTAAAATCTTTTCATTCCATGAATTCTCTAGAAGTCCCTTGATGATCTCTTCTGCTGCTGAGTCCTCTGGCTCTTTTTTGCAGGCACTGCCGTCCCTAACCTTCCTGTAGAATTCTAGTGCTTCAGGCTCTGCAACTGTGTCGGGACCCAGAAGTTTCACACAACAGATTGAAAAATGCTTGACTCTGACCCGTTACATCCATCATTTCAGTTTTTGGTGTTGGCATTGTGGTTTCAGATAAAGATAACATATCAAGCCTGTTGTAAAAGGAGGAAGGAGAGAAAACATACCATCATCTAGAAATGTTACAAACTAAAAATTGAAGAGTACTCTCTCTGCCTATTTATCTTCAATCACTGTGTACCAAGGTGCTTTGGCAAGAGAGATATTTTGGGACAAACAGTAACTGATATGAGGAACTGTTGATTTGCTCCATCTATGAGATATAACTAATAACAGATGGATGTTATTTATAAACTCTTACATGTTTATCCTAGTTCTTTTGAACTCTTTCTATTCTGGGTCTATCAGCTGTTGCTGTTTGGATAATTAATTACACAACCAAACTCAGTTTAACATTTTGAAATGTACATTCTCTATATGATCTGCATACTGAATTCTGTTGTTCATGCTGTCCAATGTTTTATATGCCACTTATTGCCTGACATACATATACACAAGCATGTGGGCATAATGTGTTGATTAATTTTTAAAACTTCATGTCAATTTTCTTTTCTTTTCTTTTTTTAACTTTCCTCAATCCCCTGGCCATATCTGTATCAGCCTAAAACAGAAGCAGTAAAAAAATGTGACCCAAATTATCATGCACTATTTTTAAATGTATTTGTTGCTTAAAAATCATTATTAAATAAATTTTGATAATATGGCTTATGTCAGAAAATGGTTGAATCAGGTTCAGCTGAATCCAAGATAGCATTCTACCTCTAGCTTCTCTCTCCAAATAGGAGCAGAACATTTTTATAACCAGTAAGCAAACTGATCATTAGAACAGAATATCTGAAGTGCTCAGAAGACCAAGGGAGAGTGGGAAGAAGGGACAGGAGGAGGAATGGTGAAAGAGAGAGAGAGAGAGAGAGAGAGAGAGAGAGAGAGAGAATGAGAGTTTTTGTTTTTACAACTACATGCAAACAGAACGTATTACAAGCAGTACAGTGGCACATGAACTCTCCTGATCAACTCTGAAGTGAAGTCTCTATCTGATTAGGGCAAAGTGAGTTAGGTTGGAAGAAGAGTATTCAAATGTCTAGAATGTCAGGAGAGTTTAACCAGTTCTGACTGGTACTTTTTTTTTTTTTTTTTTTAGTTTAAAAGCAAATTCCAAATTTCTTTCTTTATGAAATTATCAAAGAATATCAAAGGAATTACTTCTAAGCTCATCTTTCTACCCAAATGTCTTTAAAAGAACTTGTGGGGATCCCTGGGTGGCGCAGCGGTTTGGCGCCTGCCTTTGGCCCAGGGCGCGATCCTGGAGACCCGGGATCGAATCCCACATCGGGCTTCCGGTGCATGGAGCCTGCTTCTCCCTCTGCCTGTGTCTCTGCCTCTCTCTCTCTCTGTGACTATCATAAATAAATAAAAATTAAAAAAAAAAGAACTTGTGAAAACATTACCAATAAAAATGAAGTTTTATTTGGCAAGAGTTCAGAGCGCTAAATCATCAAGTTTGGCAAATGGGTAAATAAATAGCCATATAGATGAAAACAAAGTGTAATATATTAATTATACCTTTAAGAATAGGAGCACCTGGGTGGCTCAATTGGTTAAGCTTCTAACTCTTGGTTTAGGCTGGGGTCATGATCTCATGGGTCCTGAGGTCAGGATCCATGCTCAGTGAGGAGTCTGCTTTAAGATTCTCGCCCTCCGCCCCACCCCCCAACTCATGCACACACACACTCTCTCCCTCTCTTTCTCTCTCTAAAATTAATAAATCTTAAAAAAAGAAAAATTTCAGTCATCCTGTTAAAAAATTCTATATTTGTATTTTTTTTGCAAAAATTCATTGCTGAAGGAGCAGTTCTTAATTCTGTCTTAATAGTGATATCTCTTTTTTTTCTTAATAAAAAGTGAAGCAGCTTTATAACTGGCCAGAATTAGAGTACATAAGGAAATGAAGGGATGTTGAAAAACTGGCCAATAGCCTCACCTGTACTTTTGAGACAGGTAGTGAAGAGTGCCCTGAAATTATTCCTATTGAGCCCAAATCCTTGCTTCATAATGTGGAGGTAGCCTGAAGCACAATGTGGGTTCAAATATTCTCTCTGTTCATAGTCTTTCTGCCCTTTCTACTTACATTATATTCATGTTCCTTTGTAATTGTGAGTCTGGGATTCCCTATGCTAAAATTACTTTTTATTCGTTAATGCTTTTGTTAAATTAATCAATGGTTGTTCTATTAGGTTTGTTCCTTATAACATATGGATATTTAATGTATCTACTCCTAAATATCTATTGCTGCAATACTTATATACATTTGTGTTATGAAAATGATCTTATTATATCTGATTAGCCTTAGCTTATACTCTGCAACCAGGAAACAGGGTCTCTTTGTGAGGTCTTTCCTTTGGAGGTTTCCAGAGAGATAATACATAAGAGGGTAAGAGTGTAGCTTTGAGAATGAGGAAGACTGATAGAAGTAATAGAAGGTAGGGGTGAAGAGCTTGGGCTTTGGAGTCAGACTGTCTGAGTTCAATTAAATTCAATCTCCACCAACATGTGTAATCTTGCATATTTCACTCAACCTATTTGTGCCTCAGTTTCCTCAAGTATAATTGGGAAATTAATTATAGTATCTACATTATGGAATTGCTGTGAGAAAGAAATAACACACATAAGTATTTAGAGCAATGTTTTGACCCACTCACAAGTATAATCAATTGCCATTTATTATTGTAATTATGAATATTAAAAAGTTCAAATTCCAGCTTTATTACATACCAGTATGATCTAGTGCAGTCTTAACCCTTCAGTTTGTCCATTGCTAAAAGGAAGATTACAAGACCTATCTCACAGGGTTGTGATGGGCATTAATGGCATATTATGAAAACTATTGACCATAGAACTTGGGATATGTAAGTGCTCAGTAAGGTTATACACTCCCTTTCTGTAACTTCTTCAGTGGCTCCAACCAGTGAACATGTGACTTAACATGTTTCTTGGAGTCCTGACCAGTGAGGTTTAAGAGTAAGATTGAATTTGAGTTTTACAAGTGGAAGTGTTATGATGCACCAACATTGAGAAAGTATGAGGCAGTTTTACTAGAGTTGAGGAGACCGTGCACCCAAGTCAAGTCACCCCCATCTGGCATAGAAATCAGAATGCTAGTGAGAAAGATGGCTGGTGAGTAGACCTCTGATAACATAAATTTCTTTCTCTTCTGTAGAAAATTTCACACGGAAAGTCAACACATTCTAGGACAGTTAATTGTCAGTTGTTCTTCTCATCTTTGAAACCCTTTTAGGAGTCTGTGAGGTCAAAACTATTTTTATAGTAATATTTAGAGCCAATTTGCTTTTTAAACTCTCTATCATGAATACACAGTGGAATTTACCAGAGTGCAAGATGTGTGATGATGTCATCAGTCTGACAACTAATAGGTTGTATGATTACATATTTTGCATTTAAAAATGTTCTCATTTTTAATTCCTATTGTGGTAAATACCTACAAATATAGTTCATATAAAGAAAATCTCGTTGGGGTCTCCAACAATTTTAATGTTTTTTTTTTTTCTTTTAAGATTCCATCCATTTAAGGCATCTGGATGGCTCAGTGGTTGAGCACCTGCCTTTGGCTCAGATCATGATCCCAGAGTCCTGGAATCAAGTCCCGCGTTGGGCTCCCTGTGGGGAGCCTGCTTCTCCCTCTATTGTCTCTGGCTCTCTCTCTGTGTGTCTCTCATGAATAAATAAATACAATCTTTTAAAAAAAGAGAAGATTCCATTCAGTTATTTGAGAGAGAGAATGAGCTGGGCGAGGGGTGGGGGGCGGTGGGGGGAGAGGGAGAAGCAGACTCCTCACTGAGCAGGGAACCCAACTCGGGATTAAATGCCAGGATCTTGAGATCACGGCCTAAGCTGAACTCAGATGCTTAACCAACTGAGCCATCCAGGCACCCCAATAATTTTTAAAGCTTTAAAGGGGTCCTACAACCAAAATGTTTGAGGATCACCAATCCAGAAGAAAGGGTCCATTTTATTTCTGAAAGAGGCCATTCTCTAGCTTCTGACTGAAGGTATTTTATGCTATAAACTGCCTAGAATCCTCACCTGATTCCCTGAATATTTGCTTCCCCTTTTCCAGACTCTTGTGAAGACCATCTCAGCTCCTCCTACAAATTATGGTACAATTGATTAGGTGCAGTTTCCTTTGGCCACAATCTTCTTCAGACCTTAATCTACCTACCCTAATCAGTTTGGATTGCAACCACATTCTGTGTGATTGGATTTTGGATACAATCTATCTCTCAAATCATCACATTTATAGTCCACCTCTCAGGGTGGGCCATTAGGTTACTATTTCCCAAACTTAGTCCCAGAGAGCATCCCAGGCTTTTGAATCCAGGCCTTTTAAATGGAAACTCCATCACTGCATTTATTGTACCAAATACATAAATAGTAAAATCTTAAGAGGAAAAGTGAATATGGCATTTGTTAAAACTGTTCCAAGTTAAATTTGGTGTTTGTTCTTTGCTATTCTGAACTGATGTAATCATAAAAGTCTGGTAGAATTATTCAGACCCATGAAATGACATCTGGAAAACAAAGCTGTGTTGCTATTCATTTGAAGTGCTTATGGAAAGCTGTTAAAATGAATAATTTGAGGAGCTTGGAAATATATTAATACTATATGAGGCAATCATGCAAATTAATAGGAGCCCACTGATCCTGGATCAAATTGGATAAGGCCCAAAAGAAATTTGATTTTGAACAAGTGAGAATTGTAATAAATTTAAAAAATATTATCTATATTTATTGGCCATAGAAGCTTAGTTTGTTACCTGCTTCTTTGCCTCTCACTGTGAATTAGAAAAACTAGTAAAATATAGAAAGGCTATTGAATTCTGAATTTTTACTTTTCTACCCTACAAAATTTAACAATTATACACGATTGTATTTTATACTCATATTAACTTTTATTTTTAGTCTTTTATTTTACATAGTTTTTTTAAGATTTTATTTATTTTATTTTAGCTCTTTTTTAAAAGATTTATTATATCATTATTTATTATTCATGAGAGACACAGAGAGAGAGAGAGAGGTAGTGACACAGGCAGAGGGAGAAGCAGGCTCAGTGCAGGGAGCCCGATGTGGGACTCGGTCCCGGGACTCCGGGATCATGCCCTGGGCAGAAGGGAGGCGCTAAACCACTGAGCCACCCAGGCATCCCTATTTTTAGTCTTTTTGAATATAGTGGATTGAAACTTGAAGACTTTCTAATTTCAGCTCTGGTTAATAGCTGTACAAAAATACATTTTTAAATTTATAAGGTAGAAACAACAGCTCCTTATTTAAAAATCTTGTTACAATCTCCTGGTAGAGTATAGACTTGGATTTGAGTTCTAACCTTGAGGCCTGGCTTATTGACTGTGTGATTTTAGTTATGCTATTTAACTTCTCTGAGACTCAGTTACTTCTTTGGTGAAATGAAAATAAAAACACCACTGGAAAAACTCAAGCTCCTTCTTGAATTTCCCCCAAATAGTCCTATGCCTGCTGAGGTGCCAAGGACACCCCATCCAGTTTTTCTCTTACTTCCCTAAGGGCTCCCAATTTCTCTCTTGTATTCCTCTACCTCAAAGTGGCAATGTCTCCTATGACTGGAACGGCTGCTGATACGTTATTATCTGTGGCTGCGCCACAATTTACCTCAATATTTTATGGATCAAACAGTAAACATTTGTTATCTGACAGAGCCTATGGGTCAGGAATTCAGAGGTGACTTAGCTGGGTGACTTAGCTGGCTCAGGGTCTTTTATGAAGTTGCTGTCAAGATGTAAGCTTGGACTGTGTAATTGTAAGACTTGACTGGGGCTTGAGGGTCTGCTTCCATGAGTTTCACTTACAGAGCTGTTGACAGGAGCTTTCAGTTCAGTGGTGTACTGAAGCTGTTTCAAACCTGCTTTTTAGAGCTAATTGTGGGGCACCTGGGTTCCTCAGTGGTTGAGCATCTGCCTTTGGCTCAGATGGTGATCCCAGAGTCCTGGGATTGAGTCCTGTATCAGGCTCCCTGAGGGGAACCTGCTTATGTCTCTGCCTCTCTCTGTGTGTCTCTCACGAATAAATAAATAAAATATTTTTTAAAAAGAGCTAATTGTTAAATTTTAAGAATGTTTGTAAGCCAATGGTGAAATACAACCATTATTAGAAATTAAACTAAATAAATTTAAATAAACTGCATTAAATCTCAGGGTAATAAATACTCAAAACTCATGACTTCCTACATTTTCCTTTTAGTTGATGCCCTTGTGGTTATTTATGTCTTTTGTATCTGTATGGCAGAAATATTATGGGGTTGTGTTCTATTGCACGTCTTCATCTTGTCTTATCTCTGCATTCAGTGATACTATTTTGGTATCTGTCAGGTGGGAATATTTATACTTGGATATCAGCAAACACTACAAATTGGAACTTGATTTATTGTTTTGTTGATTGTTTAGACTTTAGAAAGTGTAAATTGTGTTCTATACATCCTTTATAATGATAAAATTACACACACATGATTTTTTTGGAAAGCCAGATGTTAAGTGTTTATCAGCACATTAACATACTACTTTCTCTTCCACATATCCTCTCTATAAGGCTACTTGAATGTCCTCATAATATGGAAGCTGACTTTTTTAAGGCAGTGAGCCAAGAGAAAGGGTAAAAGTAGAAGCTTCGAGTTCTTTATGATCCAGCCTTGGAAGTCACACACTGTCATTTATGTAATATCTTAGTGGTTACATAGGTAAGCCC
Organism: Nyctereutes procyonoides; assembly: GCF_905146905.1. Taxonomy (NCBI): domain Eukaryota; kingdom Metazoa; phylum Chordata; class Mammalia; order Carnivora; family Canidae; genus Nyctereutes; species Nyctereutes procyonoides. Next base: position 14,377,913 of record NW_026575033.1, on the reverse strand, counting down.
TATTCAGTATGGGAGGAGATTACACAGGATGTAAATTCCAGGAGTCAGAGAACATTGGGGACCATTTTGGAGGGAGATTACTATGGTCCAAAATGGACCTCCTGGCCCCCAATGATTCATGACTCTCTCACATGCAAAATATATTCAAACTGCACCTTAAATCCCCCAAAGTCTCATTCTATTGTAAACTCAGCTTGAAGTCCAGAATCTCATCACCTAAATCAGGCTCAGACAGACCAGCTTCTCAGATATAGTTTCTTAAGTACGGCTCCTTGAATACAGTTGCTTTTGATCTGAACACCTGTGAACCTAAAGATACAAGCTATTTCCCCAGAATACCCCCAACAGACAGTGGTGGGTTAGGTGTACAATAACTGCTCTAGCCATTCCATTTAAAAACGTGGAAAACAAGGAGTGTACAATGTCAGTGGTCTCAAATCTAGCTGGGTATATTTGGGAAGTTGCCTGATTAGAATGCAATCCTGCTTCTGTGTGGTTCTTGGATCTGCCCTCTGGGCTCTTGGTTTTGCTCTCTGAGTCACTCATCCTTTTCCAAGAAAGTAAGCCAGGTTTGTAGCTGTGACGCTTTCAAGCCTGCTTGCTGGAAGTTGAATTTTGGAAGTCTGAAGTCCTTGTTTTCATCTTGTGCTGTTTCTGTTCTTTTTAGTCCAAGCTAGTGGTGTTTCTGCCAATATAATTGTCTTAACAACTTTGTGGGCCCCTTAGACAAAAGCCACGTCTGCAAATCTTTTTTTCAGCTAAGTCCTTTCTCTTGGGCTTCTGCTGATATTGTTGAAGAAATTCATCCTTAAGCTTCTTAGAAGCCCTATTGTTTGAACAATTCTCTGAGGCACCATGTTAGATCTAGATGAAGTTTTAACAAAGGTGTTTATTGCCACACCCTTGATTTATTGCAAGATCATATTTTTCTAGTAATGTCTTGGACTTCATCTTTGCCTGGAAGCTATTCTGAATTTTAGCAGTGTTAGTCAGCTTGAGAGGCTGACACTCTTCAAAACCAGAATGTCCTTGGCTCCTTTTTGTTTAAAAGTCATTCCTTTAAGCTTTTCTCTCTATGCTTGCATTTTGCTTTAAGAAGCAAGAAGCACCCAAGCAGCACCTTCAACACTCTGCTTTGAAATTTCCTTAGTTAGGTCATCCCCTTGACATGATACACTTTCTCCTTTCCACATAACTGCATAAAATAGTGTCACTAAACTTCCTCACATTATATAACAAGCATCCCTTTATCTTCAGTTTCCAATAAGCTGTCTATCTCCTTTAATCCCCCACTCATCTCCTCCTCAAAGGTAGTCTGGCTTCCACCAGCAGGCTGTTCAGCACATTTTAGGCTGTCACTAATACCCTCCCTAGAGTCTTTGCAGCTTCTGCCCACTGTCTTTTTCAAAGCCACTTCCATATTTTTAGTTGCTTGTTACTCTGGTACCTCATCTTCAAGTATGAGAGTACCAAAATCAATATTGGTCATCTATGGCTGTGTAACAAAATATTCCAGAACTAAGTACCTTAAATTAATTAACAATTATTATTGCATCATTTTTGTTGGTCAGGAATGCAGAGTAGCTAGGCTGGATGGTTCTGGCTTGAGATCACTAATGAGGCTGAAGTTAAATTTTTGGCTTGGGATGAAGTCAACTGAAGCCTCGACTGGGGCTGGATGGTCTGCTTCCCAGATGGCTCACTTATAAGGTTGTTGGCAGGAAGCCCCGCACTATCACTGGCTTTTTGGCAAGAGCTCTCAGTTCCTCACTATGTATCCTATCTATAGGACTGTTCGAGTGTTCATGACAGCTGACTTTTCACAGAGCAAGTGATCCAGGAGAGAAGAAAAATATATAGCCACAATGTCTTGTATGACCTATCCTGGGAAGTCAGACACTGACATTACTGTAATATTCTACTGGTTCCACAGGTCAATCCTACTCAACATGGGAGGGGATTATACAAGGACATATAATACCAGGAAGGAGAGATCATTGAGGGCTCTCTTGGAGGCTGGCTACTACCAGTTATCAAATTCAGCATCTCTGGCATTGAAATTCACTGAAGATGTCTTGCTACTAGGCCCTCTCATACATGGCCAGAGCTATGTGTAGATGCTGCATTTGGTGCCTAGGCTAAAGTTGAGAATTCTTGCAGTGGAGACTGCTGGTATCTCTTAGATAAACACAATGTACATAAAGCATTAGCTCACTGCCAACAGCCAGATAAGCACAGCAAAAGTTGTATTTTTTCTTGTTGTTCCTATTTTACAGAAGATTTTTGATCAATTTCTGGCTCTGAAATGCAAGGAGCAGCTTCTGGCACAAATATGGGGGACAACCTTGCCCTCTTCATGCCAATTTAAATTGTAGTAAAAAAAAAAATCTAGACCCTTTGATTTTCATCGGTTCTCTTTCATAGTCTTTTGACTGACCCCCAGGAAAATGGAGCTTATTGACTGTCACACTGTGCTTCCCTCCAGTCCAATGACTCGCCTCTTATCTTTGAATCAAACTTCTGCCCCTCCCACAACCTCTCCACTTCCTCCAAGTATTAATTGTTGCTACCCCTCAACTCCAGCCTGAGTGTCCCCAAACCTTCATGCAAGTAAACCCTGTTGCACCTCTCTAACCCCAGGCTTGCTGGTGTAGGGCTGAATCATGTTTGTGCTTGAGCTGGAACCTTCCCTGCTACCAACAAGAGAAGCAACTAAAAAGATGAGGGTCCACGTGAAAGCTAAGGTTCAGATATAAAACTCCTAATTGACTGAATAAGCCAAGTATATTCTCAGCCTGGGAAGCTGAGTTTCTTCTTTTCTCATCAATGGCTCACCATTGTGGAATCATCATCGACTCCAAAGCATAAATGATACAGTTGTTGGATGTCATTTTCTGATTGTATCTGTTTGAGGCAACAGATATTGCCTTGAAATAGATTCTTCTGTTTGATTTCCAGATGAAAATTGGAATCAGAATCAAGGAAGTGTGGAATTGTTTGAAGAATTTGATGCTTGACATTTAAAAAAACTTCTTCTCAAAGCACACTTGTTCAATCAAAGTAAAGAACGCTGCTCAATGCATTACTTACACGACAGTTCAGGTGCAGCTTTTTGAAATTGTCTTGTCATATGTCTGTCTCTGCCACCAAATACTCCGGTGATTCTATTTTCTGAAGGCTCTGTGGAGGCTTCCCTACAATGCACTATAGGGTCCTGTGAACTGGAGCCACATTTTAGGGAAGAGATGGACAACAGCATTTTAAAAATGTTGGTAAAATAGCAACCACATAGACTATGGATTTTATAAAAGATAAATGCTACCATTATTTTTAAAATGCTCAAGTAATAAATTATTTCATAAAAGCAACCTAAAATAGTTTAAAATGGGATAATATGAGAGGCTTGTTAGGAATACATTTGTTAGAAATAAAATTGACACTGACAGGGACTGTGATTTATGACTTGATTTATTTTAGGTTAATCTGAATTGCATAAGCCAAGGGTTTACCAAATCTTCAGACGGTCCCTTTGGAGGCATTATATGAGGTGGACTAGGAAAGGCTCAGGGCAAGGAGCTCCTGGCCTTCTGGAGAAGTAGGCAAAGAGGGTGTGGAAGAATTTCAGGAAAAGTCGGGGAGAAACTGCAGGCCTGAAAAACAAGAACCCCAGGCCTGGAGATCTACTATGAAGATATAGAGGGAAAGAAAAGCTGGTCTGAAGCAGATGTATAGAGCTAAACCCCAGGCATGTGGAAATGGTAAGTGGTGGGTGATTGCGCCACTTAGCTTTTTGGACCAAGTTGATTCATTTGTTCATTCCTTCTTCACAAACTTTTTTGGACAATGACTGTGCAGATACTGTGTAAACTCTGCAGGACCAATCTCACTATTTTAGGTTTTTGGCTTTAGCTCCACCCCGGCTGACACCTGTCAAGTGTAGTTCAAGGCATGGCCCATTCATACAATCGATGTCTTAAATACCGAATACAATGCCCCATAGTCATCCTCGAAGAGCCAAGTGTGTATGCCTTTAAACTTCAAGACACAGTGGAGAGAGAGAGAGAAAGAACTTCAGATCCATTCCTTTGAAAGCCAGGCTTCAGGAAGTCCAGTGTATTTCATATCTCAAAGGCAAAAGGATGTGTGAAGTCAAATGAAAAGAAGTTAGAACTCTGAAAACATTACCTGGGGGGGTTACGTTAAACCAGTTGTAGCAGAAGTGATGCTGATCCTTGCTCTTGAGAGGTCAGAGCTGATTTTCAGCCTGCATCTCTGAAATGATTTTCACTGCTGACATGGTTGCAAGTTCTCTGTCAAAGGCAGATGGCTCCCTGGCATATATTTCATTTTCTACATCTCTTGGCTCACTGATTAGCAATCCTGTGGGTGTGCCTCTTACTCCTGTTTTTCTCACCCTAGAGGTGTGCAGTGACAGGTGCTCCACAAACGCAGGCTGCTTGCCTTACTTGGCTTGGTGTTTACAATATACTACTTTATTAAAGATCATATAAAAAGGCAACAGGGAGGCAGAACCAAAGTCATAATTCTGCATAGCCCTTAAGCTAAAGCTGCCATGAATCTTGCTGATGAGTTTTACACAAGTAAAGGGAAACAAGAGCACAGTTCCAGCCATCCAGGCCTGAGTCTCTTCAAGAGGAGAGTTGCAACCCTAGGGTAGAAGAAGCCTGCAGGCAGAGGCAGCCCTGAGTTCCCACACCTACTCTGTGTGGGAATGTGAAGTGCATCCCTTGGAAGTGATCACTGTTACAAAATGACAGCATGGAAATTAGAAAAAAAACTTAAATGCGTTGCAGCTAAAATTCTTTGGGTTTGTGTTTTAGTACCACTGTATAGTTGAAATGTATGAAGTTTCTCTCCCTTGAGTGTGAGTTTTACCGTGAAGCTAATTTTCTTTTCTTTTCTTTTTTTAAGATTTCATTTATTTATTTTATGGAGAGAGAGAGAACACAAGCAGGGGGAACCACAGGCAGAGGGAGAAGCAGGCTCCCCGTAGAGCAGAGAGCCTGATGCGGGTCTCTATCCCAGGACCCTGGTATCATGAACAGAACCAAAGGCAGACACCTGAGCCACCCAGGCACCCCAGGCGCTGATTTTCCATTACTGACATCTTAATTATTTGACAAACCTTAAAGGGCAGCCCAGGTTGGGAAAAGCACAGCTTGTAACTATTCTGCACTTCTCTCTCTTTTTTTTTTAAGATTTTATTTATTTATGTATGTATGTATGTATGTATTTATTTATTTATTTATTTATTTATTTATGGTAGACAGAGAGAGAGAGAGAGAGAGAGAGAGAGGCAGAGACACAGGAGGAGGCAGAAGCAGGCTCCATGCCGGGAGCCCAACGTGGGACTCGATCCCGGGACTCCAGGATCGCGCCCTGGACCAAAGGCAGGCGCTAAACCGTAAAGCCACCCAGGGATCCCCTATTCTGCACTTCTGAGGATCTAACCACCCACACTTTATGACCATACTCTATTTAATCATACTTTTCAATTTCAGAAAAGTGCTTAATTTGAACACAAGCAGCTAAAATGGTTTCATTATTTTAGACAAAGCTTGCTTTATTTCCTTTTGTTTTTAATTACCTTATTGAACATCATGCAAGTCAATGTATCAAAAATAGTCTATGTATTTAAGAAAAAGTGATTATCTCTACACTTGAAAGAATTGAGCAATTAATTGAGAGTCATTGCTGTGCGTTTAATTATATTTCACATTAATGCATAAAATAAACTGTGAAGGTTTCTGTAAAAATCTCACATTAATTATTTGATAAGGTCAGAGGAAAGCTTGACCCATCTGAGAATTTGAGTCAAATGTCCACCCAGAGTGATTATACTAAAAAGAAGGGGGGAAAAAATCCCAACATTTTGGCACACAAGATTTGTAGGACTTCAAGGTTGTTTAATCTTGCTCTTTTTCTCAGATAGAAATGTACCTTAGGCAAAGGCAATTTGTTTTTGGTAATTTTTCTGCATTGGTTTTCTATGATTAACTGTTATTCTCCAGCTATTTCAACTAATTATCATTGTCTCCCCAAAGGCTGATGAAACAAGGAATCTGAACAGAATTAGGCTAATTTTACTCCATGGCTTATTAGGCATCCACATGCATGTGTTACTGTGCTAAGTACTGTATTGAGCAAGTTCAACTGCTATTATCCCTCCCTTCCACATGAGCACTCCCCAAAATGCTCCAGAACAACCTGCATAAAACATAGAAGAGGGCCAGCAGCTGCATGATCCACTTCCATGCACCCCAGGGAGGGAAAATAAAGGTAAGAAGAGAAAGTAGCTCACAAAGAATGAGGATACATGGACATTACTCACCCCTCTGAATTAGTTCTTTTTTTTGAGTCATCTCAGTTCTTCATGTGGAAGCATGAGTTGGCACACAGGATGTTTGGAAGGACAGGTGGGGGAAATGGACCAGGAGAATCGTCCTTTGTCATTTTACTTGGCAACGGACCATCCACACGTTAGCCTGTTGTAACCACCTCTCTGAGCTCTGATGTCTATTTTAGGTCCCATGCCTTCTACATTCTCTGCATACGCTATTTTTTTCTGTGTGTTGAGAAATGATGGAAATCCTTGTTGAAGAAAATAACTAATTTTGTTTTCTTAATTGTGCTTGGCACCCTGTTTCAGTGCTGCGGGTGGTTAAGCCATCTAAAATGCACACTCCTCAGAGCAGATGGGTTTATAATATGGAGAAATGAATAAAAAACCTATATTTTGTTTAATCAGTTTTCAAAGTATCTACATTAGTAAATTTAATTATCTTCCCAGCCAAAAATGGAATAATTATGGAAATCCAACTTCCTGAATAGAGAGAGCTCAACAGAAACCTAGGTAAAAATGGAGAAAGTGACCTATGACCCTTCCACTAGATCAGTGGGTCCTTCCTTCAGAGATTTGGGTTCAATTGGCTTGGGGTGGGGTCCAGACATCATTAGCTTTTGAAAGTTCCTGTGGTGACTCTAACAGGAAGCCAGGTTGAGAACTCCTGTAACTAGATCAGATTTTCAGTATATGGAGAATTAGGACCAGTGAATACTTTTTCTGTTAACAGTGATTAGTAGCAGAAGCCTGAGAAAGATTTGACAAACTAGTTCGATTAAAAAAATGATGGTAAAATTATATGTAACAAACCCTACTCCCTACTAAACTGATTTATAAAAATGTGACTTAATTATATTACACCAAAAATATGGTAGCAAAATGAAGGGAATTCTAGATTAAAATGAAATAGTTTTGTAATTATATCACTTGAAGAAGTTAAATACTTGCTGCCATGGAGAAAATACACTTACACATTCACTCTGCTGCTTTAAGCAAAAGTTAAGCATTTTTCCCCCTCTCAGTGCACTTACTGCATTGCATTGTAATTGTTTCTTCATTTTTTATCTTTTTGTCATTGTTTCTTTAGTTATTCATATCTTCTGATAGGCTTTTCAAAGTTCTATGAGACTAAGATAATTTATTCTTGCTCACTCTTACATTCCTTAGTGCCTAGCACAGTCATGTGTGTAACAGGTAATACTTGTTAAAATGAACTATTGTTCTTCCATATTATTCATATTAAATAATTTAAGTCTACTAAAGTGCTCAAACGGGGTCTACCACATCCAAAGTACACAATGAATGTTAGCTATTTTTTATATTAATAGATTATAATAACATCTGCATCATATCCTATGAAATACGTGTTCTTGAGCACTTCTTTGTATATATTTGAGTTCTTGTCAACTTTTCCAACATTGTAAATCAGATTAGATGAATATTTTCATGCATGTAGTGTATTTCCTCTTTTCAATTGTTTTCTAAGAATAAGTTTTTCAAAAGAGAAATTCCTAGGTCAATGAATAAATGCTTTTTATAATTTTTGAAAATATCATGGAAAATTTCAAACATAGACAAAGTAAACAGAATAGTATAATGAAACCCCATATCTCTGTTATCCAGCTTCATTGACTATAACTCTTTGCCAGTGGTGTTTCATCTCTGCTCCACTCTCTTCCCCCATTGTGTGGCTACACGCCAATGTGTCTATCCAGTTCTTAACTGCTGGATATTTGAACTACTTCCGATTTGGCTATGATGAGTAAAATTGCTGTGCTTTTTCATATAAAAATATTTATTTAAAATGATAGGTTTTCATTTTCCAGGGATAAATACATAATTGTGGAGTTTTTGAGTTGTATGGTAAGTGTGTATTCAGGTTTATAAGAAGCTGTAAAACCTTGCCCCAAAATAGTTGGACTATTTTATATTCTCTTTTTTTTAATAAATTAATTTTTATTGGTGTTCAATTTACCAACATACAGAATAACACCCAATGCTCATCCCGTCAAGTGTCCCCCTCAGTGCCCGTCACCCATTCACCCCCACCCCCGCCCTCCTTCCCTTTCCACCACCCCTAGTTCGTTTCCCAGAGTTAGGAGTCTTTATGTTCTGTGTCCCTTTCTGATATTTCCCACACATTTCTTCTCCCTTCCCTTATATTCCCTTTCACTAGTATTCATATTCCCCAAATGAATGAGAACATACACTGTTTGTCTTTCTCCGATTGACTTACTTCACTCAGCATAATACCCTCCAGTTCCATCCACGTTGAAGCAAATGGTGGGTATTTGTTGTTTCTAATGGCTGAGTAATATTCCATTGTATACATAGACCGCATCTTCTTTATCCATTCATCTTTCGATGGACACTGAGGCTCCTTCCACAGTTTGGCTATGGTGGACATGGCTGCTAGAAACATCGGGGTGCAGGTGTCCCGGCGTTTCATTGCATCTGAATCTTCGGGGTAAATCCCTAACAGTGCAATTGCTGGGTCATAGGGCAGGTCTATTTTTAACTCTTTGAGGAACCTCCACACAGTTTTCCAGAGTGGCTGTACCAGTTCACATTCCCACCAACAGTGTAAGAGTGTTCCCTTTTCTCCACATCCTCTCCAACATTTGTTGTTTCCTGCCTTGTTAATTTTCCCCATTCTCACTGGTGTGAGGTGGTATCTCATTGTGGTTTTGATTTGTATTTCCCTGATGGCAAGTGATGCAGAGCATTTTCTCATGTGCATGTTGGCCATGTCTATGTCTTCCTCTGTGAGATTTCTCTTCATGTCTTTTGCCCATTTCATGATTGGATTGTTTGTTTCTTTGCTGTTGAGTTTAATAAGTTCTTTATAGATTTTGGAAACTAGCCCTTTATCTGATATGTTATTTGCAAATATCTTCTCCCATTCTGTAGGTTGTCTTTGAGTTTTGTTGACTGTATCCTTTGCTGTGCAAAAGCTTCTTATCTTGATGAAGTCCCAATAGTTCATTTTTGCTTTTGTTTCTTTTGCTTTCGTGGATGTATCTTGCAAGAAGTTACTGTGGCCAAGTTCAAAAAGGGTGTTGCCTGTGTTCTCCTCTAGGATTTTGATGGAGTCTTGTCTCACATTTAGATCTTTCATCCATTTTGAGTTTATCTTTGTGTATGGTGCAAGAGAGTGGTCTAGTTTCATTCTTCTGCATGTGGATGTCCAATTTTCCCAGCACCATTTATTGAAGAGACTGTCTTTCTTCCAGTGGATCGTCTTTCCTCCTTTATCGAATATTAGTTGACCATAAAGTTCAGGGTCCACTTCTGGGTTCTCTATTCTGTTCCATTGATCTATGTGTCTGTTTTTGTGCCAGTACCACACTGTCTTGATGACCACAGCTTTGTAGTACAACCTGAAATCTGGCATTATGATGCCCCCAGCTATGGTTTTCTTTTTTAAAATTCCCCTGGCTATTCGGGGTCTTTTCTGATTCCACACAAATCTTAAAATAATTTGTTCTAACTCTCTGAAGAAAGTCCTTGGTATTTTGATAGGGATTGCATTATACGTGTAAATTGCCCTGGGTAACATTGACATTTTCACAATATTAATTCTGCCAATCCATGAGCATGGAATATTTTTCCATCTCTTTGTGTCTTCCTCAATTTCTTTCAGAAGTGTTCTATAGTTTTTAGGGTATAGATCCTTTACCTCTTAGGTTAGGTTTATTCCTAGGTATCTTATGCTTTTGGGTGCAATTGTAAATGGGATTGACTCCTTAATTTCTCTTTCTTCAGTCTCATTGTTAGTGTATAGGAATGCCATTGATTTCTGGGCATTGATTTTGTATCCTGCCACGCTACCAAATTGCTGTATGAGTTCTAGCAATCTTGGGGTGGAGGCTTTTGTGTTTTCTATGAAGAGTATCATGTCATCGGCGAAGAGGGAGAGTTTGACTTCTTCTTTGCCAATTGGAATGCCTTTAATGTCTTTTTGTTGTCTGATTGCTGAGACTAGGACTTCCAATACTATGTTGAATAGCAGTGGTGAGAGTGGACATCCCTGTCTTGTTCCTGATCTTAGGGGAAAGGCTCCCAGTGCTTCCCCATTGAGAATGATATTTGCTGTGGGCTTTTCGTAGATGGCTTTTAAGATGTCGAGGAAAGTTCCCTCTATCCCTACACTCTGAAGGGTTTTGATCAGGAATGGATGCTGTATTTTGTCAAATGCTTTCTCTGCATCTAATGAGAGGATCATATGGTTCTTGGTTTTTCTCTTGCTGATATGATGAATCACATTGATTGTTTTACGAGTGTTGAACCAGACTTGCGTCCCGGGGATAAATCCTACTTGGTCATGGTGAATAATTTTCTTAATGTGTTGTTGGATCCTATTGGCTAGTATCTTGTTGAGAATTTTTGCATCCATGTTCATCAGGGATATTGGTCTGTAATTCTCCTTTTTGGTGGGGTCTTTGTCTGGTTTTGGAATTAAGGTGATGCTGGCCTCATAGAATGAATTTGGAAGTACTCCATCTCTTTCTATCTTTCCAAACAGCTTTAGTAGAATAGGTATGATTCCTTCTTTAAACATTTGATAGAATTCCCCTGGGAAGTCATCTGGCCCTGGACTCTTGTGTCTTGGGAGGTTTTTGATGACTGCTTCAATTTCCTCCCTGATTATTGGCCTGTTCAGGTTTTCTATTTCTTCCTGCTCCAGTTTTGGTAGTTTGTGGCTTTCCAGGAATGCGTCCATTTCTTCTAGATTGCCTAATTTATTGGCGTAGAGCTGTTCATAATATGTTTTTAAAATCGTTTGTATTTCCTTGGTGTTGGTAGTGATCTCTCCTTTCTCATTCATGATTTTATTAGAGTCTTCTCTCTCTTCTTTTTAATAAGGTTGGCTAATGGTTTATCTATCTTATTAATTCTTTCAAAGAACCAACTCCTGGTTCTATTGATCTGTTCCACAGTTCTTCCGGTCTCAATTTCATTGAGTTCTGCTCGAATTTTAATTAACTCTCTTCTTCTGCTGGGCGTCGGGTCCATTTCCTGTTTTTTCTCTAGTTCCTTTATGTGTAAGGTTAGCTTTTGTATTTGAGTTCTTTCCAGTTTTTGAATGGATGCTTGTATTGCGATGTATTTCCCCCTCAGGACTGCTTTTGCTGCATCCCAAAGATTTTGAACAGTTGTGTCTTCATTCTCATTAGTTTCCATGAATCTTTTTAATTCTTCCTTAATTTCCTGGTTGACCTTTTTATCTTTTAGCAGGATAGTCCTTAACCTCCACGTGTTTGATGTCCTTCCAAACTTCTTCTTGTGATTGAGTTCTAATTTCAAGGCGTTATGGTCTGAGAATATGCAGGGGATGATCCCAATCTTTTGGTATCGGTTCAGACCCGATTTGTGACCCAGTATGTGGTCTATTCTGGAGAAAGTTCCATGTGCACTTGAGAAGAATGTGTATTCAGTTGAGTTTGGATGTAAAGTTCTGTAGATATCTGTGAAATCTATCTGGTCCAGTGTATCATTTAAAGCTCTCGTTTCTTTGGAGATGTTGTGCTTAGAAGACCTATCGAGGGTAGAAAGAGCTAGATTGAAGTCACCAAGTATAAGTGTATTATTATCTAAATATTTCTTCACTTTGGTTAATAATTCGTTTAAGTATTTGGCAGCTCCCACATTCGGGGCATATATATTGAGGATTGTTAAGTCCTCTTGCTGGATAGATCCTTTAAGTATGATATAGTGTCCCTCTTTGTCTCTCACTACAGTCTCCGGGGTAAATTTTAGTTTATCTGATATAAGGATGGCTACCCCTGCTTTCTTTTGAGAACCATTTGAATGGTAAATGGTTCTCCAACCTTTTATTTTCAGGTTGTAGGTGTCCTTCTGTCTAATATGAGTCTCTTGTAGACAGCAAATAGATGGGTCCTGCTTTTTTATCCAGTCTGAAACCCTGCGCCTTTTGATGGGGTCATTAAGCCCGTTCACGTTCAGAGTTACTATTGACAGATATGAGTTTAGTGTCATCATGATATCTATTTAGTCCTTGTTTTTGTGGATTGTTCCACTGAACTTCTTCTTAAAGGGGAATTTTAAGAGTCCCCCTTAAAATTTCTTGCAGAGCTGGTTTGGAGGTCACATATTCTTTCAGTTCCTGCCTGTCTTGTAAGCTCTTTATCTCTCCTTCCATTTTGAATGAGAGCCTTGCTGGATAAAGTATTCTTGGTTCATGTTCTTCTCATTTAGGACCCTGAATATATCCTGCCAGCCCTTTCTGGCCTGCCACGTCTCTGTGGAGAGGTCTGCTGTTACCCTAATATTCCTCCCCATGAAAGTCAGGGACTTCTTGTCTCTTGCTGCTTTAAGGATCTTCTCTTTATCTTTGGAATTTGCAAGCTTCACTATTAGATGTCGAGGTGTTGAACGGTTTTTATTGATTTTAGGAGGGGATCTCTCTATTTCCTGGATCTGAATGCCTGTTTCCCTTCCCAGATTGGGAAAGTTTTCAGCTAGGATTTGTTCAAATACATATTCTGGCCCTCTGTCCCTTTCGGCGCCCTCGGGAACCCCAATTAAACGTAGGTTTTTCTTCCTTAGACTGTCATTTATTTCCCTTAATCTGTCTTCATGGTCCCTTAATTGACTGTCTCTTTTTTCCTCAGTTTCCCTCTTTGCCATTAACTTGTCTTCTATGTCACTCACTCGTTCTTCCACCTCGTTAACCCTCGTCGTTAGGACTTCTAGTTTGGATTGCATCTCATTCAATTGATTTTTAATTTCTGCTTGATTGGATCTAAATTCTGCAGTCATGAAGTCTCGTGAGTCCTTAATGCTTTTTTCTAGAGCCACCAGTAGCTGTATAATAGTGCTTCTGAATTGGCTTTCTGACATTGAATTGTAATCCAGATTTTGTAACTCTGTGGGAGAGAGGGCTGTTTCTGATTCTTTCTTTTGAGGTGAGGTTTTCCTTCTAGTCATTTTGCTCAGTGCAGAGTGGCCAAAAACAAGTTGTATTGGGAAAAGGAGAGAAAGAGAGAGAAGGAAAGAAAAGAGAAAAAGAAAAAGAAGAAAAAAAAGGAAAAAAGAGAAGAAAAAGAGAAAGAAAAAGAAAGAAAGGTGAAAAAAAAGGGAGGGTGGGGGAAGCAATCAGAAATCAAAAAGAAAAAAAAGAAAAAAAAACAAAAAACACGGGGGAGTATCTTCTGATTCTATAGACTTTAAGTCCCTTGACTTCCCCTGGAACTGGTCCGTCCAGCTGGTCTTCTGGGGGAGGGGCCTGCTGTGCTGATTTTCAGGTGTTAGCACTTGGGGGAGCTGCTCTGCCCCTGCCTGCTGGAGGGTTCAGCGGGGGTTGTTTACCCCGTGAGGCCCCAGGAGGAACAGCCGCAGTTGCTATGGCAACTCTGGAGCCCTGGATTCAGCCTCCGCAGGAACTACAGGGCTCTCCGTCCGCAGGGCCTGGAGGCTCCGGGGCGGGGCCGCTGATCTGCTCAGCTCCGGGCAGGAGCGTCCTCGCTGTCCTGGGCCCTCCCGGCCTCTGCCTGTCCCGGGGGAGGCCGGATCCCGGGCTGTGTCCCGGCGCCCTGTGCTCCGGGGCCTGCGCTGTGGGATTCGCGCTCCCGCCCCGCAGCCCCCTCCGCGGAGCCGCTCCCGAGCCCCTCCGAACTGCTCCAGGCCCGCCCTGCGCGCTGCAGCCCTTAGGGAGCTCGGAGCACTCTCCCTGCGCTCGCAGGTGTCTGTTAGTGTCCCCGGGAGCCCGAGGGCATCCCCGCCCTCCTGGGTCCTGCTCCACCTCCCTGCGAGCCCCTTTCCGCCCGCCCGGGAAGGTTGGTGCAGCTCCTGCTCCTCCGGGACGGGGCTCTCCTGTCCTGGGGACACTCGCCCCGGCCTCAGCCCGGCTCCTCGCGGGGCCCCTCCCCCTCGGAGGCCTTTTGTTCCTTTATTTCTTTTTCCCCGTCTTCCTACCTTGATAGAAGCGCGAACTCTTCTCACTGTAGCATTCCAGCTGGTCTCTCTTTACATCTCAGGCCGAATTCGTAGATTTTCAGGATGGTTTGAAGGTTATCTAGGTAATTTGGTGGGGACAGGCGATTTGGAGACCCTCCTCTCCCGCCATCTTGCCCCTCCTCCCTATTTTATATTCTCATTAGCAATGCATGAGAGTTCTAGTTGCTCCATATCCTCATCAGCACTTGGAAATGTTAGGCATTTTCTTTTTTAAGATTTATTTATTTATTTTAGAGAGAGAGCGAGCATGTGTGCAGTGGGCAGAGGGGCAGAGGGAGAGAGAGAATCCTGAAGCAGGCTCCCCACTCAGTGGGACTATCCCAGGACCCTGAGATGACAACCAGAGCCAAAACCAAGAGTCAGCCACTTAACTGACTGTGCCACTGAGACACCCCTAGGCTTTTTCCAATAGCCATTCTAGTGGTTATATTGATATTTCACAATCTAATTTGTACTTGTATGATGACAATGATGTTCAATATCTTTTTCATGTTCTTATTGGCCATTCAAATATCTTTTTTGTGTGAAATAGTTGTTCAAGACATTTGTCTATGATTTTATTGGGTTTTTGGCTTTTATATTATGAAGTTTGTTATATATTCTGAATACTTGTCCTCTGTTAGAAATGTATACTGAGAATATTTTTTCCTGGTCTTGGGCTTCCTTGTCATTTTGTTAACAGTGACTTTTGAAGAGCAGAAGTGTTTTATTTTGATAAGATTCAACTTATCAAATTTTTTTATGGTTCATATTTTTGTATCCTATCTTAGGAATTTTGCGATGCAGAAGTTGCGTTAGTTTTCTCCTATATTTTCCTCTAGAAGTTTTGTAGTGTGAGGATTTATGTTTAGGTCTGAAAATGATTTAGAAATAATTTTTGTAGGATGTCAGTGGAGGTTGTTATTTATTTTTTTGTATGGATATCTAGTTGTTCTATTACTACTTGTTGAAAAGATTATTCGCTCCCCTTGGCATCTTTGTTGAAAAATCAATTCACCATATATGGGTTTATACACATGCATGTACATGTATAAGCAAGGTATTATAAGCCCTCAACCACCCATCACCCAGCTCAATAACTATCAGCATTCTGCCAGTCTTGTTTCATCAATGCTTCCTTCCTTCTTCCCATCCACCACCCTGATTATAATTTTAATAGATTTTTTAGATAGTATTTTCATAAGATTTTTCTGAGTATTTTATAAATGTTTAGGTCTATTATCCATCTCAAATTAATTTTTGTATATGGCATGAGATAGGGGTTAAAGTCCACCTTTTTTCACATATGGCTATGCAGTTATTGTAGCACATTTTTTGATAAGATTTTTCTTTTCCTACTGAATTGTTCTAATGCTGCTGTTAAAATTCATTTGGTCATAGGACTGTAGATCTATTTCTAGTCCCCTTATTCTGTCCCATTGATCTATTTATGCCATGTTACATTTTAGTGCCAGTTTTAATTGTCATCAGCAATGAAAATTTAAGAGTATGAGGTGCTTCTTTGTAGGTGTCCTTAGAGGAGAGGCTTGAGATGAGGGTTTTTATGTAAATTAATTATCAAGGGTGTGCTTTTAGGAGTAACCTGTAAAAAACTGAGGGAAGCAGGATGGAGCAGAAAAAAAGCAAGGCAAAAACACAGCTTCAGGAGAAATCTAACCTTAGCCTAATTCCACAGGGAGCAAGAATTGTACCACAGATATGGTTTTACTTCAGAAGTAAGGGTGTCGGACTGTTATACCTCAAGTCAGTTGTGATTGGCTATGGACCACCTCTGTAGGGAGACTGTCAACTCCCAGAAATCTTCAGGTCAGTTGGCTTCCCCCAGTGAAGGGAAATCTCTAGAGCCAAATGAGGTGTGAGCCATGAGTAGCCAACACCCACACATCTGGGAAATTAATAAACTGCACCGAAGAAGCACATCTGGGTGGGCACCAATAGCATCTGTGAAATAAGTATTTTTGAGGTTGGCTTTAACAAAGAGAGTCTCTGGGTATTCCACAAAATGTCCACCATGTTCTTGTCAGAGCACTTTTTGTGACCCTGGATACCGGGCTGTCACTTTTCAACACTTCTTTCTTTAAATCAGCACTTTATCTTATGTCAAACCTTTTTTGTGATTATGGGGAGAGTTGAAATTGTTCAGCATTTAATAGATTAATATTTGCCTTCCTAGTATACTACTAGGCAAATAAATGGTGCTCTCTCTTATCATAAATGTGTATATTTAAGATGCACTTTTTGTATTTTTATTTTTTTATTATTTTTGATTCAAGAATAATCAACATACAGGGTTATACTAGTTTCAAATGTACAATATAATGATTCAACAATTCTAAACATTACTCAGTGCTCATCATGATAAGTGTATTCTTAATACCCTTTATCTATTTCACCCATCCCCCTACTAATCTCCCTCTGGCAACTACCAGTTTATTCTCTATATTTAAGAGTCTTTTTTTGTTTGTTTATCTTCTTTCTTTTTTTTCTTTGTTTTGTTTTTTAAATTCTACGAATGAAAACATATGGTATTTGTCTTTCTCTGACTTATTTCACTACCCATATTGTTGCAAATGGCAAGACTTCATTCTTTTTTATGGCTGAGTAATATTCCATTGTATGTATATATAAGAGGTATATCTTTTTTAATCTATTCATCTATGGATGGACATTTGGGTTGCTACCATATCTTGGCTAACATAAATAATGCTTCAATAAACATAAGGGTTCATGTATTAATGTGGTTTTGTTTTTGTTTTCTTAGTAAATATCCAGTAGTATAATTACTGAATCATATGGTAATTCTATTTTTAAGTTTTTAAGGAAACTTCATGCTGTTTTCCTTCATACAGTGGTCATGCCAGCTTTAATTCCCACAAACAGCATGCTAGGGATCCTTTTTCCTCACATAAGATGCACTGTTGTCCGTGAGTGGAGAAGTAAGTGGTTCTAAAATCATGATGGTTCTCAATGGCTGTAGAAATCCAAAGTTAAATATAGAACTTCAAAATGTATAGGGATCTGTTGTACTTGAAGCTAAATTATATATTTATGGAATGATTAGCTTCTACTCGGTATAGAGACTTGACCTAGCTGCTTTCATCAGGAACTCAACTTTTCTAGTGGCAACAGGAAGCATTTCTGATTGCTCAAATCTCTATTTGCATTTCTGAGTTCACTTTGAATGAAGCTAAAAATAGAATTCTGTGTTGCTTTGAATAAACAAGGCAATTGTAGCACTTCACTGTTCTGCAGCAATAACTGTTTATTAAGGGGACCGTCATGTGCACAAGTGAACATTCAGCTAGAGTGGCTCCATATTTTTATCTTCTTAGACTCATTCAGATGTCTAAAATGTGGAAACCGAAGTGGAAAACATTTTTTGATCTTCTTACTTATATTTTTAAATTTTTGAACTACCTGAAGTAGCATCTAAAACATGTGAAATTACTTTGTAAATAGCTATGTCTGATATAAGTTTTATTGTTATTAATGTTACTACCTAGAATTAATCTACAAGCAGTGATTACAGTTGAAGATAACATATACCTGTTTCATTTCATAAATGAAACAATTTGACTTCTTACTAGGAATGAAAGGTTTGCTCAAAACATGAAGCTTAATAAATCACTCCAAAATTGATACTTGAGTTACATATATTTATTATATTAATGAACATAACTAAAGAGAGGAACTTTCATATAGGCTGAGCCAAAATATGGTATCACTAGAGAAGGTATGAAAGGTTGTCTAGGAATAATACCTGTCTATTCATATGCATTAGCTTAGTAAGTAAAGGAAGGAGGTAGTATAAGAACCCAATTTAGAAGAATAATCTATACATTTTTTTTAATTGACACAGAAATTAGTACTAGAAGTAGTTCCAGAAGAACTGACCTTAGAAAGGGAGTCTCTGAAATGGTTCTGAGTTATTTGAAATTGATTAGATATAAAGGCAATGATGATCTTGTTCCCATAGGTAAAGAGAGGAGGCATTAAAAGCCATGGCATGAACATGGAAAATAATTAAACTTTTACCTGTTTCCTCTTATAATCAAGTGCCTGTAAAAAGAAGGTAAATCTTTGAGTGACTGCTCATTTGTTGCCATAGAACATTTTATTATGAATAAAGAATATAATAGGTTTGACTGGTTGCTTCTAAGTTCACTCATTGGTGAACTTGACTCTTTTTTAGAAAAAAAAAATGAACTCAGACATTTAAATTCAAGATGCAGCCTACTCACCAGAAATCTATGATTTCCCTAGAAGAAATTCTTATCTTATGTGCCACAGATTTCTGAAAACTGGATCCAGAATCTAATGTGCTGGATGACTGAATTGCAATATATCTTCAGGTGGTGAGGGGCATTGGCATTGACTGGTGACCATGATGGAACTTTTTATGTCATATACATCCCCTCCAAAGGAAACATTGAGGGATCCCTGGGTGGTTCAGCAGCTTAGACCCTGCCTTTGGCCCAGGGAGTAATTGTGGAGTCCTGGGATCCAGTCCCATGTCGGGCTCCCTGCATGGAGCCGGCTTCTCTCTCTGCCTGTGTCTTTGCCTCTCTTTCTCTGTCTCTCATGAATAAATTTTTTTAAAAAAGGAAACATTGATAATTCTCACTCATGGAGCTAGTGGGACCATTTGCAGGATTTGTATGTAATTTTTAACCATGATGTTTAACAATAAGATTTGAGAACATTTTATCTGCAATAAACCTTGAAAATATTTGCATCCATAAATTACTGAAAAGATAAATTCTGAGGTCAAGGGTAAGGGATGTGCCATCAATGGACCTTGGCAGTATGACAAACAGCTCAGTTTGCTGCATTGAAAATATAATCAACACAGGACAGCCTTGGACGCAAAATGCGAAAACAGCAGTGACAAACCAAGTGAGTTTAATAAATGGATTTTGATGATAAAGTTCAATCTAAGGCCCCTATTGAAGACATTTAATGGTTCCAAGTGGTATAAAAAATGAACAAGATAAGGGGTAGTGTACTATAATGGAAAAGAGATAGGAAGAGTGTGGAGCCTGACTGATCCAAAGATCTTTGTTCCAACATTTATTAGCTGTGTAATCTTTAACAGGGTGCTTAGTTCTTCCCCTATAAAAATGGCAATAAACTGCCTTGCAGGGTTTTTAATGAAGATTAAATGAGGTAAAGTCTAAAGTTGCACATGGTAGATGTCATAAACTTTTTTCTCCTAAAATTTGTGCAGTTTACTTCCTAGATATTTTTTGGGCAATCAGGGAAGAAATTTATGCTTTCGGGCTAATAAACTGCATCAGTGCTTCTCAAAGCTTACCGAGCATGCATTTGATTTACCTGGGATCTTGTTAAAATGTGGATTGTGCTTCAGGGTAAGATCTGAGATTCTGCTTTTCTAGCATGCTCCCAGACAATGTCTACCTTGCATTCTGCAGACTTCCACTGAGTAGCAAAGATCCAGATCCTATTGACTGCTTTTGTCACACAGTGGGAGTGTCATTGGGTAAGAACCCATGCTGTGGGAATGGGCTGGCTTTCAAGTCAATTAAGATCTTGGAGTAGTCTGCTTGATAATAGATCAAGCAGTAGTCTGCTTGATAATAATAGACTGTGGTTGGTGTGAAATGATGAGTACTTAACTGAATGAACCAGAAATCCACTCAAAATATAAACAAGTACTGATATGTAAACACAATCTCAACTCTTATTAAAAAATTTTAAAAACTCAACTCTCATTTTAAAAAGAGACTTAAGTTTATGACATTCTCTGTAGCTAAAATCCATTTTACCTGGCTTAAAAGTTTGCTTAGTTTTATAAAATAATCATGTATGTGGGTGGAATTATTTTGTCTTTTGTTTTACCCTTTGATAGAGTAACTAATGTGATCAAGGTCTTTAGAAAATACAAGAGCTTAGTTTAGGTGAGACACTTTACAGTAATTTTGAATTACAGTCTTTTTATTTTTTTTCAGGTCTTGAGTTGCAGAACATTGGTTATACCAACTAATCTCATGGTTCATGATTGAACATAAGGCTTTAATTCACTTGTGGACATTTAAAAGATATTTTAAACAGCAAGCACAGTGCAAATTCTTAATATTCAGCCCAAAATGAGGTATTATTTTTAATAGCAGCACAAGATTTGCAATCACCTAGTCATTAGGTTTTTTTTAAAAAAAGTCCCTCTCACTGGAGCAGAAGACTTAATCCATGCAATGCAGGAAGAAAAAGATGACTATGAATTGAATTTTAGAGGACAGAGATAACTGAGAGAAAACCACCACTCTTGCTGTGAAATAATCATTCAAAAAATACTAGAGACACATGAATTCTATAAATACAAATGGATTAATGATTCCGTGAATCTTTATGATTTTTATTTATAATCTTTTAGTTTCCATCTTATAGCTAAATTCTAGCTACAATTTTTTTTTTCTGGAAGAAAAAAATTTACAAAGTAAAAATGAGATTTGAAAAGATGGCTAGGAATCGCTTTCCAAATGTATTCAGCAAAAGAAAAATATTAAACATTAAACCTCCTAGCTCTGGGCCTCCAGCTGTCTAACAAAGCACACATGTATCCTAAGCAGACTTTGTGAACTATAGTCACATGGCTTTCCCTCGATCTACTTGATATCAAGCATCCAGGTGGAAGCAGAAATACTCCATCAATCAACTTTTTCTAAATAATAGATATGAAGCTTCTTGCATGTAATATAATAAATTTTGGAAAGCCAAATTTTTTTCAGTTCTTTTTTGGAGGTTGTAATGACAATTTAACTTTCAATTGCCTTAAAAAGTCCCAGCTTTTTTTTTTTTTTTTTAAGATTTATTTATTTATTTGAGAGAGAGAGAGAGAGAAAGAGAGAGAGAGAGAGAGCATGAGGAGGGGGAGGGGTAGAGGCAGAGGGAGAGGAAGAAGCAAACTGTTAGCTAAGTGTGGAGCCCAATGTGGGATTTGATATCAAGACCCTGAGATCATGACCCTAGTGGAAACCAAGAGTTGGAAGCTCAAATGAGTGCACCATCTAGGCACCCCAAAAAGTCCCAGCTTTAAATAAGAAAGCAATGTGAAAGCTTTGGGGGGCTTGAAAGGAGGGTTTCAAATAACCTACCACAAGAAAAGGGTTTAGTTTTTGTATAAAAATTTAGGCTGGGCAGCCCGGGTGGCTCAGCGGTTTAGCGCCACCTTCAGCCCGGGGCATGATCCTGGAGACCCGGAACCAAGTCCCGTGTCGTGCTCCCTGCATAGAGCCTGCTTCTCCCTCTGCCTCTCTCTCTCTCTCTCTCTCTCTCTCTCTCTCTGTGTGTCTCTCATAAATAAACAAATAAAATCTTTAAAAAAAAAGTTAGGCTAACAAAAACGGATCTTTAATCATTTCATTAATAAAGGCTACAGGTTACTTGATTCCAGTTTTGATTCCTAATGCAGTTTATCACTTAACATGCTACTGTAGTGTATAGGAGCTAGACAACATTTGGTTCATTTAGTTCCCAGCCCCTCTGTCATGGACAGAGTAGATGCACATCTGAATATTGGATTCTAGTCCTAGCTTGACCACTTACTGGTTATATGACCCTGGATCTGTCACTGTGTCTCCCAGGACCATAGTTTCCTTATATGTGAGACAATAAATGTTGATGATAATAAAAACCATATAACTACTAAATAGTAAAGTAAGTAGGAAGAAAGTAGTGAAACTAGGATTAAACAATCCTCTTAGACTGCAAGTCTTCTTACCACTCTGCTGTCCTCGCTCAGGTTGGTGGAGTCACTGATATTTGCAACTCTAAAATTCTGTGAGACCATATAAGACCATCTCACACATCTACCCAAACTATTGAGCAAGATGGTCTTTCATCTAATTTTTAAGTATTTTTGGGATAACATTTTTAAAAAACATATTAAGGAAGTCTTTGTATCATCACCATTATGGTAAAAATATTTCTTGATGTTTAGGGATACTCTTCTGATACAATTCTAGCACATCTCTTCAAATATGCCTTCTTATATTTGGGATAATGTGTGACATATGTGAAAATAGGGTATCTCATAGCCTGTTTTTCCTAGGGTAAATATTCTTAAATATTTTCCTCTCTTCACAAATCCATCTTTTCTCACGCCTATGTTCCTTTCCCTCTACCTCCCCACACTTTCCCCTCATTCCTTTTAATTGTTTAGTCAAAATGTATACATTCATTTATTCAACACACATTTAAGAGCAAGTACATGTCAGGTATGGTCTTAGATGCTGGGACTATCACAAGGAACAATTTCTCCAGAAATTTATAGTCTATTTATCAAGACGTGGTTATTATAATATTAAACATGATGATTTTATGTGAGAGATGCTATACAAATATCAAAATGAAGTAGTTAATTCATTGGAGAGTAGAGGAAAATTCACTAGAGGAGGGAATGCCTGAGATAAATTTTGAAAGGAAAAAGAGAAAGAAGGGCCCTGAGAATAGCAGGGACATCATTTGTAAGCAAGAGAGGCCTGAAAGAGCAGTGTGGTGGGGAAATCCAGAGTTGAGAATGACTGCCTTGAAGAGCATGAGTCAGGAATGGGAAGAATGAAGCCAGAGAGGTAATTAAAGGCCTGTGTATTTAAGAAGGGAATTTAAACTTGACTCCCCAAACTTTGGAGAACAAGTACAAGATTTAAAGCAGAGGAGGGGCATCATCAGTTTGCCAATTATTTTTCCAGTTATCTTCTTGAGAAAGTGCTAGGAAACATCCAAGACAGTGGTATATAAATGAGATTTCCTTTTGTTTTCTATATTAAAAACTATAATCAAAGCCAATTCCTGACATCAGCAGGTAAATTCAAATCAGAGTATATATACCTCTAAAGGGAAAAAATTATTTCTCAGAATTAATCACTCTTCCCCTAGCATTACTGAGATATAATTGACAGACAACACTGTGTAGGATTAAGGTGAACAATGTGATGATCTGATATACCCATATATTGCAAAATGATTACCATGATAAGGGTAATTAACATCCATCACCTCACATAGTTATATATGTGTGGCGAGAAATTTAAAGATTTATTCTCACAGCAACTTTCAACTATACAATAGTTTTTGTGTGGAAGTGGAACATTGTACTAAATTAGTGGAGAGACCATACAATTTATCAACTAAACTAAACTTTTGAAAATGAAATGGGACACTATTAATAATTATACCAGGATACGAGCATAAATGTCACTGTCCCAGGTAAGCTGTGACTTAGGCTACATTTATCATAGGCCTCTGCAAGAATGTGAAAAGAGCCCTAGACTTTCTCTTTAGAGAAACACACACAAGCAGCCTACATTTCACATATGATTTAAGTGGTCCATTAACCCAGTTCCTAGTTACTGTATGGAAATTTCGGGATCTACTCTCTTAGATTAAGAAAGATGTCCTGGACAAAATTATCCCAAATTCCTCCTTCATTAAAATTTTATAATTTCATCAGTCTGATATGCTGATAATCATGAGTTATTGGCACAATTCTGGACAGTTCCAGTTCCCACTCTAAGTGTTCAACCCTGGGCTGCAAATGAGAACCTGGTGTCTTAAGGAACTTTATTACTTTACACGTAAGGTGCAGCCTCTTTCCATAACCACCCGTGAAAAAAAGAGAGATTTGACCAGCCACTGAAGGAACCTTACTTCTAGTCACACAGCAGTTCAAAGCATAGGCCAATTGCTCCCAGCAGTTCTGTCCACCTACAGAATGAAGCTGGCTGAGGGCTCCATGGAATTCCCTGACAAGGTGTTGCCCAATTCCACCATTCCCAATTGTCCTGCTCCCCAGACCATAGTCCACTTAGAATCTGCACACCAGTGTAGCTCACAGACAAGGTAACCATGAATAGTTGTGTGTGTAGTTGGGATATGGTGCTCACTTACAACACTGATTGAAATGCAAATGTAAGTGTCTATTTTTCAATTGCATATAAAATCATGAGCTTGATTTTCCTTTTGAATAGAAAAGGTAAGAAATATCCGCATTTTGAGAAGTATTTAGGAAATGGAAATTAGGATGACAAAGAAAGGAGTAACTTTAAATTCATAAAGAGAAAAAAAATAGAAAGGAGAATATACCTGAATGAAATCCAATAAATAGCATGGAATAGAGATGGTTATGATTTGAAAAGGTTTGAGCCTACTTTTCTATTACCAAGGCAACCATCACATTATGCAATTGCAAAACAACAAAGAGAAAGCAACAATAATGGGAACTCCGAAACTCCAAATGAGAGGGACAATTTGTGTACAGATGCGAATTTAATAAAAAAAGAAGATGGAAAGCTGCTTTGTTCAAGCTCACTTTTGCTGGGAAGCAAAAGAAAATGTATTTGGAAAAATTAACATTCTCTTCTACATTTTCAGAAAATATCAGAGAAAATATACACATGCCATTCAAACTATATATTAAACCTTGCTGAATTGATAGGTGGTTTTGTTGGTCCTTTCTCTCAAAGATGTAGGTGTTTCATATACAGTGATATTTAATATTTATTTAAAACTCTCAGTGTGATGAGCATTTTATTGAGATACTTTTTCCCAGAAGTTTGAATTTTAATTTTCACAAGTGGACAGGCTGAACAATTTTACATATCTTTCTCTCTCTCTCTCTCTTTTGTTATTTGTAGGAGGCACTTAATCAAAGAGATTGGTGTTCAGCATTTAAGATATATTATGCATGAAAACATTGGCTGGGAAATTTCATGAGGAATGTGGTAAAAAGCTAATGATCATCACCTGGTTTTTACCCTAAGCTAAATAGGAACCAAATATGCATATTTACATCCAGCTATGTGGAAAGCACAAACTTTTTTTCCAGTTATTTTACAAAAAGCTCTTGTTTTTTTTTTCTTTTTTTCCTTTCTTTCTATCCGTTCCAACCTTGATTCTTAGCCTCAATGTGCCTGTGCTTGTACACGCAACACATGTACACATACAGTAGTACCAGGAGAGGTGATAGAGGATCAACTATTAATGTGAATTCTTTTAGTACCCTCAGGTCAATTTGAAGAATGATTCTGTAATTTTGTATTATTGGATCAGTATCAGGGGCTGCCTGATGTCTTTTATCCTTTCAATGGTAGTTAGTCCAAACACATTGTCTTTGTACATTTGGGATGCTGTAACAGAAATCCCGTAGACTGGGTGGCTTATAGACAACACAAATTTATTTTGCATAGTTACGGAGGCTGGGAATCCAAGGTCAAGGTTCAGTGTAGTCAAGTTCTGGTGAGACCCTTCTTCTAGACTTGCAGACTATTGACTTGTGCCCCATGTGGCAGAGAGCAGAGAGGAAGCAAGATGAGCTCATCTAATCCTAATTATGTCCCAAAACTCTACCTCTTAATACCATCCCACTTGGGATCAGGGTTCAATATAAGAATTTTCTGGTGAGGGAAAATACAAACATGCAGTCCATAACACATAACACATGTTTTGTGTAGCATCTTACTTCCATGTCAAATCATTCTTTCTCTGACCACATTGAGGAAAACATAAGCAACAAAGCCATCTGTGGTTCTTATTGGCCAGGAGCTCATAATCCCAAGTGATGGGACTATTGCAGTAGGAATATCTGGAAACCCAGGCAAGACAAGGAAGATGAAGATACTTTCCTGAGGAAAGCTGCTGCCTCTCTGGCTGGAGTAATATAAAATCCAGGTGAGGTGGCAGATAGCTGCTATAAAATAATTGTCAGTGAAACCTGACACCTGCATCCTCTGGTTTGTATCTGTGCTATGTGAGGACACCCTTGGTTCCTGACCCACTTTCTTTCCTAAACTTTGAGAAACTGCCTGTTCTGGTAGTCACCTCATCATGAGGACTATTGCTGTAAAAGCACCCTCTTGACTACCTAGACCCACTCTTGATTCATAAAAAGCACAGAAAAATCTCTCACCCTTTCTCTCTCTTTTTTTTAATGTCTCTTGTCCCTTTGCATCTAACCAAAGACCATCAGGTGTGCCTAAAGACCAATTAGAAAATCTCCCCACTTCCAAAAATATCACTTTAATAGAATGCTTCCCAATTGGACATGCTCTTGGTATTTCCTATTTTCATTTGATAAAGCTTACTCTCCTTCTGACACCCTTGAACCCTTATTGAGACCAAAAAAAATAAAAAAAAAATGAGGACAGAGCCAGTTTTCCTGCTGTAAATTTATGAATAAACTACCTTTGTTAACTGTGTCTTGGACTTCATTGTGCTTTTCACAGCATCAATTCTGCTCCTGTCATTATGTTTGTTTTCATTTTAGGCCTGTGGAATGGCTCTCTATGCCTCACCTTGGGCTCATATGCTGTTACTGTCCTGTTCTTCTGGTATTACCATGGGTCTGAGAGCTACTCCAGCTTGGGATCACAACACCGAGTGTAGCCAAGAGGAATCAGGGCTTGCATTAGCAGGCTGGCTGTAAGGGGGTAGATGTGGAGGGCTGTTTCTGCAATACCCTCATGCTCTTTTCATGATGATTCATCCCTATGCAAGAAAGGGTCTGTATTTGTTTCTCTTCCAGGCGTGGTTTTCTGGTCTCCCCAGTCCTGTGGTGTGTTTTGATTAAGTCTCCTCTCTCCCTACATTAGCCTGAGTTGGGTTGTTCCCCATGCCTAAAACCTCCTGATAGATATAGATAGTCTCTTTGAAATGAGAAGGAACCTAATATCCACTTCTCCTGAACTTACCAGACATGCTGTTTCCCTGAAAGTGCTGACCTCATTCCCAGGGGGATAGATAAGCATTCATTCATATGATGGGATTTCAAAGGAGGGTTGAAGCAGAGCACTCTGAACAGTGGATCAGAACACAGAAGGGTCATCCAAGGGCTTCAGCGACTTCCCTTAAGGACTGTCCTGCTTCCAAGAAATGCAATCATGGGAGCAGAATGATGTGGAGGAGTCTGAAAGCTCAGAATTGCATTAAGTGACTTTCCCATATGTGAGTTATTTGTCTATTGGAAATAAATCTATCTGAATGTTGTATTGATCTTTTTGCCAGGCTGGCAAAAATCCCGGGGAGAGAATTTACCACTGAGGAAGGCAGTGGGTCATTGCCTTCATAATGATATCCAATTTTAGAATCTCCTTTGGAATTTTGAAAATGTTCAATAGGACTAATGTTTTCTGGATCACCACAACAGTGAGGTACTCTATTTTGGCTTTGGGAATCAGAACTGTGGCTAATTAATGCCTTTCCTTCAGGTTGAGAACAAGAATGTTATAATACCTGAGGCTGTATTCAACTCCAGATTAGCATATATTACCCCCGGTGATAACTAAAATTGCTCTGAAAATATGTGGACAGACTCAAACCAAATTCTGTTTGTGAGTGCATTGCTATCTGAATTATTCAGAATGTAGAAAGAAAAGACAGCCAAAGATAAATGACCCCAATTTTATTATTCTGCATTTATTATCAGAACATCTTAATTACTTCTCTTGAAGTATGTATTTTTGATAACAATTGATTAAATATTCAATTTTTCTTTAAGTTTGGTTTTTAGAGAGTATCTTAATTTTAAGGAGAGATGAAGTTGGAGGAAATCATGCTGGCAAACTTAATGCTAGTGAAATTATATGTCTGGTCTCCAAAGATTCACTTGGAGGATTAGTGGGATGAGGAATTTCGATTCGATTTTTAGTTTGTTTGGATTTTGCTATGAGCCTGTTAGAAGCCATGTTCTCTAACCTGGTACCTTTACTTTCTGATTATAAAATACCTGAGTTGTGATTTTACCTTTTCGATCAAATCTTTTGTAAAAACCATCGAGTGAGAGATCTGGAAAATAGGAAGGGCGAGGCATTCTTGGTAAGTGACGTTGGTATCCTTCAGCACTATTTATTTCCAGTAAAGATTTTGGATACTTTATCTGTGCAATGCTATACATTAAGCAACACAGGAATTAAGCATGATATATTGTCAATTTTACATAGATTTTACAAACTATAGATGACGAGGATTTTAAATTAATGTATTTTTGGAGGGTGGATCTATATAATATTTATCTCTGTATATCAGGCATGTGGCTAGCATACTCTGACCGGTGTGTGGGCACCCAGCAAATACATGAATAAATGAACAAGGTAATTATCGTTGGGGATTTGTTGCCTACGTTGAGTTTTTCACCCTGTTTTGTAGCTTTATTTTTCTTTCTGTTTCTTTGTAGTAGTTCATTCAGCAAAAGTGGTTTTGAGGCAATAGTTTGTATCAGGGACCGAATAGATGGTGGTGAATCAAGCAGGAGTCCCTGCCTTCTGCAATCTCATACTGCAATGACCAGTTGGGAGGGGACATCTTTCTTAATCTTGTCAATTGTCTTTGAACAATCTGGTCTGTCTTTGATTAGTTTCCACTTGAGACGTTGGAACAATGATAGCTATGGTGGGAGGTGAATAGGGTGACAGTAGGAAAAGCCTTGATTGCTTGGGTGTCACCTAAACAGGGAGCTGATAAACTTGAATGTGAATATTTTTTTGAAATAAAAGTACCAAGGTAAAGAATACAATGAAATGAGAAGACAAAGTTACTGTGAACCAATTTGGACTAATTAACCAGGAAGAGGAGATGCTAGTTGATCCCAAAGTCTTGAGGAATGGTCAGTCTCTCCATTTGTGAAGCTGGAGCATATTTCTTTGATTACAATCCTGAAAAGAGTGAGCATCCTCTTTTATAAAGACTTTATAAATAAATAATTACTAAGGGCATTTGTTAAATTTATTTATTTTAATTAACTAATAAAGTGGAAGCAGAGCAGAGAGCAAAATCAGGTCTTTTTTCTTTAAAAATGACATCTGTTATTACTGCTTATGTTGAACAGAACTCTTCCGACATAACTACAACCATCTGAAAACTGTCTCTCAGAGATAATTTGTGGTTTTGAAGTAGAATGCATAATTGCTTACTTAATGAAATAATGTAATTTAGGATTGGCATATCCCTTTAATAATATTTTTTAGGTTCTCTCTCTTGTTTGAAGGCATATTTTCTTTCGGTTTCTTCAGATTTGTTTTTCCTATTTTTTCTTTGTTTTCAATCTGCTGAGGTTTACTAGTCTGAAATTCACTCTCATTGTTTACTCTCCCTGCACTTTATTCTCCAACCTTGTTATTTCCTCACTTCCTTAGTCCTTAAAAGATCTATAATCTTCCATCTTCTCTGGGCTCAAAAATCCCTTGGAAAGATTTTTTAATTTAATTTAATTTATTATTATTATTATTTTTTGGAAAGTTTTTTTAAAAATTCCTTATATTCAATCAGTTTTCAAGACCTTCATATTATACATTTGATTATTTTCACCCCTGTTCTTTTCCATCTACATTCTTATAATCCTGCAACCTCATTCCCTCTTTCCTGAACTGTTTCAGGATACTGAGCTCATCTCTCTGTTTCCAGGAGCTTTCCTCTTAGTTTCATTTTGCATATTAAAATTGGATTAATCCTTATAAAGCAAAACTGTGATCATGTAGCTTCCTCAAATTTTCCATGATACTTTATCCATATTGAAACAAATACAAATTCTTTATATTAACACACTGGTTTCCACATTCTGGTCTTACCTCTGTTAGCTTTATTTCCTACTGTCTTCTGAAACACATCCTGTGTTCCACCCAACTGAATTTCTTGTGACTATAGAACTGTACTGTCTAATGCAGTAGCTGTTGGCCATTAGTAATGAGAGAGCAAATATGCAGATAACGGATAGACCATTTATAAAAGTAGAACTCAAAACCACAATGTGTAGATAATAGCCTAGAAGACCAACCCATGGTCTACAGTAACCAGCCCAAGAAGCCAGCCTGTGATCTATAAGTGAAACTTTCAGGAAGTCAGACCACTATCTATGGCAACACTACAGGAAGTCAGACAATAAGCCCTGTAACAACTTCTCCAAATGGCCAAGGCCTGACTCACAACTGACAGCCTCTCTGAGTTTAACCCCCACTTCTAACTTAAGGACCAATTAGAGAAAGCCAAATATGCATCCTTAATCAAACACAAAGGATGCCACACTTATAATTAGCTTTCTTACAGCTTCTCTGTGCCAATAGCCTCCAATCAGGGCATACTTGGAGCTTTCCCTTTCTTGATTGTAAAGCTTCTTTCCCTACTCCTCTGCCTTCCTTTGAATCTCTGCCAATACAATTGATAGTGGCTGACTCCCTTGCTAGAGCAAATTCTGAGTAAATAGCATTAGACTGTTTTCATTTGGTTGGTCTTTGCTTATTCCCATGGTGGCTATTTAAGCTTTAATTACTTAAAATTATATAGAATTAAAATTTCAGTCCTTCAGTTGCACAGGCCAAATTTCAAGTGCTCAGTGGTTTAATGTAGCTGGTGGCTACCATACTGGACAATGCAGATATTTCCATCATCTCAGAAAGTTTTATTGGACAACTCCACACGTCTTGGGTTTTCTTACTGTATGCTACTCCTTCTGTTTGAATTGCCTTTCCCTCACATTTTCACCTGCTAAACTCCTGCCCAGGCTTCATGCCCTTGTTTGCTACTTCCTTCACGAGGTCTTCACTGATTCCTCTCTTTAGATATCATCCTTCATTTCTTAGATGTGCTTTTCCTATGGTACTTCTCATAGTCTCTCTCTACTTCCATGATATTTTCCTTCCTGATGTATTATAGACTCTTTGATCTTGCACATCCTACAGAGTGGTCCCCTAATTAACTTTTTTCTCCTTCCTTTCTTCCATCCTTCCTTCTTCTTTTCCTTCCTTCCTTCCTCCCTCTGTCCCTCCCTCCCTCCATCCCTCCCTCCCTCCCTCCCTTCCTTCCTTCCTTTCCTCCTTTCAATTTAAATGTGGTTTGAAGGGGAAAAAAAGGATTAGATTAAATCATTTGCTTTAAGAAGCTACAGAATGACAGATGGGATTGGATTTTATGTTTTTCATCTGGGACATAGAATGTAGAAAGTGTGTTGCACACGGCTTTGTTCTTTTATTCCTGACTCTGCATCTGTTATCCTCTAGACAACTTTAACACTAGGAGGATGTTTATAAAGTTAGCTCGGGATCAGCTCAGCATTTTTTATTGCTACTTCTCAAAAGTAATGTAGGCCTTCAGAAGTCTTTTCATAGAGTAGTGACTGGGGGAAAAACAACAGGTCTAAGATTCCTCCAAACACTTTTAGAATGGCTAACTTTTTTTTTTTTAATGGAAAATGGCTAACTTTTAATAGTGTCTTCAACACACCAGGCAGATTCATTCCTCTGTGCCTTGCTCATATTTTCCACTTACCTTCAACATGACCTCAAGCTTTTCTACCCTTATTACACCTCTGTTCCTGGTGAACTTCCTTCAAACATCAAGTTAAATATCACATTGTCTGTGAAGTCTTTCTTGATCTTAACAAATGAAGTCACTCTTTTCTTGGGCTATTTATCAATAACTGATTGTACATCTCTATTCTCAGTTGGTGGATGATATAAGCACTAACTCTTAAAGTAATGTTAGTAGGAAAAATACACACTGCCCATAGAAGGAAATTAACCCACTATATTTCTTTTTTCTAGGGTTGTTGTTACTGTTATAAATGAATACTCTAAGATAAGGAAATTTTACTCTTTATCTCCCTTCACACCTACCCACATCCAAAGGTCATGAGCTCATCATTTCCTAGAGTGGAGCTAGCAAACCACTTCTTCACTTGTATGCCAACAGAAATTATGTCTGGGAGAAAGCATTTGCTATTTAGTGGGTGCCTAAGGTTGTGAAATCTGTCAGAAACAGAAATTAACCTGAGTTCTGAAACTTATTTACTTATCAGGAATGTATGGGATACCCTGGGATTGGGGGTGAGACGGTAATTCTAGGTCAGTGGTTAGGGATGCAGCTTTAAGGGTGAAGACAGTAGGAAGCAACAGAGTTGGAAAAGACAATGAACCATCTATGCTGAACATCTTTGAATGAACTAGGTGGAAGAGCCACTTCCTTTTGGGAGTTAAAGAGAGTGAGGTGGCCAGTGGTATAGTCATTGATCCCATTCATCACCATCACTCCCTACTCTGTTAGATTTTGGAAACATTTCCTGAACCTTTTAACAAAGAACTACGTAAGCCTTTATTGTTTAGTTGTATTTGGGCAAGAAAGCATTTGGAATGGGTAGGTGTGCCCTGTTCTGATATTCATCAAACATTGGTCCACACTCTCACTATTGGCAATTGGGTGCCAAGACACAAACTCCCAGCCAGAGGAATGACAAGAATAAAACATTTTTTATATTACCAACCTAGAGGGTGCTAGGAAGAGGAGGAGAATCTTCCTCTTAGAATAATTATTACAGAGTTACCATAATTATTCATTCATTTATTTAATAATATTTGGAATAGATTTTGGAAAAATTGTTGGCTTGAGCTAAACTGAGTAACTTAAAAACAGATGTTGTATCTTATCTCTCTTTGCATCTTGGATACACCCACAGTGTCTGATACATGCCAGGTGCTTTAAAAAAAGTTACAGAGTGAATTACTGAACCTGTTGATTTATGAGGCTTAATTATTGGGCTGGAAGTGAATACACTTGCTATTCTGTTGGGGATAATTTGAGAATTACTTTTTCAAGCTCATGGACTTTCTTTTTCAGGCTGGAGGAAGAGATGTGGAGTTAACTTGAACAGCTATGGTCAGAATCCTCTTGTGAAGACAAATTATAGAATTATGAGATCTCAGAGCTGAGAGAATCTTGAAACCCACTTATTTCCATTCTTTTATTCTGTGGATGAAGATACTAAGATTTGAATAGTTTCCACATAGCTTCTATAATTTGAAAATATTCTTTTAGTCTTGCCAACTGCCAGGTTCATTTAAAGGTTTGGGCTTTGTAGTTCAAGTTCCCATTTAATTTCTCAAAGTTCATGAACCCTTTCCACTTGGATACAGGTCTGAGGGTGGTGCTCATTGTTTCCTATCCTTTCATCCTGCGTCTTTCAACCCACTTACTGAGAACTCAGCTCACTCCTACCTTAGCCTCCTCCTCTCCTGTGGACTCTGGAAGAAACCTGCATTCATCCCAAAGACTCCTTTTAGTTTTTCCATCCATCCTTTACCATCCCCTAGCTCTAAACTTCCCCAACGTAGTGAGGACTTTGTGGAAGAAAGTGCCATTTAATCATGAAAACATAGTTTTACCCTCTGTATCTGAACATTTTCTTTCATAACAGGAAGAATTAGACAAAAGAGTGTATTTTTTAAAGTACCTATTTATTTATTTAAGAGAGAGAGAGTACAAGCAAGGGGAGGGATAGAGGGAGAAGAAGAAGCAGACTCCCCACTGAGCAGGGAGTCCAATGTGGGCTCAATTCCAGGACCTTGGGATCATGACCTGAGCTCAAGGCAGATACTTAACTGACTGAGCCACACGAGGAGTTTATTAAAACCATGGCAGTGTTTTAAAAAATCTCTTGTCCATTTTATCAGATAAATCCAGGGTTGCTTTGGATTGTTTGAGGAACAAGTACAAGAAGCTAACTTGTATTAGTTCATGGAGTGGGATATGTAGGAGTTAAAACCTAGATTAGAGCAGATGCTACTGCACTTTCTGGTACAATTTTTCTGGGGTCCAATTCAAAATGATGACTTTTCCTGTTACATTGGTTGGAGGGGGTTGCAGTATCTTGTGTCCTGGCTCAAAAGAATGAGCAGGGTGAATTGATAGCTCTCCTTTCTGCTTTAAGTTGCTGAAAATATCCCACTAGTAGTGACTTAAACAAATCAGGCTGTATTTTTCTCTTATTATAGGAGTCCTGTTGGTGAGGAGTAGCAAGGTCAGTTCTGTGGCTTGGTGATGTTGGAAGTCTGTCAGGCAAAATTTTCCTCTACCAACTAAGGTCTGAGTAGTGATGGTTAGGGCCTGTGAATTAACTGACAATCTGAAATTTCAATCAAGTTTAATTTTAATCGACAGAGGACAACTGTATTACACATGCATGCAGCAGTATTCCAGAAAGACTACCTCTCCAAGAAGCAGGGATAGAGATTTATATATAAGCATAATAGTCAGGTGTTGATGATTACAGCTTCAGTGGGAAAGTATGGGAGGTTCTGATAAGGCTTGCTACACATTTACACATTTTCTCATCCAGGTACTGGTACTGATGGTCATTCTCCTTCCTTACTGGACGCTCCCTCAAGGGGATTTATGGCAGCAGAATCCTCACATTTTCTAGGTGCTAAGGATTAGGCTTATCCCTCAGTGGAGGCTGAATTTTCAGAAAACTCTGTTGAAACAAGGGAAGTTTAGAGATTTCTTTCTTAGATGTTTGTGCAGGTGTTTTCATTTTGAAGTAGTTTTTATGCCATTTTGGTGGGTTTTGTTGGTCCCTCTAGCATCTCTGTGTCTCATGGTGAGAAGGGTCCGGCATGCATTCAAAGTGGTAGGTAGGCAGTGTGGGGCACATCACTTCTCCCCTGGGCTCTCTCCTATGGTGGGGGAAATTCTGTCACTGAATGCAGGCATCAGAACCCCTCCCCCTTCCCAGGGGAGCTTTATAATACTATAGATTCTCAGGAGCTTGTCCTGGAAATCTGATTCTGTGGGTCTGGGTGTATTTAGGGATTATGTATGCACTTGTCTGTATGTGAGCTCTTTTGGTTGGTCAGTCCCATGGTTAAAAGTAAGGTTGTTAGGGGCACCTGGGTGGCTCAGTGGTTGAACGTCTGCCTTTGGCTAGGGTGTGATCCCAAGGTCCTGGGATCAAGTCCCACATTGGGCTCCCTGCAGGGTGTCTGTTTCTTCCTCTCCCTGTCTCTGCCTCTCTCTCCGTGTCTCTCATGAATAAATAAATAAAATCTTTATAAATAAAAGTAAGGTTGTAAAATCACTTCTATTTCCAACAAAGGTCATTATGTTATTAAGATGATTAACTTTCAGGAACCCTGGGTGGCTCAGTGGTTTAGCGCCTGCTGGGAATGATCCTAGAGTCCTGGGATTGAGTCCCGCATCAGGTTTCCTGCATGGAGCCTGCTTCTTCCTCTGCCTATGTCTCTGCCTCTGTGTGTGTGTGTGTCTCTCATGAATAAATAAATAAAATCTTTAAAAAAGGGGCAGCGCTGGTGGTTCAGCAGTTTAGCGCCACCTTCAGCCCAGGGCCTGATCCTGGAGACCTGGGATCAAGTCCCACGTAGGGCTCCCTGCCTGGAGCCTACTTCTCCCTCTGCCTGTGTCTCTGCCTCTCACTCTCTCTCGCTCTCTCTCTCTCTGTCTCTCATGAATAAATAAATAGAATCTTTAAAATATAAAAAAAATCTTTAGAAAAAAGATGATTAACTTTCTCGTCTGTAAAATAATAGTCATACTTTTTACTTTAAATGAAATAATATGTAGGATGCCTGGGTGGCTCAGTCAGTTAAACATCTGACTCTTGATTTCGATTCAGGTCATGACCTCCGGGGTGGTGAGATGGAGCCCTGCATTGGGTCCGTGCTAGGTGTGAATCCTGCTAAGTTGGCTTAGCTAGATTCCTCCAACCTTAATATTGGATCACCCTTAATTGGGTTCCTCCCCCTCACTACCCCCCACATAATATCTGAGCACCTTGGCCTGCCTTTAGGAATCTGTTAGGTTAGGTTAGCAAAAATTACCCTACCTTCTTAATAATTTTTCATCCACTGTCCCTCTACCTAGCTTCTTGGCTATAAAGTTTCTACTTTTCCTAGCTATATACTGACTTGACCCCAAGCATTCTCTCTTACTATAAAATCCATGTCAGTGATCCCTGCATGTATTGCAAAGGTCCTGAATAAAGTTTGCCTTAACAATCCTTTAACAAGCATCATGGATAATTTTGCCTTTAACGTATTCTATGCTTTTCTCAGAGACAGCAATGTTGTATCTTATTTCATGGACCAATGTGTTATATGTAATGTTTTCCCCCACTTTTCCCTGAAAAAATGTATATATGTGTAGTGAAATAAACTTTTATAACTATTTCCAGAGAGAAAAATAATTCAGACTGCTTGTTCCTGTGTTTGATATAGCTGGTAAAGGAATTAGGTGATAGAAATATAAAATTAGACTATTCTTTGGACTCTTAAAGTCTGTTAGAAGGAACACAGAGATGTCTATTCAAGTCTGCCCATGGGAGAACATAGATCAAGATGGAGTGGTTGAATGTGAATTGCTTCCTCTAAAAATGACACAACCATTTTAGTAAAATACGGGCTGGTATCTTTGTTTTTTAAGCCTGGGTTTAGAAATATTTACAACCCAGTGGTTCTGGAGTCTTGAGGGATTTTACTTCCCTTCTATTCCACAGTTGTTAGTTTTTCTCACGTTGATTTCTGTAGCTGTCCTCAGTTTTACTCAGAACAGTGGTTTGACTCCAGTTTCCCAAACTGTAGATGGAAAATATGCTTCTAGTTTTTATTTGATTTGTTATCACAAAACACTTCCAGCAAGTCTCAACCTAGTGAAACAGTTGATTTTCTTGAGATATACTGAGTACATTGGTATCAGGAGAAGCAAGAGGGATTAGAAACATTTTGTTGGTTTGTTTGCTTTTTCCCCTAAACCTCATTCTGCCCAGTAAGTCCAGAACTTGAAAATCCACTGTTCAGTGGAGAAAGAGAGAGGGAGGCAGCATTGCCACTCAGAGGTACTTCCCTATCATCTAACCCTGTTACGTTCACAAATCCTCACATTAAAAAAAAATATCTGAGAAATAACTTTTGACATAAATAGATTGAATTCCTCTAACTATGGGGTGGAAGGGAGTGAAGCCCACTAACTTTGCTTTTTAACTTCATCATGCAGGTAAACTTACTGTCTGATTGCTGTATTTATTTATGGTTCCAAAATTAATCATATGGTTAAACCTATTCTACTTCCATAGCTGCTTTTGGCTCTAAAATTTACTGATATTTGGAGCTGAGAATTTCCCATCTCATGCTTCCCTCCAAGTTGGAAATCCTAAGTACTTTAGAGAAGCTCTCCTAGTAAACATGAGGCTTGGGAAAAATCATGTTGAAAGAACCCCCTTCTCAATAGTTCTTAGAATGCGAAAGGTGAAGAATGTCTGTCAGGAGCAAGCTTCTTTCTTTATGTACTTTGGTGTCTGCCTAAGAGATATTAAATCAGAGAACATGCCTTCAAAGCTATCACATCCTTCTGCTAACATAACCGAGCTCTCAAGAATTTCTGTGTGTCTGTGGATTGCATAGGAGGCCAATCAATGTAATCCTTCCAGGTCTCCTAATGATAGGTTCAACAGGGAAAAGTGAATCTTATGAGGGATCCCTTCCCTGGTGCAGTTATTTTTAGAGTCATATTTAGGTGACAGGGATTCTATTCAAGTGTGTCCATTATATTTAAAGGTAGCCATAGGGAGGGTGTGTGTTTTAATTATTTCTTTACAGTAGAGCTGGCCTCGCACTGGAGCAGTCAAGCTTTCTTACCTGGCTCCCTGTGATCAGCAAAATGCCAAGAGACAGAGTAATACTCAGCAGGCTGTGATAGTGGATCCAATCCATGACCTCCACCTAATTAGCAGCCTGACCCAACCAATCGGAGAAAAGCCTTCCTTTGATTCTGGTAGCATAGATGTGGCTGTGACAAGGACAGCAATGGCTTCTTTGGTGTGGCTCCCAATGAAGCTGTGGCTCTGTTTGAAATGCTTCATCAATGCAGACATACCAATGTAGGGTGTCTTTCTGCCACTCTGTATCTTGTTCTCTCTTTAATTAAAATGACAAAATGTTCAAGTTACCCAGTGATCTGAAGTAAATGCAAGCAACTTTGTGATCTTTATTTCCTTTTTCTCAGAGATGCATTAAATGCTCACAAATATGCATTGAAATCCAGTAC
Organism: Nyctereutes procyonoides; assembly: GCF_905146905.1. NCBI lineage: Eukaryota > Metazoa > Chordata > Mammalia > Carnivora > Canidae > Nyctereutes > Nyctereutes procyonoides. The sequence continues at coordinate 14,339,740 of NW_026575033.1, read as the reverse complement.
CTAGATCTTTAGAATTTTTTATTTAAAAATTTTAATGGTTTATTTGAAATACTTCCAGACTTACAAAACAAGTAGCTAATTAGTACCAAAAAATCCAATATACCCTTCACCCAGTTGCCCCAAATGTAAACATCTTACATAATCTTAGTATAATGATCAAAGTCAGGAAACGAACATAAGATACTATAACCTGCCTATAGATCAATTTTTTCAATTGTCTCACTAACATCTTTTTTCTGATCTAGAATACAGCCCAAAGCCATATATTGTATTTAGTTGTCCTGACTTCTTAGTCTCCTCCAATCTGGGACAATTTCTCAGTTTTTCTTTATCTTTCATGACCTTTACACTTTTGAAGAATACCAGTTAGTTATTTTGTAAAATCTCCCTTGATATGAGATTATCTGTATGTTCTTCATATCAAATTCAGATTATGCATCTTTGGCAAGACTATCACAATGGTGATACTGCATCCTTTCCAGTGCATCACACTGGGGAAAACACAATGTTGATATGTCTCACTCTTGATGTTAGTTTTGATCACTTGTTTAAAGTGGTATCTACCACTGTAAATAGACTGCTATCCCCTCTGAAATCGAAAAGTATGTTGTGGGGAGATACTTCAAGATTATATAAACATACTGTTTCTCATCATGTTTACTTAATGTCTTTGAATTTTTTTCATAGTTGCTTAGTGGCAATTTCATTTTATATTAATATATTAAAAAATCCTATTTTGATAAAATAGGATCCCCATTGTATCTTTATGAATTAAGAGTTAATACATTACAAAATAAAATGTCAAGAAATAGACATTTTTTCAAGACTTGAAGGGGATCACATGGTACAAACTTCCCTGTGTAAAATAAATAAGTTATAGGCATGTAATGTATGGTATGGTGACTATAGTCAATAGTACTGTATTGTATATTTGAAAGTTGCTAAAAGAATAGTCTTAAAATTTCTCATCACAAGAAAAAAAAATATAACCATATATGATGACAAATGTCCACTAGGCCTATGGTGGTGATCATTTTGCAATATACACAAATATCAAATTATTTTGTACACCTGAAACCAATACAGTGTTAGATGTCAATTATACTTCAATTTAAAAAAATTAAAATGCTAATTGTTGAGGATGCTTTTATTTTAAAAAGAAAAATACAACAATATCTTTGGATTTTTGCAACTAAAATATTAGTATATGAAAGAAATCAAAGAACTAAATAAATGGAGGGATATTTCAGGTTCATGGATAGGAAGATTAAATACTGTCAAGACATCAGTTCTTTCCAATATGTTCTAGAGAATCAATGTAATCCCGGTCAAAATCCCAGAACTAACTTTGTAAATATCGACAATCTGATTTAAAGTTTTATATAGAATGACAAAAGACCCAGAATAGCTAATACAATGTTGAAGGAGTAGAATAAAGTTGGGGGACTGATGCTACTCAACTTTAAGACCTACTATAAAGCTGCAGTAATGAAGACTGTGGTACTGGAGAAATAATTGACAAATCAGTGGAACAAAATGGAGAGCTTAGATATAGAACCAAATAAATGTGGATAACTAACCATTGACAAAAAAGCAAAGGCAATACAATGGAACAAAGATATACTTTTTAACAAATGCTGCTGGAGCAAATGGACACCCACATGCAAAAAACTGAATCTAGACATTGACATTGCATGCTTCAAAAAAAAAAAAAAACTCAAAATGGATCACAGAACTAAATATAAAATGGAAAGCTATAAAACTATCTTAGAAGATTACATAGAAAAAACTTAGATGACCTTGAGTATAGAGTGACTTTTCAGATACAACACCAAAGGCACAATCCATCAAATAAGTCATTGATAAACCGAACTTGCTTAAAATTATAAATTGCTTTGCAAGGATAATACCAAGAGAATAACAAGACAAGCCACAAACTGACAGAAAATATTTTCAAAAGACACATCTGATATATGTCCAAATATATGAAGAATGCTTAGATTTCAACAATAAGAAAACAAACAACACAATTAAAACAATGTGCCAAAGACAGCCAACACATCTGACAATCTACAGATGACAAAGAAGGATATAATAATATGCTCCACATCATATGTCATTAGGGAAATTCAAATTAAACAACAATGAGATACCACTATCTACCTATTAGAATGGCCAAAATCCCTAAAACCGAAAACACCAAATCCTGGCCAGAATGTACAGTAACAGGAACTGTCATTCATTGCTGGTAGGAATGCAAAATGGTTCAGTCGCTTTGAAAGAAAGTCTGACAATTTCTCAGAAAAATGAACATACTCTTACCAAGTGATCCAGTGATCATGCTTCTTGGTATTTACCCAAGGAGTTGAAAAGTTATGTCCACCTAAACAAACACCTGCACACGGGTGTTTATAGCAGCTTTATGCATAATTACTAAAACTTGGAAGTAACCAAGATGTCTTTCAGTCAGTGAATGGATATGTAAACTGTGGTATATCCAGACAATGCTAAAAAGAAATGAGTTATCAAGCCATGAAAAAGACAGGGAGGAAACTTAGGTGTATATTACTAAATGAAAGAAAATAATTTGAAAAGGTTGCACACTCCAACTATATGCCATTTGGGAAAAGGCAAAACTATGGAGAGAGAAAAATAATCAGAGGTTTCTTCGTGTTGAGAGAAAGATGAACAGTCTGAGAACAGACTTTTAGGGAGTGAAGATATTTTGTATGATACCATAATGATGAATACATGTCAATTTGCATTTGTCTAAATCCACAGAATATACAGCACCAAGAATGAACCATACTGTACACTGTGGACCTTGGGAGATTATAATGTGTGTGCCACTCCCCAGGAGGAGGGTGATAATGAGGAGGATATGCCTGTGTGGGGCAGGGAGTCTATGGGCAATCTCTGTACCTTCCTCTCAATTTTGCTCTGAACTTACAACTCCCCCCCCCAAAAAAAATCAATTATTGATGAAAAAAGAAAGTGCTAGTGGAAACATGTAGTAGTCTTAATAAAGATATGTCAAAAAATTTGGAATATAAGGGTGAGAATAAAGAGCTTTGAGGTATAAATCCTATTTTTGTCATTGTTACTATTGGTCTTTGTTCTACCAACATCAGTACTGTAGTCTATGGTCTTTGGCAGTTTCTTACAATCTTTTCTTGGGTGAAAAAAGAATCCAACATATGATATGTGAACAAGGACGCAGTTTCAAAAATTCATTGAATGAGGCACATTTACTTATTCTATATGTCTAGATCCAGTCTCTTTTCTCCCTTCTTTCATAACAATTATTGCGCCTTACTGTATATATGTGAATTAAACATAGTCCTGATCTCAAGAGAGTGCTATTTTAGGGATAACAGGATGGCATATATTTAGATCAGGTGCTGGGAGTGTTGGTTGGCTGGGTTTGGCCTAAGACTCATCTATCCTGAAACCACAAAATGAAAATCAAGGTGCAATATTATAAGTGTTACAAAGGATTAAAGAGAAATCAGTATGAAGATTGAAATTTGACAGAACCAATGCTTAATGAAGGAGGTTCAGATTATCTATCTTGTCTTTCTGGTTTTTGCTACTGTGTGGTTCAGATTAAGTGCTAATAGTTATTGGTTTCTACAAAGAAAAAAATCAAACGCACTGAACGTGAATGTGATTGAGTGGGTGTCTTTTGAGACATTGAAAGATCCATAGCATGGCTGCTTGCTGGGAACCAGTTCCAAGGGAAGATGTCAGAAGATGACTCTCTTTGAAGTCTGCCCATGATTAGAGGCTTGCTCTTCTCTACTTAATCCTGAATCATTTGGGGAAGGGCAAGCCCTGAACATACTTTATGCCTTTAAAAAAAGACAGTGTAAGGGTCTCAGAACCTATAAACCTTGCAACATTATTAAAGCATGCCAACATTTAACCAGTAAATGATGGGTCTTTTTACCATTTGTGATTTAAATAATTCCTCCAAATCCCTCATTTCCCAGAATTTCTAAAAAAGAATTTCAGGCATCTCTTCATGCATCATTAAAAAAAAAAAATTAGAGTGGTAAAATATATAAGTGCATCACTTTTACAACAACTGAAGAGGTCAATTCATCCTATAAAATGATGAATAATGAAAAAGCTGAAATAATACTTTCATTAGAGAGATGTGCAATAACATTTTTAACAGGGAACTCTTCATGGAGAAAAAGCTTATAGAAACAGGACAAAAATAAGTAAGGATACCTATAAAAAATGGAATGGAATAATTATTTGTTTTGAAAATGGAGATTTATACCATTTCCTAGATTTCTTCTGACTAATAAGAGAATGGAAAAAGGAAATATACCATTCATTTTACTCTACTGAGCTACATATCTGTTAGGTCACTTATGGAGATAACAGTGCATATTCTCGGCCATTTCAGTTCCCTCTGCCTCTGTGTTCTGATTTGACCATCCCCTTCAGCTGCTTTTATTAGAAGGCTGAATAGACCTGGATTGGGGATCAATAAGAATAATGATGGCCAGTTCAATGACTCACACAGATGTCACTGCCAAGAAAAAAGCTCTGACTTCCTGTGAATCCCAAAAGCAGCTCTTTTCCCCTAGTGTTTTACCATGCTACGTGCTTAGTATCCTGTGTGAAAGACAAGCTAGCATGCCAATCATCAGACATTGCAAATTTAGCTCCTTCCAAGTCTCTGGGTAGATAATCGTATTGTTAGTTATGGGAAATCTGATACTCCTTACAAGTGTTTATTAATAGCAGGGCAGTCTTGCTTGCTCAAAAACAGTAAAAAGCTCTTTATAACATGTTTCAATTTAATATAAACCAACATTTATAGGAAAGTTAGATGTAATTCAATTCCATTAGTAAAATGACATGCTACTTACAAATAAAATACTTGTATCAACTCAGGTCTAATAATTCCCCCCATCCCTTCTCATCCATTCTCCTTGTAATGTCTTTTTTGAACACTATTCAAAAAAATATGACTAATTGGTCTGATTCTAACAATGTTAGATCTTTCCATCTTGTTTCCTTAAGAAACATTTGGCTGTACTTTTAAAATTTAATCTGAAGCTGCAATAAAAATGATTACCAGTTACCAAGTAGGATTTTACAAGGTAAATGCTAGCCTTTGGTACATGGTCAGTGGCAACACTAGAAAGAAATAGCACAGGTAGAAATGTCAGTGTGCTCACCAGATCAACAACCACCACAAGGGCCCCCAACTCTACATTGTCTGTGAGCCAAGGAAGTAGGTGTGGCTAAGTAGAGTTGAAGCCCTTGAGTGAAGAGAGGGGCAAAGAAGTAGAGAGAAGATACATACTTCTTTTGGTAGTAGGAATGAGCCTCCCGTGGGGCACGTGAGAGTTTCTGTACCCCTTGGGTGCTATCACAAGGTGCTTCCAAAGATGCTTCAAAGATGCTTATAACAGCTGGGTGCAGAGGCTGGCTCTTGTGAGGACTGTAGCCCACTTCCTTAAGCAACCACATGAGGGGCGCTGTGGTAGGGTGGCTCTTCCCACTCCTGCAGACTATGACCTTGACTTCCTGCTGGTGTCCTGCGTCCACTGTATCCACACTGTTTTAATACATACCTGTTCTAGAAGTAGATTAGAGGGCTTTTATTTTGGGAAATGTATTTACCAGCCAGATATGGCGAAGGCTTCAGATTGAATCTAGAGATTGTAGAGGATAAGAAGTCCAGAAAGACTAGGCAAGCTTTTAAAGTATTCTCAGCAGGAAAAATGGTGAGTGGAAGGAAAGGGTATATACTATTGTAAAGCCTTTTTGGGGTGGAACTATTCTGACATTCTTAAATAAAAGTGTAAAGTGAAAAAAAGAATGCAGAAATTGCACACATGGGTAATTATGACTCCAGAAAACAAACACATTTGTGCATATTACTGTAACTGGGAAGAAACACAATAGAATGTTAAAAAATGTCATTTCTGCATCGTAGGGAATATGGATGAATTTGTCTTCCTTTCACTTTTTCTTATTTTCAACACTTCCTATAATAAGCTTGAATATCTTTCCATAATGAAACGTAATGAATAAGACACACACATACACACACATGCACACACGCTGAAAATATATTCTAAAGAGAATTTTAAGCCCATACTAACTGCCAAGCTTATGTAGAGCCTGAAATTCCTGCTATAATCCCATTTTTGGTTGAAAGCATTGTCTTCAGGAGGATCTCATTTTAAAATATAGAATACTACCCAGTAGAGGGTAACATTAATCCATTAATACCTCAGAATGAAGAATGTGTCTGATTTTTCTAGCCCACAGGACTGCAGCGAGCATGAAGTTGCAGGAATGGGGAAACATAGTTGGGGTTTGATGAAGAAGGGCTTGGATCTTGGGAATTCTGGTCCTGCGGAGGGCACAGATCCTGAGGTAAATGTCTAAGAGGAAGTGGCACTCAAGGCTTTTTTCAAGGAAAGGAAAACCGGCCTGGCCCGGGGGGCGGGGGTGGTGGTGGTGGTGGTGGTGGTGAAGGAGAATGAGGTGCGGGGCTTGGAAACAACAAACTTGCTTTAGGTTTTGCTCATGCCTCATGTTGCGGCAAACGTGCTAGTTGGTAAATCTCTGCGCAGGTATCTATTTCTTTGGGATAAATCCCTGGAAGTAAAAATACCACATCGAAGGACATGGATGATCCAAGACTTGGCAGCCTCTTGCAGGCCCGTTCTCCATGAAAAGCCCTGCTTGCTCGGTGGCAGCCGGGAGCGCCTGGTCCTGCGGGATGCCCGCGGCCGCACACACCGCGGGGAACGCCAGTCTGGCCGACGTTTCCGCAACCGACCGGCTAAATGCCTTCGTGGGGAATGTTAGGACTTTCAGGGGGACGTAAACAGTCTTGCAGGAGGCGATTCCGAAGTCCCCTGCCCGGAGGAGCGGCCGAGGCCCCGGACGTGAGAGCGAGGCGGGTCTCCCCGGGGCTCGCGCGTCCTTGACCGTCCTTGACCATCCTTGACCGTCCTTGACGTCCTTGTCGCACCCCGCTGTCCCCGCGGCCACACACGCCTGTCCACCGGGGATCGAGGTAGCTGCAAATAAGCTCTGCAAGGCTGGCAGCTTTAATTGTCACTTAATAGACCCATTTCCTAAACTCCCTAGTATCTTGCGCTGATCGTGATGGTCGAGGGTCCCGTGAGTAAATCTGATTTAAACTGATGCTTAACTTGGCCAGGCTGGAAGAACGACTGGGTGGCGATTGTGGAACAACCCTGGGTAAAATATCTCTTCGTCTGTTGGTGGTTAAAGCATTTGAACTTTACTACTTAAAGTACAGCCCATCTGGACTCCGTAAATGAAAGCTTTAATTCTCAGAGAAAAGGATTTGAAGGTCTCTTTGTCTCCCACCGAAGGTTTTAAAAGCAGTCAGCAATTAATAAATGAGATCATCGGCAAAATAAAATTCTTTTTAAACCGGATTTAATAGGCTCATATCTCAACCTTGGCTTAGTAGTGTTTAGGATGAAAGGATGCTGGTTATTTGTACGACCTCTGGGAGACCTATGATGACGGGGGGTGGGGAAGAAATTATAATCCTTCAGCCATTCATGCTTGGAAGATTCCTTTCAATAGGCACGTAAATTATCCATGTCATGCTTTGCTGTGGGGGAACGTTTGGAGGCTATGACAATAACCAGAAAGTATATAATGCATCATTATTTGCCACACTAGGCTTTTGTGGTTGTTATTCCTTGATCTCCCTCATTCTCTACTACGGTCATCCTTGTCAGTTAAAAAAGTCTGGATATATGTTCTTCACATAAGGCATTTCTCTACTTTTTCCTGAGCTATCTTCTGTAACAGATGCCAGGCACACTTTCTTCCATGTGCATTTCTCTATAAACCCTCACATGAGATTGGGTCCTGCCACATAAATTAGTGGAGCCTCTCTGACACCTCCTTAAGGATTATGTCCTGTTTATTGCCAGCAAGCCAAAAGCAGCTTCATTACAAATATGAGTCAGACAGAAGACACCATAGCATATTCCCATCAATAGCCTTCAGGTGACTTCTCCAACCTTTGAGAAGAGGAAGTACTTTGGCCATACCAGAAGGTGAGAACTGGTGTCTCTGAATCCCTAACACAAGTTTGCACCCCAAAATCTTAGATATAATAGTTACCTTGAAAAAGTCACCGTCGGTGGAAAAACTTTTTGGAGATTGATGGGGTGGTACAGCTTCCAGAACCTGGGGTTAACAAACCATCCTGGGTTATTAGAGGAGGATGATATGGCAGGAAAAAGAAGGTATCTAATATGAAAGACAAAATGAGTTTCTAGACGATAGCTCAGATTTGGGATAAATGCTTGATTTTTTTTCTAGTTCTGTCTGAATTCTACTATAAGTTCTTTCACAAAGTGGCAACTGTGATTTAAATATAAAACCAACAATTTGCTGTAATGAAATTTCTTGCCCTCATATTTGCCAATTGAGTAAGAGGTTAATGTATAAAAGAACATGTTTCATTTTTTCTTATGTAAATAGAAGATGTAGAAAATAATGTGAATCTGAAATAATTAAAACTTTTTTTTTTTTTTAGAATTCTGAAAAAGGAAAAACCCTTGATGTAGCCCTGTGGTTGGGAAAGATACCCTCGTTTCTTTTTGCAAGATTCAAAAGCAAGGCCATGAGCTGGAGCTATTTGCTCATTTGAAGTAAATTGCCTTGACAGTGCATAAGAGAGAGAAGAGCACTGAGATAATTGGGTTCAAAACAAGTGTTTGCTGAATGGAGACAGGAAGCTTTTTGTACAGATTAAAAAAAGTGTAAGTGAATGATTGGGCTAAAGGTTGTATTCCAGAAAAGATACAGGGAGGCATCATAATTCAATAGAGCATAAAAGAGGAAAGAATATTTGGATATCAATTTGGTAAACACAACTACCTACTGTGTGCACAGCTCAGCATTTGGGGTGATTCAGGAGCATGTTGTAGGAGGCACCATTGCAGGAGCACCGTCTACATCCCCTTAGCTTCTCGGAAGGTCACCTGCAGCTTTGGTGGGCAGTTTCCAACCACACTGAGGACTTTCTCCCTCAAGCGTCTGGGGCTTCTGCTGCAGGATGTTCTCTGGCTACACTATTTGTGTACCTGCCAGGCCAGAAGTTCTGGGGGAGTTCAGAAAATCTCAGCTATAAGTCTCAAACAATGAGAGATAGGAGTTGGTGGATAACTGGTCCCTGGTGGGACAATTCTGGGATGTGAAATGCAGTATTTCACAAGGACCCCAGCTGGAGTGAGGTACAGTTGCCCACGGTGGTAACTCACTTACTAAAAGGCTCTTCATTTGACTTTTGTTTTCCTTGCCTCGCTTCCCCAGAGCTATGATCTGCTTCTTTGGATCACTTGCCAAATAAACTACTTGTACCCGGATTTTTCCTTAAGCTCTGCGTTGGGGAGATTCCAAACTAAGATATATGCTGAATAGATGTTTGGCAAAGAAAAATAGGGGGACATTATTTTAAAATATTGGGTTTTAAAAAATTTGTAGAATTATTGAACATTTTGTACACCTGAAACTTACATAACACAATGTTAATTATACTTGAATGAAAAAATGGATTTTTAAAATTTGCATTTAGAATCACAGAGTCTAATGGGAATTGAGGCTATTTGATGGAAGGTAGTGAGGGAAGGTTACAAAGAGAAATGTTGAGGAGAAGTAGCATGATTGCAACATCTGGGTGGCTCAGCGGTTGAGGGTCTGTCTTCAGCCCAGGGCCTCATCCTGGAGGCCTGGGATCGAGTCCCACATCAGGCTTCCTGCATGGAGCCTGCTTTTCCTTCTGCCTGTGTCTCTGCCTCTCTCTCTCTCTCTCTCTCTCTTTCACTCTGTCTCTCATGAATAAATAAACAAAATCTTAAAAAAAAAAAAAAGAAGAAGAAGGAATTAGCAAGATTTACTCCCAGACTGGTTGTGATGTGGCATTGAGTGGGAGGTTGTGGTGGAATGTGGCTCTCAGCTTTGGGGACAGTCACGAAGTTTGCATCACCTGAAATGATTGACAAGGAAAATAGGAAGAAAAGATTTATGGCAGGGGGTGGGGAACCCCACAAGGAATAAATGTGTTTAGCATGTGAAGTCCTTAGGATTTCTGGTCTTCCCCCTCAGCTTGTCGTATCAGTTTATCATTCTTCCATACAGGAGTGGTGAACATATTCACATGTACATCCACAGCTACGTCTTTTCCTTCTCTTTAGAAAAAGACCAAGGTGGGGAAATGAAAGACAAGAGATCCTAATGTACTAAGGGCTCACTAACTCCAGAGTATGCCGTGTGCCGTGTGTGTGTGTGTGTGTGTGTGTGTGTGTGTGTGTTGTCTGCTTGCTTCAAACTTCTCAAGAAACAAACAAAAAAATGCCTTATTGCAGAATAGCACCTGCTATATAGTACAAGTTGACAAGGATACATTAGAGCTGTTTATTCTTATAAGCATCTTAATTTAGTTGAATCCTCTTGACATTCAATGATATCCATTAACCTAGGCTGTTTTTGAAACTGATGATACAGTCCCGTTTCATAATTTAAAATTCGTATCATATTTTAAAACTCATTCCCCACTCAGGATTTTTATAAATTTATATAGTTCTAGTTTGGATTAATAAGAAGGTTACCTTTCTGGAGTTTGTAACCCACAGCGCCTAGGTCTGCTCTCAAGGTTATGAGTTGAGTTATGAGATGACAGAATGACAACAGTAAAATGGAAGTGATTCTCCTAACCAGCCTCTCTCACCATCTGATGTGTGGAATTTTTTCCAGCTTTCACAGCTGAGGCATTGCTAATTGTTGATTTGCATTAAGATTGTAAGCTCTGGCAAGCCTGAAATTCATTTTGGCTCATTTCCTCAGCCTCATTCCACAAATAGTATCTCCAGCCCCAAATGCTGAGGCCAAGGGAGAAAGATCCTGAGTAGTGTAAGGCATAACTTTGGTCTTTTTCTTATTGTAGAAAGATGCTTTTGATAGCAGTAAAAAAGAAGTCTAAAAATTAGAACATGTTCCCTTAGCAGTACCTTTTATGTGTCATTTTAGACCAAAGTCCCTCACCTTCTGTGGAGGAGGGATTGAGTTTTTCCATATCAGGGCATTTTGGACAGAGAGAGGATTAGTCCTTTTTGGAGGTATTTTGATCATTTCTTTCCAGCTTCTTTCAATTCTAGCAACACCTCAGAGATGGTGGCTATGTGGGAGGTCGATCTATGTTTAAATCAACACTGATTCAACAATATATTTAAGCCTTTCTTCAGAATTCATCATGTGGTGACAGCAAAAACAATCTCAAGGATAAATGAACATTTTTTGAGGGTGGGAATTTTTTTGATGCTAAAAATACTACATTAAATGATCATGCTTCTCTGAGCTCTCATAAAGAGCTAAAGTGGACAGATTTAAATGGCATGATGTTTTTCTTCCTATGATTTCAGTTGATTTTACTAGAAATGAGATCAGGATGTCATAGGAAGGAGTAACACTGCAAACCCACTCCCACTTTTTCTTACTAAACACATGCAGTCTCTTTCCTAACAGCATTTAGGATAAGTAACAATTTTTCCATCTTAGTTAGCTTTTAAGAGCATTATCTATGTTCAGAGATTTGATAAACACATCCAAGCTCAACTACCTACATCAATCATGATATACAACTTGATCTTTTCTCCTTTGCATTTTTTCCTAGACTACTGAACCATTATTAATTTATTTTCTTAATGAATGAAATGTCTTTAAATATCAAATTGGCAAATAATCTTATTTAATGGCCAAGATATGGACAAAGGAAAAGATAAAAACAAGACAAATCATGCCCTCCTCCAAATGAGAAACTCAATAAAATATGGTTGGTTCAATGGATTCTGGGAGGAGGGAACTTTGAGACAAATAAATCACTGATTTATTACATGTTTTGAATTTCGAATTGCTTTGGGATAATATGGATGCAAATATAAACAACTGGGACAGCTCAGTGCTTAAAATATTTGTATATAAACAGGAAGAGAAATGGCCATACTAGGGTTATTTATTTCTTGATGAAGAGAACAGAAAATGATACTAAGACCTTGTGATCAGCTTTTGCATATGCTTCAGTTTATAGTATAATGTTCATACCGACTGAAAAGGACTGAATTTGTAGACTGCACTTGAAGAATTCAGATTGGAAGCGGAACTGGGGAGTGGAGGTAGGAAATAATAAAGGATAATGTTACAACTTATTCTTTGTTTTGTGATGAATCACCCCATAACTTAGTGACTTAAGCAACAATCATTTTATCATCTCTCATAACTTTTGTGAGTTAGAAATTCAAGAAGGACTCAGCTGGGTGCTACTGGCTGGGGATGTCTCATGCAATTGCAACCAGAGAGTGGTTGGAGCTGAAACAGTGATGGAAACAGGACTGGAGCAGCTTGACATTTGGCTGGACATTTCTCAAGGTGCAGTTGCAGTGCTTCTGCATAGGATCTTGCCCCTTGGGCTGGTTTGGGCTTCCATACACGTAGCAGTTTCAGAGTGGTTAGCAGCTTGTAAGGCCAGTGCTCTAGTGAGCAAGCAAGAAATGTCAATGTTTATGAGTTAGTCTCAGAAATCACTGTCATTTCCACCACATTCCACTAGTTATCAATAAGTCACAAACCTGCCCAGATTTAAAGGAAGAAGAAATGGAATCCATTTCTTGATGGGATGCCAAATTTCTAGAAAAACACTGGAATAGGACATAAACTCTTAGATCTACCCTTGGGGAGTAAAGTCTGGCACAGGTGGCCAGGTAAAAGAAAAAAAAAAAAGCAATGTGCTTTTTGTGTGCCTCACCCTTCCACTCAGCCAGGCACATCCTCCATTCTTGATCTCTTCTGCCCCTATGTCTTTTAATCCCAGCCTGTTCTGAATTGTTTGTGTTTTCGTAGTTATGAATTTATGGATCCAAATCTGGAAGCTGTGGGTCCTGGCTCTTCCTGGATTTGTGTCCATCTTAAATTCGGTATCAGCTCCCTCTGTGGGTTCTGCTTCAGCTGCCTCTTCTCTGGGTGTTTTGTGTAAGCACTTGCTGCCTTAGCCCCTGTTGCCAAAGGATTTCATCCCTTTTCCCACATTGCTGGGTCAGTCCCTGTTGCCTCAGTGAATGCCATGGGAGATTCAGGAGAATGGGAAGACAGTATTGACTTATGACTGGAGAAAGGCATTTTAGCTTTTACATTTTGTACTAGCGGCATCTTTGAGGAGTTGGTGAAGCCAAAGCTAAAAAACAGACCAAAGTTGAATTCATGCATGAATTGGGTCTATAAGAACATTAAGGATCATATATTCCAGCCTGCATTTTACAAGTGAGGAAATTAAAGTCCAGTGAGATCTACTGATTGTCTCACAAATCCTAGTACCAGGGACTTGAATTAAGGTCTTCAGATTTCTGTGTAGGCACACACACACAAAGTTTTATGTGCACCAAGCACAGTCATTAGCAACACACATTGAATTTTGCTTTTGTTTTGTTTTGTTTTTAGAAGTAACTGTCAATAAATATTGAAATTCCTCTGTTTACATTTTTAACCTTCTAAAGAAACTCTTGGTATTTAAAATACAAGAACCACTTGGGTCTTGTTGAATGATGGGAGCAGATACTTTCATCTTGGCCTGACTCTGCAAGAGACTCAGGAATACCTGCTCACCTTGTGGTCCCTTATCCTTAGATTCTTCTGTCTGCTCTTAAATTTAGCTGGTACCTGAGGCTTGCCATAGATCAATGGGGATCAACACTGGTGATGAATTCTCCTCCTGCTCTGTTGCACAAACTTGCTTCTGAGCTGCAGCCAAAATTTGGGACACTTTTGAGAGTCAAACTTCAGTCAAATGATTTCTTACTGCAACCCCAAGGTCAAGGTCTCTAATGGGGAAAGGTTGTGGGTAAAGAGTAAGCAGCTGAAGAATTCTAGAAGAATCTTCTCTCCTATCCCTCAAGGTTTTCAAAGTAGAGATGTCTAAAGGAGGGCCAAATGGTTCCTCAGGCAATATGTAATTCGATGTCCTCAGAAGATTCAGTGAAATACTGTATTATATTTAAATTTCCAACAGTTAAATACCAGTTACTTATTGGAGTGGCAGCAGATTGTAACAGAGCAGGGCACTTTGGAATCAGAACCCAAGGAGCCCATTTTAGCCATACCACCTAATGGTGGGGTGAGCTTGGTAACAAATTTTCTTTTTAAAATTCTAGGTTCTTAGCCTATACAATAAAACCATGCCTGTTATGGGTTGAATTGTATCTCCTCCTCCCCTAATTCGTATGTTGAAGTCCTAATCCTTAGTACTTCAAATTGTGATTGTATATGAAGACAGGGTCTTTAAGAAGGTAATCAAGGTGAGGGGTGCCTGGGTGGTTCAGTCAGTGAAGATATGACTCTTGGTTTGGGCTCAGGTTGTGATCTCAGGGTTGTAAGATGAAGCCCCAAATGGGACTCCGTACCCAGCGAGGAGTCTGGCTGGGATTTTCTCTCCCTCTCCCTCTCCCTCTCCTGCTGCCCGCCCCCCTACTCTTGCTCTTCTTTCTCTGAAATAAAAAAAAAAATAAATCTTAAAAAGAAGGTAATCAAGATGATATGAAGTCATATGGGTGGCTATAATCCAATATGACTCTTGTCTTTGTAAGGTGAGGGAACGAAGACAGAAACCCACATAAAGGGAAGAGCTTGTGAAGACATCTGAAGAAGATAACCATCTATAAGCCAATGAGAGAAAACTTGGGAGAAACCAATTATGTTAGCATGTTCTTAGCTTGCATTCAGTATGGTGAGAAAATTAATTTCCTTCATTTAAGCCACCCAGACTGTGAAACTTTGTTATAGCAGCCCTTACAAACTAATACTATGCCTTCAGAACGATTTTTAAATTTTAAACCACTACACAAATATAAAATTATTACTGAAATAATATTAATAGCTACTGTCTGGCAACATTTTGAACCTGAAGGAATTTGAGACTTGGGAAATTGGGTAGGTCCCAAAAGTACCCAAAAAGCTATGGAGATTTCTCTAAGACTCCAATAGTGTGTCAAAGGGTCATTTCTTACCCTGGGCTCATTAAATAACAAAACCCAAGGTGTTTTCTATGTCTGGTCATGTTCTAGGCTGTGTCAGGAAACCCAGAAGGAAGGAAAAAAAAAAAAAAAAAAAAGGAAGCTTTGTTTTTCCATGCTCATACAAATGGCTATCTTCTAGCCCAGAAGGAGAATCCAGTTTCCTTCTTACTACTCAGAATTCCCAAATATGGCTGAATTGGTATTCAATTTCTAAGAAAGAATTTGAGTTACGGGATGAAAGTGTGGCTCTTATTTAGAGAAAAAAAAAAAGGAATCACCTTAGGTTTCATAATTAAATGCACTAAAATTCTAGATGCTTATTTTTATTTGCATTAGACAGAAGTAATTTTTCTAACCTATACTTTTCGACTCAATGTTTATTTAGTCAAGCTCCTGGAGAATTGGTCACTGCACTGAGAGCATTAAGGGGTAAATTGAATACACAGAAAGTCATGAGCCTTTTTTTTTTTTTTTTTTTTTGCAGTCGATATAATTTGTGTGGGACAGGTTGACAGCAGCCCAGCAAACATGCATCAAGTGTTTGCAAGGAAAAAAAGCACATAGGGTAAAGCTGAAAGAAAAATTTTGCACTTTTGTTTTTCAGTCTGCAGAGACCTCTTCTTAGGATCTGTGTAGGGGACTCAGTCATTTCTATTAAAAAGACTCAGAATCCGTATCTAAGGCTTCCACATAGATTTTAATTTTGTAACCTCTTCTTCCTTCCTTCTCCCCTGCTTCCTAAACCACAGTCTATTTTCTTTGTACAAGTTTTCCTGACCTCTGGCCCCAGCAAGAGAATTGTAATTAGAACCCTGGCAAAAAGGATTATCAATTTGGAAGCTGAGTGGAAAAAGAATAAATTCTTAAGTAACTTTTGTGTGATGCCTTGATTTGTAATTCAGTTAAAAAAAAACCAAAACTATGAGGATTAAAGCTCTTGGTTTGATAATAATGAGCAACATAAAAATTATAGTGAATCAGAACAAGTTATCATCAGTGGAATGCTTTGATCAACCTAAGATGAAAGCCAATTTGTAACTATAAATGATTCCTTTTTAATCAGATTAATTGTGTTGCTCTGTTTTGGGGGTGAAAGCTGAAGCATCTGAAATTCAAGCTAGGTAATGATGGTAAACATTGCTGAAGGAACAATTATCTTGCAGGGTTTGTCAGGGCATTTCATTTCTATCACTTACAGAAGCAATCATTTCATTAGGAGTTTTATCCCTAATTTCATTTTCTAAAAATGAATCCGTTAGAAAAAGATGAGTTAAAAGTGTTTTCAGAGAAGGCATAGGTCCAAAAAATGAGTTTCCAAGTTAGAACTGAATGAGGTCAGGGTGAGGCAAAATATGCAGATACGTCAGGCTGGGAAGAGAGTACTGGGGCCATGGCAGAGGTGCAGGAGACATTCAGACTGGACTCCAACGGGCTAGACGTGGAGCTTCACTTATCAGTGGCTGTTGCTGAGGTGAATACTCTTTCTGCTGAGGAAATGCTTTTATCATCTTCCCTTCCTTCATCCCATATCTCTCCTCACTCAGGGGAACAGTCTGGTAACTGATGTTTATGGCTTTGGAAGACCCTCTGTTCTCTTAGTCCGTACCAAATGCCTGGATACAGATCTTCTGGGAGTTCCTAGGGTCTAAGGGTGGCAACCCATCTTGCAATGGCCTATAAAGAGTGGTCCCTGGCCTAGATCAACACACCTGCTGAGCAGTGGCACACCAGTGGGAATAGCTAAGAAGTCCAATGGACCAGTTCTAGTATTTATATATTTTTAAAATTCCTCCTAGCAGGGAGGCCCCTTTGAGTTTTGGTAGTTGTGCGCACAAAAGGTATTAGTATTGACTGAGCCCAGATTGGTATTGGCATCGATAAACAAATGCTTCACTGACGACTAGTTTGTACCTTGCCTAATATACTGCCACCCAGTACATCTGCTGGAGAGCAGGATAGTAAGAGAGTAGACAGTATAAATCATAAGAAGCTTGGATAAGCACATGGATATAACTTTCCCAGGGAGACTCGGGGTGGCCTGGGCTGAAAATGGTGATATATTGATGAGTTTGAATTGTGTTAGCCAGCTTTCAGGGGCACATGAGATTGTTCCCTTTTTTGGTGTTGTTGTTTTATTCTTATGACAACAGAAATATATGTCATTTTATTAGAACATTGAGGAAATTAAGATAAACAAAAGTAAAATAATAAGAGTGGACTGAGAACTTTTCATCTAAAGATAATCGCAATACTATGAAGGGGATGTCACTTCTTCCTGGCAGAATTAATCACTTGCGTGTCTGTGGGTGGCTTTTGAGCACCCTTCTCTTAGGGATCATAATGAATTCATTGTATTCCCCCCCCCCCCTTTTTTTTGCAAGTATCTGTTTCTTTTTTCTAGATCATGAGTAACTTAATGGTGGGAGATAGGTCATACTGAGAGTTTCTAGATTGTTGACTAAGTGACTGAGTGAGTGAATGAATGTCACTAGACTATTTTACTCCAACCTGATGGCATCAGTTGGGACTCTGAGTTTATGTTATAAAACTCAAATTGCTTAAAGAGGCTATTTTTTTAAAATAGTAAGCTTATTTTATTTATTTTTAAAGATTTATTTATTTATCTTAGAAAGAAACAGTGAGCGAGCATGACTGGGGGGAGGAGCAGAGGGAGAGAATCTTCAAGCAGACTCCTTGCTGAGAGCAGAGCCTGAGGCAGGGCTCCATCTCACAACCTATGAGATCACGACCCTAGATGAAACCAAGAGTCAGATGCCTAACTGACTAATACACCCAGGTGCTCCTAAAACTGCAAGCATATTTTAAATGTTCCTCTCAAGTCCTTGTTCCCCTTAAAGCCTTCTTTCATGGTCCCAGGATTAGAGGAAGATGATTTGCCACCATTGTGGTGGCATAACAATGCTTAAGGAAGCTTGTCCATAACAGGCTTAAGGAAGAGATCTTAGAATTTTATGTGAGGGAAGCCTCAAATGGAAGAGTTGGAGAAACCACTCCTTTCTGCTTCAGGTTCATACTGGAAAGGAGAGGAAAGACAGGCTGGGCGTATGCCTGTTAGGTGAGTGGAAAGAAGTGCGGAGGACAATGGTTTTCTGTTTGATATCCCAAAAGGCTGCAGGGCTATGGAAAGATCCCTTGATACTAAAGTCCCAGGGAGAATGCAGCAGAGTCTCAGTATTTTCTACAGCCAACAAAAACTGGAGGCAGACCTTGTCATTGGCCAGCAAAGTGTGGGCATCACTGGAATGCCAGCCAGCAGAGAGGTTAAACCATGAGGTTCATACTCCAGAGGCCACAGCTATGAATGTTGCCAGGGTAAGCAGTGATCGAATGGACAACGGGCATCTGACTAGCAGCCAGAGGAGTCATAGAGCTCTAAGAACCTCTGTGTTCCAGAGCCACAAGGCCATCCAAGCTCTTTCTTTTATTCAAACCCATACCAATAGAAGAGAGGCTTGTAGATATAGGAGACATTGACCAGATTAGAGGAAGTCAAGTACATTTTCTCCCTACTAAGACCAGACAAAATTTAGACTTTCTCTGCACTTGAGTTATAGTGTGAATAATTGTGCAAGTCTGGTAGTATGCATAAGAGGGGAATTTCTTGGTTTGCAGAACCCAAAGGGTGATAGGGAGACAAGCTAAACTGTGAGAAGGGTACAGTTTCACCTGGAGGCAGGAGCTCAGCTTTCTGTCTTCTTCACTAATCTCTGCTTTATTTGCCACTTACCTTTCTCACTACTGACCAGCTTCTTCATGTGGAGAAGTTTAAGATTTTATACTTTGACTATTAGAAGATGGGAGACCTCCCTCAAGTTTGTTTTGATCTTGAATTCAAATTCCTAGGGAAAAGCTTGTATGGATCTAGTTTGATCAGATGTCCCACTTGGACCAATCAGCTGTAACCTTGGGGATGGTATTTTCAATGACCCTCTACCTCTTGGATCAGTTGCATACTCCTGAACCAACAAACCATGACCAGGGAGTCAGGGACATGTAAATCCAGGATGGTTTCCATGGTAGCCATGGTTGGAAGGACAGTTCCCAGGAGAAAGTAAGATATTGAAATAAAGTACCACTTGGACAACAACATGACATGAATCCTCTTGTTGGCATGTGCACTCTCCAGGACATTCTGGGTTCTTGGGAGCAATGGAACGTTTGGTGGCTCATGCAGAGAAATCCACAATAATTATACCAGCCTCCAAGACGGACCCAGTGATTCCTCCCACACGAGGTGTTACCACACGTTGAATCTAGGCTGGCCTGAGTTATAAATAGAACGCAGTGGAGATGATGGTGTGTGGCTTTGGAAGCTGGGTCATAAATGGCATTGTGACTTCCACTCGCTCTTGTGGGCTACTTGCTCTGCTTCTGGGGACACTCAAATAGCCCTGAGAGAAGTTCATGTGGACAGAACCAGAGGCCTCCTACCAACAGCCAGAACCAATTGCCAGTCATGTGAGCAGGCCACCTTGGAAGCTGATCCTCTTGTCTTCATATAATTGCAGATCTGGTGGGTATCTGACTGCCGTTTCTTGAATGGCTCCTCTAAGTCAAATTGCCCAGCTAAGCTGCTCCCAAATTCCTGACCCAGAGAGCTACCAAAGGTAACACATGTTTATTGTTTTTTTAAGCTGCTACATTTTGGTTTTGGTTTTGGTTTTTTAAAGATTTTATTTATTTATTCATGAGACACAGAGAGAGGCAGAGACATAGGCAGAAGGAGAAGCAGGCTCCATACAGGGAGTCTGTTGTGGGACTTGATCCTGGGACTCTGGGATCAGGCCTTGAGCTGAAGGCAGATGTGCTTAACCCCTGAGCCACCCAGGAGTCCCTAAGCTACTACATTTTGGAGTAGTTTATTATGTATGGTTAATTTCTCAAACCAGTTAAATCATAGTGAGCTTTCCAGGCCTGAAGTAGCCAAAAGCCCATCTAATATGACTCAAAGAGAACATGGCCAGAGAACTCTAAATTGTTTTCTTTGGGTTCTATAGATATTCTGTCAAAAAAAAAAAAAAAAAAAAAAAAAAGAATTCAGAAAACAAAGGATCTCTGACACATATTTTACCTGGTTTGCTAGTATCACCAGCACATTGAGTATACCTCAAGAGAGAAAAAAAAAAAAAACTGACATTGGAAAAGTAGTGGGAATATCTGCATTTTCATCCCTGCTCTTGGTCATCATTAAGTTATTTCTGCCCCAACCTCTCTAGGTGGCTTGAGGATCATATGAGGTAATGAAGGTGGAAGCACTCTAAACATTTCCCACACCTTACAGATACCACGTGCCACTGTTACAATCATGAGGACAAAGAGTGTGAATGTGGATTAGAATTAGAAACTGGGAAAGAAAAGGAAGAGAGTAAGAGAGAGAAATAGGTGAAAAGCTGCTTATTTTCCCCCTTATTAAAAAGGCATTCTAATAAGAGAAAAATATTTTTGGTCAATTTTGAATGCTACCTTAATATTATTTGGGGATGTCTTTGTATGTAGCAAAAATATGAAATCAGACCTCCCATAGGCCCATGAGGTAGAGTTGGTATTAAGCAGATTCCTAATAATTCTGTTTCCTGGCATGCTCCTGACATCCTGCAGCATAATGCAAATGCAGCTGGCTACCCGGGTCATAGCTCCGACTAACCCATCACGCTCACTGATGTATGACTTCACCTCTGTGAATGTGTTCTCCATATCAGTCTTCCCACGAGGATCCCATACCTCAGCAGGTATATTTCATGAGTGGAGGTGTAACTGATGAATCTTCTAATTTTATAGTCTGAAACGGGATGATAAAACGCTAGATTTATAGATAGTGTTTCATTGTGCACAACACTCACGTTCCTTATTCCCATCTGGTGTGAAGAAAAGAAATTTGTTCTCCCTTTAACGTGTCATGCTGTTAAATGTATGTTGCTTAAGATCTTGAGGAGTTGAAGCATAGCTATCCACCAGCATAAAAGATATGGTGCTGTGGGCAATACTTTCATGCAAACAGAGCTTAACCGAAGGCATTTTATTGACATTGCAGTGATTTTTTATTTTGGATGGAGAAGATAAACCTTTATGTCCTGGTTTATTAACAAAACCTGTCCTCAAATTAGGATGGGCTTTCTTAGATACACACGTGGCTGCCAATTCCTCCCTAAATTTCATGCTATGAAGTGTGCAGACTGCTCCATTGTCATAGTGTATCAGAAATTCTGCCAAAGGAGTGCATTTTCAACTGCAGCCTTAGCAAGCGGCCTTGGTATGGCCATGCAAAATGGCTTCTTATGGATTTCAAGAGAATGAAAATGCAAGTTTCTCCCTCCTGAAACCAGAATCAGAATTTCTGCCCTGTACCTAATAGTCCCCTAATAGGGACTGCCCTTATGACTCCCCAAATTCCATAGAAAGAACACTTGTACATGCATACTTTTATATTTAGCATGCTCTCATTAACATGTCATTTCTCTTAAAGGAGAACAATTAGGTATTCATCTCATTACAACAGAAGAGATTTACAAAGATATGAGAGTCACAAAGGAGATAAGAAAGGGAAAATAATGTGTGTTATTCGAAAAAGAATGTATGTTATTTGAAATCACTACATTTGAATAATACTGGTCTGTATATAACTAAGACCTCAAAAAAAGGAAGAAGAAAGCAATGCAAAATGAATCTGAAAAAGTGCTGTCATAGAGCAAATCCTCTTTTTTTGTGCATCATGTCAAGTAGTAGCATTTCCTACTTTATTAACATCAGCGTACATTACGTGTGTATGTGCGTGTGTATTGATACCAGTTGATACTGCTTTATGACTGTTTTACATATTATTTGACTTCTTAGCACTTTTTGTTTTGTTTTCTGGACCAACATCTTCCAGGAACCTACTTACTTTTATCTTTTTATATTGAAATGACAAGACCTTTTCTGTATGAAAATATATGATTTGAAAACATTTTAAAGTGTATGTTTTTAAAAATACTGTGTGTTAGGTTTTTTCAAAAATGAACAGTGGAGAAATTAAAAAAAAAAAAAAAAAAAAAAAAACCCGGCAGAGCCAGGCAGTAGGTTCGAGGCGAGAGTACTTTTAATGGGGAGCGCTCCCGGGCGAGGTTCCGTGACCCGGAGAGGTGGCCCGAGTCAGGGAAGTCGCGCCCAGGTTGGGGAGTGCGGGGGTTTTTAAGCCTTATTGGCTCCGGGTCCGGATCTGGGTGGGTCCCTTGCCAAATTGGGCAAAGGAACACCATGTCCCTAGGTGATTGGCTGGGGTGGGGATAGTACAGATGATGGGGGTGGTCCCTGGCTGGAAAGTCCTGGATGGAAAGTTTTTGTTTCCCATCTAGGCTTCCATTTACTGGAGATGATGTGGTGGTCATGGCTGCTTTGGCGGGAAGATCAGCCGTTTTGACCCAATTTGAGATATTGGCCATGTTGGGTGCCCCAGTCTCTCAGCCAGCCCAACACTGTGAAATAAGCAAATTGAGGGCATGTAAATAAAACACAGTTAGGATAGAAGAGATTTTCCCCAAAGTGTAAGAGAATTTTTATCAAGATTATCATGGTAAGATTTTATTCTTGCTAGCACATGAGCCCACGCTGCCACACGCTTTCCAGGTAAATAGTTGATGGGCTCAAGTATCACTGCATAGCTCTGACTTCCGTCACTTTGTAACAATGTAATATTTATTTAAGTACTATCTCATTTAATATAAATTATCTCATTTAAATATGACCGCAATGTCCACAAGGTTGCTATTTGATATTAGGTACAGAGATGCAAATGATGATTAAGAAACTTGATGAATAATAAGGTTATAAACTGAGTGAAGTGATAGTGACCTGAGAGATAGGACCGGAGGAGGCTTGTCCGGGAGGCAGCATTTGGAGAGAATGGCTGAGGGGAGGATGAATGAGATAACATTGATCTGGTCATGAGCATGAGAGACCTGCCTCTTTCTCAGAATGGTGGGCATCTTTCCATAATAGACATGACCATGCATCATTGTACTGGCTGTGCAGTATTCCACCTTACAGGTGTGCCATGACTTATCTCTTATTTTTGAACATTTAATTCCATTTTTTTCTGCTATAAATAATGCACACATCCTGAGTCCTCCTGATTATCCGCCTTCATTAAATTCTCAGAAGTAGGATTTTGTAGTCAACACAAGCTAGCATTTAACATATTACCCACAATTCTATCCAGCCCTGCATGGCAAGTAGGACACAAACTCAAGACAAGGTTCCAACCACTAGGAGACTCCTCTATAGTCCTGTTGAGAGCACCTCCACATTTTTTTTTAATCTTTAAATATTTATCAGTCTGGTAATTAGGAATTTTGCAAATTCTTATAACTCTTCTCTCCCTCTCAACATGCCTGACAATGAAATCATTATCTTCCTCACTAACCAAAAAGTAAAAAAATCCTATTTCACGTCCTGTGTTCTTGTTTATTGTCATCACCATCCATTTGGTCACTGAAACTGGGAATCCTGTTGGTCTCTCCCCTCTTGTTCACCAGCCACATCCCATCAGCCACTACCCCTTATCTATTCTATCTCCTCTCTCCATATCTGTCTCACTTTTCCAGCTCTACTACCATGGACTTCCTGCAAGACCTTCTCATTTTTCATATAATCTATATTTCATATGTTCTGTATTCAGTTTATCTTGGTGTCTAATATTACAAACCTCTTCCATGCCTCCGAAGGCCTAAGAGGAAATGTATGGGAAAGGATCATGTAGAACCCCAGCTTAAATCCTTTCACTGTTCCCCATTGCCACAATCCCTACAACATCAAGCACGAACACTGTCATCTGGTGCGTCGGTCCTTCACAGTTGGCCCTAGCTGCCCCTTCATTTCTGAGCTTGCCTTTCCCCTCTTTGTCACTCCCTCAGCTCCAGCCCCTGCAATAATTCCAGTCTTGGGACCCCTGGGTGGCTCAGCGGTTAGGCCTCTGCCCTCAGCTCAGGGCGTGATCCTTGAGTCCCAGGATCGAGTCCTGCATCTGGCTCCTTGCATGGAATCTATTTCTCCTTCTGCCTATGTCTCTGCTTCTCTCTGTGTCTCTTGTGAATATAAATACATAAAATCTTAAATAATAATAATAATAATAAAAATAATTCCAGTCTTTATAGAAACTATGCTTCTCCAGCATTTTCTGATTTTGCTCTGCTTGGTGACTCCTTACTTCTACTTTAAGGCTTGGTTCATGTCCTGTGGGACTCCTGCGGGAGTCATTGCTGGGTGCCCTGTCCCTCAGGTTGTCCATGTATCTGTGTACACCACCAGCAGAGCAATATAAGAGGGATTTTTGATCCTGGAGACCAAACAAAAAACCTTGGTCAGATGGTAGATAGAAGAAATAAAGTATAATTCTTTTGGTGAGTTTATTATGTGGGGATAAGAGAAATACCTTTCTGTGAGGAAGTTGTGAAGTAATGCATGTAAAGCCCTTAGATGTATGCCTGGCTCACTTAGTATATATTCATTATCATTATTGTTATTCATTCAAAATGTATTTCTGATCCAATGAATATTGTAATAAGTGAAACAAAACAAATTCACAGTGAGTTAATAAATGAATCCAAAAAGCTGTAGAATACAGGAAACCTACTTCTTTCCTAAATGATATCAAACAATACTGCTGTGCTTTAGTATGGAAATTACCTTTAGGTGTCTGAGATCATAAAATAATGTTAATCCTTATTGTGATAGCAACAACAATAAAACCAATGAAGACAATAAGCCCAATAGAGATTCAGTGCTTACTCTGTACCAGGCACTACCAGGTTAAATATTTTCTGTGAGTCATCTCATTGAATTTCCACAGAAACCTCTCAAAGCAAGAGGTTTTTGTTTTTTTTGGTTTTTTTTTTTTTTTTTTTTTTTGGTTTTTTGTGTTTTTTTTTCCCCTTGGGACAGATGAAAACCACTGATTAGGAATTTCCTTGTGCAAGCTTCCATAACTGGAAAAAGTGGAATGAGAATTTGAAGGAGGTATAATTCATTGTGATTTCACCAATCTTTGGTGCACCTGGGCCTGGCCTCTGCTTCAACCCTCTATTGGAATAGCATGAAGATATTCTCTTAAATTGGTTTTTAGAAGTTAATTTCCTTTCTGCCTGTTTTTCTTTCCTTCCTTCTTTTCTTTTTTTAAAAATTTCAATTAGGTTTGCAACCACTTAGAATTGATTTTTATGTTTTCTATCTTAAATTCCACTTTAGAAGTCTATTTTTTTTTGTAGCTATAGGATTCTAGGTCTGCAGTTTCTTTCTTTTAGCACTTTAGAGATGTCATTTCATTGTCTTCTGGACAATACATAGTTATAATAAAAAAGTCAGCCATTATTCTTATTATTGCTCTTTGAAGGTAATAAGTCTTGTCTTGCAGACTTGAGTCTCAGCAGTTTTCCTATGATGTACCTCCAGTGGTTCTCTTTGTATTTATACTCCTTGACATTGATTGGCAGAGCCTCTAAAATCTTTATGTCTCTCTTGTTTTATGTCATTTGTCAGTTTTGCAAAATTCACAACCTGTCTGTCTTCACATATTCCTTCTGGCCCATTATTTCTCCTCTCTCCTTCTGACACTAATACTTGTCAGGGTTTTTTTGTTTTTTGTTTGTTTGTTTTGTCTGTTTGTTTGTTTTGGTGTGTGTATGTATGTGTGTGTGTGTGTGTGTGTGTGTCTCATATGTTTCTTGCAGCTTTTTCTCTTACTTGCCATTCCTTATTTCTCTTTGTGATTTCAGTGCAGGTATTTTCTATTGATCCACTTCCAATTCACTAATTCTTTCTTGCACACTATTTAATATATTGTTTGAACCATTCATCAAGATTTTATTTTAGGTTATTTATATTTTTCATTCCTATAATTCCCATTTGGTACTTCTTATAGATTGTGTTATCTGGTGACACCATCTTGCCCCCTATTTCCTTAACTAATAATCATTGATATTCTAAAACCCATGCCTGGTAACTCTGATTTCTGTTCACCTAAGTGTTTCAGTGTTTGTTTGTTTGTTTGTTTTTAAACTTCTCTTGCTTTTTGGTCATTTGATCTTCTTGCATATTTGGACCCTCTTCTGTTTTTACTCCACCACCACCTCCAACTTGGTTCTTGACTATTTGTTTTTCTAGCATGCCTGTTTTTTTTTTTTAATAAAATTATTGTCTACTAGAAACATATACACTTGATCCACTATAAATGGAAATTTAAGTGTGTAAATACAATCCTCACTCTACTTCACTTAGCCTTCTGTCCAAGATATTTTTCTGTTGTGAGTGAAACACGATTACTTTATTCCACAATCTCTAAGTCACATATCAAGTTCCATGAGTTGTCTCTTTCTTCTTTACCTTTGAAGTGAGGTAGGTGGAACATCTCTTCATTTCCTTTTGTGAGTAAAGAAGGAAAATGTCACAACACTTCAATAATATTTTCCAATGAAGCTTTCATTTCAATCTCAGATCTTTTTCCTAGCCTTAATGAACACATTTGTAAATAGTTTGGCACCTCATTTCAGAATAAAAGAGTACTAGCTACTGTCTTGTGGCCTCACATGAAACAGACAAAAAAAAATTTTTTTAAAGATTTTTTTATTTATTCATGAGAGACACAGAAAGAGAGGAAGAGGCAGAGACACAGGCAGAGGGAGGAGCAGGCCCCATGCAGGGAGCCCAGCGTGGGACTTGATCCTGGGTCTCCAATGATCATGCTCTGGGCCGAAGGCAGGTGCTAAACCACTGAGCCACCCGGGCTGCCCCAAAATTTATTTTTAAATAACCTATTACAAATTTGAGATAATGTTATCCTTCTTCCTGATATAAAAAATATTGTTGGGGTGCCTGGGAGGCACAGCCATTTAAGCATCTGACTCTTGGTTTCAGCTTAGGTTGTGATCTCAGAGTTGTGAGATCAAGCCCTGTGTCAGGCTCTATGTTCAGCACAGAATCTGCTTCAGTTTCTCTCTCTCTCTCTCTTCCCTCCCCTCTCTTTCAAATACATAAGTAAATCTTAAAAAAAATACTAATATCTATTTAAAATGTTTCATTTTTAATTGTCTAAAATTGTGGCGAAACCTTAAAAAAATGTAAAAGTTATTGGTCTGTATATGCCAATAAACTAGTTAGTCCTTGGATACTAGAAGTTTGAGAAACACTGTCCTGAATTTGTTGTACTGAATTTATGTGGACATAACCATAGAATCTACCCACTAAGAACAAAACTACTAATCTGATTCACTGTAGTCATCTGATTTTGAATATGTGGAATATGTGGTGTCGGCAGAACACAATATCTAATCCCAATAGGCAATTAGAATTGAGTCTCGACCTAATTTATATTAGGATATCATCAATATGTAGAAGTCAGAAAAGGCTGACACACTAGGGTAAAGGATATAAATGAGAAGTCAATAAAAGCCAGAACATGCAAACCTCAGGGGAAAATGAGCTGATGCTCTTAAGACTTTACATATGATGAAGAGATTCCCTTTACTCTGGTGTACACAAATTATTTTACCCTTGTGTATCCTTATTACTCTTATAGTTCCTACGTCCATGGCCAAGACTAAACATATGTATTTCTAGCTATCATTGACCTTTGAACAATGTGGGAGCGAGGAGCATCAACCTCTTAAGCAGCTGCAAATCCTCATACAATTTTTGTCTCCTATGAAACTTAACTAATAATAGCCTACTGTTGACTGGAAGCCTTAGTAATCAGTAACATAGTCAATCAACACAAATTTCGTATGTTATATGTGTTGCATATTGTATTCTTATAATAAAGTAAGTTAGAGGAAAGGAAATGTTATTAAGAAAATCTTAAGGAAGAGAAAATACATTTACAGTAATGGACTCTATTTATCAGAAAAAAACTACATGTAAGTGGACCCACACAGTCCAAACTCATGTTGTTCAAGGCTTGATTGTTCTTCTAAATCCACCTACTCAAAATTAAATAGGAGCTGAGCAGAGCAGAGTCTGAGACTACTGAAATCCATTTTTGTGTGTGTATGTGCCTGTGTGTGTGAGAAGGAACCCTGACCCTGTGAATCCTGATAATGACTACTTAGGGATAGAGTTATGATGATGATTATGGAATAAAATGCCATTTTAGCTAAACTAAGCCATTCTCCTTTCCTACAGAGACAAAGTTCCACATTCTTTTTTGTCATCAACCTTGCTGATATCTCACATATCTTACACTATCATCATTTTGACATTCTATCACTGCTACATGCCATTAGCATCCTGTTCCATTGCTGTCTTGGAGAATCTTGATTGCCCTGTGAATTGACCCAGCAATTATGGCCAAATGCTTTAGGAATGCTCCTGTACATTATAAACACATCAGTGGGCTTGTTGATGTGATAATGATAATGATGAAATTACACTTTCTCACTTTCTATAGCTTCCAGAGAGTCACTCACAGAGGGATGCTTCCTAGACTAAAGTAAAACTCCTTGTTTACTAGTCCTTGCAATGTCTGGGACCTTGGAAGCTTGAGGGATTGGAGGCCAACGGGTAATAATCTTTGCCATGGTCTTTGTTTCTGCTAATTCAGTGAGAGGCATAAGCAAAGTATTATTAGAATCCTCTAAGACTCTTACACCACATGAATTTACATAAATTATTAACATCAGAGAATTCCTTTTTCCTTGGATGAAGTTTCCCTTACTAAGGATTGTGTGTTGATCACTCTCACGAATTTGGAGGATTATAATGTGGAAATAGAGAAAAAACAGAGTCAAAATCTCTTTCTCTATCTCCCACTCCCAGAAACCATGATTGAGGTGATACTCCCACTCCTGAAAACTGACTTGTTGACTTCTCTCTGATGATATCATTACTACTCAAGCATGGCCAACACCTGAGTTTGGTAATGTCTTTGGTTGAGTATATGTTGGCAGTTTGGGGAAAGAAGATGTCAGATCCAGAAGGAATACTCCTTTTTGCTAAAGACTGATATATTTTGTGTAGGGGCTTTCACTAGAGACCTAACTTGAAGTTTCATTTTAGTAAACAATATTCCTTTCTCTATTCTTTATACCACTTGTGGTCCTTCCCCACTATATACTTGATTCCTCTCAATGGTAAAAAACACACTGTAATTGCCCTAAAATTAGCCTGATCATGGATCCACCAAGGATCTTTTGATTTTTGCCTTTGCATTTTCAGCTTTGATAAGGACTCTGAATCCCTCTGGACTATATTTTTCTCTTCTGTAAAACAATAGAGTAAGAAAGTGAGAGAGCAAAGAAAAACTTCTGACTTTTTTCTTTCATATATTATTTCATCAAACATTTAATAAGGGAGCAAGAGGTATATAAGTGAGATAGATGAGCCCACCAAAAAATATCATAGTAAAGTCGAAGAGAGAAGCTGATGAACAACGGACACTTATATAGTATGGCAAATGCTGTAAGGCAATTATGATATGCTAGAGGATCATACTTCAAATAATAAATTCTGCTTAGGAAGACATTTGGGAGGGTTCCCCAAAGAATATGTCAGTTAAGTGGGGTTTGAACAATGATAAGAGTTTTGTCAAGTGTGGTTGCAGGAAAGCAAATTTCAGACAGAAGGGAAGAAATAAGCAAAGGTTTGTGCAAGTTTAGGGAATGATAGGCGCTCAGATTTTACTAGGTAGCATGTATGGATGATGGGAAGTGGTGGTGGATGGAATGTGGAAGCATGTGGTATAAAATCACTAGAGGCATTGAATGCCATGCTAAAGAATTTAAGAGAATGGGAAAGTAAGTGTTTTTCTTCCTAGTTTTGAAAACAATATGATAGATTAAATAACAGAAACAAAGGTAATTCCTTAAAGGTGATAATTCTTGGTTGGGTGATTTTTTAGTAAAAAATAAATAAGAAGAAGTATGTATCACATTGTCTATCTTTAGTGCACCATGAACTCCGAGAGTAAGTCTCTTCTTTCAAGTGTTTGCTTCATCTGTTACTGTTTACTTTGGTTACTGGTATTTGGATTGGCTCTTGAACTATCCTGGCATTGATTCATCTTTCAAGACAGCTGCTCCTTTGAAGCATCATTGCAAGAGATGCTTTCCTACTTACCCCAACAGAGTGTATACTTGTCAATCAAAATATAAATAGCACCCAAGCAACCTGCATGTCCAGAGGCTGGAGGAGAGACAGGACTGTCTCCCCATTGAAGTTCTGCCAAGTTTAGAAAGACCAGATTCTTTGTGAGCCCTCTGAGATTGTAGAGAGGGACCCCTCATGAAAACTTGCTTCTGCTGTCAGTCTTGTATAAACATCCTTTATTATTCCAATGAGAAGTTTCTGAAGGGCTTCCTAAAACTAAAAAATTACTACACCACAGTGCTACACCTGCCTTAGGGGCAACTGAATATACATTTCCATTGCCTTGCCTTCTTCTGTAGTAGCATTAGATTTTTTTTTTTTTTTTTTTTTTTTTTTTTTTTTTGCTTTTCTCCTAGAACTCTATACCCTTAAATGCTCAGGCCTGAAGTTTTTTATTATTCAAATTACTGAATCTCTTTTTTAGTGACTTACAACAATGAAGTCCTCATGGGGTCTGAGGGATGACTTGTGAGGATAATCAGTGAGTGCTTTCCATTCACAGTGTCTGAATCAGACCTGTCTTACATGCCATCAGGTAGATTGATCCCAGGAGTCAATGCAAAAGCCCCACGAGGGCTTGTGATGGTCCACTCACATTTCTTAGAATGCCTGGAAGTTTGTGAGTATGACTCTTTCTTGTCTCATACTCTCTACCTTTTCAAGAGTGACTGACTAACAGACTTGGCAAAGCAGGAGAGACTGAGTGCCACTGTGAATAGAGTTTCTGATTTGAATTTGTTTTCCTGTCAGGTGTTGCTGGGAGATTCATCCCCTTCAAACCACTGCCAACTATGTGAACTCCAACAATTTGGTAGGGCAAAGTAATCATTGGCAAAATACAGCACAACAAATTGTTGGCTAATAGCAGAAGCTGGAGATGCCTCTGTTAATGAATCCAGCAAAGCCTTTTGTCAACTAGGTGAAAAGTCTCATCTAAACCCTGAGAAGCCAGACCTGGCGCAGGGAGGGTGAGGCCAGGAAAATTGCAGAAAACAGAGGATTTGTTTCCATCATTAATTGTCATTTGGAAAGGAAACCCAGGCTTAGGGTTGATCATGAAAAACAATGATATGATTGGATGCTCAGAAATCCTAGTGCATTCAGAAATGGTAGAGAAAGAAAATATGGTAGCATCTGCCCATAGAATTTCAGTCTTTCCTCATCAGTTTCTTTGACAAAGAAGAAAAGATGTCACCATAATTTAAATACGTCATTCCTTGGCTCTATCCCATAGAAATGAGATGAACTAGGAGTTAGATGCTGTTGATATCAGTTCTCAGAATGCATTGTTGCTGTTTGATTAACTAATGCTATAGGTTTTTTCATGTGTTTTTGGGAGTATAATATCACTGTACCATATTTGAATTCTTCTGTGTTCGAATTTGTTGATATGTATTCACATACATATAGGTCAAGATTTTGGTGAACAGTATTTACTCACAGAAACTATTGTTAGTTACTGTTAGGGAAATTCCTGTCTTTTATTCATTTATTCATTCCACCCACAAATATTTCTTGAACATTCACCATGTGTCCAGCACTGTATTAGGTGCTCAGGATATAGCTGTGAATAAAATAAGACAAAAATTCCTACCATCACGTAGCTTGTATTCTGGTGGGAGGAGACAGGTGACAAACAAATATACAAGTAAATGTATAGTATGGTGATGATAATATGTGTTAAAGAGGAAACTAAAGCAGAAAAAGGGGATGAGGTGTTGCAATTTTAAATAGGATAGCCAGAAGAGACCTCTGTGTTAAGAAGTCATTTGCATAAAGACTTGGAGCAAGGAAAAGAGCCATGTCAGGTAAGAGTATTCTAGGCAGAGGGAAATCACAAGCAGAAAGGCCTTAAGCCTGGCATGATTTGAGCAAAGGAAAGAAGGCTGGCATGGCTACAGTGATGTGAACAAGAGGTAGAGTGGTAGGTCTTGAGATGAGATTAGAAGGTTCCCTAAGAAAGGTGAGCCAGTGCTGAAACACCACACGGCTTGGTAGCCATTCATAAGGATTTTGGTTTTTATGTAAGATAGTGGGAAGTAATGCAGGACATGACAAGGTGTGTTTTATCCTTCAGGCTGTAGGATATCAAATGAGGGTGATACAGTACAAAGTTATTGCAAGAATCTAGATGAAAGATGATGGAGGAATGGCTTATGCTAGAAGTGGTGAAGGTGGAAAGATGGAGTTGGATCTGGAGATTTGCTGAAGATAGATCAATAAGCTATTGGAGTAGGCAGGCCCTGGGGAGGCAGAGCTTGGGAAAGACTCAGGGCAATTCCCCAAAGGGACATCAGCAGTCAATGCTTCTGGGGGGATGAGATATTGGTCCTTTCAGGGGCATCTGGACCAGTATCCACTACATCTGTACCTATACCTTCCAGTAAGGTAACCAGAGTTGTGACTATTACTCCCACTGTACAGATAAGAAAACCAAAGCTTAAAGAGATTAAACAGTTAATTCAGATTCCCAAGGTTGCAAGTGATGCATCTAAGTCTCAAACATATTCTGCTGTTTCCTCAACCCATAACCCATCTGCCACCTGCTTGTCACAGTTGTTCACTTACTAAGTCAAAGACCTGTTTCCATCTGCAGTGCTGAAGGACCTGCTCCTAAGTGAGCTGCTGTACTGAATCACATGCCTTCACATGTGGTCAGCTTGAAGATCTTTGCCCATGAGCATGGGTATGGGCTGACACACACCCGTGTGTATGATGGGGTGTGCACCTCATCTCTTTCCATCTCCCCTTCCTCATTTCTTCCCTCCCTTCCTCCTTCCCTTTTTTCCTTCTATTCCTTCCTTCCTTCAACAGCCCATAATAATGATAATTACATTTTGTGCCCAGCAAAATACTAAGTGCTCTTCATGCATTTCCCATTTATACTAAAAGTATGAATACAAAAGCTAGTGCAAGAAGCTAAGTATGAGCCCTGGAGGGAGATTGGTTTGAGGTGGGGGATGTTCCCCTTTGAACATGCTCCTGCAGAGATGCCTGTGGGCCATTTAGGATGAAAGATACAAGGCTTAAGTTGAGAAAAGTCTCCGTAGAGACACAGATTTCAGAACTTCTGAATGTTCTTTTCTAAAAATGTTTCCTAAAGCTCTGACTGATAATCTAGGAGTTGGTTTCCTACTTTACCTTATCCTTCTTGTTTCTGTTTGTGTGTGAGTAGAACAGGTGAGTTGAACAAAACAGAATTGCATTTAAAACCGGCATAACTTTATTTTGCTTCTCACTATTCCTTTAAACTTTAATCAGTGGAGATTTTCTTCCTCAGATGCTGGATTAAGACACTGGCAGATCTCAGCATCTGTTTATTCTTAGAAAATGTACATTCTCATAATGATTTTGGGATTCAGGCCTAGTCTGAATTTCACATGTCCAGTCCAAGGCCTTATTCCAGAAGTCTTACTTGGTTTAATATCAAAGCATTGACCTTTTCCTGGACAGACCCAGGTCCACCTGGAAGCAGAAGGAGAATGAAGGGGCAGGACTTTCCTTCTCCCTAGCATCTGTTTCCTATGATGGGAGGAGAGAAGGGGGAGATATAAGGAGATAGGATGGTTCTTACTTTGTTGGGTGGCTTCAGACCCTGGGCCTCACAGATGGCTATGTCTCGTTCTGTCTGTGGGGCATGTTTTGGCCTCTTTCAGGTTTGGTCTTTGTGGAGGCGGAGAAAATTAAGGCCATTCTACTTTAAGGTCAGCGTTAGCACAAGTACAGCCATCCCAGGCCCCTGTGAATAAGAGCTGAACTTTACCTTACTTCAGTACAGGAAAAAAACAGCTTACAGCTTAACACCCTAGAAAGCTCCATATTAGAATGAGAACAGAGCCCAAGCCAGTGGCAGGAAGCCCCATATCAGAATGAGAACAGAGCTCAATGCCCTTGAAAGCCCCATATCAGAACATAAACAGAACTCGAGAAATTGCTCCACCCCTTCTGAAAATCCCCTAGACCAGCCTATAAAAAACCCAGCTGTAACCTACTTCGGGGTCCAAGTCCCTGCTCCACTGTGTCGGGTACACTTGGACCCAAGCTCGAGCTTCTAAATAAACCCTCGTGTGTTTGCATCAGTGTCGGCTCCTTGGTGGTTTCTCGGATTCGCAATCTTGGGCACAACAGTCTTCTCACCTGAATTGCCTTAAGAAAGAAAAAGTCTCTATTCTGGGTGGCCACTCATGACACCTTCCTCAGCTTGGGAACATTGGTTGGACCCCCATCGCCAACAAGTCTCTTTCTCCAGACATCTTCTATTGGCTGGGACAGGACCTGAGTACTCACACTGACACCAACTCCATTCGTCCTGCATGGCTCCTCCCTGGCATGGCAAAGAGTTGCAGGCCATGGTGCCTCAGCTGATATGGTTTGGAGTAGTGCTGGGGTCTGGAACTAATGGCCAAGAAAGAATTCTTGGTACAATTAGGTGGTTTTATTAAACATGGGGACAGAACCCCTGGGCAGAAAGAGCTACACTGGGGTTGTGAGGAGTGACTGATTATTTATGTTGGAGTAGAGGGAGGTAAGGACAGAGGGAGGTGTCTAAAAGGACTTTCATATGCTAAAGAAGACTCTCAGGATTCTGGAGGCCTGGCTATTGTCAAGTTAAGCTTGTTTCCCCTCTAGCAAAGCATTAAGATAATTGGGAGTTTCCTGGAGGAATGTTATAACTCCACCTATCTCAAGTATTTGTCAATGGGATGCAGGTTATTAGGAAATTTAATTTTATTTACACTCCCTTCTGCCTTTGTTTCCCATGTCCCTATGGAAAGGAGGGTGATATTAGGGCTCCAGAAAATTGAGTCTATGGGTTTCTGGAAGTTAGGTTATTAATAAAATTGCTTTTTTCTTGTAAATCACTATGACATTTATAAACAGATGGAGACTCCTGTCCTGCAGGACTGTGATCTATGAGTTAACCATTTGTTTTTCCCTTACCTTAGTTTTAGGCAGCTAGGAGTACCTGAGAAATGTCAATATATCCCACCCAGGAATTGAGTGTGGGGGCAGGGTTGCAGGGTGTCAGCTTGTGCTTTGCCCTCAGCTTGCCTTCTGCTCACTCTTCATTAGTCACAAGAGCAGGGCTTTGGCCCCTTCCCTGCTTGCTCAGTTTTGGCTTTCTGAGGCAGGAGTCAGGCCCCACCTGCAGTCCTCTGAAGCTTCTTCAAAGGAGAATGGAGTGCCAGTTCCTACACTTTGAAATTTCAGGGGATGCAGGGCATGCTCTTCAAGGTGAAGGAGAAGCTGTGTGCTCCTTCCCCATCTCCTCTGAAGAGGAGAATAATTCCTTGGTAAAGGAATGATGGGAAATAACCCTCCTTCCATTACATGTTTCTTTTCTGTTCCTCAGATACATGAGTAAAAAATACTCCGGAGTGAGAAATAAAAGTGACATTAGGAGGTTGCTTAATTAACAAGTTTGAGGGAGGTCATGAAACTTTGGAAGAATAACCCTTATGATTACCCTCAAAGAAGGATACTTGAGACAAGCTAGAGGAAGAGCAAAGGATTGAGTTTTGTCCCTTTCTCTGGTAGCCATTTCTCTCTTTACCTCAGATATCCTGGGGTGAAGTTTTGGCCCTGGCTTCCTGACTTATTATGTGCTAAGATATTCCATAGGCCATGGAGTGCCTTATGCATCAAAGGGGCAGCCAGCGATACGAGGGCCAGGGGACTGGTGTGGACCGAGGTCCTGACTCTCAGAAGGTCCTCCTCCTGTGTGTAAGTTCTACTATTCCATAAATGTTAAGTAAAGGAAATAGGCAATTTTGTAGATAGGAAAACCATTCTCAACTGCCAATAAAATTTGCTTATAAAATTCCACGAATTTCAGATTGCAAGTCAGAAATTTCATACCCAAAATGAAATTGGCAAAAAGCCCAGAACTCGCCATTTTCACTTTAGATACTAAAATTCTCACATGGATTTACTTAAAGAGTAACCAGGGTGTTAAAAATGTCCTTTAGGCTTAAGAGTTATTTACATATGATCCATTGGCATGATTGTTTACTTACCAAATGAATTCAGAGTTGGTTTAGTTATTTTGAAACTGTTCAGGAATCACATTTTTATTTATTTCTAGGACATTTTGTGATCAGAAAACATTGAGGTTCTTACAAAGAAGATGTATATAATTGATGATCTGTTGGTATACTTTCACATCTTACATATTCTTTGTAAAAATCAAATGTTACAGTGTTTTCCTCTAACTGGATGCACTATAACCTTATTAAGTGGTTTAATCAGTTGAATAAGAATCTTGGTTTAATCCTCTCCAATTCGATATAGTAATTTAATATTTGTTGTACTTCTATAGAGGGCTATAAACTGCCTAGGATAAGCTGACACATTGTTGTCAGTTCTCCATGCTCCAGAATATATGTATGCCCAACCATACAACCATGATCCAATAACAAATACTATTGGTCCTCATTACTTGTGGATCCTGTGTTTGCTTGCAAATTCACCTGCTCACTAAAATTTATTTGCAGCCCCCAAATCTCTATTTGCAGTGTCTTTGTGGTCATTTGCAAACATTTGAGTCAGTGAGAGGGCACATTCCCTGTTGAAGTCAAACAAGGTGACACTCTGCCTTATTGTTTCAGCTCCCATATTAAAGACAAGTATCATTTTCACATGTAGTCAATGCACTGTTTTTCACTGTTGATGATTTCGATGTTTAATAGGTCCCTAAATCTGAAGTATTGTCTGGGTTCCTAAACATGGGAAGGCTAAGATGGGCCTTACAGAGAAAAGACGTGTGTTAAGTAAGCTTTGTTCAGGCATGAGTTATACGGTTGTTGTCTGTGAGTTCAACATTAATGAATCAACTGTATATATTTAATAAGGTGGCTTAAATACATGTAAAACATGGTTATTTATTGATTGGTTGGTGAAAATGACCAGAGACTCCTGGGAAACTAATTTGTATTTCTCTTAGGAATGAAGGCTCAGTATTCACTGATTCAGTGTTTAGGATAACTTTCTAGAAAATAACTACTGCAAATAACAAGAATCAACTGTATCTGGTTTCGAGTGATATATTTGCTTGGGCATCCCATACCCTTTTGCCTACTGATTTGATATATTTACTTAGATAAATCCAGTTATTCATTTAACACATTCTTATTAGGCATTACCTGTATGGAAAACTGTTTTGGGTATTGGTGATAAAATCGGGAGTAAATATAGCCACACTCTCTGTCTCACAGGCTAGAGGGAAAGACAGGTTACAAACATATAGGTCAATGTAAAATTACAAAAAAGTGATAGTGCTGATAAGACAAAGCACAGGGCATTAGGAGAACAGAGCTGTATATTTGTAGGACCTGTCATCATGTAGTGGTGTTAGGGCGTGTAGTTCAAGCTGAGACCTGAGGGAGGAGAAATAGTTAGGTAGACATGGTGTAGAAGTGTGAGTGAGACTTCTGGGCAGAGGTAATGGCACATACATGGACTCTGTCATAAGAGCAGATGTGGCTCTTCTAGGGAACTGAGAGCCCCAGTAGCTGGAGATGGAGAGTAAGGAGGGCTTGGAGTGGGATATGGGAATATGGTGCCAGGGATAGGCAGGGAAGAGTCATATGGAAGCTTGCAAGATAATTGAAGATTGGTTTTTATCTAAACATCCTAGATAAGTCATTAAAAAGCATGGATATGGTCAGGTTTGTATTTTTAAGTGATTACTCTTGTTGCAGAGGAGAGAATAGATTGGGGGAGATGAGAAGCCAAGGAGGTTAGCTCTTATAGAAGTTTGTGCATCACGTAATGGCAATGTGAAGTGGACAGGTGGGGGGAAAGGCAGAGGACTAAGGGTTGTATGAACCATGGAGAAGACAACATTGCTGGTACCAAAAGCAGACTGATTGATATAGAATGACATCAGAGACAGGAGGCTAATGGTGGCCAACAGATGCTAGCTGTGTGAGTGCTGGCATAAGAACATGATGAGATGTGATGCTCCCCTGCTCCGAATGTAAAGATACTTGTGAGACTCAATCATAAAAATGAGATGTGGAGCTTCAAAGCTCAGCTTCCACATTTACATGTAATTTCCCTCCAGAATTGCTTTATTTGAGTAAAAAAGATTTTTTTTTGCTTTTTTTTTTTTTCAAATATTTTATTTATTTGTTCATAGAAACAGAGAGGGGCAGAGGCACAGGCAGAGGGAGAAGTAGGTTCCATGCAGGGAGCCTGACGTAGGACTCGATCCAGGGTCCCCAGGATCACACCCCAGGCTGCAGGCGGCACTAAACCGCTGCACCACCGGGGCTGCCCAATTTTTTTGCTTTTGTGAACATGTTTTTAAAATGCATAAAGGGCTATATTAATACAACTCATCCACTGCCCCTGCTCATATTTTACAAAGCAAACAAATACAGATAGCAAAATGCAGTTTTGTAGAAGATTTACTGGCCATTATAAATTATTATGTGATTGGAAAGGATAATACTGATTTTATACCTTACCTGTCATGGCATCATTTTATAGTACTCTCTGATGTGTTTGTAAGGTACAAATTATATTGCTTTGTTTCTTGGAGATTTTTTGTTATGTCAAAAAAAAAATTTAAGGGCATTTTATGTTCTAAAAAATGTTTTCCTAATTGATGAAAAGATGAAAAGAATTTATTCTTTAAAATCTGATTAATGGGTCTATGTTTACTTGAGATAAGCTCTACTTCAGGAAAGTATAAATAGCATTTTTTGATACTATTTTTCCACCTATTCTGTACATTGAATGGATATGCAAGAAATGAATTTGCTTCTGCCCAAATATGCCTCTCCCTTTTGTGTTGCAAACATCTAGAAAGAGGTCTTCCATAGAGAAAGAGTTTGTGGCCGACAAGTTGGATAGATAAGTTTATCAAGGTGAAATATTACTCAAGAACTGACATTGCCAGTTCCACCTTTTTTCTCTTGTCAGCTTATTCATTCAGTTACAGGACTTCACAAGGCTCTGGAAATACAAACATGAAAGGAGCACAGTCTATGCTCTTTGGAGTCTGCTAGAAGAAATGATCATGTAAGTGAACCAAACCTGATAAATTATTGGGAAAGGTTATTATAAGCTGCTGTGAAAGCACAGGGGAAGAAGAAATATCAAGAAGGTTTTCCAGAGGAAGGGCCATTGAAAGCTTGAAGGAAGAGTTAGAATTGGCCAGACAGATGGGACAACGTATGTCAAAGTAGGTAGGCATTAAAAACATGGTGTATTTGGAGAATTGCAAATATTTGGAAGATGGTCATGAATGAGAGAAGAGAGACTTAATTTTTTAAATTTAAATTAATTAGATAATGTATAGTGTAGATAAGAAAATAATCCATTTGGATTTTTATAATCAATTTTGAAATCATATACCTATTGGGATGCAGATGAAATAATTACAGTGGTGTAAATTTCTTATGAATTGCTTTCAGGTTTTTGAGTAACCCAAAACATCCTCTATGAGCAGATCTATTCTCCTTTCTTCCTCTTGTCTTCTTTTCTTCTAGAGGTTCAAGCATAATAAAGATCAATATTTACCATCTTTTAGTTTTCAAGGTAAGACTCTGAGGTTTCACAGGTGGAAGGAGATCATGTTTAAACACCCTCCTAAATTACATTAATGTCAATTCACTTTTTGCAATCTAAGAATTAAAAGTTTCCCTCAATCATATTTTGTTGCTTTTTAAATAAATGAAAACTGATTCCAAATTCTCTCAGATATATTCTCTGTTTCAGAACTATCTGCTGGTAGAAAACTATTCAAAGCCCCAAGATTTTTTAAATCAAGCTTTTAATAAAGAGCATGCAAACAGCTTATTTTAAACAGAATATTTCACAGGAAGCAATGCTAAGTATTAGCTAAACCATTTAATATAACCATTTAATCACCTACCCTGATTATAAAATTTTAAAGATCATAAAATAGATTTCATGCGAAGCCTAAGTCTTCTCACATAAATGAAAACAACACTGTATTATCTCCAGGTTTATTATTCTAAAAGGTTTTAGGTTTTTCTTTCCAATTTGGATTCAGATCAAACTTAAATAAATGAAACATCTTTTTCCTCTTCTTGAAGCTGTCCTGACTCTGAAGGCCTTAGTTTCCTTGGTTGGAGCTGTTTCAACATCTTGAAATGAAACGACTAATTAAAGTGTTTTTGTGTTTGGCTCAGAGTCTTTCTTTTTCTCTGGCTGGAGTTCTGTCTTTGGTTGCAGCCAATGCAGCATGTTCACATTGCTAAATTTTGGTGGAAAATACCATTGGTTGGGTAACAACAACAAAAATGTGTATGAAGCATTCGACAATTGATTATCTACCTTTCTCTGCCTGAGAACAAGGAGGAGATGTGCCAAGAAGCCATCACTACTTTCTTATAACATCATATCCATCAGGCCCCATGATAAAATATTTTATTTATGTGGTTATCAACTTTATGTAGTACCTTCTGTCCTATGTTTATGAGTGCTTATTGATTTTAGAAAAAAATAACTTATTTTACTAACTCTTTTCAAGAGCCTATATTGCCAGATTTTGAGGATATCATACACTTTGATATTATTTCTGTTTATCATTTGTCTGCCCTACTAGATTACAAGCTCTTTTCAGAGGACCAATGACTTTCTTGTTCCCTACTGAATCCCTCCTATGGGATACTGTTTCTGAACATGGTTATGTACTAAAAAAATTGTTAACTGAATAAATGAATGGATGGGCTGAACAAATGCCCATGTTCAAAAAAGAACATAGACAAAGGGGGACAAAGAAGCAAACCAACAGAGGCATTCATAAAAAAAAAAAAAAAAGCCTACAGAGCAAAAATGATGGAACAATTCCAATGTGTTTAGAATGGGTAGGGAATGTCAGAAAAAAAAATTTACAAAGGAGACAGTGTCTCAGTGGTAGCTTGAGGAGTAAATCAGAGCTCCCCAGCAGACATGGACATGGACAAAGAGGGGAATACATGGCAGCCCAGGGAAACTATAATGACAAGACATGCATACTTTATGACGATGTTCAATTTGAGATATTTGGGGGCCATGAGGGGGAGATTCCCAGTGCATTTGTAGCTCAAGATAAAGTCTCTTAATGTAAGCTCCTACATGACCATATGATATATGTATTTATTTATTTATCTCATTTTTCAAATATGGTTCTGGGAACCTGTGAACCCCAAATAAATAATAGACAATTTGTAGAGGATCAGATTTAGATTATGAAAGCCTCCTATGCACAATTGTGGAGAATGATTGAAAACTGTACAGTTGAGAGACTATAGTGCAGTGTTTTACAAAGGTCTTTAAAATATAGTTGTCCATTTGAGAAGGATCATTTCATCCCTACACACACAGGAGGAATCATTACTTCCAACAATTTATTTTGTGTGGGTCATGCCAGGTCTTAGTACAGAAGATTTTCAGGGTGTTATTGTCCTCATTTTCTAAGAACTTAGAATATAATGTGTACTTTCCCATACTAAACATAAAAGGACACAAATAAACAAAAAAAGAGCACTGGGAGCAGGTCTACTATAATGGGCTTCACAACGTTAAAGGAAATGAAAAGTGAATAGTGGAAGAAACTCAGATACTTTGAGCCTAATCCTGACTAATTAGCATAGAAAGTGCCATTACTTTGTGCATGTGGAGCAATGAATAAAAGCATCATGGACTACTAGAACCTTAGGAATTTTCTGTCCTAGAAGATGACTGGGGAGATATAGGCAGACAATGACTGAGTTTGGAAAAGCGAGGAGGTGGGAATTGGATGGCTGCCTGAGTGTTGAAGGAGGGCTAGAATGTATTTGTGACCAAAAGAAGTTAAGTCATCTAGGGCGCTGAGAGAGAAGTGTTTGAAGCACAAGGAAAGGATCTGGACATGGTCTTTCATGTGAAAGGCATTAGAAATAGTTAATAAATATCTCCTTTGTCCAAGAAAAGAACGTTGTAATGGTAAAAATGTTAGAGCTCTGCAGGTAAACTTTTGGGGTTATAAATCCATCTTTCTAATCACACCCTGACTTTGCGATGTCATTATTTTAAAATTGCTTTCTCAGGAAGGGTCTTTCTGCATGATAGAGTATGACAGTATCTACTTGGAAATTCCTTCCATGTGTATTGTGCTGAGTGGCTATATTTCTATTTCAACATAGGCATTTTGAGATCTCTTTATGTGGGAGCCTTGAAAGTTGGCTTCCTCTGATTATGCTTTAGCCAATGAATCCAGGAAGTGTGGGAACTAAGAGTCCTGTTCCAGTGACCTGTAGAATATGTGCTATGTTTGTCTTCTCCGCTGTGATAGTCATCAATTATGTGTGCTCTAAGCGCATACTAATCTTTCTTTTAGAAGAAGGTTAAAGGGTGTCAGGAATGTATCTCTGTGCTTCAACTTAATAAGGGGAATGAAAAATCCCTAGAGAAGATGAAAAGAAAATAATTCAGGAAGCATGTTAAAAATAAAAATATATTCTAAAGAAGTACAAGAGAGGACCAGGAAAATCAATATTGGTATTGAGAGGTACAGGAGTGAATGAATGTGACATTGGGAGAAAAAGCCAAGGAAAAAAATAACCACCATTATAGCATGACTTAAAACTCTGCTTGAAGAGGAAACGATGTGCTCTTTTTCTGGGAATATTTAGAAGAATTTCTAAGTATTAGCCAGTGAGCAAAATCCTGCTAGAACCTCAGGAGGAAGTGACCTACATTCCTTCCCTCTACACCCAAACACACACGCACGCGCGCACACACACACACATAGTGATGGATGACGGTTGATGACTCCATACCAAGAAATATGTAGGTCATAAGATGAGAATGTTTAGAAGCTGCCTGAAACCCAATGTCCCTCCTATTTTCAGCTACCCAGTGCATTTGCTTTCAGCATACCTCCCTGGGAATGCATGTTTCTGCAAAAAATGAACTTAAGATATATTTTTAGTGATTTGGAAGATCTGAATAAGAAGTTAAATGGACATATACGCATAGTATGTTATTTCTTTTTCCAAAGTCATGACTCTGAGAGAGAGAGAGAGAGAGAGAGAGAGAGAGAGAGAGAGGACATACTTGGATGATAGGATGTAAGTAAGAAAATAAAAGAATTTGGTCCTCTGGTATGTGGCTTATGATAAGAAAATGATAAATAGCAGATTCTATTCTATGAGAACTGGGAAGAAAAAGTTGTTGAAGAAAGTGACTGAATCTCTTGAGAGCAAGGACCATATTTTATTCATCTATGCATCTTCAGCATCTAGTA
Source organism: Nyctereutes procyonoides (assembly GCF_905146905.1). Classification (NCBI taxonomy): domain Eukaryota; kingdom Metazoa; phylum Chordata; class Mammalia; order Carnivora; family Canidae; genus Nyctereutes; species Nyctereutes procyonoides. The sequence continues at coordinate 14,296,276 of NW_026575033.1, read as the reverse complement.
CAGTGCTTTGCCCATAGTAGGGACTTAAAATTAAGTCTTTGATTTAAGAAGTAGAAAGAAAGTGCTAAGCAAATGAAACCATGAATCATAATTCTATAAATGAAAATAGGTAAGAGCAAAACCAAAAACATAACAAAGACAACAAACTGAAGTGCAAGAGGCATCCAGTTATGCTTATGAGAAAACAGCCAGGAAAACTGGTCATGAGCAGTAACTTGCTGAACTTGTACACACGGAAGTGCAGAACAATTAGGGATTCAAGCAAAAAGAGCTTGAAATGTTAATACACAGAAGCAGAAATTATTTCAGAGCTATCAGGATGTTTCAGTGAACCAAGATAATAGAAGAGCACACAGCTTTCCAAGGAAATACATTTGATATGAACAGGGGTATAAGTAGGGTAAATCAAGAACCAAGGATTAATTCAAATGAGTAATGAACATGTGCAGAAGATATCAAGATATGAAGATGACCAAGACATAATATTTGATACCAAAGACTTCACAATCACAAGTGAATATGAATACATAAGTATTTAACTAAGATAGGAAATACAGATAAGAACTATAACTGATATGCCCAAAAGGCCACATTGTCATCTCCTGGAGTTGCTCTAGCAAAGTTTCAAGAGTGGGGGGCTTAAGCAACAGACATTTATTGTCTCATAGCTCTGGAGGATGGAGTTCAAGATAAAGACGTGGGCAGCATTGGTTCTTTCCGGAGTCTGTGAGGGAGAACCTATTCTCTGCCTCTCTTCCAGCTTCTGGAAGTGTCCTGTCAATCTTTGGTGTCCTTTGGCTTATAGAAGCATCACTGATGTATATCTTCATTTTCCACATGGCAGTCTTCCTGTGAACATATCTGTATCCAAATTCCTCCTTTTTGTAATGTTATCAGTCTGCTGGTTTAAGACCCACTCTAATGACCTCCTCCTCACTTGGTGATTTACAAAGACCTTGTTTCCAAATAAGGCCACATTCACAGGTACTTGGGGTTGGGACGTCAGCATTCTTTCTGGGAGACACAATTCAACTCATAATAGCTCATAAGAAAATTGGAATCACTGTGGCATATAGGACAACATGGCCAGCTTGGTGGAGGATAATAATAATAGACTTTAAAAATTGCTTTAAGATACAAAAGTATCATAAATGTGAGAAATAAAATAGTTGGAAATGGGGACATATGCCTATTCAGTTAAGAAACTGAATTTTTAAACTACAACTTTATTTATCAAAGTCACTAACCATTTACTGACCATGTTCTACAGGCCAGATGCCATGTAAGTCACCAGAGATACAAAATTGATAAGCTAGTCACTCTCTCCAAAATATCTAATAAATGCTGGATTTTATTTTGGCTGAAAGAATGTCTCTCTCAGTATATAGAAAGAATAGTGCAGTTGTGAGTGTGGATCAACTATTATTACCTGGAAATAAGCAAAGAAGTTACTCCTCGGACGCCTGGGTGGCTCAGTGGTTGAGCAGCTGCCTTTGCCTCAGGGCATGGTCCCGAGGTCCTGGAATCAGGTCCCGCATTGGGTTCTCTGCATGGATCCTGCTTCTCCTCCCTCTGCCTGTGTCTCTGCCTCTCTCTCTGTGTCTCTCATGAATAAATAAATAAAATCTTTTTTTAAAAAAAGAAGTTACTCCTGATTAAATGGGGAGTTAGGAAGAAGTTAGTAGAAAATGACATCATTGCAAGATGATTATGAGAGGAGCGGCAGGTATAATCAGACACATCCCCACACTCTCAGAAAGTGCATGTCCTAAAGCTCAGAGAAAAAAAGAGTTGCAGTTCTGCGAGAACAGTGAACCATAGAATGTTAGGAGTCTCATATTATGAGCTGCTCCAGGCTGGGTAAGGTGCCCCACAGAGTTGTCTGGCTCCCTGGCAACCCTGAGATTTGACTTTCATATCCAGCACCCAGGGCATTGTAGAACTTGAATCCATCCTAGTTTGAATTGTGAAATGTTGCAACAATAGTATAGAAAACCCATGCATGCAAATGCAAAATCATTTCTTGACATAGTATCCTGAAAGTTTGAAAAAAATTTTAAGTTTTTTTAAAAAATAAAAAATGAACATTTAGTTTGTTTTTGGGTTTGCATTATCAGAAGCAATGCTGGCGTGAATCTGTTCTTATGTATAGGCTCAGGGCACTTGTCTGTCTGTTTCTGTTGGATATGTATGACCCTTTACTGTATCAAGTTTCACATTAAATTTCTCTCCCATGCTGCAGCCAGAGAGAGCCATGTGACATGAGCAGTCGGTGTCTCCCATTGCCTGCAGACTGTTCATAATACTTTTCGTGACTAGTCCCGGCCTCAACACCCACATTTCATCTCTAGTCATACAGAGCAACATACAGAAATCAATTTTACAACTCTGCATGTGCTCTTACTATTCCCTATTTCCACCTGATTCAATCTTACTCACCTTTCAAGATTCCAGAAGCTTTCCTGAATTTCCAGCCTAGATAAAATGCCAATTCTGACTCCACAGCATCCTCACTAATTCTAACTTAGCAAAGGCATCAAAATGATCTCTTGATCGTCCCTCTGTGCCTCATGACTCTGGCAGAGTAAAAGCTCCCTGAGGACAGGTGCATGATTCTTTATCCTTGTAACCACATAGTACCAAGTGTATTGTGTAACGTCAGGCTTAATATATGTTGGATTTTAATATTCATAACCATGTAAATAAGTTATCTGTGCTGAAGCATCATCATACACATTGCCAACCAATAGTTTGAGTGGTGAGACTTGACACTTTGGGACAGGGATAGGATGAGAGGTCAATATGCCTTCAGAACATTCTGTAAATGAGATGACCTACGTGGAATCTACTGGAACTTTGTGGCCTCATGGAAATGCTCTATAAACACTTGCTGAAACTAAATGAAATTAATCATTTATTTATCCACTCATTCAAAAATCTTTCATTCAAAAATTGCAGTATCCCAGAGCTGGTTGCTGGAGGAACTAAAAGAGGGAAATTGAGGTGCATATGTAAAGGAAGCATAACTATGTAATAGGAAGAGTGTTATAATAATTCTCTGTCTAATGTGCTGTAAGGATGCATAGAAGGGAGAGACCAACTCTGTCAGAAGGTGTAAGAGAAGGGGCATATGCATTGTTTGCCTGCTTTCTCTCAGCTGCATTTTCTGCTTCTCTGCCCTGCACTGTGACTCAGGGAGCAATATTCCTAAGGCCATCTTGTCTCCTGGCTCCCAAAGAGGCCAGTGGAGGCACAGTGGAAAATTGAAGGGCAAGATGAAGGAATAAATCACCATCTCTCTTCCCATTCTCTTGCTCTGAGGAGCATTTGCACCAGTAGCTGCTGTGTGTCCAGCATGGCTCCAGTCCTGCTGGGTAGGCTCACTGTTGTTCCAGCTTCCTCCAGGTAGCCCAGCTCCTTGGCTCTGCCAGCATCATCTTCTTCCTGTATACCCCTTGCCTTTTCTAGTCTCTAGGCTGCCCCTAGGTAGGCTTCTCTGCTTTTCTATTACCTGTGAAATCCATATTCAGTAGTAAAGTCATCGAAATACCTCAGTACTGTTTCCTGACTCAGCCGTGGCTGATTGAGAAGCTCCTGACAGAAGGGCAGATTTAAAAACTAGTGGTATGGGGCTGTTTCTAGAGATTTCCTTCCTTTTTATACTGGGTATTCTGTTATAGTCTTGCTTGGTGGCTGTGGGAAAAATTTTAATTTGCCCTGGACTCAAATTTCTTGCTGAAAAAAAAAAATCAGAAAAAATGTAATGTATTTAGCCATATTCATTTAATCACTCATTCAGCAAATTTTGTTGAAGCTCTACCCCCTGGAGGTGCATGCCAGCCTTGAGTATGTATCACTATCAGGACAGATGTGACCCTTGCTCTAGAGAGTACCATGGACCAGTGGGTTGAAAGATGCTTGAACCACAGTCACTTAGAAGATGCTAGCTTTGATCAGAGTGTCTTAATATTCACATTTCCTGGAGCACCTGAGTGACTCAGTCGGTTAAGCATCTGCCTTCGGCTCAGGTCATGATCATGGGGTCCAGGAACTGAGCCCCCTGTAGGGCTTCCTGCTCAGCACAGAATCTGCTTTTTCCTCTCCCTCTGCCCCTCCCCCAGCTTGTGCAAGTTCTCTCCCTCTCTCCTTCTTTCTCTCAAATAAATAAAATCTTTTAAAAAAGATTTTCATATTTCCTTTAAAGGTAAAGCATCCACTACCTTTTCCAAATCAGCACAGTTGACCCTTGAACAATGCAGGGGAAAAGGTGTTGACCTTCTACACAGTTGAAAATCCGCATATAACTTTGGATTTCCCCAAAACTTAGCTACTAATAACCTACTGTTGATTGTCTTACCAATTTCATGAAATGTCAATTAAGACATATTTTGTTTGTTGTATGTGTTATATATACTGTATTTTTACAATAAAATGAGCGAGAGAAAAGAAAATGTTATTAAGAACATCATAAGGAAGAGAAAATACATTTACAGTGCTGTACTATATTAATTGAAAAAAATCTGTGTGTAAGTAGACCTGCGCAGTTCAAACCCATGTTGTTCAAGGGTCAACTGTATTAGTAAATGACCATGTTATTGTTTGAGGATCACAGAGCATGTGGAAATCTCTCATTAAAACTAGATGGAGACCATGGATGATTTTAGCCCAAACAGCTCTAAAAATGGAACTAAAGGAATTGTGAAATTTATAGTTTTAAATAACCTCAAAATGATTTGCTGTAACCTTCTTAATCAACAGACCTGCAATTAGGGAACACATGTGCCCTCTTTGTGACTCACTCTGAATGAAATATGTTTGGCAAGAATTTCTTTTCAGAAGCTGCTTTTGTTTAGGAATGCTTGCCATTCCTTTATACGCTAGGGTAAGGTCTTTCACATTTAAGAATGAATGATTATCTCAAAGGGATGAGGGATGAACTTAATCAACCCCTTATTCTGTAGGTGGGAGTATATCAAATTCATTGCATTTTGATCAGGAGAAATCTTATTTTTACATACTTTCCAAATATAAATTTTAATATCCTCCAGAAACACATTTCAGTGTCAAGAAGTTTTTTCATCTTATCTAATCTCCCAGCCTGTTCTTAGTAAAGATGAAGGACAATTGGCTACAGTCCTCTGTATTATAGACTGAAACTATAACTATGTGTTTATTCACTTTTTCATCCAACAAGTTTTTACTGAGCATCTACTATAAGAACCAGGCCCTGGAATGAAATAGTGAGCAAAAGTAGACATGATGCCAGTCCTTTAATATTACTTTCATGGACAAAGGATTTTTACTTTTCATTTACTTTCTTAGATCACTCTTTCCAACCCTTAATTCCTATTCACACTGTCCCATTGACATGCCATGTGGTTTTGAGTAAGCCACTAACACTCTGTAAAATCAGTTTTCTGAATCTGTAAAATGGGAGTGGTTATAGCACTTAGCACACAGAGCTACTCTGAGCCTTGAATGAGCTAATAGATACTCAATAGCTTGTCTGAGTCTCGGTTCATTTATTTTTAGAATGGAAAAGATATTACATTCTTCCCAGAATTGGGTTGAGTATTACGTGAACAAAGGTACAGTGTAGGTATTTAATAAATGTTATTTCCTTCCTACCTTTTTTGAAATTAGAACCACTAAAAGTTACAAGACATTCTGACTATGGTTGATTGCCCTCTAAGGTTGTCTATCGAACCTTGTGTGTGAACATAAAACAGAGAGCCCTATAAAATAAAACACAGATTTTGTGAAGCAGATAATCCATTTTCCTTCCTGACATTCTGATTCCCATTTTGTGTGCTCTTAGGGCAACTCTGATTATAGAACATTTTCAATTACCTAACCAATAGAAGGGAGAAATCGTGAAAATAATCTAATATGACAGATAACCCAAACCATGGATGGATGCAAAAATCATTAATATTCATTTATTTTGCTGATCCAATCCACGTTTATCAAAAATCTTTCAGGCAAAGCCTTATGTTGGGAGCTATTTGTTTCAGAGTAATTGTGGCAACAGATTTACCCTAGTAATTGATTAATTTGGACTTCTATTTAAATTGGTTTACATCCTTTAGACACAGAGTGACTGATGTGAGAAGATGGGGCAGCCCAGGGTGGAGTGGTAACAGAAGGGTCAGGCTTAGATTATAAATTCACTCCATCAATAGTCTGTATGTAATTTCATTTGTAAAATGATGACTTCCCAGAAAGAAAGAAATTTCCTTATTAATATACATTTTTAGCACTTCATGAGCAGTACTTTCAGGGTAAGAGAACCCGAGGACATTTCCATATGACTGAGCACTACCCTCTCTATGTAGGTTGCAGTCATGACCTTCAGTCAGGTACCTCCAATGGCCATGGACAGGGGACTGGGCACAGGATACAGATATTTATACAGAGTGAGCCTACAGGGAGCATCACGTACTGGAAGGATGATTTGAAGACTTAACCAGATCACCCACTTCTTTATGTGATTGGAAAATGGAGGATGGCATGACCAGCCAACTCTGTGAAGGGAACACCAGCTGATAAACAACAATGCATCTCTTTTATGATTTCCTTAAACTGGCCCTGGAGATTTAAGATGGGAATATCTGTTTATTGGATTTTAATTTAGGTCTCGTCTCATTTGCTGGTGCCCAAAGATGATTTGGGAAATGAAGGGCAACAAAGCCAGAGCTAGCTCATGAAATATGTTTTGGTCTCAACAGGAAAGCTTCTGAAGTCTGTGAGGTGTGTTTTCGGATGTCAGAGTGCTTTGGGGGTTGGTGTGATCTGGTTCCAATGAGTAAACTTAGGCTGCATTTGGCAGTATCCACTCAAGAGTGCACCATTCTCATTAAATGTTCTAGCAATCTGAAGTAGTGAGTTCTTGGTGGACAGAGTAAGAGGACTGATCAGATTTGTAGTGTGAGGGAAGAACATTGAGTAGGCACTTCTGCACCTGTAGTAGGGGCAGAGATGTAATTTACATTTTGGCATAATTATTGACAAAGTTAGGGATGAATGGATGAATTCGTTGATGCGGTATTTACACTCTGCTGAGAATTCAATGTAGAAAGCCTATAATTAGGATATTTGGAAACAAGTAGTTTTGAACATTTTTCTGTTTCACTAGTAAACTACATGAGGCAGAATAAAGGTGCCAGAAGCCCCATAAAGTGGACAGAAGATGAAGAAAATATTCGTATTTTTCTCTCATGCTCACTAATCACAACGTTCCTCTATTTTTTTCCAAAAATCATCACTGTATCAGGAAACACACATCTTTGTGATATGTCCTGAATCCAAATAGGATAAAATGAGATGAGGTTTTTACCTCCTTGTTCAAAAATCCTTTTAAAAAACTTTTTTTTTGTACCAGGAAGAAATAAATATCTATGAAAGGAAAATGAAGAGGAGCTAAGAGTAGAATTTAATTGCCCACTTCAATCACTCCCACACAAAATGCCTGGCTAAAAGATGGGCAGACAGAGCAGCAGCCTTTTGGCAAAGATTTTAAATAAAAAGAAAGGGGAAAAATTGTTCCCATAAGAGTTCTGTGGAAAACTGGAGACAGCTGCTGCATTTCCTCCAGCCTTCTATCTCTTTCAACCAGACCCAAAGACAATCCATCTTTTAGTTTAACTAATAATTTGCTGGTTTTGATGGTGGAGGAAACTGCTCTTTCAGTCAAGGAGCAAAGTTCCCAAAGAGGAGTGGAACCTGTATCATGGGAGAAAAATAACCACTTCCACAGAGACCAGAATGTGAATCTTTCCTAGTGTTTCCTTTTCAGTAGCTTTCACTTCCACATGGAGGCAATGTTGCAGAAAGCCCCATTATCAATCCATTTTAACCTCTAGCATCCATGTAAATTCAAACTCAGATCAATGCACCTATTTTCAAGTAGCGTCCTAATCTCTCCAGCATTTCCAAGCCCTCACTCAAACTGCTTAGCAAATTCTTCCCCTCCGTGAGGCCTTCCTTCATTAAAACATCCACATTATCTAAACTTCATCAATCTGAGGAAGAATCCTGGGACTGCATCTAGATCAGTCCCAAGCAGTTGAAAGTTCAAGAATGAGAGCCAAAGGGGCAAGAAAGCCAGAGGTCAATTTTTGAAAAGCATTAGAGTCACACCTGAATGCAATTTAAAGGCTGTAGTTAGGACTCAAGAATTTGGAATTGCAGAATTAAATCAGGAACCTAAGTTTCATGCTGTTTAAGAGGAAAATGTCAGGGTATTGACCATGAAAGAGATGAGCTCCCCAGGGTCCATACTGGCTGGTTGCAAGCACACAGTTGTGGAGGGAGAGTATTAGAGTCCCACTAGCTTCTTGACTGCTTTGAGGTCATAATTAATGCTTCTTCTGTTTCCTTGTGTAAACCTAACCAACCCAGGAGTTTCTGTTTTCTTAAGAAGGTCAAGCTGGCAAAGCTCATTTAGTGTCAGTGTATAAATAAACAGGAAATCCATTTTTTACCTGCCTCTGTTAAAGAACTTCCAAGGGGAACCTATTCTACATCAGCTGTTCCTTTTCTGTTTTCCCTAGGCCCTGCAGCTTTTCTCATCACAAACTCCACACTTCCCTTATTGCTCAGCTAGAGAGGGCTTTCTTCCCTCTGCTCCCCCTGCTGGAGCCCTTCATTATGTATACTCCCAAATACTCTTACCGGTTTCTTCTCAATCTCCTGTTCAGTTCCTCTCAACCCACTGTCCAGATTCTACATCAGAAAGATCTGGGACCTGGACTAGTCCAGCCTTATTTGCAGGCAGGAGGCTGGAAAAGAAGGCAGCAGTCAGTGCTCATTAGTAAGTCTTGGCTCTGGCTCAGCTTTTTGTCTTCTGTCTTCACCTGCATTGATCCTCTAGTTTTTGATGAGTTCTACTTTTCTGACCCCAGTAAAATAGTCTGTCCCGTCACTGTGACCTTTCCAGATTTCAACTTCTCTATGGAGATAAGGTCTAAAATACTATTTTCTTATGGTGATGGAGGACAGAAGTCCAAGATGATTTTAGGGGTCTAACACCAAGGAGCCAGGGGGGCTGGTTCCTTCCAGACACTCCAGGGAAGAATTGGGTCCTGGCCTCTTCCAGCTTCTCATAGCTGCCAACATTCCCTGGTTTGTGGCCACATCACTCCAAACTCTGCTCTGTCACATTGCATTCTCTTCTGTACTCAAATATCTCTTTCTTACAAGGACACTTGTCATTACATTTAGAGAAGATCAGGACAAGCTCACCATCTCCAGATTCTTAATTTAATCATACTTGCAAAGTCCTTTTTGCCATATAAGATAATAATCACAAATTCCAGGTATCTGGACATGGATGCCTTTGGGGACAGTTAATCAGCCCACCACAAGCCTCTGGGTCCTTCCCAGATGGGCCATTTGATTCTCTAGACACCACCAAGATACATTTGGCCTTTGGACTACAGATTTCTCTTACAGTGAACTCTGCAGCCATGTGAGCCACTCTTGGCTTTGAGGCATGTATCTCTTCAATGAAGGGAAGAATCTGGTTGAATGACCCTTGAAATGACAGGGTTTGATATAATATTGGGTAGGGAATGGTAGCTGCTGATGTAGCTCTGATAGCTGAGACAAGCCAGCAATGACAGGATCAGAACAGATGGAAGAAGGTGCTAGGACATGTTGAAAATTCAGGTGGTTTCTATTGGCACAGGACCAGATTAACAAGAGTAGTAGACAGAGAAAGGGCAGCTCTGTGCACATATTTCTGCAGATACCAAAGTCTCTCTTTCCAGTTTTGTCCTGAAGCCACCTTCTTTTGTTGCTGTTTTTCCATGGCGGTATCCAATCTGTCACACTAGCCTACTCGTTCTGTCTCTCTACATCCCTGTGTCTATTCTTTTTCTATCTGATCAGTTATATCCATGCCTAGGCTCTGATTCCCCCACCTGGCCCATGAAACCCTAAATTCCTCATGTTCAGCACTCAAGCCTCCCTGGCAACCACATCAGCCATATTTTTCTTTTCGCTGGTCTTGCTGGTCTCTTTTCTGTTTCAGTGCAGCTAATGAATCCCTATCATTTTCTCCATGACCTCTTCTCTTCTACCTTTATCTCATGGCATGGTTGAGCTCCATATCTTGGGAGTTGGGAAAACTATCTTGCCTACTTTTTCTTATGTCTCAGTGCTTCTCTTTCTTTTCAGTCATAGCATTTCATGGGTCACATTTTCTGGCTGGCCCACCTTCCACATCTCAGGGACTGACATAGCAGCCCCTAAGGCCAACAACCTTGGTTAAAATACCACTTTCTCCACTAGTTCTGTTGGCCAAATGGAGAGTCAATGTGGCCCAGCCTTCCAGCCCTAACAAATGCAAGACAGGGCATGAATGCTTTCAGTTTATATGTCATGGGGAATGAGGACGGGAGTATATGACACAGAACTTAAAATAATGTCAGGATATAGGAAGCACTGAGGAAACGTTAGCAGCTGTCATTATCACCATTATTACTGGTTAGTTACCTTAGTTTTGCATTATATGTCAGTTCTTCCTCACATTGTTGATCAATTGTATTTGTATATCAGTTCTTTCTAGTTTGTCTATGTTGCCATCCTCTTTTTTGTAGCAAGTCTGTATTGGTGCAGACTACTTTTGAATATGAGTTCTGCAGTTCGGTGACTAATGTGTTGTGATTAGTGTCTTAGCACAGGACAAAGCCCTTAAGGACATTTATGAAGAATCACTCAAATATGATAATTCTTTAATAAGAAAGATTCTAAAGAAGAAAGAGACGATTGATGCCTCATACCACCTTCATCAAATGCTCTAATTGTTACTGTAATCCAGGGCCATTGGCATACAAGGACTGTAGAAGGGACATTTATTATGAGAGATGGGACTGAGTGTTCTGACTTGATTGGACTGCTTATTCTCTTAACCCAAGCAAACTGCCAGGGGTAAAAAGATGGTTCATGTAAACAACTTGAATTTCAAAAGTGGTTTCTGTCTTCCTGATCTGATGTATAAGCTTATCACCTGGTTAGGTAAAAGAAGATCTGTTAAATACTATGTCAGGTGACACTGTTCTTCAAGAGTGAAGTGAGCATTTTCCTGACCCAAATCTATGAGCAGACCTTCTGCTTCATCTGTATTCACTCCATAAGAATGCACTGTATGCACTTCCAAAGAAATACACATCAATATCTGTAGGAGGGAGCCAGGCATCTCCAGAAAGAAGCCAGTCCGAGGGAAAAGAAGGATTCTGTCTACCTTGCTGACTCATGCATGGCATGATGCACAATATGGAGAACACATTCAGTATGTGTCATTGAATAAATGAATGAGTGAATGAACTGACAAATCCAGGGACCATAGAGGATACATAATTTCTTTTCCATTGAATTGAGAACACAGTTCCTCCTTGTCTATCCTTTACTGGGGTAGGTCAGAGTGAGTATTTCTATGGAGGCTCCTTTCCACAGAAGTCGGCCTTACTCCCTAAAGCTTCCTAAGAGTAGGGATAGAATAGGGAGTATCACAATTGCTCCATCCTCTCTCTCCAAGCTCCACAGGGGCTAATTTATTATATATTAACTCATTAAAGTCTTTATTCCAATGCTTTTATTTTCTCCTTAATGTGCAAATTATAAAGATTGCTCAGAATATGAAAATTGGCTTATTTTTCTTTTCCAGGTTTCCATACAATCAACATGTCTTTGCAATGTTATTTAGAAATACATTTGAGGCATTAAAAAGTGAAAAGAACTGCATTATTTCTTGCTCATTTTCTGCAAAAAAAAATCCCCTTTTTAATTTTAATTTTTAATTTTTAAGTAGGCTGCATGCCCAGCATGAAGCCCAACACAGGGCTTGAACTCACAACCCTGAGATTAAGACTTGAGCTGAGATCAGGCATCAGATGCTTAACTGACTGAACCACCTAGGAACCCCATACCAACCCATTTTTTAAAGGTAAAAAAAAACCCCACATTTCTATGTCATCCCCAAGAACAATTTTTAGATACACTTATCAGGTACAAAGTAGTATCTGGTAGTGCATATTTGTTGGGATTAGCTGCCCAGAAACCATCTAGCTTTTCTACTTGGAGAGAATCCCATAGAAGCTGAAGGGAGGCAGAAATTAGTTTTTCTAGCTCCTTGGCTGTTAGAAGGTGAACAAGTGAACATTCCTGGTTCACCCAATGTCCCCACCAGGGTACTGAATTCAGAGCCTATAATGTAAATATGTGAGAATGACTCAAAATCTTGCTGTGGTGGTAGCTATGGAGCTCTGGGTTAAGTTGCAGGGTTCTGTGGTAGCAGCATCCTATACTCAGTGTTGCTCATGGTATCCATGCCTGTAATGATGATGCACAGTGAACAGCAGCAATGATAGCAGCGTCCTGGCCACACTCCTTATAAAGCATGATTGAGGCTGTGTTTCTGGCAGACTGGACTTTCATGGTTCCTGACTTCTTCATATTTGGTTTTAAAGCCTTCTCATTGGGGGACCTGGGTGGCTCAGTGGTTGATCCTCTGTCTTTGGCTCGGGTCATGATCCTGGGGTCCTGGGATTGCATACCACATAAGGCTCCTCACAGGGAGCCTGCTCTTCCCTCTGCCTATGTCTTTGCCTCTCTCTGTGTGTCTTTTATAAATAAATTGATAAAAATCTTTTAAAAAATAAAAGTAAATAAAGCCTTCTCATTAATACTGGAAGAAGGTGGTCTTCCAAAAAGTGTTGGTGCAAATCAAATGACATTAATCAAATGGGAAAATATGATACCTGGCTCCTATGCACTTATAATTACAGATAAACCTCCTTTGAAACCACCTTAATAATATACATGAAAATGTAGATTTACAAACCTGATACATTAAATAGTATTTCTTTCCTCCTAAAGGTTTCCTGTAAGTTGTTAAACTCCCTTGTAGATTCTGAATAACATAAGGGATATGTAGACAATAAATTAAATAAATACAGCTATCATAACAGGCCACACAAGGACACATTTAGTTAAAAAATTACATAGGGTCACAATGGTGTTTTGAGAGGTATGTCAAAATTTGAGTTTTTAGGGAGGATAAACAGATCTGAATTGTGGAGCCTTAAAGCTTTTTGAAGCCCTTGATCTTCTCAAAGCAACTGCTTTCTAGGTCTTCCTTCTCATGCTGGATTCCTGGGTCTGAACCTCTCCAATTCAGTTGACAACACCATTCAGTCCTTAAAATGAAGCATTGTGCTATCTAAGGGTGGGGTAAAAGAACTGATGGTAGTGGAGTTTATAGTCAGTTTAAGAAGCACCACCTTTCTTGGTTTGCCTTCATACTGTTTGCATTTTGTTTCTCTTTGAAAAACATGTACTAGGGACCCCGGGGTGGCTCAGTGGTTTAGTGCCTGCCTTTGGCACAGGGTGTGATCCTGGAGTCCGGGGATCGAGTCCTACATCAGGCTCCCTGCATGGAGCCTGCTTCTCCTGCCTATGTCCCTGCCTCTCTCTCTCTCTCTCTCTCTCTCTCTCTCTGTCTTTCATGAATAAATAAATAAAGTCTTTTAAAAAAATGTACTTGATGTTATTTCACTGCAATCAAGGAGCCAAAAATAGTTCTTAAATGGGCTTAGCATTTTTACTCCAGGTGCGGAGTTCTTGTTCTTTTCTGTCTTTGGGCCCTGGTATAAGAATCCACCTGGTTGTTTAGATTTCTGCTGCAGTGTCAGGTGGTATGTATTCCTTCCCTGTATCTAGTAGTCGATATCTTAATTTTTAAATTATCTTAGAGAGAGACTTTAAAAGGAAATCAATGGTGAAAATGAAGAAACATTACTCTAATAATTGATAACACTTCACTCTATTACATGGAAATTTGAAAGTATTATTAACAAGAGTGGTAAAGGAAAAGTATAATCTCTGTATTATTTGTGCTTTTTTTAAACCTTAGATGAGCCTAGATTTGAGGAAGGGAAAAGTAAAGTGAAAGTTACTAGGCTCTGACATTTACATTTCTCCCAGGCTGTATGTCTAAGAATGCATTCCTATTTAAAAACGTGTGCAAAAATGCATACACATGGCATAAATAGGCACATACTTCTATTTGAGGAATTTTACCTTGATAACTGTGCTCCTATATTTTAAAACTAATATCAACTTTTAAAAATATTGAGTTAGTTGTAATTTCAGAAGCTTGAAAGGCACATTTGGCAATGCTGGAGTCTTCCTTTTGTTGTGATTCTGGGTGATGAACTGATTTTTCTTTCATGCCTTCTAAGTACTTTTTGCAAAATTTTGCTTTGGGTAAGTGGAAGTCATTGGGTGAGCACACTCTTTAATTACTCCCTGCTACCTATAAGCTCCCCCTCCTCCCAAATTCAAAGGAACAGAGGCTCTCCTATTTCCCAGTAGCTACACGGTGAATTCATGCCCTCCACTCACACAGAAACTTCCCTTCTTTTTCTTTAAACTCCCTTCTGTATTGACACCCCTCTTCTCGTGCCTGCCCCCCTTAACATAGTTTTCTATATACTCTGTTATCTCTCATATGAGAGCCAAAACACCAACATTTTATTAAACCCTAAATACCCTCTATGTCAGCTCTTTGAAGGACAAGCCCAGTCTCACTCTTTCCCATTTCACTCTGCTCCTGTGGTCTGACTTGCAATCCAACCCATTAGAAGGCTCTGACACAGGACTCTTATTATCCACATTCATGAAAGTCGGCAGACCTGCCCTAGTTCATATCTTGCTAGCTCTCTCTGATATTTATTTATCCTAGTGGTCACAACTTCTAGTTAAAAATTCTCCTTCACTGGCTCCTCTGGCATTTCTCTTTTAAGGTTTTCATGCTTCCTCTCTGGCCTCTCCTTACCACTTTTATAGATTTATTGTTATTGGCCACGCTATCATGTTCTCCAGGCTTCTGTCCTTGAAACTGCCCTTGTTAAGTGTTTCCCACCAAAGCCCATGGTTTCATCTATGACTGATACTGGATGATCCCCTATTGTTCACACATCTTTCTGCAGACCTCCAGACTCATATTTTCTGTAATGTGTGAGACATATTCGAGACTTAATTTATTATATTTTGCTCCAAATATATATTTGCTCCAAAATCTAATTTTTAAAGAAGATTTATTTATTTTAGAAAGAGAGAGAGAGAGAGAGAGCAAGAGAGCACATGAGTGGGAAGAGCAGAGGGATAGAGAGAATCTCAAGCAAACTCCATGCTGAGCCCCTGGTGGAGCTCAAGACTCTGAGATCACGACCTGAGCCTAAACCAAGTCTGATGCTTAACCTACTGTGCCACCCCAAGTGCCCCACTCCAAATCTAATTTGAATTCTTCCAGTGACCCTAGGAAGAAAAGGAGGCACAGCTTAAAAAAACATCCTGGACATTTTCTTCCTTGACCCTGATTCCACCATGTTTCCCATCTGTTACTGATTTCTATATTCTGCCTTAGGTCAGATTCTCTCTAAACCACCATCTCTTTTTTGACCATCATTATTTGCTTAGTCTTCGCTTCAGGACCATATTCCTTCTCCTCTTGACCACTCTAACAGTTCTTCGTGAACTGGTTTCTGCCCTTCGTTTACTTCCTCTACTGCAATGCTCTTTACTGCGACCACAACAGTGTGCTCTGAATTGCCATGCTGCTCATGTGATTCCGTCTTTGAAAAGCTATAAAGGTTCTGTGTCTTCCACAGGGCTTTCAGCATAAAAAGCCAATCCTTTGGTTTAATACACAAGGCTTTTGTGTTCGAGACTCCTCTCTTCTCCATACAATGTTGCCAAAGTGTTTCTAGTAATACTGCAGGAGAGGGAGAGAGGGGTTCTATGTTCCCACCACAGGCCTTTAAAATCCTAATGTGCACTCTCAGTCTACTGGAGGTGGATATGGTTTATAACTATACAGTGAGTGTTTCCCCAAGTTGTTTGGTCAAGAAATCTTTTTTTGCCAAGGATAATTTTCAGAGTTCTGATAGTCCACACAACCCAATTTGGAACATCATTTTTTTTTTTTACCTATTTCCTGACACTTCCTCTTGTACACTGTAGTCCAGACAAATGGAGATTCTTGAGGTTCCCAGAAAGTACACTCTTTCTTACCTATGTACCTTATACCAGCATTCCTTTTGCCTAGAGTATCTTTCCCTGACTCATTGATTTAATAAGCCCTTATTATTTTTCCTTTCCAGGATGAGTACCTCTGCCTCTAAGCATTCCTCCTTGCTTTTCTTTATCTCCTGGATCTGATTTGAACTTCCTCCTCTGTGTGCCCACTAAACTCCGGTCATAGTATGAACGATGTATTCATATCTGACTCTCTAATAGCCAGACACATCCTATTTCACTTTGTGTCATGGGCATCTAACATATTGTCTGCCACAGAGATGTTCAATAACTCTTTGATGAATTCACAAACGAATGAATGTGTTTAGATTGGAGAGGAAAAGAATCTGTCCCAAGACATGGCATTCTGGTGGAAAGGTTTGTGATCAGGACAATGGCTAAAACCAGCTGTGCATTTCTCAGAAGGGGAGGAATGGAATGTAAGGGGAGATAGTAAAGAAAGCTTGAGGAAAAAGACAATAAATGTTCTGCTGGAGGAGTGGAATTGGTACCTGGCTTCCCTGCTAATCTATAATAGACAATTTGGCAAAATCAGATTTTTTTAAAATCAGATTTTTAAATGACTTGTATCTGAGAATTAAATACCACATGTATTTGTTATAGAAAATTTGGAAGTCACAGAAAAGCACAAGGAAGAAAATATTATCTCATGACTAAAAAAAAAAAAAAAAAAAAACAAAAGCCAAACTTTCTTCAGATCGAGGAGGAACCTCCAGCTCAGGTCAACAAAATTGAATTATAGTGTAACATTATTTTGAAAGATGTTTCTCTTTATTTAATGATGAGCTATAATCATTTTTAAGGTCATTTATATTCTTACATAATGTGATTTTTAATAACTGCAGTGCATTCTATTGTATGATACCTCCAACTTTGATCATTAATTATTGTTGGATATTAGGCTGATTAAAATTTTTTGCTACTTTAAATAACATCATGATGAATGTACTTGTACTTAAGAAATTTCTGGGTCAAAGGGTTTGTACATTCTGATGATTTTTATTTGCAACTTGTCTTTTAGAAAGATGATACCAATTTGAACTTTAATCAACAGTATAGGAGAATGATAATTTTCACTCATTCTCATCAACTGGATTTAAAAAAATAATTCTGGGCTGTTTGGGAGATAAAAAAATGGTAACTCCTTTATTTTATTTTTTTTAATTATTTTTATTTTTTTTTAATTTATGATAGTCACAGAGAGAGAGAGAGAGAGACAGAGAGAGAGAGAGAGGCAGGCTCCATGCACCGGGAGCTTGACGTGGGATTCGATCCCGGGTCTCCAGGATTGCGCCCTGGGCCAAAGGCAGGCGCTAAACCGCTGCGCCACCCAGGGATCCCTGGTAACTCCTTTAATTTCAATTTTTGTTATTAATGATGTTAGAAATGTATTCATTAAGTTTTTGACCATTTGTATTTTTCCTTTATAAAATGTCCTTTCCCCATCCGTATTGACTATATTGATTTTACGGATTAAAATGTAATGAAATTTGATTCCTAAATTATCTTTTGAAACACATGTTATTGCTCCTAAAATGGTTAATGATAAATGATAAATACAGATGTTCTAAATCTAAAAATTTAGGTGTCAATAAATCCTTAAAACTAGAGAGCAGCCTTTTAGGTCTTGATAGTTCCCAGGAGTGAAATTATAGAACTTTTGACCAATTAATTGCTTCTATCTCATCTTGTTCCCAGAATATATTTTGAATCATGCCATATGCAATTGTTCTTATGCAATTGTTTTGATCAGCACTCTCTCTGTATCTGAGTGAAAGACCATAGATTTTGGATTAAAAAAGAGCTGGGTTGGAATTCTTGCTCTACTTGCAATAGTTTTGTGAATTTGGAATTCAACTTCCCTGAACTTGTTTATTTTTTTATTTTTATTTTTTCAAGGATTTTGTTTATTTATTCATGAGAGACACATAGAGGCAGAGACACAGGCAGAGGGAGAAGCAGGCTCCCCACAAGGAGCCTGATGTGGGACTCGAACCCCAAACCCGGGATCACGCCCTGAGCCAAAGGCAGATGCTCAACTGCTGAGCCACCCAGCGTCCCTGTTTTATTTATTTATTTTTTTAACAGATTGGGTTAACAGTATCTTTTACATTGGATTAACATTTAAGTGAGATATGATTGAAAAAGTCTAGGTCAAAACGTAGAACATAGTAGATGTGCTGTAATGAACCTAACAATCAGTAGGATTTCCTGATTGTTTACTACTTATGATCTGAACAACAACAGCAACAACAATAAAATAATCATGCTTAAACCTTGGTAAAATTCTGCATTATCCACAGTGAGGGAAAGTCTATCTTGCTAGCTTGGTTCCGCGCTCCAGTAATTCCGGAAGAGCAGCTGAATGGCAGACCAGACTAGTTGAGTTACGGTGAAAAATGTGCTGAAGGCAGATCTCCATGAGGCCGTCAAGTGACTGAGCCTCGAAATAAGCAGGCAAGACCTTCAGACTCCATAGCCTGTGCCCTTGCCAGATTTAATATATTTTAAACCAAACTTCTTGTATATTTCCTAGACTGAGTTCCCTTCCCAATAATCTAGTTTCTGTGAGCAGCATCACTTTGGATTCATCTCTGTTTCCACCCTCTTGTCATCTTGTTGGGCTTTCTGAAATGTTTTGTTAGAATCTCCCTTTTCCTATTCCCATTTATGCTGCCTAGTTGAGATCTTCATCAATTTTGATTTGGGCAGTCACAGCTGCCTGCAGGTGGGTGGCTTTGTCTTTAATGTCTCCCAGCTGCCTCCCCTCCATGATGTGCTTCCTCATCATCTACCTCAAATCCAAGTTCTCTTGTTCTCTTGAAGTCCTGTCATTTGTTATCAGACTCCGGTCCTTGGACCCAGCAACAGTAGAAATGAAGCTAGACCCAATATTTAAAAGCACAGGCAAGACTTACTGAGGCAATAGCTACAGCTGAATGGACACACAGTCATCACAAAGGTATCAGACTGACTCCCCGAACAACAGCCAGTGAAAGTTTTAAAGGAGCCCAGGTGGGAAAGGAGCCACGTTTAAGCATGTAGGAGCAGGGACATACCAGAAGTTAGGTGCACAGCTACAGTTTACACAACATGCTGCTTCATATGTCCTATATGTTTCATTTGCATGTTAAGTCTCCACTTCTGGGCATGTATTTAAATAATGAGGGAAAGTCAGTAAAAGTCAAATTTGGTGGCCATCTTGTCTTAGACTAGTTTGAAGAGTCTAGCCTTGCATCTTGGCTGGTGCTTTGCTCTGTAAGAAAAAGCAGTAGCAGCCAACAGGTCGTTCTGCAAGAAAAGTGATAACAGCCACCAGGAAATGTCCTGGGTATGCAGGGGCTTGTTCCCAAGATCCCTGACTGTCTCAGTTTGGCCTCAATATTTATATATTCAGTCATACTTTCTCATAGGATTCAGTGTGCCTTTTTTGTCCTACAGAACAAAAATCATGCTTATTTTTGATGCCCCTGATGCTCTTCCTTCTGCTCAGAGCCACCTATCAAAATTCTGGCCACCTCTAAAGGTTTAGATCGAAGTCTTTCTTCATGAAACTTTCTCAGATTTGTGTCTTACTTTTCTGAATTTCTGTTCCCAGAGAATTACAATATTTAGGGTTAATGGTTTCATGAGTGCTGGTTTTCTTTCTGTGGCTCTGCTGTGGAAACTCTGGAGGGAATGTTCATCTATACACATCTGTAGCTCTCCCGGTGCCTGGTCCAGGTCTGGCTCACATACTTTCTATCAATGATTTATGAATAGGAAGTGATTGCAATGGGTCAGCCACAGGGTAGCCATGGATGTCAGGACCATTTCTGCCTCTAAACCTTCATTTACTGTGGGATTGCTTTCTCCCTCCAGCACTTCCTGAACAGTCCTTTTTGATCTGATGGTTTTTCGTTCCAATCACAGCTCTTTCTCTTTTTTTCTCCTGAAGATTTTTCCAGTGTATATTGACCTCTGGTCTTCCTGCTTTGCACAGCACAAATGGTCAACTCTATCCTTTTTGACACTTAACCATATGCCATTGGTTATAGCTACATCAGTGATTCCTGTTTGGTGAGCCATGAGAATTTTCTGCTTTGAGAAGCCTGGAGCCTGTTTTCAGGCTGAGGTGTCTCCTTATGTTTCCCTTCTTTCACTCCTAGACCTTAGGGAGAACTCATCCTTTCTTTCATCTTTGCAATAACCTCTACCTACTTTATTTTTTGGATTCTTTTACTACTAAGACTTACTGAAGAGTCAGCCCCTCATATCATGCAAATAAGCATATAGTTCCTTTAAACTTTTAGGGTTCAGCTAATAACTAAAGGGAATACGAAGTTGAGGGGGGAAATATAGGGGATGCTACATAGATATACAAAATAAGCTACACAAATATAAGAAATAATACCATTATTATAATATTTTATTTATCATTTCTGATAATTTTTCCCAGCTGGGGCCCAGAAAGCCTACTTGTTTCTAGCATTTCCCTTGTAATTGAATAATTTAGTTACTCACACAAGTTTGCTATGTATCAGGCACTGGGACAGGAGCTTGGGATGGAAAATGGATAAGACACAATACCTGCCATTTAACCTATAAATATGCTCAAATCCTTGCATTGGAAAATGTACCAAATGCTCCTTAAACTTCCTCATTTCTTTAGAACTTCCCACTTAGGTCCTAAAGTCCCATTTTTCCTTGGGGCTCTTTAGGCCTTAAAGTATGGATTATAGAGGGGAACAATAGACTCTAACTAGTGTTTTATGGCTGCAACTTCATCATAACCATAAAATGATGGAACTGGTATTTTTAATAATAATAACAGAGGCTACACATGGATATGAAAGTTATCATTCTGAGTAATTCTGGGAGCCTACATATCTATTTCACTGATGTTGCTCTTGCTAAAAACTTTTTAGCATCTTTTTAGATACTGTTTTCAAACCAATTTGATTACCATTTAGGCACATTTAGCTGCACTTAATTTTGTATCCTAAATAGTAGACTATAGCTTAATTATAAAACTTATTTTTTGGATTCAGCTTGGAATAACTTATGGCCATTTCCAAAAAATATACATACATATCCCCAGATGGTAAATATTTGGCACTTTGGGGTAGATATCTCACAAAATGTGCTTCTGGTCCTAAAAACAGATGCTCAATTGGAATCCTCAATAGCTTCTGAGCAAGGAGAAAATGATTAAAATTTGTGTAAAGCTTCTCAAAGGGGCCATTTTGACTGACAATCACATGCTAGATTGGGTTACCGGAAACAGACTGAGATGTAAAGTTGCTTGCAGAGTGTATAGTGTGTAGTGCTCTTGGGAGATACACTGTAAAGAAGTGAGAAAAGTAGGATTGGGTAGAGGGGAGAAACTGACCCTCAGTGCAATTGTTGCATGGATATAAGGATTTAGGATTCTAAAAGACCATAAAAAATTACTCTGTTCCAATAAGTCATATGCCCTAAATATGACTCACATTGTACAAGAGACCAAGACACTTTAGTAGAGAATGCTGCTCCATGAATACATATAAACTGATCTGCTGTTAAGCTTCTCATCTGATATATGGAGATCTACTAATATAGATTGAATTATGCCATCTAATAAAATGGCCAACAAGGGGCATCCAGTTCAGGAATCCCAATGCAATTTAAATTTCTTAAATAGATTGCAATTTTATTATAATTATAGAAATTATTTCTTAATATCTCTACTTAATTTAAGTTGGTCCGATTTCATTGTTTGAAGTATATTTTGATTAACATTGAATCTACACTAGCAGGTTTATGTGGAGAAAAGAGAAAGGAATCTATGCTAATCAATTCAATTGGGCTCAATCAATGCCCAGAATAAGGGGCAGCTGAACTCCTGCCTTAGCGTTGGCATTTCAATGAAATCCTCAGACTGACTGAAGTTTGTTACTTCTCTGTACAAATAATAGCTAAATGAATCAATGAATAAATAAATAAGTATTCTATTTTACTAGTTCCAATTTACTCTCCAACAAGAAAGAGCACCATGGAAAGTCAGCCTTTAGGTTGTATAGGATGCTCTATTAGGACTGGTCTGGCTAAATGAGCATAGAGGAGCCTTTGTCCCTAAATCTCATACATCAGGGTGCTGTTTTGATTGCAAGGCCTTCCACCAGTTCCTACAAATTCTTTATCACATCCCCTTCCAGCTAAGTCCCCTGTGCTTCCACATACATGCAAATACCTCTCTCATAGCATTTAGGCATCTGTGTGTCCATTTATCTCTCCACTAAATTCTAAGTTATTCAATGGAAGCAACATCCAGCTACCCTAATCAGATGATAAGGATTTTAATATTTCACTTTATAAATGAGAATGAAACACTAGAAGTTGCTCAAAGTCTCATACCTCCTCAGAGATGGAGCTAAGGTTCAGACTTAGAACATTGTAACTCTCCTTATCCTTGTCTGTGGAGGGCTGTGTCCTAATCATATCTGTATCTCCAATATGAACAGAATACCTGACACATAAAAGGACCTATAACAGATAACTTTCAGCTGTTCAAGTAATTGAGAGATCCCTGTAATAGACTCAGCTACCTCAAGGAATATAATTGACTATAAACTACACAAGATATCTTCTCCAACTGAAGCTATATGCCACACAGCCATTCCAGTATATCCTCTGGCCCTGTTGTTCTACCTTCTGAGACATAGGCACTATTACTGACTGTCAGGAGGTATCTTTCCAACCTGTAACAGGACCACTTCTTTTTCCCTAGAGTTAGAACTAAGTCTCAATGGAAAGACCTCTTTTGGGAGAAGGGACAGGAAAAACTTTATTCATCTGGTAGGTACCAGAATTCTAGTTAACCTTTTAAGTCATTGATTTACCTTTTCTACTGTCCCAATTCTCCATGGGGACTATCACCAATAACAATCATGCTAAGAATAATCCCTGGCACATTGCTGGAAGAGCACATGGATAGGGAATATTAACATTAATTCTCTGGTGTAGATTTTACTATCAGAGCTACTGATCTGCTCATGGGTGGATAGGCTGATGGTTCTGGGTCCAAGATGAAGAGAAACACAAAATGAAGAAAAGCTCTTGTTGGAGGGACAAGTCCTTACCCAAACTATTGGTACCCTCAAGGACTCCCAAATTCACCTGCTCTTATCGGGGTCACTGAAGATCTAGAAAGCAATCTTTGAAAGCTTGAGAGGACTCACCTGCATAGAGTAGTCCACTGGTCTACCAAGTTGTGGTAGTGTTCCAAGATAGAGCAGCTAACTTGATTTCCCATTGGAACAAAGCTCACTAGGCTGCAGATCACGTTGGTGCACTGGTTGTTCTGTTAGTCTCCTAAAGGGCATGTTGAACTTAATTTAGTTTTCTATTTCATTATCATTGCATTTTCTGCTGCTTAGGGAGCAGGACTTTGTGATAGCTTCCTGATTGGCTCTTCCTGATTGGCTGATGGAAATCTTTTGGTATCTCTTGTTTTTTTGTTTTTGTTTTTTTTTTTTTTTTTTTTTTTTTTTTTTTTTTTTAGTACTCTGCTACATAATCTTGCACAACCCCAGTCCTTTCCAGAGTTATTATGCCACCCCATTTACACCGGCCCACACTGTGTCTGTCACAATCTGGATTCTGTGCCTAATCTTTTGGAATGTGGAGGATGACAAGGGTTGAGCTGAGATAAAGGATATATTGCAAACACATAGGAGTTAGCATATAGCACTTTTGAATGACCTTTCAGGACTTTTTAATATTTCTTGCCTTTTAAGTTGAAGGAAACACCCTGATGTGTAAGAGCATATACTGACACTGATTTACAAATATTTTCTACATTATGGTACAAAAATAGGGCATAACAAGGAGCACTCAATATAGGAAGAAAATGCATATTTATCTTGAAGAGAACAATGCAAACCACAACAAAAATCAACAAAGAACCTAGATTTGTTTTCAATGGCTGCTGTCACAAATTGTCACAAACTTAGTGACTTAAAACAGCAGAGATTTCTTATTGGACTTTTCTGGGGGCCAGAATTCTGAAATAGGACTTACAGGGCTAGCATCAAGGTTTTGGCAGAGCCTTGTTCCTTCTAGAGGCTTTGTAGGAGGGTCCATTCTTTGCCTTTCTTAGCTTTAAGAGGTAGCCCATATTCCTTGGCTCATGGCCACATCTATTCTACCTGTGCTTCCATCATCACATCTCCTTCTCTATTTCTACCCCTCCAGTTACCCTTGTGATTAAACTGGGCTCACCCAGTTAATCCAAGGTAATTTCTCTACCTTAAGATCTTACTTAAGTACATCTGCAAAGTCTATTTTGCCATGTACAGTGACACTTACAGGTTCTGGGAATTAGGACACTTTAGGGGTTCATTTTTTTTCTGCCTATTGGAAATACCATTGCTTCTGGTGTTGAAAAAAGGACTTATCTGAGTTGATAAGAAATATGACCCTGGGCATTACAGAAGACCGAATGGAGGTCCGTAGTAAGGCACTCAGTCATTTCAGCCTGCTTCCCTGTCTTCTGCTAATCACCTATTGTCGATCTGCTTCAGCTACCAACCATACATTGCCATTATGCTCATACATTTGCTTGCATATTTTTCCTTCTTTCCTTACATATGGAAAATACTTAAGCACTTACACTTGTACTATGCATGTGTCTACACAAGAACATACAAACCCAACAAAGACATCATTATAGGGGCAAAAGTGAACTCTCTTCTGAAGTGGTTTCCTGGCAGCAACTGTGGTAGCTGAATGTTCATCCAGCTTGGGATTATTGTTTAGGTAGGAAATAGGCATCTTGCATCCTCAGGATCTCTCTGAGAACATCATTAAATTAGGTTCAAATTTCTGGAATTTTCTGACTATTTTGTGCTACAGTGATTCTTCCATGTTTGGAATATCTACATCTTGTCTGCCTCCACTTTTTATTTCATGGCTCCAGGCAGAGTAGGAGCTGACTAAAATCTCAATAATTTGCTTTTAATATAACAAAGTTTAAAGCTCTAGTTACATTGATGCTACAAAAATTAAAAATCAATGCACACACACATATATGTGAGAATGTTCTATTAATTAAGTAGTAATGGTATATTTCAATAAGACTGAATGATTCATAGGAATTATTAGGAAGGAGCACGAATGTAAATCTTTCATCTTTTTAAAAGTTCTTTATGTTTTTTCTTTAAGGGAAAACCGAGTTTGCTTTTGCTAAGTAGTCTTTAATTTCCCTTTTATTTTAGGGTCTACAGGATGTATGTAATTTACAGTTTTCAAGATATCCATTGTTTATTTTCTATGAAAGTGATGATATAGAGTTACATTGATTGTAACAGTTTAATTGATGTTATAAAGTTAATCACTTTTTTGTTTCAGCAACTAAACCATTAATTTCTAAAGTGGATACTCATTCATAACCATAGTGTTAGGTTAATTTTTTTTGTTTTAGGTTATTAAAATGAAATTATTCACAAAGTTAGTTTCCAAAAGACTAAATATTAATTTCACATTTTCTCAATCATTTACGTTCTTTGGAACGTTTGTGGTAAAGAGTAGTACAAAATGGAACACATACAGTCTTGCGAATTCTCTATTATTCAAGAGTCTTGCCTAAAGCAGAGGCTTCAGACAATTTATGACTTCATGATCAATTGTTTGGGCTATTCTTTGGTTTTCCCATTTACAAAGCTAACAACACTGATCTTGTTTGTTTATTTTTTAGAATAATAATTTGGGCAGGCTCTTGAGGAGAAAATTGCAATAATAGTCCGTGATTCTGATATGCTTTAGGAAAATGGAAGACTGAGAAATAGATTTACTATGTTCACCAACAGTTTCACTGAAACCTGAGAGACGGTCCTGGAGTGTGGTCTAGCATCGAAGATGATTCACTGCAGATCATTTAGAATGCTCTGTGGTTTGTGCTCTGATGGAGGTAAAAACCAAGTGTTAAGAGAGCATAGAGGCAGAACTGCCTCATTTTGTTTGCGACAGCTAAGGAAAGCTTCACAGAAGTGGTCTTTGAAATGTCTTTGGGGCTTTGTGCTTTTCCAGATAGGGATATTACTGCAGGAGGGCACTATGGATTGGCCAGCCAGCCAGGGGGGAGAGATGGGACATTTTTTTCTCATCTGATCATAAAACTGCTACAGGCATGTTTAAAAAGAAGTGATACAAGACTTTAAATATATAGACATATTTGAGAGTCCATACTTCTAAAAGTGGAGAAGCTGATAAGCTTTTGCCTAGTTTTGCTGGTAGGTTCGTCATTTACAGGTAGTAATGAAAGAAAAATGTTAGTGAAATAGCTTGCCCAATTTAAAAAGTTTTCTGACTTTGCAGAAGAAATTTATCAGATGATTTGATGACTACAGCTTCGCTCAGTGATAAACCACAGACTCGAGTGTCATCTCTTTTGATTCAAATCCAAGGTATGCCATTTACCAGCTGAATTACTTTGAACGAGTTACTTAATTTCTTTGGGTCACAAAATTTTTATTCGTGTAATAAGGAAAATATTAATTCATAACACATAGAGTTGCTGTCAAGTTTACAGAAGAGAATCTTATAAAATGCTTGGCACATAGTAGGCACTCAAACATTTGTTGGTGTTATTATGATTAATAATAACTTTAGAAAGCTGTCAATGAACAAAGCCTGCATTGACCTGTCTTGCTACGCTGTATTCCTCACGGACCTTACCTTATTTTACAACCTAGATGCCTGGCATAAAAAGGAGGAACTGTCTTTGAGGAGCTGGAATCAATTATGTGTTAACAAGACCAACATGTATCTGGAAATTTAACCCTTCTGCCATTAATTAATCTGGGAACTCTGGTAATAAAATTTAAGATTTTTCTTCTTTTAAAACTAGCTGTGGATTGCATCTAAATTTACACTAAGTAGGCTATCAAAATCTTCTGCTTTTATTACAAAAGACTTGTGTAGTGGAGAGAGACAGTTTAAATGCATAAGGAATGAGGTAGAATAATGATTTGGTGCATATATTCTGATAATTACTACTTCCTTCCCCCTGGCTTCCCTGCGATAAATGTGCTGTCTTTTTAAACTTCATTAACAAAAGATTACAAATTTTAATAGGGTACAATAATTTTACCTTAATTTTAGAGCAATACATTGCAGGTATCTGATCTTCCTGAGTTCTTTTCCCTGAAATAGCCTCATGATTCAAAAAAATTCTTTAAGAGCTGAAGTACTGTATGGTGTTAGTACCAAATGCATTAATATTTTAATTCTCATGATAGAGATCATTAGAGATCATTGAACCTTTAATATTGAAATGAAACAACAGACAATTGTGTTCTGCAAAAAACAAATTATTTTGACCAACTTTAAACATTTTAATAGGAATTAAGATTTTCTTAGCATTGTGTGTGGCTTAGTGGATAACACACTAAGAAAATCTAGCAACCAGTGCTTAGCCAGATCTAAGTGCCTAAATTGACTGGGCTGTAATTCAAGAAAATATTTGAACCATTTTAACGTTTTATGAAAATCACATCAACAATGAATAGGTTTCAATACTGAAAATGGCAGTTATCCAATTGAGAGACCACCATGGACAAAATCCTGTCCTTTCATTCACTAGTCTGGCACCTAACCTTTGTAACATTGATTTTTTTTTTTCCTTTACTGATCATGTTTCATATCAGTGATGTTTTTAAACCTCTGAATTTGAGGAATGATAATCTACTGAAGCAATTAAGTAAACAGATTATATGTTTATGCAAAATCCATTTCCAAAGTTCAAGAAAGAGCCATAAAAACTTTTCCTGGAACAGTCTTGGGTTTAGAAGGAACTTTTTTTTTTTTAACGATTTTATTCATTTATTCATGCATGAGTGAGAGAGAGAGAGAGAGAGAGGCAGAGACACAGGCAGAAGGAGAAGCAGGCTCCATACAGGGATCCTGACGTGGGACTCGATCCCAGGACTCAGGATCACTCCCTGGGCCAAAGGCAGGTGCAAAACCACTGAGCCACCTGGGCTGCCCCAGAAGGAACTTCTAAGTAGGAAAGATAAATTTTCCCCCAACAGAAATTGTCCTTTAAAACTGTCAAGAATAAACAAACAACAACAATTATTCTCTGATTCTCACCTCTCCAAACACTGATAGTTTTCCAGATTGGTCCTGTGGGATACAAGAAGCCTCTGCATTTTCTCTAAGTAAGAATTTTTGGATTTAACTTCATACTTGTGATTTTTTTCTTGTCTCATCATGTTATCAATTACACCCTGAGGCATTTTTCAGATTCTGTTTAATTGATTTCCACAGTGTTCTGTAGAGACTGTCACTAGTCATCAATTCCTTCAGTTTAATTTAATTTTTTATTTATTTTTTGCAAGGGGAGACGAATAGGACAGGACACCATTTTAACATATTTCATTGTGACTCTTTCATTCAATATTACTTTGTATCCAGCTGATCCAAGAGTTGAAGTTGTGATATTTCTGGCTTTTTTCCTATATATAGCACTAGCTATATCCAATATACTAGCTCAAAGAAAGGGCACAATAAAGATAATTAAAAAAAAAAAAAGAATGGTTGATCAAGTTACTTCAGTCTCCACTCATTTGTTGGCCTTCAGGGATTTTACATATAGAGAAATTATGCAGAAATTGCCTTAGAATAATCCTGCCAGAGTCAGAAACTGCCTTGTTCTCCACTTACTTTCCTCCCACCCAGCCTGGTGAGCCTTTTGTCTCCTGTGACTTCAAGGGCATCCATTCTTTGAAACCATTTCCTACCTGTGTCAGGAGGCATAATATGGATGGAACTCCAGTGTATCTTATTGGAAAGGGCAAGAGATTTGCAGTTAGGTAAGTAGGAATTTCCTTGATTTTCTCATGGTTAAAATGAGTGTTCAGGAAGAAAAATTTTTTCTACCCTCTTAGTTCTGTACGTAGGGACTGCAAATTAAATAAGAAAAGATGGATCAGTAGGAGGAAAGGAACATACTTCTTATAATTTTTTCATGCACAGGAGTTACAGAAAAGAAATGAAACACAAAGAAGTGATTAGATTCAAATGCTTACCTACCCTTTTAACAAAAGGAGGATTTGGGCCGTATGAGACAATAAGTTGTGGAGAATAACTAGGAGATATATTGGAGAAACTAATGGAAGATAAAAATTATTTTAATGAGGTCCATATATGCAAACTTTCTTGGTGTCAACTCCCCCTCTTCATTGATAAGCATGGCTCCCCTCTACCTGGAATGGGAGTTGGGGAAAGGAAGCAGGGGGTTGGAGAGGGAGGCACTTTGTTCAAAGTGAAATTTATGCCCTGAACTTAGGCAGACAAGGGGAGAGCAGAGAATTCTTTTCCTATTAATTCTCAATTGCCTTCAGTTCAAAATAATCCTTATGCCAAAATGGCATATTTTGGGTTGGCAAATCCCCACATCTTTTCACTCTTGGCCCAGAGATCTTTTTCCCAAAGTCCTTGTCTAGGTCCCTCATTTCCATTATCTGATTTCCCATATAGAATCTTGCCCTTCCTACCCTACTTATATCCATAATTAAGCTTGACTTTCTCTTTCTTATGTAGCTTTTCATGGCCTTGATATATGGTCTTAGATCACTTTTGACTGACTGGACTCTTAGGCCTAAGTCCAGGATTAGCTTGCTTCTCTAATGGTCGTTCAATGTAAATTACAAAGTCAAGGTCCCAGAGATACATCTTGTAAAGCATCTTCATCTAAGATGATACTATCACCTGCTGAGAACTTCTCAGTGAATACGAATTAGCAAGGATGAAATCTCTTCTGTATTTTATTCTTCATGTTGAGATACTTTTAAAAATTATGTGACACATAATGTGTCATCAGTTTTTATCACCAGTGTTGCCTTTTTCTTTCTATCAAATAGCTTTCAACTCATGAAATCCTGTTCAGTTTCCTCTTATTTCTTCATAATTAGTTATGACTAAGTCCTCTCAAATTTTCTTCCAAATATTTCTTGCTTTAGGCATTCTTCTAAATTGACCTGAATATACTATTTTTGCATTTTGCTATTCTCCACCAATACTTCCGATGTCTCTTTATGTTCAACGAGATAATAGCAAAGTTGTTATTTTAGCATTTAAAATATTTTGCCACTTAAATCCTTCTTCTGTCTACCTCTATCCTTATCATACACTATGCTTTCAAAAGAATTCTTTAATAAAGACTGACCAGGCTTCTTTTTTTCTTTTTTAAGAGAGAGAGTGCGAGTGGGGGAGGGGCAGGGGAGTGAGACTCTTAGGCAGTCTCCACACCCACTGTGGAGCCTGATGTGGGACTCAATCTCATGACCATGAGATCATGACGTGAGTGGAAACCAAGAGCTGGACACTTAACAAACTGAGCCACCCTGATCAGGCTTCTTTAGCTACAGTTCATAAAAACCCTACATGGCATGCAGCCTTTGCATCTCACGGTATTCCTGGCATTTCATTTCCATTCTCTCTTCAAACTTAAATCAAATGTTTGCTGACCATACCTCTCGGGTGGTCTGGAACATGCACAGTTTATGTCTGTTGTCTCAGCATATTTAGTAAAGGGCTCCCTCTTTGTCATTCAAATGTGTCCCATTTTGGCAAAGAAATGATATGGTCACGGTACTTATGAGTCTTTCCTTTTCCTTCCCAAGCTGTAGTGACTACTTCCCTCTAAAATCATTGAGACTTTTCTGTGTAAAGCACTAATTTAGCACATAGCACATGATGTAATAAAATGTTCCTACTATGTCCAAAGTGCCTTAACATACTATCTTTACTTTTACATATAATCTATTAAATCTATTTTTTAGTTAAGAAAAAAATACAAAGAGTGGTTTTAAAAAACTTGCCCAGAGGCAGTTGTAGAAGAACTTGGATTTAAACTTTGAGCCAACTGTCTTCAGGGCTTTTGCTTGATCCCTGAGGCTTAAGCTTATGGTTTTTGAAGGACAGGGCCTGTCCTTGATTGTGGGGATTTTATGGAGAGCTTCTTGCTTGAGGGAGGGCTTAAATCTATGTCCATCTCGGAGGAAGCCTCCCTATCTATAATCCAAAAGAAGTACTTGTTTCCTGTACTAAATTTGAAATCTGCTTCAGAGAGAATCCTTTCTTTCCAAAATGATGAGTATTGGCTACCTCAGTTACTTTTTCCCAAGTCAATACCAGAGATGAGCATAGACCTTGTCTTGAAGTCTCAGGCCTGGGGCTTCAAGAACTGCAAATACATTCCTTGAGTTTTAAGGCTTTTGCTTTACCTGTTGCAGCCCCATGTTGAATCAGATAGTTGGGGTGATGGTAGTGGTGGCTGTGGTGACGGAGGTGAAGTCAACACCAAAAGTGTCATTCATTTGTTGGGAATTATTTTTCATTTTAAATTTCATTGCTATGCCCACAAGGGTTTCAGATTTATAAAACAAGCCCATCTATTCCTCATCAGAAATTACTTATTTTAGAGTTTGCTGAGGAATACAACCATGTCAGTTAAAGAACTTATGTATTATGTAAGCTCATCTTAAAAAAAAAAAAAAAACATTGCTGAAAGATGTTTGCAAGCAGCAACTGTCTTATTATACAAACTGCATAGAAGTTGAAATAATCCTCTTGTTCTCTTCAAATGAAGGTGGACAAGGCTATTAACTTTCTGTTGTCCTTATGTCCCTTCACCTATGCTTTTAAAATTTTTATTAGGCTCTTTAATGTGTGGGTTGAAATCAATAGAGGACAAGCTATTAAAAATTATTGGTCGGCTGTGGCTCCTCACTAAATATTAAAGCAGCTTGGCAAATTAGCACATACCTCTAGGCATTAGGCCTGGGAGAAATAATGGTCTAGGCAAATAGACCTATAATCCAGATAGAAAATATGGCCAGCATGCTACTTTGGGTTTCCTTTGGCTGTTGTTGTTCAGTGTTAGCATTATTCTGTTTTTTGCTTTTATTAGTGTGAGGAGGCTGGATGGGGAGCGTTAATTGTTGGAAGGATCCCTTCTAAGGATATGTTATATCAGGAGCTAGAGAAAGATCAGAGCAGCTTGGGAGAAATAGGAAACAGGTGCAGAAACAGGTGAGTGGAATATTGCTTATTACTGCTCTGGATTAAGTGCCTGGGAGAAATGGGCAATTTCGCTGGGTGCTGTGTGCCTTTTATTCTAGAAGGACAGGTAGACAACCTGTTAATGCACGCAATATGAGGAAGATTGTCAACCAAGAAGCTTAGGGGAGAGGTAGGGCTGTGTCGGCAGAAAAGTTATTTTCCCAGGTGAATGATGAAGAAAAAAGCACAGAGTGAAGCTGATTCTGTGGGTATATAATGGAAGCTGAAAGATTCAGGAGGAAGAAGTAGTTCTGAGATAGGGATGGGGTCATCAAAAAGATGAGGGAGAGATGGGAAATACCCAGAGGTCAGAAGAATGTAGTTTCAGATAAAAATTCCTTTACCTATCATTTCTGTTCTAAGTTTCAATATGCAATAAGTCAGTCTTTTAAATCTTATCACTAATGAGCAAAAATAAATAAGTAAACAGTACAACAGTGCACCCTTATATTTTTCTGATTATGTAAAATCAAGAAAATGGTATCTTTTGGGTTCCCATGTGTAAAATGACAAAAATGTGTGGTCAGTTATTCTGTCTCTACCCCAGCAATTGCCTGGTCTTTGCTAACCTAATTTGGGTATTGAACCTAAGATTAAATTTTGTGCCACATATTTTACTCAGGAAAAATTTTTATATTTACATTTTGCTTTATAACTACTAACCATTTTTATAAAAGTTATGGAGACTAAACTTTGTTTAACTAGTTGTAGCCTATAGAACATTTCTATTTGGAGGTTCTTAATTTTTTGAACATTTTTTTGGTCAAATGAATTATATTAAAAAGTTTTTCTTAAAAAGTTATATGACAGGGACTATTTGCTTTTTTGCACATGAGTAATTTGGCTGAACATAAGAGTCTTGGCTCATGACATTTTCCTCTCAGTGGTTTCACATATATTGCTCTATTACCAGCTAGCATTTCATATGGCCAATGAGAGCTCTGAGGCCCATTTAATTTTTTACCATTTGCATAATTTTGTCGACATGTATCATACGTCTGTTTTATCTCTTATGCATAAACTTTCCTATACAGTACAGATATTTTTCCTAGCTTATAAATAATGAAAGATGGGTGAAAAGCACTGGGAATAAACCAGAGGTCCAGAAAAGTATAGAAACCATACCTTCCTATGTAAAGGAAGAACTGATGGAGAATGATGGTCACACATAATAACCATGTATAAGGGGACCCAATATTACATCACACAATGATAAACTGTCCCAAAAAGAAAGCTGAACACCCAGGAAAGTTCTCCTATTTCCTGGGAGATAAATCTTCTGGATGATTCTATTGATTACAATGAAAAAATAATGATACACAATGAGAAATAATGATACACCATAAAGTAATTACAAAATTGAGGCCAGATACCCTATACTAAAAAAAGAAGGACATCTAGGTAGAAAGGAGGAAGTGCTAGGAATAGAGTGGGAGGTGGAGAAGTGAGGAGGCAGAGAAGGAACTGCATTTCTGTCAGTGCATAGGTCAGGTGCTCCACCTTGTCATCAATTCTCTGCCAAGTCAGACCAAAGGAAAGAACTCTAGAGTGAAAACTGTTCAGTTGTGTTGATTAGTTACTAGGAAAGATGGAGAAATATATATGGGTTACCTGAAAGGACACTTTCTGATAGATTTACAGGCCTTTTAGCAGTAAATTTTTTGGTTCCTCATTTCTAGCCAAAGCACAGTTTGGAAACAGGTCAACGTTATGGTACTTTAAAAATCCTTTTACTTAGAATATTTTGAGATTTATCTAAATGCATCATAAATTGGCAAATTCTTTTGATTTGGGAACTTACTTTTTAAAAAGTTTTGACTGAGACGCATTTTCTTCAGTTATGTCTCTGGTTATTTGTTCTGTTCATTGATTCTCTATTCTTTGATTTTCACATTTATCATGTTCTCTCTCTTTTTGTTCATTTATTTGCCTCTTGGTTCATTATCCCCTTACTTTGTGGGAGAGCATGTTGAATTTTAATTCCAGTATCTAATTTAAATTTTATTAGAATCCTTTCTTATCTCAACATGTCCCTGGTTTTTCTCATCCTGTTATCTTTATATATTATGTCATTTTCCTTTATGGTTTTTCTCTTCCTTTTTCATGGAATCTGATATTTTTGTACTGAAACATAAAATAATAGTCTCTCCCAAATTAGATTTTTTCCCTTATTACATTCTTATCAGAAATGTATCATCCTACTGAGTCTTCTAGTCCCTGTATTAATCAGGATAGGCTAAGCTAACTTGTAATAGCAAACAATTAGAAATTTTTTTTGGTTCGTAACAAAATTTACTTCTAATTTCTGTGGTTTAACCTGTAAAGCTCATGAAAATGTTGCTGCTGGTAGGATATTTCCTCTCCAGGCTGCTTGCCCTCCATGGGGGTACCCAGCAATTCAGACCCTCCTTTAAAAAAAAAAAAAGATTTATTTATGTTAGAGAGAGCAGAGAGGCAGAGGGAGAAGGTAAGGAGAGAAGCAGACTCCCCATTGATCCCAGAGCTCCATGCGAGACTTGATCCTATGACCCATGATATCATGATTTGAGCCTAAACCAAGAGTCAACCAACTCAACCAACTAAGCCACCCAGGCACCCCAATCCAGATCATTTTGATATTGTTGCTCCACTGTCTCAATGTTTATCCATGACAGGTGTAAAACAGGTGGGCACTGCAATTTGGCGTGAAATACAGAAAATTGTCTTCAAAACCCCTAGCCTAATCTTTTTATATTTTTCATGACTTAGGGGTATCTATTTCAGTTCAGATACCCCAATTTCTGGTGTATTCTTTTCTTCCCTAGTAAAACCTGGAGGAATTAGATTTCAGCTCATTCATACCGATTAATAACATTGACCAGGTACAGTTTTTAAGCAGAGTCTCAGGCACACAGATCATGGATGGTGTGGAGAGAAGGATGGGCAGTAGTGCAGGAGAGTAAAGCAAAAGGGGGAATGTGTTTTCCTTGAAATATAAGCCAGCCAAGGACTGAATTGTGTTTTCCCAAAATTTTTATGTTGAAGCCCTAATCCTCAATATGACTGTATTTGGAGATGGGACTTTAGGAGGTAATTAAACAAGACCATAAAGGGAAGTGGATCTAATTCAATAGAGTTGATGGCGATTTCTCTCTCTCTCTTTTCCTCTTTCTCTTAGCTGTGCTCAGAGGAAAGACCATGTGGGGACTGCAATGAAAGGCAGCTATCTGTAAGCCAGGGACAGAACTCTCACCAGAATCCAAACCCTGCTGGAGCTGCATGTTAGACTCCCAGACTCCAGAACTATGAAAAATAAATTTCTGTTGTTTAAGCCCCCCAGTCTCTGGCATTTGGTGATGGCAGCCCTAGCACACTAACACAGAGGTCATGCCTGTTTTAGCCTCTCCCCAGGGCTGGTAAATTTGGTTCCATAGCATCGTCAGCATCTTCAGCTGCTGAAGACTGCATTGTTTGTGCTTAGGTAGTCCTGGCTTCATCCAAGCTCAGCAGTAGGTTGGAGCCCACATCACTGAGGCTCAAGTCTGCTCTGATCCAGCTTTCCTGCACAGGGAAGTGGCTACCATCTGTACCACTTCAACAGCAAGGCAAGGGTCTGAGAGAATGGTGCTAGCTCTGGTGTTGGGGTACAGGTGCAGGGAATTCAAGAGCAAACCACGTCCTAAGGTCAGGTGAAAAAAAGAACTCATAGAGAAGAGTTCCTTCAATGTTGGTAGTACAATTTGACTTGTAATCTAGAGCACATGAGTTTTTCAGTGAGTCTGTGTGGCCAAGCGAACCATCAGGGAAGCTGTCAACACTGACTACAGATGTTGAAAACTTTAAAAAGTTAGAACAGAAAAGTGATTTAAAAAGTTTTATTTGCTTATATTTAAAAATTTAGAGAGCAGTCATTTACGTGGTTACTTAGTATTTATGCTTTGTCATGTAGAAAAATATTATGCATCTCATTAAATTGGTGTCAAATTGTTATTATTATTTTAGATTGTATTTATTTATTCATGAGAGACATAGAGAGAGAGAGGCAGAGACATAGACAGAGGGAGAAGCAGGCTCCATGCAGGGATCACAATGTGGACTCAATCCCAGGACCTCAGGATCACGACCTGAGCCAAAGGCAGACGCTCAACCACTGAGCCATCCAGGCATCCCAAATTGGTGTCAAATTAACTGGATAAGCTGCCATTGATAAAACTTCACACTTAGTCTCATGTAAAAACTTGGAGTGAACATTGATGTATATCATTCATTTTGTCACTGACTCACAGTGTTTTGTTTTACAAGTTCTGCATTTACAACATTTGCTCTGTCTTCCCAGATACACCAGAAACAAATTAAAGAAAAGTTATATCCTTCTTTTATATTACCAAATACCAAGAAGACTCTCAATAAATATACATTGAATAAATGAAAGAATATGTACAATAAAAATCAACTTTGTTGTTTGTGCTTATTTTACAAATAAGATTTTTAAATCCATCTTTAAATGTCAAATAGAAAAAAAATTAATAGAAATATTTTTAGAATCACAGCATCCAGGAACACCTAAGTGGCTCAGTGGTTGAGCGTCTGCCTTTGGCTCAGGGCATGATCCCTGTCCTGGGATCGAGACCCACATCAGGGTACTTGTGAGGAGCCTACTTTTCCCTCTGCCTGTGTCTCTGCCTCTCTCTCTATGTCTCTCATGGATAAATAAAATCTTAAAAAAAAAAAAAAAAAAAGAATCAGAGCATCCAAAGTTCCTTTAGAAATAATTGTCGTCAGTTCTCCTCGTGTTTTACCAGAGCAATAGATTTGCAGTGTTCAATGAGATCATTCTCCATGGGCTTTGAATAGTACCCCATTAAATACCTTTTTTTATGCCTTTGTCAAATTCTTTTGGAATGAATCACCATATCCCGATGCTTTCAGTAAACTTCATTTATGCCTCACTTACATCACTTATAGCCATCATGTCTTGCTTTTTTTTTTTTTTTTAATGTAGGTTCCACGCCCAGGATGGAGCCCAATGAGGGGCTTGGACTCACAACCTGAGCTGAGATTAGGAATTGTACCCTTAACTGACTGAGCTACCCAGGCTCCCCTTTAATGATATATTTTTATTTTTATTTTATTTTTAAAGATTTTATTTATTTATTCATGAGAGAGACACACACAGAGAGAGAGGCAGAGACACAGGCAGAGGGAGAAGCAGGCTCCATGCAGGGAGCCTGATGTGGGACTTGATTTCAGGTCTCCAGGATCAAGCCCTGAGCTGAAGGTGGCGCTAAACTGCTGAGCCACCTGGGCTGCCCTGATATCTTTTTATGAGAATGCAAACATCCTGACAAAATTTGAACTCCTTCAGGATAAAGGGTGCATTTGCCTCTGTAAAGATCCACTGACATCTGGAGGTTTACTCTTAAAGCCAGTATCCTGGTATAGGCAAGATCATCTCAGGTTTTTAAATTTGGTGACTAGTGTTTCTTTGTTGTTATGATATTTTTAATATGAAAACAGAAGTGAGCTATGAAATATAATTAATTTTATTTTTAAATTCACATAATTTTTGGCAAAATGGGTTTTGAGATATATCTGCATGTGAGATGTACATATGATATATACATAATATATATGAAAATCATGGACTTTATATCTGTAAAATTTTAGATTTGAAATATTTAATTTCTTACATATCCTACCTTTTTAGAGTGGCCATTTTTATGAAATGTTAAGGTTTTCTGTCCATTTTCATAAGTCTATTTTTTCTTTGTATTTAAATTCCAAGTTCTAGCTCCATTTTTAGATATTCTACTTCTTGCATCCTCCATTACAGTCTTTTACCCAGGATGTCTTTGCTGGCTGCTCCTATTGACATCCAAGTTCAAAGTCATCTTAGCAGAACCTGTCCTTCTCTCTCATCTCTAAAGAAAAAAACAAAACAAATAAAAACAAGTACAAACAAAAAAATTGTCACATTTATTCCACTCTATCACCTAGCCCTATGTTATTTTCTTTATCCATGAAAAATATGAGATCACCTTATTAATATCTTTGTTTCTTTGCTTCTTTTCAATGTTCCCCAACAAAAATGCAAAGCTCCTTGTGAGATAGGTCCCTGCCTGTCTGGTTTCAAGGAAAAACTTAAAGTCCAGAGTAGATAGTGCCTGTTGCACTAAAAGCCTTGAATAAGTGTTAAGTGAAAGGAGTATAAAATCATGTTCCCCAAATGTCAATGAATCTAAGGGAAATATTTGAATTTATGGTGAAGAATGGGTTATCATAAGTGACAAACCAACCCAAGACTAAGGCCAGCCTCCACTGAAATCCTATTAAAATAAATGAAAGCCTGAGGGCTTCTGGGGGTGGCCCCTCTTCTCATTGCAGATCTCGTTCTTCCTTCAGCCAGAAGCCCTAAACACAATCTCTCCCCCATAGTTCATTTCTCCTATAATCCTTTTTGATGGAATTCCTTGCCTCATCCCAGGGCAGCTACATTTCTTTCACGGCTGGGCTGACTGCCCAATGGCCCAGATAAAGATAGAAACTTGAGTGGAATATTTTGTTCTGGGATGGCTTTGACCTTCTAGCTGCTCAGTCTTCTGGGAGAATGACAGTCTGTGCTTGATGTAGAGGCGAAAAGGTGTTTCCACATCCCAAATGCATGTCTGAGATGGAGCAGGGTAGATCCTTAAGTAGCTGGGGAAGAACTGGTCTTTCTGGAATCTGAGGAATGCTAGAGTTTCTTCAATTGTGCACTTACTCTTCAGCAGCTCAGATAAACACAGTTTTATTAACTCATATTTGTATTTTCCCAGTCAGGACTGACTTTCAGGATTCTCTGAGTGATAATGACAGAAAGATCATTCTGTTCAACCTTTCAGTTAGGCGTCTGCCTGGCAAAAAGTATTGGTCAAAAGCAGCTAATTCCTCTGACTTTGGCAACGGTGAAATAAAGGCCATTTGAAGTCATGCAGTTGGAAAAATAACACTAGAGCTCTAGAGAGGGTACAGAAGTATGAATGGTGAAACTCTAGGACTGTATTTATTACAGATGGTCAAGTCAGCCTAAGAAAGGGCTCTCTGGAGACCCAGTCCTAGGCACCCCTGCCTGGGGTTGGAGGAGGCAAATAAGTGGAGAGGGAGGGAAAGAGGGAGGACAAGACAACAGAGGGCATATGAACTTGGTTGTTGATGCATAAAGAAGATCTTAAATGTTGAGTCCTTTATTTGGTGATTCAGCCTCTCTTCATCTTTATGATATCTTAGCACCAAAGGTTTTAAAAGCATTAAAGACTCTATTTAGCAGGGGCTACCGAAAACCCAACCACCACTTTCCCAACAGGGTTTTTTTAGGAGTGACCATTTTATGATCTCAGGCTTTCCTATGGTCTGTTTTGTA
This sequence comes from Nyctereutes procyonoides, assembly GCF_905146905.1. Taxonomy (NCBI): domain Eukaryota; kingdom Metazoa; phylum Chordata; class Mammalia; order Carnivora; family Canidae; genus Nyctereutes; species Nyctereutes procyonoides. Next base: position 14,256,711 of record NW_026575033.1, on the reverse strand, counting down.
CATTTACAGTTTGGCCAAGCCTTCTGACATTCTCAGGGAACTATTCTGTGGGGTCTAAAAGGATAATCTGAATTTTCTGCTATTCAAGGATTTTTTTTTTCCTTATAAAATCGTCTTGTATCTTCCCTGCTCACAAAATGCTGGCAATCCAGATATTGTTGAGATCCTTTTTAGAGAATTGACCTTTCCAGGTTGTTAAACCCTTTCAGCTCCGGGAAAAATAGATTACTTTAGATGAGATCTAAAGGGCCAATGGAAGTCTTAAACCTACTATAATTCCCACAAGTAATGATTGTTATAGAAACCTTTCACTGGCATCGTTGTTCGAATGAATAACTAAGACTGAGGGGAGAATAGACTCACTGGGTTGTTTTCCCTTATGCATATTAATTCATAAAAACAAAGACCTGAAGGGGGGAACATTATGAAATGAAACCCTCCATCCCCCTGCCTCCAGGGAAGAGTTCATTCAGATACCTCAAGACAAAAAGTCCACTACACTTAACAATCTCCATAAGAAACCCTGCCACTTTAGTGATATGCCCCAGTCTCTTGTCAGTCCTTACCTGTCAGGTGATTTTTCATGGACTCTAACTTAAATAATTCCAAAATGAGATTAAAAATACTATTGTCTGGTTTTCTCACTCATGTATCCCCAATTTCTTGAGAGAATGATTGGCATCTAGTAGGTACTAACTACATCTTTTGAATAAATAAATAAATAACTGAAAAATAAATAAAAATTAAGTCATACAATAGAGAAGATGACATAATTGTACAAATTACCAAGTATTATTGACAACATATTCTGTGTGTAGTGCTGTTTAGGGTTCATATGGTATTTGAAGATGGAAAAGGGAAAAGAGTTTGTTAACCACAGGTTTTGACTGTTTCTCACAGTCGAGTAGGGGTATATCTCCATACACAAGTCACCACAATACCAGGCTGATTATGAAAGATGCTATCACTATCATCCAAAGTATAATGAGATAGCATGAAGGAAGACCTGTATTAGTGTTACAGGATTTCTTTTCCTTTATTGCCTGGAGTTCTTGGTCACACCACTTTGAAGAATGAAGAAGTACAAAGCTCCCAAAGAGGGAAGGGACCCGAGAGGGTTGCCACTAGAGTTTCTAAGTCTAGGGGGTTTTATGGGCTGTGTTAGTCTGATTAACTCTCCATGCACCTGTCATCCAATCAGGTTTTCAGCATCTACCTATCACCTGGGGAAGGGTGGATGGCTCCTTCCAGGGTGGTATAAAATCCTTTTAAGGGTGGTTTCCTCTTAGGGTTGGGCAGCCCCTTTCCTTGCCAGTCTTTCTTCCAAGTATCCTTCATCATTAGGATGAATAAAGATGGCCTGGAGGTAAAGATAATGAACAGGTTTGCGTTAGTGGTAGTACTGAAGTTGAAGGCCCTTCTAGTAGAAGTGATGCCCACAGTAAAGGCATAGAGGCAGGAAAATGCAAGATTGGATACAAAACCATTGACAGTCTGCAGTCTGATGAGTCTTAGGGTCATGTGTGTCTGTGTCTGTGTGTCTGCTGGTGGTAGTGATAGAGGTGGCAGGAGCAGGTGGGAATGGACTGGAAAGGTTTGCTGGTGTCCCAGAGAGTTCAGAGTAGCAAAAGATCATTCATGTTACATACCATCACAGTGTAAGTACCATGAAATCTGGAATTTGTGTCCATTTTGTCTACAATTCTATCTGTAGCTCCTGGAATATTGCTTGGAACATACTGGGTGCTGGATAAATATTTGCTGAGTGAACATAAAATACTATTACTATGAGGATGGCAACCATAGATCATGCCTTTGTGCAACTTCAACTCTTATTTTGTTTCCATTTTCTCTGCCAAAGAGACAAAATTCAAGCTGAGAAACACAGAACAATTATCAGTAAAGGACATTTAAGGTCATGAGAATAAAGTGACGTCTAGCCTCTTGGAACAATTTCAACATTTTTGATGATTGAAAAATGATTTATTTGGGTACTGAAATTAACTTCAGACAGAATTCCACAACAACTATTAATAATTATTTTCAGAACCCATGGAGAATAATGAAGGTGACATGAAAATGTATTGGCTAATACAGGCCCAATTCTTGAAAACAAATTCTACCAAGCAACATACTAAAATTTGGTTCCTGGCTAAATTCTAGAATTCTAGATTATTATTAAGGGTTTTTTTTTTTTAGGTGCTTGGGATTGCTAATTGCAGTAGGTAGCCTGTGCCATTCCTAGCTACAAGGTAATTGGAAAAAGAAGCTATGGATGAGAGATAGGTCACAGATCTAAGTGAGATTTAGCTGTGCACTTTAAGAGCAACATAGCGGCAGTAAAATCAGTCTTGTGTATAGTCATTGGAAATGAGGTAAGTCTTCTAGTCCAGTGGCAATTAATCAATCAGTAAGACAGTAATCAAATTGTAAATGGGCTAAATTCTACAAACATAGACCATAGTAGTAAAAACAAGGATAATTGCTAGTTTGAAATTACTGCTTAAATTGTAGTCTGATAAGTGTGTACATACATAGTACTGAAGAGAAAAAGCTATAGTCAGACTAATTTAAATTAGTTTACAATATAGCTTCAAATGTGCAACCCAGGCTTTGCCACAAAACCCTACCTTATAGGGTTATTTTCAGATTCAAATAAGCTAATACTTGGAAAGATCAGAGACTAATGCTTGATACAGAGTGAGGACTCAATTATTAGTAGTATAAAAAAAACAGCTTTCAAATAAAACCTTTATAAAAATTTCATTTGTCATTAGAAAGTGATAAACATCTTACTTTTCATAAATTGTATTTTATTTCATAAAGTGGGAATAAGCAACGGTGAAAAGATTGGTGGATTTGTATAATTCATTCATATATTAAGGCAACAAATGCTGATTGGGCACCTTCTATCTGCTAATACTTTCCTGGATACTGGATTGGAAGATAATTAAGACAACATATTTATTAAGAAGCTCAATCTAGTATGGGATCTCTTAATTACAGCATGTGTAGGATCTAGAAAACTTTAGTGCACATATCTGATTCATCACTATCTCTGTTAGATCATAAGCTCCTTGGGGGCCAAACTATTTTATTTCCATCTTTACATCTCTGACAGCTGTGGCCTACCAGCTATTACACAATGACGTCTGATCACATCAAACTAGACCTCAATTATTAATACCTCGAAATGCAGAAAGTAATACAAAAACCATTATTTTAAATGCATGACTGAGATTTCAAGACAGAAATGAAATTCTCCAATTGCCAAGATCAGAGATGGATTGGGAAACCGGAACCATAAATTCATGAGTTGAAGGAGTAGCTACTTTGGGTGATGATGCTGGTCTCGGCAACAAAAAATTAGGCTTTAATGCCAAGAGAATCAGAAATGAACTACTAAAGAATGGACTTCATGAAGAAAACAATTGAATCCAGAGAAAGGACTTCTAGATAAGAACCAACAATGAGCAAATAAATTGGTGTAAGTAAGCATTGGCAGTACAAATTATTATCTATAGTTATTAATCTGAGAGAAAAAAGAAGCAAGGTGTTAAGATACCAATACAAATAGCGTGTAAGACAGAGGAAAAGGTATGTTCTGGAGGAAGAGAATGATCCAATTTATGTTTTGTTAGGTCAAGTATTCAAACTAAAAGTTTAAATGTAATCTTTCGTAAATAGATTATATAATTTCTAAGCCATGAGAAAGTAAAAAAGGATTAAAGAAAACATAATTGATAGAAGGCAGAAAAGGTAAGAAAACAAGAGTTAAGAAAGGTAAGAAAACAAAAAATATGGTAAATTGAAAGCACTAAATAAGGTGGTGGAAACTAATCCCAATTACAGTTTTTATTTATTTTTAAATTTTTTTAATTGGAGTTCAATTTGCCAACATATAGAATAACACCCAGTGGTCATCTCATCAAGTGCCCACCTCAGTGCCCATTACCCAGTCACCCCATCCCCCCGCCCACCTCCCTTCCACTACCTCTTGCTCATTTCCCAGAGTTAGGAGTCTCTTATGTTCTGTTACCCTCACTGATATTTCCTACTCATTTTCTTTCCTTTCCCTATAATCCCTTTCACTATTCGTTATATTCCCCAAATGAATGAGACCATATAATGTTTGCCCTTCTCCGACTGACTTACTTCACTCAGCATAATACCCTCCAGCATCCATGTTGAAGCAAATGGTGGGTATTTGTCATCTCTAATGGCTGAGTAATATTCCATTACATAAACCACATCTTCTTTATCCATTCATCTTTCGATGGACACCGAGGCTCCTTCCACAGTTTGGCTATGGTGGACATTGCTGCTATAAACTTTGGGTGCAGGTGTCCTGCAGTTTCACTGCATCTGTATCCTTGGGGTAAATCCCCAGCAGTGCAATTGCTGGGTCATAGAGCAGTTCTATTTTTAACACTTTGAGGAACCTCCACACAATTTTCCAGAGTGGCTGTACCAGTTCACATTCCCACCAACAGTGCAAGAGGGAGGGTCCCCCTTTCCCCACATCCTCTCCAACATTGGTTGTTTCCTGTCTTGTTAATTGTCACCATTCTCACTGGTGTGAGGTGGTATCTCATTGTGGTTTTGATTTGTATTTCCTTGATGGCAAGTGATGCAGAGCATTTTCTCATGTGTTTCTGGGCCATGTGCATGTCTTCTTTGGTGAAATGTCTGTTCATGTCTTCTGCCCAGTTCATGGTTGGATTGTTTGTTTCTTTGCTGTTGAGTTTAATAAGTTCTTTATAGATCTTGGATACTAGCCCTTTATCTGATATGTCATTTGTAAATATCTTCTCCCACTCTGTAGGTTGTCTTGTAGTTTTGTTGACTGCTTCTTTTGCTGTGCAGAAGCTTTTTATCTTGATTAAGTCCCAATAATTCATTTTTGCTTTTGTTTCCCTTGCCTTCATAGATGTAACTTGCAAGAAGTTGCTGTGGCCAAGTTCAAAAGGGTGTTGCCTGTGTTCTCCTGTAGGATTCTGATGGATTCGTGTCTCACATTTAGATCTTTCCACCATTTTGAGTTTATCTTTGTGTATGGTATAAGAGAATGGTCTAGTTTCATTTTCTGCATGTGGCTGTCCAATCTTCCCAGCACCATTTATTGAAGAGACTGTCCTTTTTCCAGTGGATAGTCTTTCCTGCTTTGTTGAATATCAGTTGACCATAGAGTTAAGGGCCCATTTCTGGGTTCTCTCTTCTGTTCCATTGATCTATGTGTCTGTTTTTGTGCCAGTACCACACTGTCTTGATGACCATAGCTTTGTAGTACAACCTGAAATCTGGCATTGTGATGCCCCCAGCTCTGGTTTTCTTTTTCAATATTCCCCTGGCTATTCGGGGTCTTTTCTGATTCCACACAAAACTTAAGATGATTTGTTCCCACTCTCTGAAGAAAGTCCATGGTATTTTGATAGGGATTGCATTGAACGTGTAAATTGTCCTGGGTAGCATTGACATTTTCACAATATTAATTCTTCCAATCCATGAGCATGGAATATTTTTCCATCTCCTTATGTCTTCCTCAGTTTCTTTCAGAAGTGTTCTGTAGTTTTTAGCATATGAATCCTTTACCTCTTTGGTTAGGTTTATTCCTAGGTATCTTATGCTTTTGGGTGTAATTGTAAGTGGGATTGACTCCTTAATTTCTTCGGTGTCATTGTTAGTGTATAGAAATGCCACTGATTTATGGGCATTGATTTTTGTATCCTGCCACACTGCCGAATTGCTGTATGAGTTCTAGCAATCTTGGGTGGAGTCTTTTGGGTTTTCTATGTACAGTATCATGTCATCTGCAAAGAAGGAGAATTTGACTTCTTTGCCAATTTGAATGCCTTTTATTTCTTTTTGTTGTCTGAGTGCTGAGGCTAGGACTTCCAGTACTATGTTGAATAGCAGTGGTGAGAGTGGACATCCCTGTCGTGTTCCTGATCTTAGGGGAAAGGCTCTCAGTGTTTCCCCATTGAGAATGATATTTGCTGTGGGCTTTTCGTAGATGGCTTTTAAGATGTCGAGGAAAGTTCCCTCTATCCCTACACTCTGAAGAGTTTTGATCAGGAATGGATGCTGTATTTTGTCAAATGCTTTCTTTGCATCTATTGAGAGGATTATATGGTTCTTGTTTTTTTTCTCTTGTTAGTATGATTTAGCACATTGATTGCTTTACGAGTGTTGAACCAGCCTTGTATCCCAGGGATAAATCCCACTTGGTCATGCTGAATAATCTTCTTAATGTACTGTTGGATCATATTGGCTAGTATCTTGTTGAGAATTTTTGCATCCATGTTCATCAGGGATATTGGTCTATAATTCTCCTTTTTGGTGGGGTCTTTGTCTGGTTTTGGAATTAAGGTGATGCTGGCGTGATAGAATGAGTTTGGAAGTACTCCATCCCTTTCTATATTTCAGAACAGCTTTAGTAGAATATGTATTGTTTCTTCTTTAAATGTTTGATAAAATTCCCCTGGGAAGCCATCTGGCCCTGGACTCTTGTGTCTTGGGAGGTTGTTGATGACTGCTTCAATTTCCTCCCTGGTTATCGGCCTGTTCAGGTTTTCTATTTCTTCCTGTTCCAGTTTTGGCAGTTTGTGGTTTTCCAGAAATGCATCCATTTCTTCCAGATTGCCTAATTTATTGGCATAGAGCTGTTCATAATATGCTTTTAAAATCATTTGTATTTCCTTGTATTGGTTGTGATCTCTCCTTTTTCATTCATGATTCTATTAGAGTCTTTTCTCTTTTGTTTTTAATAAGGCTGGCTAATGGTTTATCTATCCTATTAATTCTTTCAAAGAACCAACTCCTGGTTTTGTTGATCTGTTCTAAATTCTTCTGGTCTCTATTTCACTGAGTTCTGCTCAAATCTTTATTAACTCTCTTCTTCTGCTGGGTGTAGGTTTTATTTGCTGTTCTTTCTCCAGTTCCTTTAGGTGTAAGGTTAGTTGTGTATTTGTTTTTTTTTTTTCCAGTTTTTTGATGGATGCTTGTCTTGCGATGTATTTCTCTCTCAGGACTGCTTGTGCTGTATCCCAAAGATTTTGAATGGTTGTATCTTCATTCCCATTAGTTTCCATGAATCTTTTTAAGTCTTCTCTAATTTCCAGGTTGACCCTTTCATCTTTTAGCAGGAGGCTCTTTAACCTCCATGTGTTTGAATTTTTTCCAAATTTCTTCTTGTGATTGAGTTCAAGTTTCAAAGCATTATGGTCTGAATATGCAGGGGACAATCCCAATCTTTTGGTATTGGTTGAGATCTGATTTGTGACCCAGTATGTGGTCTATTCTGGAGAAAGTTCCATGTGCACTTGAAGAGTGTGTATTCAGTTGCGTTTGGATGTAAAGTTCTGTAAGTATCTGTGAAATCCATCTCGTCCAGTGTATCATTTAAAGCTCTTGTTTCTTTGGAGATATTGTGCTTAGGATATCTGTCATTTGCAGAAAGCACCGTGTTGAAGTCTCCAAGTATAAGTGTATTATTATTATCTAAGTATGTCTTAACTTTGGATATTAATTGATTGATATACTTGGCAGCTCCCACATTAGGGGCATAAATATTCATGACTGTTAGGTCCTCCTGTTGGATAGATCCTTTAAGTATGATATGGTGTCCCTCTTCATCTCTTACTACAGTCTTTGGGATAAACTTTAATTTATCTGATATGAGGATGGCTACCCCTGCTTTCTTTTGAGGACCATTTGAATGGTAAATGGTTCTCCAACCTTTTATTTTCAGGATGGAGGTGTCCTTAGGTCTAAAATGAGTCTCTTGTAGACAGCAAATAGATGGGTCTTTTTTATCCAGTCTGAAACCCTGTGCCTTTTCATGGGATCATTAAGCCCATTCACATTCAGAGTTACTATTGAAAGATATGAATTTAGTGTTATCATAATACCTATTCAGTCCCTGTTTTTGTGGATTGTTTCTTTGGACTTTCTCTTTCTTTTACAGAGTCCCCCTTAACATTTCTTGCAGAGCTGGTTTTGTGGTCACATATTCTTTCAGTTTCTGCCTATCTTGGAAGCTCTTTATCTCTCCTTCTATTCTGAATGCCAGCCTTGCTGGATAAAGTATTCTTGGCTTCATGTTCTTCTCATTTAGGACCCTGAATATACCCTGCCAGCCCTTTCTGGCCTGCCAGGTCTCTGTGGAAAGGTCTGCTGTTAATCTAATATTTCTCCCCATATAAGTTAGGGATCTCTTGTCTCTTGGTGCTTTAAGGATTTTCTCTTTATCTTTGGAATTTGCAAATTTCACTATTAAATGTGGAGGTGTTGAACGGTTTTTATTGATCTTGGGGTGGGGGAACCTCTCTATCTCCTGGATCTGTATGCCTGTTTCCCTCCTCAAGTTAGGGAAGTTCTCAGCTATGATTTGTTCATATACACTTTCTGGTCCTTTGTCCTTCTTGGTGCCCTCTGGAACCCCAATTAAATGCAGATTTTTCCTTCTGAGTCCGTCATTTATTTCCCTTAACCTTTCCTCATTGTCTTTTAATTGTTTTTCTCTTTTTTCCTCAGTTTCCTTCCTTGCCATCAACTTGTCTTCTGTGTCACTCATTTGTTCTTCTACCTCATTAACCTTCATTGTTAGGACCTCCAGTTTGGATCGCATCTCATTTAATTGATTTTTATTTTCAGCCTGATTAGATCTAAATTCTGCAGTCATGAAGTCTCTTGAATCCTTTATGCTTTTTTCCAGAGCCACCAGTAGCTTTATAATTGTGCTTCTGAATTGGCTTTCTGACATTGAATTGTAATCCAAATTCTGTAATTCTATGGGAGAGGGTACCGTTTCTGATTCTTTCTTTTGTGGTGAGTTCTTCTTTCTAGTCATTTTGCTCAGTGCAGAGTGGCTAAAAACGAGTTGTACTGGAAAAAGGAAGAAAAATAAGAAAAAAACAAAGAAAAAAAAAAAAAAACCACGAGGAGGTGTATCCTCTAGTTCTATATACTGTAAATCCTTCGACTTCCCGACTTCCCCTGGAGCTTTCCAGGGCTGCTCGGTCAAGAACTTGCTCTTCCCATATCCTTCCAGCTGGTCTTCTGGGGGAGGGGCCTGCTGTGCTGAGACTCAGGTGTGTGCACCTGGGGGAGCTGCCCTGCCCCCTGCCAGGTGCACAGCTCAGTGGGAGCTGTTTATCCTCTGAGACCTCTGTTCCCTGGCAGCCCTGCTTGGTCCCAGACACAGGGTGACACCAGGAAGAACACCACTGGCAGCCGCCAGCTCTCCAGGCCTGGAGTCAGCTCCCGCAGTAATTACTGCAGCTCCCAGTCGGCACTGGCCTGGATGCTCCTGGGGGCAGGGGGGTGCTGACCTGCATAGCTCGGGACGCAGGGTGGCAGGAGCATCCTCGCTATCCTGTGCCCTCCCATCTCTGCCTGTCCGGGGGGAGCGCAGGATCCTGGGCTGTGTCCCTTGGTGCTCTGGGCTCCGGGGCCTGCGCCGCTGGAATTAGGCTCCTGGGCTGCGCAGCGCCCTCGTTGTGGAGCTGCCGCGGGAGCTGCTCCCCGGGCCCCGCCGGGCCTTGCTCCAGCCTTTTCCTGAGATCAGCCTGCGGTGTGCGTGTGCTCCCCCCCGGGGCGCACTTCCTCGTTAGTGCCCCCAGAACCTGGGGCCCCACTGCCCGTCCTTCGGTTCTGCCCGAGTTCACTGCTGAGTGCCTTTCCCTCTGGGAAGAATCTGGTGCAGATTTTTAAAGCTCCTGCTTCTCCGGGGCTGGGCTCTCCTGTCCCCCCCCCCCCCTTAGCCCGGCTTCTCACGGGGGTCCTCCCCCACTGGATTCTTTCTTTCTTTCTTTCTTTCTTTCTTTCTTTCTTTCTTTCTTTCTTTCTTTCTTTCTTTCTTTCTTCTTTCATTTTTCTGTCATTCTACCTTGTTAGGAGCGCAAACTCTTCTCTCTGTAGCGTTCCCGCTGTTCTTTCTTTAAACCCCAGGCGGAATTCGTAGGTTTTCAGGATGATTTGAAAGTTATGTAGGTAAGTTGGTGGGGACAGGTGACTTGGGGACCCTACTCTTCCTCCATCTTCCCAATTACAGCTTTTAAATAAAATAAGTGAAGATGGCTTAAATGTATAATTAGAAAACAGATTTTTATTTTTATTTTATTTATTTATTTTTTTTAGAAAACAGATTTTTAGATTGGATTTCAAAAATCTAGAATATGTTATTTAAAGAGATATAACAAAAGGGCTCATAAACAATGGAAGAAAAGTAGAAAAAGATAATACTAAGCAAATAGTAAATCTAAAGCAAGTTGATATATCTACATTAATATCAGAAAAAACATACAGCAAACTTAAATGTATGCAAAAAGTTACATTATGTACAAGGTCAATTATAAGCCTTATGTGGTGACATTTGGAATAAAAGTTTTTATTACACTGGTGAGGAATTGCCATTTTTCAGAGCAAAGATCTTAGATTTGTTTCATGATTTCAAATGGGTGTGAATTTTGGTCAAATATACTAATATTAATAACAATAGCTAGCAATGATAACTAGTATTATCTGCCAGCCACTTTACAAGTGCATTTTATAGTTTCAAGGTTAAACAATCATCTGAGATTGTTACTCTTAATAAACTCCCATGTTAAAGATAAAGAATCTGAGATTTATAGAAATTAAGAGCTTTCTCTTAGGGACATGGGAGTCAAATCTAAGCCTGAGTCTGTAAGCTTTTAGCCTGGATGCTCTGTGGCCTTGATTTGCACAGAAACTTCTTGATAGATAGGCAAAGAAAGAGCCTTGGAGACAGATGAGAACAGCATGAAGTGGCAGTGAAGATCCTATGCACTGGGTACTTTGACTAGACATCCACCTCTAAGCCTTCCCAGTAATATGAGAGGACCTGAGGATAAAAGGACCTTGTACTTTTAGAATCCTTTACTTGTGGTGAGGGAACACAGAGAGCTGGAGCCCCAGAAGCCACGGGTGGCTCTGGGGAGGGAAATCTTTAGTACTAGCAGTAAAGTTATTTTGTTCTGAGACATCATGCTCTGTCTAGGGTCACCTCGAAGCATTGCCCCTGTGTGAAGGAGATTGGTCAAGGGATCCATTTCCTGGGCACAAGGCTGCAGTCCCCAGGAGGAAGGGATGCCTTTTTCAAATCTCACACATAGATCGAAGTGGGCCAGGGGCATTGCTGTCTGTCCTTTTAACCTTAGGAGCCCAAGCATCAGAGACATATCTGAATCCTAGTCCTTCCCACACATACACTTTTTAGGGGTCTATAAATCCTGTTTTGAAGGTTTGTCTCAGCAGCATGCCTAGAAAAGTCTGCTTCCGTTATAATATCTTAAAAACAGATGTCTTCTGATTGGCATAAATCCATTCAGGCCGTTCTGGACTTCACAGCACAAATGTGTATCATGCTTGAAATGATGGCTGTTTTAGACAGCAGTGAGTATTACTGAAAGCATCCTTACCACCCATCTGTCCACGAGGGAGGAATGTTTAAATGCCTCGCACATCTGGCCTCCTCTCCTGACCCCATTTTGGGGCAGGAATACAGTATGAGCTGCACCACTGACAATTGGAATACCTTTCAGCATTTCACCTTCTAACATGAAGGTTGTCTGGTTTCATACTGAGCCCAAGCTCAGCGCCCGTCTCTGTCACTCCACGGCGCGTGGTCCAATGCTTGCTTTACTTATACATAATTTCCTTTAAAATCTATCTGACTTGGGAGGTCAGGTAGGATAATGTCATTCACCAATTCAGGAACCATTTCCTGAGTGCCTATTATATACCTGGCCATCCAAGGTTCTGAGGATCCCATGGCAAATCTGGCAGCCAAGTTCATGCTGAGCTTGCCTTTAAGTTATATGCAAATACATACTATGGAGTGCTGGTAAGTGCTAGCTGGGAAGATAAGGTAGGGAAAAGCAGACAGGGGTGAGTGCTGGAGTGAGGGATGCTCTTTTATATTGGATATTCAGGGAAGGTCTTCCCAATATTCCGCAGAGAGGGAGATTGAGCATAGTTGAGCCATGTGGAACATGTGGGGACAGAGCATTCTAACCAAAGACAAAGATTATCAAGGTCCTGAGGCAGGAGCCTGGCCAACACTTTTGAGGAAGACTGGGGAAGCCTGTGTGGCTGTAACAGAATGAGGGCTAGGAGCATAGAAGTGCAAGGCGAGAAGGGAGCAAAGACATACAGCATGAGAAGAACATCTGGGTGTGAGAGAGTCATTTCAGCATTGCATTTCTAGCTTTAATGCTAAGTCGAAGGTCAATTTCTACAAGGCTCAGTTTTTTCATCTTTGATTTCCCTCTATAAAGAGACCAGACGTGATTTAACTCTAAAAGATTCTTCTGGCAATGGCTGAGCAATGTTTATAACCACCACTGGGTGAAGTGTAGTATTTTCCATGTAGTAGGTTTATTAAATAAATACATTAAATAAAAGAGAAATTCTGATTTTCCAGGATCATTTTTATGCACTCTCATTCTAGATTTATAGCAACAAGTACACTGATACTCAAAATGGTACCAAATAATTACTATTGACATGAAGTAAATAGTAAACACCAAAATGAAAATAATGGAGACTGATTTGTCCAAATTTTAGTCCTTCATTTTTTATTTACAATGCAGTCAGATTTTTCTGGGAGATAATAAGATGTATTTGAGCTGAATAAAAGTATGGCATTGAATTACAGGGGCTTGCATTTGGTTATTTTGAAAAGACACCTACAATCTGGGGTACATCATAATTAGTTAAAGAATAATAGGTAAAACTCTGATGCATATGTGAGAAATAATATAATCTTAACTATCAATTACCATCGATTTTGGAAATATTGTTTAAAGTTACACTCAATTTGGAATTTGAATAGAAAATTACTTCTTTCCTGCTTTGTTTGAATCAAGGTGATATATCAACATACCAAATATTTTCTCATTTTAACTTTTTGATATATTTTTATTCCTGTATACTTGGAAAATTTATTGGAACCAAAAGTAAAATATGTGCACCCAGGAAGGTTGTTAGAAAGTTGTGATAATGCTTTCTGTGGACTGTAGTCTAAGGGAATTGCCTTTTAGTGGCACATTTTTCTCCATGTGTTACTATATAGTTGACCCTCAACTAACAAGGGGGTTAGGGTTGCAGACTCCCCAGAGTCAAAAATCCACATATAACACTTGATTCCCCAAAAACTTAACTGCTAATAGCCTGCTGTTGACCAAATGTTCCCAATAACAACAACAAAAAACAACATTGATTAACACATATTTTATATGTTATATGTATTACATACTATGATTTTATAATAAAGTAAGCCAGAGAAAATGCTACTAAGAAAAGTATAAGAGAAAATACACTTACCATTTATAGTATTATAAAAAAAAAAAACTTGTGTATAAGTGGGTCCATGTAGTTCAACCATGTGTTGTTCAAGGGTCAACTGTATTCTCAAAATATTTTAATTTAATTCAACCCGTATTGATTTGCACATTTTGAATGTTTAACTATTTTTTGCTATAGTAGGAATGCAGATAGGAGGTTAATGAAAAGGACAGTGCTAGTGATTCAGCCATCCAGGGTGATTTCTTCCTGAGAAAAAGAAATTTTAAAACAAGAAACGTTCAATTAGATTTCAAGATGGCTTTGTCAAAAAACATGCTGCCAACAAACTGTGGAAGTGCAAACAACAGACTGTTGGAGCCAAGAGGAGAAAGATAAGGTCTGCAAAATAGCTGACTGTGCAAAGAAAAGGCTGAAGGGATTAAAAGGAATAAAATTTTTTCAAATATATTGAAAAAGAGAGAGCACCAGAAAGTAGGACTGCAAATGAATAAGGAGGGAGAAATCCATGTTAGCTAAAGTGGCTCAAGACTGAACTGATTTTAAAAATCTCAGTCTGACAAAGTGAACATACTTTGGGCCATTGGGACATAATGAAGACCCGGTTTATTAGAAAATAATTTAGGCAGCTGATGGTATTTCTGCATGCTAATGGAAAGAGATGAGTATCCTCAGACATGCTTGCTGTTACCTGTACTAAAATGTCTATAAAGTAATTTGTCATCGAAGCTACTGCTTTTATCCCGAAGTGAAATCTGATTCTGCCTTCAGCTCCTAAACACCTCCACGAGATTAAGAAATCAAGTGGAATGTATAACATCTCAAAGGACTGATAAAAGTACCAGAATGCCAAGGCCATAAGTTTTAACCCTACTCTGGCCACTGTCTATTTCACTATAGCTCTATCTATATCTGTTTCCTGATCTATAATAAGGATGATTATACTCACCTACCAACAACATGTGACTTAGGAAAAGTTAAGCATGTGTCATAAACATAATGTGTTTGTATGATATGTAATTAGAAAAGAGAGTAGATTCAAGTCTGTAAGAATTCAGCCACTGAGTTCAGTCAACCCATATAGGCAACGTGGGTAGGTGACTAAGTGCATAGTCTATGGAGACAACTACCTTGGCTTGAGTCCTCCTCTTACTGCTTACTGGCTGTGTGACATAGGGCAAATGATTTACCTGGTCTGGACCCTCTTTTCCTTGTTTAAAAAAGACTAGACATGTAGTGCTCAATAATGTCAGCTGTGCACAGGGCCTTTATTGTATTTTCCATAGGAAAAGTCAAAGCAGGGCAAGGTTTAATTAGTTTGAATAATTCTAGCCAGTTTTGGGGCACAGGGGCTTTCCTTGGTTGCCAGGGACTTTGCCCTCAGTCGACCTAGGGCTGAAGAATATTGTGAGTTCAAATTGATGGCTGAGGGTAAGAGCACTGGACTAATCAGTTTGCATATGAAAGATATGCCCCTGGGCAAGGAATTTGCTGTGTTTAGGAATTGTCTAAGCATGAAAGAAGCAGTTACTTCTGAGTCAGTCTTGAAGCCACAAATACTAGATCATAAAAAAATATAGAAAATAAGGGGGACCTGGGTGGCTCAGTCAGTTAAGTGACTTGGTTTGGCTCAAGTCATGATCTCCAGGTTCTGAGATCAAGCCTTGCAGCAGGCTCTGCCCTTAGCACTGAGTCTGCTTGAGTCTCTCCACCCTCTGCCTCTGATCCTACCCCTCCATTACAACCTCCCACCCCATTGCTCATGCTGCCTTTCAAATAAATAAATAAATCTTAAAAAAAAATACAAAAAATAAAGAAAATATATGTACTATGATTGGCCCTGTGATGAATGGATGACAAATACAGAATCTAAGAAAACACAGAACAATGATAAATAAGCAGAATTATCCAGTGTGTTGTAAGATGATAAATGCTACAGAAAAAAGAAAAAAAATAGAGCTGGTCTTGGGACTTAGGGAGTGCTGGTGGGTAGCATATGAATAGATTGCAGTGCTAAATAATATGGATGGGTAAGTCTCATTGAAAAGGTGAGATTCAAAAAAAGACCTGAAACAAAACTTGCTCTAAAAGGAGATTTTAATATTTTAGGATTATAGCCAGTTACAGAAACTTAGCAAATCCATTGCATAGCTCTTTCATTTATTTGTTCAGTTTATTGTTCAGCTAGATATTAAACAAATTAAGCATTACTAAATAGATATCAGAGATACAATGGTGAGCTAGAAAGACATAGACTGCTATCACAAAACTTGTTATCTTGTTGGGGAGACAAATATTGATGCAATGAACACACAAAATAAATGTTTAAATGCAACTGAAAAATAGCTACACAGTTTAAGAGAGACTGTAATAAATGGATTTGATCTAGCTAGGGAAGGTAACCTCACTGAGATCTGAAGAATTATTAGATGTTGACTAGGTGAAAAAGAAAAAAAATACTATCCAGGTATAGAAAATAGCATGTGTAAAATCCCCAAGAGGGAAGATGTTTGAGAAGAAGGGAATGGAAAGAGCAGGGTAGACCACAGGGCAGATGAGGCTACAAGGGTGAGTGTGTGTGTTGGGGGGATGTGCAGGGGTGTTGAATATCACACAGGTCCTTCAGGCCACATTAAGAGTCATACATTTTCCAGATAACAATGGCCAGTGAAAGAAGGACTTTAAGCTGGGGGTATCTATCACATGACTTGACTTGGCTTTGAGAGAAGATATAGGAGAAGTTGAGAGACGAGCTAAGAAGTTCATGATAGGTTCGAAAAGAGGGTTGTGATGCAGAGAGGGGAGGAGGAATGGTCTTGGTGATGGATCAGATAGACAGTGAGGATAAATGAAGCATCAAGGGTGACTTCTGGCCTCTGTCTAGTGCTTGTGGCGGTACCTTTCATTGAAATAGGGGACAACTGGTAGAGGATCAGGACTTACGATGAAGATCACAGAATTGGTGTTGGACATAATGTGATCGAAATTCCTCTGAGACATGTTGGAGGAGAATTGAAGTAGGCAGTTGGTTATATGAGTCTGATCTACTGAGGAGGGATACAAGCTAGCAATATCCCTTTGGGAGATATTAATTTATATAAATAACTGCTGGTAGTGTTGGGTTAGACTTCTAGGAGGGGGAACATAGAGTTAGAAGAAAGAACACGGAAGCCTGAAGCACCTAACACCTCTTCACCTTAGTAGAGGAGAATGAAACTGTAAAAGAAGCAAACAAACCCCACAAAAACCAACCAAACAAAAACAGGCCCCCAGTGTTCTACAGACTGCAAACTTCAAGGTCAGCCCAGGAGAAATCATGGATACCTGAAGAACATCAGTCCTCTGATTAAACTGATTTGACCTGTTTAGAGCTCCTTTTTTCAGATTCAAACTTTGAACCTGTCACCCTCACCCAGGAAACCCAGCTGAATCCTAGACTTTCTGCCCATTACTTGAAATATCCTGTTGTTTATAGAGACCTTATTTAAAAGCCCTCTCTCTACTAAAACAGGCAGAGACAAATCCTGGGGCAAACCCTCTTTCTGGCCTTCATCTGCAGGCCATTTCCAGATTAAAGAATGAGGAAAGTCTAACAATGTGCTCTTTGAACATTTTCCAGCCTTTTGACCCATCAAGACCTGGGTTTGTCTCTCTCCTTTCTATTAGGGGGCAATATAGGCTGGACATTAAAACAAAACACATGCTTTAGAAGTAGACAAGACCTGGTTTAAATGCCAAGTCTACAATTAATTTGTCTATGTGAAGCCTCGATTTCTTCATTAATTATATGAAAGTGATCTACCACCTGTTAAGTTTGTTATGAGGATTATAGGAGACAATATGGACTGTAGGGGAGGAAATATTTCTAACCTTTCTGAAGTTCTAGGTTCTGTGGCTAGTCCAAGAATTAAATTGACACAGAGAAACAGAAGAAAAAACATAAATTAAGTACATACACATGGGAGTTTCACAAAGATATGAGACTTCAAAAGGCAGTCAGATGATAGAGATTTATATATCATCCTGAGCTAAGGAAAGAGTTGGGAGTTTGGGGCTTTTAGATGAGGGAGGAAGCAATGTGTGGATAGGATAAGAGGAGGAAATGTATGGTAAACAAAGATTGTCTTGTTATGCAGATAAAGTCACTCAGGTGAAAAAAGGATGTTATCTCTGATAGTTGCTCTTCCTGGGATAGGTAGTGTTTCTAAAAGAAGTTTCCTTTGTAAATATAGATCTCCCCCACAACTGGGGACATTTGTACTTTCTTTTAGGAGTTAAGGAGAGATAAGAGCTTTTCCTTAGTCTACTGGGTCTTGGTTTCTCTCGACTCAAAAAAATCTGTATGACAACATGGCAAATTTGAGGTTGACATGTTCTGAACATCTTCAGGGTAAAGTGCGTTAGTACAGAACATGGTATGTGTTCAGTAAATGAAAACTATGACTTTATTCTTAACATGCACTCTGATTTCTCACCATTTTCATTCAATCTTAGAATTGCCATCATTGTAGAATTGAGAGGATAATGTAAAACGAAAGGTCAATATTCTCTCAAACTGTAAAGTTTTATGGAAGAGAAGAAAGAAGAAATCCCTTGAAAGCCTAAATATCAGTTTGCAGCAGATTTATTCATCTCATAGTTTTATCCACAGGCTCACATGCATCTAAACCTACACCTGCACAGGTATGCATCCTGTGCACCCTACTGCAGAGAATACAGTAGGAACTTGACTGTAAGATCTCTAAGCCCTAGATCCTTTTGATATCTCTTTTATGAAATCCAAGAAGCTTTCTTAGCTCTTTCTATTTCACTTTTTTAAAAACATTTTATTTATTTATTTATGAGAGACACAGAGAGAAGCAGAGACATAGGCAGAGGGAGAAGCAGACTCCATGAAGGAAGCCCAGTGTGGGACTCGATCCCAGGACTCCAGGATTACATCCTGAGCCAAAGGCAGATGCTCAATCACTGAGCCACCCAGAGGCCCCTCTATTTCACTTATTTATCATTCTACAGATTATAATTTTCCCATCTGACTTTGAACAGTGTCAGAACTATTTAGTCTTGCTTCAAACTGTTAACAAATAGTTGGCCAGTGCTGGGGTGTGACTGAGCTCTGGGAATCTCTTGAGCCTTATTCAAGTAGGTCCCAAGTTTGGCATTCATTCTTTTCTAGTCAGATTTCAATGTCAAGAATCCAAATGCTAAATCATGTTTCTAGGTAGTCTCTGAAAAAACATTCATTAATTCTTTCCCCAAACTTCCACGATTGACTATTAGCTTAAGTACAACTGTTAAATTATGATTCCCTAATCATTACTGATAATTAGTAATGTGCTTATAAAGGTAATTGTTATTCTTAACTTTGCTCTGAGTTATGATCAACGATCACTGCTGCTACCATTGTACTTGAAAAATTAGGAGTCAAATGGCTCCTGAAACACATTGGTATAGATGTACCAGTCATTTCTTTTTTAATGTAGTCGTCTTGGTAGAAGCTCTAACTAATCACGTGTGATCTTTTGTAGCAAAAGATACATAGGGTAGTGTTTCGTTGATTTAAAACTTCATTTTAAGCCCCCAAACTTCTCTTCCAGACCTATTAACTGATTATGCAACAGCTATTTTATTTCCTTTCTGCTCACTCTTCATGAAGCAGTCTTTGGGTAGTGACAGTCTTGGAAAGGACCCACAAAAGAAATGGAGAGGCAAAATAGTCTTTCTCTAAATATTTAGGTCTTGGATTTGGTGCCAGAACTCCTCAGCATATGACCGTATATAAATCACTTAACCACTCTAAGCCTCATCAATAAACAAGAATGAGAACATCTGTTCTTCCAACCCTCTGAGATTTATAGAAGCTCTACTTTGCTAAATGTGAAGTTTGTAAACTGCAAGGGCCTTATGTAACTAAGTTATTATCAGTCAACTTTCCTTTTAATTAATGCATTAGGAATTTAAATCACACACACAACTCATATCACAGTAATCTCTATGTTTTTTTTTTAATTAGGTCCTTCCTTTATTATCTGTGTTTCCCTCCCTTTAATTATTTCCTTTCATTACTTCTAGTCCAGATACAAATGAGCCAATAGAACACGAGGATGTTCCTGCCACATACACATATGGGATTCTCCCCAGAAGAGCTTCCCAACAAAGCTTAACTACAAAGAAATTCAGAGAAAAATTCATAAATGATGTGAAGCAGGTTACTTGGGTCAGAAGAGTCCGAAAAGCAAGCTTTTATGAGTAGTTATGAAAAAAGCTTAACTCAACTAATCATAAATTGTATCCTAGAAGAATGCAGACATCTTTAAAACGTCTTAAATTGGGATCCCTGGGTGGCGCAGCGGTTTGGCACCTGCCTTTGGCCCAGGGCGCGATCCTGGAGACCCGGGATAGAATCCCACATCGGGCTCCTGGTGCATGGAGCCTGCTTCTCCCTCCTCCTGTGTCTCTGCTTCTCTCTCTCTCTCTGTGTGACTATAATACTATAATACTCTATAATACTTTTTCTATAATACTCTTTCTCTCTAGTCTAGATTTCTGGTTAGCCCATTGCCTTATGTTGTTTATTTTCTACCCCAATTTCTGGAGGCCTTAAATCTAAAATCTTAGAATTTTCCCTACTATTAATCTTCCAAATCTGGTCACTTTTCTGGTATGACATTGCCTGTGAATTAAAATAAGATGATGCTCAATACTACCAACAATCATTTAATTTATTTTATTTTTTACATTTGTCTTTCCTCATATGCCCTATTTATTTGTACCCCTTCTTATAATAATGCCTCATATTTGGACAATGCTTAATACATTCCCTCTGGGAAAGGGTGTCATTGAATGGGAACCTCAAAACAACAATCTAATTAGGTATGTGATCCAAGAATGGCTATTAGCAATTTTGTTTTGTGAATAAAGAATCTTAGTTTTGTCTCCTTTTGCTTTCCCTGTACTGGCAGAATGGAGATTAGAATTCCCTTTGCTAACCTCAAAAATAATATTTTTAGCTAGACATAACTTTGGGCTAAAATACTTTACTCTCCTTGTTTCACCCTCCTACTTCATGAAAATTAGGGGGTCTATTTGATAATCTAGAAGATCCTATCAGTGCCTTTACCTTAAAGTTGGGTTCTAAGTCATAAAATATTTACTGTGCCCCTGTGTGTAGTGCTCCTAACTTAAAGATAACATGAGCTATAAGGCACCCTCCGTAGTCTGCCAATATATCATAATCCAGCTGGAGGATTAGCAGGTGCTAATGAGAAGATAGAGAAAGATTCAAGGGCAAACTTGCTAAATCCTACATGACTGACACACAACAATAAGTGCAATGGGTGAGGAGGGAAAGTTACTATGTCCCCAAACTATTGACAAAAGGATTGACATCCAGACCTTGCAGTTTCAAAGTAAGGAAGAGGTCCCTCACTTTAATACTGGCTACAGGGCAATATGAAGAGAAAAAGAACAAAAGTTGTGTCTATTGATAAAAGCAGGAAAGCTCATATTTAAAAAAAAAGCGAATTGAAAGGAAAAAAATATGAGTGGTAGAGGTAGTGCTCATTCAGTTTAAAGCTAATGTAGTTTATCACGGAAAATCTATAATAAAAGAATTCAAGCTTTTTTTCAATTGTTTCAGGGTTCTGTATTCATTGACCGTGGAGTGAAAATAAAAATCAAAGCAAAGCTTTAAAAAGGACAGAGATATGTAGGCTAATGGACAATTTGTCTGAGGCAATGGCTTTTAAGGCTGAAATTTCTCTGTGTGTATTTTTACTCAGAATTTAATGTTTTTAAAGATGGTGCCCTGTGAGTTACCATGACAACCTGTAGATATCATCTTTAGAAGGCTACAGATCTCAGCTCAAAGTATTGTGTCCACACACTTTTGGAAAAAGCCCGTTGATGCACTATAGATGGGCTGAACAAAACATGGAGTGCTCACCGCTATTACAGTGCAATCCCTGTGCATTTCTTTGAAATGTTTTATCATGGCTGAAGCTGCTTCTATAGTATTGAAGGACATCCTCCCTCTCATTTCATCATTACCTTTAAAATCTGAGCATACTTCATTTTCAGCTCTTTGTTGAACTTCTCCCAAGACTGGCAAACGTAAAGGCTAAATTAAAGCTCATTTCCTATATTACATGCTTCTTTTAAAAGAGAAAATATTCAAGTCTTGTTGGTCATAGTGCATTTTTTGAGTTGTTCTTTGTCCTTGGGCTGTGTTTTTTCAGGGTAGTATCATTAATAACAAAGCTGGGCAAAGGACTGACAACTAATTTGCCGTTGTGAAGAAAAGGACTGCAGGTACAGATGAGGTGAAAATTCTCCAGATCATGGTGTTTTGGTCACCTTTGTAGTGAGATATGTGCATGGGGAAGAATGATTATGAAAGCTGTTAAACAATCACCTTCATAGACAATCAAGTTCAGCAAATTCCCCAGAGAGAATAATGATTGCGACGATATGTTGTTAAGTGTTTTTACTGATCAAAAATGGGGTGGGAAATTGAGATATTTGGTTGAGTAATTGAAAACAAAGATCTTCAACTAGTTCAAGTAAATGAAATATTAAAAAAAAAACACTATTTAGGGGCACCTGGATGGCTCAGGCCATTGAGCATCTGCTTTGGCTCAGGAGCCCACGATGACTGATGGGGCCCTGCTCAGTGAGGAGTCTGTTTCTCCCTCTCTCTGACTCTCCCCCTCCCTCTCATGATCTCTTTCTCAAATAAATAAAATCTTTAAACCCCTATTTTATTTTATTTTTTAAATTTAATTTCAATTAGCCAACATATGGTACATCATCAGTTTCAGATGTACTACTGTTCAATAATTCATCTATTTAAAAAGGATATTGATAATACTCATTGCTTGGTGTGATTATTATGTGTGCTGTCTGAAACTCAGATTGTCAGAGGCACAGAGTGGGCAGGTGACCTAGAGTATAGTGACATGAATTTGATTTGTATTTTCAAAGTTTCATGAGGTACCCCCACTTTGGTGAACAAGTCATTTCATTGCATTTATGAGGACAGATTTGGATTTTGAATCTCACCCCGGCACTGAACCTTGCCAGACCAGAAGTACCAGGTAGCCACATTCATAGTTATTGATGGAATGTGATACATTTAGCTCTCTCAGAGACTCAGTGTTTTCGTAGTTTACAGCCATGGTAATCTTATGCCTTAAGGATGTCAAATCATTTGGTGAATGTGAAATAACTTACCCTGTTTTCAATTATTTTTTTTGGTTATGATTATGATTTTGTAATAAAGACTGAATTATATAAACATTGAGTACCCAAAAGGTTTTATTTGTAAGCATAATCTTAAGTATATGTTACATGATTGCTCTGCAGGAAGTTAATGAGAATAGGTGAACAGCCATAATTTGGTGTAATTAATGAATCAAAAGGTCTTGCTAGGTTGTTTAACTAACATAACTATTGAAGTAATTGAACTAATTTTTATGGGCTTTGGTGTCGTCTTAGTGTAAATCGCTGTTCATAAAAGTTCATGGTAATATTTTTTTTCTTATGAGAATTCACTTAACAAGTGATTTTTCCAGAATAAGTTGTCTGCATGAGGCACAGGAAGATGGTGCTCACCAAATTCCCTTAGGCAAATGAAGAGAGGCTTAAAAGAAAAGTCTGCATTACATTTCAAGAAATCCTGCTACCAAAAAATGAACTAGAAGCTAGTTCACTAGAATGAACATGATTAAGCTAGAAGAATGTATTTGAAATACTTTTCAAAATTCAACCTAGTGAAAGTTGTGTTACCCAATTGGCAAACACTACCAAAGTCATCAAATAAGGAGAGAGGAAGCTAATGCCCTGGTGTCTTTCTCTTTCCCTCTTCTCTCTTTCTTTCTAATGTTGCTGTGAAACAACACTGCAACATAACAGTGTAATTTTACATAAAGTGGCCTGATGTAACAGAGAAAAAGACATAGAATAAGGTATTGACAGTAACAGTTCTTAATTCATTACTAAAATTTTACTTTTAATCCTAAGAGGAAACATGATTTTTACCTTGTCATTCTTTCTAAATATTCATGAGAAATCGCACTTGCAATTAAAAAGTGTATGAGCAATACATTTGCCGTTGGCAAAATGAACATTTCTATCCTGTGAAGATGTTAACAGACTAACAATTGTTACTGGTGAGAAAGGAGAACGGATTTAGAATTAATGGAAAAGAGGAGGAGCACTGGGGTTTGAAAAAAAAATTGGAGTTACATTTCTTTCCTCATATAAAAGGAATACATGTTTGCATTCGGCATTTGTGGTTTACCTCCCCTTCTTGATAGCAGTTTGGATTTTTATTTGGGAATCTGTATCTTCCTAATTTTCATTCCACTTGGTACTGGTAGGGCTCCCACAAAGACTAGGACAGAGCATAAGACTGGAGTCAATCAGTGCCTAGCATTCTCCTGACATGCAATTGGTTTATTTTGAACACATGACTTAAGGCAGAACAATCAGAATGAATCATAGGGGTTTTGCTGTGCAGGTGGACTTGAACCGAAAATATTTAACCCCTAGAACTGGGACCCCAAAGGAGAGCCTTTCTGGGAAGGAGTCAACCCAGGAAGTATAATTTAGGAGAAGAGAACTAGAATCCCAATAAACTACTTTGAGTTCCTGTATTTAGCCACCCTTGAGGCAGTGCTTATCCCAGGACCACTGTATTATGAAAACCAATAAATTTTCTTTATTTCTTAAGTTAGTTGGGCTGAGCTGTTGCAGATCAATCCTAATACATATATTGCTCACCACAGGAAAATTGGAAAACACAGAAAGGTGCAAAAAAATTATAATCACCTATGATTCAATTTTGATGTATTTATTTTCTATTCTTTTTCTTGTTGCTACATGAATAGATAACTTTGGTTAAATTGATGTGTTTTTCCATTTGTTTTCTTTTTATTCCTGCGAAGACATACAAGTTTTTTTTTATCAATCCAAGATTATTTTTACATATATGGATATATATTTTTAACATATGTATGTATATGTATGTATATGTATATATCTATGTGTATATAGATATGGATAAATATGTGTATATATATATATTACAATATTAGGGTTAAATTATATTAATACTTTTATATCCTTGCTGTCACCCAACATTGTGTCATGAACATTTCCCCATTTCATTAATACAATGTTTAATAGTGGAAAGTATTCCATAGTATATATAAACTATTTAATTTAACTTCCATTATTCTTGGACATGGCTATTTCCATTTTTTGAAATCTGGTTGTTTATGTTATTGGTAAATAAATATCTGTCCACTTTGCTATTTCTTTGGATTGGTTTCCTAGCAAGAGCATTATGGATCTTAAGTGAATGCATTTTTAAAGGACTTCTGATATACACATCAAATTGGTTTTCAGAAAGTTTATACTAATTTATATTCCCAAGAAACCTGCCAAACTAGGGCATCATTACTTCTTATCATATTCACTGATTTAATAGGCTCTAGTATTGCTATATCAGAAATTTTTAAATTTCACTTCTGGGACATTGAATATTATTTTTTCATATGCTGTTAATCATTTACATTTGTCTAGTCAATTGAAATTCCTGTCCCTTCCCGAGATTTTAATTGGCATTTTAGGTTTTTTTCTTATTGATTTCAGCCTTTTGTTTTTCAAAATCAGTGATTGCAATAAGTAGTGTTGCACCATTAGTTATTTTGGTACTTACTGGTGCATCACAAATAAAATCCTGGGACCGTCAACTACCTTGATTCCAAACTAACCATGTAATAGATTTTTCTTATCTGAAAGTAGAAACTGATTTGGCTTTTGAAACAAAAACCTCAGATCACTCTTTCTGTAAAACTGGGGTCAGACAGTGAGTTTGGCACCAAAAACTAAAATATGCAACTTCAGCATTGCCCATTGTTATTGATTTACCTGCACGAAGACTTGTGTCCTGTTCATTCTATGGCATTGTAGCTCACAGATGTGATTTTTATATAAGGCATTTATTCCATGTAAAATTCTGATGGAGAGTTTGAAACGACTCTTTCTTCCCATAAACTGTCACCAACCACTTGCAACTTTATTTACTAGAAAGAACACATTCTGTTTTCTGATGGTAGTGTTGATTTTTTTCCAGAATAGCAGCATAACACCTTGTCGGTTCTTACTCAAAAGGTTGTTTCCTCATATTTTGATGTTAGATCATTTCCCAGGGATGAGAGATAGAGAAAAAACTTCTAAATACAAGTCTACAAAATCTCTACTTTCAACACCTGCTTTTATTGACTGAGTAAACTTGGCAGTGGATTTTATTACTGTATACAGAAACCTCAATCTAAAGAAGAAGGAAAAGCCAGAGAGAGGGCGGGGGTAGGATGAAAGGAATGAAAAAGCTTACTCAGTTAAAACCTTTATGAAAAGCCAAAAAAGTCTCAGCTCTACTTTTTGTCTTCTGATGAAATTCTAATTTGCTGACAAAGGCTTGTTAATTTCATTATGATAAGTACATAATAGGTGATGTATAATTTTCTAATAAAATATATCTCTTTTATTACTTTCTTGACCCACACCTAATAATTAATAATCTAAAGGTGTTTAAAAAGTGACACGGTCATTTTAGCATAATATTTAGTGCTGTTCCTCATATTTAGATGCATTAATGGGATTATAACTTTGCTCCTCAATGTGAATGACCACAAAACCTGGGCATTTCCCATTACATTTTCTCCACCATTTATCTTTGATATCTTGGTTATATTTATTATAATGTCTGCTAAAAGTTCCATTTTGGAAATTGTCAGGAAGAAGTCTTTTCTTCCTCATGGCCTTAGCATTTATTCTGGCTCTGATCAGCTTAGATTCGATTTGATATCATTCTTTATAATTTAGTCATATAATATGAATATTATTTATAAATATGTTCCAGTTTAAAATTTCCTGAGAAGATAGATAAGCAAGCCAATAATTATGAAATCTTGATTCATTAAGGAAGAGGGAATTGGGATTTATGAAGTCAAAAGAAAGACAAAAATGCTTATTTCCTTGTTTTCTCCTGTCATGGCCTCAGAGCTGTTGGTTTCCTTCTGTCTCCTCCATTTCTCCAGCTGGAAGCATATCAGGGTTTGGTTTCCCCTGCAAAGCCAGAAAAGAAGCAATAGTAGATTTGAAGGGATATGTGTTGGTAATACAAGTAGATGAGCCTAGAAGCAGGATTCATGACCAGGTAAGAAGAAAGAGAGAGGGAAATGGATGGAGGATCTGTTAGGAAGAAGGAGGATGAAAACCTTCGAGAATTCAGAAGGGGAAGACTGCAGAAGCTCTGGCTAGGTGCTACATAGAATGGGGTAAAGCCCATGCAGAGAGAGGTCCTAGGCCTGCTGCCTTAAGCCTAACTCCAGCAGGACAGAATCGACTCTTCTCTCTCCCCATTCACCACATTGCTAAATCCCATTAATCTTACACTCTTAGTACATCCCAGGTGCATCCTCTTATCACTGTCCTAACTACTGGTGCAGTTCTCCCCTCATTATGTCATTCTTGGATGAATCCAGCCTCTTGCCCTCTGAGCCATAGTTCTTTCTACACCAGAGTCCTGTCTGAAATGCAAGTCAGATCATATCACCCCTGATTTGAATCATTTTGAATGGGCAAAAGACTTGAATAGAAATTTCTCCAAAGAAATGTACAGTAATCACATCAAAAGATGCTTACTTACCATTGCAATCATTAGGGAACTGCAAATCAAAATCATAACGAGATGGCACTTCACACCCATTAAGATGACTATTGTAAAAAAAAAAAAAACACACACACCCAGAAAATATGAAGTGTTGGTGAGGATGTGGAGAAATTAGAACCCTTGTGTATTGGTGATGGGAATGTAAAATGCTTCAGCCATTGTGGAAAAACAGTAAGGAGGTTCCGCAAAAAATTAAACATATAATTGACACTTGATCCAGCAATTCCACTTTTGGGTGTATGCCCCAGAGAATTGCAAGCAGGGATTCAAGGATATTTAGAGTCCCATGTTCATCACATTTATTCACAATAGTCAAAAGGTGGAAACAACCTAAGTGTCCTTTGATGGATGAATGGGTAAACAAAATATTGTATACAAATACAATGGAATACTATTCAAACTTAAGAAGGAAGGAAATTCTGGCACATGCCTTTCCATGTGTTGAACATTGAAGACATTATGCTAAGTGAAATGTGCCAGTCCAGAAAGGACTAATATTGTGTAATTTTACTTCTATGAGGTACCTAGATCATTAAACTCATAAAAACAGAAAGTCAAGTGATGGTTGCCAGGGGATGGGAGTGGGGAGTCAAGATGACTGTTTAATGACCAGAGAGCTTTGGTTCTGGAAGATGAAAAAGATTCTGGAGAGACGTCTGGGTGCCTCTGCCTTTGGCTCAGGGCATGATCTTGGAGTTCGGGATCAGGTCCCACTTTGGGCTCCCTACATGAAGCCTGCTTCTCCCTCTGCCTGTGTCTCTGACTCTCTGTCTCTCTCTCTCTCTCTCTCTCTCTCTTTCTCTCTGTCTGTCTCATGAATAAATAAATAAAACCTTTAACAAGAAAAAAAGAAAAAGATTTTGGAGACGAATGGTGGTTATGATTATACAACAATGTAAATGTATTTAATGTCACTGAACTGAACTCTGCCACTGTAACCTAAAAATGATTAAAATGGTAAATGTTATGTTGTGTGTATTTAAAAAAAATCACTTTGTGGCTTCCCATTAATTTTAGGATAAAAACTCAGTTTGTTAGCATGATATATCTGTCTTTCAGGATCTGGTCTCATTCTCTGGCTTGTCATTTCACGTGGCCCAGACCTCTAATGCTAGGCACTTCTCTGTCCTGGAAGACTCAGCTTAGCCTTTTTCACCTTCTCTGGGAAGTCTTCCCTGACCTACCTCACACATCCCCCAAAACTGGGTCTTACCCTTATCTTGCCTCCTCTTTTCTATCATACCACCCTGTGTGCCCTTTCATCTAACATATTGAATTCAAAATTTTAAAGTTTGTTCTTATCAGGAGATCCTCTTTAGGCTGCTAGGAACTTGAGGGTGGGGATTGTCTTTTATCTCTGTTGCTCCACTGCTTAGAACATGGCCTTATACCCTGTAGATGCTGAATATATGTTTGCTATCTTAACAAAGGGATACAGCTGATTTGGAAGGAAAAGGAAACTTCATAGTTTGAGCTAAATGTTCCATCTATAAATAAGAATAATAATAGCACTCACTTCTTAGGATTTTTGAAGAATGATGTAACATTGATAATATTTAGAATGACACCTGACCCATAATAAGTACTCAATAAATGTTAGGTATTATTCTTCATTTTTACTATTGAATGCCCTATGAAACTTTTAAAATAAGATTCTCACATTTCCATTAGAATAAGGATGTCAAAGGGAAAGTTTGGGTAGAAATTGGCAAGGAAATGACAGAGATAAACACCAACCCCTCTGGATTCCAGGCTCCTCTGTAGTTTGTCTTCACAATTGGTTAAAAGAAGCATGCCTGCTTGGTCTGAGCAGAAGAGTGGTGGTATAGAGGTCTTTCCTGATATGATTGTGGCTTAAACCACCCCCCAGCCTATCAGCCATGATAATACCCAACTTCCGTCAGAGGTGGTGCCTCCCTTAAGTAAGATGGGGACCTTCCTTAAGAGGATGACTCTGGAGATAATTTGCCCTTCTCACTTGAGGATTGCTAGTGCATCTGACAGCCTAGTTCCCCAACCAGCCTCACTCTCATGGCTCAATACCTCAGGTCCTGCCAAGCAGCTGGAGTTCCCATTTGACTCTCCTCTACTCTATCAGGGTAGTTTCTTGAGTCTGATTCTGAACAAAGAATGTGCTCAGGACTGTGTTTACTGCCAGGTCCCTGTGGAATTTGCCAAGTTTATTTTTCCTATTTCTCCAAAATAAGCAGCTATCTAAAATGTGTATCAAAGAGAAGTATGTCAAAGAACACTTAAAAAAAATTTACACTATGATTTATGCTGGTAGTCTTTTCTCCTTGCCCAGTTAGAGCTCAGAGAAAGTCTGAGGAGATGTCCAAAAGTATGTTTCATTTGTGGGTCAGAGGTGTTTATTTTAGCTTAAAGGAAATAAAGGAAGATCCTGGAAGAAGATTTTGGGAGGAGAAATAACTTCGCCTGAAAGCACAGAGAGGGGCACTGAGAAAGCTCAAATGTGGAAGCAGAAAGGTGGCCTGGCCTGGCCTACCTGCTTTTATGGTAGAATGGAAGCAAGATCAACAGCCTGGAGACCAATAAGATAAGCATTCTGTAAGGTTCTGTGGTGTCAGTAATTTGTCAATGATTGTTTTTCTAAAGAGAGCAGACTAAAAGTCTGAAAATGGAAAGAGCCTGTGTGCTTGACTTTAGGGCCATAAGGAGGGAGGAAGCTGTGGGAACTTTAGGCTATTGTATTGCTTGTCGCGCTGTGTGTGTGTGTGTGTGTACGTACATGTGTGTAGGGGTGTCCAGTTGGTTACAGAGTGAAGAGAAAAGCAGACTGAGTCCTATAGCCATGACTAGGTGAAAGAAAGCAAATCCAGGTGGCCTCAGAGCTTACCTTTGGAAGGACATACTTGAATGGTTCCCAAGTAAACACTAATGGCAGTTGGCTCAAGAGCAGCCTTCAGCTTTGTAAGGGGGCAAGAACTCCTTCATGGGTGTTCATGAAACTTCTGGAATTCAGTGCCTTTTGTAGCTTGCCCCATGAGCTGTGATTGGAAGTAAATGTGATCTCCCTTCCCCATAATTTTCCATTCACACTCTTTATGGTAGCAAATGCCACGGTTCACGCCATCATTGCCCTGATAGGACACCCTTGGTTGGTGATGCAATTCTGATGTTAAGCAGGGAGTCAAAGATTACGGGGAAAGAGCAGGGGCAGCTCTGTCCTCTGCAGGATGTGTGGAAGATGGAGTTGAAAAGAAAATGAGACAGAAGAGAGCAATGATATAGAATTTTAAATCTGGATGTGTCCAGGGCTATTCAGAACAGGATATTCAGCCCAGGGCAGAGACCACAGGGCTGGCACATATCCTACCCACTCACCTATTTCACTCTGACAGCTGTCATCTCCATTCAGCCTGAGACAACTGAGAGAGCAGGGCATTATATGGTTTATTGCATTATCCAGGCCATTGTTCCCCTCTATTAGTAAGGACATTGACCATAGTTACATCTGATGCTATATCTATTATGATTTAGACTGCCTACACAAATATAAAAGAATTGGGTCAGACTGAAATTTACTAAGTCCTACAACCAAAATTTGAGCAAATTTTGTGTATGTTAAAGGTCAGAAAGTAGGTCAGTGAAATCCAAGATAATAGGAGCAGTCTAATTTTCTGCTATTCATAAATTATTTGAATAAATAAATCAGAATGATAGATCCTATAATTGTGTTTGCTATGGTTATGGTTCTATATATTCAGTATATTTGTATGAAAACTTCAAGTTCATAATGAAGCATTAATTTTAATACTTCAATACAAAGTCAAACTTATATACATAACAAAAGGAGTAAATAACTACAGACTTCAATGTTAAAAAACTCTTTACTATTGTTGTTCATGTTGATAAATTAGTTTTTTCCTTCTCCTTTCTCTAAATATTAGTGTTATCTTGAACTCATTTATAGTATACATAGTTTAATCTCTTAAAGAACATGAGTTTTGATATATTTACTTTTATATATTCATGCACAGTCCTAAAGTGAGAAAAGAATCTTTATTCTATATAGCAAGATTTCATTGTGATTAACTCTTGTCTCTTGATGTTTGTGAGAAGCAGGGTAAACCATGCTGAGTCAGAGATTTTTACTTTCCATCTCCTTTTCCTGAAAAATGAAATAGTTTTGCATCCCGGGAGTTCCAAGCAATTAAGCAAATTGAAGAGGTAAATATGTACTGAAGTGTGATTCCAAACCTTCTGACAATATTTTGTGGTGTTAGATTAGATTCTGAATCTCTAACACTTGCATTTGTAACTTAAATGATGGAAAATATTCAAAAATATTAAAGAAAAATCAAAATTGTCTACAACTTTCATTTTGGAGAGTCTTTTATAAGAAATCCAAGAGGAAATTAAAAAAACATTTAACTATACTACATTTTTATTTTTTAATACTCAGTAGAAACCAGCATAAATTCAAAGGGCAAATAACAGGCTAAGGGAAATATTTGCCTTGGATATAGATGTGATAGGTAACAGAATAACCAGTATATTTGCTATCCAGCAGCAGAGAGATCTTTATAAATTAAATCATGTCAGTCTTTTAATGAAAACTCTCGCCGCTCCCCAGTTTGCTGACTAACAGCCAGCATCATTACTACGGCCGAGGAGGTCCAGCGCAATCGGATGGGCAGCTACTTCCGGCCTTCATCACCTGCCCCTGCAGCCCTGCTCTTGTCCACTTGGCCCCAGCCTCACTGGCTTCTTGCTGCCCTAGATACACCACATCTGCTGCCGTTTCAGAGCCTTCCACCTTGGGAGGCTCTTCCCAAAAGTATTCTCTTGGCCCCACCTGAAGATCTTTGCTTAAGTGTGCTGTTACCAGTTCCCTGAACAACTAGCAAAAAAAGAGCAGCCCCCCTCAACTGGGCTCTCCCTTGTCATTGTTTTGGTTTCTCTTTGGTAC
The DNA here is from genome assembly GCF_905146905.1 of Nyctereutes procyonoides. Taxonomy (NCBI): domain Eukaryota; kingdom Metazoa; phylum Chordata; class Mammalia; order Carnivora; family Canidae; genus Nyctereutes; species Nyctereutes procyonoides. The sequence continues at coordinate 14,224,711 of NW_026575033.1, read as the reverse complement.
TTTGACATATTCCTCCTACTCTTGTTGATTTGACTTTAGGCTCTCTCTCTCCATTAGGCAGTACATTTCAGTGAAGTCAGGGATTTTGTTCACTGCTCTATCCCTAGTCTACAGAAGTGCCCTGAAGAGAGTAGCCTTTACACACTGATGAGAAAAAGATGAAAATACAATGGGAGAATGGCCGTAAACCTCAGAAGAAATCTAAGTGGTCAATACATGTATGGCAAATGCTTATACTTGCAGAAATAAAGAAAATATACTGTAAAGAGATTGGATACCATATGCTTACCCATCAAACTGGCAAGAAGGTTGAAATGCAATGACATCCAGAGCTGTCAGATATGTGACCCACTGGGCTCTCTCCTAGCTTGCCGGTGAATGCGTGAATTGCTGCTGCATTTTAGGAAAAGAATCTGCCAGGATTTGTTGAAATGAAATGTGTTCATATTTAGGGAAGGTCTGGGATTCATGGGGCCCAAAGCTCACATCTCATTATCTTCATTCATTTTAACTTTTCATGCATTATTCTTTAAGAAAAATAATAGCAAATTACAGGTACAAGACTAAGTCTAGGACCATTTAAGGGACCTGTGCAACCAGGGCTTTGAAGCCAAAGCTTTGTTAGCTTCTTAGCAAACAAAATCCTCCTCCATTGTACATACCCTCTGAATACAGCCCCATTTCTGGGAACAAATAAAGAATAAGAAGAACAAGTATTAAAATCTCCAGTGTATAAAAGATGTATGCATAAGGCTATTTACTGCAGCATTATTTGTAGTGGAATAGAAATTGGTGACAATTTTAATATCAATAATGAGAAATTCAAACAAATATAGTATATCCATTCCATCTATGTATTTCTGCTAGGTCACTAAAAACAATATCTATGCTATATTTACACAAGGGAAGCATGTTGTAAAATGATATGTGTAGTATAATTCAATTTTGATAAAATCAAGAGAAGAGAAAAAACAAGAGTAACATCACAACTGTCCATCTGTGTATATATTTACATAGAAGTCTGTGTGCGTGTGTATGAGCAATACAAAGGTATAGTGAGATATGTTTGTTAACACTGAGTACTTCAGGTCAGGAGTGGGGGTGGTAATGGATGGGGGAATGAATAGTAATTTTTTTATACATTCTTGAATAATTTACCTAGTTTCAAAGAATACATTCGTACTTTCTTCCATAGTATTACTGAGATATAATTGGCATATAACATTGTGTAAGTTTAAGGTGTAAAACATTTAAGTTAAGCCACTTCTATAATGTGCAAGATGAGTACCACCATAGCATTAGCATTACCTTCATCCCATCACATAACCATCATTGTGTGTGTGTTAAGAACATTTAATATCTATTCTCATAGCAACTTTCAAGTATTAATATCATGTTATTAGCTATGTTTACCATGCTTACATTAGATCCTCAGAGCTTGTTGATCTTATACCTGGAAGTTCGTACCCTTTTACAAATATCTGTCTCCTCATTTCCTCCATCCTTCAGCCTCTGGTAACCAATATCTTGTTCTCTGTTTCTTTGAGTACAGTATTTTTTAGATTCCACATTTAAGTGAGACCATATGGTATTTGTCTTTCTCTGTCTGACTTATTTTTTTTATTTTTTTTTCTGACTTTTTCATTTAGCATAATGCCCTCAAGGTGCAGAGATGTTGTTGCAGACGGCAGGATTTCCTTCTTCCTTGTAGCTGAATAATATTCCAGTGTGTGTATGTGTGAGTGTACCTATACATATCACAACTTTATCCATTCATCCATTGACAGACACTTGAGTTGTTTCCATGTCTTGGCCATTATGAATAGTGAGGCAAAACATGGAGATACAGATAGCTCTTTGAGATTCTGTTTTCATTTCCTTTGGATATTTGCCCCAAACTGAAACTGCTGGATAATATGGTAGTTCTATTTTTAATCTTTTTGAGAAACCTCCAAACTATTTTCCATAGTAGTTGCACCAATTTACATTCCCACCAATAGCACACAAGGATTCTTTTCTCTCCACATCTTTGTTAGCACTTATCTCCTGTCTAATGCATTCATGCTTTTATACTTTAAAAAAAAAAAGAATAAAAATTTTAAAAGAAAAGAGAAAAGACAGTCCTTTTATTGTGTATTGGTGATTTTATGGCAGGGATGGTGACACTGATAAAATATGTTTGATTTGTTCCTCATTGGCATAGCTCTGGGTAAAGTTCAGCCCTTCTCTCAGAAAGCAGACAAACAGAGACAAGAGAAACATCAAGAGACAAAGTGTTTGGAGTGTTCATTGAGGAAACAATACAATGCAAGCTATGCTAAAAAAAATGGATGATGAAGTACAAGATAACATTACAGCAGAGAATTGGCATAATCCTCAATAGCAAAGAAACAGTTTGAAAGAGAGCTTCTGGGTTAGTGTCACCCAGGGGTCAAGATAGACACTGACCAGATACATAATTATGATATGGTATCAATATTTTTGTATTTTAATTTTTTTATAGAGAGAAAGAGAGAGCTTGTGAGCAGGAGCAGAGGGTGCAGAAAGAGAGGGAGAATGAAAATCCCAAGCAGGCTCCATGCCCAGCACAGAGTGTGACTTGAGGCTAGGTCTCACAACCCCAAGATCATAACCTGAGCTGAAATCAAGAGTTGGATGCCCAATCAACTCAGCCACCCAGGCACCCTGATACAGTAACAATATTAATGAAGGTTAATCATATACCAGGTGCTGTGTTGATTGGTGTAGCCTAGCTGACTTAGTTACTTAGTTTTCACACAGCCTCTGAAGTAGGCAGTCTGATTACACCCATTTTACAGAAAGGGTGATTGGTTCTGACACCATCACATGACTAGAAAGTGGTAGAGCAAAGACTTAAGCCCAAGCCTATCTGATCCAAGCTCTTGGGCTACTTAAGTAGTATAATAACTGGCCTCCTAGGAGTATAACAGATACGCGCATTTTTTTAAGGATCTTGTATCTATCAGGAAGAAAGTATTAAACAGTTAACAAGAGGCTGAGTTGGCCTAAAAAGGCACTAGAATTTCTAGTAAGAACTTCAGTGTTAGAGATATTGAATGTGTAAGTTTGCGTAAAAGGTGAGTCACATTTTATTCATCATTTGACCTGCACCAAGGGTCTGATGAATTCCAACAGCAGCACAGAACATAGATTAAAAAATTGGTTTTATTGGGCAAAGGGAAACTGACAGAAGCCAAAGATCAGCAAGAGAAGAGAAGGAGCCTTTTTATCTGTCTAACAAGAGTCATGCCCAGAGCACCTGCAGTGTGGGTCCATATACACCTGTAAAGATGGCAGCCCTATGGATTCTGTTATTATAGGATAGACATATTTGTTAGAGACACATGTGTTTGGCATAAACATGGAGAAGAAGACTCTGGAACTTCCGACTACATACAAAGAATGTAAAGTTCAGCTGGAGAATCAGACAAGGAAGCAGATATTGTGGTTATAGTGTAAGTGCACAAAGGCAGGTTCTAGAGCCTTGGGGGTGAGAGAAAGAAAAGAAAGGCATCTGAGCCAATTTTGTGAAGTTCAGGAAAGGTCTTTTTCAAAGTGAATTATTTTCTCATCTGTTTGAAGTCAGGGGACTGGACCAAATAACCTTTCCTTACACAGAGTTCTGTGACATGGAGCACAGTGAATGGAGGCTATGAAAAGGAGGGCTTCACCTTAACTACTAGGCTTCCCTGCCAAAGAGAAGAAAACAGAAGGACTTTAAAGGGACATGAGAGTCCCACGTCGGGCTCCTGGCATGGAGCCTGCTTCTCCCTCCTCCTGTGTCTTTCCTCTCTCTCTCTCTCTCTCTCTCTCTCTCTCTCTCTCTATGTCTATCATAAGTAAATAAATAAATATTTAGAAAAAAAATAAAGGGACATGAGAGATTTGGCTAGGGTGACGAACTCTTCAGGGGTTAATTGTAGGCTTCCCAGATTTAAAAATTCTAGACTAAAGAATGGCACCTGCTGCAGTAAATAATTGCTAGATTGTTATAGGATCTCTGAACTTTGTCAGAGCTTCTAGAATTGAGGAGATAACTATATGCTGGTCTGAAGTGACTCTTCATCTGTAGAAGGCTATAGAAAATGAGGTCCTCCTGCAATCCTCCCTGGACTATGGATTTTCTATTCCACCTGCCACCTGTTTCTTTCTAGAGAATAGAAAACAAGCAGCCTTTGGACCATCAGACTGAGCTAGTGGTTGTTTCAAAGCCATGGGCCAAGAAAATGAAATTGTTTATACATCCTTTCTGTGGTGTTGCCTTCAAATTTGTTGATTAAAAAAGAAGGAAAAAATAATGACCTAAGTGAACACAGGAGGAGGATGGAGGGATAGAACAGATGATATTTATGACTGACTGAGAATTTCAATCCCAGCAGCTAAAATGATGAACTTGGGATCACTGGAAATGGGAATAGTTGGCTTAACAGATGGTAGGCGGCTCTTGTCAGTGAAGTCTGTTCTGAGCATGAGCCTAATTGAGTAGTTCATATCTGTATAAATTAACATTTTTTAAAGCTATGATATTCTCGGGAGAAGTTTCAGGGTAAACATTTAGAGTTTTCCAGGTCTTTTTGGTGGAAAACATATCACTGGACAAAGGTTAAATTTGCCAGTTCAAAAATTGTACATTGGAAATTCAAATGGACCGTGATCTGTCTTAAAATTGATGCAAAAAATTGGAGAGCTGAAATGCACTTTTTTTTCTGTCTCTCATGATGTTCTTCTGTAAGTTCTGTTGTCTGAACAGCTCCTTGGGGCAAACATCTGCCTGTTTGAAATCTTATTAGGAAAATAACTTCATTTAAATCTTTCCTCATAGCCCCTCTCATGCAAATTTCAGTGTACAGTCAGGCGGGCTAAGGAAAATTGAAGCAATTAAGTATGCCCAAATTAAACTATTTTTTTTTATTTTTAGGTATATTCTATAGTAATTTTTCCAAACAATTCCATGTTTAACACTGAATATCTGTCATTTTTTTCTTTAGATTCCTTAAAATTGGCCCAACAACACCCAGAGTTCATGTGATGCTGTGTTGGGGCTTACTGTTCCTGGGAACTGTAAAACTAGACACTGCTAATAAATTGACATATGTAAGTCCAAGTGTAGGGATCACACAGCAAAAAGAGAATTCTTTTTTATTTCTTTTAAAAATTTTATTTATTTATACACGAGAGACAGAGAGAGAGAGAGGCAGAGACACAGGCAAAGGGAGAAGCAGGCTCCATGCAGGGAGCCCGATGTGGGACTCGGTCCCGGGACTCCAGGATCATGCCCCGGGCCGAAGGCAGGTGCTAAACCGCTGGGCTACCCAGGGATCCCCTCTTTTTTATTTCTGAGAATTTCAGAGAAGGAAAACCATGTAAAGCAGGGGAACAACAAAATGGCAAAAATCTGCTAATGCCAGCTCATTAACAAGAGAAAAGAGAAATTCATAGTGCACTTCTGATACTTGTAATTTTCCCAAGAATTCTTAGGGTCAAAAAAGGACTTACTGGTAATGCTTGTCATCTGGGCATCAAATAAAATTCAAATGATCTCCCTTTCTATTTTAAACTTGCAAAAGAGGGCAGCCCAGGTGGCTCAGCGGTTTAGCGCTGCCTTCGGCCCAGGGTGTGATCCTGGAGACCTGGGATCGAGTCCCATGGCAGGCTCCCTGCATGGGGCCTGCTTCTCCCTCTGCCTATGTCTTCGCCTCCCTCTCTGTGTCTCATGAATAAATAAATAAAATCTTAAAAAAAAAACTTGCAAAAGAAACTAGTTTTTGCATGGTTAAACCATTCAAAAAGATTAGAAAGCTATAAAATAAAATAAAAACGTCTCTCCCAATCGTTATAATCTTCTACCTGACCCAAGTTTCAGTCCTCTGAAGACCCAATTTTTAACTTTGTCTGTTTTGATTCTTCCAGTGGCTACCCCTGTACATCAAAATCATGTGGTTAGAGCAAAACTTCTCTGGGTGCTTAAAAAAATATATTAAATGCATCCAGTACCATTCCCTTGTGAAAGATGAGGAATTCAGCATCCTTAAGCATCTCTCCACCTCTCCCACTTCTCCTTTTTTGTTATGTTATAAAATTTGGATCTTGTTTTGGTTACCTCTACATCTCTAAATAAGGTGCTCACACCTTTTGACATTCATCAACTTTAGACAGTATCTCCAGACACCCATTAGGAGTGAAAATACATCTTCATTCACTTATATTCCATTCCACTCAAATGAGGAGGGCCTTAACAGCCCATAGGACAATACCTTTAGCATTCCCTTGGTGAGTTATAACCTATTTAGACAGAAGTTTCTCAGTTTTAGTTGGTAGAAAGTACCACTGGATAGGTGCTTGAGAAGAGGCAGTGAGGATACCTACTGGCAAGGTTAATTCATAGACCTTGAATCATCACCCGAATTTTGCTTTACTTTCCATTCTCATTGTCCTCAGTCTGGAGCTTCAAGCTCCTACTAAGTTTACTACAAAGAGTACTTATTACTTCTTATGCTGAGTGGGGACTTTCTGCATTCTTTTTTTATCCACAAATTTCGTCTTGTTAAATTTCCATCTTATGAAAATTTATCAAAATCTCTGATTGCCTGATAGATCCACTCATTCTCAGTGTTATTATGGATCTATTGCTTTTGTGCTTCTTTGGGAGGGAAGGGAGTGAAATACATGTGCTTGGGCCACCATTTGGAAAGTCTTTATCTTTGCATTCCAATCCTTACTCTTCAGTCAAAGCTCTCAACTGGTTTTTTTTTTTTTTTTTTTTTGCATATGTAGAGATTGGAATGAATACCATTCTGATCAGTCTATCTGTTCAGAGACATGGAGTGCCTTCCCAAGAAGGTCTTCACCCCTTCCTTGCTTTTTAGCCCTCCCTGACTCAGTACCAAACAGATGAACTATTGCTTCCCACTAATTCTTCATTACCTTTTGCTCCAATCAAACTGAATTGCTTACAATTTCCTGAAAATAACTTTAATTTCCTACTTTCGTTCTGCATTGTCCTCCCACCCCTTGGAATGCTTCTTCACCTCAATATCTGCCCCTCTAGACACGATCTAGCCTACAGAAGTGCAAGTCAAAGACCAGCTACTTTGATGAGTTTTTTCTGACCTTAGCCAGTCGCCGTCTCTTGCTCCTCTGTGATTCCACAGCATACTGTAGACGTTAGCAGCTCTCTGTGGGATTTAACACAACCATTTTCAATTGTGGTTGCTCCTGCAGTATCTCATCTTCCTTCACCTATAGCCTCATGGAGGACAAGGTATATGTCTCAATTAGGTTTGGATTTTCTACAACTCCTAGAACAAAGGGAGCCTGACAAGGGTTTGCAGAGGTTATTCACTGGAGAAAAATGCCACATTTTCTGCTCCTATACATTTACCACAGATATTTCTTTTTTTTAAATTTTTATTTATTTATGATAGTCAGAGAGAGAGAGAGAGAGAGAGAGAGAGAGAGGCAGAGACACAGGCAGAGGGAGAAGCAGGCTCCATGCACCTGGAGCCCGACGTGGGATTCGATCCCGGGTCTCCAGGATCGCGCCCTGGGCCAAAGGCAGGCGCTAAACTGCTGCGCCACCCAGGGATCCCTACCACAGATATTTCTTAGGATTCTTTGTACTTTCTCAACAACTTGTCTTAATAATTCTTAGTATGAATTCACCACTACCCGCAGGGTGTTCCAGTTAGTGTTCCATAAGAAGGATAGATGGGGATTTCAGCATGGGGTAATGGGAAGTGACCAAGAAATAAAAACTGCTTGTGAAGAAATTCTGTTGTTTTACCACAGGGGCATCCTCAACATTTGGAACCACTACTGGTGTCATGGGAAGCCTGAAGTAGAATCTTTAGAGGTAGATGGGATCATAGCTGGAAATTTGGCCACTTTCCCATTACCCCATGAAAATCCCATGTGTTGGTCAGTCTGCTTGGTTGTGTCATAGTAACAAATAACTCTTAGTGACTCACAACACACGTTTAGTTTTAACTCACTCTATATGACAGATGCAGGTCAACCATAACTCTGTTCTATGTGTCCTCCTAGTGAGGTCTTTGAAAGACTCAACCCATCTGGGAAATTCTGGACTTGTGGCAGTAGAAAGGTGTCATGGAAATGTTACATGATGACTTTAAAACCTTCTACCCTAAAGGGACACAAATCACTTTCCCTTACATCTCATGGACTAAAAGAAGCCACATGGCCAAGCCCAATGTCAAAAGGATAAAGAAATACAAACCTGAAGGGAGGGAAGAGAATAATTAAGAAAACCCATATAAATTACCTCATATCAGAAAATAAATATTAGTGACAATAATAATAACATCAGTAATAATAAATTATAAGTGAATAATAAAAGCTACATGTGGGAACCTCTGTGGATAAGACGCTAAGTCACATCATACTTTATCCTTGAACAGCTCTAACATGTAAGTGGTAGAAAGGTTAGTTTATTAGCCAAGGACCATCTAGTTAGTTAGAGAACCAATATTCTAAACCAAGTCCTCTGGCACCTAGTGAGAAGTAAATAAATTCCATTGTTGTGCCAAAGTGGAGCTATAGGGCTTTGCACAATTATCCCAGCAGTGTGTAAAAATATGCCCCCCAGGTCACCTGAGTGGTTCAGTCTATTAAGCATCTGCCTTTGCTTCAGGTCATGATCCCAGGGTCTTGAGATCAAGCCCTGCATCAGGATCCCTGCTCAGTGAGGAGTCTGCTTCTTCCTCTCCCTGTGTCCCCCTCTACACTCGTTCTCTCTCTCTCAAATAAATAAATAAAATCTTTTTTAAAAAGTGCCCCAAAGCACTATTCTTATCTTTGATTTCAACTCTTCATCTGAAGCTGCCTTGGTAGTCTCCAACCTTGTAGCTTCTGATCTCTTTTCTTCCCTCACATGAAACCCAGGGTTTGTCATCATTTGTATTTGACATTGTCTTTTGAGAAGGTGTGGGTTATTTTGGTTCTACCATCTTCTTTACCCTTGAGTAACCTTCTAAGGCCTAACCAGAAATCTTGAAATCTCCCCCATCCATGGTTATGGCACCAGCAAAAATGGAACACAATCAGCCTTTGGTGGCTCATTTTAAAAGAGCTTTGGCAACGTCAAGCTACTCTCAGTGACCCTCTGTAAATATTCATAGGCAGGGATCTTTCTGATAATTTATTATGAATAGAAATTGTTCCCCTCAGTTTCAAGTTGTCATCTATTAGGCAGTCCTGGTATTTCATTTTAATGTAAAAAAAGATCACTTAGTGATATACTCTGATAATTCCTGAAATCTGTCACCTATCATAGGACAGCAGTATTGGCCGTCCTCCAAAACTTCCCTGAGGCAAAGCACAATCAGAAAAGAAGGTAAATATTCTAAGAAAAGGAGGTGGATTTTCATGGTGAACAACACTGAATCATACATTAGAAGATGTTAATATAATTAGCAGCCTCTTTATCAACTTATCTGCATCATGGGTGTGTGGAAGGGTATTGACAATGGAAGGCCTTGCTTTTCTTCATGATTTAAATTGCCTGTATAATTCACGAACAAAAAGTAAAGCAGGTACCAGAGCAGAGGTATGGGTTGGTTATGCAGGTCATCGGTAATGGGTTTAAATGCATTCTTTCTTCCCGCCCCTGGCCTGCCCATGTGTCAGGTGCACAGAGTTGATTGGTTTAGAGTTCACTTTCACTCTGATTTTACATCAAATGTATAACAGCACTTTGTAACCATTAAGTGTTTGGCTTAGCTATTAAATATTAAAGTTCCACTGATTGCTAAACCCACAATTAAAAGAGGAAGGAAACCCATAATGTTACAGATGTTTTCCCATTTGGTAATCATGCGGTGAGAGTAATATGAATATAGATACAGTAGCTGTTTGGTATGAATGGGACGGACCTGCTGGGAAGACCCAGAGACAATAAAGAAAAGCAGTTGAGATGTGTGATTGTTAGCAGAGGAAGAAGAGAAGGCCCACATGTGTGCAGGAGTGTGGATAATAGAGGCAAGGTAATGCAGGGCTGTCCCCTTAGATGTTGGTAACCGGAAGCAGTGTGCTGGATGCAGAAGCAGTTCAGGATTCAGTTCTGTTTGCTGGGGGGCCTTGGGCATGTCTTTCAGAGCTTCACTCTTCTCATCTGTAAAATAAGGATACTGCCTGCCTTATAAAACTGACATGAGAACTCAAGGAGGTGATGGGTATAAAAGTTTTAGCAGTTGGCGATTGTAGCTAATATCATTTCCTTTGTCTGTAAGCTGCATGAGAACATGGACTTTGTCCTCTTTATTGCCATGCTTTGGCCCAAAAGATGTAATATACAAATATATATAAATATAGATATATACACACACATATATGATGAGTAAAAGGATATATCTATCTTATAATGGACTCTCAACAAACATGCACTGAAATAATGAGTTTAAGAAGAGTCATAAATGAATAGAAATGAGGAACTTGAAAGAAAAAAATATATTGAAAAGATTGGTTTATGAGAAAAACATTAAGAAAATTCTGGTTAGGTAACAGGGAACATGTATGTGATAAGGTCAACTCCAGGGCAGGGCACACATGTCTCAAATGATCATATAGGATTAGCAGAAATAACTGTCTTGGAGGAAAGCATTATCTCAGGAAATGATTTTGACATTACATCTTATTAGACTGTGGAACAATGTTCTGCAATGAAGGTAAGGGACCATCCTTGCTGGAGAATGGTTAACGTTGTAGGGATATGTAATCCCACCACTGCACTAGGCTCAGCAAACTGACTCCACCAGATTGCATTCTGCCTCTGACTCCAGCTCTCCGATAATCTAGAGGCAGAAAAAGGATAGACTTTTCTTCCAAGAGCCCTAGAGATACGGAATCTCAAACAAGGGTTTTGGCCCTATGCCTCCATATGCTTGTTTTGAAAGCATGACATAGTCAAATTCCATGATGATGTGTCTGTAGGCTCATAGTTGGCTGCTTTTAGAACAAACCCCAGCATTTTGCAGCTGGCTCTGCATTCTGACCATTTCAAGGCACCCTGAACAATCACCCTTTCTGGTTTGACTCTTCTAGTCTTTTAAGACGTGTTTTGAGAGGAACAAACAGCTCTACTTCAAACCCATCTAAAGAGAGGTTATGGCATTTTAAGACATGGTAGACCAAGTATGAGATAAAAAAGGCATTATTGAAGGTATTCAGGTCAATGCTGTAGCTTTGAGTAGGGTGCTAGGATGCACATTTTCACAAGACCAAGATTTCAATAAAAGGGTTAATGTGTAATTATGATCAAAGTCCAAGTGATATGCTATTCTGGGGTATCTGCAGACTGCTTTTTGCTGGGGTACACATAGTATTACTCAGTGTACATTAAATATTAGGTTATATAGTGCTTAAGGCAAAACAAAGTGAAATTACTTGCATTTTGTTGAAAAATGAGTCACTAAAGACTCCAGGAATTGGAGTCTAGACAGAGTGAGTGAATAAGCCAGGCAATGGAAGGGCCAGTCATTGCAATTGACCCTGACAGCTTTGCCTACATCAATCTGCACTGCTCAGTGAGGCCATGGAAATGACCAGATCAGAGGGGCAGCTTCCCTCATGTCTCTAGGTGGGTCCTTAAGTCCATGTACCTGCAGTAAAACCACTAAACGAGGAAATGCAGCATAAACAGCAGAGAAGCATTTTTGACATAGCACCTTGAACAGTGATGCTCCCGAGGAGCAGGATTGAAGGCAAATGTCAGCTGGCTCCAGAATTTCTATTTGATGATTTTTATGGGGATTGATCTGCCTACAGATCAATTGCCAATTATTTATTTCACGGTTAACCCAAACTCACTGGGGATCCATTGTTTCTCTTCTGGTGTAAAAGCAAGTTCTTTTCAGAAGTAGTATTCAACTTCATTATGGGTTAAATAGGCATTTAGGAATAGGTTTGGAAATTAAATCACCATGTAGGATGTCCTTCCCATGGGAAATATGTTCCAACTTCCAAATGACCAACAGAGATGCCACTCTTCAGAGTAGTAGGTTACTTGCCCCTGCACTAATTTTCAGCAGGACATATAACTAAATATAAACATGCAGTTTGCAAAAGGTCATGGTTGCGATCACTTCTAGATTCTTGATTTCATTAAGTAAATATTTGATCCCTTTTCATTTTGTGGTGCTAAGCTCTGTATAAGTTGTTTTTATTGACATTTCTTTATTTTTTTTAAAAAATATTTATTTATTTGAGAGAGAGAGTGGTCACAGATGGAGAGTGAGAGGGAGAAGCAGACACCCCGCTGAGCAGGGAGCCCAATGCAGTACTGGATCCCAGGACCTTGAGATCATGACCTGAGTGGAAGGCTGGTACTTAACTGACTAAGCTACTCAGGCACTCCCATACTGACATTTCTAAGTTAATTTTTAAGAAAAGCTCTTTACTGTACTAATATCATAAAGTATCCATATTTTGCAAAACAAATCTGAATGACGTAATAGTAGAGAACCAACAAACAATGTGGCTTTCACTAGAAGCAGAAATACACTTAAGCTAAAATCTTAATTGTCAATGTCGTCTGATCTGAGGCGCCCACCATGCTTCACTGACCCACAGATCTCACTGACCTTCTCTACCACACCACAAAAATCATTGTTACCCTTTCATTATTAGGTTAGGGGTGCTTTATTGCCAAAGGATTCTTAGGTGGTATGGGAGGAGGTATATTTACTCTATGTAACATGACCAACAGTGCCTGTCCTCCCAACTCAGGAGGAAATCAAATGATGTATATGCATGAACCTTGTATGTTTTCAAGTGTTTTTTAAAGCCCATGCATCTTTGGAGAACAAATTAATAAATAGCAAAATCAAGCCACTCTATGTAGGGAAAATTTCTTATTTTATGACATAGGAAATAACAGTGATAATAACTTCCAGGCAACAAAACAGTTTTGGTTATTGTTTTGTCTTTGCTTTTGTTTGCTTTACTCTTTTTTTTTTTATAGCTTTCAGCCTAAAAGTTACTTTCTGTCTTTTAAAAGCTAGAGGCAGGCATATATATATGTGTGTATGTGCATATATATATATATATTATATGTGTGTGCATATATATGCATATATGTATATATATATATGTGTGTGTGTGTATACCAGTTGCCTGAATTTTCTGGAAAATAGAGCCTAAACCAAAACTTATGTGATCACACTTTATTGAAGAGTTAATCCCAGGAAAACAAGAGTGAGGAAGAAGTGGAGTGAGGAAGGAAGGAGTGTGAGCAAGAAGAAGGGAGTGTGTTTCTGAGATGCTTGGCCTCATGATGAATTGATTGTTTAGTGCCATAGCAAGCTCTGGAAAGAATACATGACACTGCTCCCTGTCTCACCAATTTCTCCAGGGGTTTCTAAGTCCAGTTGGTTGAAACTTGCCTCTGTAGCATATTAATACTCTAATACCCTTTAGTTTTTGGATCCACACCCGTATGCACTTTGCAGCAACAGAGGAGTGCTCGGGTGCTTACATGGCCTGGGTGTAGGATGAGTCACCCACACAGCACTAAGGATGTGTCTCAGGGTCCTGGATCCATAGAAGAAAGAGCAGCAGCAACCAAGCTCCATGACTCCAAGAAACACCCAGGAAGTGTATGGGTCTGGGGTGAAGCTCAAACCATACATAATAAAACAGAGCTTAGAAGAAAGCCACTTTAGATAATCTCTGCTGCCACTTTTGCTAAGTGCAGTTTTGAGAAGGGAGGACATTTCTGGTTCTTACACTGCAGAGAGTTGTATAGAAGCCAACAGTAATGGAAATAATTAGAGGTATAGAGTTGATCAAAACTTGACCTCTAATGACCACTTTGAGTAGCTGCCACAGAGAGAATAAGCTTTTTCTGCAAAGCAGTGTTTCAGACATGATAGAAGGGAAGAACTTGATACAAAGCAGTGTGACAGGAGGAAGTATGCAGGAAAGATGAACCAGTGATGTAGAAACAAAAGTCCCAAAGAGTAAGATAAATGAATCTAGGGCTGATCAAGCTTCATCAGGCCTTATAGCCCCAATTAATTGAAACATTGTGTTGATTTTTTGTTATTTATATATAATTTATTCATGCAACAGATATTTACTGAGAAGCAACTGCAGGCCAGGTTCTATTCTAGGCTCCAGCCATACTGCAGTTTCTGCCGTGTTGACATTCAGACTCCAGTGGAGGAAGACAGATGGTAGCATGTCAGAGGGTGGTGAATGCCATGGAGAATGATAAAGCAGGAAAAGGGAGAGGGGGTGTGTGGGGCAGAGTGGCAGGAGTGCTATTTGGTACAGGACAGTCAAGGAAAACCTCTGTGAGAGGCAACATCTGAGCAGAGACCTGAAGAAGAGAAAGGAGTGAGCTGGGTATCTGGAGAAAGAGCCATCCCTGAAGAGAGAGGACAGAATGCAAAAGCCAGGAGAGGCCAGCAGGTATTGCTGAGGAATATACATCTATCTGATGAATGCATATTTTTCCAAGTAAACAACATGGTAAACTGCATATAGTTTATTCAGTATTCTCATCAGATATTCTCAATTTTACTGACATCGTAAATGTCAGAATATCCTATCATTCAAAAGAGTTACCCAAAAATGGGAAAACCAATTGACAATTGCAGTCATGATCCTGGCATCCAGAACTCAGTAACACTAATGATGCATATAGAATCATCTGGGAAGGTAGGAAGAACTTGCTCACGGACAAATGTGACACCCAGTTAAGTGTACATGGCAGATGGGTCCTGAAGGGACAGGTCACCAGACCAGCAGAGTGTAAAGTTGAATCAGAAAAGAAAGAAAAGTTCTACGTGTGGTTGACAGTTCTGAGCCTGAGGACCTGTTTTGAGGATGCTTTGTTTGGCCTAAGGTTAATAACAGTTGATAAACTGTTGAATGTTTTTTTAAAAATTGAGTCAAGATGCCTTTAGGTCATGTGTGTACTGTTTTTGCAGTCAGCTATAGTGAGGCTGCAGATGCAGGGTATACCAGCATGATGTTTCATATCATGCCAAACCTACATCTTTCCAAGTAAGAAAGAATGCTCAACATGTGAAAATAAGTCATAAGGCAGAAATCCAGATAATTCACATACATGCACAGAACCAAAATGGGGTATGAGCAGTGTAGAAGAACCACTGCAGTACATCTGTATTTTCTTGGAGGTCTAGGCTATTTTTCAAGGTTTACAACTGGGCTATAAAAGTGTATTTTTGACATTTTAAGTCCCAGCCTGAGAACAAATTTTGATTTTTAAATTCAAACTTATCATTCCAAAACTCATTCTGGCACCTTTTTGGGACTTGATGAATTGTTTCAAAGATGTTTATTGCTTTTAAGTCTCTATTTTATTGTCAAGTTTGTAATACATAAACTGCTTTGAATTTTGTTAAGATAGTGATTAGACAGTGACGTGACTTTAAAACAGAAAACAAAAAGATTTAACTGGATTAAGAGAGAAGGATAGTACATTTTATGTAGTTACTCTGTTTCTAAGAATTAAAATACGCCTCCTCTGGATATGTATTTGCATCATGTAACATAATAAGAGAGCTCCAAAAATATCACTGTGTTCTTTGCAAGAAAGGGCAGCAATTTGTTCTGTATCAACAGCAACATTGTCTATTTCAAACAGCTTTCAGCTGGGATCTCTAAGTTCTGCACAAATATTATCCAAACCACCTAATACCATAGATGTTGCCATTGTTGGTCATTGATTAGAGCAGTAGGTTGAGAGCTAGTTACTCTTGAAGTTGACTCCATTTCTTCTGACCCAAAGTCAAGTGGCTTAGAATATCCAGGTGCCTCTCAGGCCAAGAGCCTCCTTAAACAGCCAAACTCATTGTCAAGTACCTGATCTTTAAAAAAAGTCAGCCTTGTGTGAGACTTGCTACATCCTATACAACTATACAATTTGATACATCCTAGGATTTTAGGATTCTGATTGCAACTTATAAAAATCAACCAACAGAAAATAGATATGGGCAACTTATTATACATAACCAGAGACCTCACAGAACAGAAAGACAAGCATGCAGCCACACCTCAGAAGGAATGGGGCAACTGGCAAGCCACTGGGAAACTACACATGGTCTCATTCAGATTCTGATCTCTGCTTCTCTTCATGTCTATCCCTAATCGTTGTCTTTCTCTTAAAACCTATTTTTCTGCTCCTTTATTTACACGGCATAATGTGGCCATTCTCAACTGCCATGTTTATATGTTTTAATTTTTGCTTCCCCATAAGTGATGACATCTGTTCCTCTATATCAGTTATCTATTGCTGTATAACCAATTACCTTAAAGTTAGTGACTTTTATTACCTTGCTTACTTCATTTATTTATTTATTCTATTTATTTATTGCATTTATTATCCTATAGTTTTTGTGGGGGAGGAAACAAGGTGTGGCTCAGCTGAGTGCCTTCTCCTCAAAATCCCACACAAGGCTGCAATTGAAATGTTGATTAGGGCAGCAGTCTTATGGAAAGGCTTCACTGAAGGAGATTTGCTCCTAAATTCAGTTCCTTAGAGATTGTTGGGCACACTGGCTATTGACTTCTTATAATTCCTTGCAACACGGGCCTTGCCTTAGAGTGACTCACAGTATGTCAGCTGGTTTCTATCAGAAGGAGCGAGAAGAGGAGAGCAAAGATAGTGGTTGCTGTCTTTTTATAACCTAACTTCAGAGGTGACATTCCATCACTTTTTCCTATTATATTTGGTAGAAGTGAGATACTAGGTTTAGTCCACACTCAAGAAAAGAGGGCATAAGTTCTAGTATACAGGGAACGCAGAGGGCCTTTATAGAGGATGCCTATCACATCCTCTCTGTCTTTGTCTCCTAATTCCAAATCCATTGGCAAAGGCCTTTCACTGACCTAACTTGGGTCCGATGCCTGTAGTTGTTTCAGTTAGCTGTAGAAAGAGTGTAGACTCATGGTATAGGTGGTACACATGGTGGAGGTAGTAGTAGTGCAAGACAGAGGAGGAACCATTATGGAAAAGGCAGACAGTTAAAGGGTTTGAACCTGAGTAAAATACTCCAAAATATCACTACCACCAACTTTCTTAACCATTCTTTCTTAATGGAAATAAAAACTTTCCTAGCAGATTATTCATCTCCCAAAGGACTAAAGTTCTGTACATACAGATTTTCTGAATAATTCAGATTCTTGAAGCCCTTAATCCTAAATTATATATGTAACTAAGGCTAATGTGCTTTTTAAATGATTCACAATATGTGCCATTATCCTTTTTTAAAATTTGTTTTTATTCATTGAATTTTGATAAAATATATATAACATACAATTTACTACTTTCACCGTTCTTAGCCATATAGTTCAGTGGTGTTAGGTACACTCTCAATGTTGTATGACCCTTGCCACCACCCATCTCAAGAACTTTTTTCATCTTCCAAAACTGAAACTTGATACCCATTAAACTTATTAATCTCACATTTCCCTTTCCCCTTCGCCTGCGGCAATCACTATTCTACGTTCTGTCTCTGATTCTGATTGCTCTAGGAAACTCAAATGAGAGGAATCACAGAGTATTTGTCCTCTTGTGATTAGCTTATTTTATTTAGCATAATGCCCTTACCAAAGATTCATCCATTTGGTAGCATGTCTCAGAATTTTCTTCCTTTTTATGGTTTAATAATCTTCTACTGTATCTGTATTCCACATTTTCTTCATCCATTCATCCATTGATGGGCAGACACTTGGGTTGGTCCACCTTTTGGCTATTGTGAAGAATACTACTAAGAACACTGGTATACAAATATCTGTTTGAGTCCCTGCTTTCAGTTCCTTGGGGTATATGCTCAGAAGTGAAATTACTGAATCACAGTAATTCTATTTTTAACTTCTTGAGGAATTGCCATCCTGTCTCCCATTGAAGCTGTGCCATTTTATACTCCCACCAGATGAGCACAAAGATTCTGATTTCTCTATATCCTTACCAATGCTTATTTTCTGGTTTTTGTTTTTGTTTTAATAATAACCATCCTAGAAGATGAAAGGGGGTATCTCATTGTGGTTTTGATACACATTTCTTTAATGATTAATGATGTTGAGCTTCTTTTCATGATATTTATTGTCATTTGTATATCTTTGGAGAAATATCTATTCAAGCTCTTTGTCCATTTTAATTTGTCTGTTTTGTTGTTGTTGTTGTTGAGTTGTAAGTGTTCTTTATATAGTCTGGATATTAACCCTTTATTAGATGTATGACTTGAAAACATTTTCTCCCATTCTGTGTGTTGTCTTTTCACTCTGTTGATAGTCTCCATTTTAAATTTTGATATAGTCCAGTTTATTTTTCTTTTGTTGCCTGTGCTTTTGGTGTCATGTAGAAGAGATTATTACCAAATCTAATGTCATGAAGCTTTTCTTCTATTTTCTTTTCCAAAGAGTTTTATAGTCTTAGTTCTTAGATTTAGATCTCTGGGCCTCTCTAGCCTTTGTAGGCATAATCTGATGAGCCTAGGAAGTTGGTATTAAATTTTGACTGACATTTCTGTTTATGGTTAAGTAAGCATCCATCTTTTATGGTTCTTAGAAAAAGGAAAACATTGTCCACACTTCTGTACTCATTATGACATTTGAGAATCCCAAAGATTTGCAAAAACTTAACAAATATTACTAAATTCTCTAATTATCTCCCAAGGTGTCTCAGACTGTAATTTATTTATTTTTTATTTTTATTTTTTAAAAGATGTATTTATTCATGAAAGAGAGAGAGAGGCTCAGAGACACAGGCAGAGGGAGAAGCAGGCTCCATACAGGGAGCCTGACATGGGACTCAATCTTGGGTCTCCAGGATCATGCCCTGGGCTGAAGGTAGTGCTAAACCACTGAGCCACCCAGGCTGCCCTCAGACAGTAATTTAGGAGACTATTATGCTATACCAGAAAATCTGAACTCTGACATGATTTAATAGATGCACTTAAAAGCTTTTGAAAAGGCTGATTAGAGTGTTGTTTTCAGGTCATGATTCCTAAATATGTTTATGATAAATGTTAAGTGTGCTTAATTATCTTGATTTACCATTATAGTTTTAGTGCTATATGACATACAGTACGTATCTAAAGTCTTCTTTAGATCGTTGTTCATTTCTTTTGCCTTCCCCTTTCTAACTCTGGGTTTGTATTTAGGATGCATTTAGGATACAAATATCCTCATCTGTACCATAGGTGTTTGTCACCACACCCAAATGTTCCACATATGTTCTTTCTACAGTCACCAGCAAGGAAAGAAAAACATTTTCTTATAAAACAAAGTGCTTGTTGCACAGGTTAACTCTGGAAGCCTCTGGTGAAGCCCCTTTATTTAAATATCCCTCTCTAAGCACCTAGTGGCTGTAGCTACAGGAGTCCCTAGAAACTCCATAGGTAAGTAGATGAATTATGAAAATGCTGGCTTTTATGATACATTTAAGGTGCTGGAAAATACCAATTTGATACAAACTAATTCAGGTTATTATTTGGCTAGAGTCAAACATTTGGAAAGGGTCACCAAATGGTTTTAGTATCCAAACCTTCTGGTAGGTCACCTAGAGCTAGAGTAACTTGTTGCTCCTTTGGCCTTCCCAATTTGATTCCCCAACCTTGGCTGGAGCTGGGAGGGAATGAAGTATGAAACTTCCAGGAAGAACAGGAGACAGCATTCAATGGCAGAAGCATTGCCTAGGCTGCCGCACCTCATCCAGCTTACCATCCCATGCCTTTCTGTCCCAACCTATACTATTATCATCCCATGTTAGGTAGGGTAGGCTAACTGAAAAACAGACTCAAAGTGCAACAGCTCAATTCAAGAGAAGTTTTTTTCGCTCTATTTCTCTCTTACAAGCCCAGATTCATCCTAAATGAAAATATGTTCTGTATTCTAGAATATCTTCATGGGAACCTAGAGATCATTTATCATGAATATGAAATTAGTAGAAGCAAATGCTCTTGGCAATGGGCTTAAGTTATTTCTTTGTTGAGGGATATCAGACAAAGGTTTGAGTTTAGGCATAACAGCTCAAATCAGGCCTATACATGAAAGAGGAAGCTTTATTTAAGATTCCTTTTACCATTTTCCAGTTTTTTCATTATATTTATATCCATAAATTCATTTGTATAAGCTCTCACTATAGGAATGAAAATATTTAAGTTTTTCAGCTTAAATAGTTCATTAGGATTTTAGCCTGCAACATTTTCACAGACAACTCATTAGTTCTGATGATTTCACACTGTTCTGTACAGCTGTGTCATGACAATATGGGTGCAGTGAAATATTAGGGTTAAGCTGGGCCATGCATTATGAATTCCTGTTTCAGCTGCTTATTGATGCCATCCCTAAAATAAATGAATAAACCTTTGACATTCCATTGTTTGATAACATACTCAAAATTATTCTTTAAAGAAAGTAAAAACGCTGCTCAGTTCTGCTCAGTTACAATTATTTTTCCCCTAAGAATGGTGAATTGGTGGAAAAGAGTTCAGTGTGGTACATGTAGACTTCTAGAGAACACTCACTCATCTTTCCTATGAATTCAGATTAATCAAATAGCCTGAAATACAGGTCATTTAGGTCTGCTTAAGGCTTCCTTTTAGATTTTGACCGAAATTGTCCTAATTCCAAAACAGTGAGAATAAAGTCAACAGGAGGGTAAAAAAGAGTTAGTGGCTGATCACTTTGCATCTTCACAGGGTATGGAAAGCTCTCTGAAGAGCCCAGTAACAGACAAGATTAAGATGAAGGCTATAAAAATATTTAGAGATGGGACTAATATTCGAAAGATTCAGATTAAAAGCATAACTTTGAAATTAAAAGAAACTTTAAAATTTCTACTTTGGTTTCTTATCAAGATATAGGAAACCATGAAAAAAAGGATATAGGAAAACATGATCTCCTTGAAACTAGAGCAAATGGTCACAAGGAACCATCCGGATGAGATGAAATGATGGGTGCCTAAGCTGCCCTCTAAGACAAGTGGAAGTTGGAAGCACCAGATCCAGGCAAAGGTTCCAGGTCACATTTCAAGGGGAGGTGGGATTAATCTACCAGCTACAGGGCATGAGGAAGCAGAGATCCAACAAGAGCTCAGCAATTCTGCCCAAAGAAGGTAGCCTGGTTAGGCTGGGGAGAAAGGCAGATTCCAGGACTCGGAATCAGGAGAACCCCTGAGGGAGATCTGTGCTGAACTCCCTCAGGCACTTGAGTGAAGTCCCTGTGACCTCAGTCCTGGGCTGTAAGAAGCCTGCAAGCCTCTGAGCTGCTTCAGACAAGGACTGCAATGACAAGGACAGAATAAATGGGATTCGAAAGTTGTAACCACAGAATTAACTAATTCCATTTTAGACACAGCAAAAAGCCAAGTCTGGCTCTGCCGTTAACCAGCTGTGGCTTTTTGAGAAATTGACTTATTTTTTCTGATCCTTAGTTTCCTCATTTATAAAATGGGGCTCAGAATTTCGTGGAAGCCCTCATGTCTGACACAATTAGGGCCAGTACTTGGTTGGTTAATTAAAAACAAAAAACAAAAACAAACAACAACAACAAAAAAAAAACTCAGCTCAAGAGTGGAGTTTTAAGCAGGAATAGGCATTTACCTGCAATATTTTTTAAAACACAGAAAAGTGCATTTATTACCCAATATTTTGGTGCATGATTAAGGCATTTTTCTGATTAAAGTTAGAGTCCTTCCTTTCTTGCAAAAGCAACATATATGATGAATTGTCAACTATCTTGTATCTTTGTTTTTAAATGGACTGAAATCTTACAGTTTAGTTTAAGTGCACAATCATTCCAAATCCTTATTCCCAACTCACATTATCTCCACTCTATTTATTTTTTAGTTTTTTACAGTTGTCTGGCCTGTGACAAATCTGATTTCAATTTTTGTTTTGTTTTGTTTTAGTTGGCTTGCCTTTAAACTGAGTCGTTTTAGATTACTCAACTTAGTTTTCATAGAAACAGCAGCTTTCTTTCATTTTCACTCTTTTTCATTGATATGTTAACTATTTCATTAGATTACCTAATTATAATTGTAACTAGTTTGTAAACTGATGCAACTGGTGTTTGGCAAGCAAACAACTCAAACGGTGAGAGCTGAAGCTAGTGAGCATACAGAACAGCCTCCCAGCTGGCTACAGACATTCGTTGGCATATGGAGAGAATGAAGAACATCAGTCATTTCAGTGTCTGGTAAGTGAAGATATGTTAAGAGTGCTTCTAATGAACTTCATGAAATTATCATGGGGATTACAGGAAAAGTTGATGTTGAAGGCTTGTCAAATGGCTATACTCACTAGAAGCTGGTTTCCTTCTTTTCCTTCAAGAGCCTCCAGAGCACAGTGCCTTGAAGAATGACAATCCCTCTGCAAGCAAGTCAACTCAGTAATTAGATGCTTAAAATAATAATAATAATAATAAATAATTAGATACTCAAGACTGTAATATAAAATTTCAATTCCTTTCTGCCTCCTACTCCATTGTTTTAAGCACATCAGTCTCTCTCAAAGTTATGGATGGTCTTCTTTCCCCATGCTCCAGGGCCATCTTATTCAAGCTTGATATCCATGGCTTTGGCAATGCACAACTTTCTGTTCAGGCTGAACTGGTGAAGCACTAATGTCAGGCTTCCAGAATAAATAACTAGGAAGGTTGCTCTTTAAAGTTTAATGGTATTTGGAGTTCCACATGATTCTAATTTAGGCCTATGGGGTATTTATAGGGTGTTTTTGATGTTCTATCATGTTTGACAATACAGTTTTCAAAAAATCAAATAGGATAAAGTATCCACCCATGAGTTGGGTATCAAAGATTATATTGGGGAGAAGTTGTGCACTCTGTTTGCAAATTATTTTGCTTTAGAAGGCAGCTTCCATGTTGGTAGAACAAAAGAAAGCCAATGTAAGGTAGGCAGTGTACTTCCTATTTCTGAGGAGTCTAATTTTTCTTTCTTTGGCTCAGCAGGGTAGGGGCTACACATACTCCTAAATGCCCCTTCCATTTTTCCAAGGAAACTTCTCCAATATGTTTATGTCTGGACAAAGGGAAAGAAATATTAAGAGCCACATACAACTGCCTATCATTTGTCTAGGTACTTAGAAAGGATAAAGTTTTGTTCTACCACTCAAGTGAATCATATTAGAGAACTTGGTATGGCTTAGTCAGAAAACTCTATTTCTCAGCATATTTTCCTGGTCACATACTGAGGGCTATTGCTTCTCTGGTTCTTTGCACAGATTTGGCTGCTCTGCAAAAGGCCTAAAACTTTGTGTGAGCTCCTTCTGATGGCCCACCTCAGCCATAGAGAGATTCATTACACAGAAGAAAGGAGCAGCCAGTGAGTACCTGTTCTTCCTCTTCTAGGCCATTAAAGGAGACTAGTAACCAACCCAAAGTCAGCATCTTTTCCCTTGAGTGAGAAATAAACTATCCCACCCATAGTCTCTTGAGATGTGATTCAGCATGAATAAAGAGTAAAAGAGTTTCTTACAAATATGTCACTTCCATAAGGTGTCAGCAGAGTTTGATATATTGCTCTCTGGGCATAAGCAAGCCCTCACTGTAGAAGACTTCACAGACTTTTCTGGAAAAAGCATTTAAATGGCTGAGTGGGGAAAGAAGAGAAGAGAAAGAAGAAGAGAGAGAAGAGAGAGAAGAGAAGAGAAGAGAAGAGAAGAGAAGAGAAGAGAGAAGAGAAGAGAAAGAAGAGAAAAGAAAAGGAAAGAAAAGAGGGTATTTAGGCCTCAGGTGCAAACTTCATTTTTGACATCATTTTGCATATATCTGTTTGGGGTCAAGTTTGGAACTTGGGAGGATGAGGTCATGCATTCAACCCCACGGCTTCTCTCCATGGTTTTGACTGTGAGCTCACAAAGTGAAGCTGTGGGTCACAGGATGGAATCCCTATAGTAGCACTTTGCAAAATTTGTGGTATTTAAAATACATGGCAAAAACATGTGATAATTTTGTGAAGAATGGCTTCTGAGTAAGAAAATAGGATCTTCTGAGTAATCCTTAACTTCAACTTCCCATTATTTCTTGACTCAAGTTCATCTTCTTTAGATGATGCTACTTAGTTTTGGGGAGCTAGATCACCTTAATCTAAAGAAGACCCTTTTAATAATGAAATCAAGAAATTAAGGATTGCTGAGAAAGAAATAAAAAATTTAAAGATCCAGGAGAAACTACTATGGTCTCAGCTTTACATGGCTTAATTATCTTCTCTCCAGACTTGTCCAGCAAAAGGCTACCTTTGAGTCTCAAAGCACCTCAGGCATTTATGGATATGCCCTGTTCCCTGACACTCATGTAACAAGAGACATATAGAAACAAATCTGATGACCTCAAAATGGTCTGGGTTTAAAAATTGGTCAGCTATTCATTGTAGTAAATTCACTTTTGTTCTCTTTTACCTGCAGTTAGTAAAAAAATTTATTGTTGTAATAATGGCACATGTTCTATCCTGCATGTCCACAATATTGAATTAGAAAACTTGATTGAATTAGAAAAGTGAAGAATTGTGATGTTTTGGATCATAATAACTGCCAGATAACTGCAATTGTAACATTTTGGAGAGGAATTGGCAGAAAGGAACTTTGTACTGCAGATCTCCCCATGTGAACTCTGAGTTATGCAGAAAATCTCCCAACCCATTTTTAACAAAACCTATAGCCAATCTGAAACATGTCTAATTTTGGATAACTTAAAACTACTAGATGGTTAATACTTCTGTTCTCAACCTGCTATCCTAAAATAAGGGTTCTTTTATTTCAAAAGATTATTTTTAAATTAGTTCTTGGCACTCTGAGATTTGCCATTTTTGAGTTTGTAGTTTGAAGTAACTGCTACTTCTTTTTACAAACTTTTCCTGCAATGAAATAAAATGTACCCAGGGGGCATGTGGGACTCCTCTCCTCTTCCAACCAGAAAAGTTGATGATATAAATAGCTTTATTGTTTAATTATATGTTAAATCTTGAAGCCTTTTTGGCATCTTTAGTATTAAATTATTATATAAACCTTAAACATAGAGGAACTAGACCTTCTGTAACTGCAGGTTGGAATATGATGTCCTTTATTCTGTCTGGTATTCATTATGAATTTATTATTTTCAAATATGGTATTATTATTTATAGGTGTATTAGAATAAAGCTGGATGTTTTGATAAACTCTCACTTGTCTTTTCAGCTGATGTCTTCCTGTAGCATGTGAGATGTATATGCAATGAACAGAATTCTCACTGTAATACATGGTTAAATTGGTGGGATTCTTGGGTGGCTCAGTGGTTGAGCATCTGCCTTCAGCTCAGGGAGTGATCCTGGGGTCCTGGGATCGAGACCTGCATCGGGCTTTCCTTGAGGATCCTGCTTCTTCTTCTGCCTATGTCTCTGCTTCTCTCTGTGTCTCATAAATAAATAAAATATTTTTAAAAAATACAAGATTAAATTGGGAACATGGTCCATGTTCTTTCTCAGTCCTTTCCAGATGCACTCAGTTAACCCCGTTATTTTGCAAACGGTGAGTGGGGCTCATCGTTTGCCAACTTCCTCTAAAATTAAGTGTTCTTGGACATTGGTTAATTACTTGGATGAAGGTGGCAGAAGCAAGTTCTGCAGTGGCCTCTGAGATGCATGGAGACATGAAACAGGCAGTTGGTAGTCAGTTGGAGTCAGTAGGAAACATGGGAAATTACAATTTAGGTGTTCATGAAATACATCTGGGAAATAAAGGCTGATAAGTTCTGCAGTAGGGTATATCAATAACAATCTGAACACCCTTGCTTCGGTGGTTTTGTCAATAATTTCAAGGTATAATTTTATAACTGCTTCTTTTTATTTCATAATACATTTTCCCCAGTAAACCTTTTTGACAGCAACAAGCTAAAAGAAAAATGAAAGTGCATGTTTAGTTAAAATTAAGTACTGATTTTCTATTTCCCAAGAAAGTAATAATAACTATGTGACTTGCAGAAAATATTTATGAACATTTACCATCCATTATGGGTATCATAATGATACCACTAATGACAAGAGAATCAGAAGATACAAATTTGCTATAGAAGCAACTATGTATATCAAAAATTGGTACTTATTAAAGAAATGTCCAAGGATGATAATGTAATATGGATAGTAGCAAGAAGTGTGTTTAATTTTTATTACATGATTATTCATTTAGATCAAATGATTGTTCATCTAAATTTATTTTACTTTAGACTCTGGTTTCCTATGCATGAATGAGAAATGAAAGACAGCTGTTTAGTAAGTTGAGCCTGTTATTAGAGGAATTTGGCAAACAATGAAAGATGTGAATTTTATATCAGTGTCATCAAATGATTCAAATAGAAAAATCCATCACATTAATTCCAATCATAGCATAATATTTTCAATTTATGCAATCAAAATAAAGCTTCAAATGTTCATTAAAAAGAAGTTAAAATACCTACAGTTATTGTAAATTTTATTATAAATTTAATTAAAACTTTCAACATCAAAGATAGAATTATTTGAATATACATTTTGGTGAAGTGCAGTGTCATGATATAAAGAAAAACAAAGCAGACTAAATTAAGAAACTGATTGGAGTCAATCATGTGGAATTGGTTCTCATGCACACATAACTCAGATGGAAGTACAATTTTTGATAGTCTACCAATTGATGTCAAGTCAAGACTTGTCACAATTTACAAATATTTTTATGAAGAAGCTAATGCTGAAATTAGAAGAAACACTTTAACATGATAGTACATGCTTTTTCTCTTTATGGCCCATCATCCAGTTCAATTGTAAAAATGTTGACTTTGAAGATCTACTTTATCAACTTCTTATAACCTCGGTGTGCCATAAAAAAAAAATAAAGTTTTATTTTGTAAATGAGTTTACCAAATTTTGATTGTGTTTTGTTCAAAATCACTTGGAAACTTTTGATCATAGTATTCAACATACTGAAGAAGGCAAAATGTAGTCTTTCAAGACTTTTAGTTAATTTTAATTGTTAAAAACATAGATCATAAACAAGAGAAAAGCTAAAATTATTACCATAGTAGCAGGGGAAGAACTTCATAAATCAAATCATGAAAGATCAAAAAGTTAAAAGTTTTGACTTTCAAAGCAAACAATTTCAAATTAAACAATGGCCATTTTGAATTTCTTGACTTATGGGAAGAATTTTTTGTTGGCATTCCTATTTTTAATTGGATAAATTTATATTCTAGGCCACAATGGAACGAAATTGGAGATGAGTATGGTTTTGTAGCAGTTATGTCTCACAAAACATTCAAAACAATAAAATTTTGTTTTATGAAAATATTTATCAAAGAAAAGCCTTTGGGATGGGACGAAAAGATACAATGTGTGAAAATACTTGGGCTACACTGTTTACACGCTTCAAGATTAAAAAAAAAATTGAGAATATCTTCTAACAGTAGAATTTGCTCTGAGCTTTTCGGATGCCTCAACATTTGTGGCTCTCTTATTTTCTCAGTTAAATTCCAATATTTAAGACAGAAGATAATCTAATACAGGAGTGCAAGTTTGATGTCCATAGAATTCTCATTTCCTTGTTGGTCCTCTATTTTTCCCTGAAATATATTTGAGTTTTCTCTTTGTCTTTGATATTCTTAAACTTTACCATAATGTGTCCACATGTTGTTTTTCCTGGCTGGCATCTCTAAGCCTCTTTCAGCCTGACGTTTTTCATCTTCCTTCAACTCCAGGAAATTTACTTTCATTTTTGTTGGATATTTCCTGAACTTTTTAATTTTTTCTTTCCTTTAAAGAATTCTATCTCCTGGATATTGACATTTTCATTTCTAAATTCTGCATCCCCTAGCTTTCCCTTCATATTTTATCTCTTTATCATTTCCTGGTGATCTCTGGGATAGTACTGTACCTGCTGATTGAAATATTCTTTTCTTTTGTGGAATTTATATGACTACTGAACTCGTCTATTGTATTTTTTATATCAACTGTTTATTATGTTCATGTTTAGAGTTTTCTCTCAACTTTTTAATATTTTCTGTGGCTATAAAGGTGAATAACATATACTACTCTTCTTTTTTTAAGATTTACTTATTTATTTGAGACAGAGAGAGAGAGAGCAGGTGCCCGAAATATACTACTTTTCTAAAGGATTGTATACTTAGATTAAAGCCAGTTTTCAAGAAATTCATAGGTTTGATTTAGTACTTTAATCACGAATCTTTAATTCACTTTGTTTTCTCTATTATTCTTCTAATATTTCAGGCTTGAGTGAAACCCTTCTTTTACCAGATGCGGGGGTTTGAATAATATACCCCCAAGAGATACATTCAAGTGTTAGCCCCCAGTCCCTGTGAATGTGGCCTTGTTTGGAAATGGAGTCTTTGCAGATGTGTTTGAGGAGGGCATCCCAAGAATGTGACTTCCAGTTGGTCTGTGAACCTGGAATCTTGCAATCAGAGGCTCTTTACCCTGTCCCCTGTCCTTGGAATGTACATGCAGAGATTTCATTTTGCAGCTGCCAAAGGCAAGTTTTTTTTTTTTTTAAGATTTTATTTATTTATTCATGAGACACACACACACACACACACAGAGAGAGAGAGAGAGAGGAGGCAGAGACACAGGCAGAGGGAGAAGCAGGCTCCATGCAGGGATCCCGATATGGGACTTGATCCCGGGTCCCCAGGATCATGCCCTGGGCCGAAGGTGGCACCAAACCACTGAGCTACCTGGGCTGCCCCTCAAGGCAAGTTTTGTATATAAGTTTATAAGTTCCCTTGCTTATTAAACACATCACTGACTAGTCTGGAGAGGTCTGCCTTTTTCTTTGGTCTCTCTCTCTCTCTCTCTCTGAGCTTGGGATCTGGAGCCTGACTTCAGATTATGCCTGAAAAGCTTCTGAGGAGGTTTTGACCCAACAAGATGTAATCAAGTGAAGCTCATCCTGGATTAGAATGGAGCCTAAGACTGAGGACTGATACGTTTATAAGAGAAAAGGGAGAGGGGTTTAGATGCAGAAACACAGAAAAGACACAAGGGAAGAAGGCCATGTGGAGGTGGAGGCAGAGATTGAAACGAGGCACCTATAAACCAGGGATTGCCAGAAGGCACCAGAAACTAGATAGAAGGAGGAAGCATTCTTCTTTAAACACTTCAGTGGGAATACGATCCAACCACTGCCTTAGTTTTGACTTCTGGCCCCCAGAACTCTGAAGGAATAAATTTTTGTTGTGTTGAGCCACCCTTTTGTGGTAAGTTGTTGTGGCAGCCCTAGAAAACTGATACACTATGAAAGGCGTTTTTAAGATTTTATTTTTAAGTAATCTCTACACCCAATGTGAGGCTTGAGCTTAGAACCCCAAGATCAAGAATTGCATACTCTACTAGACTGAGCCAGCCAGGTGCCCCTGGAAGGCATTTTTTAATAGTCTGAAGCCCTTCTAAGCCATACACAGTTCATGAATTTCAGTAACTTTGCAGATAGTACTCCCTCAGACTTTGTTCCTTTCTCTGTGGAGACGAACTTCACAACCTGCTTAAATCTAACCAAAGTATAGGCTTTGGTTTGCATTAACGTTCTCTTCACACCCCACATTTCTGCCAGATTAATGCTTATTTTGGTTTTGTTTTTCAGCGTCCTCTGGCTTTCAGAGTTTTGCTGACACTATATCTAAAGGGAGAAGTAGAAACTTGTAGGCTCTTTAGGTAGAATGTGGGCAGTAGGAGGAACTGGCCCAAGCATTAGTTCCTGTGGATGCCCTTAGCATTCAGCCCAGTGCCCATTCTGTACCGGGTGTTAAAGACCCATTGTTTGAATGGAATCAAAGTCAGTAGGGAGTTTTTATACTCATGAGAATCTAAACTATTTTTTTAAAAATTTTTTTTAATTTATTTTATTTATTTATGATAGTCAGAGAGAGAGAGAGAGAGAGAGAGAGAGAGAGAGAGGCAGAGACACAAGCAGGCTCCATGCACCGGGAGCCCGATATGGGATTCGATCCCGGGTCTCCAGGATTGCACCCTGGGCCAAAGGCAGGCGCCAAACTGCTGCGCCACCCAGGGATCCCTACTCATGAGAATCTAAAACTAGATGAGTGTCATTTTATAAATACCCAGGGATGATTTTAGACTTTCAAACTTAACTATGCAATAAGAATTAGTGTTCTTGGGGCACCTGAGTGGCTCAGTCAGTTAAGCGTCAGCCTTCAGCTCAGGTCATCTCCAAGTCCTAGGATTGAGCCCCAAGTCAGGCTCCCTGCTTGGTGGAGAGTCTGCTTCTCCCTTTTCCTCTGCCCCTCCTCCATGCATGTGTGTGTGCTTTCTCTCTCAAATGAATAAATAAAATCTCAAAAAAAAAAAAAAAGAATTTGTGTTCTTCTAAATGTGTACCACATAGCCGCTTCACTGTCTAAAAAAAGGATTTCACAATTTACTACAATTTTTACACATATTACTTGCTCTTCTAAATAACCATGGCTTATTCTATTATTACTTACCCCTATCTATGTGTGGAAACAAAGACTTAGCAAGATTTAAATACACAACCAGTCACAGAACCAAAATTCAAGGCCCTGTCCAGTAGAGGATTTCAACAAAACTTTAAGAACTGTGAAAGACTGAGAAGGTCATCATCAGCCCTCTGCCACATCTCTGGTATGTATCATGTACCCTGGTTAATGTAGAGAATATTTTGTTTTTCAGTCTCAAAGCCTATCCTTTTCATTTAGTACTATAGAGAAGAGTATACCACCCGTGGACTAACGGTGAGAACTCAAAGTGGGTCATGAGATGTAGCATGTTTTGCAGAAAATGGAAAGTAATCTGCTCAAATTTCTTTGGCAGGGCAGCCAAAATGAGACAATCACTTTGGCAGTGATGGATGAGAAAGATTTAAAAGATGTCTTCTTTTAGTGACATTCTTGATAATGTAGATGAGCTGCTGATGTAACTTTAAAGAAATTCAAGAGATAGGAAACCGTAGTGGGAAGAAATATGGGCTCAGCTCTTATCTTGAAAAATGTTCTCTGTTGTGATAAATGCCCACACCACCATCTCATTGACAACACCAGTTACACATTAGAACCCAACTGTTTGAACTTCTTAAGATTATGGCATCGTTTTGAAATATTTGGTAATATTCTAGGAAAATTCAGTTACAAAATGGCTTTCCATTTGAATTTTATATAGTTAAAAATACTTTCATACTTGCAAGTTTTAAATTTTTCTGTTCTAAATAAATTTTCTGCTAAAATCCACACCCACAGCCTTGCTATTATTGCCTTTCTTAGTGATGATGAGACCAGTAATAAGGAAACGAACAAGATGGCACCAGTACAACATTAACTGATGCAATGAAAATGTGCATGATACATGAACCAAAGAGAAAGGGATCTAACCATATTTTACTTGCCATGAATCTAACCAACCTTGTATTCTATAGCCCACAATTTGTCTGCTCACTGTATTATTTTGCATTTCTGTCCATTCTACACAAGTTTTCACATCAATGCATTTTTACTGTGTGCCTTAGAGAATAATTTTAAATGGGATTGAATTTGCTAAGCCCTACTGTCACTTTTCCTGAAAAAAGTATATATTTGGAACTATGAAAGTTCAATTGAACCCTTGCTTTTACGGCACATTGTCAGTCATATACTTGTATTATGTTGAGATCTTGACCAGGATTGCTATTTCAGTGTTATATTGTACTGAAAAAGAAGAATAAAATCAAATATGTAGAATTTTAAAAATATATATATATATATATCAGAGTGAGGACTTCATTCTGGTCCTGTTTTGTGTTGAGAAAAAATCAAGTTGTTATGCTAGACTATCAAATACATTAATTTGCTGCTTATGTGAAGTTTGATAAGGAAGAAAATGTAGCAGAAAAGACTTGTGTGAAAAGATGTTGTTAGATATGGTATATGCATTTGAGAAATTCAAGAAATTTATAAAACTAAACATTTATTTTTAATTAACATCATTTGACAAATGGCATTATTTTGATGCAAAAAGGACTTAATATTTCTTTTCCATTTAACAAAGGTTATACAGTGACAAGTCTTATCTGATGACAAGTTTAATATTATTTTTTAAAGATTTTATTTATTTATTTATTTATTTGAGAGAGAGAGCAGGGAAGCCAACACTAAGGCTCCTGAGAAATGAAATCAGACACTACCAATTGAGCCCCATTATTCTTTGTTTAATTTTATTTATATATAGTGCCCTGAAAACTAGGAAGATGGAATAATTTTTCACAGCTATCCCTACCTGAATTCCTTGCAAAGCACTAAGAAAAAAGCAATTTAAAACATTCTCTCATCTTTTAATGAAATGTTTTAATGTTAATCTTTTAACAAGTATCTTAAGCTGGTAATAAAAAAAATCTACTTGAGTTGATTTAGTAAATATATATTTATAAAATAAATGTGTTCTTGATGTTAGTAAACAAATAATATGCTGTGTCTCAAGAAATATTATAAGTATCTGTTCATTGAATAATAGCCACATACTGTTTTAGAAGTTCAAAGGGAAATTTTAATGAAGCTTTCTTTTAATAAATATCACTTTATTTTTACAGATCAAATTTACATAACTAATGTATGTTTTATAAAGTATTAAAGACTATAATTCTGTCCACTGTTACTTAGTAGAAAACATGCTGTATAAATTTCTATTCTCCTCAATCATATTCTCTAACTATCCCCAGAATTTCTTCCATCCTGGGCTTGTATGAGCCTTGGAGAGAGGGTCTGGATTCTGGGTGTTGCTGCATTACACTCTCCCTATTTGCAGAATGACAGAGGAAAAGGGAGCCATGATCTCTGCAAGCACTCATCAAGTGCAACATGAGAGGTCTGGAAAGAACTCACTCCTGGACAGTTCATGTCCTTATTAGAATTGTATAAAAGAGAAAATGAGTCAAAGGTGAACATCAGATTCTGTAAAAGCTATTCTCCCCTTGGTATCAGATGCAGCATTTCATTTCCAGGATACGCAACACAGTTTAGTGGTTAAGAGCATGAACTTTGGGATCAGATAGCTCAAAGTGCATGTCCAAAACTGACAGCTGTTTGACTTTGGGTAATCTGCTTAACCTTCCTTTAGCCTTCATTTCCTGACCTGTACTAGAGCCGTGGAATAATAACTACCTCCTAGAGTTGTTCTGAGAGTAAATACTACATGAAATTGCTAAAATTCTGGCACCCCTTAGCAAGAACTGAGTAAGAGTACTGGATTGCTGTTGCTTTGTTATCATTATTTTCCACAGAAGAATATAGGAGAAACCATAGGAAAACACAAGAGAAAGCAGACTCCTTACCCTTCTAGGACTAGAAAACTGTGATCACTGGCAGAGAAGAGCAGTTTAATATTTGTTATGAATCACAGTACTCAAAGTACTATCAAGTTACTTTACTCTTAGTAAAGCCCCTTGCTTCAAACATATGCTATTTATGTAATTCATACTGCATGGTATAAAAGACAGTACTGGAGCAATAAAAATAAGTCTAGAGGCTAGCCAACCTAACTGAAATATACAGGTTGAAAATTTTCCACATCATTCAAAGTAACATATCTCAGAATGAGCAATATTCAGATGCATGGAGGTGGTTATTGGCTTCTGAACAACAAATGTCTTAAACTTGTTTCTGTAGGTTTCTATAAAGTGAATTATCTCAAAGGGACACCTTTACCACTTAGGTGGTCTTCCTCTATTCCAAATTTTCTTTTTTTTTATTCTAAATTTTCAATGTATCTGATTTATTTTAGATTAGCAGATGCAGTGCATCATTTATTTTAGTCTTTTTATTGCATTTTTAAGAACCAGACTAGTTGGGAGAAAATTGGAAAGAATCCGTTAAAAATAATTTAGGTATTCATAAAACCTAACCATTCAATATTCATATTCTATTATGATTTGAGCATCTCTACATGAGGTCATTTTAGCTAATGATTTTATGTTCCAAGTTTCATCATCTCTACCCTGGTAGGATGATAAAAATGTCAAAGAAAAACTATAAAACTTTTGAGGAATAGGGGGATTTAGGGTAAAGTATCTTTATTAAATTGTGATTTTAAAAAGTATGGCTCAGGTAAAAATAGATTTGCTCTTGCTGTTCAGAAATTTCAGTTTAATTTTTAACAAAATAAAAATATTGAAAAATACTATACATGGTATTATATTTTTGTATTATGTGCACTGTCTTAATGCATTACTATTAGGTGGTTTGTATTTCTTAGGAAAGCTATCTGATTTTGCCTAATATTCATTAACGTAATTGATTTAATATAAAATATCTGCATTTTTTCTTGTGTGTTTTCCAAAATTATTCTCACAGAAATAATCTTCAGAACTGCTATTGTTCTATCCATCACAAGATCATATGATGAGGAATGAAAGTTAGAAGGATTCGTCTTTGAGACTAAGTCCTTTTGCTTAATAAGAAGGGTTTTGCATACTTAGGAATGTTGCTAAAAACCCAACACAGGATTTGAAGTGTGTCTGATAGTCTGTACCTGGTCTTTATGGTAAAGCCTATCAGATTGATAAATTTTTTCTTAACTTATATCATTGTCATAGCAGCGGTTGCCAAAATCATAAATTCTGTGAATGAAAATAAATGACTTTTAAAGTATATAAGTAAGCAGCTATATGTTCATTTTTGATGAGAACTTTAAAGTTGGCACAGAATTGTCTAACAATGATAACACTTATAGAAATATTCACGTGAATGCATATATGAATTCATAAATATATATGAATTTTGCTTGCTTTTTATACTGAAATACTATACATGATAATTTTTGGTTTTGTGCTCTGTATTCTAGATCAGTAGTATTCACATTTTTTGAAAATACACTCCATCAACAAAATTTTTTAAAGCAAATACTCTTTCCCTTCACGTTTATTTTGTAAATTATCTGTACTACCATACTAATATGTACACTATCAAGTATACAGAAGAATAAAAACTTAACAAAGTTTATTTCAATTTATTAACACCGCAGAAAACTCACTATTTGCTCTGCGTGATTTGAAAATTTAGAAAAATCTCAGTTTTATACTTAAAATATTTCAAAGGTCTAGGTTTCAACTCAAGTT
This sequence comes from Nyctereutes procyonoides, assembly GCF_905146905.1. Lineage (NCBI taxonomy): Eukaryota > Metazoa > Chordata > Mammalia > Carnivora > Canidae > Nyctereutes > Nyctereutes procyonoides. The sequence continues at coordinate 14,189,615 of NW_026575033.1, read as the reverse complement.
ATGTTGATATTTGCCTTCAGTGGGTTTTATATTGTATATTGTTAGTGATCTATTTTTATTCTCTCTTCCTTCATATCTTCCTTAGGTGCTTCTAGTCAGCACAACTGTATTTGATTAGTATTCCAAACCTTAAGCTCAAAGTAATATGGAAAAAGTAATTCTTAGTTTCCTGGGTTTTTCAGGACAATACAATACACTTGAGAAATAATCATGGAATTATTGGACACGGGCAGCCCACTGTGAGACAGTGTTGGGCCAAAGCTCTACCTATTTTTGTTTTGAGCTAGTTACAGTGATGTCTATACAAAATGAGATTGAGATATCAGAAATTCCTGAGATAATGAAGAGGAGAAATACAAAGGCTTAGGGAGATAAGAATTTTTAATTGAGTTTTACTCAATTTTTAATTGAGTTCAAATGAGTTTGAATTTTCATCTTTCCTTTTAGAAAGGAAGGGCCCCAAGGACACTTCCTTAACTAAGTATTAAAATCTGTATTAGCTATATAAAAACAAATATTATTGAAAAATGCTCGGGAACAAACATTTCTGGTAGGCCCAATGAAAGCTTTGAAAGATCCTGGCTTTGAAACAGGTTCTCTGACTTGAAGTTTGATAGAATCTCCAGTTGGCAGAGTACCAGAAGCAGTAATAAATCATGAAAAAACAAATATCTATTACTGAAATAAATAGTATCTCAGTGCAGTAATCATGATTGTTCGATCTGTAAAGATATTTGTTGGTGGTTAATTGGTCTTGGGATCCCTAGGACTCTAGAATTTGGGCAGACTTGTAAAGTCTTGCTTAATTTATAAAACCCAAAACAAACAAATGTAAATCTAGAAATGAAGGTGTGATTAGAGGCACATGAGTGAGAATCAGGGTCACTCAATTCCCAGATATGAACCAATTCACAAATCCTTGCAGAAAGACCCCAAGACATGGAAATTATATATTGTATAAATTTTCTTCTCTGCATACTCAAAGAGATTTATAGCTACTTGCCAGAAAAAAACTGAATCGGAAAATAAATACCAAGAACTGTGGGGGTTATTGACCACAGGCTTTGAAATATGTGATTCCTTTAAGATTCAGAAAGTCATTGTGAAAGTTTTTGGAAGTTAGGGATTAAGTGGAGATTGGGCCAAAGTCTGTATCACAGTGGATTCCAACATCCGTGTACATTTCTATCCCATAGTTTTTTCTTTGGTTACTAAAGGAAGAGTTGGCTGCTGGAAGATTGCTCATAGTAACTCTCTGATAAAAGGTGCGAAGGCTGGGACACCTGCATTGCTCAGTGGTTGAGCATCTGCCTTCAGCTCAGGTTGTGATCCTGGGGTCCTGGAATCAAGTCCCATATCAGGCTTCCCGCAGGGAGCCTGCTTCTCCTTCTGCCTGTGTCTCTGCCTCTTTATCTGTGTCTCTCATGAATAAATAAATAAATTAAAAAAAAAGGAGTGAAGGCTATTATGATGGGGGCCAAACATAAGACTTCAGAACTGCACTTCTAAAAAAGTCTAATATAGGGGCACCTGGGTAATTAAGTGGCCAACTCTTGATTTAGGATCAGGTTGTGATCTCAGGTTTGTGAGATCAAACCCTGTGTTGGGCTTGGTGCTTGGCATGAAGCCTGCTTAAGATTCTCTTTCTCCCTCTCCTTCTGCTCATCCCCCACCCCTAAAAAAATAAATCAAAAAAATTTTAAAAAGTCTTATATTAGCAGTATTATACCCCCAGGTGAACTTCAACAGACATTAGCACCATATCCAAAGATGTAAAATATTCAGAGACGTCTCTTTTATTCCCAAACAAGCCACCTATGTGTCCATGAAGAATATAAAGGGGTCTAGGAGAATGACCAGAGACTATTACAAACCAATCTGGTGGTGATTGCAATTATACATATTGTTCCAGGTGAAGTCTTTCTTCTAAAACAAATAATCACTTCCCAACATCTGCTATGCAGTTATTTTTTTCTGGAAAATGCTTTTCTGAAACTATTCTAATAAACAGGATAACAGAAGCGATCTACTTCTGAAAGGCACAGCAGTACACTTTTGCCATTTTACCTCAGAACAATGCAATTCTCATCATCTCGTCAGTCCACCTCACTCTCATCTCCTGTATTAATATCATGTTACAAAACCTTTTCATCAGGAATGAGTACATGCCTGGTTTAACAGATCATATTTTTCAAAAATGGCTGTAGCAATATCTCCAGCCCCATCTACCTTTCTTATGATGGAATTTTGGCATTCTTCCCACTTAGAGGTAGAGTCTATGTTCCCTTCCTTGGATAGGATTTTCTAATTTTTCATCCAGAAGTGGTACTGTGTATCCTATTAGGCTAGATCATAAAATATGAAATGATTTCCATTTTTTTAGTAGAATATTTGTGCCCTGAAGCCTTCACCTGCAGTATAAGCAAACCAACTCTGTGCTATGAGGAAATGGAAAGATAATCCAGATAGACCTGAGACTGCATGAAGAGAGAGATGCTGGCCTTCTCCCAGCTGCTTCATCCCCTCATCTAGTCCAATTCCATCCATAGTCTGACTGCAACTACATGAGAGATCCTGAGCTGGAGGTGACCACCTAAACTTTTCCCACATTTGTGACTCACCAAAAGCTTGAAAGAATAAAATGGTTGTTGTTGTTTTAAGTCACCAAGTTTTGGAGAGATTTGTTATAGAACAATAGGCTCCAATACCTGGTAAGATATATTCCTGTCTAGGGTGGAATATAAGCCCAATGAAAATTTATGTACCTGCCATCTCAGAGAAATTTCTGGTTACTTCTGTAGTACAAGACATGTTATGATATTACATCCAAAGTGAAAAACAAGTTTTCAAAACTCCTACCACTTAAGAAAGGAGCTTTGGAGATTTTGAAGGCAACCATTTATCACATTTGGGAGCAACTAAACAAGGCTGCATGGTAAGCAACTCTAATACTTAGACCTTATATCATAGTGAGTCTAACATTCTTCAAAATTCACTGTGATGGATCCAGATATTCTAGGGATATTGTGAAAAGATCCATTAGGAGAATCACTGTGCAAATCCCTTGAGTTTTGGATAAGAACTGTATTTTTTTCATAAAATATTTATTATTTTTTAAAGAAAATACCCTTGATTTGTTATTGGGCCCTAGAGATACCAAATGGCCCACAAATGAGGTTTCTGTCATAAGCAGGATGTTATATGACCCATTGAGCCATAAATTTGGGTAGTTGATCATCATCAATTATAAAATTAAGTTTGAGTAAGTGGTGAAGGCACCAGTATTTTGCAAGATCTGGTGGCTTAAAATGTTGGTGTATCTGTTTTTACTGCATTACCTACTTCTCTCTCATCCTGAAGCTATGACCTGGTGAGAACTGAAGAGAATATTCAAGTCTATTTTAGAGGGATTTCTATGAAATATGTTGAAATCAGTCCAAAGTGGAATACTGCAGTTTTATATCTGTGACTAAGAGGTGACTAAGAAGGGAAATTCTCCCAATGGTCAGAATTTCAAGTGATACAACTATCTGGTTGTCCATTTTGCTTAGAAAGAGAGATGGCTAGGGGTGTGGAGATATATAGATTTATGGAAAATTATAAATGATTCTGTGGGATGGCCTGAAAATTATAAGAAAGAAGATCAAAAGACTAGTAACAAGGAGAAATTAAAAAAAGGTAAGTCAAAGGAAGTCTCAGAAGTGACCCAGAATGTGAGAATATTCATGTTCCATGTGAACAGTGAAAGCAATTCCCGAGAGTCCTTGAGACCAATTCAGATGGTCTACAAATTCAAAACTATGTTTATATAATACTAAGATGTCATTTATAGTTTCACTCACAATATTTTCATGAATGGAAAGTGGAGTTTTCCAGAAGCTACATGATATTTCAACATATTGACCATAAAATCAAACATAAGACTCCAGATGTCTTCTAGTAGGTCAGGTATTAAAAAGACTTGCACAAATGTAAAATAATGCCATGCTTGCCTATTATTTTGCTTAAAAATGATGTGTTTGAAAGAAGTTATTTGTGTTAATATACAATGAAATCACTGTTATTTTGAAGTGAATTAAATATATTTCAAATTTTCTCAATTTTAATGTATATAATTCATATAAATAAGACTCTTTGAAGTTCACAATAGTTTTTTTAGGGAATGAAGGTTCTAAGACCAAAATTTTAAGAACCACTCTCATAGTCTATCACTTGCTTTAATGTATGTTTCTATACTTTCTGGTCCACTTTCCTAAGCATTTATCCATGGAATCATATTCTATTAATTTCTAAATACTTCTTCAATTTATCAAGGCCATTTGAATCTGGATCTTTATGCTAAGAGACTCACTATTTCTTTCTACCATTTGGCCGCTCCATAAAATAAAAGAGCCGCTCCCTATTTTAACTGGATAGCATCTTGATGAAAATATCTTATTACCCTTGACACAGATCGATCATGGCTGGGAATCCACTGACAATTATTCTTCATCATAGTTCACCAAATGGCAATACATCAATCCCACACTTAAGTGGTCTAGACCACATTTACCCACTTTATTACTGATCTGATCTTCTGAGACAAAACAAAAAGCCACAGCAGAGTCATATTGGCTGTAGTAGATTGCAATCTTTTAATATTTCAGGTTTTTCCTTCTGGTCTACAAAGTTATTGGTAAGATTTAAGCTCTAAATTTTTTCTTTTCTGTGCTAGGTAGTAGTGGGAACATCCACTCAGTTTTTTTAGTCTTCCAGCTGTTGCTTTCTGCCGAATCTTCTGCAGTCTACTTTGGGCATGTAGAGTTCAGGGGTCAGCCAGCTATTTGCCAGTAGTTTACTTTTTAAATTTTATTATTTTTTTTAAGTTTTATTTATTTAGAGAGAGCACAGGTATGAGGGGCATAGAGAGAAGGAGAGAGAATCTCACGCAGACTCTATGCTGAACATGGATCTCCATGTGGGGCTCAATCTTGTGACCCTGAGATCATAACCTGAGCTGAAACCAAGAGTCAGATGCCTAACTGACTGACGCCACAGAAGTACCCCTGCCAGTAGTTTGTAAGCAGATCTTGGGTTGTCTGCCTCCCATCTCTCTGTCATCTTTCCAGGATTTCCTCTCTTAATTTCCAGTGGAAATTCATTAAGAATTGAAGCACTTCATAAGAATGCTACTTTCTGCTCAAGTTCTAACCATCTGTGCTTCACAGGAAAAGGAGTGCTCCTGATAGAAAAGTTATGTGGTTCTCACTCAGTGCAGTATCTTTCTTCATGTGACACCTCTTTCCCACCTATAGTCTATGTCTGCTTTAGGGGCTCTCTGTGCCTGAAATCATTTTTTTAACAGAATTTGTAATAATTATCTGTATGGAGGTTAGTTCATTACCAAATAAGCAACCATTATCAGATTGCCATTTAATTTAAAAACTTTTTGTTACAGTTTTTAACAATTATTATTTTTTTAGTTTTAACAGTAATATAAATTTATTTATACATAAATCCCATAGAATAAGAAGAATAAGTGAATAAAAGATACTTCCTTTAAAATTTATAATTAAATGGAAATTGTAGCTTAAAGTCATTTTGCTAACTCCCTTTTTACACACACACACACACACACACATTCTTATTATTGAAGACAAAAATCTATTTCTATGAATCTATATTGCATAACTAATAATGGATAATGCTTTTTGTGGGAAAGTAATTGTTATAGGAATTCCAGCTCTTTTATTTCTAGCACACAAGCTGTTTCTAGGACTGTTATAGTTAATTTTGTATTTCAACTCAGCTAGGCTATGATGTCTAGTTCTTTGGTCAAATACCAATATAGATATTGCTATAAAGATGTTTTCTAAATTTTAAGTAAAGCAGATTACTTTCCATAATGGGGGTGGAACTCACCCAATCAGTTGAAGGCCTTACCAGCAAGTCTGAGGTTTTGGGAAGAAAGTGGAATTATTTTTTAAAGTAGGCTCCATGCCCAATGTAGAGCCCAATGCGGGGCTCAAATTCACAAACCTGAGATCAAAACCCTGATATCAAGACCTGAGCTGAGTTCAAGAGTCAGACACTTAACCAACTGAGTCACTCAGGTGCCTCAAGGAAAAGGAATTTTATATTAAGACTGCAACATAGAAACCCTACCTGCATTTTCAGCCTGACGGCTTGCCCTACAGATTTCAAACTCAAGGCTGCAACATCAACTTTAAAATGAATCTGCAGCTTGCTGACCTGATTTAACCAGCTTAGACTTATTAGCCTTCACAATCTTGTGAGCCAGTTCCTTAAAATCTCTCTATATATATACAGTTGACCCCTGAGCAACTTGAGGGCTGGGAGTGGCAACCTGTTGCACAGTCAAAAATTTGTGTATAACTTTTGACTCCCCCAAAACTTAACTACTCATAGGCTGCTGTTAACCAGAAGCCTTATTGATAACATAAGTACTTTATTTACATATATTTTGTATGTCATATTATTATATAGTGTGTTCTTACAACAAAGAAAGCTATAAAAAAGAAAATGTTATTAAGAAAATCAGAAAGAAGAGAAAACACATTTCTAGTACTATACAAAATGCACATATAAGTGGACCTGTGTTGTTCAAGAGTCAACTGTAGATCATATTGATTCTGTTTCTCTGGAGAATTCTAACACAAAAAGAATACTTGGCAACTTGTATTATTTTTTAGAAACTGAGATGTTGGACACCTACATGGCTCAGGGATTGAGCATCTGCCTTTGGCTCAGGGCGTGATCCTGGGGTCCTGGGATCGAGTCCCACAACAGGCTCCCTGCAGGGAGCCTACTTTTCCCTCTGCCTATGTCTCTGCTTCCCTCTCTGTGTCTCTCATGAATAAATAAAATATTTTTTAAAAAAGGGAAAGAGACAGATGTTATGTTCATTTTTGCCAAATTTTCAACTGTTTCATCCTCATTTTAGGAATGCCTTTCAACTTATATTGACTTTGTGATTACTTCTGGTGAATGTTCTTTTATCATAAACAAAGAAATTATTTAAATAAAAAGATCAAAAATTAAGCATTAACAGAGTTTGTTTTTACTTTTGATAGAATTAAGATAAATGGAAGGATTTAAAGAATAACTGTTTGTTACTTTGCGATTAAATAATTTTATATTAAAAGGAAATTTTCAGGATATAAAAGGAATTAAATAAACATTAACTTCCATGAGTTTTAAAGAACTAAATAAAAAAATACACACAAACATTATACTTTCACAAAAAGTTCTAAGTTATCCATGAACCTATTTTTTGTTTATTCTGAAGGTTAAAAAAGCTTTTATGCAGGAAAGCTGAAAGGATAGTATGCTAACTTGAACAAATAGGTTGTACAAAAATGATTTGAAAATTTCCTTTTTGATATCTTGCAAAAGTTGGATCCTATTATATGTGCTTTGTTCTTTCTTAAAACCTCTAGCTTCAGACTGTAGTTGAGCAGGAATATGGCTTAGGGTTTTCCTCCAGTCATTCTTGGACTCCAGACAAGGTGCTAGACCTTTGAACAAGCAAGTAGGTTACTAACTAGTACCTAGGAAAAGACAAAGCTGTGAATGAGAAAGGTTCCTTACACGTGTTATTTCCCCACTCGGGTCTTCTCCATTTTGTCGCCATTTTTAATCCCAGATTCAACATCTCCTTCAAGTCCAGTCAGTTTGCTTTTAAATACCAGACACAATAAGGGCGTCTGGGTGGCTCAGGTCATGATTTCAGCGTTCCTGGATCAAGCCCCGCATCCAACTCCCTGCTCAGTGGTGAGTCCGCTTTTCCCTCCCCCGCTCTTGCACGCTCTCTCTCTCTCTCTCTCTCTCTCTCTCAAGTAAAAATAAAATCATTAAAAAAAAATACCAGACAAAACAGAAATCAAAGAAGGTGACTTGAATTCAGTTTTCAGTCATTTCCTCACTTGTTTTACCATTTTTTAAAAATTTATAAGATGTAAAGTTGTTAAATTATTCACAAGAAACAACAAGGAGAATTTGAATTTAAGCTGGGAGTTAAATAATGCTCGTGATATTATGTGTTCTCCTTAAATGTGTGGTAGAAAGAGAAAATCCCCATTGATTCAAAATGGCTCTCTTAACTCTACCAACTCATGTGACTGTAGCATATGGCTGACTCTCATGCTTATTTCCAGTCTGGAGTGATAACACTTGGTCTTTCACCACTGAATTCAGTTAATAGGTATTGTATAAGTCATTGCTTATAGGTAAATTTATGGGGTATGTGTGTATGTACATGTGAAAACCAAGAAAAATGAAATAAAAGGTTATTACATTTTCAAAGGAGAAGTTCTTCAGTATTTGAATTTGAGGATCCCTCCAATGTGTTGGTCGAGAAGAGAATATGCATTTATTGGAGGGGAGACTACCCCACGAGCATATACACAAAGCCCATAGACTCTGTCCTTGGGCATGGAGTGGAGGCATTGTGGCCTGTATGGTGAGAAACTGGGTGGAGGGAGCATTCTTCTTGGGAACAATAGTCACAAAGATTGTTACCTGAGATGTTCCCTCCATTGTGTCTCTCTAGAAGAGAGGGCATCCTGATCTTTTATTTCCCATCAAAAGTGAAAAGATTGAGGGTCATTCTTTGCTGCTTGAATGGAGAATTGCACAAATGTTTCTTTGCCAGAGAAAAGCAGGCAGAAAATAAGCATAGCTTGGCCACATTTGCCTGGAGTGCAAAGTGGGCTATGGGGAGACCAGGGACACTTTGGAAAACAGCCACATGTGTAGCACCACTAATCACAATCCAAATGTAATTGTGGCTGGTTTTGATGAAGCCGGGGAATGTGTTTTACCTGTTTTCTGGTTTTCAACAGTCTGTCTGCTTCTTAGAGAAGTTAATTCACCAGAGTCACTAAAAGTACAATAAAGCTTTCAAGAAATCTGAGATCAAGTGTATTTATGGCTTGTAAAATAGTAAGGATTTCTCTGAGCTTCTATGAAGGCATGCTTTCTGATAAGGGCCATTTTATAAGATAGGCCTCAAACTGAATGACATGAAGCAAAGGCAAAGGCTATTGGCTTTTCAGTTGTCACTTCCTAGCACAGTCCCAGAGTTTAGGTATAAGAGGTAGAGGGACCAGCCCTCCAAATCTGAAATCTGACTCCAGTTCAAGTAGGACCACAAGCTCTCTGGGGGTTATGAAAACTCTGGAGCCCTGAGATCTGGTTCTCCAGGTCCTAAAGCACTGCTCCTACAGCATCTGTTTTAGGGGCTGAAAATGGTGGACATTAGCAAGTAGCATGCAGCAGAACACCCTGCAAGAAATAGTCATGAGCAAATGTGAAACACTCCAGACATTCTCAGAATAATTGGGGAAATCTTTGCAGACGACCTGTAGTTATATAGGCAAGCCTCTAATCATGTAGGCCAGCAGACTCTGTGAATTCATATCAATGTGATTGCAATTAAACTTGTAGTTTGGGTGGCCTGGGGACATTTGAGCTACATATATTAATAAAACTGATGAACATTTACTTTTCTCCATTATTTTACTCAGATGATATTGAGCGAACAACCCCTGAATTGCCTTGTAACTTAATGCCACTCATTATTGTTTATACATTAACCAAACATACTCAATTGAATAATCTTACACTTGATTTATTTCTATTTATTCTTTCACTGTTAGAAGCTTTCACATTTCTATTTTTCTAGCACATACAAAGAGTTATTTATGAACACAGTAAAACAAAGAAAGTGCCTATTCAAATATGCCTGAAAAAAAACCACTAGTCATAGTAATGGCCTCTTTAAATATATTTGTTATATTCTTTGGGGGAAATTGGAAAATGATTAAAAATAACTTGCATTTGTATTACAGTTCATGTGTCACAGCCTTTTCATAATTTAGATATTAGCTTACCTTCCAAAACGTGGAAATCTGGGTAAGGCAGATGCTATTCTCATTTCATAAATAAGAGACATAGGATAGATAGCTTGATTGACCATTCTGGGCAAGACAGTTACTGACAAAGCCCTGGTGTTAAAACCAGGGTACAGGAAAACCAGTATGCGTCATGCAAAAAACATTGTGTTTCTATTACTGTGTGTTCCAAGTATCGTTCTAGATAGGAGGTACCCCATTGTGAACAAACTAGACTAGAAGTCCTATATTCAGAAGCTTATATTATAATGGGTAAGACACAGACTATGAACAAATAGATAAGTAAGATATATAGTATGGGAAGCAATGATATATGCTATGGAGAAAAATGAAGTAGAACTAGGGGGACAATATGCATCTCTGTCAGTGTATGTTTGTGTGTGTTGGGGAGGGGGTTTGATGTTTAATCAGGTTGCCAGAAAAAAATTTCAATGAGGAAAGATTTGAAAGACTCAAGAGAGTGAGCCATATGGCTATAGGGGGAAGAACATTCCAGACAGAAGGAATAGCCAGTACAGAGCCCCAAGGCTTGCCCGGTATGTTAGATGAATAGCATGGGGGCTAGTTTGGGAAGAACGAGAGGAGGGAAAGACATGAGCTCAGAAAGGTATGCAGAGGTCATTAAAGTTTGATTTCCAATTCCTCAATGACATATCTTTTTCAAGATGACATTTTGTTTGCATTTGCAAGGGAATTTTTACACCCTAAGTGGGACGTGTGTTATTTTCCGTTGGAAAGAGGCAGCATAGTTGATTTTGATCCCGGTAGCTATATAAGGAAAGGCTGAACTGAGGCATTCTGATTCACATGCAGCAGCCACAACAGAAAAGCTGCAGACACCTTTAGTAACCACTTTGGGGTAGGAGAGGGACAGCAGGGGGAGCCCGTGACCCTCAGCCAGCAAATGGCATTAGGGCATGGGCTGGAGCATAATTTCTCAGGGAAAAAAACCACCAGAAATGACTCTGGCTTCCTCAATGCATTGCTACTGGGCAAAGTGGGGTGCTGTGCTGGCACCCCAATCCAGAGCATAGCCTAATGTCTATTGCATCCCAGCCCTAGACAGAGGAAGAGAAGACTGTAGACAGGAAGGAGGAGCTAGGCATGCCCACTGGTTCCTGAATAGCTTTCCTTAAGAAAAACCAAGATGCCTCCACTTAAAATGCAAGTATTTCCAGATAGTTCTCCATTAGCCTACTGTCTGCTGCAATAACTTTCAAAGCATGGTCTTAGAAGTGGCAGACTCAGTGTTACCTGAGAATGCTAGAAATGTAAATGTGCAGGTCCCATCCCAAATGTACTGAATCAAAACGTTTTGTAGGGTGGGCAGAAATCTGCATTTATCAAGCACTCTGGTGACTTTTATGGAGGGTAAAGTTTGAGAATCTGTAGCATGCAGGAGAAAAACCAAAGCACTAGGTTAGTAGGCATTCAAAACCACCCCATCTGGGCTCTACCTCCATTTCCAGCCCCATCCTATCATTTTCTCTCAGGCTCAGCAAACTCCAGCTGCCCTTTCCCAACGCCTTATGGTTACTTAGGTTTATACTAACTCCATCATTGTCGGTTCTTTCTTCTTTGCCAGGATGTCCTTTTGGCGAAATCAGATTCAATCTTTCAGAACCAGCTAAAGCAGCTCAACCTTGGCACTCCTACATGTCATGGCTAATCAACAGTACCCACTTCATGACCACTTTCCCTGGAGTGTAAGAGTTAATTATCTACATATCTTCCTTTGTTTCCAGATCAGAGACTTTGTGAGGACTGGGGCCATAAGTTTGAGTTGTATCAGCAGTGCCAACACAGTGCCTGGGCCACAGTGCTTAAAAGCTTATCTTTTATGCTATTATTAAATAAATGAAATACAAGGAATTAAGCCACCATCAGCGGTTGATATTTGAGCCGATGGGGTGGCCACCATTGTATTAGACAGCCTGGGATGGAGCTGAGGGAAGGGATTTGGTCTGAACTATGTTTTGCTCTCTGGGGAAAATGAGTTTTAAAGGGGAGCTTTAAGGCTCTGGGCAGAAGGGAAACCTAGGAGGGTACTACATTCCCAGAAGGAAACTGAAAGGCAGAAGTCTGAACTGAAAATGAAAGTAGTCAGGCACCCCCAAAACAAGTTTGCTCCAAATTGTTAGACAGGCAATTGTGCATAACAGTCAGTGCTATGGGGGGTGGGGGGGGGGGAGGCGGAGGCTTCAGTTGGCCAAAGCTTAGACTGAAACCTATTCCTCCCCAATTAGTTATGTGACCAGAATGTGTTATTTAGCTCCTCTGAATCCCAGGTTTCTTTTGTAAATGAGATATAATATATAAAGTGGGAATAATTATACTAACCAATAATAGAAACCAATATTTATTGAATGCTTCTATAGGTTATCTCTTTTAACCTTTACAACCACTCTCTGATGTCAGAATTTGGACCTCCCATTTCTTAGCACAAAGAGACCCACTGACTTGCCTATGGTCATCGAGGGGGAAGGGAAAGGCGGGGGTATGAACTTGAGTCTAACCATTGGACTCTGGGGCCTGAGTTATTTGCCATTATGCTATACTACCTCCTTAAGGGTCTGTGAGATAACATATGTAAAGTGCCCAGCAAGTGATGAAATGATAATCACAATTTTTCTAGGAACAAGCTGACTTTAGGATGTGGGGAAAATAATCCCAAAATATGGGAAAGAACTTTGGGATGAACACCAAATCTCTCTGCATATCTTTGTCCTTCCCTTGGCTGTGAGAAGGATGTTCTAACTCTGCTACATTTGCCCATTATCCTTTGCTCACCTGATGTTAACCACATCCTTAATTTGTGGAAAGAAAATTGCTCTTTCCATCTGTGGCCTTAATCCAATTGTTAAGGATGCTGTTTCAAACAACACAATATTAGCTTCTGCTGAAAATCTTGGGAGCCTCCCTCCCTGTATGCCTTGGAAAAAGCACATGAGCTGAGTGACATAGTCTCCAGGTCTTTTATGCTTCTGGGAATGGAATTCTCCACCCTGTTGCTTCCGTTCAGGAGAAAACCACCTTTCTGAAGAGTTCTGGCAGGCTTCTGACATTAAGACAATGCAAAAGCACTTTGCTGATCTTAAAAGAATGGCCTCTATCAAGAGAGAAGAGACAGGCATGTCTCCCCAGAAATGCTTTCTCTGGATTGCTAAGGATGAGTGATTCATAGGGTTGAGGAAACTTTGCCCAGTCTAGAGGTCTTGGAAAGTATTACTTACTGAACAGAAAGCCAAGATAACATCCTGTATGCTTTTCTGGTGATTACAAAAAGGGAAGCTTTTCCAGCTGATTTTGAGAGCTCCTTGTCCCAAACACTTTCCCTTTAAGCCACAGGAAGGGAGATAGGAGCAACTATGTATGGAAGCTGTTAGCAAGTTCATAATCATGAAATGACCTTGATTTTCAAGGCCACAGTGTTCTTCATTTCTTCAATGGTTCTAGTTTTTTTTTTTTTAATTATTTATTTATTTATTCAACACAGAGAGAGAGAGTGCACAGATAGGCCAAGTGGCAGACAGAAAGGGAGAAACAGGCTCCCTGCTAAGTAGGGAGGATGGGGGGGTTGGATCCCAGGACCTTGGGAAGATGACCTGAGCTGAAGGCAGACACTTAACCCACTGAGCCACCCAGGTGCCCCTCAATGGTTCCATTTTAACAGCTTGACTTTCTACCTGGAGTTTAGTGAGTTTTTTTAGGCAGCCAGATGTGGGCCTGGCCTACCATAGGCCTGGGAATGTGCTGTGTGCACCTGTCTTTGTGCAAAGTAGAGTGGGCCTATCATGGATTGAATTGTATTCTTCAAAAAGACATGTTGAAGACTTCACCCCTAGTACTTTTGAATGTGACCTTATTTAGAAATAGGGTCTTTGAATATGCCATCTAACCGAGATCAATTCAATATGACTGGTGTCTTTATAAAAGGGAAATGAGACAGACACAAGGAGGAGAGAACATCGTGTAGACACAGATACGCAGTGGGAAGGCAGCCCAGTGAGGGTGGAGGCTGCTGCTAGCGCCCTGGGAAGCTGCAAGCAGCAAGGGAGGATCCTGCCCTGGAGGCTCCAGAGGAAGCATGGCACTGCCAATAAACTTAATCTCAAACTTCAAGCCTCCAGATCTAGGAGAGAATACATTTTTGTTGTTTAAGGACACTCAGGTGTGGCATTTTGCTCTAAGGCCTAGGGAACCAGTAGAACTAATGCAGGGTCCTGTTCTAGAGGCAACAGGAAGCCGGGGCCTGAGCTCCCTGAGAATGCCCTTCATGGTGTCCTTACTGAGCTTTGTAGCCTCTTTCAGATGTTAGGCTGATGATGGTCAGGAAGCACTCTTCTGGAGCTCTGGGCAGTAGGTAACACGAAGGAGAGTCCTTCCTGTCACACAGTGGATAGGAAGAGCTGCAAGACTGCTGAGCCCTGTCTTGTGATCCAGCCTAAAAGCAACATCCTAGTATAAAGGTCACCTTTCTGAGCGTGGGCTGCTAGCTGTCATGCTTCAGGCTGCAGGCCACTCCTCTACTCCTCACTTGGTCTAGAGAACATGTCATCATGGACCACAGGATGCCAGAGAGGCAGCCTGGCCAGTTACCTTGACAACCTTATGATGTAATCCTCTAAACTACTTCTGGCTGCAAGTCTAATGAGATTCTAGACACCGCCAGCTCCTCCCAGCCCGGGCGGCAAGCCGCTGAAGTGAGTGCTACGGCTCACTTTTAATGATCCCTTCCAGTGATACCCATAGGATGTATTTGCATTAGCAATGAGAGGGGAGTCTGTCACTGAGCTGCATGGGATTTTTGCCCAGGGGACCCAAGGTTATTGCTGGCAGATCGGCTTTTGCTGTGGGCGCCCTCAGTGTGGCTCAGCTGCTGGGAGGCTTTCCTCAATCTCCTTGCTATGCTTTAGTGCAGATTCCCTGCAGCATTTCCACAGCACAGAATGAACATGACCCTCAGTCAGATAGATTTCTGGGAACTTCTGCACCCAAACTGAACCCTGAGTATGTCAGAAAATTATCCCAAAGGATTTCTTAACAAAGCAGTTTCTCTTTGTCTCCAGTAATTTATGCCCTAAATGTCTTTAAGGTTTTGAAAGTATGTTTTTAAAAAGCAGAGGCACCGGAGCTAAGTCAACACCCACAGGTTGCATACGCTGCTCCACACCACTCATGGTTGTGAAAAGTACCCCCAGGCCACATCCTGATTAGCCAGAGAGCAGAGCAGGGAGGGGCTCTCTCCATCTACTGCAGCACTTTGACAGATGCCAAAAGTGGATGTGCATTCAGCAGTGTGTGTGAGAGATTTTATTTATTTGTCCCTTTCAATGAATAAGTGGCCATTCACCTCCTAACAGCAGATAGGAGAGGGGACGAGCAGGAGGGCCCCAAGCTCTGTGTCTCTCCGGTCTGGCATTAGTGTCAATTGCAATAAACTCAGCAGAGAGAGCTGGAGGAGTGAATGCCAGGACTCCTTCTCCTGGGTTTATGTGAGGTGAGAGCCAAGGAGCCTTCTGCACCCAGAGGAAGCCGTTTTGTGAGGATTCTTCTATATCTGCCCAGGTGGGCAAAGGGTTCTGATAGGCTGTGAGAACAGAACAGACTGGGGCTGACAGTCCAGATGTCTGGGTCAGAGGCTCCGCATCATCCTTAAAAGCCACACTGAATGTCAAAGCCAGGGAATCCTTTGTTAAGATGCCCTCAGGCCCGGAGGGTATATTTTCTGGGTGGTGGAAAGAAATGAAATGCCAAGTGGTTCAAAAATCTCCTTAAACATATGGATACTGTTTTCCAATGCCAGCCAACTTTATGGTGGCAGCAGATTCCTAATATCTAATGTTGTTGTGCCCCTTCAGTTATGTCTTTGATACGCTGACTTGCCATCTGGCTGGAACTGGGAGCCTCAGTCTAGACAGCAGGACAAACATGAAAATGCCTCATGCCTCATGAATGAGAATGTTCTCACCTCAAACATGAGAACAGAAGGCCTCTGGGTCTAGCAAGGTCCTCCCACCTGCATGACTAATGGAGACGTGTACTGGAGGTGGAGACACAGCAATGCTCTCCAGTGAGAACCTTTTGTGCCTCTCTCTCAGGGTAACATACCTCTTGTGTCCATACATGAACACTGGTACTTTTTCATTTGACTGGCCATCTCAGCAAAAACTGAGACTGTAAGATGCAGCTATGTGTCAAGAGTTGTCACAAGTTGTGGTCACTTTTTTATTTCTGTGATTATAAATAATTGCCATAAGCATGTCGTGTACCATCTTGAGGTTTGCCTGGGAAACTGATTATTGGCCCATGATTTCAGTGACTACTTTGCACTTTCATTTATGATCTCTCTCATTTGCTGAGTGAAGGCAAATGATATCATAGCATCCTGAAAAGGAAGATTATACAGTGGTTCAAATCAGCAAGGGGGTAGGAAAAATGAATCATTTTGGGACCTATAGAATATAGGCACGTGAAAATTCAAAGAATTTGTGCTGTAGCAGCCAGTACCATATTTATGTTGGGAGCAGATGTATTATGCAGATTGCATTTTTGCACAGGCAAACTTGTAGCCATTCATCAGCAAAAAGCATAGCAGTAAAAAAAAAGCCATGCAGAATTTTTTGTCAATTCTAGCAGTAAGTGGATTAGATATCCACTTAATGCAGGTTTCAATGACACTGCAATGTGAAACTTATCTTCAAGCGAATAAATAAGATCATTGTAGAGTTATCAAGGGAAAACTTATTAAAAATTTGTATCCCAGGATTGACAAAGTTTGGGACTTTATGAGGCCTAATTATTCTGAACTAAGAAAGAGAGAAAACTTTAAAAAGTTATAGCCTGTGTTTGTACAACTTATTTACGTCAAAGTCGCCTCTACTTAGTTTCATGTTTTTGCAAGTTCAAGTAACACAAATAATATATACAACACTGGATGTCTGTTGAATTTATTTTTCCTTTTAAGGGAGTCATGGTATGCAGTCTCCAAGGTGGTCCCAATGATCCCAGCCTCTAGTACTCACGTCCTGTGTGATCAACTCCCTAATTGTGTTTCTGTTGGTCTGTGGGACTAATAGAACATCGCAGAATTGATGGTAGATCAATTCTGAGGTCAAGCCATAAAATACACCGTTGGCTTCTGCTTCTCTCTCTCTGTCTCTGTCTCTCTTTCTCTGTCTCTCTCTTTCTTTCTCTCTCTCTCAGATCACTCACTCTGGGGAAGCCAACTGTCATGTCAGGAAGACCCTCTGGTGGTCCGTCCTATGGAGAGACTTCCATGATAAGGAACTAAGGCCTTCTGACGGAAGCCATGGAGTGCACCATCTTGAAGGTGGATCCTCCAGCCCCAGCCTTTAGATGACTGCAGACCATGCCCAAATGCTTAAATTGCATGTCAAGGAGACTCTGAGCTAGACCTCCCAGCTACTCAACTAAGCTATTCTGGGATTCCTGACCCTCAGAAACTGTAAGATAAAAATTGCTTTTTATTTTAACCTGCCAATCTTAGTTACGCAGCTATAAGAGAGCTGATGCAGGAGCCTAGATATGACTAAATACTGAGAAACCCTAATAAATGTCACTTCCTGATTTGAGCCCATGATTCAGGAAGTAAATATATTTACTGCTTAGTCACCAACTAGGACTTCAGCATGACCAATTTATTAGTGCTATTGGCTTTGCCTCTTTAGAGTGAGCTAATTAGTGACATTCATTCCATTTTCATGTATTCTTTCAAAAAATGCATATTGGAACAGATTCAACATTGTCATTTGTCATCATTGTCATGAATCACTCCATTCAGGGGTTCATCTTGGTGAGGCAAAAAAATGCCCAGTCTTTCTGAGTGTTTGTCCATCCTGTCCCAGTTCTCCTACAATCCATCTGGCTACAGAATAGGACTGCAAATCTCACTCACATTTCAGCTAGATGTACAGAGAACATATAGCTCTTTTATTTTTTCTACAGCCAGTCTGGCTTTCCTGCCATTGATCACCTGGGAACAAACAAACGGAAACAATTGACAACTGATACTAGTACTTTGGTTCAAACATAATCTGATTTACAAACTTAGAATGCACTTTGAACTCAATCTTTTAGAGGTAAAATAAACATACAAATTATTTCTCATTAACTTTTTATCAGTCATCTGCTTAGCACCTAGCTTCATTTCAAGAAGTCACCTGGGTATGTGGTGGGAATGGTGGGAATGGGACTTAGAAAATCTCATGATGGAGGCAAAATCAGAGTCCTTGGATGTGATGTCCCTTGGCTCCCTGACTTTTGGAGTGATGTTTCTTGTCCCGTGTACCTTTGTGGTTGCATTCTACCAGCTGTTTCTTCTCTCTTCCTGGTCAGTGTCTGTTGTATTCTGTACATGACCAAGTCCCCAAATCCTCTCCCATGGGTGCTATGAAGCCTTGTGAGTTCTGAGGAGAGCTCCAACTTGGCTCCTGTCTGGGCCACATCCTCCATGGTCCTTGCTACAAAGCTGCTCGGTCCTGAGGAGGGTGTTGCTCTCTGTCATGTCCAGATTCTCAGGTATACCTAGGTCCTGTCCATGTCACTTGGAAGCCAGGGTGGTCCAGCAAAGCTAAACTTTAAGCTTGCCTCTGCCTAACTCTACCAAACAACCAAGATGATTTTGATGTGGCTGCAAACAAGGCTGGTAGAGGACAGCTATAAGAAACATGCTTCTGCAGTCCCAGTAGCTACCACCTGCCCTCAGCCTGAACATCCAGTCAATGATGTGATATCTGAAATACACACCCAATCCAGGCTGAAGCCATGAAAGGATAGACAATGTGTATCACACAATGTAATAGTCAAACCATGTAAGGGCCTTCCCTTTCTCATTTTCTTCTTCTCTGGGCTCCTATCTCTCATTTCCTGTGTAATGTCTTTAGTCTGCCATAGAACTGTAAGCCTTGTTGACTTGCTACCTGATCAGGACTTAGCTAAAAGGATTATTTTCTTTATACCACTGAAGAAGAAAATGAGTACAGTCCTCCAGTATAAAGAACAAAGGGATTTAGAGTATCAGTAAGGCACTCTGTTGCTGAAAGTTCATATCTTGAGTGTCAGGAGGCAAGTATAATCTTAGTCTTTCCCTGTTCATTATTTCTGGAACAAATTTTAATTTCCCATCCAGATGGTTGTCTTGGGCCAACCTAGGTGAAGAATATGAACTCTAGAAAGGCAAAAGAAAAATTCTCATTACTTATTTTCAAAATATGACTCCATTATTTCTGTCTCTATTATTATTTTTCATTATTTGTAACCCATTCATAGCTTATAATTTACAAAATGGAGACAGTGACACTTATCATAAACAATTTGAGTATAGTTGACACACAATGTTACATTAGTTTCAGATGTACAACATAGTGATTTGACAAGTCTATTATACATTATACTCACAAACACTAAAAAGACAAGTGCCATATGATCCAGTAATTCCATACTGGGTATTTACCCAAAGAAAATGAAAACTCTAAATCTGACACTTGATTTCCATTCAACTTTATTCCATTTGCCCTCTGTTTTGGAAAAGGTTCTGGGTATCAACTTCTTGTGTCCCTCACCATCCACTTTCTACTTACACAAGGAATCAAAATTTCTAGAGATACTAGAGTGTTGGTTTATAAAGTTCAGTGGACCTTATGAGCAACCAAACTGACTTTGGCGTCTTTGGGCTGCCAGAGTGCCCATCCAATGCTGGATTGCCCCTAGGAAGGCAGGTAGTGTTTCATCAGGGAGCTCCCTCAGGATACTCAGTGAAACTGTGGAACTGTTTCTGTGTTTGTTCCACATTCCTGTTCATTCCCTCCTAATCATCTTTGGACATGAAGTGGGTCCAGCTGAGCCAAGAAGTTATATATCCAAGAGTCCTTTATCATCAATGAATTGTTTTCTCCCTTCAGGCACATCAGCACAGAACTACCCACCACTAGTATCTCCCCTTGTGTTTTGTATCACTCTATTATATTTCTTTTTTTTTAAGATTTTATTTATTTATTAGAGACAGAGAGAGAGAGAGAGAGGCAGAGACACAGGCAGAGGGAGAAGCAGGCTCCATGCAGGGGGCCCAATGTGGGACTAGATCCCGGGTCTCCAGGATCACGCCCCAGGCTGAAGGCGGCGCTTAACCGCTGAGCCAGCAGGTTTGATTTTAAGTCAAGAAATATAATAGAGGGCAGCGCAGATGGTTTAGCAGTTTAGCGCCGCCTTCAGCCAGGGGTGTGATCCTGGAGACCCGGGATCTAGTCCCACATTGGGCCCCCTGCATGGAGCCTGCTTCTCTCTCTGCCTGTCTCTGCCTCTCTCTCTCTCTCTCTCTCTCTCTCTGTGTGTGTGTGTGTGTCTCTCATGAATAAATAAATTTAAAAAAAAAATCAAACCTGTTTATGCCTTATAGGTGTAACTAGATGCCTTCTTAATGCTTTCACATTAAGCCAAACTTCATAAAAGACTGTTTGGAAGAGTGCCTTCATCAAATTCTAGTGTCTTGCACATCAACTACTCTAGCTACGGTTGAGGTCCAGCTCTTACAGGTTCCTCCTATCATAATCCTCAGCCCTTGGGTATGCCTGTGGCATTATCTTTCCCTCTTTGTATTTGTAGGTCAGTATTTATTGTCTGCTTCTACTTTCATTTTAAGGCAACATTTAGGGAACAAATTCTCTAAAGGAGACATTAACACTTGTGTGTGTCAGCTCCACACTTGACTGTGTTTATGTCTATGGTATGGGTAACAGTAGCCAACCAGTTATTAACCGCCTACTGTACTTAAGGAAAACCCCTCAAAAGCATATTTTCACTTAGCCCTCACTGACAACTCTATTATTTTATCTCCATTTTATAGACAAGGAAACTGAGGCTTGGATAGGCCAGTTAAGCAAATTATCCAAGATCATAGTTACTAAATGGTGGTGCCAGGGTTCACAACCAGGGTTGTGTGTCTCCAGAGCTCTTGCTCTCCCCTGGTCTGCTTATTTCACATCATAATCTCAAGGTTTTATCAGATATGTGTCTTATTAATTAATATGTGTTTAAATATAACAATTAAAGAAGTCAGCTTCCTGGAGATTTCCAGTTGGGTATCTTCCAGACATTTCTGAATCAGGTGACTTCAGGTAAATTCATCAGGGTTCATGTTAAGCCTGCTCATCTCCCTGAAAAGAAGCAGCAATGCCAACCTCTTCCTCTTTGAAGGCCCTTATTCCTGAGGGAAAAGCCCATAGAAGTGTCTGTAAACATGCAATGGGTGTGTTCCTTGTCGTGGATGGGTACTCTGCCTTTCTGAGACTAATTCCCAGCAGGAATCATCTTTTTCAGGGCAATTTCTTATAGCACATCACAGCATAAACAACCATGTAGGGTTTGTATGTGGCAGGCCACTGGTCTCTCTCATCCCTCCTCATGAATTGCCCTTGCCATGTATGATGGCTTTGGCTGGTGTTTTGTTTTTGTTTTTGTTTCTTTTTTTCATTTTGGCTGAAAAAAGTATTTGAGGGTGGGGAGACAGGGCAAAGGTGAGGGAGCAGAAAGAGATGCTGAATGAGAAGGTGAGGGCAAGGCTAATTCCATTCCTCATCTGGCTCACAAAATGAAACTTGACTCCTGAAAGGCTACAGGGATGATTTGACAAGAAGCCTAGAATAACTTCTGGCACACACAATACTATATTTAGACCCAGGTAACACAGTCTTACACAGAGTTTAGGAAAAAAATGTTCCTTCCATTTCTGTGTAGAATGCATAACTGTGACCACAATCTGGAAGGTCTTCAAAGGGAGGTGCCAGTCATATCTGCTGGAATTCATTTTTATAGAATATAGCAGCAGCAGTGGAGCAGAGGTGACTAACTCACAAAACCTGCATTCAGCAGCTTGAATGATGAGACCAGAAGGTAAGACAGTGAGCATGCTTGGGAATTCCTAAAATCAACTGGGGACACGAGTGACAGGAGCGACATAATTATGTTGGTGGGAACTTTGAGCTGGTTACATTTTATTACAGTTGTTGCTGAGACTGTAATTTGAGCAGCAAAAGAGGGTGGCATATGGACACTCAAGTTTATACATCTTCACAGGAATTGTAAATACCCTGTGAGTGTAAATGCAATAGCCTCTTCTCAGTTGGGTATTGATAAAACTCTATGTTCCCAGTGACTTGATTAGCAACTCTCATCTGATTCCTTGTTCCTTGGTAGTCCCAGGTTCTGTTTGATACTTCTTTGCTTCCACATTAATCTACATGCCGTGATGATCCTTGATGTGTTGACCAATTTCAAGGCTTGGAGCTCATATACTAATACAAAGACTTCTTTCTATGATTGCTTAAACGTAATTCCTCCATACAAGAACTTCCTGTCTTGCCACATATCATGCAAATCTCATAACTACCTTTCATTTGCATTGCTCCTATTTTTAATTGATAATCTCCATGATTGAATACATGGCAGAAACACTGGGGAGAGTGGGCCTTCTTCATTGTATAATAGCTGGGCTGGTGCTTTCAGCTAAAATATCTGTATTTCTCATGTCTGCTGGAGGAAGATTCTCTTAGCCTTCCCTATTCTTGACTGGGGAAAGATGAACAGCCAGGTTATATGTTAGCTGGAAATACCTACTCTATTTTCAGAAGCTATGATTGATTTCATCAATGGTTGATTCTCTGTCCTACAAACACCTTTCTCCTCCACCCTCCCAGATTATATGAAACTGATATTCTCTGTTAAAAAGAAGAAATACAACTTACTTATTTAATTCTTCTTCTATATAGATTATGCTACAAGTGTTCATGGAAAATGAGGCACCAGGCGCAGGATAGTTAGCTTTACAGGTGTCCATCAAAGATGATAGTTTCCCTGGAACAGTGCCTTAAAACAGAACTGGATATCATTTGTTTATTAACTTGGTTCACACGTACTCTAGGTATATTTGATAGAAAAAGAGTTTAAACAAGAACAACAACAAATATTTCCCCACTTACCTTAATCATAGAAATTTTGGTTGTGGATATGGTTTATCAGCAAATGCAGTTTGGTTATTTCTTTTTCTATATTGAAAACTGGATCACATAAACCATGAAGTTCTCTGATTGATTTTGCAGCTATTGGATTATTTTAAACAAAAAAGAAAACAGCCACAGAATAATAGAATCAGTCTTGTTATATAGACATAGCTTCAGGCCAAAGCCCCAGGCATTTCTTTCATTCTGCGTTCTTGTTGTAGAAAGACTTTATGGCTTTTTCAGATATTATTTCAGATTTTTTTTTCCTGTTTCCAAATGCATTGTATATTCAAGATAGTCTTTATCTTTACATTTTACATTCTGAGAATTCATGTTTAAGCAACATACTGCCTTTAGAAAAAAAATCAGAATGCATTAAGCTTCACTATTTCCCTTTTACAAAGATTCCTTTAAGCTTTGAGATTGTTATTCAGTGAAGTCAAGTGTTAAATCTGCCCTCATCTGTGGTGTGTTCAGACTACTGGCTGGAACGCTTTGGATTGACATGATTAAAAAAAGAGCTCAAGCCCAATCTATTTTAGCTTTACTCTCCTTTGTTTCCAGTGATGTATGAAATTTCTCTTAGGATATTACAAATTTTCTTCCAAATTTTTCTTCTCTTGTCAACTGCAAAAAAGTCCCCTTACATCACTTTCTACTGGGGCTAGATCATGACACGCGGCTTTATTTAACAAATGCCTCAAAACATGCATCTGACATCTATCTTAGAAACCCATTGCAGCCAGCTTTAAAACTTCTTGCTGACAGAGGCAGGACAGAAATAGAGCACATTTTTGTCATATTAATCTTAAATAATGTGGCTTTGTTAGAAAGAAAAAATATCCTACTAAAAATCTTGTGTTGAATTTATGTCATAACTATTAAGTTAGCTATAACTTTCTAATTGCATTTTGAAAAATAGTTCCATCAAAACACACTTTAGAGGGGGTGATTCTTTACTTATAATTTCATTTTATAAGATTTCAGGGTCATTTTTCAGATTGAACAAGTTTAATTCTGCCTTACTTTTGACTCTGTAATAACAAGATGCTCATTAATTAAAAAGCATTTGTGAAATTTGAAAAATAAAATGATGGAATATCCAATAGGACTAAAAAAGACATTTATTCTGGTTCTACCTAGGTTTTCTACATTTTATTCTTCTAAAACGAATATGAATGTGAATACCTTTTTTTTTTTTTTGAAAAGGGAAAAACATTCTTGCTTTTGAGAGTATGTCTTGATTTTGCTTTTGGAGAGGTGGTGGTGACCAGAACAATAGAGTGTCTTCTGAGACCTAAAATAGAGGTCCTAATGCCAAAGTGGTAAAACTAAAGGATCCTACTTCCAAATATAGTAACTGCTTTCCCACTGGTACTGAATTTACACTATGCTATTCATGTTTCCATTTATTACTATGATTTTTTTTTTAGATAAAGACTCTCAAAAAAAAAAAAAAACAGTGACAGTATTGTGGCTGTCAGAGCAGGCAGAGAATGAGACTATGTCAGAGGACTAGGAACATTACCTTGGCCAATATTCCAGGATACTGATCCAGATTCTGTCTATGGCATTTGAACAGCTATAGATTTTGCACAACAGGATTTCAAATTTCAGCTACTCTCTTTCCATCCCAGCAGCAAACAGACCTAGGCCTAGGCAGAAACTCTAAAAAAAAAAATGCATTAAATCTGGTACTTCAATATAAACTAAAATCTTGCATAAAGAAAATTGATATTTCAGAAGTTTAGATGTTCTAAGAATATTGTAGTTCAAAAAGGAAGCCCTTGTCTTCAGTTACTATAAAACATGCAGAGATAGCTCATTATTTTGAGATTGTACAGTGTTATGGTAGAAATGAGGCAATTCTCTAAATAACACACATAAAAACAAAACTACTTATAATTCAATAGTTGGTTGTTTCTAGGGGCAAGGTTGTTTCTAGAATATCAAGGTAGAATTATTCAGAATGGTAGCTCCAATTCTTTACCTGACATCTTTACAATAAATTTATTTGTATAACATACATACTTGTATAAAATGCACCTAGAAAGGTACTCAAGTTCTATGTACATGACTAATTATCACAAAGTACACACACCTATGTCACCATCTCCTAGGCCAGAATATAGACTATTCTAAGCACCCAAATGCTCTATTCACTCAGATCCCCTTCAGGAGCACTCAGGAGTGGAGCTGTCAACAGTCTCCAGCTGCCATACTTCTAACAATCTACCACAGCATCCATGCCAAGGAAAATCTCTCCTTTTGCTGTCCCCAGCCAATGATCACACAAGGCCCAAACCCTAGACCATTCCATTCCTGCACAATCCAGGACTCCTCCCATGGCCAGTCTGTACTCTGGGACCTCCCACAGGTTTGGCCAAGATCTTCTCAGAGCTGAACTGTAGTCTGAGGCTCTTCCAATGAAATTGTCATCTGTGCCTCTCTCTCTTCACAGGTTGTGAGCCTCTTCCACCTACTTTTGCTCCCTCCCTCCTTTACCTTCATAGGAATTTCTCTAATAAATCTCTCACACTTCTAATTCTATCATGGTGTCTCCTTCCCAGAAGACTCTATGAAGACAGTTGGCACCAGGAAAGGAGATAGAAAGATAGAGTTTGAGGACCAGATCACTAATCATCTGGCTTGCAAGGAAGAGGCTCAGTGGAGGCCCCATTGTGACTGTTATGTGGGACAGAAAGAGTTCCTGATGCAAGGTGGTAAGCCAACTCTTAAGGCTTTCACTGGTGGAAATCTGGGGAAATACCCTGGCAGAAGGGAATACCCTTACTACTGCAGTGATTCCAACATTTGTAAGATGTTGAAGGGAAAATGCAATAGGACAGTAGATTTGGCTGGTTATTACTAAGTTGTATTGATGGCTTATAGAGGGATAATGAGCTGAGGGAGTTTATGAAAAGTTGAAGGATATGTGAGAACTTGATAGTTTATGAAGAGGCCCTCATGTCCTAAAGTAGAAGAGTAAACATAGCTAAGAAGCAAGTGTAGGACCTAATTAGAGTTGTGTCACATGAAGGCCAGGTCATTGGCTACAAAACTTGAGACTCTGAAATATGGTTTGGGCACTCTCTTAGTGTGGGAAGGCACTGCAGAGGCCTCTCAATAAGACAACAGGATGGCTCCCCACCCCACCTCAGAAATTGTCCCACCATCTGTCCTGAGAGGATGTCAGCCAAAAAGCAGGGTTAAATCCCAGGGTAACCTGCTGGGATGTGCTAGACATGAAAAGGGAAGAAGGATATTATATCCCAAAGGAGGAGAAAGAGTTAGCTAGGATGGGAGGAGCAGAAACCAGGGAGGGGATATATATTTTGAGGGTGCTTGACCAAGAGTACTGAAGAATAAGATCTGATAAGCAAAAATTCTTTGACTCAGGGGCACTCTTTTGAGACACAGGATTTAATATTCTGGCAAGGACCTGAGAGGATAGGAAAGATTTAATGCTAGACTGGGTCTAAGAAGCATAGGAGGGAGTACTGGCCTTTGCTGATGTAGATGAAATGCCTGAGTGCCATGGCAGATGACATCGAAAGGGATAAAAAGCTCAGGGCTGTTGGCACACTAGAATACATTAAGGGGATACATAAGGCTGAAAGACCAGAGGACTCCTTCTATGAAAAGACCCAGAGGACATACTATTCACCAAGGCCATCATGAATGCATGAATGAGAGGGACACCAGCATCTCTACAATGTTCAGTGGAGATTTCCCTCTGTAGGCAATAAGACAGGCAATCACAGAGCTGGGCTTAGCACCATCCATAGGAATGATTGGACCCTGAAGCAATAGAAAAACCAGAACCCAGAGAGCCATAATGACTGCAATGACTGGCAAGATTGGAGGCACTGCCTATGAAGCACTAACTGTAGGGAGTTATGGCAATGGTTAAAATAATTGTGTTTCTAGAGGCAAAGGAAATGGGAAGCTATTGAGAAATCTGCTTCACATCTATAATCAGAAGAAATACTGGAGGGGAAGAAGGTCTGGAACCCATTGACTTAAGGGATGCTCAGGTCCCCAGGAGGAAGGACACTGCCATTGCATAGTAAATATATATTGTGATGATGCCTGCAGTTCTCTCCCAAAGGTAACTGTGCCCATTTACTTGGGTGATTATACACTGGGAGAGGGGGATATCCAGATACTTCAGGGACTAGTGGACAAAGGGTATGAATTGACATTGATACCCAGAGATGTGATGTGTCATCGTGGCCCCTTGAAAAAGTGAAAGCATTATAAAAAGTGGAATCCCAGCTGTTGTTTGACTTACGATGGGACTATTAAGTCCACAAATCCACTAACTATAATTTCCTCAATCCCCAAGTAATAATTGTGATTGATATACTTGACAGTATATACCCTGGGCAGTATATACCCTGATATTGGGTAGCTCGTTGTTTTGTGGGTTAGGTACTGTCATATTGGTGAAAACAAAATGGGAGCCTCTGAAACTTTCCCAAACCCTAGTCAAGATGGCAAATAAAAGTCAATATGGCATCCCAGTGTGAATGATGGTGATGAGCCTTCCCATTAAAGTCTAAAGGATATAAGGGTCATTACCATCTTCATTTAATTCATGCCATCTACCCACTGCAGAAAAAGATGGATCTTGGAGAACTGCAAGTTCAACCAACTAGCAGGCACTGATCATGGATGCCATGCTAGATGGTATTGCTGTTAAGTTAGATTAATAGTAATAGTACATGATAAGGAGCCATTGATTTAGTGAATGAATGTGTTGTTTAGTGAATATGTGCATTAGTGAATGTGCACAGACTAGAACACCTTCTCCTTTAGAAACAGTGTTTACCTTCTTGGATTAGACATCCATGTGGAGTTTAGTTCTAGAGCTATTTTAACTCTCCCTATATCATAATGCAATCTGAAGAGATCTAAACCATGTGAGCATCCTGAATATAATCATATGGTCATTAGATTAATGACATCATGTTAATTTGGCAGAACCAGCAAGAGATGGCTTGAAGTTATAGTAGGACATGTGAGTTCAGAAGGTGGAAAATAAATCCTAGAAAGATTCAGGGACGTACCATTTTCGTAAAGTTCGTAGGGATCCAAAGTAAAGGTCAAATGGCTGCATCTTGAGTCCTCTACTACAAAATAGGATATCTGATGGGACTGCTCAGGTTCTTGTAGCAACACGTTTCATTCTAAGAAATATTGATCAAGCCTATATATCTGTTGATTCCTCCGGCTGTCAACTTTGGGTTCAGAGCAGAAAAATACTATGTAGCAGGTTGTGTCTTATGATCCAACAGACACTATGGAGGAGTCCATAGTGGGAAAAGATGAATTATGGAGTTTATCTCATTGCAGTTCTCAGTCACATAATCAGCAAGGCCATGCCACCAGCAGCCCACTGCAGGCATCCTAAGTCTTTCTAGAAACAGCTACTGGTGTATTCCTGGGTCCTGTTAGGGGTAGTATGTTCAACCATGGTGTAAAGGGTCGCATTTTGATTCATTCTGAATCAGGATTAAACATTTTGGCCTGAGGTGGAGTTTACCAAATTATCTATCGTGTCATAAAGTTGTGGGCTAACTTGCATTCCATCACGATATGGAAAAGACACATTTGGGTGAGCCTGAGAAGGACCAGAAGGCATGAGTAAGGCTGCATGTTATTCACCATGGTTGCACACATGCACATATCTCAGCCTTGCATCTATAGCTAAATGACAAATCCTATATAACTAACAGAAGAGGAGGAAAAATCTCAAACTGGCTTATGCATAGATGCAAGCCCAAAATAGATGGTTCCAGAAAGGCAAAAGGGAGGGAAACTCTTCCCAATGGACTGAAAGTGAGCAGTGCATCTGGTCATATCCTTTGTATGGAAGGAGATATAACCTGAAGTGAGAATATTTACACAGCTATGAAAATTGATATATATGTCATTTTTATAACCATCAACTCTAATTTTCTTGGGTAAATACCAAAGAGTAGAATTGCTGGATCATAAGAGATATTAATGTTTAGCTTTAGTAGCTATTAGCAAAGTGTTTTCCAAAGTACCTATGTACACTCCCAAAAGCAATGTATAAAGTGCCTGATGCTCCACAACTTCCTCAAAATATGTTATTAATGTTAGCCATTCTGGTAATGTATATTGGTAACTCGTTTTAATTTGCATTTTCCTAAAGACTAATGATATTGAACATCTTTTCACATATTTATGAATCATTTGATATCTTCTTTTATGAAGTGACTGATACCTCTCCTGCACATTAAAAAAAGTTGGTTCATTCTTTTTTGGAGATCTTTATATATTCTAGATAGGAGTCCTTCATTGGATATACTTATTATAAATAACGTTTCCCATTCTGTGATCTGCCTTTTTACTAATTTAATGTTTCTTTCTCAATGAACATTCTTAATTTTAATGAAGTCCATCTTATAAATTTTTTTTCTTTATTGTTACTATTTTTGTGTCTTATGTCAGAAATTTTTGCCTATCGTGAAGTCTTGAATATACTCTCTCATTTTCTTCTAGAAATTTTACTATTTTTCTTTTAGGTCTATTATCTACCTCAAACTAATTTTTGTGTATAATGTGACGTAGGATTTATGGTTTATTTTTTTCCACATAGATGTCCAAGTGACCCAGTACCAATTATTGAAAAGGTCATTCTTTATTGAATTGTAGCAGAACATTGTTATATATCAAGAGACTCTATATATGTAGGTCTTTTTCTGTTTTATTCATCTATTTGTTGCTTCTTGCCCCCAATCACATAATGCCTTTTTAGAATATGGTTGATTTTGTATTTGATGTGTCCTGAGATTTTGTTAATTTGCTTATTATTTTTTATAGTTTATAGAATCTTTTGAATTTTTTTTTACATACATGAAATTTTCTTTACATACATCATGTCTTCAGAGAATAATGACTTTTCCTCACCTTTCCAATCTCTATAATGTTGATTTCTTTTTCTTACTTTCCTGCACTGGCTAGATACTCAAGTACAATGTTGATGTAATTATTTTGTTGCTGATTTCAGGGAAGAAGCAGTCAATACTTCATCCCTATACTGAAGTTAGATGTAGCGTTTTTTAAGATATCATTGATAAAATTAAGAAATTCCTCCTCTGTTCTTTGATGGAAGATTTTGTATTGAAAAGGGACTAAATTTTATCAAACGACTTACCTCCATATATTGAGATGACTTTATTTTTCTCATTTGGTACAATCATATAATGAATTATATTGATTGATTTTATAATATTAAGCCAACTTTGCATTATTAGAATAAATCTTACTAGATTATGATGTATTGTCCTTTCTAAAAAATATATTTATTTATTTGAGAGGGATATAGAGAAAGGAAGTAGGGGAAGGGACACAGGAAGAGAATATCCAAGCAGACTCACACTGAATGCAGAACCTGACTTGGGGCTCAATCTCATGACCCATGAGATGCGGGACTGAGCTGAAACCAAGAGTCAGATACTTAATCAACTGAGCCACCCAGGTGCCCCTCCTTTTTACATAAAATTGAATTTGATTTGCTGTTATCTAGCTCATTCAATATTTTTTGCAATTTTGTTCATGAGTGATATGAGTTTGAACTTTTTTTTGGTGAGTTTGATATCAAGGTTATGCTGGCATAATGGATTGAAAAATATTCCTTTCCCCTATTCTTTGGAGAAATTTGTGTTATTTGGAACTGTTTTTCATTAAATATTTGGCAAAATTCCTCAGTAAAACTATCTAAGCCTAGAGCTTAAAAATTTTTGTTTTGGTGGGATGGGGGTAAAGATTTTAAATTAAGTATTCAATTTATTTGACAAATAGAGAATTATTCAAATTTTCATTTTTTTCTTGATTCAATTACTTAATTGTATTTTTCAATTAATTTGTCTATTTCATCTAAATTTTCAAGTTTGTTGACATAAAATTCTGTATAGTACCCTTTTATTATTCTGTCAAAGAATACACAATCTCTATTGATACACCTCTTTTCACTCATATTATTGATAAATTTTGCCCTCTTTTTTTTTTCCTGTTCAATCTTGCTAGAAATTAACCTATTTTATTAATTGTTTTAAAAGAATTGACTTGGCTTCATTGTTTATTATTATTATTAATATTACTATTGTATTTTCCTTCTAATTTGTTAATGGTTGCCATTATCTTCATTTCACTGCTCAACTTTCTTTGAGTTAATTTATCATCTTTTTTCTCACATCTTATGGTAGACACTTAGGTCATGAATTTTCAACTTGTCTTCTTTTCTAATAGATACACTTGAGGCTATAAGATTTCCTCTAAGTATGGCTTTAGATGTAGCCCACTAATTTTGTTACACTGCATCTTCAGTACTACTTAGGTCAAAGTATTTTTTTCCTTTGAACCTGAATGAGTCATTCAGAAATGAATTGCTTAATTTTCAAACATTTACTAGTTTTCCACTTAGAATCTCTTTATAAATTGGTTTCTGACTTAATTCCAGTGGGTTCAGAGAAGATTTTTTGTATGATTTCAGTACTTAAGTTTCAAGATTTGGGCCCAACTTATGGTTTATTTCTTTAAATACTAGATGTGTACTCCAAATGAATATGAAATCTGTAGGTGGGGAATGCAAAATAAATTGAGATTAGACTTGACAATTATGGCCTAAATCTTCTCCATCCTTAGTAATATTTTCTTTGTTCTTTTTAATTATGGAAAGAAATATATCAAAATTGCCCACTGTAATTTTAAATTTGTCTTTTTCCTTTATATTCTGCCAACAATTTTATAGTATATTCTGGAATTATGTAAATAATAGCATATAAATTTTAAAGTATTACAATTTCCTCTTTTTCTTTGTTTACAAGTTCCTTTCATTATTAAAAATTTGCATACTTTATTATATTTTCTACTTATTGACCAGAAGTCTGGTTTTTTTGTATTAGTATAGCTATAGCAGGATTCATTTGATTCATTTTTGCATGACATAACTTTATTTGTTCTTCTCCAAGCAGACTCACACTGAATGCAGTGCTCCTGCGTCCTTTATCTGCTCTAATAGTTAAGATATGTGTCTTGTAAGCAATATAAAAGTTTTGTTTTGTTTTCAATTCCATCTGACAATCATCAATTAAAAAAACTAGTCAGTTTATATTTAATGTAATTACTTCTATATGGGCATTAAATATACCACTTATCTTTTATTTTTGTTTCACATGTTGTTTTTTCCTTAATAAGGTAATTTCACTACTCTGTTAGCGTTCTAATTACACAATCTATTCTTCTTTTACTTCAATGAGATTAAAATATGCTTGCTTTGTTTTGTTTTTCTTTGTTTTAAGATTTATTTATTTATTTAAATATTTGGGGGGGGCAGAAGAAAAGGGAGAAAGAGCCCCAAGCCGACTCTCTGAGCACAGAGACCAACACGAGACTCAATCCAACAACCTATGATCATAACCTGAGCCAAAACCAACAGTTGGAACTGATCCCACCACCAAGGCTCTCCAAGCTTGGTATTTAAAACTTCACATAGATGTATAATTTTACATTTCCGTGGACAATACAAGGCTCTGAAAACACTTTAACTCCATTTATCTCCTTTTTCTATTTAGCATTATTATTGTTCATTTTAATATTGTGTATATAAAACTTAATGCTATTATTTTATAGTCAAGATTCACTTAGATGAACCTACCTAATTACCTTTTTAAATGTTTTTCATTCCTTTCTGCAGCCCTGTGCTTCTGTCTGAGGATATTCAACCTGTAAATTCCATTTAATATTTCTGATTATATCATTTAAAGGCTGAATGACCTTGGATGGGCTGTTAGGCTTCTCAAGACTCAGCCAAAATAAGGGTAACTTGGTACCCTAATTCATATAGTTCAGTTGTCAGAATGAGATAATGCACATACAGCTCTTACACCATTACCTGACATATAGTAACCATTCAATAAATAGTAACTAAAATTCAAATTGATTTTCTTTTTACTGTTGTTATTATTTTATATTAACTACATACTTTTTGGTTATATATCATGTCATTCAAGGGGGAAAACAGATAACATTCTCATTTAAAATTGTGTTGTTTGGAATGCCTGGGTGGCTCTCAGCAGTTGAGAATCCACCTTCTGTTTAGGGCATGATCATGGGATACTGGGATCCAATTCCACATCAGGCTCCCTGTGGGGAGCCTGCTTCTCCGTCTATCTGTGTCTCTGTCTTTCTCTCTGTGTGCCTCTCATGAATAAATTTTAAAAATCTTAATAAAAATAAATAAACAAACAAACAAACAAATAAAATTGTGTTGTTTGCTGTCCCATTCAAGTTTCCATCTCAAACAATAAGTCAATTTAAGATATACTTTGAGACCTTTTAGTACTGTAACAAATTGGCTTATGTCACATAGCTTCTTCAAAAATTATTTTAGAAGAGAGATACTTGGAAAAATCAAATCATTAAGTTGAAATATGGGCATTCCCTTGCATGGTCAACAAGGTGTTTTCAAACTTGTAAAATATTTAAACTGTGTGGTCGATAATTTTACATATCCAAAACAAGATAATATTACAAAACAAATGAAACCAAGGTAGAGAAAAATCTTCCTAATAGTTCAGGTCACTAGTAGAAGTACAAGTTATTGAATGGTAGATTTGAAAATGTGATTATCATTTAAGATGTCATAACACCTGTTAATTTGTTGTCAAACGATGTAATAACAATAATTATTATTATTCAAAATCTAAAGTTCAACACTTAGTTATTCCAGTTTAATTCAATTAACCTTTGAAGAGCTAAGTGCTGTACGTGTGAGGACCAATTATCATTTTGTTTTAGTAGTTTTAATTTAGCTACATATCCAAGTACCCAAGTAAAGTAATTGTTTATATTGAGTTTCTAAATTAACAGACTGATATATATTTACAGAAAATATAGTAATTATACATTCAATATGTGCCAGGCATTCACTCAGATTCTGAAGAATTAAGAATAAAATATAGCCCTTACTTTCAAAGATCACATAGGCTAGTGGGTGTGCTGGACATTTAATTTCAGAATTGTAAGTGTAAATCTTAGTGATTAGTTATTCATGCTCATGAAATACTGATATCCTAACTTATAAAAAATGATCCTTGATTCTTGTGTAAATTAATTTTATATGTCAATTTAGCTGGAATTCTGGTGTGTCTGTGAGGGAGTTCCTGGAAGAGATTAGCATTTGAATGGGTAGACTGAGTAAAGTGGATTGTCCTTCCTAATGTGGGTGGTCATCATCTAATTAACTGGGCACAAACAAAAAGGAGGTGGAAGGTAGGATTCTCTTTCTCTCTGCCTGACTACTTGAGCTGACATCTATCTTCTGTCCTCAGCACCCTGGTTTTCCATCCTTCAGACTTGGACTGGAATTTACATTTATTCTCTGGCTCTCAGTCTTTTGAACTATGCCGTTGGCTTTCTTTGGTGTCCTGTTTATAGATATATAGTCTAGATAGATAGATAGATAGATAGATAGATAGATAGATAGATGAGTATACACAGTCAAGCTTATATACATCATGGGACTCCTCAGTCTCTGTTTCTCTGGAGAACTCTGACTAATACAATTCTTAAGCCCAATCAACATTTCAATAGAGGTTGGGCCCCATACTGGTAAGACATAGAAATTTAGATTGTAAAACCTTAAAACAAATTCATTAAACTTCAAATTTTACTTTCAAGTATTTATGGCAATTTGATGAAGCAGGATTTGCCCATGTGTAGTAGATTTATCTACCACTGTTCAGCCAAAAAGGACACAGACAGAGGTACAGTGCTATTTTCAATATTTTCATTAGAAGAAAAACTATATAATTACCACATTGTGACATAATGATTATATTTAATATAACAACAAATATATAATATTAACATATATGATATATAAGTATATATTATGCAATAAATATATATATTTATTCTTTGTCCTTGGTCCCTGGCACAGTTTCAAAAACCCTTGGAATTTCCTGAATAATAGGAGTGTCTTTTGTCATTCATTAGGAACCCCTATACCCGAGTATGCTAATGTTTGAGGTTGAAGCATGGTCACCACAAAAACTGACCACATGATTAGAAGGTTGGGATTCTCAACTCTCATCCACCAACTTTTAAAAAGGGGGAAGGGGTTAAAGATTGAATTTATCTCCTAGCCAATAATTTCATCAATTATGCCTAAGTAAAAATACCTTGAATGAGGCTTGGAAGTTTCCTTGTTGGTGAACATGTAGATGTACTGGGCAGAGAGCACATCCCAATTCCATAGGGACAGAGCTCTTGCCCCTCACCCACTCAAGACCTTGCCCTATATATCTACTTCCATGTGTCTATTCCTGAGCTACATCCTTTATAATGAAACTGTAATCATAAGTATTATACTTTTCTGAGTTGTCTGAGCTGTTTTAGTCAATTTCAAACTAGAGGGGTTTGTGAGAAGCCTTGAATTTTAGCTGGTTGAGCAGAAATGCAGATGCTTAAGGACACCCAGGACTTCTGTCTGACATTGAAGTTTTGTGGAATTTAGCTCCTTTATTTGTAGGGTCTGCACTAAATTTGGGTAATTAGTGTTAGAATTTAAATGAATCATAGGACACTCAGCTGGTGTCAGAGAACTGGTGTCAGAGCATATACATTAGAAGATTATTAGTATCAGGTTATATAGAAAGAGTAACTTGCTTTAAAGAAAAACATTAAGTCAATTTTTTAAAAGATTTTTTATATATTTATTAGAGACAGAGAGAGAGAGAGAGAGAGAGAGAGAGAGAGAGAGGCAGAGGGAGAAGCAGGCTCCAAGCAGGGAGCCCAATGTGGGACTTGATCCTGGGTCTCCAGGATCACACCCCGGGCTGAAGGCGACGCTAAACTGCTAAGCCACCAGGGCTGCCCCATTAAGTCAATTTTAATGCAGGAAATACTCTACAAACATCACATTATGACAATGACTGAGAAATAGCTGATTGAGAAATTCAACGTAAAAAAATGACACTGTAGCACTTCTAAGCCAGAGGCAGGTAAAACATTGTGTTCTGGCTGGAAGGTGAAGCTATGAATTTAACTCCAAATTTCTTGGAAGTCTTAGTTTAAAGTTTCTGTAGATTTTTCTTTCATTTGTGTAACGTTTAATATAAAAGTAAAATTTCTCTCAAATCTTCAAGAAATACGGATCTTGTGGGTTGA
Organism: Nyctereutes procyonoides; assembly: GCF_905146905.1. NCBI lineage: Eukaryota > Metazoa > Chordata > Mammalia > Carnivora > Canidae > Nyctereutes > Nyctereutes procyonoides. Next base: position 14,153,479 of record NW_026575033.1, on the reverse strand, counting down.
GGTCCTGGTTCATTTTATGGCTTTTGTCCCCTTGTCTCATACCCCTTAACCCCATGGGTGACTTCTCTCTACCGCCACCCTAATCCCTAAAGTACATGGGAAATACAACTGGAAGAGAAGAACCCCTGACTGAAGAAGTTGATTCTGAAACATCAGTGTAAGTAAGACTCACCCTAGGGAAGTTTTTAAAAACTGCAGATTTCTGGATGCTATCCTGGAAGCTCTTATTATTAGGTAGGTCTGCTGTAGGTCCTAGGAATCTGCATTTTATCCAATACACAAAGCTTGCCTAGCATAAATAAGCTTTGGACTAGACTTTGAACAAAACTGTCCCAGGTTTTGGTCCCAACAAAATGTGTGACCTGAGTCAAGCCATTGACCTCCCCAGTCCTACTTTCTTCATCATAAATGAGAGGGTTGGTTAGGTGTACCTGACTATTTCTTCCATTTCCACAGAGTTCTTGCCTTCCTTATCTGTCATACTCACTGACAAATAAATCATGGGGAAAGTTATAGGTCAGAAAAGTCAACTCCTCCCTGATCATGGACTATAGTAATTAAAAGATAGCCCTGCTTTATTCACCAGTAAAGGTTAAACTATCCCACTAAAGTGCCTCCATTTTTAAAAACTGTGCTTTATCATATCAGTATATTAATTTTTCTACTTTATAAGTCATTTAAATTAAATCTCAGATACTGGAAGCGTGTTACAATATAATTGATCTCATGTATTTCATTATTGTGATTGTCAGGATTGTTCCCTAAAATTTTCATCAGCATACTAATAAATGCCTTAAAAAAATATGATTTATTTACTCATTGGCAGAGAAAACTATGAAAATTTTTCATGCTATTTGTTTTTTTTTTTAAATTCTCATCATAGCATTTCTATTATTCCCAAGGAATTATTTTATTTCTCCTTCCTCTCCAAAAACACCTTATTTACAACTATATTGGGGATAATCCAGAGACACAGACTTTTACACTAGAGTCTAAAACTGCAGCTGAGAAAGAGGAACATATAAGAAATGGGAGGGGCTGGTTTATAGTAGCCAGAGGATGAGGCATTGAAGTTCCAGAAAAGTACTTGTTATTTATTCCTGTTAAATGCAGGCATTAACAATAACATACAAACATAAGGGAAAAAAAGAAAACAGAAAATCTAGATATAATTAATAGCTGGCAAGAGTAGTCTGTGTAGAAAAAAATAATATTATGCAGATAGATCAGTATTCCCAGTCTCCCCTATTTCTAGCACATTCATATCTGAACTCCAAGAATCAACCCTCCACCCCCCTTGTCCCCCCAGGAGGTATGAAGAAGAAAGGAACCAAATTTTGGAGACAACCCATTAGTAGAGACAGGACAGGGAGAAGTCAAAAGGAATGTCATAAAGACTTTGGAAATATTGAAAGTGTGTGCTCCCAAAGGAATACTCACTCCATGCACACACATTCAAGATGTTTATTTGCTCTTTAGAAAGGAATAGCAGGTCAGCCACACTTTCTGGCTTGTGGCTTCCCACATCAAGCTAAATCCCTTGTTTCTGCTGCTCCAAGAAATCTTACTGGTTCCCATCTCCCTGTCCTTATAAAACCCCAAGATCAGACTCTGGGGGCTGAGAGCAGAGGAGGGTGGAGAGTGGATCTGGAAGCAAATGGAGAATATCCTGCACAGCTGAAAGATATCTAAAACCAAGAAAATTAAACACATTATTTGCAAATTGTTACCTCATTGTGCAAACCTGACATCTACTCCATTGCTTCCTCATCTGTGTATCAAGGAAGGCGGGATGTGATAAGTTCTGGCTGGGAGAATGTTAGCAGAAGGCTATGGTGAAAGTTCTGGGAAAGGTTTCACTTTCCTGATAAAAATTACAGATAGGGTAGTGATGTCATTCCCTTTTATTCTGGCTTTTAACAAATATATTTTATACACTGTATATTATAAATTTTGTATTTCCCTCTTATTCCTGCTCACCCTATGAATAACTATCTTGCAACAAAGAAGTAACAAAAAACAAAAAAGGGGTTCTGATATTGTCAAGCTATTGATCCAATGCCAACAGTGCCTATCACCAGGTGTTTTAAGTGAGAAAAATAACCTCTGATCATTTTCGAAGTCTTTGTAAATTGGGAACCTGGTACTTGATCATATCTGGGCTGAGTGGAGTGGGTGTCACACCCTGTCAGGAGCAGCAGGGCAGAAGGTATTGTTAAAGGACACAGAAAACCGGGATCCCTGGGTACTGCCGCGGTTTGGCTCCTGCCTTTGGCCCAGGGCGCGATCCTGAAGACCCAGGATCGAATCCCACATTGGGCTCCCGGTGCATGGAGCCTGCTTCTCCCTCTGCCTCTCTCTCTCTCTCTCTCTCTGTGTGACTATCATAAATTAAAAAAAAAAAAAAAAAAAAGGACACAGGAAACCGTGGAACTGAAGCAGATCTGAAGATAAAAGTCCAGAACATTTAGACTCAGGTTAAATTGGAATATATGTGAGACAGCTATGAGGAAACAAGAAACATAAAAGTTGCATTTACATATCTAAAAGAAAGGCTTAATCTAGAAATAAAAATTTAGAAGTATACATTACATGATGATAATTCGAATCTTAGGAGTAAGGTGAGATCCTCTATTTTACTTAAAGAGTGTCAAAGAGCAGTTTCTGAGAACTTCAGCATTTAGAGTTTGATGGAAGAAGACAAGTCCCCAAAGGTAGATTTAGCCAAGAACAGAATAAAAGTCAAAAGAAGAAAGTATTTTGAGAAAGGAACAGATATCATTTTTGGTGCCATGGAAGTAAAGTAAGATGCTGGTCACTGATGTTTAAAAGGTAAAACTAGTTCATGTTGGCTGATATCTGATATTCCAAGAGAATAGCATGCCCATTATAAGAGGATGTCATACACAGCATAGCTTTGCTTTGTGAGACCAGTGCTCAAACCTTATTTGTTACTGGCACAAATTAAATATTAAATGATAATAAAGGCAAAGAATGTTATTTTTTTTGTTTCTTGTTTTATCTTCAGATGTTGTTGTCGTTTTAAGGTCAGCTGGAACACCTGTTAAAGAAAAAGTTACAAGAAAGAAAAGAAAGAAGGAAGGAAGGAGGGAAGGAAGAAAGGGAAAGAAAGGAAGGAAGGAAGGAAGGAAGGAAGGAAGGAAGGAAGGAAGGAGGGAGGGAGGGAGGGAGGGAGGGAAGGAAGGAAGGAAGGAAGGAAGGAAGGAAGGAAGGAAGGAAGGAAATATGTAAAGAAAAACAGAGTAAAGTCAATTTTTCGTTACCAGGATAACATAATTGGATTAAAATAATGGCCATAATTGTTGAGCTAGAAATGGAAAAATCTTTTTTTTTTATTTTTTTTATTTTTTAAATTTTTATTTATTTATGATAGGCACACAGTGAGAGAGAGAGAGGCAGAGACACAGGCAGAGGGAGAAGCAGGCTCCATGCACCGGGAGCCCGACGTGGGACTCGATCTCGGGTCTCCAGGATCGCGCCCTGGGCCAAAGGCAGGCGCCAAACCACTGCGCCACCCAGGGATCCCCCGAAATGGAAAAATCTTAATTAAAAACTCAGATGCTTTCTTTTTTCCTTGTCATTAGAATGACTGGCCAAGAACTGGAAAAACATGCCAAAAGTAGATGAAGAAGGAAGGCTCCAAAAGCATGTCATTGAGCATGTCCAAAAGCATCTCAATGACTGAACCATGGAGACAAAGATTTGAAAGTTTATCAGCCTTTTATTAAAAAATAGCTTGGGGGTGAGTTATCCAGTCACCCAGGAAGCACCTCATGACTTACTCCTCATTGTTCTGAATTTGGCTGTTTTTCACTTTAATGGCAAGACCTTGATTACCTCAAATGGCCTAGGTGAACTGAAACTTGAAAATACTTCCTCTAAAAGAGCACACCTCCAGCATACAGTCATTTCCCCTGTGATGTGGTAGGGCTTACAAGTTCAGCATCTTCTGCTGCCATCAGTTCTAACATTCAATGTCAGCTGCTGCGTTTGTCAGCTTTAAGTAAGAGTCAGCGGTGGTATTATTCTATTGTTGACTTAGTGCTATTTTTGCATGTGTATTGCCAAACCACATTTAGGTTTTGTTATGGTTGTATTTAACCTTATTCTTCTCAGTAACCTTTTAAGGCAAAAAAAAATTATTTCTCTCAGTAAGATGGATATTTGTAACTGCTAGAAACTTCAGATTTCTTACAGGATTCAATAAAAGGGGAGAATGCTTGATAACTCTAACCATGGGTCAGCATTTTTGAGACATGGCTCCATTCCTCTTTGGCCTTTGTCTGCAGTGCCATCTTGAACTAATAAGTTGGAACTTTCTTATTTTCCTTAGAATAAACAGCTGCGGTCACAGGTAATCTAGGGGAATTATCAAGACACTATCGCTATAACACAGAAGCAAGAAAAACAATTATTTGACATACCTAATTCTTTACTATCTGTTATATTTATAGCACTATGCTAAATACAATAAAGATACAGAAAATAATCAATAGATTCTTCCTTTTATTCTTTAGAATAGATTAGACCAGTAAATGACTTCATACCTCCAATATAGCCAGTACCATATGATCTGCAAAAGGATTCAGAGAAATAATTTATTTCCAGTGGAAAAGATTGCAGCTACAAGACAAAATCTAGATTTTTTGGAGTCTGAACTACATTACGGTCTTTTCTTCATCACTCTCCATGACTTTATATCCCTGTTGTACTGGTATACAGGTATTCCCCTGATATACTCTTTGTTCCCCAACAACCATATGCTTTTGCATGTGTAACTTAATGTTCATTCTGTTCCCTTCTCCTGAAATGCTCTTCTCCACCTGGTGAAGACTATTTATTTCTTAAAGGCCAATTATTTTGTTGCCTGCTCTGTGATGATTTCAATAACACTTCCCTTAATCATTCTGACCTGTGGGTCTCCAGGGCACCTTATCACTAGTGTTCACTAATATTTCAAGATGAATCATTTTTTTAAATTTTAATTTGTGTATCTCCCACCTCAAAAGTGAGAACTCTTATAAGGAAAGAACTTTGACCTATTTATCACCATATTCCCAGAAGCTAGCAAAATTCAGGCAACAATAAATGCACTCAGTAAATATTTGTGGAATAAGGTAGCATTTATATTAGGATAGCATACTGGCCAGACCACACAGGGTGATTTCCCTATCCAGTCCTGGGGGAATAACTGGGACACCAATAACACTCTTCTGAAACAGTTTCATGCATACAAATCACCATGTGGTCTTTCTACCCTCGCCATGGCTTTTTGGATCAGGTCTATAGTATTTTGTTATGGCAGCCCAACTGACTTAGACAATTGCCTACTAAATAATGCATATTAGTTATAGAAAATGTGAAAAATCTGGAAATATACAAAAAAGAAAAATTAAACATCTTAATAACCACAGGAGACCTGCACTGTTCATTTTTTTGGTCTGTATTTCATGTAAATCTTAAAGGATAAATTCAGGTTGGGGCTCTGTAGAGTTATTTGGGAAACAAATAAAGGGGAAGTCATAATTGTACTTCAGAAAGATAGGTCTTGGTGTTTTGTAGGTAGGACTGGAAAGCCTGGAGATATTGGAACAAGTCAGAGATTATTTCTTTAATTAGGCTACACCACAAAGGCTTTGAATAGGCACTGGAATATGAAAAATGGGACAGGTACACAAGACATTTGAGAAGTATAAATGGTGTTGCTCAACAATGTCCAGGTGTGAAGATGAGGAGTCATAAGATACCTTAAGTAGGGTAAGAGTAAAGTCTGCCTTCCAGTGGTTAAGAGGCTTGACAAAGAGTACTGGGGAATGAACGTGCAAGCTATAGTGATGGCTCTGGAGTTGGAAAACGAGTTACACAAGCTCCTGCAAGACCTGCAGAACTTGGCTTCTCAGAAGAATGAAACTGATCTCTTAGAATTCCTGAAAAGGTTCATGGGTAAACAGAAGAGGAACATAAAATATCTGGAATACCAGCATAGCTATCAGAAGGAATTAGAAAGGCTGACTTCGAAGGAAGGCATCTCAGAACAGTTTGGTGGAGCATCAGGCAGACAGGCTTAACATCCGAAGGCAACACAGCAAGTCTTCCATCGTAGTAGTTCCCAAAAGCAGCTACTTAAAAATCTGGATCTCTATTTGACAGAAGACTGCTTTACTTTTAATAGTATCCCAATCTTCATTGTCGTACATGGAAATAAATTGGTTTTGCATTATAAATAAATAAATAAATAAATAAATAAATAAATAAATAAATAAGACTTGGAAGATAAGTAGAGTTTTAATCAGGTAGAGGTGTACATACTGGTAGGGCTGGTCAAGATGATTCTATTGGAAAACATAACCTTCTGTAAAATTGGAAAGATCTATACTTCACCTGTTCTTTGTTAGTCAGGAACCAAAGTTTCTTCTGGCCATATTTAATAATTATGAAAAATGTCTGAAGTGACAAAATGGGTAGTGAATGTTCAGTGAACAGGAAAAAATAATACTGCATTCGAGTCTAGAATCTAGAGAATAAGAACAATTTCTGAAGACCATCAGAGATTCCATAAGACACTGATTATGAGGGGATCCCTGGGTGGCACAGTGGTTTGGCGCCTGCCTTTGGCCCAGGGCGTGATCCTGGAGACCCGGGATCGAATCCCACATCGGGCTCCCGGTGCATGGAGCCTGCTTCTCCCTCTGCCTGTGTCTCTGCCTCTCTCTCTCTGTGACTATCATAAGTAAATAAAAATTAAAAAAAAAAAAAGAAACTGATTATGATCAGTTTTTGAGAATAGAAGAGTTTCGTATTTGATATTGACAAAGAAAGTATTGATTGAAGAAAGTATTGATTGGTACATTTCCATGTACAGACACACTTCTTCCTCACTGCATCACACAATTGAGGGATGATGTAGTGCAGGGAGATATAACTTTCCCAACATAAGATCTTGAACTAAAATTCAGCAAACCTCTTCACCTTGCCTGGTCCAAGTTTCTATTGCTTGCAGAGAAAGGACTGACGGTTGGGAGTTTCAGAGCACTTTTCTTAATCTCCAGGAGGGTACCATTTCCAACTTGTTTTTCTATGTGCTCAGGCCTGCATCCCTGTGTGTGATAGTGTTTGCTGTGCAAATGGGAGATTAAATGGAGCTAGATAAAGGAATGAGTGGGGTCAAGGATGGGGATGCAAATTGCATTGGGATTATATGCTGGGCTTCCTCTCCCCACACCCCAGGAACTCACACAATAATTAGCTGCCAACTTGTATGTGATCTGAGTAATAAAGTGGTAATAATCAGCTTCCAATTTACATTGTAATAAAGTAATGTACAGAGATTTGAAAATGAAGGCTGTGTCTCTGCTGATAACATCTGTTAATATTTTCAAACTCTACATTTTAAAAGCCATAAAGCCTTTGTTGATTTAAGTTGTCAAAAGCCTGAGGAGTCTTTTGTTTTTGCATATATTCTAGGCAAAAGAAGTCCAGAGTATTCCCCCCGATATGTGGAAGAAGACATGCTCAAATGTGTTTTACAGGAAGCTTAGAAACCCTGAGACAGGCTGCCTAAAGATTGTGGTTGGTGGGTTGTTCTACAATTAGTCAGGTGACACAGGACAAGCCCTAGCCTTTTGGAGTAAGAATAGGATCACTATAAAATAGTCACCTAGAAATCTACAGCCTCAGCTTATAAAGCCAGCTTCTTATTTACGCTTAGGAGATGTATGTTTCCGTAACAGATTCCACTGGGAAGAAAGGACTTGTTTGTTCGCATATGCAAGAAGCACAGACCAGCATTGTGTGTGAGATCCAGAGCTTGCTACTAGAGATGGATTCCTCTCTGAAGGACCATTAATAAAGGTCTGTGGCAGGGCCTAAGAGAGAGAAAATAGAGGTGCTGAAGGACTTCTGTGCATCTTTTTTTTTTTTTTTTTTTTTTACTTCTGTGCATCCTAATAGGAAGTAGAGTTTGCCCAACTGATAGAAAGGAGTCCAAAGAAATTGAGTTCAAAATTTCAGCAATATAAAAAAGTAGAATATATAAAAACACCAGTGCTTGTATAGTTTATGTGTATATATACATATATTTATATTTATAGACATATATATATATATTTTTTTAATTTTTATTTATTTATGATAGTCACAGAGAGAGAGAGAGGCGCAGAGACACAGGCAGAGGGAGAAGCAGGCTCCATGCACCGGGAGCCCGATGTGGGATTCGATCCTCGGTCTCCAGGATCGCGCCCTGGGCCAAAGGCAGGCGCCAAACCGCTGCGCCACCCAGGGATCCCGACATATATATATTTTTATATATGTATATATTTTTTTCTGTATAGAGAGATTCAGGATAAAAATTCAAATAACAGTATTGCACAATATGAAAAAACTTAATTATATTTATCCTCATTTTTAAAAAAGATTTATTTATTTATTTTAGAGAGAGTAGGTATGTGAGACCGGGGAGGAACAGAGGGAGAAGGCAGGGGGAAGTAGACACCGCGGTGAGCAGGGAGCCCTGCACAGGATGCCATCCTATGACCCTGAGATCATGACCTGATCCAAAACCAAGAGTCAGATGCTCAACTGACTGAGCCACCCAGGTGCCCCTATTCTTATTTTTCAAAAGTGAAAATACTTTGATTTCTAATGGAAGTGCTGGAAGGGAACTTTAGCATAAAACTATTTAAGTGTTATCTGTTTTCACATCACAGTTGTTCATAAAGATATAAGGAAATGGTGGAAAGTGATACAAACATGCCATTCCTAAAGTAATGTTAACACCTTCCAAACAGATAACTCTGAGACTGGGTAAATACAAAAACATACGCATGAATAAGTTATCTGAGAATAGGGAGAAAAAGAAGAAGAAAAAGAAAAAACACCAACCCAGTCCTTTAACATCGTATGTTATTCTGCTTGGCTCAGCCTGAATTCTCATTGCTTGTCTGGATTTGGTAAATAGGGTCTTCAGGGGTCCCTCTGCCTGCAGTCTCTCCCACCACCAAGTGACCCTCATAACGCTCATACCACACCTCATTCCGAGTTTATGTTCACAAGAACCCTGGGAGGAAGGCAGGGAATATTACCCCATTTTGAGGTTTAGAGAGATTGGAGCTAGGGTTTGAATGAGAATGTTCAATCCAAGCCAGAACTCAAATGTTCTGACTCATATTTTTAGTCTTCTTTGCTACACCCTGCACTTGAGCTACACTCCCACAAACATTCTGATTACACCCTTGTTCTTATTAAAAATCTTCAATGATTTCCTACTTCATTCTGAGTCATGTCAGCCCTCCTCAGCCTGTTGCATAGAGCCAGCCATTGTCATGGCAACTCAATTTGTCTTTAATATTATTTTCCCCCATGCCCTTCTCTCATGGAGAAGTCCCAATCTGCCCTGGGCATCCTGTTTCTGTGCCCTTTTTTGCATTCTTTCATCTTTCCCAAACACTCCTCTCTCTTTGACATATGCTTCTCTTGTCCTCAAGAGTCTTACTGCTCCTATTGCATTTAGGAGTAGCTTCTATTTTAGCACTCCCCAGAGTCTCTCTCAGACTCGAAATATTCATATACATTTTCATACCCTTCACCAGTCTGACTTTTTGGAGTACAGATGATTATGCTATTTATTTTTTCTGTATTGTGTCACCCATGTTTCTGTAAGTTATGCCTTGCAGATAGATACTCACTAAATAGTTCTTGAAATCTAACATCTGTTGAACTATCGTCTTGTATTATTATTTAGCTCAGCACTCATGCATGCCTTTTCTACCCAACTAAATTACAAACTCTTTGAATATTGCTCTTCTACTTTGTAGGAGCTTAAAAGTATTATGATTTTTGAAAATTTGATTTGAGGAAATGTATGATCTCTGACCTTGAAATAAAAATTCCACCCTTCTAAAACAATACTCAGATGTCAAAAGGAGAGATAACCATTCAGTAGCAATCCCCCATACCTTCAATGACAAATTTCCTAGGTTGATCTGGAATCTACATGACAGATTGTCAGTGCCAAAGGCCAACAAACTCCATCTATGTGAATATGAGCCTTTTGAAAAACAAAGAATCCAATTAAAGAAGAAAATCCAGAAAGAAGACAAAAGGTTTTGGTTTGTTGTGTTTTTTTTTTTATGCCAAATCAACTAGCTTGCAAGAATCAGAAAGTCTGCATCTAGATATGTTAATAAAAACACATACATATAAGTCTCAAAGCTTGCTATTCATTTATTGGCCTCCAAGCCCAATTATATCTGCTCTTTCAAGTCAATGGATTAATTTTTAATTTTTTTTTTTTAGCCCACAGAAAGACAATACAAAATGGCAGGAGCATAATTCTAATTTATTTCCATTTCAGATTTTTATACCTGCAATTATGTTTGTGCTAAATTAGATGAAAATGTCAATCTACCAATTTGCTTCTTCCTTTGTAACCTTTTGCATACAAAGTTTATCATTCTGACAAATAAAAGGCCTCTCCAACCTTGAAGCTTAAGAAGAAATGCAAATTGTATTTTTCCAAATTGGAAAACAACTATCAATCATGTCATTTAAAAATTAGGTGAGATATCTAGTGAAGTTTGAATTCTTCATCTGCTTATAGAATTAAAATATGATCTAATTTGATATTAAAAGAGCAAAATTAGTATGAGTAGATGTTGTAATTTTTTCAAAGATTTTATTTATTCATGAGAGACACACACAGAGAGAGAGGCAGAGACAGGCAGAGAGAGAAGCAAGCTCCATACAGGGAGCCCGATGCATGACTCCATCCCAGGACTCCAGGATCACGTCCTGGGCCAAAGGCAGATGCCCAACTGCTGAGCCACCCAGGTATCCCAGATGTTGTAATTTTTTTATTCAAACAATCCAAATATTAATTGAGGATCTGAATAAATTGCACATTCCATTTTAGGGAAAGCATTTTGAATCTTTTGCTTGGATTCCAAAGTGTGTAAATAACTCTTAAAATACAGAATGCCCATTTAATTTCAATGAAATAAAAGCTAGCACTTTTTAAGATATCTTACCCTAGCTTCCTCCATTCCCAGGAACTACTCCATTTCTTATTTATATGTAACATTTCATTTCACAAATTGCTACAGCAACACTGACCTTTAAAACACGTGAACTGGCTTTCCTGGCTCTCAACTTCCTGCGCAGAGTATATCTTCTGAATTGTTAAGCCCAGCTAGAGTGAGTTCCACAGGAGAGAAGCTCCTTCCTCATATCCTTTCCTCAGTTAAATGTGATTTGGAGCACCAGTGATTTTCTGTGACTCTCTTCCCATTAGAGGCTTTGTTCTCCATGCTCTTGTGCTCAGCCAAGGTGTTTAGGAAAGAAAACAGGTGCTTCCTGAATAAGCCACCCTGATTGGAATTTACACTTACATCTCCAAGATAACCCCTTTCCCTGAATTTCCTGTAGGCAGATACTATGATCGTTATTTTATAGCTCCTAAAACCGAAATAGAGATTAAGTGAGCAAGATCATAATGGAGAGGCAGAGGCAACACCAGTGTCAGGTTTAGTCCAAAGTACCCCCAGGGGGCCACTGAGCCTGGTGGTGAGAAGAGAGAGGCTCCCCACCAGCGTGGGGCCTCGATCCCCTCCCGGGTTTCGGCACCAAATGTCAGGTTTAATCCGATCGGTAGTGAAATGGAATAGAGAAGCCAGGCAAAAGTTGGTGAAACAGGCTTTTAAGGGGACGTGCTCTCGGGCGACCCCCGGCAGGGGAGGGAGAGAGCAGGGAAGTCGCAGGCGGGTCGCAGGAGGGCTTATAAGGAGTTTTTGGTGAGAGGGTTGGGAGGGAACATGGGGTGAGGTTTCCTTATTTGGTGGTGTTTTTTGGGTTTTTGGTCTTTTCCAGGTCTTTTGTTTTGTTTTGTTTTGTTTTGTTTTCTTCTTCCAGTTAGGGCAAGGGTTATGGGTTTCCTAAGCTAAGTTAGGGTAGGCGGCCAGGCGGTGTTGACGGGAAGATGGGGTGGGGCGGCGTTATTGGCAGGTTGCTGGCCTCCCGTTGGCCGTGTTGAGGTCCCCAGTCTCGCCAGCCCGACAACCAGAAGGCACATATTCAGGCTGACACCCGGGTCTTGAGATTTCCACTTCTCAAGGGCTGGACCTATGCTTGTTTCTGCTGCTTTGTAGGGTTCTTAGAAAGCACCCTCTACCCCACGGGCTTCTCTTAAACCATGAAGCTATGCCTCTGTGGGAACAATGTGCATCGCTGCCTCCCTGGGGCATTTTAAGGGACCCTCCTCATTCGTCAGCCCAGCTGCCTTCCTGCCCCAACACAGTGCCTTGGGATTAACTTTTGTCTTTAGCATGTCTGTGTTCAAATGCAAATTAGTTTCCCAGGAGGTCTAAGTATTCTTCCTTTAAATATAGCATATGCCATTTAACCATGTCACAGAAAAAAGCAGTCTACATCATCTCTTCGTAACTTGAATTCACAGATGCAAAGTGAGAATGGTGAGACAGATATATGGATGTATTTAGGTCTGAAAACTCTACCTGGAAACTCCATTCATGATTTGAGTTTATCTACATTTTCCCGAATAGATGATCTACTGTTTTCATAAGATCTTATGAATCTTATGAATTTAAAACTCTAATTACATCGGCTAGTGATATGGACCGGATCCAAGACCACCTCGGCCTTCTTGAAATCAGAGGCCTTCGAAACCCACCTGTCCTTCTTCCCCAACACTCGCCCTCCCTAATTGCCTTGAATCCACTTGCCTCATTTTACCAAGCCCTCTATTCCTGTGTCTGTCAGCCACCACAGTGCCTGACTGCCAGCTCACCCTGCATCTCCCAAACTGTAATCCCTGTTAAGACTCTGGATCTGCTTTACACTGCTTTCTTCTCCCACCCCTCCTCAATTCTTGATCCCTCCCACTGTGCTCTCCGGAAATCAGGGTCCATTGTCAGCAAAATAGGCTCTGTTTCTTCTATTTTCTGAATGTTTACTCCACCCTTTGGCTAAAGGGTCGACTTTCCCCCACCCCTGAGGACCTTGCTTTCCTGTAGCCCCTTACATGGTGGCTGCTTATCTTTCAGAATTCTCATGTCTCTGGGCCTGGAGGAGGGGGAGGCTCAATCTCCTATTATCTCCTTGTGGGGGCATTCTGTTTATTACCCTTCCCTTCTCCCTAAAAACCCAATTTGTATTCCCATTATGAAATCACACCATCATCTACCTTTCACTGTTGTTATCTATCTACTCCTGGTTCCCCTTTCTCTTTTTTTTAATAATTTCAGCTCCAGTACTATTCTTGTCCTAATTCTTTGTAATTCAATATACATATAGATGATCATATCAATACCCCGGTCCCTCTATTCTTTGAACTTTTTTAGTAATCCTGTCCTCTACGTCAGATAATTATTCCCATGGCCATACCTCCAGCCTTTTTCAAGAGTTTCCTTGTTTGATTCACAGAATGCTATGCATGATTTGAGAGAATATGTTCTCAAAACTTATAAGGAGGTTACATAACTAATACCATTCCAGATTCATAGGAGTGAAGTGAATGCATCACATATTTTGGGTATCTGAGGGTATGAAAGCTTCTTTCAGACTGAAAGAGAAAACCAATGATTATGATTATTTTTTAAAATTTTAATTTAAGTATAACTTTTTAAATTTAAATTCAAAATATATAAGGTATTATTAGTTTCAGAGGTAAAGTTCACTGACTCGTCAGTCTTATATAATACACAGTGCTCATTACATCATGTGCCCCACCAATGCCCATCACCCAATTACCCCATCCCCTTACCCCTTCCCCTCCAGCAACCCTCAGTTTGTTTTCTATGATTAAGAGGTTTATGGTTTATCATCTTGTTTTGTTTTTATCCTCCCTTCTCCCATGATCCTGTCTTGTTTCTTAAATTCCACATATGAGTGAGATCATATGATAATTGTCTTTCTCTGATTGACTTATTTCACTTAGCATAATGCCCTCAAGTTCTAGCCACGTCTTTGCAAATGGCAAGATTTCTTTTTTGATGGCTGAGTAATATTCCACTGCTTACATACCACATCTTCTTTATCCATCCATCTGTTGGACATTGGGGCTCTTTCCATAGTTTGGCTATTGTGGACATTGTGCTATAAACATTGGGGGTGCAGGTGCCCCTTCAGTTCACTACATTTGTATCTTTGGGGTAAATAACCAGTAGTGCAATTGCTGGGTTGTAGGGTAGCTCTATGTTCAACTCTTCTGAGGAACCTTCATACTCTTTTCCAGAGTGGCTGTACCAGCTTGCATTTCCACCAACAGTGTAAGAGGGTTCCCCTTTCTCTGCACCCTCACCAACAATTGTCATTTCTTGACTTGTTAATTTTAGCCACTCTGACTGGCGTGAGGTGGTATCTCATTGTGGTTTTGATTTGTACTTCCCTGATGCCAAATGATGTGGAGCATTTTTTCATGTGTCAGTTGGCCATTTGTATGTCTTCCTTGGAGAAATGTCTGTTCAGGTCTTCTGTCCATTTCTTGATTAGATTATTTGTTCTTTAGGTGGTGAGTTTGATAAGTTTTTTATAGATTTTGGATACTAGCCCTTTATCTGATATGTCATTTGCAAATATCTCCTCCCATTTTGTCAGTGTCTTTTAGTTTTGTTGACTGTTTCCTTTGCCATGCATAAGCTTTTTAACCTGATAAAGTTCCAGTAGTTCATTTTTGCCTTTGTTTCCCTTGCCTTTGGAGACATGTCTTGTAAGAAGTTGCTACAGCTGATATAACAGAGATTGCTGCCTGTGTTCTCCTCTAGGATTTTGATGGATTCCTGTCTCACATTTAGCCTTTCATTCATTTTGAGTCTATTTTTGTATGTGGTATAAGAAATGGTCCAGTTTCATTCTTTGGCATGTGGCTATCCAATTTTCCCAACACAAATTGTTGAAGAGACTGTCTTTTTTCCATTGGATATTCTTTCCTGCTTTGTCAAAGATGAGTTGAGCATAAGGTTGAGGGTCCATTTCTGGATTCCCTATTCTGTTTTACTCAACTATGTGTCTGTTTTTGTGCCAGTACCATACTGTTTTGATGATTACAGGTTTGTAATAGAGCTTAAAGTCTGGAATTGTAATACCACCAGCTTTGATTTTATTTTCAACATTCCTTTGGCTATTTGGGGTCTTTTCTGGTTCCATACAAATTTTAGGATTATTTGTTCCAGCTCTGTGAAAAAAGTTGATGGTATTTTGATAGGGATTACACTAAATATATAGACTGCTCTAGGTAACATAGACATTTTAACAATATTTATTCTTCCAATCCATGAGCATGGGACATTTTTCCATTTCTTTGTGTCTTCCTCAATTTCTTTCATGAGTTTTCTATAGTTTTCTGAGTACAAATCCTTTACCAGTTTGGTTAGATTTATTCCAATGTATCTTATGGGTTTTGGTGCAATTGTACATGGGATCTACTGCTTAATTTCTCTGTCTTTTGTTTCATTGTTAATGTATAGAAATGAGACTGACTTCTGTTCTTTGATTTTATATCCTGCCACTTTGCTGAATTCTAGCATGAGTTCTAGCAATTTCAGGGTGGACTCTTTTGGGTTTTCCACATAGAGTACCATGTCATTTGCAGAGAGAGTTTGACTTCTTTGCCCATTTGGATGCCTTTTATTTCATTTTGTTGTCTGATTGCTGAGGCTAGGACTTCTAGGACTATGTTGAACAACAGTGGTGAGAGTGGATATCCCTGTTGTGTTCCTATCCTTAGGGAAAAAGCTCTCAGTTTTTCACCCATCGAGAATTATATTTGCTGTGGGAGTTTCATATATGGTTTTTATAATATTGAGGTATGTTCCCCTTTTCCTACACTGTGAAGTTTAATTGAGAAAGGATGCTGTACTTTGTCAAATGCTTTTTATGCATCAATTGAGAAAATTAAATGGTTCTTGTCTTTTCTTTTATAACATAGTGTATGTATCACATTGATTTGCAGATGTTGAACCACTTTTGCAGCTCAGGAATAAATCCCACTTGGTCATGGTGAATAATCCTTTTAATGTACCATTGTATGCAATTGGCTAGTATCTTCATGAGAATTTTTGCATCTATGTTCATTGGGGATATTCCATAATTCTCCTTTTGAGAATTACATGTGATCTTTATCTGGTTTCAGGATCAAGGTTACTCATAGCCTCATAGAAAGAGTTTGGAAGTTTTCCTTCCATTTCTGTTTTTTGAAACAGCTTCAGAAGAATAGGTAATAATTCTTCTTTAAATGTTTGGTAGAATTCCCCTGGGAAGCCATCTGGCCCTGGACTCTTGTTTGTTGGGAGACTTTTTATTACTGCTTCAATTTCTTTGCTGGTTATGGATCTGTTCAGGTTTTCTATTTCTTCCTGTTTCAGTTTTGGTAATTTATACATTTCTAGGAATGTATCCATTTCTTCCAGATTGCCTGATTTGTTGGCATATAGTTGCTCATAACATGTTCTTATAATTGTGTTTTTTTGGTGTTGGTTGTGATCTCTTCTCTTTCATTCATGATTTTATTTATTTGGGTCTTTTTTCTTTTTGATAAGTCTGGCCAGTAATTTATCAATCTTATTCTTTTAAAGAATCAGCGACTAGTTCTATTTCATTGATTTCTGCTCTAATCTCTATTAATTCTCTTCTCCTGCTGGGTTTAGGCCATATTTGCTGTTCTTTCTCTAGCTCCTTTAGGTGTAAGGTTAGTTTGTGTATTTGAGATCCTTCTTGTTTCTTGAGAAAGGCTTGTATTGTTACATACTTCCGTCTTAGGACTGCCTTTGCTGCATCCCAAAGATTTTGAACAGTTGTATTTTCATTTTCATTTGTCTCCATGAATTTAATTTCCTAGTTGACCCATTCATTCTTTAGTGGGATGCTCTTTAACCTCCAAGTGTTTGAGTTACTTCCAAATCTCCTCTTATGATTGAGTTCAAGTTTCAAAACATTGTGAGAATGATCCCAATCTTTTGGTACTGGCTGAGACCTGATTTGTGACCCAGTATGTGATCTATTCTGCAGAATGTTCCATGTGCATTCGAGAAGGATGTGTATTCTATTGCTTTAGGATGGAATGCTCTGAATATATCTGTGAAGTCCATCTAGTCCAGTGTCTCATTTAAAGCCCTTGTTTCCTTGTTGATCTTCTGCTTAGATGATCTGTCCATTGCAATGAGTAGGGAATTAAAATCCTCTACTATTATTGTATTTAGATTGATGGGTTTCTTTAATTTTATTATTAATTGCTTTATATAATTGTCTGCTCCCATGTTAGGGTCATAAATATTTACAATTATTAGATATTCTTATTGGATAGGCCTTTAATTATGATATAGTGTTCTTCTTCATATCTTATTACAGTCTTTGGTTTAAAATCTAATTTGTCTGATATAAAGATTGCTACCCCAGCTTCCCTTTGATGTCCATTAGCATGATAAATGATTTTCCACCCCCTCACTTTCAATCTGGAGGTGTCATTGGGTCTAAAATGAGTCTCCTGCAGATAGCATACCAATGGGTCTTGTTTTTTTTTTTAAATCTAATCTGATAACCTGTGTCTTTTAATTGGGGGCATTTAGCCCATTTACATTCAGAGTAACTATTGAAAGATATAAATTTAGTGCCATTATATTACCTGTAAAGTCACCGTTTCTGTATATTGTCTTTGTTCCTTTCTGATTTACATTACTTTTGAGCTCTCTCTTTAATATTTCTTGCACGACTAGTTTAGTGATCACAAATTCTAGGGCATTCCAGTTTGGTAGGTAGATTGTGATTCTTTATAATCCTAATTTCAGGCATTTCTATCTCTGACAATGTTCTATCTTTTCAGCATATTCCCATCTCCCTATCTCAATATCCTTAACTTATTGGCAAATGCAAAGTCTCTTTTGCCATATAAAGGTAACACATTCACAGATTCTAGGAATTAGAAGGTGAATCTGTATAGGCGCCTGGGTGGCTCAGTTGATTAAGCCTGATTGTTGATTTTGGCTCAGGTCATGATCTCAAGGTCATGGGATTGAGCCCAGAGTCAGGCCCTGGGCTGAGCGCAGAGTCTACTTTTTCTTTGCCCTCTGCTCCTTCCCCTGCTCCAGCTTTCTCTATCCCTCTCTCAAATCAATCAATAAATAAAATATTTTTAAAGAGGTGAATCTTTGGGGGCCATTATTCTGTCTACACACAGCCCAATTTCAACAATTTTTATCAAGATTATAGATGGTATATTCTTTCATCCTGAAGCACAAAATAACTGTTCATCCCTCTTTTGATGATGCTCAATGTCTATTAATGAATCCACTAATTCTTTGAAGGTTGCAAAATAGTGATTTTTCAGATTTTTCATTTAATTTTAACAGCTGGAATAATCTATGAAGAGACACTTCATCTATGATTTAGTTGCCTATCAGTACAGTTTGTAAAGGAAAGGGAGGGTAAATGGTTGATACTATGCCTTTATTTACCAGTTTTCAAGAAAATGAACTTATTTCTTACCATTCTTCAAAGGCAAACTTTTTTGTATTATTATGGACTTATAAGTTTATGGATACTGAACAGGCTCAATCCATTCCAATTAATATTATTATTTTTAAACACAAATTGTCTCCTATTTGTCCAGTGTAAGCCTATTTAAGTTAGTGCCTGGATGCTTTAGACAAATCATAGAGTTTTTGGTAATTTCCTTGATATCATCTATGAAAAGATGTTTTAGGATCGTTCTTCAATCATCCATTCTCCAAATATGCCTGGTTTCTTTTAGTGAGAAATAGTATTTCAGAATCACAATCTATATGCCAGGAGATGTTCCATTGCTACTGGGTTTGTTATTTTTCTATGCCTTTTTAAAATTTAAGCTATAGGTTTTTACTGTCTAATACAAAGAATTCTGCTTCTCAAGGACTAGAGAATGTTAGAGCATCCTGTGAAATACTCATCTGCCTCATCTCAAGTTACCCACACACAACGATACAGAATAAATATTACTCTTATCAGTAAAATTACTGAAAGCAATTATCTTTTTTGTCTTTTCTGTCCCAATTTCCTCCCTCTCATATTTTTATAATTATAGGATAGCTGTCAAAGCATATAGCCATTACACAGTGTCTTCTTCTTAGCCCTCATTTAATCTTATTATGCAACTATATACTTATTTACTTCCAGTCATTATGTCCATGTCTCAAGTCATCTTCATCATGTTCAGCTTGCTATCTAAAAGACTCTTCAGAAAGATCTCTTGTTTATAAGGCATTGCACAATTTATATCTGGAAGTCAGTTCAGCTGGATATAAAACATTCACATTTTTTTCTTTGAATGTATTCAGTATGTTCCTCCATTTTCTTCTGGTATAAAAGATCACTGTGAAAAGTCTGATGACAGTCTAATTTCCCTTATAAGTCATTTATTCTGTCTGACTAGATGTCCAAAGCACCTTCTTTTTTTCATAGTCTGGTAATAATTGTACAAGAATATGTCTTACTGAGCATTCTGAGTGGATATCAGATGCATAATAGCCTCATTCGATATGTACTTTCATATATTTTTATTTTCAGTTTTCTTGAATTCTAATTTTTAGTTTGTCTTCATTTCCATTTTCTTCTTCAGGGATTTCTTTTTTTTAAGATTTTATTTATTTATTCATGAGACACACACAGAGAGAGAAGCAGAGACATAGGCAGAGAGAGAAGCAGGCTCCATCAGGGAGCCCAACGTGGGACTGGATCCCAGGACTCCAGGATCACACCCTGGGCCGAAGGCAGATGCCCAACTACTAAACCACCCAGGCATCCCTTTTACAGGGATTTCTATTATCCTTTTTGTTTTGTTTTGTTTTTTTCCTTATTGTTAATATTTGTCACTTTCTCTTAAATTTTTTTTTCACTGTATTTTTTTCTGATTTTTAAATACTTTCTTCTTTTCCCCTTCTGTTTCTCTTCAGATATTATTTGTTGTCCTTATTTCCAGTTGTAGTCTTTCTAATAATCTGATATAATCACAAGTCTAATAGTCTGAAATGATTTTTTCTTTTATCTCTAATTCTTTTTTTTTTAAGATTTTATTTATTTATTCATAAGAGACGCAGACAGAGAGAGTCAGAGACACAGGCAGAGGGAGAAACAGGCCCCACGCAGGGAGTCCGATGTGGGACTCAATCCTGGGACTCCAGGATCACACCCTGAGCCAAAGGCAGGCACTAAACCGCTGAGCCACCCAGGGATCCCTTATCTCTAATTCTTTATTGAGTTTTGTCACTTCAATTCAGAATTTTTGTAATTTTAATTTATACTACTCTTTCATATCTTATGTCAGTTACTTAGTCTTTTAATTTATTTCAAAATAGTAGGTACAGATTTTATCTGTTTGGTCAGCATGACTTTCTGGCAGGTCCAGATGGATGTTATTCTGTTACTTCTTCTTTATCTCCTAATAGCTCAGTTTGGGATTTGATTTTGATTGCTTTCTGTTGCTCACTTTTGGGAAATAATTTTTTGCAGTTTTAAAGGAATTTCTGGAACAAAATAACTTTGAATTTCTTAAAATACTCTCTTGGTTTTGTTGTTGATGTTATCACATAGTATTAAAAAATAGAGTAGCTTGTTTTTTGAGATTTCCTGGCTCTATTCTCTCTTCCTGCTTTTATCTGGATCTTCTTTTTCTTTCGTCTTTATGTCCCTAATTGCTCAAATTTAATTTCAATCGTAGCAGTATTTCCTCACTAAATGGTCTTGCCATGGAAGGGAGCCCTGGTGTGTCTGTCTGGGACATTCCTAGGGACACTGATGCTCTAAATCCTTTATACCTTACTGAGGGGTCCTCATACCCACTATTATTTTGGGCACAACTTCACCCAGTTTCAGGTGCTTTTCTCACATTTGTGGGTCATGAGCTCCTGTAAACATTTGTTGGCTCTTTTGGGGTTCTACCTTGAGATCCATCTGATGCTTCCCTCTGCTTCCTTCTGCACAGATTATGTTATATGCAATGATGGTGACTGTTGGTTGTTCATCTCCACCTGCTGGCATTTTAGAGTTCATGGAGATACCACATCAACTAGATTTGTTGTGAATTTTGTCATGGGTGTTTGTTTTGCTATTAGCTACTTTGTCTTTTTTTATGTGGTGATTCAGAGAGATTGAAAACAATACTATCACCATCATCTTTTCAGAATGCTACATCTCCTCTCTCTGAGAGAAAGAGAAATTTATTTATTAAAAAACAGTAAATGTACATTTATTGAAATTTTATTTTAATGTTTGAATTAAAAATAAAATCCTAGTTATTAAACATTTTTCTGAAGAGAATGTTTTATTTTTATTTATTATAATTATAGACATATTATTAATAAACTTTTTATTTTGAACAATTTTAAATGTATATAAATACTACAAAGATAGTGCAGAGAGCTCCCATATACTTTTTACTCAGGTCTACTTTACCTTAATGTAATCATTTCACATTACTGTGATATATTTGTCAAAACTAAGCAACCATCATTGTGCATTACTCTTAAAAAAAATCTAGATTTCACCAGTTTTTCCACTGATGACATTTTTTTTTCTGTTCCCTGATCCAAACCAGGATACTATGTTGCATTTACTTGTCATGTTTTCTTGTTCTCCTCTGGTCTATGACAGTTCCTCAGTCCCTCCTTATTTTCCATGTCCTTAACAGTTTTATAAGTTTTATAAGTACTGGTCCGGTGTCCACAGTTCCCAGTCCAAGTAGTGGACTTTAATGAACATTAAGCCAGGTTTCCCATTATCCAAGGACACATTAGACTAGAATCCAGATGGGCAAGTGTATTTAGTAAATGTTTTTAGGAGACTTATTTTGATAAATTAATAGGAAAAGTTTGTTTGAAAAAGAGGGAATGCTTTTTAATTGGTATATCAATCATTTGAAATTGGAATCTTGAATTACTTAAGACTGTTTTCCTCTTATCAGGCATTTTAAACATTCTCCCTGAATATTCTGTTTATACATTTAATAAAGGCTTTATAGGTAATTCAAAATTAGGTTTCACTGTGGCTCCTTCTGAGTCACATAAATTTCCAGATTGATATTTAATGAAAGTGTTTTTGGATACCCTATATTTCAGTTTTAATATATATGAACACAGAAGTATATACAATCACATATAAAAATACTCACTAGGAGTCATGAGGCACTATGCAATAGTGGGAAATCCAACTCTTAGGTTCCCCATAGACTCACTGTTCATGCCTATGCATTAAATGAATAAACTTTTGATTGGCTAATCTATTAATTCCAGCCATTTAATGATCAATGAGGATTGCTGAAGGAATGAGTGATCTATGATGGTGATCAATATTCATCATGAAGATAGTTGAAATGGACACCTGCCACATATTGATGTGGCCTAAATCAGAGAGTATACTGAAAACCCATGCAGACCCTGTCCTGGGCAGAGGATTTGAGATACAATTTCTTCCTTTTAGAAGACCATTGTGGAGTCTCCCTCCCAACCTGATATATCCTGCTGTAGGATCCAACCTGGACCAGCTCTTTCAAATTATAGATCATTTTATCCCCCACTTCCCTTTCAGTAAAATGCTCTTGCCCAGCATCTTAAGGCCTACATCTGACTTCCAAGTTAAGCTTCCTGATCTACTTACTGATGGATATTTTTCATTCTTTTGAGTATCGTTTTCATCAGTGGTCTTATACCAATCTTGCCTTAATTTGAAAAAGGTCTGATGATTGCAGATACACATCTCATTTAGTAGATGATGTCCCAAACTGAAGGAATGGGAATCTCTAGCATCTCAGTGGTAGGGAAGATGATGCATTTGGGTAGGTGGTCCCTATTGCTGCCCCCAAACCACACATACACACCCAGTGTATTGGTGCAATCCATGAGAGACCTCGCTGTGGTCCAGAGTTTACAAGTTGTTTTCCACCCCTACCCCAATCTGAGAAAACTAGACTTAATGATACTTAGATCTACATCCTGGGGAAATTACAGAGAATGCCTGGGAATGTGCTGAATTTCTTGGAAGTGAAGAACTAGCTCAGAATCATTATTGTGTCACCTTGGCCCGGAGGGAGGACCGCTATGGGTCTTGTCTTAACCACCACCTCTATAGAAAATCACAATTTCTCTTAATAAAAGTTTAAGAATTCAGGAGTGCCAGAGTCCCTGGATTAGGCCTCAAACCAAACCGCCATGGAAATTGTGAAAAGGCCAGACAGTTGTGAAATACAGGGTTACCTGTGAAATTTGTCCCTCCTTTTTTCCATAGAGCAAACAGAGGCTTGCGCCTCATCTCTGGAACAATCACATTCTGACTCGCCTTAGCATCCAGGGCATAGTGGAGAACAGAGGGGCAGGAGGTGGGATTTCCAGCAGCAGGGCTGGGGTTGGAAAAGCTCAGGAAGATAGTGGAGGAGGTTGGCCTCATGCAAAGAAAAGGCAACTGTGGCGAAGCCAACCAGCTAGGCTGGCCAGCACCCTGCAAGAGGTGGGGCACAGGCCCCCCGGGCTCCAGGAGTGCCCCGTGCCGGTGGGCCCTCCCCTCCCTCTTGTCACCGTGGCTTCAGGGCTGCTCTCTTGGCTGACGAGATCTCTGACAAGAGGCCGCTCGGGTTTTTCCAGCCCTCACAAGGGCAGAGGCTGTCTCCCTAGTCAAGTATGTTTTTAAACTAGTTGCCATGGAAATATGTTTCAAAGCTGTCTGACGCTGCCAGGGGAACCTGACTGGCAGGATAGCAAATCAGGCTTTGATTTAACCTCCCGATACAGTCTGTTCAGCAATTTCGGAATAAGCGCGCGCAGCACGGAGGTTTCAAGCTGTTTGCGGGGTTTGCAGGGGAGGGCGCAGCACGCAGCGCGCTGGAGGGGCCGCGGCCGGCGGCGGGGCGGGGCGGGGCGGGGCGGGGCGCGGTGACCGCGCCCGAGGGCTCCGCACGCCCTTGCCCCTCCCCCCCGCCCCCGCGCGCTGCGCTGCGGCCGCCGCGTCGCGTGTTCGCGCCTCCACCGCGGAGTGGGCAGCTTGTAAAGTTCCAATCAGCCTCTTCGCAGCTTTCACAGGAGATCTGCTGCGGGAAGAAAGCAAAATCATTGGCCGACGTGATAATCTGCAAATCAGAAGGTTTGCGGATTATCTGTGGATTTCACCTACGATTTCTGTGTGAGCAAGTGATCATTCGGCATTGGCGGCGTGTGGCTTAGTAGCATCAGCTTTGAGGAAAACAGCCTTGTGAATGTGGGTTCTGTCTATAATGTAAGAAGTGAATAGATGTCTAGAAACCCTGATTTTTAAAATAAATCTGTGCAGAAAGGCTGGCCATTTGGGCCTTAGAATGTTTATTGTGACAGATCATCAGTTTGACTATAGAGATTGCTCAAATTCACCTAATTGCCAGATTACTAGCAAAATCATACATAAACAGATTTAACAAACAAAGAAACTTCCGAGCTCTGCCTAAGGCTCTGATACATACATCTGATATATATTGTCACATATATATATATATTATAATCTATATATGTAGATTTTTTTATCTACTTTTTTTTTACTTTAATTATTGTCTCTCAACAGTTAAATGGTGATTATTTTTCTATAACACAGTATTGTAACAATGCAAAATGAGTTAATATCTGCAGAGCATTTTTAGAATGGACATCTTATTTTTTATGCTGTTATTTCTACCCCTACCCTTTCTGTTGAGGGTGATCATTGCTAATTTATCTCTTGAGAGGTAGACGTCTGGACCCAAAAGGCTGTGCACCCTCTAGTGATTCATTTTTCCAATGGGAATGATTCTTGTTCCTCTCTTTTCTGGGTAAAATACAAATTAGAGACTTCTGGGGAGATTCTTTACTTCACTTAAGAATCACCTGAATAAAGTATCCTTCAGCTGTTCCTTTAGAGAAACTTGAAAAAAAAATTTGAATAACTTATTTAAATACACTAAAATGAAATAATGCTTAAAATTCAATTCTTCTTCAGTCTCCCTGGACACCTTTGGGGGGCTCAAAGGCCAGACAGAGTTGGTGGCTAGCACATGGAGCAGCACAACTTTATCTGTCCTTTATGAGCGATATAAGAGACTTTTTTTTAATGTAATAGGATACAAAACCTTTATTGATAAGGTTTCAGATTCTACTTTGCAACTAACCTTTAGGAAATCAGTTGTTGAGTTTGGGTTCAGTGAACAGGATATCCATAGTTGTTCAAAAGAGCTATTAAAATACTCCTCCCTTTTCCAACTACATACCTGAGTGAGGCTGGGACTTTTTCTTTCTTTTTTTTTCCAATTGTTTTTATTGCAGTAAAATACACATAAAGTTTGCCATCTCAGCCACTTTAAAGTGTACACATTCAATGTTACTAAAAGTGGTATTTAAAGGTGGTTTTCACCCAGTTTTTGACTGCCAAGGACCACTGAATGGCAGCAGCATAGGCCTTTGTAGTTTTGGTGCCTGGCACAGCAATGCCTTTTCATTCCCTGCTCTGGGAAGCCCCCACCCGCACCCTCAAAGCACAGGCACATACTCACACCACTACATTTGCATGCAGCCACAGAGCCCTCAGCAGGGAGTAACTCTTGTTTATTGAGCTTCTAATAAAAAGGAGTTCTGTCAAATCTAATATAGTGAAAACTGCAGTCCTAAAAGTTCACTTAAAGTACCCCAGATGTAGCTTTGCACAGTGGCAGTATCGTAGCCAATGAGGTTTATCCGAAGTGGGATTTACGCTAATTTGAAAACCAAAGTACCCTAGATGTATGATGGTTTATCAAAATTCTTACATGGTGCTCAGATAAAGCAGCCCTTTTAAAATATAATTTTGTTAATAAATTTATTCTGGAAAATTATAAAGAAATGTATAATCAAAATATTGAAATGATGGAATAAAAATTATTGATAAAGGCTTTTTTCACTTAAGCAAAAATCAGTGCAAATGACAGTTACTTCAATGAAAAGCATTATGCTTTACTCATCTAGACTTTGAAGGACCTGCCAGTTCATCTGCAAAGAAGTGCATGGATAAGCATTCATATAAAATATTTAAATCACCAGTGCATTCTTGTTTATGACATTTCTAATCCATATAACTCATGTACCTGAAATAAACATCCTTGAAAAGAAGAGCAAATTAAGCTCATTGTAGGAAGACAAGTGGGTTTTTATGGTTTGTGCCTTTCCTTCACATGGCCCTCCTTTTCCTTTTCTGATCTGTGCTTTGTCTCCTTCCACCATCAAATGTTTTCCAAAGGTAGCAAATAGAGGTGTGAGCACAACTAATGGTAAAAATGAAGGTCTGGATTTTCTGCATTAACCAACTGAAATAACCCGTTGTAATTCAGGTTATGGCTCTGACTTGCGAGCTTCCTAGGACTTGCTGCTACTGCCTGTCATAAAGATCCAGATCCAAGCTGTGTTCTCTACAATGCACCAGCTTTGAGATCATGGGGTTTTGCACCCCAGAACAACACATATACCACATATGCCTCTTCATTCTCTCCATTTCACAGATGGCAAAACTGAAATTCGGGGGTCCTTATTTACAGACACACTGCTGATGAGCAAGATTTAATCCCAGATTTTTCTGGCCCAAAAGACATGTCTACTGACCATCCTGATTGTCACTCTGCAGGTGCTAGGAGAATTATTGCTAATTATTATGTAAGGGCCTGCCTCTTCCTCTTCCTCTATGTTCTCATAGGGATTATTTGTCCCTAGACACTAGAGATTTATAGTCTATCTTGGGATTCCTAGACCTCCAAACTACACCGTAAGATATCCAAAGATGCCTGTGGGTTACCTTAGTCTTTGATAGCCTTGCTGTGAGCCATGGAGTGGGGGCCTGACTTGCTGCCAAGTGGTAGACCCCAGGAGTCTGCCTGCTGCAGGTGACAAGGTCAGCTGCCACTGGAGCCAGTGGTGAAAACATCAATTTTACAAGTTTGGGGAAATCAGGTAAGTCGTTAATTAAATCTCCACAGCAGATAAAATAACTTAAGTGCTCTTGAGAATGAATCTTTGCTTTCCTTTAAGTTCATTAAACTATTTAAAATTTCAACAGACACTACTTTAGGAATCACATTTTCGACCTGTCTGCAAAGATTTAACAGTTTCATTATTTTATTGACACAAGTTCCAGCATTCAGAGACCTGCAACTCTTGATATTTCTGCACTAATCAGTATGATGAAGGATGCTATAGATTCATGATCTTGTGTTGTATGACTTAACAATTTCCTTGGTTTCTTTACAACCGTATTGCATATCTATTTCTGGAGGTTATAATACCTACATAGAGATATATGCTCTTGATTACCAAGAAATACATACTAAAATGCATAGCAGCAGGGAGAGAAAAATGATCAGATTGTTTAAATTTAGTTCTTTTTACTACATTTAGTGACAAGTTAATTATTGTTTGTTTAAATAGGGTCCTCTACCTGACATGGTTGTCTCAGGCACATGGAAGTGTTAAGTAAGCTTGGTTTTCTGGTATTAAAATTTGTAATGTTAAAAGTCACATACATTCGTTGGGGGAAAAAAATTGCATTTATCACCAGACTGTTAAAATAATTAGCTCTGGGGGCGCCTGGGTGGCTGAGTAGGTTAAGGGTCTGTCTTTGGCTCGGGTTGTGATCCCAGCGGCCTGGGATCAAGCCCCTCATTGGGATCCCTGCTCAGGGGAGAGCCTACTTCTCCCTCTCCCTCTGCTACTCCTCCTGCTTGTGCTCTCTCTCTCTCTCTCTCAAATAAATAAATAGAATCTTAAAAAAATAAAATAATTAGCTTGGGATAAAGACATTCAACCAGAAACAGAATGAATGGCATTGCTAAATTTTTATACTTGTTGCAAACATTAGCATCTGGTCTTGACTCTTTGGAAATAAAATTTATAACTTACTAAAATATTTAGTGAGCACCTACTTTGTGCCTGGCACTGTTACATGGTGGTTAATCGAAGGACTATTAATTCTTCTGTGAAGAGGCCAAAAACTCATAAGAGCATAACAGATGTTTGGTTAATGTCATTTGAAACTGAACACTAAGAGAATGGGCAAATTCCAAGTGAATGACACCAAAAGCTAAAGTCACCCCTTCTCCCCCACCTCAAAAAAGTAACATCTTATTCTGCTTAGCCAGTAAGAATTCTTTGTTTTTTTGATGTCTGCCCTCTTCTTAGGCTTTGGTTTTACAGATGCAAACCTCTTCTTCTTATGAGCCTTAAAGTTCTATAACATCTGAGTATGTTCTACTCTTGGCCAACCTACCTCAGTGGGTCCTGGATCACTGGAATACAGCCTTGAAGCTTCCATCCAGCAATCATGGCTCTCCTCCGTCTGACCCCAACCTCCTTTCCAGCCTCTTCTCTCACTGATCACCTGCCTCCACTTTATTATACACAGGCCGCTTAGGACACTTGCTTCTCCCCAACCCCCAGCCCGGTCCTCATCACTTGCTGAAATCGTCCCCTCAACACAGAGTGCCCTGTCTCCTCATTCTTGCCTGCGAAAACCTGACCCATTCTCTAAGGAAGACTCCAATACTTGCTGGTCTGAGTTCTGATAAGGCTTTTTTTGTCTATTTTATGCTAAATAGTTCCTGCCCTATGATGTTTCATTATTTGAGTACTTGTCTTAATTTTGTGTTAAATTGTAAATGTTCAGGTGGGCTCTATGTCTTCATCTCTGCATCCCCTGGTGAACTCCATACCACAGTACTTGGTAGAGATATTTGGTGAACAAATGAATAAATGTAGGGCCTTAAAACTTCAGCCCTATGATTCTAGTTTGGAAATGACATAGTATATATTTAAGTCTACCATCATGCCTTGCCTACCTGCACCTATGCAAAAATGTTCATGTACTGAATTTTAGAAGTGCATTGAATTACCTAGGTTGTTTCAGACAACAAGTAGTGGCCGATTGTATGTCTTCCTGGGAGATCCCTATTTATGTCAACACCTACAGGGATTTTGGCCTTTAGGTGTCACAGATGGAGTGACATGTCATCTTTGCACTATGAAACATGGTAACAGAGTGGCCGAGTGCACAGCTACTCCCAGGGAGAGGTAGCTCAAACGCCTTCTCAGCCATACTCTCACCACTGTAAACCTGCTGAGGGACTCTATCTGTGGACTTCTCAAACTCTTTCTCCTGTCCATGAGGGAGAGAATTGGGCATTTACTGGGCCAGCTAGTCAAAAATAAGAAAGCATAAGTGTGCCTTCCATCTTTCCTTTTGGTATATCTCTATTCCCTTTCAGCATCTTACTTCTGAGGCTACGTCTAATTCATAACATGGTGCTGGGAATAGGAATTAACTTAGTATACTGCCCTTCTCAACAGTACAAAAGACGGTATTTCCTAGAAAGCAAGGTTTCTCTCAGGATAGCATTTCAATCTTAAGATCCCTTGTGGACATGTCAATATAGTTTAGCAATTACACGTGACCCAGGAGAATACATACTAAGTCAGTTTCCTTATTTATGAAATAAGGAAATATTGGCCATAATAGTACCTTCTCAACGTTGTTCAGAGGATTAAATGAGACGTTACTTCCGTCAGGAACTGGGAAGTCAGATTTTACCCTACCCGTAATCTGAGGAATTACCCTGCCACAGTTTCATAGATGCTGGTAGAAGACGTGAGACTCTGGGGTCAGAGACAAAGGATTTTATGACTCCTAGAAAAAGCAGTAGTCAGAGTAGCAGCATTCTCTTATGCTGGTTTCCAAGCCCAGTTTCCACACAAGAACACCTGCACACATACAGTGGGCTGCCTTCTAGAAGAGCTCTGAGCTTAGAGAGTCTGAATCTTTTTAGGATGGGCAATAGCATGCTTA
This sequence comes from Nyctereutes procyonoides, assembly GCF_905146905.1. Lineage (NCBI taxonomy): Eukaryota > Metazoa > Chordata > Mammalia > Carnivora > Canidae > Nyctereutes > Nyctereutes procyonoides. The sequence continues at coordinate 14,123,635 of NW_026575033.1, read as the reverse complement.
GTGGTTGTTTCAAAGGGAGACATTATTGTTATTATGTTGGACAGTAAGCATGGATGCTCTTTGCTCTGGAAGGAGACAGTATATCCATGTTCCAAAGCTGTTTGCTAGACAAATATCTTGAAAAAAAATCGGAAACAGCCAGTGCCTCTGCCTGAAAGACATGTAGCAACGTGAATGCCCCAAGAAGACTTGACTTCGAACTTGTAAAGCACTTATAAAAACATCTGGCAGAGGGCAGCCCCGGTGGTACAGCGGTTTAGCGCCGCCTGCAGCCTGGGGTGTGATCCTGGAGACCCGGGATCGAGTCCCACATCGGGCTTCCTGCATGGACCCTGCTTCTCCCTCCGCCTGTGTCTCTGCCTCTCTCTGAATGAATGAATAAATAAAACCTTAAAAAAAAAACATCTGGCAGAGAATTAGTACTCAGAGGATTCTACTTCGTTAAAAGATGACTTTGTTCAGTTACTAATCAAAAAAGGAGAAAGCAAACAAATCATCATGCATCTCACATGTTTCAAAGATCCAAATATATGTTCTTTATTTATAGATGTTCAAACCAAGTCAGACACCTTGAGAGGAGGTTTTGTTTTTCCTGCCAGTATATTTGGTGTTGGCACTAATTCTGCACATATAATACTCTAGCTGCATGTTATCTGGGAGAGAATAAATAAATTGGGGCCATTGCCTATTCATTGGAGAATCTGATCTGTCCACCTCTGAGGTACTGCTCACTGCTTCATTATGCACAGTCATGGCTTATTCTTTTTTCTGCAGACTGGATATGGTGTGGTCCATTTCTTTCTAAAAATAAATATGCATCTGGACATTTTGTCTTCAAAATGCCATTGGGTTTTTCCATTAAGTTGAAATGATAAAGGATGATTTTGAATGGAAATGGAAGCATCATTTCAACAACTTGATGAGCTCTGAGTTGCAAGTTGGGTCAAATCAAGACAGAGCTAAGGGTCACACTTGCCCTAGGAGTGAGTGCCCACTCTTCTGTCCCTTGAATAATCCTTCCTTCCAGAAAGAATCCTGCTATTCTCTGAATGACCAGCTATCTTATCTCCAGGAAAAATTATTAATTTAAACTACTCTTACTTATGCCTAGCATCTGGTATTATGTGTCACACATAATACAGGCTCAATAAAAAATTTCTTAATTTTTTAAAGATTGTTTTTTCTGGAGAGAAAGAGAACATGTGTATGCACAAGGATGCATGCAGAGGGGAAGGGTAGAGGGAGAAGGAAAGAATCCCAAGCAGACTCTCTACTCTGTGCAGAGCCACAAGCTGGGCTTGATCTCAGGACCCTGACATCATGACCTGATCTATAATCAAGAGTCCAATTGGCTGAACCACCCCGGCACCCCAAATTTTTTAATTTTTTGACTAAGAAGTGGGGGATCCTATGTACTCTCCCACCCAGGCAGTGTTTGAACGTGTATAAAAATGGCACTGCTTAGATGAAAGAGGAAAGCCTATAAGAACGAATCTCCATGACATTTCAAGTCAAATGAGAAAGATACTTTGGGACACGGTTGGGGGGGGATTGGCATTCTTGAAGTTCTTTGAACCTCATGATAAGAACTTTCTTGTTTATATCAGGAGATCATCCAGAACTGGCGCTTCTCAAATGTAATGTGCATTTGAATCACTTGGGGATCCTGTAAAATGCACATTCTGTTTCAGCAGATGTGGATGGGGTCTGAGCTCTTGTATTTCTATCAAGTTCCCAGGTGACCTGGAGGCTGTTAGTCCACTGATGAAAGTTTGAATGTTCTGGATTTGGAAAACTTTGCTATGGGGGTTTGAGGTGGAGAAGGGAAAGTAGGGCCTCTGTGGCTGCTTGACTTCTAGACAGAAGGCACTCTGCAAGCTTTACCTGGCCCTGGCAGTCTCCCAAGAGAACTCAAGCCCCAGTGTTTACCCGATGTTTTCGTACACCCTCCCAGCTGAATTCAGAAAAGCAGGTCAGGATAAGTGGTGGAGGAGGGAGGGGGGATGAAAATAACCCTAGACAGCACTGCTTCTGTGTTCCAGCACACTGCGGCTGGCACAGCTCGGGGCTCTGAGAGCAGATGGCAGGCGGGCAGCATCCCGTGGAGGAGCCCCAGGCCCTGCTCACACGCCCTTTCCCTCGGCAGCCCTCACACCTCTCTCCTCAGCTCCTTCCCAGGATGAATAGAGAATCAACTGACAAGCAGACTGCTGATTATTAATCACATTCCCAAGTCCTCGTGTCCATGCCCAGACACCGAGTTGGCAGAAAACAGCCTTGCTTTAGAGCAACCTGCTACGGCATCAGACGGAGCCAGCCAGTCCTGTGATGTCAGACTTCGAGATCTTGGGTGACATCTCTGGGCTCACAGTGCAGGAAGCAAAGACGCCAATATGTTCTCATACAATATATAGCTTGCTTCCCAAAACAAAACAAAACAAAACAAAATAAAATACAAGTAATTTCTGGTATGGTGCCTAGAATTATGATGAGGTCAACTGAAGTCAATTCAGCAGTTATCTGCAGTTTTGGGTAGTTAGCCAAAGTCTGATCAAGGTAGATGGGCCAGTTTTCTCCTCAGATTCAAGAGCAGAGAAGTGTCCCCTGGGCCCTGGGCCAGCTCGCTGCCTCCTTCCTCCCTCCCAATTCATACATGCTGAGGCACCACTCTCAAGCCAGGCCTGTCGGAGTGAATTCCCTCCTCCCACTTCTCACTACCCTGCCATCCCTCTTCGATTCCTGATGCTAATCTGGCAAGCAACCTTGCAATAATGTTTTAGTGAGAATGGTAGCACAATATGTCTTCTGATATGCTTCACACAAATAATTCTGTGTTGATGTTTCTGGAGGAAGGACCGAAGGCTGGGGGAGAATGGGTCCAGAGTGGAAGTACCGCCTAATTTATGTAGTCACTCAAACAAGTGGAAGGAGCACCCTGAGGGACCAGGAGAGTCAAGACCAGCCTGGAGCAGGGAGGACAGTGGGTGCGTGAGCTGCTACTAGCACATCTCACCTCAGGGGTACTGGCAGGTATCCCGGCTCAAAGACCTTATGAAACAGGGTGACGGTGAGTGGGTGCATGTTTTTGGAATTCCTCAGATCATTTGGCACAGATGAGTGTGCTCTGTTGCTATCAGGGGATAGTGTGCTTGAGCTAAAGGGCTACTGAAATTAGTGACGATCAGTGAGAAGAGATGTTTCCAACATTCCCATCCTCTTTACTTTCCACATTCTCCTCATCTGCTGCCACCTCTTCTGGTTCCTCAGAACTCCAAGGCAGACAGTTTCTCTCCTCTCAGAGTGACATCTTCCTAAGCTCCACACTACCTCAAATTCCACTGGGACTCCAGGACATCTATCTAGTGCCATCCTAGGACATACTTACTGGTGTGTGGTGAATACCAGTGAATTACCAAGCTGACAGAGATGCAACACAATTTATAAGGTTGAGTGTTTTATTTTAAAGTTTGTTCTTCTAAAATGTGAACAAATAGAAAGCTTATCAAGAGGAGGGGGAGAGAATAAAAAATATCTATATATGGCACATATTCCTTCCATTTTATGTGTTGGGATCTAGGAATTCTGTTCAGCCTTAGCAGTATTCCAGGATTTTGGTCAGTTTTACATAAAGTCTTAGGCTTCATGTGGTGGTCCTAGTGGGTACTCCAAAGAGCCTTAAACCATTATTCCTGCAGACTCACCAAGTATGGGATTCACACTGCTTGCATTGAGCTGTATCACACTTGCCCCGATGCACTGGGGAGACTCTGTATGCATGTGTGCGGGAGGTAGTCCTGACTTGGCTATCTGCTTCCTTGCTTGTAATCTTGCAGTTAAGAGCATGCCTGTAGAACCAATTGTATTGAATGCCATTTCCACCACTTACTATCTGTGACCTTGAGCCAGTTACTGGACCTCTTTGTGCTTTACTCTCTTCATTTATCAAGTAAGAATAATAATAATTAGTTGTTACGAGAATGGAATAGGTCAATTCACACAAAGCATTGATTTAATCTCTGAGCAAAGGTTTCTCAAATGACAAATAGTTTCTTACAAATATTAGTAAGTGTATGTGAAATCATCTAGCTGATTGCCTGCACATCTTAGGCAGTATATGAGGAAGAGCTATTACTATTACAATGTAGGACCAGTAATCATACTTTAGTTGAATGGTAATAGACCAGTACACTTCCAGGTGCCTGCTCTCTGTCAGGCCCTCTGGTGATCTAATGTAATTTACTCATTGTCTTTACACGTATGTTAAGAGTTGGGAACACTTTGCTTAGAGAGGTTGAGTCATTTGTCCAAGGTTACTGAACTAATAATTGGGAGAATAAGGATTTATACTTGTGTCTACCAGATCTTAAAGATACATATTCTTTCTTCTACACTGTAATGATTTTTTTTCAAGAAAGAATATGTTTTTTGAACATAAGATCCAAGAGCTGACCTTCATTTCCTGTAAATCTGGTGAATATAGAAGTCTTCCATTTTTTATTGGGGTCAACTGTAAATGTCTACAAACTGGTTTCAGCAGTCTATAGAAAAGGGATGAAATTGACTAAATAGCTGATTTTGAGAAGAATGGAAGCCTGAGCATGGAGTACAGTGAGCAGAAGAAAGCTGTGGGACAGAGATATAGGGTGCCCAGGGCACATTATGACTTCAGCATTTGCATTATTACTGCATGTCTTGTGACTGCTCCATAGCAGGTTACACATATACTTCCAGACATACAGCAGGCTGTGTGGTTCTCTGGGGTTTCCAGCTTACATGGTGCAGGAAGGCGGATTTCTACAAGCCCAAATCCAGGGCTGCTTGACATTAGAATTGAGACTGAGGTGCAATTAGTATTTTGGGAGTTTATGATTCCATTTTCCATTCACTGCCTCCATCAGACTGGGAGCAAGTTTTTATTTTCATCTCTCTGAAGTCAGGAGGAAATAGGTAGAGAACAGGATTGAAGCATTCCTTCAGAATTTTCTGATATTACAATATAAGACCTTGCAATTTCCCATTCAAGCATAAAATGTAAATAAACTTTATAAGAACATGTCTAATCTGGTAAAACTAACAGATTTGGAAAACTCCCCAAGGAGACTTCCTTACTCCAGGCTTAGAGCATCCCTTGCTATCTTGAGCAATATTTTTTAAGGAATCATTTATATATTCTCCAAAGTTTTCTTTACTTTCAGATGCCCTCAGGGAAGCATTGCAGGTTGGTAAGAAGGAACAGATTGCTCAGATGGCTGTTATATTCGCTTACAAATCTACTTCTCTTTACAGGAAGGAAAGCTTTTTGAGGGTAGGCCATGTGTCATATTTATCTCCTTATTCCTAGCACTTAGCACAGTATCTGGCACATAGTGAACACGTAGTGTTTATTGAATGAATGAATGAATGAATGAATGAATGAATACCCAGGGAAGAGAAGAGAGTGATCTGTGTCCTGTGACTATAATACGTCAGATATGCACTGGGCCCTTCACTCACTTGATATTATGTATTCTTCACAACAATCTCAGCTTAGATACCAATTTTCTTTTTATAGATGAGAGCAGAGATTGCAACTCCCAGGGCTTTGGTAGGCAGGGGTTACCTCCAATAAAAGAAGGTGGCCAGTAGGGAAGTTTTAGGGGCTCTGGAGACCTGGAGAAGAGATACTCAGTCTTAAGAGGGCAACCTAGTGGATGCTGTGTAGGAATATGGGCCCAGTGTTGTTCAATCTTCTTACTTTACAAATGAAAATAGAAATCTAGATGTTTTGGTGCAATCTCCCAACTCTAAAGTCTTGATTCACATGTGTTTAAAACAATGTGTGATCCAAAGGGATCACATCTGCTAGACAGTTTTGACCAGAGAGACTACCAGTTTACAATCACTATCAGTAGAGACAGAGAAGTTAAGTAAATGCCTGAGCGAGGTTTCTAACTTCCAGTTTCTCAATACACCTTGCTGCTTTCTATATGCATCATTAATATGTGATAAATACTTTGAGACATTATTTTACTTTCTAACCAACTTAAGTGCAATTCCTACTTCAATTTTTTTTTCTGAGAAATTTGGGTCCAGGCATGATTTCATTCCTTTGGTGAAAAGGTTGATTTTAATAGAGGGCTATGACATAAGGGTCACGGGTGATCTTTATTCCTGTATTGCCCTAAGGTAATTGTCACTGCCACTGAATTCCTGTTCCACTAGCAAAAGAGCAGGCCAGGTGTGCAGTGGGAGGGACAGTTTCTTGCAGAGGCACACAGAAGATCCCTTAGCTTATAAATGGAGATTGGCTCAGAATTTAAAACCAAGACTCTGACTCCAGAGCCTGTTTTCTTAATTCTTCTTCCCAGGATTTTGAAGGACCTCACTCTCATTTTCATCAGAAACAGTGAAGAGAGTTAGATCCTTCTTCCATATTAATTCTTCCATCTTCCAGGTAATACCATTTATCTACCCACTCACCTCTCCATGCATCCACCCCTCTAGCCATCCATCCATCCATCCATCCATCCATCCATCCACTCATTCATCCATCCATCCATGTATGCTTACATTTACTTATTTGCACCTTAACTACCAAATGTGTAACAATTCCTTTCGGTAACAATTGCTTTTATATCATCATGAGCCTCATCACAGTGACTAATTCCAGAGAAAGATTTGAGGATCTGGACTTAGAGATTGGCATTGAATGTCGCTGAGCAAACAACAGACAGATGTTAAGAAGAGCTCTGCTGTTTGGGGTGGTATTTTCCTGGAAGTCTGTTAAGGAGTTTTCCAACTAAAATTAACTTTGTAGCATCTGAGCCAGAAACACAAGCTGTGCTTCATTCCTATCTTCTATGTGAACTGTTGAGTACATGTGCTTTGCTCCGTGAGTGTGTGTGTGCAAGGAGCAGAGATAAGACCAGACATAGAGGGGCGCCTGGGTGGCTCAGTTGGTTGAGTGTCTTCCTTCGGCTCAAGTCATGATCCCGGGGTCCTGCAATCAAGCCCCACGTCGGGCTCCCTGCTCAGGGGAGAGCCTGCTTCTCCCCCTTCCTCTGCCCCTCCTCACACTCCTGTGCTTTCTCTCTCTCGCTTCCTTTACTTCAAATAAATAAAATAATAATTTAAAAAAAGACCAGACATAGAAAGCGCTTTGGAGAATAGTAAGGGGGAGGGGGGAGTAATTGTATCAATTGGTGATCTCTCATAAGACTTTAGCCTAACATGCAGTTCACATTACAAGACTAAAACATGCTTTCTGAATTAAATTGAACTGAAAGCAGAAGCCTGTCTTTGCCAGGCTTCCTCCAGGGAATGTAATCACTTGGTCACCAGCAAGTGTGATTATAACCTTGGTTATAACACCCCGTCCTTCATTCTCAGGGAAACAACAGTGAATGGCATTGAGGGATCCTGGAACTAGCAATCAGAAGGCTTAACTTTTTATGAGGCTGACTCAACAGGCCATTTTTTTTTTTTTTTTTTTTTTTTGTAGAGTCTCCCTTCCTAGGAGTGCTCCCTGAAGTCTCCACTCTTTGGACTCCACTAATAGATTTCTTTGCCTTTTGGCTTTCGGCTGGATCCAGTCAATGGTTGGGGAGAGGAAGACACAAGCAGCATGCCAGAGGAAATATGGAGGAGAGTTGGATTGATATTTATTTTCCTGGATTTTGCCACTCAGACTTGCTTTGGGCTGGTTGCAACCCTAGACTGAAGTTCGTCCTCCTATTAGGGACTTCTGGGTATTTGCTTCCTCATCTTCATCCTTCATCAGGCCCTTACAGTTCCAGCCTTTTGCACTATCTCCAGTTATTTCTCTACCTTTGCCCATGCCTTTGTAATAATTCACTTTATTAAATTTTCTTTGAATTATCCAAATTTCCTGCCACGAGCCCTCTGATACACAATCAGTTGGAGTTATGGAACCCTAAAGGAAGTCTTTTAACCTATTTATGTGTGATATTTCTCCATTGAACGTTATATAATACCAGCCTTCACTTTTACCAGGAAGTTGTAAAGGCAAAATGAGGAAGTAGAAAAAGGGGCTATGGGAGGCTTAAAATAAAAAAAAAAATAATTACAAAGTAAGGCACTAATACAACTTATGTAATGTCACCTCTTTATCTTTTCAGCCATGATAATTGGTAAAAGTAAACTGCTTAGTCACTAGTAACCCCCGAAAATATATCCTATGCTTCTCTCTGGGATGCTTTTTATTAAGCAGCACCCTGCTTTCCACCAGTAATTCGGCCAAGCATGGAAAATGTTGCACACAAATTCCAAACTTCATCAGAATGTTCGCACACTTGGCTGGATGCCCTCTATTTTGTGGACACAGATATCCAACTGCTGAAACAAATGAATCACACTGGAAATCAGTAAGTGCAACAAAACCACACTTGACTTGTAGAATGCAACTCACCTGTGCTCCATATTTTGTGACCAAATTCAAGGAGGAACTTTCCCAGGCCTTCCAGGGTATAGCCTGTTCTGGTTTGGTTAAAACAATCCTCGAGGTGCCTCACTGCCCAAGATTCATGGTACTCTAGGGTGCACATCCTTCTGGGGCACTTCTTGATAGCCTTTGGTGCAAGCCGAGGGCTGCTCTCCAATGGGTTTACACAAAAAGACAAAGATGAGTTTGAAGTTCCCAGTGAACACACTTGAACACAGGGGTTAAGCCTCTGTGCCCTAGTTTTTATAGTTCCTTTATCTGTGCAAGTGTAAAATGTATAAGGTGTAAGAGGTAAATATTTCCAGCTGAATGCTTTTTGCTCCTTCAAAGAACAGAAAAGCGTCTCTGGGCTGGGATTAGGGCTGGAGAAGAAAGGGGAAGTAGAATATGAAATTTTCTTGAACCTTTTTGCTATGGTCTCTATAGCAACTTCTAGGTCTTTGCATGGTTGTGCAATCGAGAGAAAAAAAAACAGCACAAGAGGGCCTTTGGCCTATTGGCACGTTCTGCCCTCTTTATAGAAAGGTTCTAGGCCAGGCAGCTTGATCTGTGCATAAAGGCCTCCTTGACCTTATCCCTCTTAGGCTGGTCATTGCTATCTGATAGCCTCCATGTTGCTTCATGGTAATGCCCTATGACCACTTAAGACATAGTTTCTGAAGTAGTCTCTCCACATCACCCTATCTCCCCTCTTCTCTCTAGCTATAGCAGCAGTGGCCCAAGTAGGGAGGATCCTATGTGTTCCTGGTCCCTTCAGGCTTCTTGGGAAAGACTGGTCCCTCTCCTGATAGTTGCAGCTTCACCCTGATGATCTGGACTAGATGAAGTGAGGTGTGGTAGAAGCTTTCTGAAGTGGTCTGTCAGCTTGTCTAGAATAGAATCTCTGTCAGGGCTGTTTGCTTCCTGTGGCCTCTCCAACTGGCAAGCAGGCAGAGTCTCACCCTTGACAGTTGGCTCCCATCCGCCCCCTGTTGGTCTGTACATGTTATTTTGTTTTGACTTTTAGCGGAGACAAGAATAGCCACAAAAACCATATGGATTTGAAATATTAACTTTTGAAAGTGACATTTTAGTTTGGTCATTAAAATCCAGTATCTCAAAGACCAGTTTCATTAAGACTCTCCATTTTGCTGACACCAGATGATTTAAGCCAAGCAATTCCCTCAATTCTAGGACGTTGAATAAATCCAAACCACTTGGTTCAATACACAATTCCCTGTAGTTTTTCTTGCAACATCTAAAACGTGTTCCCAAAACAGAAACTGATTCAGGATATGGGTTCTTTCCTGAAACTGGTTACTCAAGATCTTGGTGGCTTGATACAAAACATATCTGAGAACTGACTTGAAGCCAACATTAATCCTGGTCACTTTCAGCATCACAGAGCAAGATTTTGTGCTCAATGAGTTCCCACCACTGAAAACTGAGTGTGTGAGTTAAAAGCCACCAGTCATAACCTAGAACTACTTTCCCTATTTTAAGGATACCATGTAGGTAGCATCCTATGGCCCTTCCTAAAAAGCAGACAGATAGGTTAGAGGAAACTGTAAAAGTCTCTCTGGTTCTGGAATGGAGTGTGTCAGCTCCAGTCTGCTAATCCCCTTCTACCAAGTACACCTGACAGGATCTTTGGGGCTAATAAAGAGATCAGGGCAAGCATATGGCAGAGAAACATGTGACTTTGATTATAAAACAATACAGTAGCTCCCTATCTCCCTGCATCTCCAAGAGATAGTGTTGGTGTATGGGAGCAGGAATATAGGATCCCACTTTCCTATTCCTCCCAAGTGGGTAAAGATAGGAGTCTCATGGGCCTTAATTTATAATGAGCAGAGCCCAGGCCCATATAAATACTCACATAGGGTACACATTCTTTGCCTTTGTCTGTGCAGCCATTGCCCTTGTGAACTAAAAGAACTTGAGAAAATTGTAACATTCAACAACTGGGAGATTCTGGAACCATGTGGTTTCTTTCCACACACCCGGGTTCTGCATTGTAGTCTGAACAGTGACTATCACTGGCCAGAAAGAAACTAGAGGAATCATTATGGCCATTTTTTTAAAATATTTCTCCTTTTTTGATTCCTGGTGCCATTTACTGTCACAGATTCCATCTTGACAAAAAGGAAGATCCTGAAATAAAATTTTGGAACTTAAAAGGAGAGCAGTGTTCACAAATCTTTGGGAGATACCATTACAGAAGGTTGGAGGCAGGAAGCTTATTAGATAAATTTCCTCTCTTTCTTTAAAGTGATAATATAGGGATGCCTGGGGTGGCTCAGTGGTTGAGCATTTCTGCCTTTGGCTCGGGTCATGATCCTGGGGTTCTGGGATTGAGTTCTCTGTCCAGCTCCCAGTGGGGAGCCTGCTTCTCCTTCTACCTGTGTCTCTGACTCTCTCTCTGTGTCTCTCATGAGTGAATAAATAAAATCTGTAAAAAAAAAAGTGGTAATATGAAATTGAAACTATTTACAGCCTTAAATAAACCTTCAGTTCAGGACACTGAAGCATACATAACACATTTTCCTATGAACATGAACAATGCCTAAGCAGGTTTTCTGGAGATTTTATCACACCACATTGGTGTGATTATAATTAAGAGGATTGGCATAGTTAACTCCCTGGAAAAAGGCTTGATCTAGGTTAACACTTTAATATGAATAATTTTTTCCCTAATTAAAAAAAAAGAAAGGAACAATGATTTTTCAGTGTATGTTCTTGTCTTCGGCTCCACCTTGCTGATGTATTCAACCTTACATCTTTGAGTCTGTTCTCAGGTGTGTATTCAGAGCATATATATTAAATATGCAAATTATCCCTGCCCCTTTATTGTCCTGTTGTGACTAAGATGTGCAGAGCATTGTGGATGGATTTGCTAATGGTTACTTTGATACCCCAGTTTTAAATACTCAATACTTGCGTTTTGGAGCTTTTAAGATTCAACTAACAGAGTGCTATACTTGGGATATGCATTATCATCTGAAGAAGAAAAACCTGTGACATTTAGGAAACAAATTTGGACCCTGGGGGTCCTCGATTAAGCTTCCTGAAAAGCACTATTTCATGGGCTGACAATCATCTGCCTTACACACGAACATTTCCTCTGTTGCTGAAAGAAAATGTGTGATTACCAGAGGAAATGTTACTTTACATGATGTACGGGTGATGTGGGAAATAGGCACGTCCACAGAAAGAAACATGCTCCCAAACATGCCTGCCTCATCTGTGCTTCCTTAAGAGCAAAATGCCCTTTTGGGGAACAGACTTTTTCCTAGTAGCATTTTCAATGACTCTCAGCTCTTCTTACATTTAGCTTTGACTGATTTCAGACTTTTCTTTTCAATTAAAAATGACAAATTTTGCCTCTTGCAAGGCAGACAAGTAATCAGCTAGTGTGAACTATATAAGGTTCTAAGATTTGGAAGAGATCAGAGTGATCCTGAAAAATTCCTCTGGCAATTCCTGTGAACTGACGGTCATCCAGAGGAACATCTGACATGTTGCATGTGGCACTCAGGCATTCTGAGCATTCTGAAGTCATTTCCCTAGTTTGTCCTTCCTTCCTGGCTCTTGGTTAAAAATGGACAACTATATTCATGTTTGCCTACCCACTCCCCAGACAAACCCACATTCAGGATAAATGTTTGTCCTTTTTAGCTTTTATTTTTAGAGGCATGTTGCCTAGAAGTAATATCCATTTTCTGGTTATTCATTTTGCTTTCGGGCTTCAGGGATGTTGATAGAGAGGGTGGATCTAAATAATTGCTTCCCCTCAGCCAACTCACAGAGGGTATCCTGGAGCCTTTTACATCCTGAAGGCAAGTGAAAGTTATGTGTTGTTATGTGTAGCAATTATTTTCTGTGTTGCTGTTCCATTCTCAACATATGGATGTGTTAAGAGGGTGACTGTTTATCATCTGGAGGTGGTGGTGGGGGCAGATGTGGGGGCAGATGTGGGAGCAGATATGGAGGGAGGTGGGAAATCCCTGGTTCATCTCTTCTACCTCTAATTCCTTTGAAATACTCTGACTTTATATGAAGTAGATTTCTTTGCATAGTCAAATTGATCTGCCTTTCTCAGATATTTTCCTGAGTAGAATTTGCACTAAGATGGGCTTAACTAATGATGGAAAGAATGTAATCCACTTGTGAAAACCCCTTAATCTTCAAGAAAAAAAAAAAAGAAATCAGATGCATAGGGGCTTTGTAAGTTTCATTTCCCTCGGCTTCACTTCCTTTCATTCACAAAAAATTGATTGCATGCACATAAGGGAGAGAAGCCAACCTAACATTTCTACAAAATGCAGCATGCATTGCTCATGTCCATAAATGCCAGGATAGTGAAGTCATGGAAAAATGTAGCTGCTTTTAGTAAACTTTCCAGCTGGTGAAGATAGTTATATGCATAATAATCTCGATAATGAAAGTAACAATAAATAATTTTTGAGTTCTTACTGTGTCTAAATCCCATTGGCCAAGTTTTTTTTTCCCAAATGTTTCTATACACATTCAGTTATTCAATTGCTCCAACTATCATACAAGGCAGTTACTATTATTTATCTTGTCATGTCTAAAACAGACCTCTGGATTCCACCTCCCAAAATCTATTCTTCCTTAGACCTTTGTCTTCTCCGTAAATGATACCACTAGCAACTCAGCTGCTCTGGTCACAGACCTAGAAACAAGTCATCTCTAGTTCATCTCTTTCCCTTTGACTCCCACATCCAATTTGACAACAGACTCTGCCAAATATAGCCTCAAGTTTCCTAACTTAGTCTGTTTGATATGATTCTTGTTTGCCTCTCAGACCTCACCCTCCTATCACTCTCCTTGCTCACTTCCCAGTTGACACTGGCTTTTCTACTCCTCAATGAGTTACGTTTGTTGGAAATGTATACTTAGGGTATCTTGAGATCTTTCATTTTGTTTATAGTCCATTGCCATTAGCCTAAACACCATTGCCTCCAGCTCAGAGTATATAAACACTCTCCTGACTGGTCTACTTGTTTTCACTCTCACTACCTTATAAAGATCTAACAGTAAGAATGAGCCTTGAATCTAATCATGTCACCTCCCTGCTTAAACCTCCCGTGGCTTTGCATTGTTCTTAGAAGAAATCCGCATTTCCTAACTTTTCTGCCTGATTTGATTGTTGCCTGTCTCTCACAGCCCCACTTCCCCCCACTGCCTCCCTCACCCTCTGTGTCCGATATACTGATCTTTCTACTCTCCCCTTGCATACACTGCACTGTTTCTACCTCAAAGTTTTGAACTTACTATTTCTTCCTACTAGGAAAGATTTTTCCTGTTCTTACAGGACTGGCTCTACATAATGGCCATAATTTTACATTTGCAGGTGAAAAATTTAACAATAATCAAAGAGCAATAATGTATGGCCACATTGGCTCCACCATTGGAAGAAGGCAGAGAGATAGGTCTAGGAGGAGTATTGTAGCAGCAGGTTTTAAAGAGGGTGATGGGATTTTGTGTGAGAGTTGGGTTGAGCCTTAGGGCAAAGCATCTTCTGGGAAGAGATGGTGTGCATTTTTCTCTGATTTGGTCATAATCATCATAAACAAGTAAAATACTAATGTATTCACATTGCCTCACTTATTCTGATGGCAACATTGTGTGGAAGGAAACCTGGGGTGCAGAACTAGCAAGTCAGTACGAGAGATGAGTTACCCCCACAGTTAAAGAAACCTACACTTAAAGGGAGGAGTTAAGCATTGTCCTAGGTTAAAAATTACCTGGCAGGTACAGAATTTCACCCCAGAACTGCCTGACTTCAAAAGAACTGCTGCCCGCCCCTCCCAATAATGTGCTGGCTGATGATATGCTCCCACACCATTCTGTCTATAGCATTTCATCTGAATCACATAATTTAACATAGGATTAAATATACTTTTCCTTAATGTTTCATGTGGATACATTTTGCCTTATCAACACATTTGTAAGGTCCTTGAATCCAAAGACTGGTCTTTCATAGTCCGTGGTACATAGAAGGCTCTCTAAAAGAGATTTGTTTTTTAGGTAACTATATTTCTCTTGTATCTCTAGAGACATTTGGCAGGTTGTTATTAGAGACATGCTAAAGTTATCAGTAGCTATACTACTACTTTGTATGCAAAAAGGATACTACATAGAATAGAATTCTTAGGACAATAAGTTCAATTTAAACAGAATGAATTTTTCGTTTATCTGAGTGAACTTACATAAGCACATAAACATACATATTCATCCGTTCTGTTCTTAAATCCTTCACAAAGGGCTTTCTTAATGGAATCATGATAAATCATAATTCACATTACCATAGGTGAGTTGGCCTTCTACAACGAAATGGGAAGAAATAGGAAGATAGAATATAATATTGGAATTATAGTGAGAGATAGACAAGAGGAAATTCCATTCCTCAAACTCAACTAGACTGGTGGCTCCTGGTTGTCTGATAGCTGTTTATCTTAAGTAACCCATGATAAGAACCTCTTTCTTTCTTTTTGTTTTTTTTAAAGATTTTATTTATTTATTCATGAGAGATATGTAGAGAAAGGCAGAGACACAGGCAGAGGGAGAAGCAGGCTTCCTGTAGGGAGTCCAATGTGGGACTGGATCCCAGGACCGCAGGATCACGACCTGAGCCAAAGGCAGACGCTCAACCACTGAGCCATCCAGGCATCCTGAGAAGCTGTTTCTATTCATATCCAGCATGTCTGAGTTATCTGCACTCTCAGTGGGTGACAGGGCAGTGGATTACCCAGGCAATGCATTACTTTGACCAGGTGCTGGTTATTTACTCATTTGCTAACTAATTCATTTAATATTTATGAAACTCATATAAACTTGGTCTTGCCTGACCACCAAAAAAACAGATAAATGGAGATGTAAAAATTCCTCAGTCCTAAAGTATAAGTATAGGTAAGGGAAGTTTGATCCAGTACTGGTGAGGTAAGCATTTGGAGGCTAGGAACTTGCTATTAAGCTAGGGGTTGCTCACTTACTGAGTTGCAAATTTGTTTTCTTACATAGTGGGAAAAAATATTTCTGGGTTCTGACATGGCTGTGAATACAAAAGAAAACAAATTCATGCTCTCAGTTTCCCTGACATGGCCAATGCCTCACCTTGTGTGGCCTGTTCATACCACCAAAACTTGGGCATACCACTGTGAGATACAAAGAAAAGCTATGGGGAGCTACATTGTCTCCCAGCATTTTTGTCTGATTTATAACCATTGCTTTGTTCATTAGCTGCTTTGAGAGTAAAACAAAGAAAAAATAACCTGTAAACAAATTGACATTATTATTCTCTCTCATTCCCTAATATGAAATAGTCATCTTGGCCTGACTTATTCCAACTGTTCTATGTGCCAAGAATGCAACGATAATTAAGCTGGAGTCCCTTTCCTTGAGAACCCTTTAAGTATAGATATCACACACACACACACACACACACACACACACTCACATCCATCTATGCATACACACACACATATGAGAAGCTATGGAGTGCTGGGGGGGAGGGGACAAGCACTGCTGTCAGGGTTAGGAGAAGTGGGGACAGGAGAAAAGAAAAAGAGGACATTTGAGAATTCTTCTTGAACCTGGTCTTGAAGACTAATAAGAAGTTAACCAGGCTGAATGACACCCCAAGCAGAGGAAACAGGGTGCTGAAATTGCAGAATGGGTCATAACATGTTCAAACTGTGGTTGCAGGTAGTGGTTACAGTCTAGGCTTGAAGAAGCCCCTCGGGGAGTGGGAGGCAATGATTACAACTCATAGGGCAGAATCATGGTAACACTAACATTCAGATAGATAAGAATCCTGAAAAACACAGAAAAGGAGCATTCAACAGGTATGTGGGGGAACCAGGAGAGAATGATATGAAAGGAGGAGGTGTTGAGTGGAAGGAATCTACTGGAACTGGCAGTTAGATGATGGTGGGTTTCCTTCACAAGGCGCCAAGGCCACTGTTCAGGGGGTTGTGAGGATAGAAAGCAGTTGATCTCATTTGAAGAATTAATGGGAGGAGTACAAACAGAGACATTGATGTAGACCATTCATATAGAAGCCTACTCTTGTAAGAAGCCCAGCACGAAGAGGACAAGATAGTACCTAGAGGGGATGCATACAACTGACAGTTTGCCTATAAAGAATTCCAGCAAGGAGTCAGTCAGTAAGGAGGGAGAAGTTAAAGGTAAGGTTTTACATCTTGATTGCTGGATGAGTGAAAGAGAAGTTTCAAGTGTTGAGAGAGGGGAATGAGCTGGAAGACAGGAGTGAGTCTCCAAGACAGAAGTGAAGGAGGTAAATACAAGCAAGGGTGGAAATGTGGGAAGAAGTTGGAGCTCTGGGCCTGCTGGTAGCTATTTTACATGAGAAGTAGGAGACAAGATTTATTATGTCAAATTACAAAATAAAAGGATTATCTTTAAAAATAATCCAGACATCAAAAACCAATGGGAGAAGACTTATGAAGAGGACCATTGAAATAAGGCTGTTCAGTTTGGCCCCAGAAGTGAATAAATTTTATACCTTTGGCGGGGGGAAGATGAAAGATATCACCAAATAAACCTCCTACTTTCAGGATAGAGAAGCAGAGGGCTGCTCCAACTTTGCCAACTGAATTATCTCTTCACAAGTAGGAGTGCTTTGGGTGCTTTTATTCATGAAGGTTTTACATTTGAGTAATTCAAAATACTTTACAAAATATTTGGTTTTTAATACAATATCACAGTATTGTAATAAAAGAAAGAAATAGATTTTAAGATAGAGCCATGAATAAAAGTTATTTACAAAGTTAAGTGAAGGGACACAGTACAATAGAAAGCACATAAAGGCTTATTTTTGCCTATCAGATAAACCTCTGGCAGATTTTTGAATTCTACATATTTCACTTTCCATTGCAACTGGATATTCATGAAATGCAATGATGGGAACCTAACAGCAACTTTAAAAAGATGAAGTATCTTTCCTTTAATTAATGTCTACAAAGAGATTTAATGATGAAAAGTGCCATTAAGTGCCAAGTATTATAAATTATTTTCTGCTGCAAGAGGCATAGAGTCCTCATTATATACTGTTTTAAATATTATAAAATATTTACAAAATAAGTTTTAAAAATTGCAAACTAGCCAAATAAAAAAGCATTTTCTTTTTTAGGTGAAACTAAGATCAAAGCCCAAAGGAAAACTGAATTTGCATCATACATGAGAAGACTTCAGTAATGCTCTAAAGATACTGGCACTTTGTTTGTTCTTTTTCCATATCCCTTGTACTTCTGCTGTCTGAATAAACCAAAACAAGTTCCAACTTAAAATTCAGGCACAAATGTTAATTTTATCAGCTGGCCAACACATACTGAGATCCCACTCATTCCATCTTTGTCCAGCCACCTAGTACAGAGCTGTCCCCTGAGGATGAGGTCTCTGAACCAACTTCTCAAATTCCCTGGCTTTAAGAGAGGGAAAACTCAGAACTATTTGTCATCTCTGGGTTGGATCTAGTTTAGAGTTAGTCTCCATTCCATTCCCAAGTTGGTCCAGAATTAACAGGTAATTTATTTAATTGAACACTTGCTGTGTGCCATGCATTGTGCCAGTTCGTGTTCTTGGAGTTATACATCGTCTCCTAGAGAACTTTACTTCCCAAATTATTATTGCCTTAGTCTCGGTGATCAAAACATCATAGACTGAAGGGCTTAGCAACAAGTTCTTTCTCACAGTTTTGGAAGTAGGAGGTGAAAGTCAAGATGCCACCAGACTTGGTGTTGGCACAGGGCTCTGTCCTCACCTGGAGAAAGAGTCAGGGGAGCTCTCTCAGGTCTCTCTTATAAGGGCACTAGTTCCATTTATGAGATATCTGCTCCTGTAACCCACTCACCTCCCCATACCCACCTCCAAATTCTATCACATTGGAGATTAGGTTTCAACACATAAATTTGGTGGGGTAACACAGTCTATAGCAACTATTTTATTGTTAGGCCATGGTTATATTTTCTTGTGAGAGAGGGCCAAAGTAGGGAAGGTCAGCTGGCAGGAGGAAATATAAAACTTTGCATTTTTGGTGATTTCTCTGAAGACATTTTGGCTCTAACCATTTATGGAATCACTATGGCTAACATCAAGGAACCAGATGTTCCTAGGGGTTGCAACTCATTAATCCTGCCTTTAGCCTCTGGCTGGCTGGTTGTTTGCTTGGATTCAGCTCAGTACAGATGGCAGCACCCCTCAATCAGAGGAGGATGATACATGGTTTTCTCATCCTCCTTCAAGTTGCTACTTTGCTCATAAGAGCTCATTTCCTGGGAGTCCAAATAATTACATTTCACCTGTGCTATGTGCTCCATAATTATGTTATTTTTAAAATTATGCTTGATGACAAAGTTATCAAAATTCAATGTGTTCAAAACCAAAATAAAATCTGGAAGAAAATGACTCTTGCTATATCATCATGGTAATTTACAAACAGGACACTTTGCACGTTTCCTGGAGGAGCAGTGACCAGACCCTTGCTTAAAACCACTCTGATAGTTGGCCACTTTGGGATCAAATGATGCAAGTTTTAGAAATACCATAGCTTCTCTAATGTGTTCATGAGTGTGATGAAGAGGCATCACTATAGGAGTGGAGGGTGAATGGTGACAGGCAAGTGTGTGAGGGTGACAGGGAAGATGGTTACAGTGATGTTTCCTAGTGAAGCAGAGCATAGTTTTGACTTTGGTTTCTTCTCCTTCCTGTTCTTGCCCTTCTCCTGTCTCTCTGCTCTGCTCCTCCTTCCTCTGCCTTCTTACCCTCCTCTTTCCCCTCCTCCTTCTTTTGCTTGTGTTTCTATTTCTCTTCTTCCTCTCTTCCGTGCTTCCCTTTCACCTCTTTCTTCTCTGCTTTCCCCTTTCCATTTTCCCCTCTTAGTAGACATTTAATCAATATATGTTGACTTGATGTGAATTGATGGCACCTATGTTACCTCAATTTTTCTCCTCCCTGAAAATCCCAGGAAGTTGAGGCAGGAGATTTAACAGTAGCAAAAGCTTTTGGATATGTACCAGGTAAGACTCAGAGAGATATTTAAAGATGCTGAAGTTTCCATCAAGGATACCGGCATCCATGTGTGCTTAGATTGTGCCAACAGAATTTCAGTGGGACTTGTTTGCATTTGGGTCCTCTGGTAGGAACAGAAAGAGTTGCACTTAGAACGTGCAAGAGTATCCATTCAAAGAAGCAGTAAGATAATCTGATGGGGCTCTTATTATTTTCCAAATGGAGCAGTTATTTTGATCATGGGAATTCTCATTGGCCAGGTGATCCTTAGATCCTGACTTTACCTGACAGATCTCCTTACTCTGCTTGTATCTTCATGTATCCCGTCACTTGAAGGTAACCAAAGCCACCAGAGGATTTCTCAATGTAGAAGATGGCAGTGTCTGCTTCAAATGGTAAGTCGTCAGAACTGGCTTCACCAGGCAGGCAGCATTGGAAGCACGATTTAAATAACTTGATGTAAGAGACATTGGAGACACTATCCCATCCCTCGCTGCCAATTCCCCTTCTCTAGCGTCCAAAATGCTGCCATTCAAAATTCCTCTTTCTCTTTGAACCTGACCTCTAAGAGGAACTTTACTAAGAACACACCAAGGCTTCTCGGGATGCGTAAGTATCAGAGTGAAGTCTGTCCAGGAAAGATGTAAAGACCAACATAATTCAACTCTCATAGATGATCTGGAAGAAGAGGTAAAAGTAAGTCTCCAGTGCAGATAACCCTAAGTGCTTCTGGGTACTTAATGCCAAGAGGCCACAGACTATTCGCTAGGAGGAACGTACAAGGGCGTGGCAGGTGTGATACAAGGGTTTTGGAAAAGAACAAGTTTTGCTCAGAAAAGGCTGAACTACCAGGTAGAACAACAAACAACAAAAGTCACCGTTGGAGCTCCTCTCATCAACAAAGTCTAGATGAAATTCCCTGCTCAAGTAATCCTTGCAACGGTGATGGTAACTCATTACCTCTTCTTCTCTCCGGACACTGGGAAATTGCTAATTCCCTGTGGAAGGTGTGATATTGAGGAGAAAAGAAATAACATCGAAGTGACTTGGGAGACCCCAAAACCAACTTTACCTACTTTGCAGTTTGGGGGTGGGGTAGCTTTTTCCTGAGATGCTGTCTGAGTACCAGTAATCTTGCCCATGGGAGGAAGCCCCTTCCCAACATCCTGGTGAAAGGACATGCCATGGCTGCTGTTCTTGTACCTGTACTAGGTCAGGGTACTCCTAGTCTGAGAACACTGGCGTGTGGTCCCCCTGCAAAATATTGCTTTCTCCAGCTGTCTGCATGTGAGATAATACAATAGGGAGCTTTCATGCTGATTTTCTCTTGTCAGACATGAGGCATTAAAGATACTTGCTTTATCAGGACAAGTGAGTCATTTAGTGCCACTGAGTAGCTTACCCCTGTGGTTCACTATGGTATCCAGCCTGGGTATTTTATTACTTTTTATAGAGATATATTGAAATTAGATGCTCATCACCACAGGTTTCTCCCCACCATACATATCCACATTCACTCTCCAGGCTGGAATTACCTTCCTAAGAGTCATATGGGAACAATTTTTTCTCTCCAACACCCCCGCATTTATAGGATTTTTATTTTATATGGCTTTATGCCACATATTTAGCTTAAAGGCAGGTAGAACGAATTTTTTAAAATGCCTAGAACCACCAGAGAAGTCAGGAAAAGCAATTAAAATATATGCAGATGATTGCAATGTAGGAAGAAAAGTGGAAATTTTTTTTGTTGCTGATGGTGTATGTAATGCAGTATTTCTTTGAATGTCCCTTTCTGTGGATTGAAGCGATTGCTCATTTGTACTAAGGAAAGGTGCTTTAGATTAATTTTGGAAACTTCAATACTGCAATGTGCTAAATTTTAATTATTTCACTTCCTGCTTGGTATATTAATGTTGTGATTACCCTTGAAAGTGTATTACCGATGATGATTTATTTATGCAAAACCCAGTCAGCTCCCCAGCTCCATCAGTTTCAATTAAAACAAGCCACAGAGGAAGAGTGCTGCTGCCGTGTTGGCTGAGGATCCTCATTACTCTCACAAGCAGGTACAGTCCGTTTACTTAAAGCATTACTTTTGTTTATCGTTCTGGAACCATCTCTTCCATGAGGCAAGTAACCATGGAGAGAGGAAATTGTAGAGATTTGGTCTGCTGGCCTTGGATTCAAACTGAAACCATCCAGGAAAATGTATTTTATCTGTAGTTCTCTACTGATAGAGAACATCTGGGGCTGATCCTTCCTCCCTTGAACTGTTCAAGGGATAAACTGGCCAAAAGAACTATTAAGAACTTATTATTTTCTGATTTCAATGAACAGTGTTCAGCCAGCCTCATAAGGAGTTAATCATAAAGTATGTCTGCTTTCGAAAATGAAGCACTGTTTTTGGAGCTCATTTATCTCAATGACTTCAACTATCGAGAGGTCATAGGGTTTTCCACGGTGCATCCCCAGTCCCCAGTCCCTCTAATTACTAATTTGGCTGCACGGTTATTGAAATCTCCTGTCTACCTGGCAGCCCTTCCTAAATGTATTCCAAACAATGTCACTAAGTTTGCCTGCCAGGTCCAGGAGGGGCTCTTCTTTCTGAGTACCAGAGAGACAGGCAGCCAAACCTGATTTCAATGGCAGTTTCATTTTAATCACATTTGGAAATTCTTGACTACAGGCTGCCCATTTATAAAGTCAAGGGAACCTGCACCTGCCAAGGCTCTGGACGGCCTGCCAGGAGCATGAGGGAACTGATTCTCGGCAAAGAAAGGAAAGTTGCATCCACCTTCATTTTTTTTTTTCTTTTTTAGAGACCCACAGTTTGGATGGAATCATATAATCGTGGAGTTGAGAGATCTAGGGCTCTACAGACTCATACAGGGTCTCAAGCTGACACTTCTTTCCAGCGTCATTTCCTGCCCTTCCCCTCATGCACTCTGTGCCTGGCACACACACCGGAAGGTACCAAGAGCATTCCCAACTTAAGGTCTATGCCCTGACTGAGCTCTCCACCTGAAAAGCTTTGCTTGTGTATTTTGAATGTTGGATTTTGTCTTTGTCTTGGAAACCTTTAGGCCTGTGCTCAAATGTTTCTTCTTCAGGGGGCTTTGACCACCATATTATTTTCCATCCTATCTTGTTTATTTTTTTTATGGCACTTACCACAGTTGAGAAGTTTGCTTCTATATTGTTTGACCCCTCTGCTGCAGAGTGTGATAAGCTCCATGGGGTTTATTTATGTACCATGGCATGCCTGGCACAGGGCACATAGTTAGGGTGAACTGTCACCATTTCTGGCTCCTGTGCTGAGGAAGGGGACATCTCATTCTAGTCACAATTCACATTCCCGTTTATTCAATAGGCATTATTTATGATGACTAGATGAACCACTCAGGAATAGGCACTTTGCCAGGCATATTCTTATTGATACTGTTTACAGAAGGCAAAGGCTTACTGCATTCAGTGTAGACTGATTTGAGATCCACTGTGCCCATTTGGAGGGTTGTCATTTATACCCAGGGGAAGTGTCATAGTTAGCATAATAATGGTTAAAGCATTGCTTCCCTGGACATGCTGCTGAGCCATATTCCAGTGACTGCCACCTTCTACCCAACGGTAAAAAGGCCAGAAGAGCCCCTAGCAAGGAGAGTTGACAAGTTAGCTTAATCTCACTCACTCTCCAAATGTTAACCTGTACCATCCTTGTCTTTGTCTCCCCTAACTGCCTCTTCTCAGTGACATTTAGTTGCAATATGATCTATTTTTGCCCTTTTTCTTCATCTATCAATACCGTACAATTTTCTTCTGGTTTCATGGCCTAATCTTTGCAAGCCACACACTCTTCGTGATACCTATGCCTTTCACCTTGAATTCTTATGTCTCTCCTGCCCCATCCTTCACTGTGATCCTGTCAGACCCCCCAGAGTTCTCTTCTATTGTCTGCGAAGCTACCTTCAAGGAATCTCCAGTGTTTTGTCTTCTGCCTCCTGACTGGCCCGACCAACAACCCCATTCCTGTGTAGTGTTTGTGGGGTCACATGTACAAAGGGATAACGCTTGGGGCCTACGGGGGCTTAATGACACTGACTTGATCATCAGACAGATGCTCCAGTCCCTGCTCTTCTACCTTCCAGCTTTGGAATCAGATACAAGTCACAACTGCTCTGAGCTTAGATTTCCAGTAAAATTGAAATAATAAAACCTCATGATTATTATTGTGAGAATTAAATAGGCAAGGCATAATGGCCTGGGACAGTTCTGGCACACAGAACATAGAAAATAAACGCAGCTATTTCTTTAGAATGGCATTGGGAAGTTCTTTACCCTCAAATAACCAAAGCCTTAAAAATATACCATCAGCAATTTTCTTCTTTGTAATAAGCATTCCTTTTGTGGTACAAAATGAATATGCTCTTAAGGCATGGTATCCATCAGCATTCTGACAGGAAACAGATGGTGCACCTCATTTTAATATTACAATAAAAATATTTTAATAAAAGTTATAGGCCGAATTGAGGGTACTCCTGGGGGATGGGGAGGTACCCAGAGCCCAGCCTAGCAACAGCAAAGAGCTAATAATACCCTCAGAAAATAAGATGACACGATTTTAATAACAGAAAAAAATGTAGAACAAAATTGTAGCTCACCATTTGAGTTCTTGCCCTGTGTCAAGTTATGTACTTCACTGGTTGGTGGTCCTAAGAGAGCTTATGATCAACTTGGGGGTGAGAACACATGGCCACAGTGACCCTCAAACTTCAGTTTGTATCAGCATCAGATGTCAGATTTGATAAAACCCAGATTGCTGGGCCTCAGCCCCAGAAATTTTGATCCAGTGGGTCTTGGATGGGGTCTAAGAATTTGAATTTCCAAATAATTCCCCGGTAATGCTGATTCTGCTGGTCCAGGGCCATACTGAGAAGCATTAAACTATGACAGTATAACAGGATACTAAATACGAGTACTCCTACGGTTTTGGGGGCAGAGGCTCCAAATTTGGAGAATGATAAATAACTGACCCCTTACACTGAAGAGGCTAAGCATATATATAATTGCTCTGATGATTCTCACCTCTCCTGTCCCTTTAAGACTGTTGAAATTTAGGCTAGGGAATGGATCAGAGAAGCCAATAACAAGAGTTGCTTTAGAATCATCTGAGAACATTGGCCAAATGAGGGAGATTTCAAGAATCTACTTGATAGATGTCTCCTGAAGATGGGAGAAGTAGAAACTGATGCCCTGACATATACCTGAGAAGTGAAAGGTGCAAGGTTGGCTAGAGAAGCCCAAACAGAAGTAAAAGCCTATTTTGGGATGGCCTACATTTCCATGGCTTACTGGGGCAAAGATGAGTGTTTTCTTCTGGATCAAATGAACTTGGAAAAGTCTCCTACACTGGAGTTGTCTTAAAATAAGTCTGTTGGATTGCAACCCCAAATATAAAATAATTATTCACAAGTCCATAGTGATATAAATAAATGATTTGGATACATAAACAAATAATGAGACTAGACAAATCCCCCAGGCAGAAGAATTTCAAATAGTTTCTGTAGCTACTGTGTCCTCAAGGTAATGGAACATGACCCTTCAAGCCCCACTCCTTCAGTATGGTCTGCGAATAGTGACTTCCTTCTAAAGAGTACAGTGTGGAAAGGGGAAACATAAAAAGTAACTTTCTAATGCAAAAACCTGACAAACACTACTGCAGCCAGGTGATCAAGGTCAACATCAATAGTAGTGTCCTGTTAGTAGTATGCACTCTGGATATAATGTGATAAGAATGGCAATTTACCTCGGCAGTCTCCCTCCCCCAAGCCCATAATTCCAGTATAAGTTTAA
Organism: Nyctereutes procyonoides; assembly: GCF_905146905.1. NCBI lineage: Eukaryota > Metazoa > Chordata > Mammalia > Carnivora > Canidae > Nyctereutes > Nyctereutes procyonoides. The sequence goes on along the minus strand of NW_026575033.1, from coordinate 14,098,314 downwards.
AGGAACATCAGACAAATCTAAATTAAGGACATTCTACAAAATACCTGACCAATACTGGTCAAAATCTGTCAAGCTTGTCAAAACCAAGAAAAGTCTGAGAAACTGTCACAGCTAAGAGAGGCCGAAGGAGGCAGAAACAAAAGTAAAAGGTATCCTGGGTGAGATCCTGGAATAGGAAAATGACATTAGATTTCTAAAAATAAGGAACTCTGAATAAGGTACAGCTTTTAGTTAACATTAAAATATAAATACTGGTCCATTAGTTGTATCAAATGTATCATACTAATGCAAGAGGTTAACATAGGGGAAACCAGAAGTGAGATATATGGGAACTCTGTATTACCTTGACAACTTTTCTGTAAAACTAGAACCACTCTAAAATTAAAATTTTGTTTTAAAAATAAATTCTGTTGAGTTGATCATTTGTGAAGCAAGGTGATCATCCGTGTAAGGTCCTGCTGCTTGGATGGCCAGAAGGTGGGAATGAAAGGGAGCCATTCATAGCCAGCTGGAAAGAAGCTTAGCTCATTCAGGAAATGATAATGAGACGGCCTGGGTCGCAGAGTAAGGGCACGGGAGTTTTCTGAAGACTCTACCAAATCCCCATATAAGACAGAGACAACATTTTGTCATTGGACGTGCACGATTGACCTTGACCCCAGAATACAACCACATTAGCCATGTAAACTGGAACTTCTTTCTGCATTCACTACTGTCACCTGCATTACCACGTGCTCCCTACACCAAAATCAGTAGTTAGCAAGTAAAAGAGAAGGAAAAACAAAGAAGAGAAAAGAAACCAATCACCCATGTCCTTGCTGCACAATTCCAATTCCCCATGCGACACAATCACTTATTGAGAGTAGATTTGTCTACACTTTTAGTTTCTGCAAGTGTGTCATTTGTTAATACTGAGAAGGGGTGGAAAAGCTATAGGAACTCCCCAAGACTACACAAAGGAACAGAGGATAACAGCCTATCCAAAAGTACAAGTTTAAAAGACGGTAATGACCAAAAAATCAAGTTACTTTCTGTTTGTATCCTACTGTGTTCAGATTGTTCAAGTAACTTGTTATAATTCACTGTGCTGTGTTCTATTCAATATATGGGTAAGAGAAGCAAGAAAATCATAGCATTTAACACCGACTAGAGTAATGAATACAAATTTGCCACATGAAAACGCAGCTCAGGGGCTGCCTTAAGGCACAAGGGAAGGATTTTCAGGTGACAAGCATAGTGCACACCTGTAAATAGAACCCCTCCTACCCCCACCACAACCCAGAACAGAACAGAGGAGCAAGGCAGGGGCATGATCAGTGCAGGGCAGGTTGGGGGCACCATAACGGTACAGCCCAGGTATACCATGGCCTCCACAGAGGGGCATCCAGTACAGCAAGAGGCTGAAAACATGTTACCTACTCCTTACTAAGAAGTGACTAGTAGTACAGTCTATCATGCCTGGTCCCAGAAAAAGCTGATGTGGACTTGACATGGAGAAGAAGCTGAGGGCATGGTTCAGTTTGGTATTTCTTGAGTAAAATGAATTCATCCTAGAGATTTTGTGATGTAGGGCATGGGAGAACCAGAATCAAAACTGGCTCAGTTTGAAGACCTGATATGGCCAATTAATGATACCAAAACTAATGTGGGGAAATCAAGCAGAGCTGGTTGAGTGTGGATCAGTGTGTGGTTGGGGGTAGTCCGTTCTATTTGAGACTCTTTTTTTTTTCTTTTAGATTTTTATTTTTTTGAGAGAGGGAGTGAGAGAAAGCAGAACACAAGCTGGGGAAGGAGCAAAGGGAGAGAGAGGAGCAGAGTCCCCACTGAGCAAAGAATCCAAAGTGGGGCTTTTTGTGTTAATAGGTCATAGACATCTGGATAGCTTAAGATTTTAGATGTAGCAAGCTTTTAATAATGAAAGTTGTTCATTAACAGATTTACACTTAAGTGCTTGCGATCTAAGTAAGATCACACAAAGAAATGAAGAAAATGGCCTTCTATTGAAATCTTTCCCAATTGTCCAGAATCCTTTGTTTGTTTGTTTTTAGAAAACGAGAGCACATATGAGTGGGTGGGTGGAGGAGCTGGGGTGAAGGAAGAGGGAGAGAGAGAGAATCTTAAGCAGTCTCCATGCTCCACACCCAGTACAGAGCCTGACATGGGACTCAATCTCACAACCCTGAGATTATGCCCTGAGCCAAAATTAAGATTGGATACTTAATGGATTGTGCCACCCAGGTACCCCTGAATTAGCCAGAATTCCTTTTTTTTTAAGGTTTTCTTTTGTTATTTGAGAGAGAGAGAGAGCACGAGCAAGGGGGTGGACAGGCACCCACTACTTCCTTAAGAAGTAACTACATGAGAAGTCTTGTGTTGGTGTGGCCATTGTATTTCCATTTTAACATGACTCAACCCAGAGCACTGTGGGGGAAACAAGAGTCCTGGGGGAATGACAAGATTGTCAAGTGTACCTAAAGGGGGTATGAGCTTTAAAATGTTGAGAAATGCTATCTTCAGTCAATGACCTGATGTTCAGTAATGACATCAAGAGCCTCAGCAGTCTGCGGAGAGGCCACACCACACAAGTTTGTCCCCTGGAAGCACATGATCAATGAGCATGCCTGCACTGACCTAAATCTTTAGGTACCAATCAAGTCATGAGATCTATCTCATCTCTTTTTTTGCTTAGAGGCTGTTCACATTTATAAGGCTACTGGCTTTTTTTTTTTTAACATGAAGAATATACTATAAGGTTTTACTCTAGATCCCTTATCCCCAGAAATATCTTCCCTGAGTGCCCAAAAAGGAATTGAATCTTCTGGGGCTCCCAAATTGCCAGATCAGTATTTTTACATAGTTGCCAGTCTGTTTGTATTGTGCACACAGAAATAAAAATACTATTCTCCATGGTAGTAACTGTTTTTCTTATCCTTAGATTTAACAGTTAAGCTAGTAACCTTGTGTAATATTTAATAGAGTTTCACTCAAATGCAGCCCAATTTTCTCCTCAAATAAAATTCCATTTTAAGCCCTAGGATTTGTATGCCAAATTTGGTCCTTTAAAAATAACAGAAGATATAAATTTTTACCACTCGGTTATAGACTTTGGAAAAAAGAAGGTTAGTAATGAAAAATATCATACAAACTAAATAACTAATGCCAATAATGAAGGCCATCTCAACAATGCATCTTCCACGCAGTGGGATTAGCATGCAGGTCACATCGAAGCTGAGATCTGAATGGAGTGCAAGCTTGCTCACTCAGCACCTTTGGCTTTCAGACTCTATTATCTTGCTTACTTAGTAAATTTAATGTTGTGTAATTTATTTTTTTATTGCCTCATTTGTAAGTCTTTCTCTTTCTTCAACCCAAGATATAACTTTAGGGGCTTAGACGGCCTATTATACTCAGAAGTCCGTTTTTATAAAAGGATAAGGACTCTTGTTAAAGAAGTTAGCAGCAAACGCTGCAATTTATTGGAGCCAAGAAAAAAGATGCTACATTGTATTCCAAAATTATCACAACGAGGATGGATTGAGGGCTGGAGGATAGGAAACGCCATTCAGCAGTGCATATTGCCTGCAGCAGGAAGACCTCTACCAAATTATTAAGAGAAAATGCATTCCTCTCAGCATCAGCATTTTTCCCTCTTGTGAAAGAGTAGCATCTTTCATAACTGATTTACTCAGATATCATTTCTCTATTCCAAAAACGTATTTATGTGTTTTTTTTTCAGTTTGCACAAATCCTATTATTCTTCCCCTCTACCACCTTAATAACCCTCGTCTATTGTACTGCCAATACTCTGAGATGAATATGACCCTTGTAAATCAGCAATAGATGGCATTGCTCAGAAAAGGACAAACACGGAGGAACACATTCCACAAATTTGTAGATCCAGAAACCCAATATCATGCTTTAGGGGGAAAAATGACAATAATTAAAAAACCCAGATAAGTTTAAGGTCCAACCCTCACAGACAAGAGTACATATCCCTGATCACTTGGGTAAGCTATCTTAGGAATCTGAGACATGGTCTTATTTTAAAAGTTAAATCTGATAGCCAAGTAGGATTCATAAAGAGCCTACCAGGTACTCACATTTGGAAAAAGACATGAGATGACAATAAAGATTTCTCTGAGAACTAGGAATAGGTTAGAGTTCTCATAAATGAACCAAATATGAACAACACATAAGCTAGATTCCTCCGAGGTCCTGGGAACAAGCATGTTCATTCCTGTGTCTACATTGTGTACCTCAGAGAAACAACTCCAGCTGCATCTATGTGTCCTGTCTGTGTGGTCTTTGGAAGGCAGTGCAAGCTTGTCCAAGGTCACATTCAGCCATGGTGCTGGTATTCTCAGGAGATAACAGCATGGATGGCTCGTGAACGTAGACTCTAGAATCAGTTACCTGGGTTTGCATCCAGGCTTCTTTGCTTACTAATTGTGTGACTCTGGGAGAGTTACTTTTCTGTTCCTCCTTTTCCTCAACCAAAAAAATGGGGATAATTATATATAGCACAAAGCTGTTCCAAGGATAGCAGAAGTTCATGCGTGAAGTGCTCAGAACAGTGCCTGCCAAATAGGAGGCACTTGACAACAACAAGCCATGATTATTTTTATTTTTTTCCTTAAGGATGACAGAAAGATAAAAATATCTAGTCCTGATGGGGAAGTTGCATCACCTGCTGCTATTTCTGGAAACACGAAAGTTGTGGGTGGTCCCCTTGGTCACAATGTGTTTAGAGTACAAATGATGATACAGTGCAGGAGGTAGAGTTAGGACACCCTTTCTTATTTTAACATCCTTATTCTCTCTATGCTTTGATGATCTTTATTTTTATTTGATTTAAATTCCTCACAACATCGTTCCCTCTCGATACTGAATTGTGTTTCGACGTGGTTATTGTTAGGCCTGCCTCCCCGGAGGCGGCTGTGTATTAACTGCCACAGAGCATCCCCCTTGCATCTCCTTCATCGCTTCCTTCCAGCCTAATGCACAGGCTCCTCTCTCAGTCACCCTGTGTTTCTTTTTAGCATGCAGCCTTTCTCCCCTGCTGCTGAGAATGATATTCTGCTCTGACAGCCAGTCTCACGATTTTCTCCAAATCCTTCATTTAAAAACTCACCTCATCCAAGAGACCTTTCCAGAATGAAAATGGTACCCTTAAGAAGAGAGCAAGTGCTGACCTGGAAAACTACTCTCTGCCTCAGACCTCATTTTTCTCATGCCCCACTCCATTCCTTGGAGCTTCCTAGGTCATATTTTGCCCACTTCTCTTTATCTTTTCCCATTTCCCTCATTAACCTTTCAATTTCTCTCGAATTGGTTCTCTGTCCATAATTGTATAGATCCTTATTTTCGACTGCGTTATGTTTACCCACATTTTCCATATAGTGAAACTGATTTTAGGGGGTGCATTCACTTGTTAGGTAAACCACAAACTCCAGGCTGACTATATGGTTTTAATCAATGTTTTCATTGTGTACCTAGTTTCTCTGTGGACCTCCTCTTATTCCTGTCAAGCAATCAACTATTTGTCAAGTGCCAGTTCTTGTAGGCACTGTTGCTTACCGTTCAACTTCATTAGTTTAACTAAAAAGGAAAACAACAGAGTAGTAACTGATGGCATCTTTGAGCAAGCAGATGACCTGTTATATAACTTATATTTTCATTCCTTGCAAACTAGAGGGTAAATTTAATCTAAAATTGTGTGGATTATGTTTTAGGACTAGATTCACATGAAGTATAAACCCTAAACCAGTTTAATTTCTATAATGATGAGCTCTGTCTTCTTACACATGCTTTTTCTCCCTAAGAAGCCATTGCTCCTCTGCTCTGTCCATGTAGCACCCTACTGGAGAAGGTTCTTCTAGGACCAGGTCCTACCCAAAAACAGTCAGCAGTGGAAATGTGACCTTGATGGTCATTCTCTAGCTGAATAGAACAGTTGTCAAAATATGCCGGGTACTGCTCTCTCAGAAACTAAACGACAGGGAAATTACAGAGGCTGAAAGAAAATGGTGTACACTACCATCAGTCAAACGACAATTTCAATGGAATATTTTTTCTCAGTAAGTTCCACTTTTCAGAGTCCCACCAGTTTTCTGGAGCAGCATATGCCCGGTTGGTGCTTTATGGGGTATTGCATTATTACATGGTGCAGTATTATGCGTTTTGGAGTCTCCTCAACTATATTTTTACCTTAAATCATCATTCATAGGTTGGTGCTTAAGCTGTTCACAATGGTTAAGTCAATAATAAGTTTTCAGTTTGACAAATACATTTAATTTTGCTTAAAGGTAAATGTACCAGACATTTACATACTGTGCCTGAGCTCTGGATCCCTATTGGGATGGAAGTATGGTAGTGCTGTTTCCCGAGGTCTCTTTCTTCATCACAGTCTGCTCTTTGAGAATCCTCAAAGACCACACTTCTAGTGTGTAGTGAAAGGATTCACTGCCTGGGGTAAGGATGAGGACTCCTCTGATGCTTGAAACCTTGGAGAACCCAGAAGGAAGGTCAGGGAAGTGCTTTTCCCCCCATTGTAATTTCTGGTGTTGGCCATCTTCTAGACAACCATCAGAGTAGTTTCTGCCCTTAGACTTGACTTTGTTTTGTTTTTTACTCTCATATATCTTGTTGATTCTGCTCTTTCAAAAGGTTCAACTATTTTAAGAAATAAACACCAGAGAGGAGCAGAAACCACAGCCTGATGCCTTGGAAGTGTGTAAGTCCAAAAGCATGTAAATTTAGGGCAGCAGGTCATAGAGACACTGCAACTGGAGCATATTTCTTTCTTCAGTGCAATATGCATTAATATTACATGGGCTATTTTCCCTTCTGTCTGTTTTACTTACTTTGAGGAGTAGCTTTGTAGTGACCTAGTACCCTAGTTACCATGTTCTAAAGACATTCTCCAGAGACCAAGGCTCTCTTTTCAGCACTTAGCACAGTTAGCCAGGTAGTATGTGTTGAACTCCTGCAAGTTAGAACATGCCAACAAAAATGATCCTCGGGCTCTCAGAGTCAGTGGTTTGAAACACTCTGGTACTGCCCCCCTTGGGCTACTATGCTGGTACTTACATGAAGGAGAACCCATGGGTTCTATAATTAAATATATTCCCTAATTCAGTGGGGAGAGAGAAAGAAAAACAGAGACAGGGGAATAGAGGTAGGTTTCCGTTTTTTGTCCTCTTTTCACTTTGTCCCCAATCAGTGGCCACTTTGTAAGAGTGAGTGTCACCTCTTTCAGCCCAGCCTAGAATGTTCTGAAACTTTTGTTTAAAACTCTGGTTTTTGGGATCCCTGGGTGGCGCAGCGGTTTGGCGCTTGTCTTTGGCCCAGGGCGCAATCCTGGAGACCCGGGATCGAGTCCCACGTCGGGCTCCCGGTGCATGGAACCTGCTTCTCCCTCTGCCTATGTCTCTGCCTCTCTCTCTCTCACTGTGTGACTATCATAAATAAATAAAAATTTAAAAAAAAAACAACTCTGGTTTTTACAGAAAATATATGGGAAGACTTTTCATGTAACATATATGTATCCATTTATTAAAGGCTTCTGTGAGAGACCTCTGATACTAACATTTAATACTTCCTAGAAAAATATATTTTAACAGATGAAGAGTCTCACAGTTCTTTTGGTTCTGGTAATAAAACCGTTAGGTAAAAAATATACCAATCCCGAGTAGTTTTGGCATGGTTTCCTCTTCTCAGTGATTAACAGATATCTCTGTTATTTGTGTGAAAGCAGTGATTTCAAATGCAAAAATAACACAATATGGTATAAATTTCAGTTGTTAAATATGAAATTAAAGTCAGGTGTTTGCATGGCTGGTTCAAAGGATGTACTTCATTGGTTAGGTATATAAATATACTGATATTCAGACAACTCATCTATTGTAAAGACCCCTCTGCCTTTAAAATATTTTAAAATTTGCGTTTTTTACATGTAGATTTTTAAAGATTATCTAAAAAACAATGGTACCAAACACAAACAGCCAACTGTAAAGCGGTTTCAAATTAATTTTTTAACATTTTTTTGTGTGTGTTTCTGTGAGGAATCTTTCTCATTTCTCTGAAAGCAGTATCCTGACCTACCTACTAAGCTCTCTCCTGTGTGTTACAGAAGCTGGAAACTATATTCTTCAGACACCATGGAACAATGTGTGCAAAAGCTCACGTATACTTCTTTGTGGAAAGGCAACGGTGTGATGTAGCCAGGGCACAAAGGACTACTTGGGATTATAGGACTTCAATATGGCAGCACCAGGCATATTTTAAGTCCTTCAGAGGTACTAACTCCTTTATTCCCAGAACAATTCTTTCTTAACAGATAAGGAAAGCATGGCATAAAGAGACTAATTTGCTCAAGGTGCCATGTAGAAGACAATAGATGAGTTTTCTTTTATGGTATCAGAGCCAGAAAATGCCTTTAAGATACCACAGAGTTTCTTCATTAAACCATCCTGAAGAAAAAAAAAAAAAACACCATCCTGAAGAACATAAAAATAAACAAACAAACAAATAAATAAATAAATATCGAGAGTCATGGGTTTCCCTGTGAAAAGTCCTCAGATTGTAAATGTTAATTCTCTCCAAATTAATCTTTAAATTCAATTTAATTCCAATCAAAACCCCTTCAGGATTTTAAATAATGTTTTACAAGATGATGATTGTATCAAATTAGATTCACCTGGAAGATAATTTTTATCTGGAAGAAAAAATTCCCAAGGTATGCCATGAAATTTTTGAAAGAAATGGTGACTTTTACAATCAGATATTTAAAAATACTATAGCAATTAAAGCAATGTAGTAATAAGGCAGGAGTGGACAAGTGATAAATAAAGCAACAATGAAAGTCCAAAAATAGATGCATGCATATGAACAAATACGGAAAAAGGTAGATGTTTGCAAAATGATGTTGGGACATCTTATCCATATTGGGAAAAATGAAGTTCGACAGTTATGTGCATGCAAAACACCTACCTAGAAGAAAATGCTATTAGTTATCATGAAAATATTAGAAGAAATAGTGAAGAATTAAAATTTTAGGGTAGACATAGAAGCTTCTCAGGAATATATTTTTTAAAAAGAATATACAAATCTCAGAATTTGGTGTGCCTGGGTGGCTCAGAGTCTGCCTTCAGCTCAGGTCATGATCCCAGACTCCAGGGATTGAGCCCCAAACTGGGCTTTTTGCTCAGTAGGGAATCTGTTTCTCTCCCTCCCTCTGTTTTTCCCTCTGCTGATGATCGCTCTCTCTCTCCTTCTCTGTCTCTCTCTCTGAAATAAGTAAAAAAAAAAAAAAAAAAATCTTTTTAAAAAATACAAATCTCAGAATTTTTTTTTTAAGATTTTATTTATTTATTCATAGACACAGAGGGAGAGAGGCATAGACACAGGGAGAGGGAGAAGCAGGCTCCATGCAGGGAGCCCGATGTGGGACTTGATCCTGGGTCTCCAGGATCACACCCCAAGCTGCAGGCGGCCCAAACCGCTGCACCACCAGGGCTGCCCCAAATCTCAGAATTTATAGAGAAAAAAATTAGAAAATTTGAGGTGCTTACAAAAAGAGAAAATAAAACACCTTAAAGATGATCAAAGATAACAAAAACAATGTAAACACTATAGGTGAAGAAAAACACATAACAATGGCTGAATAAAAAACACCAGACTGATGTTAACATGACCACATACCTCCAGTGACCCTTTTGGGCTGCCCTGGAAAGTGTCATACTGAAGCCATATTGCTCAAGCCAAGTAGTTCACTTATTTTTTTATATTTAGAAATCTCCAATATCTATTCCTTCCTTCTCATTTTTAACTAATGACCTTCCTATCTCTCTGAGAAAAAGATATCAATCAGAATCAAACTGCCTTGTCCTCCCATTAACGTATCTACTAGCCTACCCATTCTTCAAACGAGTTTGCTTTGTTGCACCTTGCTAAAAATGGACGAATGATCTGTGCTCTTACCTAAGGCCAGAGTCTTACGTAAGATTTAGGCACTGTATAATGTAGCTTCATACCCACCCAAGGACTGTATTTCTAGAATTGTCCTCTCTCTCCTACTTCCTAATTTAGACTCTCTATTGGCTCATTGCCATAGCATGAAATCATCCTAGGAAAGAATCTCCCGTTTTATAAAAATAAAACAACCTTCCCTTGATCCTGTATCTTCCTCTGACAATGCCCCTTTCTCTGTTCCTCTTTAGAGCAAAATTCCTCAACAGTGGAGTTGGCACACTTTTCTCCTTCTCCTATTCTCTTCAGAGTCCAATCCATTTAGAATTTTGTCTTTCCACTAAAGTCTCTTTTCTCAAAGTCAGCAAAGACCTTTACTTTGCCAAATACGGTATTTCTCCTAAATCCTAACATATTCTATTTCTCTATCTCTTATAATGTGATCATGGAGTCTAACATGTCCTGTCATAATCTATTGAAAAAAGCTGTCACGGAATGCAGCCCTATTTGAAATTGAGCTCAGAAGACCACTTGGGGATCAATCATGGGGTTTCAAAAAGAGAAATAATACAGCAGCTAATTGTTATGTAGCATGTACTATGCACTAGGCACTGTTCTAGGTGCTTCCCCTGTCTTCTGGGACTCTGCAGCTCCTGGATTTTCTCACACCTCACTGGTCACTTCTCAGGCTCCCAGGATAGGTCCTCCTCCAATCTCTTCCCCATGGATATTGGAGGCTTATGGCTTGGTCTTGGACAGCCTCACTTCCCTGCCCACACTGACTTCCACAGAGTTCCATGGCTTTAAATACCATCACACCCTGATGACTCATAGGCTCATGCCACCTCCAACCACCTCCCCCGTAAACTCCAGATTCACCCCACTGCTATATATAGCAGTGAGATATTGAATAGTCTTCTCAAACCTACCATGTAAAAAGTGATTCCTTGCTTTCCCCTCTAGACTTCTCCATCTCAGCAAAGGGCTCCATCATTCACCTAGTGGTTAGGTTAGGCTAAGTACCTTGGAGTTGTCTTTTCCCTTTTGTCTTCATATCCCACATCTGAACCATCAGCTGCTCTTTTCAGCTTTACATTCAAAATATATCCTTAATCTGGTGACTTCTCTTTACCCTTGATGCCAAAACCCTGGTTTAGTCACCTCTTGCCTGGACAATGAAAATTAACTACTGCGTGTTATGATAAACAACCACATGATCTTTCTATCACTCTTCCCAACACCCTCTTTCATACACACACACACACACACACACACACACACACACACACACACACACCAGAGTCTGTTCACCACAGATTATATCTCTGCCTTATAAAACAAACCCTGAATTGTTTCCATTCTCCCCAATAAAATGAAATCTATAGTCCATAGTTTACAAGGCCTAAATTTTCTAAACCCTGGCTGTCTCTATAGGCTGGTGTCTTATCTTCTTCCTTCTTTACATCCTCTAGCCACATTGGTCTTCTTATAGCACTTCTGGAGCACTCCCATCATGCTCCTGCCTGATGCACATGCCCTGGCCTTTGCACATTCTATTTCCTCAGAGTGGATTTTTTTTAAGATTTATTTATTTTTTCACGAGAGACAGAGAGAGAGAGAGGCAGAGACACAGACAGAGGGAGAAGCAGGCTCCATGCAGGGAGCCAGATGTGGGACTGGATCCCGTGTCTCCAGGATCAGGCCCTGGGCTGAAGGCGGCACTAAACCTTTGAGCCACCAGGGCTGCCCGACTGGAATGTTTTTAACCCAGATATTAGCTTATGTCAGTCCTTGTATGACCTTCCTGACTTCTCTATCTAAAATAGCACACTATATCATTCTACATCCCTTACCCTAATACATTTTTCTTTATAACATTTATATAGCATTATACCTATGTGCTATTCATTCCTTGTATATCTTCTACACAAAAGTACTAATTCCAAGAGATTAGAACTTTGTCTTACTCATAGCTGTATTCCTAATATCTAGAAAAATGTCTGGTACTAAGTGTTCAATGAATATTTCTTGAATAAATAAAGTAGTAAATAAAAGGCAAGCCATAATCTAGAAAAAAATATTTGCAGCTCATAAACAGACTACAAATTAATAGAGTATTAACAATCATTTTTTGTTCATGCAAAAAGGCAACCTAATAGAACAATGTTTAAAATGATTGTAAATAAAAAAAAAGAAAAAAAATGATTGTAAATAGTAAAAACACTGAAGGAATCCAAGTAGTAATAATCATACAAAAAATGCTACACACTTTACAAATAAACAGAAAAATATCAAAACAATGAGTTACCACTTCTACCATTTTCATAGTGACAAAATTTAAATGATTGACAATATCCATTAGTGGTTGATGTTTGCAGAAATGGATACAGCTGTAACTATTGGTGACAATATAAATGAGTAAAGGCTTTTATTTTTTTTTAGAGGGCAATTTGATATTATGAGCCACAGGTTTAATTACACATACTATTGACCTCACAATTTAACTTCTATGAATCTAAAAGTTACAGAGACTACTCACACAAGCCCAGAGCTATTCCAACACTATCTTATTTAACAAAAATCTAGAAATAATCTTAACATCCATTATTAGGAACAGTGGTTAACTTTTTTTTTTTTTTTTACAGTGCTTAACTTTGTGATGGGAAATGGAATGGAGGTAAGAAATAAAGGTAGAGTCTTCAATTTTTATTTTATATAATTATGTGTTGTGTTTTTTTTAAAACAATGATGGAGTTTATGATTTTTTTAAGGATTTATTTATGTATTTGAGAGAGAGAGAGAGAACAGAGAGGGGGGAGGTGTATAGGAGAGAGAGAATCCCAAGCACTGAGCACGGAACTCAATCTCAGGACTCTGAGATCATGACCTGAGCTGAAATCAAGAGGCAACTGCTTAACCAAATGAGCTACCCAGGCACCCTTATGATTATTTTTGAAAGAGCTATGATAACTGGAAAATGTTTCATGGGTGAAAACTATGTCCAAGCCCAAGAGGCCCTTTAAATAGCTCTGAGGATGACGTTGTCAGTTATTTATTGTTATATAACAAATTCCAAAACTTAGTGCCTTGAAGTCATTTGTTACATTTCACAGTTTAGTGGGTCAGTGCTTGATTCTTCTGCTCCACACAGCACTGGCTGAGGTCCCTCAGATCTATTGGTGGATGGGTTGGCTCCTCAGAAGGGCCCAAGATGGTTTCATTCACAGGTCTGGCACCCCAAGGGGGATAGTTAGGAGATTGAGTTCAACTAAAACTGGCAAGTGGATCACATATACGTGGCCTCTCCAGCATGGTAGTCATAGAGTGGTAGACTTCTTATGTGGAGCCAACACTCACAGAGACAGGGTTAAGACTCAGGAAGTAGAAGTTGACAATGATTTAAGGTTTAGGCTCAGAATGTGGCACAGTGTTAACATTTGCCAAATTTAATTGGTCAAAGCAGTCATAAAATCTGTGCATATTCAAGAATAGGGGCCGTAGACCCCCAACTCTCAAAAAGACGAGTGTCAAAATTTTGAGGCCATCCCAGATGAATTGATCAGCCCTAGCTCTCTACTCATTCTCCATCTTTTTTTTTTAAGATTTTATTTATTTATTTATTCATGAGAGATACAGAGAGTGAGGGAGGCAGAGACACAGGCAGAGGGAGAAGCAGGCTCCATGCCAGGAGCCCGATGCAGGACTCCAGGATCACACTCGGGGCCAAAGGCAGGCACTACACTGCTGGGCCACCCAGGGATCCCTCATTCTCCATCTTATACAACTTCCATTCATAGATTATTAGTTCTGACCTCAACCATGCCCTTTCTTTTGTTGGGTGAAACAGTGTGTTCAGTTTAACATAATTAGACAGAGAAACTCAATAGAAAAGCTGGAATCTCACCGGAGGTTGATGGTATAGATCTGACGAGAGTTACACATTTGAGAAGCAAAGTGTTTAGATAGTAAGAAAAACCTCAGGAGTGAAGGATATCACCCAATACATGCAGAGACAGGTCAAAGATGGATTAAGAACTGTACAAATTAGCAAGACCGTTGAAGGACCATAACAAAACAACACTGTGGTGATTATTTTCTCAATAGCTATGCTTAGTAAGAGAAAAGTTAGATTGTTGGTCTGAGCTAAGAAAGGTATAACCAAGGAGGATATGAAGGAATTCCAGGACCCCAGTGTTCTCTAGCAATTTCACATGTTGGTAATTATTTTCAACATATTGTGAACTTCTCAAAACATGTAGGAAATGGGGAATGCTTATGTGCAGGTGGTCCAAGTGATCCACCATATTGTTGGTTCTGCCCTGGAAAGAAGGTATAACACAGAGGGAGTTGATAACTTGAAACACAAGGGAGGATAATAGATATGGTTGGATTCAGTAATATTAGATGTTAAATGTTTAGGAACAGAGTCATTCTGTATCCAATAGAAGACCAAGGGTTCAGGAAGTAAGTTGCTCAAGTTGAGAAGAGTGGTGGATAGGAGGTCAAAGGAGACATCAGCGAACCCTGAAATGGGGATGTCTAATTTATTGAGTACCTGCTATATGCCAGTGGCTGTTCTAAATGCTTTAGATGTATTAATGCACTTAATCTTTGCAACAGTCTAATGGGGTACTGATGTTACATTCCAGATTTATAGATAAGGAAATTGAGGCATCAATGAAGTAATAGGCACAGACTAGCAATTTTCCCTTACTTACCCAAGAGGTAAGAGGATGATTTTATTCAAACCTATGAAGCTGGTTCTAAAGCCTATTCTTAGCTTCTATCTCTATAGTCTCTAGTGTCTCATGTTTCCTGTTATGATGGCAAGATTTGGGACAGAGAAGAAGATAAAACCAGATGTCAAAGGTGTCTGTATGTAAGTAGTTGACAGTATGAATTTAAATGTTTTTTCCCCAAAAATTTACATTCCTAGATTTAAATAAACTGAAAAAGAAAGCATGTGAATTCCAAAGTCTTATTTATTTCAAAATCAGCTATTTTCCCCTCTCTCCCTTCTATTTTCTCCTTCTCCCTTCCTTCCATCTTCCTTACAGTCTTCACACAACTGGACTATGCCACCCAAGGTTTCTTTTCTTTTTTTTTTTTTTTAGGTTTCTTTTTTTTTTAAGATTTTATTTGTTTATTCATAAGAGACACAGAGAGAGAGGCAGGCAGAGACAGAGGCAGAGGGAGAGGCAGGCTCCATGCAGCGAGCCTGATATGGGACTCCATCCCAGGATCACAGGATCATGCCCTGAGCTGAAAGCAGGCACTCAACCTCTGAGCCACCCAGGTGTCCCATCCCCCAAGTTTTCAATATGAAACCCTAGACATGACAGTCATTTTGTCTAGTAGTATAAGCACAACCGTGAACAACTTCAAATATGAACACAGTCAATTTACTAAAGTAATCACTGAACAGATAATTCCTCATTAACGTTATGACACTCTCTCCTTTTATCCTCAGATGCTTTACTACCCTCATTTGAATTTAGAAAAGTAAACTTTAAAAGCCTCTGATTCAATGCCTCATGTAAACAGCTTTCTCTGTTCATACAGTAAAGGAATCCTTTTTTTCCCCTTATCTCAACTGTTGTCCCTCCAATGAAAATCATTTCTGATATTTTTAAGTCTAAAACACAAAAATCACCATAAAAATAATGAGAATTGAAACTCTCTATAGTGAAGAGGAGATGACAGCTGCCTTCAGCCTGAAGAGCTGGAGCAAGCAAAGACAGCAGGAGTCAAAATGCCAAGTGCATTAGACCAGCTTGGTCTTTCAGCTTTCAACCTATTCATCTAAAGTCACAATTGTGTCACCCGCTGGTCTTTACACACATTCACAGTCTGAGTGAAGAATTGTCACATATGGATAAAGAGGAGAGAAGCAGTTTTATCGTTTGTGTCAGGAACTTGTACATTACTCTCAATTAAGAGAGACCATGAGTTATTTTCAAATGCTACTTCAGTATATTCATAAGGGCTTTCGGCAGATCCATGTCCACTGGCTGATAGCCCTATCCGCCTCTACCATGTCACCTGGTTCTGGAGCTAGAGGACATTTTCAAGCACTAACAGGGTGGTGGTAACTAATCAAGAAGACTTAGACTAGAAGCCTTCTGGTCTAAACAACTAAACAAAAATTGAGGATGGTGCTGAACTAGTCTTGTTGTGGAGAACAATTGTAATGCCTTCTATCACTTATTGCCAAAATATTCCCATTATGTAAAGCTATGTATGACTTATTTCCACCATATAGTTGCTGAATTATTTCAGTTGTCTTTTTCTTCTTCTCAAGTAGGTTTTATCATTGGTAAGGAGCAACAATTGTGGCTTGTATGGTATTTATTTTCTATACACAATGCTTCTCTCAGATCTGCTCTATCTGCCAGGAGGATATTTACCTCTATATCAATTCCATAATTTGCACTTCTGCTGCTTACTTCCTAAGTCTGAGGACAGATTGACCCCATCAAGAATAGATAATTATTCCCCAGCCATTGTTTAGTCAACAGATTATCAGAATTTTCCTCCTGGTATTTTAGTGCACTATTGTTATATTTTTAACTTGGAAAGTTAAAACTAAAATGCAATTTTCCAGAACAATTTAGTGTACATACACACACACGCATGCACACACATGACATAATAGAGTCTTAAAATAATTCATTTCAATTTCGATTTTTACTAAAACTTTATTGCATGATAGATACTGTGCTAGGTGCTAAGAATAATACAGAAATGAATAAGACCTGGCTCTGGCCTGGGAGACTCTACCCAGTGGTAAAGGAGACAGACAAGGACATAAATTACTCTAAAATGAGACAGTCTGTAATAAACATGACCCTGGGAGAATAAATAAAATATTCTAAGAGTGTCAATTATATACATAATTACAGGGGCATTAAATCACTAGGTCTACACGTTAAAGCTGTATAAATAGGAGTTTCAGCTAGACCATCTCTCAACACACAAATTTAGCACAGCTCTGTGTATTGGTTGACCTTTATTCCAAAAATTATCTTTGTAATGTGGTTTCTAAAGTTGATTTCAAATGTCCATTGATCTCTCTAGCTAAATTGGCGTTTCTCTCCTGAAATGTCATTTTCTTTGTTGCTTCTCACCTATTCTCCATCCCCCCAGCCTTCTCTCTCTTCAATCCTTCTTTACCTATTTTTCCTCTTCATTCTATTATTCT
This sequence comes from Nyctereutes procyonoides, assembly GCF_905146905.1. Taxonomy (NCBI): domain Eukaryota; kingdom Metazoa; phylum Chordata; class Mammalia; order Carnivora; family Canidae; genus Nyctereutes; species Nyctereutes procyonoides. The sequence continues at coordinate 14,081,144 of NW_026575033.1, read as the reverse complement.
ACTTCCTCCTTGTTCACTCCCTCCTGTAGCTGCAAAGTTTTCCCAGACACAATGCTTTCCTCTCTCCTATTATTATCCAAGTGGTGGGAGAAGCAATTTTCTTTTGAAGGGAAAATGTTATCAGGAGAACAATAATCCCCCCTCAAGACAAAAAAAAATCTGTTCAATCTGGGATTGTGCTGGTCCTTGGAAACAGGAGAAGTGAGCATCTTCTTCTAATTGTCCATGGCTCTATTAACCAAGCTGCTGTTCTTTCTGTATAATGAGCAGTTGACAAAGGTAAGAAAAAGGACATGAACTAACTACTTTTGGCCAGCATGATGTGGGCATATGGTAGGAGAATATGTACTCAATTATTGGTAATTGAACCTCTTCTGGTAGGATAAGCATAGTAAATGTAGGTAAGCACCCACTATTTCAGATTCTAGTTTTGGGGCTTATTTTTGTTGTTGTGGTTTTGTTTTGTTTTGTTTTTTATTTTGAGGGCTATAAGAGAGCCTGATCCTGGATTATCCCCTTTTCACAAAGAAAGTAAGAGGTTAATGTTCAGTAATATCAAGTGAACTGTAAATGTCTCTGAGAAACTGATACAGGCACCTTGGTCTCTGGACTCCAAATCCAGTGCTCCTTACTTTGAAGCTAGCATCTAACCCCCTTGTACTAATGTGTAGAACTTGAAGGGACATGTAGTTTTTAAAATTCATTTGATAATCACTTCATTTTATACTCTAAAATGCTCATGATTGAAAAGAATCATTAGGAATTCAAATATAACTTTTCCCCCTACTTCCTCCTTCAAATTATGCTCCGCTGATCTCAATTAGGAGAAAAATATTGTAACTGTGGTTCACACTTGTAGTAGTGATGCTTCACCAACCAAGCATGAGATGGAAGTTCAAGAGACATCAGTGGAGAAAAGAGAGCTCTCCTCATTAATAAAAGCAATTAGCATGTCCCCAGCTGAGCACCAGCTAGCCCAGGGTGTTCTCGGTGCACTGAAGACAGCTCAGTGCAGTTTGTTAACTGGGCAAGCTACTCTTGGCAGGAAACTAAATGCTGTCATTGATTTTAATTGTTCTCTCTACTTTACAACTCCTGATTCACAGCCGATGGTGCTTAAGGGGAAGTTTGTTTTTGGAGAAAACTTCCAGTGCATCTAGCCCTCTGAGACAGCAAAAGTTGTCTGCATTTTGAAAAATCAAAGTGGGGCATTTAATTTCTCTAAATATTAGGGTAGACACTTTCATGCCCAGTGACTTATTTTGGACGAATCATGCCTGCTGGGGAATCACTGGTGGAAACAATCCTCAAGCCATTACTATCTTCCATCACATCTCTTAAAATGAAGTCCCGGGGTAGCGATCCTAGTGTAGGAAGGGAAGATGTGGACATTCCACGTGAGATTACGGATGAAATTCCTTTGACCACTGGGACCAAGGACTCCACATAGTTTGGAAAACTTCCAGCATTTGCCCTCATCTTTGCCTAACTTCCTCATTAACTTACCAGAGCAGGGTTTGGTCTGTTCCTTCAGATGCTAAAAAAAGAACACATTCTGGTGTCTTTGTCTACTGATGAGTTCATTTTAAATGGATATGGCAATAAAAAGGGAGAGAAAAATATCATACCTGGCATAAACCCAGTCCTCGTGGGCAATTGGAACATGAGTCATCGCTTCCCAGAACACAGCTACCTCTAGAGAGCCTGCAATGGTGCAGGTGACCTAATGGCCATTTTAGTTGCTCAGAACTCAGCTCTTCTCTCTCTGCTGCTTATTTCTTCTCTGCCGATAAATAACTGACTTCTAACTCTTGAATTCAGCTTCTACTTTTAGTTTCTTAGTATTGCCATCTCTCTGGGTCTTGACTTTTCTATGCAACTTTAGTGAATTTTTGTCAGGTTCTGACTGTCCAGTATCCCACCCCTATCCACCTTCCTAATTATCTTAAATCTCTCTTCTAAGGAATTCTTGATTATGTGCCTTCTTGGTGGAGATCATGCCTCATTTCTATTGTGGAAATTAGGGGGTCCTACTCTTCTCTTTCCCTGACTTCGAGGACCTGGGGAGTAAGCACTGATTTAAATTTTGCCAATGTGATAATATCTTCTAAAATTTCAAATCTTGAGCAAATGATGGAGGAATTTGAAAGTGGTTAGAGGGCGTATTCATCTCAGCAGTAGTAGCATATGCAGTACATATTGTTTTTGTGCATGACTTTGGCTCTTGTTTATTTTCCTGACTCTGCATTTCCTATATAGCTCTTTTTTTTCCTGTACTTCTTAGAGATGTCTTTCCAGTAAATTCCTTTTTCTTATAAAACATTAAAATGTAAAAGCTACAAATACTGGGAAATTTTCTGCTTTGTTCACTGGAAATATTTAGTGCATCAAGCAGTGCCTGGCACAGAGTGAGCATTCAATGAATATTTATTAAGTAAATAAATGGAAGGATGGAATGCCAATTATTGTCACTTACAGTCAAGTTTCCATGATGCAATGTAGGAAAAGGAACTCAAGCAGAGCCCAGTGGTCTTTCTGAGTTGAGACAGTTTAGAATTCAGGAACTATTGGAGAAAGGGATGCTAGTACACAGGAAAAGCTATAAAGATCTTTAAGGGATATTTTTGAATCTTTGAGTTAAAGTTTGTCTGAGGACACATGGGATGAAATTCCATAAGGCTGGAGAAAGAAGCCCCCAAAAGGGGTAGGTTGACTAATTCCCCAAGTTCACACAGGTTTTTTTCCCCCTACAGCCAGACTGGAAAGACTTTCTACTACATGGGGTGGAGTTCTCAGAAAGCTCCCATCTTAATACTTGAGCTAACTTATACCTAGAATAAAGACTAATCTGGACCATCGTAGCAAACATACAAGAAATTATTGAAAAATTAAAATGACTTACAGGTAACTGCTGTATGCCAGAAACAACACAGTTTAAAGGAATACAACAAAACTCACCACAAAAAAACCCCACAAATTTCACAATGTCTAACATAAAGAAATTATCAGGAAGGAAAGAATGCAGGAGAATGTAAACTATAATTGGGAGGAAAAAAGCAATACAAAGAAACAAGATAGTGTTGTAATTAGCAGATAGGGTTTTAATACCTTTTATAAATATTATAAATATGCTCGAAGATATAAGGAAAACATAAATATGTTAAGAAAAACAAGATTTTCAGAAGACCCAAATGAAATGTCTAGAGATTAAAACTACAATAAATGAAAAATACACTAAAAATAATTAATTGCCTATTAGAGACTGTAAAGAAATGATCAAAAAAAAAAAAGAAAGAAATGATCAGTGAACTTGAGGACACAATAATAACCAAAATAAAGCAGCAGAGTAGAAAAATGAACAGACTCCATGAACTCTCAGTCAGTCTAACAAGTGTGTACTTAGATGAGAGGGAGAGACAGAGAAGTTGAGACAGCAAAACCCTTGAAAAAAAATAACAGATAACATATAACAGATAAAACAAATAGCAGATAACAGATAAAATGTATATAATTTGCTGACAATATTTGATATTGCTGACAATATCAACCCCAGCATAACGAGTTTTATAAACTCCGAACAAAAGAAACTTAAGAAAACCACATCAAGGCATATTATTATCAAATTGTTGAAAACGATGATAAAGAGAAAATATTTAAAGCAACCAGAAAAATATGTCATCAGATAGAAAGAAACAAAGGAAATATTTATAGCAGATTTCTCATCAGAAACTATGTTAGCCAGGAGATTATAGAGTATCATTCTTTGAGTATGGAAAGATTATCAACTGATAATTCTATATCAAGAAAAATGCCTTTGAAATATAAATGTTTAATCAAGTCCATTCTAGACTATATAATATATAGTATATATTATATATATATATATATATTTTTTAGATCAAAACATTTATTTTTTTTTGTTACAAAAACAAAAATAAATCCAAACAGGTAATGAAATAAACATTTTTTAAGTGTTCCATTCTGGGTTCTCTGTCCTAGAATTTAATAAACAGTTCAAGTTTAGATTGCTTCAACACTTCTGGATGCTATGAGGTCTCCATCTTATAACCATGTTTCTCTAGTTCAGCTCGTAACTGATTAGAGAAGTCATCCTCTACATTGTCATCATCCCAATTATCCTCCCAGACATGTGCATCTTCATCTTCATCTAAACCAGCCCAGTCTTCGGCAGGGAACTCCTCGAACTCGTCGTCTTCCTCCAGGAGACCCAAATCTACCTGCTGCTTCTTCTCTGACATGGTGATGCTCTGCGTTGATTATATATACATATATAATGATTATAATATATATGTGTTGGTTATATATATATAATGCATTGATTATATATAATGATTATAATATATATATAATGATTATATATATAATGTGTATATATAGCATATGTATGCATCTATACACATACATCTGGCGCTTTCCTATAAAGTTAATCACACATTTAGTCTATGACCCAGCAATTTCATTCTTTGATTATGACCTTATTCAGAAATAGGGTGATTGTAGATGTCATTAGTCAAGTTCAAATGAGGTCATACTAGAGTAAATGGGCCCTAATCCAATAGCTGGTGCCCTTATAATAAAAGGAAAACTGGACCCAGACACACAGGGAGGACTATCGTGTGAAGATAGAAGCAGATATTGACATTATGCTATCACATGCCAAGGACACCTGGGGCTACCAGAAGTTGGGAGAAGCAAGGTAGGAACTAGCTGTAGAGACTTTGGAGAGAGCACACTAACATCCTGGCTTTGGACTTCTAGACTCCAAACTGGGAGATAATAAATTTTTGTTATTTTAGCTCACCTAGTCTGTGGTACTTTGTTATGGTAGCTCTAAGAAATCATAAACCTATACATTTATAATGGGTGACTGTTGGGGCACCTGGGAGGCACAGTCAGTTAAGCTGCTGGCTCTTGGTTTCAGCTCAGGTGGTGCTCTCAGAGTCGTGAGATTGAGCCCTATGTCGGGCTCTGCGCTCAATGTGGAGTCAGCTTAAGACTCACTCTCCCTCTCCCTCTGTCACCCCTCTCCACTCTCTCTCTCAAATAAATAAATATCTTTAAAGAGAGAGAGTTAGAGAGAGAGAGAGTGACTGGTACTGTGTGTGAATTATCTCTCCAAGACCTAATTAAAAGCAAGGCATTGGAAACCAGGAATGCTGGAGGGAATCCATTGTGAACATCTAACTATATTCCCAAGCAATTCTCCTTCTTCCAAAACCTTGAGTCTGAGAAGTGCTCTTCACTGTTGGCTGAATGAAATGGGATTCCCAACTATGGCAGGGGAGTGAGAAGGCAGTGGCAAGATTTCAAGGAGAAAGGGGTTTTGTAGTCAACTTTCAAGTTTTCCATAATTGGCAGCAGAGCTGAGATGGCAAAAAGAGTTTTGGTGATGGTTACTTGACCATGGGATCCCTGGGACATAGATGGCTAGCCCTCTAAGGCTCTCCCTGATATGTAAAACAAAAGGAAAAACAAAATATCCTTGAATGAAGCACCCTAACGGAGATTCACAGCTTCTTACACAAAACTTGACCTGAATTAATTTACACATTAAATCTTTAAACTGAAGGGGAGACGGTACCCCTGAGCAAGGACTTTGTGATAACCATGCAAGGTACTCTGATCTGCTCAACATCACACTTTCCTTCTAGATTTCCACAAGATCGATGTTTATTAATAAGGAATATATATATATACTAGAGAATGGGATAAATCTTAAATTATATGGAACTTTGGGCATTGTCAATAAATATTAATTTCCAGGGATCCAGAACATAACACCTGTGTAAGTGGAGCTTATAGGGCCATGATAAAATTTAACTAAAATCTTTGGGAAAAACATAGTGGGATTTCAAATCCTATCAGTGATTACTCTTCAACCTAGTATATAGTTATCCCCCATAACTGGAGCAAAAAGATGACTCATTGGCTTATTCTTACTAAGAACAGCTTTATGGAAATATAATTCACTCACACTGTATAATTCAATGATTTTTCATATTCACAGAGTTGTGTGTCCATTACCACAATTTTAGAACACTTCCTCACTCTCCAAAAGAGCCCATACCTTTTATCTTTCATACCCAAATCTTCCTATTACCCCTAGCCCTAGGAAACCACTAATCTGCTTTCTGCCTGTTGACATTTCATATAAATTGAATCATACATATGGTCTTTTGTGTCTGGCTTCTTTAAGCTAAGGGCATATTATTTTCAAAGTTCATTCATGCTGTAGCATCTATTAGTAATTCACCCCTCTTTACAGCCAAAAAATACTTCATTGTGTGTATACACCACATTTGCTTATCCATCATCAGTTGATGACCACTAGGTTGTTTCTTCTTCTTGGCTAGTATGAATAATACTGCTATAAACATTTGTGTACAAGTTTTGTGTTGACATTTAGTTTTATTACTCAAATATCTTCCTATGTGTGACATTACTGTGTCAAATGGTATGTTTAACTTTCAAGGAACTGTAAAACTTCTTTCTAAAGTAGCTGTACCTACTACTATGAGGGTTCTGATTTCTCCACAGCCTTACCAATGTTTGTGACTATCTATCTTTCTGATTATAAAGATATGTTAGTAGGTATGAAGTAGAATAACATTCATTGTGTATTGTTTTTTCCTTTTGTTTTGTTTTGCATTTCCTTCATGACTACTGATGCTGAATATCTTCCCATGTGCTTATTGACCATTTGCATAACTGTCAATGGAGAAAATGTCTATATGGGTTTCTCTTAATTGGCTCATTTGTATTTTTATTATTGATAGGTGAGTTTATTGGCTCTTTGACCCAAGATTAAAGACTTTTGTCAACAGGGCCAATGGAAGTTCATTGGAGCTACCTATCTCTATTGAAATAGTAAACCAAAAAGCATTTCAACATTCCTGAGGATATCACAGAGATTAGGGCCATCATCAAACATTAAAAAGCTGCAGTGATGTAGAATCATATTTCCATTTAATTGTCTAGTTTGAATAGTGCAAAATAGAGGGATCTTGCAGTATGACAATGCACATCTTACCCTGGTATACTTCCAGTGGATCTGGCATCACAAATGTGATCTTTGTTGAACACTTGATATAAACTTTTGATCATAATACTTTTTAAATTTTTTTGTCCCAATAAGCAGGCAACAACAGAAGTTTGTTTTTATTTGACAGATGTTTAACTCAGGGATATTTCAACCTCCTAATTAAGTTCTGCAATATAATCAGTAGAAATCTTGGCCTTCCCAGTCTAGTATTTTGTTGACACCATGCTAATAGGACTTGGAAAGCAGACAGTTTTAGTTTCCTAGGTGCTTTGGCAATAAGGTAGAAGATCAATTTTTTTTTAATTTTTTTTTTAGTGAAGTCTGTGGTGTTCTAAGAGCTTGGGACGTTTTGGAATATCTCTTCAAAAAACTAACCTATGCTCCATACCAAGAAATTAGGTCAACTTAATTTGGATTTTAGAAGCAATATAAACTACATTTGTGTTTGATACTCAAGCCATTTTCTGATAACAGATAAGTTTCTCCATGAGTAGTTTCAAGATAACATTCCGAGCTGGTCTAGACTATGATATTCAACATTTGTGACCTACTAGATTCAATGTTATTTAAAGTGTTTGTGCCAGATTGTGATAATGTGTAGAGCCTATGGTGGGCCTTCATAAAGAAATCATGGTAGAAGACCCGTGCTTTTTGAATAAGCTCTGCTCTTTTGCAAATACATACCATTTTTCAAAACAACAGTGCCTAGCTCATTTTGAGTTTTACTCTGCATGCAAAACTAGGCTTCACTGGTTTAGATGTTTTTGTACCTAAATGAGGAATTCTTCAACCAGGAAACAGCATTAATACTTTTGAATTAGAAGTTCAGAATACTTGTTGGCCATTTGAGGCCAAGAAACATCAGAAATTAAATTGGGATTTAAAAAATTTTTTTTTAATTTATGATAGTCACACAGAGAGAGAGAGAGGCAGAGACACAGGCAGAGGGAGAAGCAGGCTCCATGCACCGGGAGCCCGACGTGGGATTCAATCCCGGGTCTCCAGGATCGCACCCTGGGCCAAAGGCAGGCGCCAAACCGCTGCGCCACCCAGGGATCCCAGGATTTTAAAATTCAACGAACCTTGAGGCATCTGGGTTTCTGGTCAAATGCAAAGTGAATATGGTGGGGGAGTATGGAAGTCATATGCACACCTCATAATAGTTTCAGAAATGAGGACAATATTTGCCACCCATACTTCCTTCCTCAATGTTTAATGAATATATTTACATATTTTAACTAATTTCTCTTGTCTTTACTTTTCATTTACCCTATCAGATACAGTAAATGTGGGTAAATATTTTTTTAATGTGGGTAAATATTATAATGGAGTTGGTTGTGATGGTTCTCAAGGGTGAATAAATGGACAGAGATCCTCAAGTCTGAGCTAAAATCAGTAAATCATGAGAATGTAGTGGGATCCCTTAAAGGAAAAAATTAGAAATTTATTGAAATATGAAGGATAGTGGGTATTATATAGGCAGCAGTGTTTTTTGTTTATTTGTTTGTGTTTTAATCTCTATATAGGTTTGGGAAGAAGGGTGTGAATGTACATATTGGGCAGCATAAAGTAGTGACTGCAGTCCACATTTGACATTACTGATATTCTAATCCTCTCTTCCAAATGAAACCTCAATCTCCCTTTTGAAGTAATCTTCCATCACTTCCATTCCAAGTGATCATTGAAGGAGGTAGTGGTCAATTTCTACTGCAAAGGCTACTGGGGCCCCCTTCTAACTCCCTACTCGGGCAGCCAGAGTGTGAGCATTGGGCGTAGGATTGGTTCCTGAGCCTAGGGACCTTGAATCTTAGAGCAAACCACTCAAAAATATAAGTGATAACTAGAGGCCATTTCATAGTTGCTATAGAAAATGCCTCATAGACTCTCCATTCCTGTTGTATGACTCTTCTGCATCTCCTGCTGTCCAGTCTTCAAGAGATCCTTGGGTCCTGCCTGCCTGTTTTCCAAGCCCAGTTCTCTTGCCTACAACCAATCCTGGGATGCTCTCTATCCTTCCAATAAGTCCTTAGCTTAGGAGATCCAGGTTGTTGGATTTTTTAAATTAAAGCAATGTATATTACTTTGTCTAAAAAATCTGTTTTCTGTGTTACATTCTTTATCATTCTGCATTCAGACTCCTTAAGAGAAAGGATATGATGAGGTTGGCCAGCCACCATCCTCAGATCATCCAAGGGAGACTCAGTTGGGTAGATACATCATAATATTCCGGAATTCAGACTAATTGCAGTATACACATTTTGTTTTGTGGTGAAGGACCCAACTGAGTACAATCCATTTCTTTGGCAGAGTCACACACCATCAAACATAATGACCTATAAGGACTTGCATAAGAAAGTGGCTATAACTCACAAGTAAGGGTCTTTCACTGGGGTACTCTGAACTTCTCAAAAAGGGGTAGTTTAACTGTCATGTACCTTGCATGGCTTCATAAGGACAAGGTAATATAGAAAGCTCTGAGGGTCTAACTTTCTATGTCAGTGAATTCCAGCTGCTATAAAACCCTTACATAGTGGCCCCAGAGAGCTTTTGCAAAAATACACCAGGAGAATCACAGCTGAAGTTCAGTCCTATCTCTCCTCATCTCTCTAACCACTAAGACTTATTATCTACAGTTTAAAGAGCTCTATTTCCAGCCCAGGGGCTGTAGGTTATTGCTCTCTGATTTTGTAGGGCACTGCACAAAGGTACAAGTTGTATTAGCTGGCCTGAAAAAGAATGCAGGATTTTTTAGAAGAGAGCAAATGAGGTCTTTGTGAACGAGGAGAACTTAGGCGTTAGAGAAACAGCCTCACAGAATGTTAATTGCTTCTGGTGATTATGACAATGTGTTGGATATTTTATTCTTTCTCAGAAGTGATGGCTCAATGTGTAATGACAAATATTGGTGAAGCCCTTTTACTTTACTGGTAATTCTGGAGTCTAGGCTACCTTGCCAATTTTTAGCTGCCATTCACTTTCATTACAGATTTTGCAAGTCAGATAGTCACTCTCTGGGTGTCTAGTATAGGTGCAGGAAACAAATACTGTATGAGGAAAAAATACATTATTAAACCTACAGAGTAAGCTATTATAGGCACTATGCCTCTAATTCACAGTTTCCATCTTCTATGCCTCCTGTGATGGATATAGAATCCTCCCAACATTAAAAATGGAGAAACTCAGATCCAATATTCATATCTCAACATAAGAGGAATAAAATGCTCATAGGCAATTTGTCAGTGTTTATTAACTGTGACCTAGAAAAAAATGTAATTATGGCAGTGCCTTCTCACATATGTGTGGTAGGATGGGACTTTTTTCTCCACCTTCTTCTTTTCTAATCCCACCCCTGTCTGTCATTGGTAAAAGGAGGTAAAAGAGACCTGTTAGCATAATACAGTGTCATATAAGTAGTAAGTGTCAATGGGAAAAAAATCTCTCTTTGGTAGGTTTCCAGCAACTCTTGGGACCTGAGTAGCACAATAGAGCCCTTCCAGGGCCTTTAAGAAACTCAGAAGAACTGGTTCACAAATATTTAGGGCCCTGAGAACAGGAGAGTAGTTTGAAAGATCAAGAGCACTGCTAAGGGAGAACAAAGGGAGACCAGAGAGAGAAGATGGTCACAGGTCTATCTGAAGGTGACTGCAAGGACCAAAAGGTGACCACACAAAAACAAAAATTATAAAACAAACAATCACCTGCAAAATAATTTTACCTCTTCCTTGGCACTTTGTGTGTGTCCTTGAGGGTTTCCGTTTAGTTAAAGAGTGCACTTGCATGCTTTTCAAGGCATGATGGTCATAAGTGAGGGTCATAACATATGCTCATGTTTTGTCAACTTTTTGTTGGGGACGTTGAATATAATTTATATAGCAACAGGGCCTTGGAAAAGCTGAACAGTATTCATGTACTCAGTGGGTTCCTTCATGTTACAAGGACATAGACAGGCACCATCAGGCTGTCTCCCAATAAGTAGAAATACAGTGTATAGAAATATGAATAAAAGGGGAAAGGATGCCTTCTCAGAGGCTGTTCAGCCAGGAGCCCAGAGAATGAGTGCTTGTCATCATTCAGGGTGCAACTGTATAAATGGTCACTCTGGTGTTCCCATTATAATTCTAGTAGTCATTCCTTTAGAAGGGAACTTTCGTTGTTCTTCCTCTGGGGCCTTATTGGAGACATGTCACCTTTTATTATTTTTTATTTCTACTGTTTATGTTGCTTTTGACTTTGATAGGATAAGTAGAGTTAGATCTGACTCAGAATATATTCTGGAGCTAGATCCAAGAGAAGCTGATGAATGAATTTATCTGGGGATTGAGGGCAAGAGGACCCAGTCAACATGCCTGTTTTTCTGGTCCCCTGACTGTTTGGTCTGTCCTCACTCCCACTGCTTCCCCACTGAGTAAATACACTCTAACTTGTTACACAGGGGAGCTCACTGAACCTAATGCCAAAGTTCAGGGACACAACTTGCCATCTTCCAAAAAAAAGCCATTCCAACAAAGGAATCCTTGAGCTATTTAATTCTCACAAAAATGTCATGAATTAAATACAATTAAGAGGATGAAGGAGAAAGAGAACGTGAGAATGTTCATGTGGTTTCTCTGTTTACATATAGGGATAATAGTAAAATAGGATAATGCTTAAAATTTGTCTAGAAAGATCTGGTTGGATCTTCTTGCACGAGTTTAACAAACTCTTGACATAAGATTCATTTGTATGACTCTCTGTTATTCATTTAAACAATTCAGAATTTTAAAGAAAAAAATACCTATTGCACTAAATAGAAGCAAAAAATCTAACATATGCCTATCTTCAGCATTTTTCAAAAGGAAAACTGTACTCAGAGTTCTCAGCCACAGACATGTGATAGGTCAGTGTGCTGAATATGCTTTAAGGATCTGAGTTCCCCAGTTAAAAGACATCTTGGATTTTGAAATCAAGAGAGACTTGATTCAAAAATTGAGCTTTATAACTCTGGTACAGTATTTCATAGTTCAAATGTCAGATCTATGTTGCAAGGCAATTGTGTGGATTAAAGATAGTTTTCATTATGCACTTATTGCATAGTAAATGCTCAACAAGTGATATTGATAATTACTAATATATTATAATAAAAGGCACTCAAGTTTGGGAACTCTGCAAATTTCCCATTTAAACCCTCACAGTCCCAATGATTTCACTTATTTAACTGAAGTCCCCACAAAGCAATGAAAGTATATTTTCCTCTCATGCTTGGAGATGAAATTTAGCACATTGACCATTTACCCCTTTCTGGTCAAGAACTTTGACTTTAGTTTTCATTTTCAAATCCAAGCCCTTTACATTCTGAATGATGAAAAAGACATACCTAAATCAGAATATTTCTGATTCTCTACATCTAGTGTGTGACTGATATATTTTTCTTTAGAAATGTGAACTGTTTAAATGAAAAAAGGAAAGTCATGTATGCAGGTTATATGTCAAGTGTTTGTTAACCTCCTACAGAGGGAATATAAAGGGGGACATTTCTTATGCTCTAGGAGTTTTCTATCTTGGGGATTTCCAGTTAAATTTAATAGAAAACCATAGCCAAACCTGCTGTTTCTACAAAGATGCTTACTTGCCACCTGATCCAATTTCTCTGCTGAAATAAGTAATAGGGGCATTTAGAAATTCATGGAAAAACTGTGACTTAAATTTGTTCCCTGGTGAATTTAATTTTAGAAATTAATGAGCTCTGCTGATACATTTTCCTAGTAAATTAATGAAAGGTTATGTAATTCTGTTTTGCTAGATTCTGAGCTTCGACCTAATAGGATATCTGTCCTCACTCCACACATGCTCACTGGGTATTGAAGACCAGCCGGCCAGTGTTCCTTAGGGAGCTTTAGTATTACACATACCACCTACATTTGAGTTGGGGGTTGATGAGGAGGGTGATGGGTTTCTCACTGGTGATTGGCAATCAGGGAAAAATGGTCAAAAAAGAAATAGTGCAAGATCATTCCACCCTCCAGTGAGGTGAGTGTGATAAAAAGGGCAGGGAAACCTTGTTTTTGTTTGTTTCATTCCTTTGAAGAATTGAGCCAATGTGAGGGGTTCTCAGGCAGTCTAGTTAATAAGAAATATTCTGAAGGTTGGGGATAGCATAAATCTCTGAAAAGGACCCTGCTCTGAGGTGAACTAAATGTTCCACTAATGATTGCATCTATTTTTAGGACAAGGGATTTGTGAGCTTTGCTGAGTGACTGAGAGTCATTTTCCAGAAGACTCTTAAGGCTCTTTTGCTAACATGTAGGCTGTTAGTATAGCTATTGATGTTTTGGAAACTGAAAGAGATCAAGAGCTAGCAGCCAGGCTACCCTACCAGCATAATTTAGATCGTAACTCTGAAGACAGGTGTGTACCTCATCTGTTCATATGCTGAGCATCTATACCACCTGGCTGTGTTACTTCATTTAATCCTCAAACCACCCTGTGGGCTATCACCATCCTCATCACTAATAAGGAAACTAAAATTCCTGGAGGATAATTTATCCAAGGTCAGACATCCAGCGTGTAGGGGATCTAGAATTTGGCTCTAGTATGTCTACTAAAAAAAGAACACTGAACTAAGATGATACTTATTAGGGAATAGACACGTGTTTTTTTTTCAACTATCCCATACTATAGACACTCAATTATAAAATCTATAAATGAATTAACTCTTTGAGGTTTCAGATTAAATTCAAATATTAGCAACTCAATACTGTTTTAAAAAGGGGAAAAGCAATATTAAAAACTCAAGATGACTAGAGCTGCTTCCACTTTGAAAGGGGAGGGTGACATATTTCATATCAGAAGAGAAATAAATCTTTATATTGCCCTCTCCCTACCCAGTATAGACAGTCTGTTGTTTAGCAGAGCATAATAGTGAGGCTTCAATACACAAAGGGCAAAAGACTATGTTCTTGACAGGACTTAAGAAAGTGGTATCTGTCTGAATAATGTGTGGCATGAACAGTCTTATTTTTTTTAGGTTTAGGAGATCTGAGAAGAGAAAGAGGAGGGGGAGTGGAGGGAGGAGAGAGATCTAATATAGCCACAGTCTAGGGGCCGTTTCTTTCTAAAGGGCCAAGAAATAATTTTAAAAAGAGAAGACTTATATTCAGGAATTTTAGTGTGTTACATTTCTGTAGCTCAAACCACATTTGCAGCCCAAATCTGTAGTAAAACCTGCTATACACAAAATAACTTTTTTTTTATTATGGAAGTATAGTTGATATACAATGTTATTTTAGTTTTAGGTGTACAACATAGTGACCCGACAATCTTATACATTATGCTGTACTCACCATAAGTGTAGTCACCATCTGTCACCATACAATGTTATTACAATATTATTGACTATATTCCCTATGCTGTACTTTTCATTCCTGTGACTTTTTTATTTAATAACTGGAAATTTATACCTCTTAATCCCCTTCACCTTGGGTGAATAATTTGTTAGTGGAAAGAAGAAAAAGGTGGATTTCCGTGTCTCCATTGGCATAGAAAAGAGAAAGGAGAAAGCTGCAAGATGTCAGGTGTGAGTGAGTTCCCATGTCCTGCAGGAGTCCAGGTCATAGCCAGAAATGATCAGAAGAGCAGAAGCCCCTGGGAGAGTATACACAGAACTGCTAGGTTTTACAAGGCAGGATAATAATACAATGGAAAGGATAGTAGTTTTGGACATCACTCAATCACCTTCCATTTGATCAATCAAAATTAATCTAAATTCTTTTTATGGATCATTCATTAAGAGGAGACAACAATATAGCCCAGGCAGTGAAAAACTTTATTGGATGGGCTCTTTTTCAGAAAGTTGTAAAAAGACCTAAAGGAAAATTGGTCCTTTTTTAAAAAAAATTTTTTTTACATTGTATTCTTTTATTCAAAAAAAGTTTTGAATGACATTAATTAGGCTTAGAATCTATTCAGGTCATTGATTATATGTAATATAGAATTACTGAATATTATGAGAAAGTGTTTCATGAAATTTTCACTCTACACTGTAAAGCGTGAGCCAAGCTCGGAGATTCCCCCCAGCTGCTCAAAACCACCCTGTAATAACTGCCAGAATGGCCAAGGCCATTTCAGCCTACGAAATACCTTTTTTAGAAGGAAACAGGAGAATATAAAAAGGAAGAAGAGGAAAACTGTCAGTTTGTCTTCCACATCAATCCACACCCAGGTCAAGAGAAAGTGTTCAACTTGCTTCCTGTGAGGTTCTACCCCTACGAACACGTGTCTAGAGAAGAGTAGACTCGGGCTATGAGATACAGCAGTCCATCTGAAAGGGAAGAGAATATTGCCAGTCCAGCCATTTGTGGTGTTAAATGCTTTTTGTAGAATTATGTGATTTGATTCTCACAGAAATGTATGAAGTATATTGTCTAATTCCCATTTTACGGTTGATAAAAATTGAAGCTTAAAGGAATTAAGAAAATTTGCTCAAGGTTACAGAACTTTCAAACCATAAGTCAGGATGGCAACTTGGACACTCTTACTTCTCTGTAATTGCTGAATATAATTGACTAGAGATAGACATGGCATAAATCAAGAGATGAGCTGGGATAAATCTATATTCCTAGCATCTCCTGCTTCTTGAAAATCTGTAGGATGTTTTTTTCCATTGCTCTCTACCAACCTCATTTTCCTTCCCCAGTCTACCTGACCTTGAGTATTTATCAAGTGGAATAGTATTCAATTCACTGCATTCTCTTTTATGCTGCATGTTTGATATAGTGACTCGAAACTTAGACCTTAAAATGCTAGGCACAGGCTGTTAAAATGGAATTCTGGTAAAATTAAAGCACAGATCAAAACTGGAAATAGCTTACATTTATTTGGGTTTCGCCAGGGGAACATTAGCTCTTTATGACATTTGAAAGATGATGCTTTTATGATCTTTCTATAATAGGTTTACCAAAGTATTCTGTCTTATTTAAATTCCAGTGATCTTGAAGAGAAAATTTGTGTATCCTTAGTTATCTTGCAGTTGATGGACTTGAATCATTCATGAATTTCAAAAATTTTCAGTACAAATGAAATGTAGTTTGACTGGATTCCATAAGAAAAATCTGGAAGTTTGTCCTGCAGGTCACTATTTAAATGATAGCATAATAAACAGCTAGATATTTCACAGAAGCAAATGCTGCTCCCCTCACCATAGTGGGAGCGATTTGATTAAATTATTTTCTCAATTATGCTTGGGTACCACTACATAACTAACAACAAGACAACTACTACAAGCAACCTTAATTAAGTACTTTGCTTTTTTGAAGTAGCTTATTCTTTGAATTATTTCAACAGAATTAAAATAAGAAAAAAAATATGTTGACTACTCAAAAGGAGAAAATGCCTATGTTTATCCCATGCAGTACAGAATAGAAATGAATGGACAAGGGCAGAGGTAATGGAAGCCGTCTTGAGATAAGATGTCCAAGTGGAATGCTTAGCCTCTCAGTATTTAATCAAAGCTAACTATCATTAAATACACCTAAGAGACATTCATGATTATCATTAATGGTCTAATGTTGATTCAAGTGTGCACAGCCTGCTACTGAGGTAAAGATCACCAAAGCTTTAGACAAAGAACAGAACAGACATACGGTTTACTGAAATTTGTGTATCTGAAATTTGGGACATAAACAGGAGAATTTGAAATACGTGTCAGAGCTGGGGCACCTGGCTGGCTCAGTCAGAGGAACATTTGATTCTTAATCTCAGGGTTTGAGTTTGAGCCCCACATGGGATGTAGAGATTACTTAAATAAACAGAAAAAAGAACTTGGAAAAAAAATGTTGAAATATGTGCCAGAACTGAATACAGGCTCAACCATGAGTAAAAGATGTGTATTTTTATGTGTGATTAATAGGGTGACACAATATGAAGCAATTGCCTATTGGCTCCACTCTGTGCGGGTTTTCAAACTGTGTTCCACAGAGAAAACCTTGGACCATTTTTTGAGGCAAGGCTGATCCTGGTACCAGGAGGAGGTTTGAGAATGTCTGAGGTCCCTTTGGGGATGGAGGATGGTTAGAAGAGAGGCTGAGTGAGCAGAGCTGCGGTCCCAACAGCTTCTATCAGAGCAAGTCTAGTTTACTTGCTTTTGAGAAAGATTCCACTAATGATTTCATTTGTAAAAAAGGGTTCTGCTGCTAAGATTTGTTAGAAAAGTGTGGCTATTTTTTTTTCCTTCAGATTTCAGCTCTACTGTAATCTCTTCAAGGAGGCTTTTTCTGACCTGTCACCTACCCACAATGCTATTTACCTTAGAACACTCTTTATTTCCTTCCTTTCTCTTACTAACAGCTTAATTATTTTTGCCTGTTTTTTGCACACTTTTTAATTATCTGTCTGTCACTTACACAAACTGTAAGCTCTGCCAGGGTGAGTACCTTATCCTCTTTGATCTTAGCTTTGTCTCCTGTTACCTTCCATGGTGCCTCACACATAGTAAGTGCTCAATAAATAGGCCATGAAGTACCGAATAAAAAACTAAATGCATGAATAACAGTGTTAATGACTTCATGCCTAAGATTCAGGCATGCTTGATTATGTCTGAAGGAGCAGAAGGAAGAATTTTCTTGACCTATTTGGACACAGGGATCAGGGATCATTCTAGTAAAAAAAAAAGCCAGTATAAAGAGAAAATGAAGTCAAAGTTTGGTTCAATTTGTGTCCCATTTCCAATACTTTGTTCATCAGCTTCTAGATCTACACTCTGTAAGATGCAAGTATACATGTCAATTCATGTGCCTCTTGAAACCCATAACTTAAAGATAATCAAGCCACTGTATTTTATTCAGATAATCAATACAGCCTGAGGTGAAATTTTATAAAACACTGTCTTGCCACTATGGTTTCACACCTACAAACAGGTAAAGGTGAGATGAAGAGTGAGGGTCTACCTACCGAGGCTCTCTTGGCAGGTACTTCTTGTCATCTTCTATGAGCTCACGGGAACTCTGGCCTCAAAAAGGAAAGAGACACACAAAAGTCCCTGGGTGCTCGTGATTCTGTGCAGAAGCTTAAGGTCCTTATCTTAGAGGCATTGACTATGGTCTTGAAAGAAAAGGGATGAGCACACTCTATTTTATAAACATAAAGTAAACAAGTGTCTTCTTGAGAAACTACTCTGCTGATTCAGGCTTGGCTCCTTTTAAGTATTTTTCTCTGATAGCCATTCTTTTTCTCAATTAAGAAAAAAATATTTTATTTTCTTATCAAAAATGTATGACTGTGCCTTTTTTTATTTCTGCAGAAACTATAACTTCATTGCCATTATAATCATCTTCTATTCCCCTTGTATACATAAGTGTTTTAAGGTTTGATCATCTTCAAGTAATCAAATAATCTATCGCATCAGCAAAGATAAATGGAAACTGACCTCGAAGTCTGATTAATTTCCAAACTAACCATGAAGGATTTTAAGAATCAAGGGCCTGAATTAGCCTGTGGGAAACCAAATGGTGTTTCTCAAATCCTCTCAATGAATGAAGGTTATGGATAATTGATCGTCTATAATGTTAATTATTCCCAAGTGAGTGGTATCTAACCTCAGAGCTTACATCCTCATGAAGTAATCAATTGGTGTGGGGGTGGTAACTAAATACAGCTTGTCAAAGGCAAAGAAAGTCTCTACTCCTCCCTACGCTATGGGGCCACCTTTGGCTCCCAAATGCAAGTATTAAGAGGCAGCCCCCAGGCTTCAATTTGTTAAAATAAAACAAACCACCACTACTACCAGTGAACCAAAAGGCCAAGTATTAAATACAGTGAAATAGTAAGAAATCCTAGGAAATGGAAGTAAACATAGGATGCTGAATTAAAATTTTACATTGAAAAATATATCTAGTAATAGAAGTAGTATATAAAATGTTCTGCAGGATTTATTGCTGTCTGGGAGGCTTTTTTCCCCCTTTTTGGCTTGTACTTTTTAACATAAAAGGTATTATCTTAATACAAAATAAAAGTGGACCCCAAAAGAAAAATGGAAATAATAAAAATGTTAGGAGTCTAAAACTCAATCTGAGTTATGATGACTTTGGAAAGCTGGATAGACATCCAGAAACTCTAAAATCCAAAACTCCTTTCCACAATTTCTGGGAATTACCAGGAGCTCATGTCTTCAATCCTTCCACCTCCAGATCCCATTTCCACATACTGTGTTCTTGTGTCACCTCATGTGAAGCTCAGTTCTTTGCCTATTTGCACAAAAATATTCTCATGTTAATCATTCCATGAATTTGGTTGACACTAGCAGAGCTCTCTCAGACTCTGGTCACTTTCCAATTCTTCTTTATCTCTGTCTCATGTTTCTATGCTTGTTGTTCCCTTCAGAATTAAAAATGAGAGAATATCTCATCAGATGAATTTAGTAAGCATAGTTCATGGCAAGTTATATTAGTATTTGAATATAATAAAACAAAATAAAATAAAAATTTTAAAAGTACACTTTCCCTTAAAGGAATTCCAGAGGGTAAGAAAATCCTCTTCTGATAACATTGATTACACAAAATATATCCAGAATGTTATATACCCATTCATACAATGGATTTGTCACAGATCAATTTTTATAACACTCAAATTAATATTTCTATCCTCAGACATTCCTTACAAATGCTTTAATTAATTTATTCTTCCAATGAGCAAAAGTACTTGAAAAATAGTAGTTATGGGCTCTAAATAGCCCATTCCTTTCTTAGTCTGCCTATTACTATGATCAGAAATATATCAAGATGTCCATTTTCTACTTACCAGCAGAGAAAAATATTATTTGAAAACACCTGAAAATTTTATAGATGAAAATCATATAGTGGTTTTTATTGATATATCTTTGAATCCTAATGAAATTGAATCCTGTAATATAAGCTTATTAGTTATTGCTGTTTCTGCCTATATGAATTGCCTTTTCATATGCTTTACTCATTTTTAATGGAGTTGTTCTCATTTTTCTTGTTAATTTATAACAATTTTTAAACTATGAATAGGATTTATCTGTCCTATTTTGCAAAGAGATTTCCTCAGTTTATTATTTGTTTTTCAATTTTTATTCTTTTGAGTTCCTTCCTATAGTAAGTGGAAGAAGACCTTTTTTACTCCAAAACCATGTCAGTATGTAGCTAAATTTGCCTCTAGTTTATTGTTTAAATCTTTGGTCAATGTGAAATGATCTATGGAAGCTGATCTGAAATAAACATCTAAATTTGTTTCCTTCAGTGGTTTGCCATTTATTCTAACACTATTCGCTGAATAATCCATGAGTATTTTCATTCTAACATTATCATAACACTGTTTGTTGACAAATGGATCTTTTCTCCAGTGCTATTATTTTTATGTTTAATTTATTTTAATTAATTTATTTTACTTTCATCCAAGTAACAGAAATACATGGTTAAGAAATCAAATAGCACCAAATGGCATAAAATATGGATAATATTTCCATACTCTAGCCTCCATTCCTGCTAGGGATAAATACCTCCAACTCTTTCAGCAGACTTTTAATCATTTTTTCAGAACTCCTTCTTAGAACAAACCCCAGAAATTTGGAAGCCCATATATTCATATGCTACCACCTACCTATATGACTTCCTGGGTACAATCATCAAATATTCTCAAGCCACTCTTCCTCATTCAGTGAAGATTTTGGCACCTCAAATACTGTCTTTCTGTCACTCTACCTCTCCACATTCTTGAAGATTTCGATACCCACAGGGATAATCCATCTATGCTTTGGATTCTCAATGTCTTATTTTCCCTCACCTAGTGTTCCATTCTAACTTAGCTACCTATTTCCATGGCTACAGTCCAGATTTTATCATTACCAATAATGATAGCACCTCTAAAATCTTATTTTCAATATTGCCCACTTTCTGATCATCACCTCCTATCAATAGGGAAGTGATCAAAACCAAAAAAATCTCCCAAACAGCTCATTATATCCCTACCATAGAATATACTACAAACATTAAAAAGATTGAGAGGTTTACACACCAAAGTAGAAGCCTCTCAAAGACATTAAGTAAAAATATCAAGTGATCATAAATAAGTACAGCAGAAATTATTTATGAAAAAGAGAGGAAATCCATAGCATAAATCTATTATCTATCTCTCTATCTGTCTATCATCTATCACCTTCATGAGCATAGAAAATAGTCTGAAAGGATTCACAATACATTAACGGTTATCTTTGGCAAGAAGAGGGTGACTGTGATGACCGAGAGTAATGCCAACTTCTATAAAAAATGATTTTTTTAACCATGGGATTATATATTGATTCATTATTTCTGTAGTTAAAAACAAAACCAAAATAAATACTCTATTTATATACTGTCTTCCCCCTCAAAATCCTAATTAGATATTGATTAATAATAATTTATTTTGTAGATTAACTAGATATAAGAAACATATTGTTGCAATGTTAGATGATTCTATTCAGGAATCTATTATTTCTCTAGTCATTCATGAGTTTCTTTATGTGCTTCACTAAAATTGTATAATTTCATTATACATCCCACCTATTAAGTTTATTCTTACATCTTTTATATTTCAATTTTTATTGTTAAGAAACTCTTTTCCTGTGATATTTTTTAACAGGGTGCTAATTATAGGCAATCCATTAATATTGAGAGTTGTCTTAAGTTCTAACAATCTTCGGTTGACTATTTGTCCAGGAAGACAATCATATCATCTCCTGTTCACCTATCATAATTTAACATCTCTATGACTCAGTTTCTCCTAATCTTAAAAGGTGGATAATTAAGAAACTCACATGGCAAATGTGTTGTGATGACTAAGTTAATATCTATAAAACACCAACAACACCTGTGCCCCGCACATAGCTGTTGAATTTCGTGTCGGGATTCAGCATCCAGCACATTTCTCAGTCTTCTTTTTTATGATCAATATGTGCCAATTCATATTATTCTTTTGTTCATTCTTCTCTCCAGCTCATTTTGTTCCAACCAAAAGTTGTTTGGACAGTTTGGGTAAGACTCCCTTCACTATGCCCATGTCATTCCCTAGTAAGCATGAAATTGCCAGCCTATTGGTCCTTCTCTCACTTTCATCTTTCTTGCACCACATGTTGAATAAATTTCTCAATGACTCTGAGTATGGGAGGCATTCTTTTATTGTTGCCAGGGTCATTTGCACCTCTTCCCTCTTCTATTATTTTGGCACTTCAGTTGGCATTTGTAAGAGCTGGGTGATTAAATCACAAGTTCAGACTCTCATTTTGAACTAGAAATGACCTCTCTTTTCTTTTATACCCTAACTACTGTTTTTGATCTATTCAAGAACACCTGCCTCCCAATTATCCATAATACCTTCTCCTACACTTGGACATTTGTCCATAAATCCTCTCTTTCCCACCTTCCCCCCTTTATGTGCTTAAAATTTTCCAGATATTTTCTATTAGGAAAGGGTTATATGCAAACACTGTCAGAAGCACACTCAAGGTAAAGATCCTAATTAACACCCAAGTAGAAATCTCTTGCATGTCTAGTTCTGTGCCAAGAGAAATCAATCAGTGGTTAGAGCAGGAAATTAGAAAGATCAGTCTGAAACCAAACTCTGTCATCTTCTCCAGTTCTAATAACTCCTTGTCTCAATCTGTGAATTGTGCTTTGCTAAAATTACATTTTAGTAGTTACAACCAATAAGTATTTAATTCATATCTATAAAAGCAAAAGAGAGCAATTTATTATTGATAAAATAAAGTTTCCTCTTAATCCTTCACTGGCATTGCTAATGAATTACTTTGGACTAAAATTTTACTTTCAAAGAATCACCTTCTGAGTAGAATGGAGCACTTGCTGCATTAAAGAACCCAAGGGAAGAATTATTTGAGATCTATAATATAAAATCACTGGGGAGGAAATTTCACACATTATTTAGCTCCTCAAGTATTACCATCAGAAGGGCAAATTTGTGCAGGGACCAAATCAAAAGTCACACAAAAGTCTTTATTTGATTGACTAGATAAGGAAACCACATGGTTCTCAAATATCTAAGTCTCTTGACTGCCAAAGAATGGAAAACTTGGATTATTCTAGGATTAAAATTCCTTAGCACTGAGTTAAAACTTTCTTGGAATAGACTTCAAAAATGTGTTTGGTCTAGAAATGCTATTTCAAAACAGAGTGACATTTTGCTTATAAGGTTTGCCAAGGGCAGAGGGCCTTTAAGTACTTGTTCTCTTTCTTTTTCTTCTTTTTTCCCTACTATTGTGATATTCTAAAAAAAAATCCATCTCACCTGTTGGTAGATTTCCATATTTCATTACATCAGGACCTCTACGTCAGCTTAGAGGAGGGGAAGGCATTTTACCAGAAAAGCTTTCCCTCCATATATATTCATTATATGCATATCTATATATATTTCATTGTATTCAGTCTTATTTAATCACTTCAAATACTAAATGCTTTGGGAATGGCTCTAGTGGGAGCAGGGAGCCGACAATCAGAGATTCCAGGCCAAATCCAATCTGTGTTCAGAAGTTCCTAGATGATGCAATTGACCTAGACTTTGAACTCCATTTGTAGCATCTTTTTAGGGACTACACTAGACGATACTCTGGGATTTCTAAAAATTCTAAAGGGTCTTCTGTGAAAATGAAACGCCTATGGAAGTAGGTGGGACAGTGAATAACTGAAATCCTTGCTCTCTCAACCTCACTCAGGATTAAAGGGAATTACAGGTTTACTGTTCACTGAAGAGAAACAAATGCCCCATTACGCAGAAGGGATTAGGGCCTGGAGGAGCATCAAAATGACATTGCTGTTTGCCTCGGAATACAGGGCTGAGAGACATAGACCGCATTAAAAACAAATTCCAGATGAACCAGAATTGCAAAATGAATGCTACCCAGAGTGAATAAAATTCTTTAGAACCCCTGTGTAATAATGAAATTAAAATCTTAATCCCATAAAGGATTTGAGGGGTTTGTCTCTGAGTTAACACAGGAAATATTCTTATCATTCAACGGAAGAGTCCCCTCCTGAATTTTATCAGCTTCTACAGTTCCGAAATCATAGACTATAATATATAGAAAGAAAGGAAAAAGACCATCTGTCTTATGACAGGGAGAGCATGTATGCTTTTCCTGAAAGGCAATACAGATGGGGACTTTGGAACACCCGGCATCTACACCGTGAGTCAGTGTGGTGGGGGAGGCACTACATGAATTTCTACCTGCTGCCTCTGTTTCATGAATAGATATTAATACAGGTGTTCAGAAATGAAGAAGAGGAAGCCAAGATCATTTTCAAGGTTTTTTTTTACTGCATAATGTGTATGTGTGTTCACACAACACAATTTGAAATGAATGGGAAAGAAAATTTATAATCTTTTTGTTTGCTCTGCCCACAATCTAAATCTCCTTTAGAGTATGACTTCAAAGTGGACTGCTAAAGAAATCATAAAAGGAATAAAGCCAAGGAAATTAAAATTGACATGTGAGTAGAGCTCTAAATATAATTTATTTAGTCAATCAATAAATGTATTTTGAGCACACACATATGAAGGGACTGTTCAAGACATTATGAAGATGAAGAAGGATCACATGCAGATTCTGTTCGTGGTGTTTATTCTCTCAAGCACATAATACATATAAACAAATAATAGTTTGTATATGTAAATAATAATGTATATAAAGAAACAATATAAACAAATAATCATCGTGCAAATTAGATGGTTATAAATGTCATGAGAAAGATGTAAGTAATGTCTCCTGGAATTTCAGAAGAGAGATTTTCTGTATTGAGTGAGGGGACAGGTGATCGTAAAGAGGCCTTTCATCTGGACCTCGGGGTGGATGACCTTTGGACATCTTTAGGCTAGAGCACAGGAAATCTAATCTAAGGACATGCTCAGGCATAACTGTAAAATGATGGAATTAGCTTTTTGTTCTTTCTTAGCTTCTCTTTCTCTACCCTAACTAAATGATCAACTTGATAATTTGACAAACTAACTCATGCTAATGCATTAATGGCTAATAAGGGTGAAATTCTGCTTTCCCCAGCTACTTATGTTTTAACATGCTTTAACTCTTATTACTGTAAAACAGTTATTCATTATATAAATGACTTCAGCTATAACCTGGGCTGAAATCTGTGGAGATGTGTTTCTCTTTTTCCATTTTAATTTCTAACTCCCTTTTCATTTGTAACTTAGGGCGGGGCAGCCTACATAGCCCCATACTTGCTAGCACTGCTTCATTATGGCAAAGCCAGGATCTGGATCTACTGGGACCTAAACTTAAACATTAGGTCTATGGCCAGAGACCAACCTCAGTGACCTGTGGGTTGGCATCTCTTAAGCTTGATGGAACCATAGGGAGACAATTTAGATGTATTGCCTAATACTATTTTAAAACCACGAGCCAATACCAATAATTGATATTGTTAGTATTAGACAAAGCAAAAACTGGAGGATGAAAGATGGGAGGGGAGGGGAGAACAAAGGTGACATATAGAACAAAGGTGATGCTTTTCTGATTCTGAGCAAAGAGCCAAATAGAGTGAACAATGCCATAGATTTGGAAGTCCTGTTCTTTGTGCAGGAGGTGGAACTGGTAAGGTCACAGTGTTCATTTGGGTTTTTGCATGCCCATCATGGAGTTATCTGGGGCAAAGCTAAGATTATATGATTCTAAGTGCTGGAAAGAGGGTAATATACAGTGTTAGGCAAATATGGAAATTATTCTTATTAATTGGGCAGAATGAATAATGTTAATAAAAGATAAAGCAATGCTCTTCCTCTCAGATATATCCAGGTCGTCTTCAAAAGACCCTTGTATATCTTTATGTTTATAGTATCTTCTGCTGGAATGGAGCATTTGGCCAGGTTCCAATACGTAGTAGACCTATGTCTTTTTTTTCTCAACACACGGAATTCTAACTTTACATCCTCTTATATAGACACTGTTTGGTGTCTGTCCAAATTTCATATCACTTTTTCCTCACTAATTCAGGCCTGATCCTGTTTGGACAACAGTGTGCCCAGGCCAGAATCCATTGTGATTAGTTGAACTCTCAGCCAGGCATGACCATCTATTTTCCCCTTGCCAAAGGCTGGTTTGGGTTGGCATATGACTTAGATCTGGACAATAAAATGTAAAGGAAAATCTGCTAGGGCTTTTAGGAAAGTTTTTTTTTCTTTGATTAAGATGCATGAATGGCATTAAAAAAAAATTCTTGTGCTTTAATTTTCTTTCCTGCTTGAGGATGTGATTCTTGGAGGCACAGACAATATACATTTTGAGGCTAGGAGAAGCATAGTGGACACACTGAGGACGGAAGGGCAGAAAGATAAAGTCACTGATAACACAAGTGAACCATGAACTCTGAGCTTCTTGTTTAGTAAGCAATTCATTGGTTTATGATTTAATTCATTCTCATTGTGATATTCTTTTACTTGTAACTCAATGCATTGAAATGGACATTTACACTGAGATGTCAGCTGTGGAGCTGGGAAAAGCTGTGGATTAACAAGAGAGCTTCAAAGGGTGGCCACCAAATAGTAACACAGTTGAGATGACATTTGTTTCTAAAAGTAGATCACTGCTCTTTGCCATCTTCTACAGTGCAGAACACAACTTTCAGTTCTCAATTTTCCAAAATGGCTAGACCTTATCTCATAATGGGGTGTCACGGACTTCCTTCATTCTTCTACCTCTCTCACTCCTCCTTCTACGTCACAAGCTGTTCCTCCCTTATTCACAGATTAGCTCTTCTCTGATGTCTTCACTGTGATCCTCTCCCCTGTACCTCTTTCTCACAGCAACCTCATCTACTACCTGAACTTTAGTTCTCTTGTCCTTAAAAAGCAACTCTTCAACTTTGATACCAACTTCCTTTTGCTGCTCTACAGAGGAAGTTTCAATTGCCTAAGGCCCATTTCTTACTTGGTATTCCACCAGTGGTACAAACACAAATAGATGCTGAATCAAAATAATCATCCCAATATGAGTATCTACTCCAGTTCCTGAGGTTTCAAGGCATTTGGTACTTCCTTCTCCCATAGTACATCTATACCACTCACTGCTATCAATTCTACCTCTGAATTCCCTCACTTACTTCTTCACTCCTCTCCATTTCTCTCTTCCCTCTAGTCTAGCAGCACCAATTCTACCTGGACCTCTGTAACTCAAGTCAAGAGCTTTTTAAGAAATTTCCACCCTGTAGTCCATCTTACCCACAGTTGCCATAGTGTGCCTCCTTACTTAGAAGTTTTCAAAAGCAGCCTTTCCTTGTGAATGAAGGATTAACTACTCACTGGGGTACTATAGCTCCTCCACTCCCACCAGGAACATAGCTAACTTATCATTTTAGCCTTATATCTTGCTATTTGTCTATTCATTTTATGTGTCCATAGTTAAACATGACCAATGACACTATTGTTATTACTATTATCAGCAACAACCACTGCTACAATTACTTAGCTCTTATGTTACCATGACTATGTAATACTCCCATCTAGCTTAATGGTGAACATTTATTGAATTCTTAATATGTGCCAAGAACTGTGCTTAAGCATTTTCACTCAACGTGTAGTGACTAAACAATCACTAATCACTGTAATATGTTCAGCAAATAACAATGGTAAAATGAAACAGACTGGGAGTTGCCTTCTACACTCATGGAGTTTATTGCCTCACTCCTCTTCTCATTTCATTTTTGTAATAATATTCTGGAAGTAGGTATTGTGTAATCAACATCCTTTTACAGATGAGGAAACTGAGGCTCACAGAGTTTTAGTAACCCATCCAAAGACTTAGAGAAAAGAGATGCAGCTTCTAGACCTCGCCTGTTTCAGACTCTGATGCTATCCACACTCCCTTTCTCCACCTTTTTCTTAACTCTTCCCTTCATGCCCATCCACTGGCCACAGATCCTTCAAGGGAGGCATAATGTTGTGTTCTTCTTTGTAGCCCACGTGTCACCTAGCACAGTTGACTAGCATCTTTACAGCTCAATGCGTGTTTTGAGGTTAAATGAAATCATCACCCCCTAGAGGCCTAATTTCACAGTCAGGCTCTCTCACTGCTGAGCAAGGGCCTCTCCCAGAGTGATCAGTGATCAATGACTCTTAACTGTCTAAAATAGAAAACAATATACCACATCCACAGTTTCTGTTTGTTTTTGTTTTTATTTATGATTTCATTCATTTATTTGAGAAGGCATGCACACACATGAGAGAGAGTACAATCAAGGAGGGAGGGGGATAAGGAGAGGGAGAAGAAGACTCCCAGCTGAACAGGGACCTGGGGCTTGATCCTAGGGCCCTGAGATCATGACCAGAACTGAAGGCAGATGCTTATCTGACTGAGCCACCCAAGTGCCCCTCACCCACAGCTTCTAATACAAGATTTCATTGGTTCATCTGTTCCTGTGCTTAATAAGCAAGATTAATATTCATTGCATATTCAATTGTTAAGACAGTGTTACCAAATCCCATGTTCATTCTGCTTTCCAATACACACTACTACACTCTGCTAATATTTCATCATGTTCTGCTACAATGCATTCTGTGCAGGACTGATGACATTTACTTGGAATCAGACACCTGTTATCAATTTGGAGTGTGACGTATATATCCTGCTTCAAACTGTCCAGGGGCCAATGGAGATGAATGAGGCATAGTTAATGTCCTTGCTGCTTTGTATAGCTCCTCTTTAGATATAAAATCATGGAGAAATACCCTGCTAAATATAGTCTTAACACAATCATCACGGAAAGAATAATCTTTAATACAAATAATAGTGCTTTTGTTCATCTCGCTTCATTCATCACCACCTCTCATAGGACTTACATGACATTTCCTTTCATTTTTTCAGATTTGACAGCACATAACTCCTAATATCTCCAGTTAAGAGAAGGAGAAGTTGAGGGTGAATTCTAACAGTATCAAATATCATGCCGAAGTCCATGATAATTGTAGATTATTCCAAGAATGCATATATTGAGAGCAGAGTGTGGATCAACCATTCTGCAAATATATATTGAGTATCTATTGTCCAGGAACAATCTTCTGTGCTGGGGATACCAAAATGAACAAGAAGGACCACCTTCCCTCAGAAAAACTACAGTCTATAAGGGAAGCCAGAGCACCAGTCAGGCTCCAATGTGCTATCATAATTCTGTTGATAAGATGAAGCCAAAAACTATGGAGGCACCTGAAAGGGACACTTTAGTTTGGAAACTCAAGAGAACTTTGCAGAAGAATTGGTAGCTAGGCTGCAGAAGTGGGGAAAGCACATACAATAAACCAAAGGTTAAAAAAAAAAAAAAGCACTTGGGAAGATATAAGAACCCAGAGATAAATGATAGTATATGAAGAAGGTGAATGGAGACTAAGAAAAAAAAAATGTGTATTCTTAGAATCCAGAATTAGGGGCGCCTGGGTGGCTTAGTCAGCTAAGTGTCTGTCTTTGGCTCAGGTCATGATCCTGGAGTCCTGAGATCAATCCGGTCCTGCTCAGTGGAAAGCCTGCTTCTCCCTCTTCCTCTGCCCTTCCGTGGCCCCTGACTCATGCTTTCTGTCTCTCAAATAAATAAATAAAATCTTAAAAATAGGAATCCAGAATTATTAGCCTCCATTGAAATTTATCACCCTTGAATTCAGAGATGCCAAACAAGACTATCATTCATTCAACCTGTCTAAAGTAATTTTCATTACAGCAAATTAAATTTAGCCACATAGTCTTTGACACTCCTCCTATGAAGAAATGTAGCCTATGCCCCATTTCCTTGAGTCTTACCAGGCTCTATGACTGCTTTGGCCAATAAAATACAATGGGAAGTGACAAGTGACAACTTCTAGGCCTAAGCCTCAAGATCCTGGCAGCTTCCACTTTCTGTCTCTTGGAATTTTTACTTTTGGACTCAAGTGCTCTTATTTCAAGGAAACCCAAGAGACTCTAAGACCTCAGCCAGGAGCCCCAGCTGAGCTACCATCTGACGGTCAAAACCTGTTTGCCAGCTATGTGTGAGAGCCATTTTAAAAATGGATCCTCCACCCACAGCCAAGCCATCCCAGCCGACACTGCATGGAGTAAATACAAACCATACCTTCTAAGCCCTGCCCAAATTGCAGATTAATAATTTAAACCGCTAAATTTGGGATGATTTGTTACACAGCGATAAGTAGTTGGAACTAGCTAGCTACTTTAAGAAACTGGTGTTTGACTATCAATGCAGCTTGTGTTGATGAGCCCATAGAGATACCATTGCTATTTGTGGTACAGGCCTCCTTCTATCCTAGTGGGTCACATGTTAAATAAAAGTAGTTATAAAAGATGATGTGGCTGAGAGGTCTCATATAACTCTCCTGTTATATAAAATATGTTCATATAAGAGTCATATAAAAGAACTATGCCAGATGCTGTCATTCAGATTCTCCATTGTAATCAACCAGACAATAATCCCAGCTGAAATAAACACATGTTTGCAATTAGATTCTATTGATAATAATTGGGAACACAGTATACTCCAAGCATAATTTCTACTCATTGCTATTGAGATTCTAAAAGATCATAGTGAGAATGAGAGACAGTCAAGAATAATTTTTTTAAAAAGCCACCTTCTGTAGATGGGGTCTTGTAAACCCACCTCACAAAGCTTTCAGGAGAATTAATGAGATAGTGCTTATAAAGTCCTTGGAATCCTGCAGAACAAAAATTATAAACCTATAGAAAATATAGTCAGTATCAATTGATCATTCTGAAAGCTATTTTTAAAGGAAGAAAATCAATATAAAAATTTAATAAGCCAAGAAACACATATTGCTAATAATTTGGTTTGTTTCTGTGACAGCCATCCTCCCAGTCACCCAGGCTTGAAATCTGTGTCTCACTTCTAAAGATGATTGCAAAAAAATTAGATTCTGTCTCCAAATTATCTTTGCATCTGCTCTGTTCTGTCCTTTTCCACTGGCACTTATCCACTTCAGTGTCTCAACACCAATCCTATTATAAGCACTCCTAATTGGTCTCCCTGAATCCAGTTTCTCTCCTTCCCAGGTCAACTTAGACAGTTTCCAGATTCATTTTTGTTTATATCACTCCTCCACTTAAAAATCTTACGTTGTTTCCTATTGTCTTAGAATAAAACCAAACTCAGAACGGGTATCATGGCTTCTAAGGCACATCCAGAAAAAACAAAACAAAACAAAACAAAAATAACACAAAGTTAAAGGCAAGGTGAAGATCCTAGTGGGAAGCTAAGAGTTTGCTAGGGACCAAGACAGAATGCTGTGGAGATAGTGCTGCCCCAGCTGTTTTCCACACCATATTGTAATCACCTGATCTAAAGGGGAAAAAAGAATGATCCCTTCCTACACAGAGACTGAGGAGTAGGGTAACATCCTGTCCATTTACTTAATCAGGCTCCTGCAGGTGGTAAGTCCACAAGTTCTCCCACGATCTTTGCAGTTAAAGGTATAGTCATAATAAGTCTATAGCTAGAAATTATTCCCTGCCTTATTACTGGTTTTGCTCAAGTAGGTACATTTTGAAAAGAGAGAGAAATGAAAGAAGGAACTCACATTGCTCTGGAAGATAATGCTAGACACTCACCAAAATTTGAATGCTATCCGTGGTGCTACCAAAACCAGCTAAGGAAATGTTTCTTTCAGTGCTCACTAAAGAAGTCTCAAACTGGAGGCTCCTGGTTGCATTTAAGTGGGATCCAACCCAGTAGATCTGTTACACAATGTTTACATTTTTTAATGCGGTGCCAAGATTTTGAAAACCTGGAATTGTCATCTGAAAAAAAAAAAGGTTGATTTCCAGTGTCCTTTGTACAAAAAAAACAAAAACAAAACACAGGAGATGAAAATGTTGACCCATATGATCAGAATCCTTAGGAGCTAGATGTGGGCCTCCTCATTAGGACAGGGCACATATGGCACATTTGGCCAAATTCTCCATCTAACATGCTTCACTCATTCATGTACTTCCCTCAAGAAGTAATCAAGTTTGCATCTACTGGCTAAGCTGTTTGGTCTCTGAGAATTCAGGTTTGCCCTTGGAAGGAAGTGTGTGTGGGAGGGGGAAGGGCAGAGACAGGGACAGAGAAAGTGAAAGAGAGAGCAAGAGAGCAAACCAGTGGATCTCAGGAGACTCAATTTGTTAGGGGTACCCCCAAGGTGTTTCAAAGGCTACTCCAATCCTAGTTCTTGAGCACCACCTCATCTACAACCTCCATAATTCAGACTCGGAGAAATATGATTCTTAGATTAGAAAATGTATTCCATTGTCTGGGGGTAAAGGGAGAGTGACAAGCCTGGAGGACAATGAGGTGACCAAATCAATTCTTATGAAGGAGTAGGGCTTTCCAGAAGCTCAGGAGATGATTTGTTCTGTAGAAGCTTGTAAAGGCAGGTACCCTCATGGAGTAAGGAGAACTCCAGGGACAATAGAACAAGGTTGGCAGCTGGAGTGCATCTGAGAAGGGCTTAAATCTTTTTTTTTTTTTTAATGCCTTTTTAGCAGGTTCCACGCCCATCTCAGGGCTTGACCTTATCACCCTGAGATCATGACCTGAGCTGAAATCAAAAGTTGCATGTTTAACCAACCAGGGAGGGGCTTAAAATCTTGGGTGATATTTTTTACTGGGCTTTAGGAAAAGTCAGATTTAACATGGAGTTCAACATACTCGCTGCCATATGTCGTCTTTCCTCCAAAGCTTGAGAGAAGGCTGGCAGAAGACAGTGTGCTAATAAGTTATGGAGGAACGTAAGGGTAGAGATATCCAAATCAGAAGGGTGTCAAAACCGGATTCATACCACCACCAACTCCCAGTTGAAGAGACTGATGCTGCTTTTCTCTTGTTCAATAATGCAACCTCTGATCTGTAGTTGGGCACATGGAGTCTATGTTTTGTAGCCTCACTTGTAGCCAGGTATGAGCCTCGGATTAACAATGGTCAGTGAGGTGTGAGTATAAGTAATGTGTACAACTTCCTAGATGTGTCCTTAAATGGAGAACAATATGCATTTTCTTTCCTCTTTGTCCATCCTGCTGCTTAAAATGTAGATAGAATTTAATCTTCAAGTGATGGTAGAATGTCAACAGAGAGGAATCCTCATTCTCTAGAGGACTCACAGAATGGAACTGTCATTTTAACTCTGGATTGTCTACCTCCAACTATTGCATGAAAGAGGAATAAGGTTCTGACTTTCTTACATGTGAACTTTCAGCCTAGCTGATACACTTTCTCAAGAGTCCCAAGTTTGAGTGATGGAAAACTGAGACAGTTACATGTGTTGGTCTCCTCTACCTGTATGGTAGGTCCTTGAGGGAAGGGACAATGTCCTGAACATTCTTGTGCCCCATCCTCTAACAACTTGCTTAGCATGCAGTGTTACCATAGTAGTAGGTTCTTTTCCCACTCAATACTGTTCACCAAACAGCCAAACCACAGACAATATTTGATGGCAGGCAGGTAATTTATTCAATGACCAGGGAATGGAGAGGGAGCTCCTGCCCTAAAGGTACCTTCTCAGTAGTCTCGCAGTTAGGTCTCATGGTCACGGTTTCATGGGGTTAAGGTAATTAATGGGCCAAGAAGCAAGAAGACTTGGAGTTTTGATGGGGAGGGAGGAAGAGGCTTCCTGGAATCAGAATGCCACCTTTTTCTTCTCATGAATATGCATGATCAGATCTGTCAAGGTGCTAGTAGGTGTATGTTTTATTATAGTCAGATGGTAATGATCTCGAGGTCATCTGGAGGGTTAGCATGGTGTCCAAATTGGATCAAACCTATCAACAAGTGGGTCATAGAGGCTTACTTGGAGCGTGTGGCTTCTGACACCCCACCTTAGATTCTGGAGGCAGGCTGCACCTAGAAGCAGGGGTAGAAAATGGGATTATTGTGGCTTGTTAGGCAGTCCCTGGTGACAGCAGTAGTTGTCTTATGAATGTTTTGAGAATGAGTAAATGTATGATTGAATGAGCAAATGAATAAAATAATAATATATTCTCTCTTCTGTGAAGTTTGGATCCCAACTCTCTAATTAGTACACTGGGCAATGACTTCAAGATGGGAGAATTACATAAGAGCCACACTAAAGCCTCCTCTTCAGTTCCAGACTGCATGGGGTCCTCAACAGATATTATTCACATCTGAACCTGAGCTAACCAAATTCCTCACCCTTGTGTTGACTATTCGATCAGCTTAGCTCTGAACTCCATTACTTCCCTTGTCTCCCCCTCCACACAAAACCCCCTTTTTGGTGTAAATTGTTCAGTTAAATAAATCCCTCCTTATTTCCCAGTGGAATCATGGGTTCCCCAAGGTGACACCAGAGAGTCCAGTGTTCCTCCAGGTAGGCCTCTCCCCCTTCTGACTCAATGAGGAAAGGGAAGGTGTTCATTCCTCTCAGATATTTCTGGCCTATTGTGCCAGGAATTATTTCTGTGCATTCATTCTCTCAATATTTCAGCTCCTGAAATGTGTACCCCCTCTCCACACTACACAATCCATAACTAACTGTGTAACCATATGCCCTATGTGCTAGAAATGTTACACAGGTAATTACACTAAATCCTTTTAATAATGTTGTAAGTTACTACTGTTCCTTTAACATAGTTAAGTAAACTGAGGCTCAGAGAGGTTAACAGCCTTCTCAGGCAACAAGGGGTAGAACTAAGATTCGATCCCAAGTCTGCTTGATGTCTAAATTGCCTTGAGGTGAATAAAATTTAAAGACATTATATAAGAAAACTATTGATCCTGAAACAACTTTAATATGCGATGACTGCTCACAGAAGTCATTTCCTAGCAAACACATTTTCAACTCAGATTCACTACTGATACATGCAAAGAGGCAATTGCCAAGGTTTCTTCATTAAAATATTCCATCAAAGGTATTTTTGGTTATGTGAAATTTGCATTTGATTTCAATAAAATGTATTTTTTATGTTAGGAAGAAAAACAAAGGCTCACCTTAAACATTTCACTTAAATTTACCGTATTTCTTAAGTTTCAAAAAAAAGGTCTATTTACAAGGGTGGGCCAGAAATCTCACCAGAGACAGAGAGATCATGGATGAGGCCACAGAGGGTCACATCAAAGCACAGAAACTTGACCTCCTGAGGCTCACATTCTGTTTTGAGAGTTTTGCATGTGTCTTCCTGTCTCCCAAATATTCCTGCTGAATATCCACGTCCTCCTCTTGCTTCTTTCAGCTCTCCTGTTGTCCAAGGAAAGCTGGGTGCATTGTTGCCTGATTTTGAATCCCCTCCCTCTCATCCTCATTTTCTTTTTTAATTTTTTCAGAGACTTTCTTTCTTTCTTTCTTTTTCTTTCTTTCTTTCTTTCTTTCTTTCTTTCTTTCTTTCTTTCTTTCTTTCTTTCTTTCTTCTTCTTTTTCTTTCTTCTTGTAATCATTTCTCTGAGTTCTCTCTCAGGGGCTCAACACATGTTGAGTTCTACCAGAGGGCAGAACTCCCTCTAAAATGAGGGCAAGCCCACTCTCTCCACAGGCCTCCACTAATGGCATCTTGGCCAACAAGAGCCTTATGCTCTCTGGAGATCTCACAGGATCTCCACTTTTGTATAAACTTTCAGATGAAAATATTTTTATCAGTACAAACACGAGCAGAAGCCACCATATTGCTTTGAGATGAAGAATCAAAGAAATGCAAATAATCCTAAATAGAAAAAAGAGAGGTAAGTCAAAGAAATTCTCACCAATCAGTATCATATTAACTCCTTCTTTGTACTCAAAGCATGACAACTCATATAACTTGTTTCCAATAAACCAATGGGGATTATATCTTCAATAATGAATGTGTCATAGTGAATTTGTGGGTAGAATAAACGTTTTGTGTTTTATCTTGCTAGAATAACAAAACACACATACCTACCGGTGCAGTGCTTCTTCGCACAGACTTATCTGAGATTTTGTCCAACCCTACTTTCTGAAAATAAGGGGGTGAGCAGTGTGTTTTTTTATACTGGGATGAAAATTTTAAAAGAACAAAATCCAATATTATATTAGCACATTTTCTACTATACTGAAACCCAAGAACAAAGTCTGACCTCTATAACCACTGTAGAGAGTATTAGAGTTAATATTTTTAAAGAATTTAGTACATGTGAGACACTGTTCTAAGGACTTTATGTAAATTAACTCAAATGCTCACAATTGTCCCATAAGGTAAGTGCTATTATGCCTGCTTTATGGAGAAGGAAATGGAGGGAAAAGTATGCACCTAGTACACTCCAGAGCCAAGATTCAAACTTTGATAGTCTGGCCCCAAAGTCTGTGCTTTCAAATAGTAATTTCTAAATTTTCCTTGAATACACACATACACACAGACACACACACACACACACACACACACACACAGTCATACATCAAAAAGAGGGAATTCTGAAGCGTGGAAAGTTTAACTAAACTTTTTAAGCTTAAAGGGATATCATTTTGATTGAGACTCCTGCCTTCAGAGAGCATTTAGTACTGTAAGAGCCATGGCTACTAAACTACTTTCACATGTCTTTCCCAAAAACAAGATCCTCAGTTACTTAACCACAGTACAATTATCAAAATGATGACATTAACATGATTACCATATTGATACCTAGCATATGGACCTTACTTAGACATCACCAATTACCAAAATCATGTCTTTAAAGCAAAAGAAAATCCAAAAACATGTATTGCATTCAGTTGTCAAATCTTTTTAGCGCTCTTTAACCTGGGTTTATAAATCTTGTGTTTTCATTTTATGCCATGGGCATTTATGTAGAATGCACAACAGGTATTTAGTAGGATTTGTCTGTTGTTGTTTTTTTAAGATTTTATTTATTTTTCCATGAGAGACACAGAGAGAGAGGCAGAGACAGAGGCAGAGGGAGAAGCAGGCTCCTTGCAGGGAGCCCGACGTGGGACTCGATCCCTGGACTCCAGGATCATGCCCTGAGCCAAAGGCAGTGCTAAACTGCTGAGCTACCCTGGCTGCCCCATTTTTTTTCTTTTAAAGATTTTATTTATTTATTCATGAGAGACAGAGAGAGAAGCAGAGACATAGGCAGAGGAAGAAGCAGGCTCCCTGTGAGGAGCCTGATGCAAGACTGCAAGACTTGATCCAGGGACTCCAGAATCATGCCCTGGGCTGTCTGATGTTTTTGCAAGATCAAATTTGGGATATATGTTTTGGTGTCAGATACATTTAATTATCATTTTATTTCATTTTACAGAGGAAGAAGCTGAAGCACAGAGAGGCAATTTCCCAGGGTCACACAGCCTCTCGGTGGCAAAACCAAGTTCATATCTTGGTCATCAGCCAAAGTCCGGGGTCTTGATCCCTCACTCTTACACTCACTTGGGAAGGACATTAGAATTAATGTGTAATTATTATAATATTATTAAATATTATGTGCCAAGCAGGCCCCACCTCAGGCCAATTAAATAAAAATCTCTGGAGATGGGTCCAAGTTCTATGCTCCATTTTTTTAACACCCAAGTAAGTATAATATATGTCAAGATTGCAAATCACCATAATAAAATTTTTAACTTTCTGTTGCTCCTAAGAATGAGAGGGACTTCTTAGGAAGTTAGTCAAAAACATAGGTTATTACCACAGTCTTCTCTTTCAGGAAATGACCACCTAGGATAGGATCTTAAATCAGTGCCTTCAGGTTACAGCACTAAAACCCCATTTCAGAACCCTTATATTTGCTTTTTCTAAACTCAGTCTACACTCAAACCTCTCTAGATCCCTACAACATTACCCAACTCTTCATTCATTCTCAGAATACCTTATGTTCAGATTTATTTCCACTCCCAGATTGAGACTCTCTGTGAGACCAGAGACCACATCTCATTCATTTTCGAATGCCCCAAATCAATTACAGTGATACTTCACACCCAGCTGGTGCTGGTGCTCAGTAATAAATGTTTTGCTAAGTAACTTCATCTTAAGTTTTGCTTTTGCCCTCTCAAAGCCTTGAGAGATTTTATTAGACATTACCTTGAACCCAGTATTTCACCCTAAAGGATTAGCATCAAATGCAAGGTTGAAGATTTTGCTGTGTGCTTTCCTTCCATAACATTTATGGCAGTGGAAAATATGACATGTCTTGCATGAATCCCTGGGGTGACCCACTGTCACAGATCCTGTCTCCTAAGACATATATGTTTATTGCTTATCTTTGTCTTATTCTTAAATCAGCTCTTCCTAAAACTTTTAAAGTGAGAATCTAAAGATCTTTGGTGTATTGTTTTGTAAAAAACTCAAAATGGGATTTAAAAACGTATATCTGTCAGGTTCTTGTCCACCTATTTATTTACTCCTCCACATCCAATAGGGGCCCTGAGACTATGATACCACGTGAGTTCCCAAAATCTTAGGAGGATGTGGACAACACTTAGGCCATGGGGCTTACAGTTCTGAAGAAGCAGGCTCAGAAGCAGACTAAGTGCCCATGTGACATCTGAGACAACTGTGAGGTTTTTAGTATAGTGTCAGCCACAAATGATTACTATTATTGTGTTTGTTGAAACAAAGTAGTCTGTTCACATATACATTTCTACACCATATACCATCTTGGTCTACTGCTCAATATCACATCCAACAGGTTTCCTTTCCCAGTGAGTTCTGAAGTCCCTGTAATAGGAAGGAGTCCTGTGTAAAATCCTTTTGTTTATGTAAAGCTTGTTTGATGTACCTTCACGTCCCCCTTGGATGATTGAAAACTATTATCACTAACAGACTAAGCCGGTGTTTTTGAAAAGTAATGAACTTCATTCTATTGACATAAAGCCGTGAGGAGAGAAGGTCCTGGGAGATGAAACTCCCAGGTTGTGAGCAGTTTCTGTTTCTGTGGCTGCAGCCTGGCTCTAATGATCGGGGTCGGGGGAGTCACTGCAGAGCTACTTAGTGGTTGCGTCAGGCTCCCTCTGCCTGGAGCAGCTCCAGTGCCTCTCTTCTGCCTCTAATGAACAGTGCTGTGGGCAGGCAGGGGTGATTCATGGGGTTCCTGCCTCATTAGAATGTCAAGCAAGGCTCAGCTGCCTCAAATCCCTTGTGCAAGTAGGCAGGCTGGAATTATAAATAAATGCAATGGCGAAAGGTTAGTGTATATTAGTGTATATAAACTAACTCTTCTCTTTTCTCTGTATTGAGTTGGCTTTACTCTTTCTAGTATATATGTCATTTAGTACCAAGTTCATTATACAAGAAATTTAACTTAATTAAGTTATAACTGAATTTAATTTC
Organism: Nyctereutes procyonoides; assembly: GCF_905146905.1. Classification (NCBI taxonomy): domain Eukaryota; kingdom Metazoa; phylum Chordata; class Mammalia; order Carnivora; family Canidae; genus Nyctereutes; species Nyctereutes procyonoides. The sequence continues at coordinate 14,041,839 of NW_026575033.1, read as the reverse complement.
TATTTCAAGCCCACATTCTTTCAAGATCACTCATTAAGCTTTTCCTTTTGATTGGCATCTAGAGGATGAGGTGCCTATAATAATGAGACATGGGGAGGAGTGTCTACTTAGCAGCTGTTGTCCTTGCTACACACTGCCAACCTCTGATGGGTCTTTTTTTCTTGTCTAATCTTCAGGTACCAACCTTGGCAGGTCCCTGTTCCAGTATCAGGGCCCTTTATGCCAATAACCTGTGCTGAGAATGTCTGGCTTCATAAATATTCTACTGCTTCCCAAACACGCATATGCAAGAACTCTCTGAGGCGGTCTCTGGTCCATCTGCTTGGGCACCTCAGGCTGCAAGCATCTTTCAGCCTGCCCTAAAAAAGAGAATCTGATTCTGGTTATTCAAACAGAAAAAAGAGGTGGCTCACAGAATTAATGGACACTTAAAGATCTACATGCCCAAACCAGCAAAGACAAGGCAGTGGGAACCACAAGGTGGACACTTAAATGACAAAGGTTGTGTCATGTGCTCTTATGTTAGCTATAGAGCGGGATTACTTAACTCTTTTATCTTCTGTAAAGGAAAGTAATGAATTAGTGCTCTCCAGAGGTGAACGCAATGGAGGATTTTCCCCAAATCAAAAGAGGCTTAGATGCTAGAAAGGCAAAATATGGCAGATATTCTCTATCCCATGCTAGGGATGGGGTAGCCCAGCTCAAATGATACCACTTAGATGGTAAGCCCTAGGCTGTTGGACAATGAACCCAAGGGCAGAAGAAGCATCTTCATGCTGAACTTGGGCCAGTAGCCCAGAGACAATATTGAAGGCCCTACACAAACCCTTATGTGAAGTAAGGAACATCATTATTGGCACAACCAAGAACAGTGTGGATATGACACTAAGAACTGGTGGCCATAGAGAGGCCTTAAAATGAGACATGGAGACAACACTAGTGACCTGCATCAACAGACTGCTGAGAAGTGGATAAGAATGCAGACACCTAAGCCAGCAATGGGATGTGGCAATAGTCAGGGTCTTCCCTACCCCTGTACATGAATGAGCACCACTGAAGTCCTAACCTGGGTACTTAGAAATAGGTACACTAAGTAAAAGAGAGATCCTGCAATGCCTGAGATGTTTCTGCTCCCTATTGGTATGAGAAATCAAATTAAAATTGTCCAGTTGAAAGAGAGAGAGAGAAAGAAAGAAAGAAAGAAAGAGAAGAAAGAAAGAAAGAAGAAAGAAAGAAAGGGAGAAGGAGAGGAGAGAGAAGAGAGAAGAAGAGAAGAGAAGAGAAGAGAAGAGAAGAGAAGAGAAGAGAAGAGAAGAGAAGAGAAAGAAGAGAAGAAAAGAAAGAAAATGGATTTTTTTTTTTGTCCACCAGGATATATGAAGAGAGAAGGTTACAATTATTTTATATCAGTCATTCACTTGTGACACTTTGAAAGGCAAATGCTAAAAGGAAAAGTGAATTCATGAAATAAAAGGCAACAGTTCTGTCTACCCATTGACTAGGAAAAAAAGAGGGATGTAATCTATGTGATATAATCCCTAGTCAAATTCTGTGGGAAGATAGAGCCAAGGAAGGAAAGGTGGATTTTCCCTGTCTCACAGGGAGACCAGTTCTGATCAGGAAAGAGGGTTTGACTGACACCTTTGCAGTGTTAAAATGCAGATGATATAGGCAAAGCACTTCATCAAACCCAGAGTTGTGAATTAACCTTTACAAAATGAATGGCTTTTTCAGTGCTGAATAAAAGTCCCAGTGAAACAGAAGAGGAAAATGCTGGAACCACACTCTAAATCTGAGTAAGATGGTGACCTTTGCATTCTGAATACTTGCAGCTATCATAATATGACATTTGGCATTTTTCAACCTTGCACATGATAAAATAACAAATTTTTAGAAAAACCATTGAAGTTAATAAGCTTCCCTCCCTCCAAAATGAGATTCCTTCTGGCTAAATAATATAACAATAAAGACTATATTTTGACCATTCGACTTTTACCATGGTGTAGATTTTTAATTAGAGAATGATTCTGGACTATGAAAATTGGCTTCTTAAAAGAGCTTCCATTGCTTCATCAAAAAGAGCAGAATTTTTTGTTAGGGTAAATTTACCAGCTCTCTGTCATCATTCGAAGCCTTATAGGAGAACATGAGGGGCAGTGAGGTATATTAGAAGGACTTGACTCTGGATCAGAACTCCTAGGGTCTTGGGCTGAATGTACTGTTTAGTATCAGTGTGACCTTAGCCTCTTCTTCTCTAAGATAGAATCTTAATACTGCTCTAAACTATCTCACAGGATTGTCAATGAGGCTGAATTGGACAGTGCTTGTTTAAATGCTGGCAGCATTAGCCAGATATAAGGAAATTAATTTAGAATAACTTGGAATTCATGATTTAATAAAAACAGCAAAGGTTTAAAGCCCAGCTATGCATCTTACTAGCTGTGTGAACTCTCTAAATCCCACTTTACTCCTTATAGAGTGGAGATAATAATCACTACATCATAGAGCTGTTGGAGAATATTAAGAGTATAAAGATGAGCCCAGTTCACGAGCACACATTTACTAAATTAATGCATAAATATCCTAGGGCTGACTACATAATATTTTTATGTTGTATTTGAGATATTTCCTTCCAATGCATACTTCCATGCTCAGAGTTTGCATCTGGGAGAAACAAAATGGCAAGTCAGACAGAAGGATGGTCCTGTGGGGTAAAAGAGTGATGAGTGACCTTTGCACGCTTAATGATACTTTGCTTGTATTTTAAAGGAAGAGCTTGCAATGGAAACATACCTTCTATTTTAAAACTCTCAGTTTGGGGAACTAGTGTGCTCCTTACTTAATTCATCTATTTGCTCATTTAATTCATCCATTCATCATTCATTCAAAAAAGTATTGCAAGCCTTTGTCTTTTTTATGAGGAATATTCTCCTTACAGCTACAAGAAGATTGTGGGTATTTAAAAAATTAGGAGAGCAGCTAGAATGAGCCAGTTTATTTACAAAATCAGAACCTAAAAAAAATCAGATAGTTAAGTATAATAAAAAGAAAAAAGAGGGATCCCTGGGTGGCGCAGCGGTTTGGCGCCTGCCTTTGGCCCAGGGCGCGATCCTGGAGACCCGGGATCGAATCCCACGTCGGGCTCCCGGTGCATGGAGCCTGCTTCTCCCTCTGCCTGTGTCTCTGCCTCTCTCTCTCTCTCTCTGTGACTATCATAAATAAATAAATAAAAAAAAAAAAAAAGAAAAAAGAAAAACAAAAAAAAAACCTAAATGAACTACATTCTGTAAGATGACAAACTCCTCTAGAGGGAAAGAGATTCATGGTTACTTCCCATGTTGGCAGAGTGACAAGAAAAAGAAGAATCCTCATAGAAAGAGAAACAGAGAAGCCAGGTGGGACTTTAGCAAACTTTTAATGGCTGCATGCAAAATGGCATAAAGTTTAAAATTCCAAGGAGCCCTGGCCACAGATTGGGTTTTCACACATACTCAAAATGAGTGAATGGGAGTATTTGTCAAAGGCTCAGGGAAGGGCAAGGCAAAAGAGAAGCCCTGTCAGGTATTCTAGACCTTCATTAGGAATACTTTAGTGGCATTCTAAAGGCAAGAGCAAGAAAGCAAGGAAAGGTTTTGCAAAGTCCAGAGAGCAGGAGAGAAAAGAGAATTACCAGCTGCTTAAAAAGCTGAAATTTGGGCTGTGAGGGCAGAAAATGATTACTAAAGTCTGGCTAATACTCAGATTGAAAGCCTTTCTGAAGAGAGTGTCTGGATTATGCCTTCAAAATATTTGAAGATTGGTAAATTACATTCAACTACAGCTGCAGCAGAGTCTAGAACCAGCTGAACTACAGATTAAATTGATCTTGCAGAATTCCTCCTAATACACATTAGTAACATGTCAGGACTTTTCCTGCTCTTCTTCTGGGGCTAAATGCCATTTACAAGCATTATGAATAATGTCCCATATACAATTTAAAAATATATATAAGACACATATTGGAGCAAGAAAGTGTGAACTGAAAAAAAAAAAGAAAAGAAAAAGAAAGTGTGAACCGTGGTCAAGAGAGGAACTGGTTAATAGAAGCAGACTCAGAGATTGGCAATATGTTGCTATTATCAGACAGGACTTCAAAATAACTGTAATAAAAATGTTATAAGATGTAGTGGAAAAGGGGAACGTGCTGAGTGAAATGAAGGTAATTTCAGCAGAGAGGAAGTATTAAATAAAAATGCTAAAAAGTATATTATAAATGTAGAATTAATTTTACAGACTTAATGACAAACTGATAGAGCAAAGGTAAATTTTAGTAACTTGGTGAATGAAAATAATTCAAACCAAAGCACAGAGATAAGAGAATAAGAATAGAGTATGTGAGATATGTGGGACAATATCACGTGGTCTATCACACATCTAATTTGAGTCCCACAAGTTGATGAGAGAGAGAATGGGATGAAACAATTTTGAAGAGAAAATGGCCAAGAATTTCCCCATACTGATAAGGGACATAAACCCACAGATCCAAGAAGTTCAGTGAATCTGAAGTAAGACAAATAAAAGGAAACCACACCTTGGCACATCATAGTTAAAATGCAGAGAATTAAAGATAAAGAAAATATCTTCAAAGCAGTCAGAGAAAGAATATCATTCTCTTCAGAGGACCAAAAATCAGATTTAAACTTGATTTCTCAAAACAGTGGAGGCCTGAAGACAGTGGAGCATCTCTAAAATGCTGAAATTAAAAACCAACCAAGCAAAAACCCTGGCAACCAAGAATTCTTTATCCAATGAAATTGTATTTAAAAACTGAGTCAAAATAAACATTTTCACTCATACAAACAAATAAGAAATTCATTGCCATAAAACTACACTGAAGAAATGTCCAAAGAAGTTTTTATGGACAGGAAAAATGACACCAAAAGAAAGCCCAAATCAGAAGAAATACAGAACATCAGAAATGGTAAATATGAGGAAAACCATGAAAAAATGCTTGAAAGTTGTTAAGTAAGAATTTTAAAAACATTTTAAAACTTTATGCACATACCACACACACACACACACACACACACACACATATACAGACATGTATTTTTAAGAGATTATTAAAAGTTTATAGTAAAACAAATAAAGTATCTTGAGTTTTAGAGTGTATGTAAAAGTAAACAAAACAAAATAAAAAGTACCAAGGACAGGAGAGAGAAAATGGTATCAAACTATTGTGAGATTCTACATTGTTTGTGAAATAGAGTATTGAAAGGAAGATAGACTGTGAAAAGCTAATGTTATACAGTGTAGTCCCTAGAAGAAACAATAACAAACAAATGCACACAGTTGTATCTAGAAGTTCAATAGAAGAGATAAAATAAAATACTAAAAAATACCCAAAAGAAGACAGAAAAGAGGGAACCGAAGAGCAAAGAGCAGATGGAACAAATGGAAATTAAATACACCATTAAATGTGAATGGATTAAACTGTGAAGCATTATGCAAATATAAACTCAGTAATGATGAAAAGAGTAGCTAATATTTATTAGATGTTTATCACATGCCAGAGAGTCTGCTAATCCATTTAAATCCTGTGTCTGTTTACCTTTCACAACCATCCTATGACAGAGGTATTACTTATGCCCACATTTTGTATATATGAAAACTCAGATGGGGTATAATCATTGTTTACTGTCAGTCAACCTTAAGAGGCAGAGCCAGGATGCAAACCCAGGAAGTACGATTTCTGTGTTTATACCACTCAGTTATATTGAATATGATGTTGATCATGGATGATGATGATGATGATGATGATGATGATAGAGAATAAGTATTGCCAACACATCCCTGTGGTGCTTGGCATTCCATGAAAAGGAATATGTATTGGGTTTGGTTGGTAATCCTTATTCCAGGTGAAAAAATTAGCTTGGAAACCTATAATAAAAATATAAATTGTTAAGTATATATCTTTCAGAATGCAGTATATTCCAGTGTTTATATTCATGGTTACATGAACTTAAGTTCAGTCAATCCAGTGGCACTGTCTGGCATATAGCTCATATGTGACATTAAAGCTTCATTAATATTAATTATACCTATTTAGAATCTGATGCATACAAATATACACAAATGAGGACAGCTAACACATACATACTGCGAAGCATATTAATAAGATGAATCCCCCCTCCTCAGCTGATAACAAGTGTGTCATCTAACTTCTATCTATGTATATCTAGGCCCCTAATGCCTTATGCCTTTGTTATAATTGTAAAGAAAAGGTTTTACTGAAGAAATTATCAAGTGGTTCATAAGGCCCTTTGGTTTCCCTTTCCCAGGGCACAGACACATTGTTGCACATGTATCAGAATCACACACTCTGGGCTCTGTGCCCATCCTGGAGTTCTAGTTCCAATTTTGTCATAGCCTTCAAGTCGCTGCTGAGGCTATAAAACCTACCCTCTTGGGCTCTGCAAGACTTTGGGCTCTAGCTAGGCTGTGATCTCAGGAGAAACAGAGAAACAGAATGAGCATATAGCTATGAGTGCCCTTATGCAGAATAAAGCTGCTTGGACTATAAGGGAAGGTTCCACATGTGTTATCCAAGGGAGTGGGCAGAAAAAAGTATGAGCAACAGAACATCTGCAGAATGTTGGATGTGAGGATGTTCAGAAGTCAGCTTCCCTTGAGGAATGGGAGGAAGAAGGTATATTAAGCAGGGTTCCTCAAACAGAACCAGCAGGTGTGTGTGTGTTGTGTGTGTGTGTGTGTGTGTGTGTGTGTGTGTGATTCGATTTATTATAAGTAGTTGGCTCCGCATGATTATGAAGGCTAAGTCCCAAGATCTTAGGCAACAAGCTGGAGATCTGGGAGAGCTCATGGCATAGTTGCCTTCTGAAGGCTAGTAGACTCAAGACCCAAGAAGAATCCATGTTTCCATGTAAATCCAAAGTCAGGAAAAGATCAATGTCTAAACTCAACAGTCACATAGAAGGAGAAGCCTTACTCAGCCCTTCTGTTCTATTCAGACCTTGATTGGATGGACCCACTCACCTGGGGAGAGCAATCCTCTTTACTCGGTCTGTGAATTGAAATATTAATCTCATCTAGAAACATACTCAAACACATCAAAATGTTTGACCAAATGTTGGTGCCTTGTAGCCCAGTCAAGCTGACACATAAAATTAATCAGAACAAGCAGGACATTTTTCTGGAGCTCTTATGCCTTTGCCCTCAAAAAAGAAGGAAAGGAATGTTTGAGGTCATGTCTCCTGGATCTACATAGTTGTCTTATTACTTTTATAGGAACTCTTTGATACATACAAATGAGGATAATTAACACATATAAATTATGAAGCACATCAATAAAACGAATCACCTCTCTCCAGCTAATAACAGGGCAAGTGTTATCTTGCTTCTAAGTATGTATAGCTAAGCCCTTAATGTCATATTATGGGGAAGAGAAACATCATTGGTAGTTCTCATATGAAGCTTTTGAAAGCCACATATATATGGCTGCTTTGAATGAGACCTCAGGGTCAGAGCACAAATCCAGGCAGGATTTGTTTAGACATCTTGAAGACAAACTTGGAGTAGCCTCATGGAAACTCTCATCAGTAGTCATCTTCCACCAAGGTAACTCCACAGATGGTAATGTGATGGGCCTCCTCCCTGTAGTGCAGACAAGTGAAGGCCTTCCTCACATGGTTTCATTGATCAAAGGAACTCAGTGACCAGTTTGTTCATGTAAAGCGTTGGAACAGTGCCATGCCATGGTGACACTGTAAACAATTTCTAAGTGCTCGCTTTTACTATCATTATTCTTTCTCATGAATGAATATTATGCAGAGGATAAGGCTCTGCCAGGTCCCATATTACGCAGAGGATAAGGCCCAGCCAGGTCCCATATTATGCAGAGGATAAGGCCTGGCCAGGTCCCATATGCAGGATCCCCTGCTCCCTAGTGGGGAGGAAGTATCCCAAAACATGCAAGCTGACCTGACTTGAGATAACTGTGAAGTTGGGGTGGCTGGGAAGAGAAGTGAAGCATGCTGTGAAGCTGTTATTGCAGCCATGGACAGCTTCCTGGGAAAATCACAGGAATTCATAGCTATTTCCTCTGCTCCCCTGTGCAGCTACTACAAGCACAGGACCTGGCAAAGACCACTCACAAAATATTTGCTGAACAGACAAATGAACTGAATGAATGAATCCTAAGGTGAAAATAACAAATATCACATTTTCCTAGCTTTCATCTACATCACCACCTCAAGTCAAACGTAAGAACCCTCCTGGGAGCTTGAGAAAGGATCCAGAAATTTGACACAGAGTTCCTTTAAGCATTATATTCAAGACACAAGAGAGACAGGGTTGGTTTTCTAGCAACAGTGGAAACGTCCCCCCATGTCACATTTGTGATCCACTAAGCTACAGGATTTCAAGATTCTCTGGTTTCAAAATGCTGTTGTGCTTAAGTAATGCCCTCCTCTTAGCACCAGTATCTTGAGAATCTTTTCCTCACCTACTTTTCCCCTCACAAATATCTTTGCAAGTCACAAGGAGAGACTATTCTGGAAAATGCCCTTATCAAATGATGATCATAAACTAGGCTGCCCTATTTAACTGCTTTCTTATTTTAGAGTAGAGTCTTTCAGATGGGATCTTGAAAACACTCATGAAACACGGAACTGGAATTATTCCTGACATGGGCCAGCAAGTCAACCATGAGAGTGTTTATCAGTTGTCTTTTGCTGGGTAGCAAACCATCCCAAAACTTAGTGCAGGTCAGTACTTTGGGCTGGGCTCGGCTGGGCACTTCTGGGCCAGGCTTGACCCTTCTTAACTGGGCTCACTGAAGTGCCTGATGGGGACGGGTGGGTCTGGCTTATACAATGGTCCTGGATGGGACAGGTGGATTGAGAAGGGCTTCTCTCCATGTGGTCTCTCATTCAGAAGTAGTTAATTTAGGGTTTTGTTTTTGTTTTTGTTTTTTTCATGACAGGCCTGGGGTTCCAAGAGCAGCAAGAAAGCAAGCCACCATGTGCAAACACTTTTCAAGCCTCCGTGTTATATTTGCTATCATACCATGGTCTAGCTCACAGGCAGTGTAGGAGGGGATTACCCCAAGGGGTGGCTATGGGAATGTATGAAAAAAGTGGGGGCCCTCACCACCACAATCTGTGTTTCAAAACGTGGTAGAAGACATACGGGGAGCCAGAAGGCCCAGATTTTGTCACTGCGAAGCCTTCTCATCAGAATCAGAAATGTGACTCAGGAGCCCATCCTTCTGGCATTCAGATGGTCCTACTTCTACATTCCCACCCCCATGCCTCCTTTCCACCTCTTACTCCTCTCTTCTGTGGCTTCATCACTGCCTGCTTCCAGATATATTTCTCTTCATGCAGCCCTGCAAATGCATGGCAGGGATGATAAATGAGCCTGACTTCCTAGATGACGTGACTATCCAGAAACACAGCCTGGAGCATGCACAATGCAGCAGCTTCCACACACAATGCAAATACCGGAACATGTTATGGGGTTGGACAGAGGTCATTGCTGCAGAAACAGAATACCATTTGAGACTAGAATTCTAGGCTATAGACAGCTTGGCTTAATTAGAGGAATAAGCAAATAAGTACCTCGGGGTAGCTTTTGGATTGCCTCAACAGACAAAAATGTATAAGTGAAAAGGTTACATGCAATTAGGCAAAATTCACTGTGATCTGGCTGTCTGGTTTAGTTCACTCAAATTATATATAAAGAATCAAAGAACCATAAAGGAAAGCAGAAACATTGGTTGCCATTATAAATCCAGTAAGTGTTTTTGATCAAGGAAAGCTTTCTTACTGAACAGGCTCTGAGCTCCTAGTTATCTATGGATTTATTTTTATAGAAAGAAATGAGCTCTCAGTAGTCCTCATTACTATCTTGCTAGATAAAAAGATCAACTAATCAATGAAAGTGCTGGTTTCAAATAGTATATAATACAGATAAAATAAAACAACTCAGACCTTGTCCTTCCAGAACTGACACATGAGTAGGTCACATTGGTTCAAAGACAATAGACAGATATAATACCCTAAACAACAATAATAAAACATTCAACATCATCTAATACTAGAGCAGTCCTAAGTGCTTTATCTGTACTATTTTGCCTAAAATAAATGATGAGGTGGTTGGGTATCATTATCTCAAATGGCCAAGGGAGCGAACCAGATCTCCAACAGGATATGCAAATACAGAATGTCACAAAGGTAGAAAACCTTGAGTCCTGGACCCAAACTCAGGCATGAGTTTGATTCCAAACATTCCACTACAATATATTCCCCCTTGCAATCACACACGGTCAGAGAACGCAAGACACATATTTCAGTAACCCTCACTGGGCCGTGGACTGAGTGCCAGCCTTGTGCCAGGCATGGATGGTGGAGGTTGGAATGGAGAGCCAATCCTTAAGATCCTTACAGATTAGAGAGAGGGACAGAGTGGCATGCAATACAGTTTCATTAGGGCAAGCCTGTGTCTGCAGTGGGTGGCTACTCGCAGGGTAGACTTTAGAGCAGAAACAAAGACCAGCATGGACCAAAGAGTTCGCTTTTCCTTCTGACTTCTTCTTTTTTTTTAATTTTATATATATATATATATATATATATATATATATATATATATATATATAGAGAGAGAGAGAGAGAGAGAGAGAGAGAGAGAGAGGCAGAGACACAGGCAGAGGGAGAAGCAGGCTCCATGCCAGGAGCCCGATGCATGACTCGATCCCGGGACACCAGGATCATGCCCTGGGCCAAAGGCAGGCACTAAGCCACTAAGCCACCCAGGGATCCCCTCCTTCTGACTTCTTATCATGGCAACTTCCCCCAGCCCTTTCTCTAATACAGATATGATATTCCTTTCCAAGTAAAGCCCTTGATATTGTCAACTGTGTTACAAATGTATTAGCCAGACTAACCTCACAGTTCTTGCTACTGCTCAAATCAAGAGAGAGAAGAAAGAGAAGCTAACTCAGACACTGTGACTATTTTAAACATATCTTCACCCTCTAAATTTATTCTAGTTTAAAAAGACCTTTAATGACTTCATCTCACTTGATTCTTTTACTATCTCTGTGGTATACCAACATTTCAGACAAGAAAACAGACAGAGAGAGGCTGAAATTCTCAAGATGACTATATTAGTTTGCTAAGGCCACCATAATAAAGTATCACTGGGTGGCTTAACCAACAGACATTCATTTTTTTCACAGTTCTGGAAGCTGGAAGTCCCAGGTCAAGGTGTTAGCAAGTTTGGTTTCTCCTGAGGCCCCTCTCCCTGCTTCCCTCTGGATCCTCACATGTTCTGCTTCTGTGCCTCTGCCTGCCTAATGTGTTGCTGTGGCTTAATCTCTTCTTCTAAGACACCAAACATATTGGACTAAGATCCACTCTAATGACCCCATTTTAACTCAATCACCTCTTTAAAGACTGTATCTCTAAATACAGTCACATTCTGAGGTAGTGGGGTTTAGGGCCTCACCATATGAATTTGGGGAGAGCACAATTCAGCCCACAACAGTAACCCAAATACAGGATGTTGGAGCCTGGATGTAAGACACCATTGATTCCATATAAAGTCATTTACCTAGGTAAAACTCACTTACCTTCTTTTCCCTGAGCTGTTCACTGCTTTCCTTGAATCTTAGTTTATCTCATACTGAAACTTACTAAACAGACTTAAGACCATCCTTCCTTCCTATCTATATATAAAAATATACCCATTTCATGGCACAGGTGAAATGTTACTTTTGTTTTGTTTTGCTGTTCCTGTTAGAGACACCTGATTCCATAGTTGGAAATACTTATTTTCTCATAGGAATGCCCGTTCACAATTCAATTCTCTTGCATGACTTTCAACTTTCTACTTTGTAAAATAAATGTATGTTTCTGTCTCTCTTCCTTTAAGCTTATAAACTCTCAATTATCTTTCTATGTTTTTTGGGAGTATGCACTCTGAATGAGAGTCCTAGATGCTACAGTGAACAAGATAGGTAACGTCCTTCCTTTCCAGACCTTTTGCCCTGGTTTGGAAACAAATGATACACAAATAAGTAACTAAATAGACTAGACTATTTTAAATAGTGGCAAATCATAAGAAGAAAATAAAATAGAGGAAAGGAAGAAAGAATGGGGGTGGGAGTCCAGTCCCATTGGCCAGGGAAGAATTCTTGGGAGAAATGTTCTAAGCTGTATCTTAAGAGATAAGGTGTCATCTACTGAGAAGAGTGCTCCAGGCAAAGAAGCAGCAAGTATGAATTCTGAATTGAGATATGAATTCCAAAGTGGGAAAAAGTGTGGTGTATTTAAGTACAGAAACCATGTGAGTGCAACAGAGCAAGTAAGAAGGTCATAGATAAAATTTAGCCAGCATCAGATATCTTGGTCCAGCAGGATCACAGCAAGGATGCTGAATAGTGTTCTTCATGTAATGAGAAGTATCTCCTGGATGGGGTAGAGGTTTAATGAATGTCTTCAAATATTAATTAAATTAAGCTTGCCCAGGATTTGGTTGTTCTGGTAACCTAGGTGAATAAGTCTATATGAAAACAAAGGAATTGTGGTCAGTAGCTCCATATGGCCTGTGTTATAGTCATTGGTGTTAGATTTCTACCCAGTTGTCAGGATCTAAATCAAATGATTCCCTGTGTCTTCTGTAAGGATTCTTATTTTTTTGTCAGTGTTAAGTAATTTAACATCATTACATTTTCGTTAATTAGCTGAAAATTTTAAGATAGCAATAGTCTTATAATACTAATCCTCTTTTTTAATTTTTTTATTTTATTTATTTTATTTTTTTTAATACTAATCCTCTTAAGATAGCAATAAAATATCTCCTGAATACCCAATGGCAACTATTAGGTTTCTACTCTAGTACAAGATACAAGTAAATGACTTCATGCAAAACTTTTTCATAACTGGAATAGCTGCTGTGATTATCCATCTTAAAACTGAAACATCTTTGGTACTTGGTGTGACCTTCATTTCAGGCTGGGCTGAAATTCTGTTAGGGAAGAGAATGTGGATGCACAAGTACTATTTTGAGGAATAAATAGCAGCATCTTTTCTATTCTCTTAAACTCAAGATAAAATATAGTGTGCAGCAGGTGTAGAGCTCTCTTCATAGTACAAGTAAAGCTACAGAAAAATCATTTCCACATTAGAATTGAGATGATTCATCATTTTTCTCTAGCATGAATCTCATAGAAATATTTTGCCCTCAATATCTTCTCTAAGCAAAGTTGCAAGGTTTGTAATGACTAAGAGTCTTGGAAAAGAAGCACATTTGTCCTGAAAATTAGAAACATCTCTTCACCCATTCACATTCCCTGAAAGAAGGAAATTTGCACCTTATCTTTATTGTCCTTAGCATGGAAATCTTCTTTTATTTTTAACCCAGAAAATAAAACTGAGAGGCAAAAATGTGAGTTCTAAAGGATACTTAGTTTTAGAATTTCATCTGGAATTTTAAAAACACAATTAAGTATGTTAAATGAAATTGCATGGGGCACCTGGCTGGCTCAGCAATTGAGCATCTGCCTTTGGTTCAGGTCATGATCCTGGGGTCTTGGGTTAGAGTCCCACATCAGGCTCCTTGCATGGACCCCGCTTCTCCCTCTGCCTATGTCTCTGCCTCATGAATAAATAAATAAAATCTTTTTTTCAAAAAAAAGAACCAAAAAAATAAATAGATGAAATTGTGTATCCTTCACATTATTTAATTCAACTACTTCTTCTATGCCTTACTTCCACAAATTTAACAATTCTATTTGGGTATAACAGTGGCAGAGTAGAGTGATCTCTTGTTATGAGTGGTCCTGAAGTAACCAAATGAATGGATCACCACTGAAGTCTGCAGAGGTTCTTTCAGCAGGTCTAGATTGTTTCTTATTAAAGAGAAACAAAAAGGAAATTAAAATATCACAAAATACCCAATCAAGTTGGCAAATAAGGAACATGTGTGAACAATGGCTACCGATGGTTCTGCTTTTGGTTACATTTTCATATATCTTGCTCTATTTAACAAACCTGGCCATTGCCCTTCTTCTCAATACCTCTTCCATGTATAAGCCAACTTCTTTGTTGGGACCACCTGATTTCAAATTGTCCACATCTACCAATGCCCAGTTATTTACTACTTCATGGGTCCTCCCAATTACAATGATATTTTTGCTCATGTTGATGACCATGAAAGCTAGGTACACATCCAAGCATGTCAAGATGAGAACAAGAAAAAGGAACGGAGAAGATAGCAGCTTCTCAAAGTCTATTCATTTTGAAAATGTAATCCTGCACCTTATGTGATTTTGGCACCAGGTCATGATATTCAGCATGTTGTTCATTCCTCATGGGGGTGCATCATCTTATTGTATCCACCACAGGTTAATTCCAATGAGAATGTAAAATTGGTTTAAGTGATATTGAATAACAGAAAATACATGGGCTTTGGACAAAACTAGGATTGGATCAAGAATCTATCATTTCCCAAAAACAAATTTAACAACAACAAAAAAAAAGGTTGGAGGGGAGGGGTTTCCTGGCTGGCTCAATCAGAAGAGTGAAAGACTCTTGATCTCAGGGTTGTGAGTTCTAGCCCCCCATTGGGTACAGAGATTACCAAACAAATAAATAAACAAACTTTAAGAAAAAAAAAAGAATCACCAGATAAAACAGGCTTGAGTCTCAATTACCTCATCTATAAATAATGACAATACATACAAATTCATTAGGGTACCATAAAGATTAGATCCAAATAAGTATGTCAAAGTACCTAGTATGGCATGACAATTCTTTTTTCTCTCTCTCTCTGATAATTTTGCTCTTGGACATACTCAGAAAAAAAAATTCTCTTCGCCAACTTCCAGAAAGACCTGTTAAAGCTGGGAAAGGCCTAGAGGAAAGCAGTTAGAGGAGAGAAGTAGTGCCTAACATTGTCAAAATAAAAACTTTAGGGCTTTCCTTTTCTTTCTTTCTTTTTCTTTTCTTTTTTTTTTACTTTTTATTAAAATTAATTTAATTAACATATAGTGTAGTATTAGTTTCAGAGGTTGCATTAGATTCATCAGTTGCATATAATACCCAGCGCTCACTGCATCAAGTGCCCTCATTAATGCCCAAGACCCAGTTACCTCATCCTTCCATCCCCTCTCCCTTTAGCAACCCTTAGTTTGTTTCCTGTAGTTAAGAGCCTTTTATGGTTTGTCTCCCTCTATCTTTCCATCTTATTTTATTTTTCCTTCCTTAGGGCTTTTCTCATATGGTCTGGTATGGCATATAATATGTATTTCATAGTACACTATTAGAAAAACAGAATTTGGGAGTTTTTTTTTTTAAACTTTGAGGAGACAAGCAGAGATAAAACAAAGAGACATAAATAAATTTGGGAAAGGCCAAAATAAACTGATGGATGTGGAATCCATAATGGGATGAAATAGTTATTAAAGTCTCACAAAGGTGAGATTGTGATCATCATGCAGATATAGAATGAGCCTGTGTTGAGTATTTTATTGAACTTCTTAAAGAGGGAAACAGCAAGATACAACATTATTGCAAAGAGCACTGGAAAAGCTAGAATTGCCAGGATAAGATTAGTGCTGGGTTCAGTGGAAAACTGAAATTATCTTGACTCTGTTGGACAGAAGTCTACAAATTGACCCTGTCCCTAAGAGGTATAAGATAATAGCCACACCAAAAAAGAACATCTAGTAATTTCTTTTGCTAATGTCTAAGCTTCAGATACTTCTTTTTACTTTACTTTTTACTTACTATAAAGTAAGATCATCAGGGATGCCTCACCTCTTTAAATAGACATTGTGAAGAATAACTGCCTCTTCCCACAAAACACCTGTTGGAATCACTTTTATTCAGTTGGACTAGTTTCTATTCTTGGCCAAAATGGCTACTGCCATGATTGCAGGGGTCAACTCACTTAATAGTCTTAAAGCTGAAGGAAGATATCTGATATAGGTTACTTTGATTAAGTTGTCTCTCCTGCCTGGAAAAATCTTTTGCCATTTTAACAATAGTAACTTGACAAGAGGGGATCCCATTTGAAACTTAAAAGACAATCTCTTAAAATTCATCAATGTAATTCATCTGGAAGAAAGTATCAAATGAAAGACAGGATGTTGAATTAAAATAATTTGGGCCATTTTTATTGTATTTTAACACAAACCAAAAAAAAAATTATAGAACGACATAAACAAGGAACAAAAAGACCAAAGCTGGGATTAAAGGTTTTGAAAAACTATAAGAACACATAAGAACAGAATTTCTTTCATTCTATACAGGTCTGATCTTATATAAAAAAAAAGAAAAATTGGGATTCACTATTGCTCTGGTGATAATAAATTTTATTTATGTTTAAAATAAAAAATAAGCAGGCCTATAATTTAAGTTGTGCAGAGACACATAAAAAATGTTAGTGCTCACTGGGACATTCATGAAAAGGAAGACTGACAGGTAATAAAACTATATCTTAATCTGTGAGGGTTTTAAAATCATTTCTGTATTACATAAACAGGCTAATTCAAAGTGCTTACTTTATTGTGATCACGCAGAATTCCTGGAAAAATTAATTTACAGTGGAGAGAAGCAGGATATTTTTCCAAATAAATAATTTATATTGATGCTTGTCCTTTTTACTTAAAGAAGTTCTGAAATAGCTATAAATTGAAGACTTCCAACTGATTAAAGCCTCTCCATCTTTGTCACTCTGTGCCAGCCAGTGGCCAGTGTGCTTGACAGAATTCAAAAGGAGAGAGAACAGCATATGGCAGAATGAGTTTTGAGCCCCAGAGAAAGCTTCCCCCATTCCCACTCCATCTGTGCATTGTGTGGCACCTCTCCCCATAGCACAGAGATGCTGAGCTAAGGATGGGAGAAATGTATGATGGCAAAATGCAGAAACAGCTTTTGTGTCATGCTAAGCATTAACAAAACACTTCCATTCCACAGCACACGTCTTAAACTGAGAGAGATGGGTGGTATAAGTTTATCTGAGGGCACTCAGACTGATTCTTCGAGTTCAGTGCACAAAGCAAGCTTCCTGGAGTAAGGCATTGTGAAATGATAGCTGGAATATGTCAATGTTTGGCTTTGGGACCTGGGGAAGGATGTGTTGTGCAAATCATTGGCCTCCCAGGAAACCTCAGGAATACATTCGAGCAGCCAGGGAGTCCTGAGAGGGCTCAGAGCAAGCAAACCGTTGGAGTGTTTCTCCTGTGCACCTCAACCCAAATAGTTTTGCTGATAGAGGCTGAAAGAAAAAAAAAATGGAGCCAGTGATATGTGTTGTATTATGATAAGTGTGCTGTTAGGAGACTTTGACTAGTCAGTAGCCATTGTTTCTCCAAAATGCAGGGAAACACAGGAAAACGTTTGTCCTTCTGTTTTGCTCTCTTTCTATCCCCTTTCCTCAAGCTATGTTGAAGGCTCTGATTGTCTCCACCTTGACTGCTGAACCCCAGGCTACTACTCTGCTTCTGGGCTCCCAGAACAAAATGAACATGGCAGGAGGGTAGAGAACAGAAAGACAAGAGGCAGAGCCTGGGGACACACCACCCGGTCACAGCTGTTGCTCACCCTCTTCCTCTCTTCCCCTTTCAGGGGTGCGTGTGCACATGCGCCGCTGCACACAAGGGCAAACACATACACACCACTGAGAAGCCTTCTTCAGTTACTGACTTAGGACAACTTAGCGCTAGCTTCATCAGGATCTACCCTCAAAGCTGAGAGAGATGATTGGCCAAAAATTCTTGCTTGGTCCAAGCGACACGTTCTGAGTCCACTCATTCCTTCTACTATTCCTCTATTACATTGGAGAAATTTGGGAATTTCCATAAATAAGGCTACACAGCAAACAATTGATGGAAGAGCTACAGACAGCGTACCAGAGGCAGCCCCAGCCCTGAGCTGTCAATGTATCGGAAGCATGAGTCAGTTCAATCCCCAGACATCATGGAGAATGATGATTAACTCCATTAATTAATTAAATGGAGGTCAGTTAAAATTTTGACTGTATCATCATTTTTATTTTCCTGATATTTAATCCCTTCTAGCAAATAACAAGGGCAAGCTACATAAAATATTAAACAACCATATTTAAAATTTCTTATAAAACTAAACTAAAATAAAATTTCTTATAAAACTCTTATACAACCACTGATAAAAACATATGGAAGGCCACAGAATAAAATGCAGCATTTGTTACTTGATTCACAAAAGACAGAATCTGACATAAGGAAAAAACCTCCCGAAATTGACATAAGAAAGGCAAATTACAAGTGTCAAATTATCTTCAGCATAATCAACACCATCATAGGAACAATAGCAATAACTAATATTTACTGAGCTCTTCCTAGGTGCCAGCACTATTAGTCTAAAGAAATTTACATATATAATTTCCTTCATGGTTTGGGTGAGACAACTGAGGCACACAAAGACAATATAAATTGGTTGGGGCCCCATAATTGGTAGGGGTTTGCGTTGGGTTTTGGATAAAGTCAGTTTGAGCCCATGATTTTAAACAGACTACCAGGTAGTACACAAGGAAGCTGGCAGTGGGTATCAGTGGACCTGTACTCCTTTGTCTAATGTGTTTATCTGAGGATGCTTCTCAGCTAGCCCCCCTAAAGCTGGGCTAAAGGAGGTAACTCACTTGTGGCTAAAGGAAGATGGGTAGGAGGCAGGACAAGAGGAGGCACAAAGCTTTCTGATTCATGATTCCCACATTTCCATTGCCCTCCCTGATCTACTTATCTATAGCTGCATTACACGTTACCCTAAAACTTAATGGTGTCAAGAGTGAGTTCATGAAAACAGTTATTAACAGTGTGAACAATTATTATTTCCTCTCATTGTTCTATAGGAAGTTGAGGCTCAGGTGCGCAGTGTCCTTCATGCTTAGTGTCCTTCATGTTCCCTCTTCGGATGGTAGCTGGGGCTGAATCATCTGCAGGCTTGACTGGGCTGGATTGTTCCAGAATAATCTGGAAGAAGGAACATTCACAAGTCTGGCAGTTGATTCTGGCTGTTACTGTAAGTTTACCTGTCCACAAGAGCACCCACATGTGCTTCTCCATGTGGCTAAGCACTCCTTCACAGAAAGTTGGCTTCTGGGGTGCCTGAGTGGCTCAGTTAGTTAAGCATCTGTCTTCAGCTCGGGTCATGATCCCCGGGCTGTGGGATGAAGTCCTACATCAGACTCCCAGCTTGGCGGGGAGTCTGCTTCTCCCTTTACCCCTCCACACTGCTCATGCACTCTCTCTCTCTCTCTCTCCCTCTCCCTCTCTCTCTCCCTCTCTCTCTATCTCTCTATCTCTCTCTCTCTCTTTCTATCTCTCTCTCTCTCACACACACACACACACACACGTGTGTGCTCTTTCTCTCTCTCAAATAAATTTAAAAAAAAAGAAAACAAAGTTGGTTTCTGCATCATCAGTATTCCTTCATAGTAGTGCAAAGCTCTAAGAAGGAAAGTTAGAAGCTATTGGTCTTCTCAGATGCTAGACTCAGAACCAGTAAAATATAATTTCTTCCATACTCATTGATCATGCAAGTTAGTTTAGATTCTGACATAGAAGAATTAGACTCCACCTATCAATGGGAGATAATAAATAATAATGGAAGATGGCAAATAATAGTAAATAATCTGCAGCCATCTTTGATGTACCTCATCTACCAGTGCCTACCAATCTTTAGTGCCAATAACCTCAGAGGCACCAAGCCCTATGCAACAGACTTAGGAGTCTTAATAACTTATACCATAAAGCAAACTGCCTCTGAGAACCAAGAAAACATGGTATAGTGAACCCTGGCTGTACCTTGCCCTTATATCTAAAATACATTTGTCAGAAACCGTCTTTTATTGCAACTCACATAGCTTTACTGTAAAGTTTCAAGACTGCGCATAAAAAAGTTAGGAAAAAATACCCAGTAAGCACCGATTTTGTTTCTCAACAAAAGCATTTGGGCTTTAAACTGCCCTAGACACACAGTGGACTACCACGGTTTGGACTCCCAGATTATTTTAAGCATCCAGATGCCACCTGCAAATATGTGTCTGCCAGAGATACCCCCACCCCTCTCAACTTAAAAATCCCTGGCATTTTAACAAGGCACCACTTTCTTTATCACATGACAAAAATACTTTTTGCAGTGCATCAATCCCTCAGATGAAGCATGGTTATTATGTCTATTTTGATTGTCTTTATAAAAATTCAGTCTTCAATGTCCTGGGACATTTTAATGCTGTGTGTCGAGCTAATGTGCAAGATATATATCCATTATTACCTATTTACTTGGGTTATTGTTCTGGCTAAGGTGTAATTTTCCAGCAGGCATTTGTTTAGAAATTTGGCAGCACACAGAGAACATTTCCATACTTAAAAAGCATCCAAAATTTAGAATGACATCCAGTGATATTAAGCAAGTGTAGATAATGCTCTCCAACTTCATCAAATATTCATGGTTAATTATAGTCATAATATTTATGTTGCTGTGAAAATTAAGGTTGTGAGCTTCTTGTACACAGGCAAAAATACAAGCTTACAGACTATGCTATTGCTTACCCCTTTCATTACTAGAATTTCTCATTGTCATTAAATAGAATGGCAAGCATGGTGTTCTTTGGCTCTCTAATTCACATTGCAGATCTGATATCTCCCGTGATAGACCAGAAAGACGTGTTGAAGTAGCTGAAGACCCATCAGAGCATGTCCCACAAGAGGGGAAATATGGGATCAGAGGACCACTGGCTACATTTTCTGGAACAAAAATCAGAACACATGGACTGACAAGCCTGGGAATACTTTGAGCAGCCACAAGATAGATGATTTGAAATTCAAAGTCGTAGAAAATGAGACATATGGTCATCACATCTGAAGGGAAATCAGATCACATGGTACAGATGAAGAAAGGGCTCAAATGATCTAGTCTCCTATATTGTCTACTCAGCCATTGTACGGAACAAAAATGCCATTGTAAATTTAAAAGGCAGGTAGGGAAAAATCTTTCCAGAATGTATGTCTAGTTCAGAAAGCCTATCTCTGAACACCATCAATCAAAAATAAAATTCAGGGGCAGCTGGGTGGCTCAGTGGTTGAGCATCTGCCTTTGGCTCAGGCCATGATCCTGGGGTCCTGGGATCGAGTCCCACATCAGGTTCCCCACGGGGAGCCTGCTTCTCCCTCTGCCTGTGTCTCTGCCTCTCTCTGTGTGTCTCTTATGAATAAATAAATAAAATCTTTAAAAAAACCAAAACAGTAAAGTTAAAACTTCCTGGATAAACTTGTTACTTTCTTGCCTCATTTTCTACTTCCCTTTTCATGCTTCTGACATGCCAGATCAGGACATTTGTGATCCCATGCTGCCACACCCTTGGGCCCTTTCTTATTGTATCCCTTCTTTTAGGAATATTTATTTAGATGTGGTTTCTTAGGCAAAAGTTCATCTCATCTTTAATATTCAAAATTAGTATCACCTGGGCTTTCTTAACCTTCCAGAATCTAGACAAGCTGAGGCAGATGCATGTTCTTCCAAGTTCCTCTCTCTTATACCTATACATCTTGTTACTAATATTGCAGCCTACTTATAGGTTTGCATGCATGTCTTCCTCACAAAATTATAAAAAAATACTATTAAAATTGCATACAACACACATTTTAGAGACATAGTGGATGCAATAGACAACACAATCAAGTTTCAAAAAGATTTCAGCATGTTGAAATCACAGACCAGGATATGCATAATGAAATCTACTGGAGTACAATGGATTTCACTGGATTTCTGAAGAGCAAGTACAAAATTTTAATG